>NC_143479.1:12483532-13868842 GCF_027475165.1 Benincasa hispida
ATCTATGGTCTAGGTTATTTGTCGCTGAATTTAACACAAATGATTACTTTTAATGTATCGGATCTTAGATATATTTCAGCTATGGTTGTGCTTATCATGGGCGTAGTTTATTTAATCGTGAAAAGGAATCTAGTGAAGGAGTGAGTCTATGAACGTAGCGAATCGTCCCACATCGAAAAGTCACGTAGATGCGTAGTGCACAAACACCTATAAAATGAGCATCCATGAGGTTGGTAAAGCTACGCAGCCGTGCGGTAAGCACAGAGCGAACTATTCTTTCGCCTTTTACTAAAGAATACCGTGTGCTTATCGCTCTACGCGGCATACACCTATTTTTGGAGGGGATTCTCTTTGGGAAACTCCTATCAATTGAAGTTTGAAAATTTTCTCTGATTTGTGCTATGTTATTTTATTCCTTCTGGTTGAGTATTATTCCTTACAGATTCGATTTACAGATGGATAAATTTCTTTCCTTTTGTAAATTAATCTTTTCTCCAAATTCGAATCTTCAGTTTTAGGGTTTAGGTGTATTTGGGCCTCGCTCGTGGTATTCAATTAAAACGAGGGTCGACTTAGAAAGCATGGATCGAGAGAGATGTTTAGATTGAGAATGTTTCTGTAATGATCTTGATGTTTAATCTCAAATGAGTTTGAAAATGTTTTTGTAACGATCTTCCATTATAACCCATTCTCTTGAGAATTTTATTTCATTTTCTTTAAGAATACTTTATATTTAACTATGGCATAACTGGGGTTAATTAATGAAATTTTTGGTTCAGTTTTCGTAAGAACAATTGTTGGACAGTGGATTTAATTAGTCCAAAGCTTTTTAGTATTCTAAAAGTTATGTATCCAAAATTTAATTTAAAAAATGTGTTATGTGGACCATAAATTGGGCTTTTTGTTGGTGAGTAATTTTGCTTTCAACTCTAAAAGGAAGATGAGCTACGTTACTTCAACCTCCACAAAAAAAGGGTATCACCAAATACAAAAACTTGATACACAATAACACGATATGATTGAGATGATTATAATTACTTTTTACACATTGAAAAACACATTAATGGTATTAAAAAAAATGTGTTTAAAAGTGAAATCAAATGATAAATTCATCTTGTATAATTGAAAACGTGATTTTAAATATGGCAAAAATCAAAATCATACTCAAAACAGACCTCAAATGGCACTAGCATGGATTCTTTTTTGTTTTGGAAAATTATTCATGACCTGATCCAATCGGTTCCCAACCAAAGGCAAGGCAGGATGCAGATTGTGTGAAACAGGAATAAAGTTGGCCAGAAATCAGCAAGTGATTCAGATTGAAAGCATCCATTCAAAAAGCAAGGCAATTGCAATGGGAACCAAGAACATGAATTTTTATTTGCCAACTTTGTTCAACAAAGAGATTCCAAGAAAACATAGAATTTCAGTACCAAAAGAATCTGCAGTGACACGATAAGCACTAATAATTTAAATTTTATGATCAAATGGATCACTCAAATGCCCATGAAAGATAATTATTCTTATTTTATAGGATTAGTACAATCTGTAATGAAAAGTTGACAACCACTGTGTATCTTCGGTTTGTAAAACAAATGAGGTTATCTAACAAAGTCGGAAGATTTGACCATATAACATCAATAAATGTTAAAAGGCACCAATGGTTTCTGTGAAGACCAAAAATGATGCATCCATTTCTAGGATGAGAGCAGTTTCTGAATCTGTTCTGTTACCTGTGTGGGAGGCTTCTCTGCTTGAAGATCTGCCACAATTTTCTTCTTGGAATAGTAATCAATCACCTACAAACACAAACGAATTTCATTTGAATATCACAAAGTTGTAGAAGTGATGTGTGCCACCATAAATATGCTAAGAGAAGGATTTTGCATAGAAATCATACCGGCTCTGTTTGCTTGTGGAAAGCCTCCAGCCGAGACTTGAGAACTGCTGCAGTATCATCCTTACGTTGAATCAAAGGTTCTCCCGTTACCTTCAAATCAGACAACAAAATTCAGTAATAAGCTGTTGACAGTTTGTGAAATATCTAATAGGAGAGACCTTTTGTAACTCTCCCTACTAGAATCTCTCCCTCTAACATGAAATTGTGTGCAAATTCTAATTAAGTTCGTAATAAAATGTTAAGCTTCCCTCATCGGAGACGAGAAAAACAACCGTTTCTCTTTATAGGCAGCACTTGAGTACTCGTGTTAGAAGTACAAAACTAGCCCTTATTACATTTTTCAACTGAAAATTTTAGTTATCAAAAACAAAATGTTATTGAACCAGGGAGAGGATGGGTTAAGACAGCTTTCTTACATCATCAACACCAGCAATCTTCGGAGGAGCAAATTTTGTGTGATAAGACCTTCCACTGGATGGGTGTATCCATCGTCCAGTAATCCTCTCCTCCAATATCGCGTCATCGATTGAAAAGTTAAGCACCGTATCAATTTTAGCACCCTTCTTTTCTAGCATCTCATCCAGCTGTGCAGTTAGGAAAATGAGTGAGCAGAATAATTCATGAATCACTTCACTGCAAAAAAATACAAAGGACAAAAACAAGGAACTTGATACCTTCTGTGCTTGGGCCACAGTTCTAGGAAATCCATCAAGAATGAAACCTTTCTGACATGAAGGCTTCTTCATTGCTTCATCAATGATGCCAACAACCAAGTCATCAGACACGAGTTCACCCTGAAAATAAATAAATATTAGCAAGAAACAAGATGACACACAATGCAAAGCTGCGTCAGGCAACATACAAAAATAATATAATAAAAAACCTTGTCCATGGTTTCCTTAGCCTTAACACCAAGAGGAGTTTTAGCAGCAACAGCAGCTCTTAACATATCACCAGTAGCCAAGTGACACAAGCAGTATTCATCCTTGATGATTGGTGATTGGGTGCCTTTTCCCGATCCAGGTGGACCTGTAAAATAAAGAGGATCTTAAATAGGAACGTATGTCGACTACCATCCATGAGATCTTAATGATACCATGGCTATAGAAAGCTGGACACCATGGTTGTAGCAGTGAAATGAGAATTAAGATGTTGAAATTACAAGCAGAAAATAATCTACATTTTGCTTTTCTCCACTCTGACCCTTGGTGAATGGAGAATGGGGAACTCATTTCAACCATGTAAATATTCGTACAAACTTAAGCAATTCATGAAAATATTCAGATTGAACACTACGATATCAGGAACAAACGAGCTAAGACACCAGAACGTTTATAAACAGGTGAATCTGCCGATTTGTGTAGCGAGAGCTGGAGTAAGTATATGATGCAGAAATCATGGATTCTGTTTTATATGTCTAATCATAATCTCGTAGTCTAATCATAATCTCTATACGACCATTGCACATCCACCTCGGATCTAATTTTTTGAAAAACATAGCACAAGCACTTGACGACCTAAAGGAGATCGCAGCGTAACGCCAATCCAAGAGAAAAATCTCAAGCAAGAAACCAAAGTTTCAAATCATCGAAAGAGCACCACATCTAAACATCACAAAGAGGTGGAATTCGTGGATCTAAGACGGAATTCTATCGAGTAGAAATACCAGAAAATGAAAGAAAAAGCAACGACAAATTCCTGAGAAGGGACATGGAAATGCAGATAGAAATAGAGAAGATTACCAATGAGAATGAGGCGCTTGTCGGGTTTTGAAGCGCATTTCATGCGACGGAGGAGCTCGGTCATGAGATGGATGGAAGGGACATCTTCTAAGCTCGCTGATCCAGAACTACTGGCCATGGCTGTTTCTTCTTCTTCTTCTTCTTCTTCTTCGTCTTCTTCAACCGTCTGCTCTTACGGAGCCTCCAATGAGGTTTACGAGATTTAAGCTGCTCTCTTTTTCCAAACCTCCAACTTTTGAAACTTCAGCAGCAGCCTCCCCATACCAACAAGTTTAACATATACTACCTTATCCCATTTCTGCCCTTTAACTTTCTTCAAAATGACCTTTCTGTCCCTTCCTCTTAATTCGTTATCCTTTCTTTAGGGTTAGGTAACTACCCAAATAAATAAAATAATTGAAGAGTTTTTACGTTAAAAAATGAATAAAAGTATTTTCTTTTAATATGTAGAGTGGGGTTATCGAACTTATAATCTCAATAAATCAAGATTGATACTATAAGTTTTATATCAGTTGAGTTATATTTGTATTGTCAAAATGAATAAAAATTAACGTATATTAATTTTGAAATTTTGGAAGACATAAATAGACCTCATCTATAATGCCCTTCATTTAGATTACCACGACAACTTATATGTAAAAGTTGATTGTGTTTATAATACAAAATAGTTAAAATTGAGTTGTAAAAAAGTTATATATGTCTTTGAATTTTTACACATCAGCTAATAATGATAATCAATCAATTAAATTTAGCTAAGATTTTAGAAATCGAAGCTGTGTTTGGAATATATAATTAACTTTTTAGCCATGTGTTTAGATTGCATGGTCGGATTGAATTTGACTGTTATTATTATTATTGTAGAGTTTTTTTAAAAAAAACAAAATAAATCATTCTCATTCATGTTGATTTGTCATATTACATAACTTTCACCTTTTAAAATATCTTGACATCGTTCTAACTTCTACCCATACTAATTGCTAACTTGCAATATATGATCTGTAATCTAAGGGCCATGTTGTGATAGATTCATTGACCTCAACATGATCGATATGCTGCACTGCTGCTCTCATTTGAATACAAAAGATTTAACCCCTACAACATATTTATTATAACCATCAAGGATTTTAGCTGCTTAAGAATTTTGAATTTATCAGAAACATATTAAATTAAACACAAAATACAAGTTTAAGAACCAATTAAATCCTTTGAATGATTAAACCAACAGAAACCTCAAAGAAAAAGGCAATATTCGAGAACGAACGATCCAAGTCAACAAATGAGGCTACTACATTGACAAAGGCAAAATGTAGAATCCCAGAACAACAGGGGAGGGCTTGGAGCCAGATGAGAGGAACTTCGGCTACGATGGAACATAAATTAAAAGAAAAAAACACACTTCCAACAAAATTAGAGTAGAATACATTTCTTCCACTGGAAGTCGTTCAGATTATAAGACACGGCGACAACCATACGCATGTTGGCGTTAAGTTTTGCTGAGGGACAAAAATATAGAGATGGGAGACCAAAAACAGCCACAAAAGGGCTTTTCTACAGCTAGAATATTATAGCAACAAAACGATGTCTACCTATTAATAACCATCTGTCTCCATGTTACTATTCGGCATCTTCGCTTTTCGACTTTTTCTTCTTTTTCTTCTTACCATCTTCTGCAGCGACCTGAGCATCCTCCTTATTTTCATCCTTGCTCTTCTTTTTTTTCTTCTTCTTGCCTTCTTTTTTCTCACCGTTTACTCCATTTACGATTTCTGAAGCCACCTGCTGCTCCTCTCTTTCTCTATCCAACTTTCGTTTCTCCTTCCTTTTCTTCTTTTCTGATTTCGCATCCTTAGCAACATCACCGTTCTCGGTAGCACTTGGCCTGTCTTCAAGTTCACCGTTCATATTAGCTTTTGATTTCTTTTTCTTGCTCTTCTTCCCTGAAGCTTCACTTGGCACTTCTTCTACATCCATATCAGTTGCTGCACCATTTATTTCTCATTAGTCACACGGTCGAAACATCAGCCAAAAGCAAAAATATAAAATAAAATAAGAGGCAAATATAGATTCCTGGTGGAAGGAATATGAAACTCCTTCCATTTACTGCTTGTCACATCGGCATCACTTGAACAACGGGATGTGAGATCCACCAACGTCAAAGAATGGTTTATAAAAGCAAAGCACAGTGTAAACAAATGTTGACCATTTTTAAGGTGAATGGTCACCGCCGTCACATTCAATATACCTTTGTTATCAGCACTTTCAATTGCAGCTTTCATAACATCTATGTTTTTACGAGGAGCTATTCCCTTGTCATAAAAGTCAAGGCGCTCTTCAACTTGCTCACGAAGTTTCTCTCCAAAGGTTGTGGTACTGCTCTCTGAATGACAATACAAAATTATAAATCAGAACTAGCAATTGGAAGCTATAACTTATTATGATAGTAAATAAAAGGAGTCGATTGTATTATATAGAAAACTAGACAAAGGTTGGCTATGCAATAATTACCTGCAAAGCAATCAATACGTGATGCAATAGAGCATTTGTTTGCAAGATAACGAGCCATTCGGCCTTTGTTCCGTGCAGATGCTCGCCCAATGAAAGAAGAATGAAAGATGAGACCATATTTAGGAGTGTTTCCTCTTGTTTTCAAAGCCCTAGAAAGAAATTAAATAAATAAATAATTAATTAAAGAATCAAGTGGCTACATTTCTAGACCTAGTTTCAAGGATAAAGCATTCCTAATTTGAACCAAGGCAACCTGGTCTTAAAGAGGAAATAATGTTTTAATAATTCAGAATGGATGAAAAATCTCATAAATGATAAATGGATGTAGGATCAGAGAAATAATACACCATTATTTCAAAAGAAAAATTACATCAGATACAAACCTGAAGAGTGCTTTCTCAGCGCCAAGAATCTGAAGGGTGGAAGAAGGGCATTTGGCCAAATTTGTGAGACTGCCAGCGTGAGAAATTAAACGGGCCCCAACAACTTCACCAATCAAAGAGGCCAAATTGGGAGCAATATCATTCATTTTAGCAACTAGATAATCATAAAGCTTCTTCCTGTATTCAGAAAGATCCATCACCCTCTGTGCAAATTGCTGGACATTAATCAAGTCAATAGCAGACAAATCCTGGCCTGTAACATGGTCAGTCACCAAATCAGATAACGGAATGAGATTGAAAATATATTTAGTTTTAAAAAAAATCAAGTGATGTACCCATGGAGGCTTTGGCTGCTTCAACAATCTCCTTTGCTTTATCTTCATCGCCAATTATGTCAGTCAAGGCAGGGATTTCATCCTCTGCCAACTTTGACTTGTCCTCAATAAACTTTGCAACTTTAGCATAAAGATAATTGTCACTGACAATCTTCACCAACTCAGGGAAATGCCATGAATACCACTCTCTGGATCATAAAAGTAAACAGAAATAATTAACGAAGAGAACACTCATGATTTCTAGAGAAACAAACTTAAATATCCCTAACATAGCATCCACAAGCCCCATCCTAAAAGAGGTAAAAGCAGTAACCAAATTCTTCCAAATTGTAAAGCTTTGTCAAAAACTCGTGCATCATTTTTAATCAAATACCTGACTCTCATTGAGAAGGAATTTATGTCCTTGTCAAGAGTGTCGAGAAGGAAGATCGCCTGAATCACCATATTATCAACACGATTAACATTGAACTTTACTTTAGCTCGACTGTAACTGTGTCCCAAACCAAGTTGTGCTTTCTCCAAATCCCCTGGCTGTAAATACAAATAAATGGTTAGATAAACAGAAGTAATTTTCTAAAGAGGAACATACGTGAGTAAACATCTACCCACTAGCCAAAGAGAAATACTAGAAGCAGCGGGACTGGCAAACCTTGAGGTCCTTGATAAATTTATCAAAGTGCAGACGCACTCCCCGAAGCAGCTCCAGAACAAACTCGTTGCTTTGGCATGGGATTTTAGTCTCTTCAAAGATGTTTGACCCAATTTTGGGTTCAGCTAGTCCCAAAACAAACTTGGCCTTTTTACCTTCCTTAACTTTTGGAAGATTAATTTCCAAAAAACTCCGCAACTCATCAGTCATGAGCCCTGCCATTCATCAATAGAATATTTGTAACAGAAAGTTGAAACCTGAAGATTCAATCACAAGGACGTAGAACATGAAGAAACCAATAATGAAATTAGTTCCAGGAGACGACTCAAACTAACAAGCTTATGATTGTTATAGCATTTCAGCCATTCGTTAAGAAATGAGGTTAGGTTACTCGCTAATGCAGCAAAAAGTACTTTTCTTCATAATCATCCCGTCCAACATGTACAACATTGTTTGAAACCCAAAAATGCGAGTTGCAAAGACCCTGACACGACAGAGGCAAAGTTTTAAATATGACATAGAACTATACTAGCACAACAAGATTAACAAGACCGAAGCTAAAAGCTATTTTCCTTTCCGTACAATTAAGTAAAAAAAAAAATGCTTCTGGTGGGCTAAGCTAACAAACAACAACACATCAAAATAAGCTCGAACGCGGAAATACACCACCATTAAATTAACTTCAAATGCACAATAAAAGAACCAGTCAAGTCATGTCCGAAACAATGAACCAAACTAGCCATGAATGATGTAAGAAAGTAACTACTCCAAACACCTCCCGATTTCAACAGGTGAAAAGAGCACATTCACTAATACGAAATTCCTGAAATAACTGAAAATCAAACGACTGCTCGAAAGATCGACTCCAAGAGGGAGTTACCTTCGGAGACAGAGTTGCACTGCTTGAGAGCATCGAGAGCCGACTCGAAAGGGTGGAAAGCAGCAAGCTTCACGACCTTGCCGAAGCGGTTAAGGTCGGAGACAGAGCTCCGAACGGCTTCCGTGTTCTGCCCGATTTCGTCGAGGCCATGGGCATGAAACAGAGCATAACCAGAAGCAGATTCATAGAGAAGATACGTCGAAGTCATGGGACCAAAACCAGAGAGACACTATCGCAGAACCGCTCCCAGTTTCTCTCCTTCAGTGGCTTCGAAAGGCGAGAGATGTTGGGGAAAAAGTTTTAGGGTTTGAGGGGTTTTAGGAACTGCCGGCTTCTCTATAAATTTTACGGGGGGGGGGCGGGGAAAGAAAAAAAAGTCCACTAATGTATATCGAAGGCCCAATCTTTTCGAAAAAGTTAATATAAGCCCAGCATCAAAGAGAGCGTACGAGGGTGAGTTTTGAGTTAATTTTCTTTTGGTCCTATTGAGGGTAGTCCAAGCCCCACGGGCCCAAGCTCAGGGACACATTGGAAATTTGCGCATCTCGAAACAGGAAATAGAGGCTTTGAGTCTTTGGGTCCGCCTCGCCAACCTCGTTCCGTTCCGCCAAAAAAGGTAATGTCAAACTCGAGCTCATGGCTAAAACCCTTTAATCTCACGGGTGATCGAGGCATTAGAGTGTACATGGCTCGACACCACATCAATGCAAGTTCTCTTATAGATTAGTTTGGACAAACTATTTGAATGATAATAGCACCAGTTAGAGGCAAGTGACTTGGATGAGGTTTGTGCACCAACATGTCTATATTATTACATTTCTATTCTTCAGTTTAGAGTTTAAATTTTTATTGGATCCTATGTTTTAGTTTTGTATATTTGTATCATCGAGATTTTTCTAATGTTCATTTGTTGTCTTTGTTATTAATCTATAGTCGACTAATTTCAAGAAAGTATGATCTAAAAATTTTAACGATGATGGAGAGTATATAAAAATGGTTTAGTTACTAATTAATCCATTTTATTACCATCAAATAAAAAAATGAATATTTCAATATTTGATGAAAATTATAGAAAAACGTGCAATTATTCATGTGTGATAAGGAAAAAAAAGTGAAACACTTTCAAATCTATAAATCGAATAGAAATTGAACTTAAAATTAATAGGTAAAAGTGTAACATTAAAACATAATGATCAAATAGAAACTAAATTTAAATTTTATGAATTTCAACAAAGTTATTCAAGGGTTCAAATTTGTACATCGATCAAACATAGTTTTATGTATAATTGTCTTTTTTTAACCAATACTTTTGTGCATAACT
Organism: Benincasa hispida; assembly: GCF_027475165.1. Taxonomy (NCBI): domain Eukaryota; kingdom Viridiplantae; phylum Streptophyta; class Magnoliopsida; order Cucurbitales; family Cucurbitaceae; genus Benincasa; species Benincasa hispida. The sequence continues at coordinate 12,493,248 of NC_143479.1, forward strand.
TTATTTTATTGAAATGGATGAATTTATAAAAAATTTCACGATATTTCATGTTGAAATTAGATAGAGAGTTTTTAAAAAAAAAAAAAAAAAAAGTGCAAAAATGACAACATTTATGTTAAGTTCATGTCTAAGTTAATGTATTTGAACGTTTAAAGATGAAATTAATACAACTCCATGCATTTGGGTCTAATTTTTTTTTTTGTTCTTTTCAAACCATTAAGGTGTGTTTGGTCCAAGGAGTTTGTAAACTTTACTTATTGTTTGGTTCAAAGAATTTATAGATCCCACTACTAAAAAATATCAATTTTATATCTTATCAACTTTTTATATTGTAAGTTCCAAGAGTTGTTCGTAATCCCTTACTTCTCACTATCACACTCCTTACTCCCAATCACTCATTTATTGGTTGGATTCTCATTCTAACATTACGAAGGACGATACTTCTTATTTTCTAACAATATGTGTGTGTGTGGAGAGAGCAAATCCGTAGACCAAGGAGAGGAAGAGGACGGATATTATTTTAAAAAGGAAAGAAAGAAAAAAGAAAATAAATGAGAACGACACATCGTAATCTTTTCCAAACAAAATGTCGTTCTCTACAAAGAGGAAAAAACGTCAATATTTCGAATCTCTATGGAATGGAATCTTAGATTTTGTTGTGTTTGTGTGCATGTATTTAAACTCCACTCATTTTACAAGATAAGAATAAGATAGTTTCTTTTGTCCATCCATTTTTATTTTAAATAGTTGCATAGCAACTTTGTTTGTAGTCTTTATGTTTTTATATTATATATCTGTTTATTGAAATGAGTGGATAGATGACCCAAAATTGGGGTATCATATTTGTTTATTAGAATCGGTGGATAGACGACCTAAAATTGGGGAACGAAATATGTCTCACTCTTCAAATCTGAAGTTTTTGCATTTGTTCGTCATATTTGTGTGAAATTACTCAAACATATGATTGGCTTCTCGCTCTTCTTGCTTCCTGGTTTCTCTTGATCTCATCTCTCTCTCACTCGCTTCCAGTCTCTCGCTATCTCACCCTCCTCTATCTTGCTCTCTCTTTCTCTCTTGGCCCCTCTCTCTCACACACTATCGGTCTCCTCTCTCTCGCTCTTTCGCCCTTTCCCTCCAATGCGTCCATAAGGAACGTTCCCAACAACAACACCTTCACAACTGCTACCAACGATCGACAACGAATGGAGAAAGGGAAAATGGAGAATGATCGATGCAAATGAAGGAAATAAAATCAAGAAGAAGATGATGACGAGGGAACAAACTAAGGGTAATTTTCTAACTTTGGTTGATGATGAGTAAGTACAAGGGCAAAATTCTTAAGTTTCAAGAATTTGGGTAAAAACTCTTAAATCATTAGTTGACCCAAAAAGCTTGATCTAATGGATGAAGGTAAATCTAATTATATATCATCTAACAAAAACCATTGTGAGGATGGAACAGAGATAGTGTGTGTCCATTGAGGGCGTGGATGAAAATTAACGTTAACGTTGGTTGCTCCCCATCTAAAATAGGAGTGGGCTCGGGCGTGATTGTGAGGAACGAGCATGGAGATGTGATTGCCGCTCAGGTTGCCTTTCGTCGTGGGTAGTTTGATGCTAAAGCGTGAGAGATTTCTGTTTTGTTTGTGGGTTCGTGTTTCCGAATTGGCTTCATTGATAAGTAGATTAAATGTTAAGAGGATTGGGTTATGCTCCTATATGTTGTAATAAGATGGCTCAATCTTTGGCCAAACATGCTTTATCGTCTTGTATTTCGCAAAGTTGGATTTGTGACTTTCCTGGTTCGCTATCCATGTTGTCAGGGTTGATAAGGATGATTTTCAAGATTAATGTTTTTTACCTTTGATGGCTTAGTTTAAATTAAACCAACAAAAAAAAAAATCATTTTGAATATTGAGATTAGGTTTATTGTACAATTATCTCGTCTCAATTTTTTTATATTATGGATAAACAATTGAATTCTTACTCAAAATCTAAAAACAAAAACAAGTTTTGACTTTTTTTAATAAAAGTTTTCCGAACTTTCAAAAAGTTGGATTGGTTTTAAAATCATCAACAAGACTAGATAACAAAACCAATAAATATTGAGTTGAGTTAGTATTTATAAACCTAATTTTTTAAAATCAAAACAAAACAATCATCAAATCAAGCTTATACAGCTTTTTAATGATTTTTTTTATCTTAATAAGATTACAAAAGAAAAAATAAATAAATTTCGACTATTAAATTAGAAGTTGGAGTCGCCATCGGCTCTGGTCACCAAAATCCAGTTTCGTAACATTAGCCTTATAAATATTTATTTTTACCTATAAATTTAGTTATCTTTGTTATCTATTTTATAAGCTATGTTTTTAAAAAACCAACGTAAAAATTGATTCAAAATTTTGTTTTTATATATATCAACTTATGCGTAAATATTTTAATAATGTATTCGATAAAATTATATTTAAATATTAAAAACTTAATACTATATAAAATTTTAGTTAGTTTATAAAACACAATATAAAATCCAGAAAGAAAAAAAAAAGTGCAATTTGCAAACCGAATCCCAATCTACAACCTGCGGTTGCGGTATGGCATTTATCCATTGTAAACGAATGGACATATTTTGTTTGACCTTTGGATTACTTATTATTATCATAATTATTTTTATTTTCAAATATATTATAAATAAAGAATTTAGCATTAGCCTACAAATTCTCCACAATCTTCACATATTTATAAAAATAGATAAAGAAGGGCCATCTTTTGCTGACTGCCACTCAATCTTGTTTTCCATTTTCAATTAAGCCGTCTTTTGTCGACAAATCTAATTTATTTGCTTAAAATGTTTGACAAGCGTTGGTAGATTTAGAATATATTACACTATACAGAATATATAATTCACATCCTTATGTCTCATTAAATTGAAAGAGGAGAAGACATCAGTGGATGCCAACTTAGCACGAATCAACATCCAACTTAAGTATTTGAAATGTATGGATCAATTCAAATAATTATAATCTAAGTCAATTGTTGATATCAAGAAATGGATCAACTGTGAAATTGTATTGCGAAGAAAAACGATATGGTGTCTTGGAAGAAATTGAAAGATGGTGTGGTGTCGAGTCACCAATACTCCGACGCTCAAATCAGTAAAGGATCGAGATGAATATTGGTATGAGGGAGTAGTATAAATGACAAATGAACATAGCACCTATATAAATCCAATCTTACATAATGAACACTTTGGCTCATGTCTGTCATCTATTTTATTCACGAAATCGCTAAGTTGTTATTCTTCTGGTAGTTACAACACCACTATCTAAAGCGGCAACCGACTTCTCACCTATTGGCCTTCTATCAACCCTTTTATGGATTATTCGTTGTGAACTTAGGCCACTACCACTTGGTCTAACGAAGAATAGATGCAAAAGTTCTCCTTGATACCACTAGGTCCTCTATAGTATTATTATTGAGTCCTGCATAGTACTGCAATGATCTTCATGTTATAGTTATATCCTATGCATAGATCATACTAGGACCTCAATGAGTCGTCCATGGTACTGGTATATCCTTAGCAAAGGTCATATATAGTACTATTAGAATCTCCATGATATCATTAAGTCATCCACATAGGTTTTATGTGGTACTACTAAGACTTTTATGGTACCACTAGGATATCCACAGAGATCTATAGAACCTCTAGGGGTCTTTGATGAGCACTACTGGTGTCCTCCATGGTGTCGCTTGATTCTCCATAAATACTTAAAGAGCACTCGAAAGGTGTTTTATCAAGCTTATAATTTCATTGATTTTATTATTAATTTGTGTTCATTGACGTTTTATTATGTTTAATTTGTTCGAATCATACATTTAGATCAAAACAAGTTAATTTGAGTATAAAATGATGAAAATAACCTTAAAAAGGTTAGAGATTGATATAAAGCAAGATAAAATGTGAAAACATGTGAAAATGGGTGGGGGGGAATGCAAAAAAGACTGCACGCCACAACCTGTAGGGGTGCAATATAGTAACACTACAACGCTCATCTAAGCAACCAACATTTTTTTCTCAGGTGACGCCCAACGCTCACTTATGGCGTCGTGTTGCCATTTTTTTTGGGAGGTTGCCGAAGGTTTGTTTAGAGTTGATTGAGGCCTTCACCTGGAGCCAATTTTTGGACAGAGACGACAATTTGGAGCTTTCAAAGATGTAGATGATTGAAAAATAATGGATGATTTTAAGCTTGAGGACGCGAGTTAATAGTCTGACTTGTATTTTCTTTCTATCATAGTCTTTTTTTTTCTTTGTTGGATGCATTGTGAATTGTATGCATTTCTATCGTATCATGAATTGTCAAGTTTATAGTTCATAGGGTTTTTGAATTAATTTTTTGCTTGTTGCAAAACTATTTTGGTTGTTTATTAGTTTTGAATAATGTATAGACTATTTTATCATGCTAATGCTTAATGCTGGCAAACAGTTGGCCACTATTTGAATGTTATTTACAACATCGTGTTCTAAACAAGATATTAGATTTAGCATGCTAAAGTGTGAATCAAGAGATTAATATGGATTGGTAATGAAGGAGCTGGAGGGAATTAAATATTGCGTGTTATCGCATTCTTAGATTTTTTGGATGAATTAAAAATACAAATAATCAAGAAAAATGTTTAGCAACATTTCTTTGTTGATTACAAATGCAGCAAAATCTTCTCCTTAAAGTCTTCTCCTTGAAATCTTCCTTTTCCACGAGGTCTTCCTTGCTATGACTCTGATGCGGATCCAACTTGTGGGAACCGGTATTGAAAGATGAGAGAAAATATGGAAGAATAATATTTTGACAATTTTATTGGGAGAAAAATCTCTACGAATGACTTTAAATATATTTTTTAGATAGTAGAGGTTGTAGAACAATAATGTTGTAGATAGTAGACATGTAGAAGTATGTTCCACGAGGGCTCCCTAGACCATATTTATAGATTTATGCAGGGTCTTTCCAAATCCTATTAGGAGAATCCCGTAGATATTTTAAATTAAATATTCAAAAATATCCAATAAAAAATATTTTTTCATTTAATATCTCATATTAGAAGTTAAAATATTCAAATTATATTTAAATATTTATCTTATGCATATTCACTTTAATTCGAATCACATTCTAATTAATTATTTATTTATTTGAATAATATTCAATAATTAATTATCTCGTCATCTATTCAATTTAAATCTTATTCAAATTAAATAATTTATTTATTTATATGAATCTCGTCTAAATAAATAATTAATTATTTGAATCATATTCAAATAAATTAATTCTCCATATTATAAAGTTATAATTTGAATCTCATTCAAATAAATAAATCACGTAATTAATTTTATCTTATACAATTAATATTTTCCCTAAAAAAATTGAACATTGAAATTTTTGTTTAAAAAACATGCATAAAGCAGAAGTAAACAAAATCAACAAACACTCTAATTACACTTAATTTGAGTTTAAAAGCATGCTTAAAATAATTTTACAAAAAAGAGAGTTTCATAGATATGTACCTTTGTAGAATCCCTTGATCGTAGCTGAACTCCACGAATTTGACCTTCAAAACTCTAGTAAACTACCATAAGAGTCTTCTCTACTATTCTCAGCCTTGGATTGAGTGGTGGAAACTCTTAATCAAGATGGATTGAAAGGGTTTGAAAGAGTTTGAGAGTAAGGATTTTTACAGGGAAAAAAACACTAATTTCCAATTGCATGTCCTTCATAAATCTGATTTATGAAGTATTTAACTAGCTTAAACATACAAGTACGCATACATTCAGCCAATATGACACCTCAATTAGCACTAAGTGAGTGGGTTGTTGGGATGGTAGCAGCAACAAGGGAAGCGACAATGATCGATAAGCACTCTAATTGATTAATTTTAGCAGAAACGAAAGCATACTCAAGTAAAATTTAATGGGTTTTAAAACATACCTTGAAGAACCGTTGAAATCTTGATTTCCAATTGCTAAATCCTCCAATCGTTGTGCAGATCACCACAAGATCTTCCCTATTATTCTCTTGGTGCTCTAGATTGAGTTGCGGGACTCAAAATAAGCTGAAATTAAAGGGAACTTGGAGAATGTTCACTGCAACGACCCAATGAAGAACACCTTCTTCTACCCGAATTTTCAACTAAAATTCTATCGGTTGCAATCTCTTCAACTTCACTTCAATATCTTTAATATATTACATATTATCATGCAAAAAGATATGCTGCATGAGATGCAACTCATGCTTGGAATAATTGAAGGTTGAAGATAATGGGTTCTTTGTGAGCTAGTTGAATATGAAGTTGAAAAATCTCATTTTTCCTTTTTGTGTAATTTTCTATTTCCAATATCTATATTTTGATTTTAAAATCATATTTGATTTCTAAAATCAAAATTTATTAATTTTATAAATTAATTTTCTAATAAAATCAATAAATAATTATTTAAATATAAATAATTCTAATTAAATTAATTTTACACAAATCCATCTCCATATATTTAAATCATATTTAAATATATATTCTCCAATTTCATTTGATTCTAATTTGAACGTTTCAAGTTAACTTATCACGCTACTCTAGAGCTAATCTATTTTCGAGCTAGTAGGGGGACCTCACCTACAGATCATGGGCTCCAACGATCCAAGATTAATCGACTAAACTCATTAGACCGATCTAACCCCCATTCGTTAACTAATGGGTCACTCCACTAAAGCCCATAGTTGAACTTTTCTTACTATAGATATATTATGTCCGCTCGATATAACCATGACTAGTAAGTCGACCCTTCATAGGTTGTTCGTAATAACGGCTGGGTCGAATCTCTGTTTTACCCCCAAAATTACCTCTTGTTTCTTAAGTCCCTACCATCCCTTAATGAACCATTGTTTTGTGATCCAATCAACAAAATCGAGTCCCTCTCGGGCCAATAAGAGGGTAGGGCTCCTTGTTCAAAACCTAGAATCAGCACTCAAGGGAACAACCTCTCTACTATCCCCAAAGCGGGTAGGAGTGAATTTCATCTTGCACCCTATGTCCCAGCTATCTATCCAGTTTTACCCCTAAAATGAGAGGTTTATTGAGCTAGGAGTTCATAGTTAGCTTGGGATTAAGGTCAAGTTACCTAGGTCATCGTTTTGAAATAGTCAGTCTTAAACAATAAACAACATTATAAAATAAGAGTGACTAATTTCATGGTTCGATCTTATACAAACCCTTTTGTACAAGGAAACCCCCACTCCTCATGACCCAACGTGAACGAATTAGGATCACTTCGTTTATAGCACTTTACAACTCCTTATAACAACTACAAAGCATGTCGAGTCCAAAAGTGTTACCAGAATAAGGTACCTAACCTTATTTATATACTATAGATCATTTTGACTATTTAATCGAACTTGATCCACCTTCGTGTCTCTACATAAAGTTCAAGTACACATCCAATAGTCAAGAGACTTTTATGTTTATTGGATTTCTCATAAGCAATACATCTATTTAATAACACCTTATTGAATTTTCAGAATAAATTCCATTGTTTGCCTACCATGAGTTTTAGGACATAAAACCCAACATGGGTAAGGTGTCAAAAATGGAAAACTCCACCACCAACATCAAATATTAGATTTTCCCACATTGAAATTCATTTTTCAATAATATTTAATTTTAAAATAAAATAAACATAATTTAAAAATCAATTTTTCCAAAAAAAATTGAATTTCTATGAAATTAATTTTAATTTAATTAATTAAATAATAATTAAATATCGAATATTAAATTAATAAAACACCTAATTTAAACATGAGCTTATTCATGTAATCAATATTTAAATATTTTAAACTTTCTAAATATGTTTAGTTTTGATAGAATTAAACGTTTAATTATATCGAATATAATTATCCAAACCCTAAAATTGAATTTAAACATTTCAAATTCAAAACCCTAATTTTGAATTTTGAGTGCTTCAAATTTGCTCATTTTTCTAATCTAGGGTGTAATGTCTTACGAGCGAGTAGAGATACCTTATGGACCTACAGATCATGAGCTCGAACGACTTGAGATTAATCAATTAAAATCTTTAACCCGAGTTAATCAATATTCATTAACCACCAAGACATACCACTATAGCTCGATGGTTGCACTCTCCTCACTATAGATATATTTTTGTCTTACTTGATTTAACCATAATCAGTAAGTCGATCCTTCATAGGTCGTTTGTATTTCCAGTTGGGTCAAAATTATCGTTTTACCCCTATAAATACATCTTGCTCCTTGAGCTCCCATTGATCCCCTATTGAACAATTAGTTTATAGTCCAACTAATAAATCATGTCTCTTTCAGCCATGAGAGGGCGATGTCCTTTTGTTCAATATCAATAATCAGTACTTAAGGGAACAACCTATCCACTAACTCTAATTCAAGTAGGAGTGGAATTCCATCTTGTAGGACTATGTCCCCAACTATCTATATGGTCTTATCCCTAAAATGGGAGGCTTGTTAAGTAGTGTTGTTGAACTACTCTCACATATGCAGATCAAAGGATAATCCTGAATAAAATAGAAGTTTGTAGTTAACTCAGGATTAAGATCGAGTTACCCTAGGTCATTGAATTGAAATAGTCAGTTTTAACAGTAAACGATTGTTATAAAGAAAAAGTGACTATTTCGTGGTTCGGTCTTATGCAAAAACTCTTTTGCATAGCATACCTTTACTCACATGTCTCCATATGAACGATTTTAGGATCACGTCATTTGTATCAGTATATAAAGTAGGTCACATCCATAGTATCCCCAGGACGAGGTACCCAACCTCATCCATATACTCGTAGACCTTTTTGGCTATATACTATAATTTGATCTTCTTTTGTGTCTCTACATAAAGTTACAGTATTTATACTATAGTCATAGATTCGTTTATTGGTTTTTTATTACATAATGCAATTTCAATCTCAATGACACTTTTATTGAATAAATACTTCAACAATGCTTTTACTGATAAATAGAATATGTTTCCATGATTACGAACTGTATATTTTTAGGAAATTCTTAACAATTTCAATATATTTGATTCTTGTTGATCTGCAGTAAGCTAGCAAATGAACATTGTGGACCCACAAATTTCAAGCTCTAATGATCCAAGATTAACTAATTAAATTTCTTAGTCGTTATTCTTCCATTCATTAACTATGGCAAACCACTATAAACTCATAGTTGAACTCTTATACACTATAGGGCAAGTTGTCCATGGATATAATCAGTATAAACAAGTCGATCCTTCATGAGTAGTTCATAAGTACAGTTGGGTCAAATGTTCGTTTTACTCCTATAATTACCTTTTTTCCTTAAGTACTATTGATTCCTCCAATGAACAATATGTTTATGGTCCAACCATAAACCAAATCCCTCTCGGGCCAGTGAGAGAGATGAACCCCTTGTTCAAGACTCAGAACCAACACTTAAGGAAACTACTCATCTATTTACCCTATGCGGGAATGAGTGAATTTCATCTTGTGAAGTTATGTTCCCAACTCCTCATTTAGTCAACTCCCCAAAATGGTAGGCCTATTAAGTCGACAACTTGGGCCACTCTCACCCGTGCAAATCAAATGACTGACCTCACAGACAGAAGTTCATAAATCACGTAGGATTAAGATCCAGTCACACATGATCATCCTATGAAATATTAATCTCATCAATTAACGGATTTATAAAAAAAGATTAACTCTTTATATAGGATACTCTCACTCACACGTTTTCACATGAACGATATGGATCAAACCATTTCCATAGTGCCATCAGAATAAGACACCCAACCTTATCAATATACTATAGACCTTTAAGTTATTTCTTGAACATGATCCAACCGTATGTCAACTATATATATGTTCGAGTCTTCATGATAAACTTTGATTTTTTTTTTCTATTAACGGATAAATTAATATTGCATAATTAATGATTAAATCAATCAACTAATAAATTACGAGGCTTCAGGGCATAAAATCCAACCGGAATTTAATGTTACACTTAATTAATGAATTGCATGAGAATGAATTGATTAGGTGTAAGAAAAGGTTGAGCTCAAAAGAAAGTTCCTGAAGAAAATAACTCTAGGTCTATAATTAGCATTTAATCAATCTAAGGGCTAAAAAGTTAATTAAGTTAATCCATTCACAAAGTCACTATGCTATGACGTGTTTTTTTTTAGCTAGTTTTTGCCCTGTTGCTATCATCTATTAGATTGGATTAAGTTATCATCATAGTTTGGTCACCTAGACAAAATTAGAACGATCTCTAAATAGCTAAAGGTATATCAAACCAATTTTTTCGATAACGATACTCGATCAAGGTCGTTTTAAACTATATCATTACTCGACGCATGTGTTTGTGCGTATTAGTACTACTAAGGTCCTCTAACGTGTCCTCTTAGCTTAAACCCTCATAAGTTCTCTTTGCTCCCTTATGGGACATTTGAGCGATCTCATGGGTCATTTGAGCTTCTCCATGGGTTTTCTAAGCTCTCTTATGGGTCTTATTGAAGCTTTGCATTGGTTATTTGAGCTCTCTTATAGGTCATTTAAGCTCCATCGAGAGTTATACTAAAGTTCCTCACTGGTCCCAACTAATCCACCTGGATCAATCTCCTAAAGCCATGGGTGGCTATTGGGTTGAACTTAGGTCCCATTGACCTTGGTCTGCCACCTCGAGCTTATATCTATAACCTCTTATTTCTCTAGACTGTCGGTCTTGGCCCATTTTGATAAATCTATCCATAACACCAACCATAGTTTATCTTGTTAGTGCATTACATAGTCAATCAAAATGTCAAATATTCAAATTATTGTATTTATTTATTAGATCCCCATTCAAACATGAGTGGAAGTCTGAATAGGATTAAATCTATCTTGAGTAGAAAGTTAAATCTACGAATTTTAATGCAAACTAATTTTTTTTACACCAATGACATATTGTTTAGGCCGACTACTCGTTACTACTTTGCTCACATTACTTTAATTATATCGAAAACTTCGTCTATTTAAACCACTAATTGAACTTGAGTAGAAGTTTAAATCTACGAATTTTAATGTAAATTAATGGGTTTTTTTTTTTTTTTAAACACTAATGGCCTATTGTGTAGGCCAATTACTCATTACTATTTTGTTCACATTACTTTAATTGTATTTGAATCATCCTATTTTTAAAATCACCATTCAAAGTCTCAATCTATGAATTTTAGTGTAAATTAATATGTTTTCACTCTAATGACCTACTGTTTAGGTCGGCTACTCGTTACCATTTTGTTGACACTACTTTAATTATATTTGAATCCTTGTATTTTTAAATCACTATTCAAACTTGAGTAGAAGTTTAAATATATGAATTTTAATGTGTATATATATATCTACACTAATGGCATATCGTTTGGCCGACTACTGCTACTATTTTGTTGATACTACTTTAATTGTTTTGCAAAAACATTGTGCCAGATAAAATGTTACAATAGAACGATATACATTATTCTAATTTGGCTAAATTATGAAAAATATACTGAACTTCTATTTTATATAAAAATATTCATAAGCCTGTAAAAAAAAAAAATTAAAAAAAAACATCCTTAAACCCTTCAAAATAGCTAAAATGTATTTTTACTATTACTTTTGGATAGAAACTATTAATATTTTGTTACAAAAATTTCAAGAATATTCTTAAACTTAAAAAAATTAAAATATACCATTTTTATCCTTATATGAACAGAAAAAGTTAATATCTCGTTGGCAAAAACAACTCTTAACTTTTAAAAGTTGCATTGTTACTCTTAATTTATTGTTTTTTTTAATGCTCTTATTGTTAGTATAATGATTAATTTGCTTGAAGTTTTGTTGAGTGAAAAAAATCATTTAAAAATAAATTACATAGATATTAGGGTGTTTATGGGTTGGGTTGAAAGACTCTTTAGACCCAACCCAATTGTTGGGGTTGTAAATTTTTTCAACCCAAATAACCCTTGTTAAAAAATGAATCCAACCTAACTATGAAGTTGGGTTGATTCGGCTTAATTTGGTCATTTATTTAAAATTTTGTTCTAAAAAGAAGCAAAATGTAAATATGTAAAAATCTAATTTAATTATTTTCATATATTGAATTAAGATTAACAACTCAATTTCAATTTATATAGTGAAAATTTTATTTCTATAGTACAAATAAACTACTTTTAAGAGTTGTTGAAGAATAAATTATTTAAAAAATATTGGAATTAAATAAAATTAAAATCAATATGTGTATAAATAATTGTATTATAATTAATAAAAATATATTTTAAAGTTAATAATAAATTCAGGTTGGTTTGAGTTATATTAGATGAACCCATGAACCAACCCAACTCATAAAATGTTTTATTTGAACCCAACCCAACCCAAACCGCACGGGTTGGGTTTGGTTGATCGATTTTTTCGAGTCATCGGGTTTTTTAAACATTCCTAATAGATATCCTCATTTTTCTCCTATTTGTCCCATGCTTACACCAAATTTGTCATCAACCAAATATAAACCAAAATTTTAAGTTAAAACATAAAATCTCACAAAATTCCAAAGTCAAAATCTCCTCTTAAACTTACCAAAATGATAAAAATCCAAATACAAAAAATATATATATATATTTGACTATTAACAATCGCTCAGCTACTAATATATACATTTGTTAAAACATTCTAGTTTTAAGGTCATTGGTGTTTCCATGATTCTCTTTTTTCTCGTTATAGTCTATATATTTTAACTAAAGTGGACATTTTCTTTTAGATAAACAAATGTCAAGAAGTTAACAAAAAAGTTAACGGTTTCTATGTGTATACTAATAATAATAATAATATATATATATAATTCAAGGGCATTTTTTTGAAATATTTTAAACATTAAGGAAATATTTGACCAAAAGACACTAACAATTTCTATCCAAAATTTAATGGTAAAGGTATTTACAATTTTTTTTTCCTGAAAGTTTAACGATAATTTTTTAACCTTTGAAATTTGATATATGTTCTTTACACGAAATACAAAATTTAGAGGTATTTTTGGTTGTTTTCAAATATAGGAAATGAACTAAAATATTTATAAATATAGCAAAATTTCATCATCTATCTACGATAGACCGCGATAAACTACTATATGTGTCTATTTGTGTCATGATAGACACAGTAATATATCGCAAATAGACAGTAAAATTTTGCTATATTTATATATATATTCAATAATTTTATCATTTAAAATAATCTGTTGGTATTTTTATATATATAATTTTGCATTCTAATTATAGATAGTTTTGGAAATTGAAAAGATAAAGCTATATCTAAATTTGTGTATATAAGTTAAAAGGATTTATGACATATTTGATATATATGCATAGGATATGCATATCATTGTGTGCAAGTGATTGGTTTTCCACGTAGAACTCATTTATTTTCTTTTTCTTTTTTCTTTTCTAATTTGTACCCTCCAACACAATATATTATGAAGATAGATAGAAAGAAAATGTATAAGTTCAAAATCTATATAAAAAGTTCAATATTACAGACTATCACGTACATATTGTGATATTTTGTTATTATTTATAAATATTTTCAACAATTTTATCATTTAAAATAAAATTTGATATTTTTTATATATAATCTAGCATTCTAATTATATATAGTTTTAGAAATTGAAAAGATAAAGCTATATCTAAATTTGTGCATATTAAAAGGATTTATGATATATTTGATATATGCGTAGGATATGCATATCGTTGTGTGCAAGTGATTGTTTTTTCATGTAGATTTTTTTTTTTTTTTTTTTTTAATTTGTTCCGTCCACCCATTAATAGAACGAAAATGAACTAAAAAAAATAACGAAATAACTTCGATTGTCTATGTATATATTTTAAATTTCAACGAAAAGGGTAATAAAAAAATCTAAATTATTGAACTTTTAACAGACACAGCTAAATCATATTGATATTAATTTTCATCATAATTTTCAGTGAACATACAAAAGTGAAATAAAAAAGCATAATGGAATGTTTATAGACAACATGAATGGTGGGTCCTATGAAAAATGCTATTATGGTGCATTATAAAAGAGCCCCCCCCCCCCCCCTTTTTTTTTCTAATAATAAAAATAAATAAATAAAGTGATCAACCAATAACGTAATTTAGCTAGCTGGAACTTGAAATATCTATATAAAAGTTCCCCCTTTACCCAAAAAAAAAAATCTATATAAAAGTTCAAAAGCTCCAATTTCCACCTCATTTAGATGTATCATTCATAAAGAGTGGATAAATAAAAGAAAATATAAATCATCATAAATTAAAATTAAAAAAAATTGAACATATTATCCACAAATGAAAATCAGAATAATACATTTGAAAGAAAATAAAAATGAACAAACACATCACGTTTTGAAAAAGTGAATAACGTTATTCCTCCATCACTTGAAAATATATATATATATATTTTCCTATTGAAGTCAAACATGAAATAAACAATCAAATATCCCTTTACTACATTATTATATTTAGTGATATATTGATTTAATAATAAAAATATGTATACATGTTTATTCTAACCAATAACAAGTCTATCATGAACTTCAACTATTACAATTAATTAATACATATATTGTTGATGGATAATGAAAGATTTGAATCTCTTGCTTTAGTAACAAATATACAAATACATAAAACAATATTATTTTTTCTCACAAATTTAAATTTATTCACAACATTCACCTAAAACATCCACTCATTCATTCACTATCACACTACCAACTTTAATTGTCCATTATATAGATTTGAAATTCTCAAATATAAATATTAGAAGAACACTTCACTAACTAAAACCCGACAATCTTTTGAAGTAAGAGAAAAGTTTTAGCTTTTTGTGGGTAGAATTCTCAATGCATTGTCATTCCACTTATCAAGAATTATATACACAAGTTGGAGTAGGGTTACACATAGAGATATCCAAATTCTCTATAGGGACAGGGTCCCGTCCCGAATGGGATGGAGATTTCTCGATTAGGCGGGGAATGAGAGAGGGAGTGGGGAAAAAAAATCCCTTGAGCTAAACGGAGACAGGAATGGGGAATGCATTCCCAGTCCGCGCCCCGATTAGCTTTTACATATTTATTTAGTGTAGTTTTCTAATGTTATCTTATTTGTTATTATTATTATATAAATATTACATTTAAGGGAAAGATAATGAATGTGTTTAAATTGAATGCTCAAATATGGATTATATATGTGAATAATTTGATTTATATTTATTTATTTATACTAAAAAATTAATTAGCCTTTTTAGGCCAAAGTTTGAGTAATTTATTTTTAAATTCAAATTGTCATATAAAACTACTCATAATAAATAATTTAGTGATAAAGTTAATTATTTAATTAAAATTTGCTTATATGAGTGATTTAAATTAATTGGTTTTTTACAAAAAAAAAAAAAAAGTAACAGAGAAAAATTTTCCGCGGGGAACCCGATCTCCACAGTAAATCCCATACCGATCCCCGTTGGGAATTTTACAGGGATGGAGAATGAAAAAGGGAGCGAAAACGAGGTGAGAAATGACATCTTCGATCCTGCCTGTCCCTAAATTTTTATATAGAGAGATACGATGGAAATAAATGCCCATTACCTGCCACGTGGATTTTTATATACAAATTAAAGAAACCCCATGAAAAATTACATGCACATTTTTTTATATATAGAGATACGATGGAAATAGAAAGAGAATTCAAAGGTATGGTCAACAAAAGGCAAATTAAACCGCCACTAAAAAGATGATAATAATAATAATAATAATAATAATGAGAGGGACAAGGGAAGAAGAAAAAGAAAGAAAAAAGGGAATTTGTTGGGTTTAGCCAATGGTAGAAAAGGATGGTGGCTATTGATTCTATCCTAGTCAGCATTGCAAATTGCGGAGCAAATTCGTGAAATGGTCCACGTAATTAAATAATATCACTTTCCATTTTTATGTTCCTTTTATCCTATTCGACAGACCATTTCTTTAAAATATATATTTATATATACACACCGAGGGGGCATTTGACCCCAACATAACATACACTGGTTGAAAATTTTGTCGGGAGTATTATACTTTTTTTTTTTACATTATAAATTTATCTTAAAAAATATTTATGGACTGCACATTAGTATCAAGGATCCCATCCTATTTTGAAAAGTAGGTTGGCGTGACACACGATCAGTGGAGTTGGTAAGAAAAAATTTTCATCCGATAGTATAGTAAATTAATAAATCATTTAATGACGTGTCAAATAATGAATGAGAGTAGTAGGTACTACGATAGTACTATAAATTTTTTCAGTTGAAGTTCTCAATTATTGTAACATGCACTTAATTTTATTAAAACTATTTGAATGTTCTCACTGTCTATACCCTAACTATAATAGCTAACTCAACGTCCCAAACGTTATTTAGAAATTAGAACTCGTTTAATTTTAATTTTGTGTCAAATTTTAGCTACTGTATCTTTGATAAATTCTAAATTTGTTATTGACTATTCTTAATCGTTCTATAATCTATTAGCCATTTCACCATAAATTTTAGAAGTATATTCACTGAATGTATTGTCTTACATTTAAATCATAATTGTTATTAGTATTTAACCAATTTTTGTTTAAAACAAACAACTAATATTGTATTATTAAATAAATCTCAAATGGGACATTATGTGCGTAAAGTTGATTTGAGCTGAGTCAGTAATTATTATAATAAGAGAGTAATCGATGGAGTCGACAAAAATAACAAGAAAATAAATGTGAGTTATACGGATAACGAAATAATAATTTTTTTTAATTATCAGTGAATCAGATAGTTGGTAGATTTTTCCAATTTGAGGGGCCAAAACGCCCCAAAGTTTAAAGACAATATAGTATTTTGACCTTTGTTTTGTTTTTTTTTTCTTTTTTTTCCTTCATTTTCTTTTGATGCTATTGCAAATTACGACCACTCAACCTCTTGGGATTATTTTACCATTTGTTGTCACTATCTATTGCTGTTTTGTTCTAAATAATAATGATGATAATAATAATAATAATAATTGTCTTGAATTGTTTGTTCTGTTTTCGGTCTTGTTCCTCCAGCAGCACGTAGTATTAATAGCTGGCAGCCGCTTTGGCCGTTCATGCAATGGCTATTGTGGTGTCCAAATGCCATATTTACTGGACCTCCCCCTCTGACCGTGACCCACTTTTACTTTGACCCATTTTTTATTAGTTTAGTTTACCTTTTTTCAAATGAATTATTGTACTATGTGTTAGATTAGATGATATAACCTTAAATAAATATTATTGTGGGTAAATTTTAGATTAAGGGCAAAAGCCACGTAATGAAAAAATAGGACAATTGAAGCAACCATGAAAAGACTGGAATTGCCCTAGGAGAAGTGGGCTGGTTTGGGCCACTTCGATCTCGACTAAGGGTCGAGGTTGAATCTGGTCAAACACTTAATGGGGCATGATTTACACATATTCTGATTCAAAGTAATATTTTAGACTCAAGATATAGTCTAAGGAAGACGTGGGTCGAGGCCGACTCTAGCCAAACACGAAATCAGATACACCCATTGGTTCGATAGATCATCTATTGATCTAAAACGACTTTGAAAGTCCTCGACCTAGGTCAATTTTCTCTATAAATACATTATTATAATCTCATACGAGGTGTCTTAAAACGTTTGACTTATTCTTCCTTCTTTAATTCTCTTACTGGCTTAGACATCAGATTATTATTTTTTTCTTTGTTTTGTAGATTCTCTAATTTTTAAATTATAAATTTACCATAGTTGTCACATGGAGGTCAGGTCCGTTTTTCCTTAGTCAAAATTTGACATCGACAAATATTATGGTTTATTTTTTGGCGTGCTTACAAATATACTGAAAATGTAAGTGTATATAGTATATGTAGTTCGGTTTATAAGACGATGTAATGAACAATATGTCTTGTTAATGCATTTATCAAATATACATAGTGTATTTTTTGAAAATTCAAATATTACTATTATTACATATATATTTAAAAACATAAAATGATAAATAGGGTTGAAAAAAGTAAATTGGGTTGTATTTTTATGTAAATTAATAGTCTATTGGATTATTTGTATAAGAGATAAAAATATATCAGACAATTGTGTGAGCATATAAATTTAGATTATATGGGTAAAAATTTTATATAAAATTATGGGTGTTCATGGATTGGGTTGGGTTGAAATACTTTTTAGACCCAATCAATTTGTTCGAGTTAGAATTTTTTTCCGACCCAAATAACCCTTATTAAAAAATGAACTCAACCCAACCAAACTATGAAATATTTAGGTTGGATTGGTTCGGGTTAATCGAGTCATTTATTTAAAATTTGTTATAAAAAAAAGCAAAACGTAAATATGTAAAAATATTATTTGATTATTTTCATATATTGAGTTAAGATTAACAATTCAATTCCAATTTGTATAGTGAAAATTCCAATTTTAAAAGTTGAAGAATAAATTATTCAAAAAATATTGAAATTAAATAAAATTAAAATTAATACAGGTATAAATAATTGTGTTACGAGTAATAAAATAATATATATTTTAAAGTTAATAACAAATTTGGGTTGGTTCGGGTTATATTAAGTGAACTTATGAACCAACTCAACCCATAAAATTTTCATTTTTTTGAACCCAACCCAACTCAAATGAGTTGATAACTCATCCCAAACTGCATAGGTTGGGTTGGGTTAATCGGTTTGTTCGGGTCATCGGATATTTTAAACACCCCTGTATGAAATAGTAGGGTTTCTTTTTTTATTTTGAAAGTGAAACTATCGAGCTAAAATGCAGTATCAACAGAGGGAATCTTTAGCATGTACTGAAATTGAATTTTCTTTTCATATTTAGGATCTGTTCGGGAGTGATTTTGAGATGGATACTTTTTTTTTTTTTTTTTTAATGATAGTATCTAACATGAGCAAAATTGATTTCAGAAAAATCTAAAATTGTTTCAAATTGATTTTGGAGGAATTAGTTGATAGGTGATTTTTGTCAAGTGGTTAACCATGAATTAGAATGACTATCTAATTCGGTTTTTGTTAACATATGGTTGGTTAGCTATTCGTAAAATCATTTTTAAATTTTAAATACTGGAACAAAAAATGACAGACATTACATGTCATTAAATCGTTAATAAAACAAACAATTATATATATGTTGAAATTTCTTTCAATATCTATTATAAACATCCATCTTATTCAAAATATCAATTATGCATATGAGAATTTAATAATAAAATAAAGAGAACTAAATCTTTACCACAATTATTTAGTTAAATAATAAATTCTCAAATAGAAAATACAATTTTGAGTAATTGGATAATTCTAAATTCACTTTTAGAACCAAACATAATAATTCAAAATCACTTTAAAAAGTTTAGAACGAAACATAAATTTGATTGTTTAAAAATCAATTTTATAAAATTATTTGTATCTATTTTTTTCTCCTTGAAATCACTACTCTAACCATCACTCCCAAATACATCATTATTATATTGTTTTCAATTTTCAATTGTTCCAAAATCTGGGGGAACATTTATTTGCATTCATGGTATTCGAATAAAATTGGCAACAAAATTTGAATATATATAGTTGATAAAGAAAATGAGTGAGAACATAATTAAAGGTAATTATTTTAAATAATAAAATTGTTGTAAATATTTTTAAATATAAAAAATGTTATCGTCTATCAATAATAGTATTAATAGATATTTATCAATGTCTATCAAAATTTTACTATATCTGTAAATAAATTGACTCATTTTCTTATATTTGTAAACAACTTTAGTTAATAATCAAGTGGTTAGGCATACACGTAAAATTATATATACATGAAGTTGCTAAAGAAAAAGAGAGAACTCAATAATTAAAATTATTAACACGTTGTTAGAATGTTGATATAATATTAAATTTTTAAATCTTTTATGGTAATTTAACATCTACCCTTCTTATATCATACTGTAAATAATAATAATAAATAAATAAATAAAATAACAGCCCAAATATGGAGGTGAGCAATTGCCCCTTTACTTCCTTTATCACTCTGTCCCACACCCAAAACATATTTTTTCTGTTCCTCTAAAGAAACGACAAATAAAAATATGACCAGTGTGACCAAAACGTGTCAAAGTCACCCATCGAAAGAGGGGAGAAGAGAATCGAGAGCGTTTAATATTTTAAATATTCTCATGACCAAACTATAAATGCAATGAAAATTGACATTAAAGTTCATTGATTCCATACCCAAAATAACAATAATTTTCGAGTTAGAAGGTTAGTCTCAATTTTGAATTTTGTGATTACCCCTAGACTGTCCAATGAGTCTGTAAACTTCAAGAAAAATTTAAAATTTTAAACGTTTTCTACAAGATATAGATTGAAAAACGTCTTATAAAATTCTATGATTTCTATTTTGTGTCCAATCCATCTATAAATTGAAAAATAAGAACTCATCAAATAAAGGA
Source organism: Benincasa hispida (assembly GCF_027475165.1). Taxonomy (NCBI): domain Eukaryota; kingdom Viridiplantae; phylum Streptophyta; class Magnoliopsida; order Cucurbitales; family Cucurbitaceae; genus Benincasa; species Benincasa hispida. Next base: position 12,513,822 of record NC_143479.1, read on the forward strand.
GTAATTTTGATACCAAAGTCAATATGATTCACTTGACATACAGTAAGAAATTAGTGATAAAAAGATCTATTCACATGATCAACTTAAGACAAAATGTTCTTCGATTAAAATTGCCACGTGTTGTTTCAAATATGCAATTAAATCATTAAACCTTTTCAAAGGACTGAATCTAGTCGAGTAATTATTTTTTTTTCCACACAAGATAACAAAAAAAAGAGAGAGAGAGAGAGAGAGAGAAAGAAAGAAATGATGCGTAGAGATTCGGAATCTGCGTTGAATTGAGACAGCGAAGACACAGTAACAACAAAATGAGCAGCCAAGTTGAGAAAGGAAGGCAGGTAGACAAATGTAGCCTTTGCTTTTAGGAAGAAAACATCATGAAAACATGAAGAAAAGTGGTTGGTGGGGCACTCTCAAACAAAGCAGTATTATTTGACAGCATTCAGCAGCAACACAGCGCATTCCCTTGCAGTAAAAAAAAAAATATCAAAAGATTCTTTTCCAGTGCGGCGGGACAATTAAAACATTGAGTTAAAACTAGCTACGCATATTCCCATGTCCTCTAAACCTTTTTATTCAGACTTTCACTAAAATCCATTGCTTTCTTAGATTCCTTGCTCAAGCATTGCTCGGACTCTAGTTGGGAGGCCGTAGAGATGAATGAATCCAGCAGCATCAGCTTGGTTGTACACATCCCCGTTCTCAAATGAGGATATGTCTTGCCTATACAGGCTGTTTGGACTTTTGCGCCCGACTACGGTCACCGAGCCTTTGTACAGTTTGAGTGTGACCGTTCCGGTGGTAGTTGCGGTTATCTTTTCCATGAATCCATCCATGGCTACACGAAGTGGGTCGAACCATCGGCCTGCATACACCAGGTCGGCGTATTTGAGGGCGAGTGAGTCCTTGACTTGTATGGTATCGCGGTCAAGTGTTAAGGATTCGAGTTCACGTGCAGCTGTGAATAGGATGGTTCCTCCTGGTGTTTCATACACGCCACGGCTTTTCATGCCAACGAGACGGTTTTCGACCATGTCAACTCGGCCGATGCCGTGTTTCCCGCCGATTTCGTTGAGTTTGTCGAGAAGGGAAGCTGGTGACAGCTTTTTACCATTGACAGCTACAGGAAGTCCCGAGACAATTTCAATCTCAACATATCTGCAATAAACAAACAACAACATACACATAAGAAATTCAGTTTGCAGAAATGCAGAGGAGTTGAATCAAGAAGAACAGAGGAAATTTACTCAGGTTGGTTCGGCGCATCCTCGGGATCAACGGACAGCATGAACATGTCCTTCTTTGGCTCGTTAGCAGGATCTTCCAAAACGTCACCCTTCAATCACATGTAATACATAAAATGAATACAACTGACAAGTCTCAAAGCAAAAAAGGCAGAGTCAGGGCTGGCAGCATGCTGTTTAAAAAGCTCACGCCTACCACTTGTTCAAGCCAAAAAGAAAACGATCACAATCATACAACAATTGCAAGATCTAAAATGACAGCCAAATTCAATCTGTATAGCATGAAACAATATACTTGATGTCAACCAGTAAAACCAACCGGCTGTCATGACAATTACCTCATGACTAAGGTGCCAAATATTCCGGTCTCGACTGTATATCGATTTCTTTGTGACGGGGACCGGCACGTTATGCCTCTTGGCATATTCAATAGCATCTTCTCTTCCTGTGATGTCCCATTCTCTCCAGGGAGCTATAACACGTAGTTTTGGGTTTAGAGCAAAGAATGTGAGTTCAAACCGTACCTGCACGGAAAAAAGAAATAAAAGAAAAAAATAAATAAAAAGCAAAAAGATGAGATTCTCTTTAAGAATATTCATAGGAAAAAATAAAAAATAAAAAAATAAAAAAACTATGGCAATCATCAAGCAGACCTGATCATTTCCTTTCCCTGTGCAACCATGAGCAACAGCATCAGCTCCAACTTCTTTGGCAACATCCACCATGGCCTATAAAAACCATCACCATAATCTCATTTACTAACTCAAATCCATGTAAAGAAACAAGAATCTCTCCTTTTTTAACAAATTACTTCGACCCATGAAAAAGTGCTGGTAAAATTCAAGAACCATTAAACTAAATAGCCTCCAGCAGAGGAGATCAAGTAAGATCTAACCTTGGCGATGACAGGGCGAGCCATGGAAGTTCCAAGCAAGTATTTCCTTTCATAAATGGCACCAGCTCGTAAGCAGGGAAACACGTAGTCTTCTACAAATTCATCTCTGAGGTCTTTCACAACAAGTTGACAGGCTCCACTTGCTTTAGCCTTTGCTTCCAAACCATCCAATTCCATCACTCCCTGCATATTTCACATTCATAATAAGCCAACAAATTGAAATCTAATTATCACAATCCACACCAAACATAAACCAATGTGTAGCCATGGATACAGGGTTAGCGCTCAAAACGTACTTGCCCAACATCAGCAGTGAAGCAAACCACCTCACACCCGTATTTCTCCCTGCAGGGAAAAAAAAGAAACGAAAAAAAATGTCAAAATAACACAATACCGCCATTTAAAGATTTCAAACAAATGGGTCAGAGATACAAAAAACGATTGTTAAGACGAAGAACTTGATCATGGCCATCACAATATTTGATGATAAAGGGGGAAAACAAAGGCCGCTCACCTCAGCCATGGTACGATTACCGATGTGTCCAAGCCGCCGCTATAAGCTAAAACAACTTTGTTCAATCTAGCAGGCATCACACCGTTGGTATACGCAACGCTAACTTCTCCCATCTCGTTAATAACGTCAAAGAATCCTTGAATTGCTGCAATTGGAAGATAAATTAGCGATCCGTGGTTATGTATGTGTAAGAAATGGTTAAAGAGCGCGACGATCAAAACAAATCGAATCGAATCGATAATAATCCAAACTCGTAAGACAGACGAGAAACGGTCTAGAAATGATAAAAAGGGTTCTAAATCCTATGAAATATGAACGGAAAAAGCGGCGAAAATAACGAAGTAGAGAGAGAAGAAAGGAATTTGAAGATGAACGCAAAGCCACCGTCGTGGGGAAATAGTAATGAAACAGACAAAGTGATTTTGAATTGAAATGCGAAAATTAGGAGAGTGAGAGGAGTTTGGGTACCGAATTGAAAGGGCAGAGATTGAGGAAGAAGATGATGGGGATGAAGCGGGAAGCTTGAGAGAAGCTTTTCGCCGGAACGGCGGCGGAGGAGTCAGGATTCTCGTCTCACTCGTGCTCCACGAAAAGAGCAGATATGAGCAAGTTACAATTTCCGACTCACGGCTTCCTGGCTGCATGAGGGGCCTTTTTATCGACGAAAAATCTTGTTTTTTTGAAAATAAAATATGAAAATAAATATTTGTCCTTCGCCACCGAAATTGTAACGTTTTTTTTTTCTTTTTAATAATTTTATTTATTAGTGTCTGACCAACTAATGTCATGTAAAATTTAAAATATTAAATTATAGGTACGCCAGGGTTGTTGCCACTAGAGATTAGACCAATTTGTGATGGTTTAGAAGTTATAAGTGCTAAATCCCATTTTTATTCTAATTTTTTGAATTATTTCGCTTGTTGTGTCAACGAATTTATAAATAAAATCCTTCTTTATCTAATATGGTATCATATTTTATAATGTTTAAATAGATATTTGATCAAATAGTTTTTGAAATATGACTCAATAATGACGAATTTAAATAGGAAACATTTCTAATATTTAATTTACTAGTCGATCAATTTTTAATGGTGATAAGTGGGTAAGTATATTGACTCTATTACAAGAATCTTTGATGTGGTGGATCTCACATCATTTTAATAAAAACAATGACTCACAACCAATAAATTGAGAGATCGGTATCCATGTTTAGTACTACTTAAAATTTTGTCTCGTTTTAGGTATGGTGTACTACTTTTCCGTCCAATATCTTCTTGTCCAACGTTAGTGTCTAACTTTTCTCTTTAATACAACATGCGTGGAGTATTGAGAATTTGATCCTCCAATTTCAAAAGAATTAGTATATTGTCAAATATATATATGGATGCACCATGCTCAATATTGGTTGGCTGTGTCTAGTTTGTGCAACTTGAAATTATGTATTTTTTTCTCTTTTAAGTCTCGATTAAAGTATATATTTAAAATTTTCAATGACTAAATAGAACAAATCTAAACTTTTTCATACAGATAAATCCAACTTTGGTTTGTAAAAATTTAAAATTTGTAATTATTGAATCTTTATTGTGAATATTGTTGTTAAATATAATGGTATGTTACTCATATACATAACATGGACAAACTAACGTATGACGAAATGTGTTTCTATTATAAAATTCAAAATGCTTAATTTTGATGATGGTTTTTATAGTATGGTGCAAAGTGTTCTTTTACATATATATTATTGAACAAGACTAATAATAATGACCGTTGGATTGAGATTGAAAATTTGTACATGCCTCGCGTAGAAAAGATTAGCATATAGCTACCCGTCATTTCGTGGGAAGGGTTTGACAGGGTTGTGTGTAGACCACGACGATGACCGGGCATTGGAAAGGCCTTGCAATATGCCAAGAACAACATGGTGGGAAATGTGTCAGATGGACACAGTAACGCAATTAAGCCTCCAGCAAATAATTTCCCCTAAATTACTTTCTATCGTTTGAAATGCTTTCATGTTGTAGTGTTTTGCCTTTTTTTTAACCCACCTTTACCTTTTTTTTTAGTACAAAATAAGAAATTACGGAAAAAAAAATTATTAAGACGATAATAGATCCATTAATTCGAGGTGAAGAATCCTCAAGTCAGACTTCATTTGAATAGTTGTGTTGTTCATGAGAAGTTAATTATGTCGAGGATTTCATGTTCGAAAAATCAAGAGAACTCACTCTTTTTAAAATATTGATGATCAATTTCTCTCATTATCAATTGGTTTTGAGATAGAATCGAGTCTATAAAGCTCAAAAGGGTATCGGTCCAATAAAAAAAAAATTGAGATCCGAGCAAAAATGGTGAACCCAAAAGAGGCACATCTAGATGGTTTCTACTTATATCATGACCAATTGGTTTTGAGATGGAATCTCATGTTATTTCATACATGAATTGTGTCACATTACCAACGAGCATAGTGAAAAAAAGACAAAAAATGAAAATTTATCTTTGATTTTGAACGAGGTCTCATCAATAATCGTTTTTTAACCAGCTGTCTCAATATTAAAGTTAACTTTGTCGTAAGTTTTCATAATGTCAACTTATAAGAAAAATTATGCCTTTAGAGAGAACATGTTAGAATTAAGTTGGTGCCAACATATCAATGATTTAGAGGAGTAGATTCCTCATCCAATTTTATCTTATAGATATTACATAAATCATCACGTCAAGTAAATTTATCTAAACTTCGACTATAAGGTACAACTAAAAATCGTTCAAGCACGAAAAACTAATTCAACACTTTTTGAACAATATGTGTTAAATGAAAAAACACTATCCATTAAACAATGCTATGAGTAGGATGATTAGGAAGATAGAATAAGAGAAATAAAAGTTTCAAGTAATAAGATGCATCATAGCTTATAAATGAGTAATACTCGTGTGAAAGATGGGTTGCTTACATCTTCATGCACCACCTTCAACCAGAAATGAAAAACTATATATTTTTTTTTTTTAGAAAAACAATAAAATCTTCACGTAACAACTTATGACTAGATATCTAGATGGACCGTACCATACTTTGGATATACCCAAATATTTTTTTAAAAAATCGTATTTGATAATTAACTAATCACAATTTTTTGAGCACTATTCTCAAAAAGCAAAAGAAAAAAAAATAGTGGGCACCAAGAAATTACTGAGAAAGGGTTAAAGTTTGGTGGGGAAACATTGAAAAGCTCCGGAAATTTTGGCAAGGCATGAATGAACATGCAAAGCCCCAAAAGAATTTATTTATTTTATTAAAAAAAAAAAGGAAAGTTGTTAAAAGATATCATAGGGACGAGAAAGATTCCTGTTGCTCACGTGAAATTTGTATCACTTCCACGGAAGGAGGAATCTGGCAAAAAGGAAAAATTTTGTAGGGTCAAAATTAATTTCCACCTTCCAACTTCCAATGTTTAAATTTCAATGCTTGATGCGTGTTTTACAATTTCTTAAAACGACCATCTTATAATAAAAAAATCTATTTTATTTTTATTTCTCTTTTTTCCATCATTTCGAATCTACGTTTCCACCTCTCCTGTCCTCTCCACGGCCTATTTTGCAACTTGCAACGAATTGACACGATTTACTCCTTTATTATTATTATTATTATTATTATTATTTTACGAGAGCGAAGTATAAATATAAATTAATTAAATAAATTATATCTGAAAGTAACCTGTCGTATTAGTGGTGAGCACATTTGGATCGAAATCGACTCGAAGTTCGATCCTCGGTCGATTTTACACAATATCGTTGATTGATTCGATCTTAGTCTAGTTATAATCTTCTCTGAAGTTAGTGGTTTCATCATTTACTCTCTTAATCATTGAACTAAAATAATACTTATATATGATATTCAACAAACTCGATACAAATGCGATAAATATTTAAGGTATGTTTGGATTGACTAGAAAATAAAATGTCTTTTAAATAAAAGCATTTTTATTTAAACTCTTTTGACAAAAATTGTTTAAATTGAAAATATTTCAAAAACTATTTTAAACGGTTACTAAACACTTCAATTTTGTCAAGATGATTTGTTTTCAAAATTAAATACTTGAAAAGTTGAACCAAATATACTATCAAATTCCGTGGCTTCTAAGCAAAATTTTGCCATGATTTTCTATATTCTTCAACTAAATATTTGAATTATTAGCTAGACATTAAAAAAAAGTTTTTTTTTTTTTTTTTAATTTTCAAAACTTGATTTGGTTTTTGAAAATTCTCCTAAAAATAATTAGTATTTTATAGAATAAATTAAAAAAAAAAATAAACAATTGTCATACCCACCTTTTAATTAACCCGTTAAAGCAAATCTCGTAGGATAGAAAGATCAGTCGGTAATTATAAAAATAAATCTAATTCAATTGACATAATGTTTGTATTATAAAAATAAAAAAAATAGACATTTGATTCGCTCATCAATCTATTATAAATATATATATATATATATATTAAAAAAAATGATAGAAAGTAAGAAAGAGAGAGAAGACAATGGTCGGTATTCTCTAACAAAATTTCAATAATTTTGACTTCCTTTGAAATTTTCAAGTCCACTCTTTAATTATATTTGTAATATTCATAGGTTAGATTCTCTGGAGTATAATTAATGATTTATACATACAAACGACTGGACCAAATAAAATGTTTACAATTAATTTATTATCCTTGGTCGGATTTTCAAAATATATTTTTTAATGGGACGTGGAATAAAATCTTACTAGAATAAAAATGTACAATAATAAATAATTAAAGCTTTTTTGCTTTATCTTAAATTATTCCAAGTGTAATAGTAAAGTAAGTATAACTTAACGATAATTTAATTTACATGTATTTTTTATTTTGAGGTCGAAGATTTACTTCTTATGCGCTACTTGTTATACTAAAAAAATAGTATATTGAGTTAACATATAATCAAATAAAGTTGTCACACGTTTACCTTTTGGTCAGATGTAATTTGCCATATATTTACTTTGTAAAAGATAAAATCATAGTAAATCGGAATTAGAAATATTTAGATATGTTAACACCTAATTCGCAAACTTTAAAATCCTTAAATGATTTGATTTCAACCTTAGAAATTAGGAATGTCACAATTTTGCCTTAATATCAAAACTCTCAAAGACAAAGTTTAAACTCTTTGTCTAACCTAATTCTTAGAGTTGAAATAAAATAAAGATTGTGATCGATTACAAAGTGATTAAGAGATTTTTAGCTAAATTTGAAAGAAAAAGTTCAAAACTAAAACTCAATTTATTATCATGATCCCTACCCGATAAAGAGAAAGTTCAAAACTAAAACCCAATTCATTGTCATAATCTCTACCCGATAACTTGGGGTAACCGGGTTTTTGACCGAAATCCTTAGGGGAAAAAGGGGGGAAAACCCTTAAACAAAATGAAGCCCAACTATTGATATGATCTAGATGCTCGTGACTTGAAAATATCTAACTTACTATTACATTTTAAAAAGATTAATTGTAATAAAGAGCATGATATTGTAAGTATCCCATTCCCTATGATAGAAGATTCATCGATCTTCAAGTTTATGTCAAAAGAATATATGCATGGATGCTTGCCATTTCGTATATAAAGTCTGAGATTACGACTGAATCATAGAGGAAAATTGATAAACGCCATTTTTAGCATTTACGTTCGTCATTTTGTGTAACGATAATGCGAGAAGACAATGCAGCCAATAATTTTTTTCTTCAAATCTCAAATATTTAAGACTTTAGGTAAAAATGACTAAATTAAACAAGGAATGTAATGAAAGAAAGAGGCTAAATTATATATATATATATACATATATATATAATCGTCTTGTACTTTGTGTAAAAAATATACTGAACTTTCAAAAGTTTTAAGAATATTTTTCAACTTTTAAAAAGAGTTCAAAAATGTAATTGTCGTTATTTTTGGATGTAAACCGTTAAAGTTTTGTTTCATACTTATGAACTTTTAAAAATTTTAAAAATACCTTCATAATTAGTATAGGACAAAAACCATTAATACCATGTTGCAAAAATAACTTTTATTTTTTTAAAAAAAAAAAAAGTTAAAAAATGTTCCTCCTGTTTATATAGTGATCGATTTGTTTGAAGTTTTCTTCAGTTTTTTTTTTTTTAAAAAAAAACAAAATTTAAAATAAATTATACAAATATCTTCATTTTTTTTTTCATATAGATACTTTTTTTTAACTTTTTCTCTTAATTTTCTATTTCTTAGGGACTTTGTTAAAAAATATAGAATTTTTTTAAACTATTGACAAAAATATGGTATATGAGAAAATATTTTAAAAAATAGGTGGGTATTGAAACTATAGACAAAAGTAGAGTGGTGAAATCGTGTACAAGGTACACGATTAACGTTTAATCCAGTCAACACCATGTTGGCTGACTTGGTTGACCGGTCACATGGAAACTCGTGGATCGGGTCCACGATTTGTTTTTCTTTTTCTTTTTTTTCTTTTTTTTTTAAAAAATAGATTTGACTATTTATTATTGTTTAAATTGTAGATTTACAACAATGTTAAGACTTTGGGAACGGGTCCACAAATTTCTTTATTATTAAACTTAATTATATATTTAATCTACAATGAAAACATAATTATTTTGCACTCATGTTAAAAAAATGTCATGGTATTAAATAAGATTTACAATTAGTTCTTTAATTTACAATGAAAACATAATTATTTTGCAAACATGATTATTTCGCACTCATGAAGATTTACGATATGGATGATGTCACTTTACTATATGGAAGCATATAAGAGGGCTAACGGTCAATCAGATATCTTCACCATCACGACAGTAATCAGTAGGAAAAAGGTTCGTGGAGTTTCAAAATTTTATGTGAAAATCAACTTGGATGATCATCAATTCTCAAAATTTGAAGCTTTCATTTGGTAAATCCATGCAAGCACTATGTATCAGCACATTGACATTTCAAAATCCATTTGAGTTTAATGGGGTAGGTGTGAACAAATGGAAAAATCCACTGAACTACTAAAAAATTGGACAATTCCACTACTAAATTAAAATTAAAATTTTATTTAAATTCATTGAAATTAATTTAAATAATAAACTCAATTTCTAAAACGGAATTTTTTAAATTTCAAATTAATTTTATCTAAATAATTAATTAAATAAATTTATTTATTTAATTAAATAATAATAATTTAATATCAAATATTAAATTAATAAAACATCTAATCCTAAATATGAATCGCTATATGAATATTTAAATTAATATTTAAATATATTAAACTCTTCAAACACGTTTAATTTCAATAAAATTAAACGTTTAATTATATTATATATAATTATCCAAATCCTAAATAAACTTTGAACATTTTAAACTCAACCCCTAATTTCGAATTTGAACACCTCAAATTCACTCAATATTCTAATCCAAGGTGTAATGTTTTACAAGTTAGTAGAGAGACCTTATGGACCTACAGATCACGAGCTCCAATGATTTGCGATTAATCGGTTAAACTTTTTAGCCCGAATTAATCAATATTCGTTAACCACCGAAGCATACCACTATAGCTCGATGGTTGTACTCTCCTCACTATAGATATATTTTTGTCCACTTGATTTAACCATGATCAGTAAGTCGATCCTTCACAGGTCGTTCGTATTTACAACTAGTTCAAAGATTATCATTTTACCCATGTAAATATATATTGCTCATTAAGCTCGCACTGGTCCTCCATTGAACAATTGATCTATAGTTCAACTAATAATCATGTCCCATTCGGCCATGAGATAGTGGGGCACCTTTATTCAAGACCAATAATCAATACGTGAGGGAACAACCTATCTGCTAACCCTAAAACAGGTAGGAGTGAATTCCATCTTGTAGGACCATGTCCCTAGCTATCTATTTGGTCTTATCCCTAAAATGGGAGGCTTGTTGAGCAGTGCCGTTGAACTACTCCCACCCATGCAGATCAAAGGATAATCCTGAATAAACAAAAGTTCATAGTTAACTCAGAATTAAGATCGAGTTACCCTAGGTCATTAAATTGAAATAGTAAGTTTTAATAGTAAACGATCGTTATAAAGAAAAAATGACTATTTTGTGGTCCGGTCTTATGCAAAACTCTTTTGCATAAGATGCTTTTATTCGCACGTCTCTACATGAATGATTTTGGGATCACGTCATTTGTATCAGTATACAAAGTAGGCTGCATACATAGTGTCCCCAAGACGAGGTATCCAATCTCATCTATATATATTTGTAGACCTTATTAGCTATATACTATAACTTGATCTTATTTTATATCTCTACATAGAGTTACAATATTCATACTATAGTCATAGATTTGTTTATTGGTTTTTTATTACATAATGCAATTTCAATAACACTCTTATTGAATGAGTGCTTCAACAATACTTTTATTGACAAAACGAATATGGTTCCATGATTACGAATTGCGAGTTTTAGGACATTTCCAACAAAATCATACTAACGAAAATTAGGGTACAAACTTTTGGAACTAATCATCATTAGCCTCAGGAAAAAGAGATAGAAAACAAACTTGTTGCAAGGTGGATTAAACCTCCCCCCACTAAGCTCCAATAACATGGTCAATATCCTTCACCAAGAATTTACTCATCGTCCAATTTATATGGAAAAGTATAAAAAAATAGGCAAGGGAAAGATACGTGGTTTATTATTGAAGTGGCAAGAGGAGATCTGGAAAAAAAAGTAGAAGACAAAGACAAGACATAACAAATATCAACAGGACAAGGGTGTTCAAAAAATCCAATGACCCGAAAAAACTGATCAACCCAACCCAACCCATGCGGGTTGGGTGGGGTTATCAACTCATTTGGGTTGGGTTGGGTTAGGTTCAAATAAATTAAAATTTTATGGGTCGGATTGGTTCATGGGTTCACCTAATATAACCCAAACCAACCTGAATTTATTATTATCTTTAAAATAAATTTTTTTATTACATATAACACAATTTTTTTATTCATATATTGGTTTCAACTTTATTTAATTCCAATATTTTTAATAATTTATTATTCAACAACTCTTAAGAGTAGTTTATTTGCACTTTAGAAAAAATATTTTCACTATATAAATTGAAATTGAGTTGTTAATCTTAATTAAATGTATGAAAATAATTAAATAAGATTTTTACATATTTACGTTGTGCTTCTGTTTAGAATTAAGTTTTAAACAAATGATCCGATTAACCCGAACCAACCCAACCAAAATATTTTATGGTTGGGTTGGGTCAAGTTCATTTTTTAATAAGGGTTATTTGGGTTGAAGAAATTTACAACCCGAACAATTGGGTTGGGTCTAAAAAGTCTTTCAACCCAACCCAACCCATGAACACCCCAGGAGAAGAAAGAATGTAGACGAAAAAATGAATACAATAGAAGTGGAAAAAAGAAAAATAACAGGGATGTGGTTGTAACAACATAACAAAAGTGAAAACAAATTATAAGAGACGAAAAATAAACACATACAATGATCAAAAGAGGTAGCACATACGAAGAAAAATAAGATATAAAAACGTATAATGACTAAAAAAGTAGTAGACACGAAGAAGAACCGTAAACTCTAGTCATAACATGTAAGCCAAAACATCCAAATAAAAAAAAACCTCACACGATAGATATGCCAGTACGAACACTATGCAAATTGAGCTACGCTCATGATGGCTAAGCCAATATCATTGAAAAATATAAAAAAAAAATAACATGCAAAGACAAATAAAACATGAGAAAATACAAATGAGAATGTACAAATCTAAATAAAAAAAACCAAATGTTCCAAAGGATTTTAGATCTAAACCCAACAAAAATAGTTAGTTCTACACCGCCCCCCCCCCCCCCAAAAAAAAAAAAAAAAAGTCTATGGAAAAATAGATAAAAAAAATTATATCTACAAAAAAAAAAATCGTTTGTATCTAATAGATGTAAAAAAATAGCTATACAAAGAAAACCAAGAAGGGAAATGTAATGTTCAACAAGAAAATGTAAATGTAGAATGAAGTATGAGGATAATACAACCTATATGAGTCAGAGGGGGAAAAAAGAGACGAGATGAAGCAAGACGAACCGAACGGCGAAATAAGAGAGAAGATGGGAAGAGAAAGAGAGAGGTGAGTAATGAAAATTGGTGATGAGAAGAAAAATAGAGAAAATAGGTAATTAAAATGCCTCGTGAAAAAGGGTGTAAATCTTGGGGAGTAAAACGGTGGGTTATTAAACACACTGTTTTCTACTAACCGGTCAACAAACACCGTGTGGACTTAAAAAGCCCACCAAACCCAACTCTTTTGGGCTACCAAACGACCCTTTAAAGATAATTATGAAGTGAAATATCAAAATAAATTTTATAATTAAACTTAATTAATTATATTTTAACTATCTTGAATTAATTAATAGACATTAAAAATGAATAGTAAATATTAAAATGAGTATTTGGTGGAAAGTCGAGGTTAAGTGTGTAAATCTTAAAATCCAATGATCAAATTGAAACAACACTCAAATATCAAAGGTAAAATTACATCATTTTAAAGGCTAAATTGAAATTCAACTCAAAACTTAACGACTAAAAGTGCACAACTCAATTTGATAACTATTTGGTTTCCAATTTTTCGTTTTTGAAAATTGATTCTACCTCTAAATTTGTTTGTTGTTATCATCTACTTTCTACTAATATTTTAAAAAATCAAACAAAGTTTTGAAAACTAAAATAATCACTTTTATTTTTTTTTGTTTTTGTTTTTAAAATTTAAACGAGTATTCAGATACTTTAGTTAAGAAGAAAACCATTTTATTAAACTTAGAGGAAATATAAGGCCCCATTTGGTTCGTGATTCATTTTCGTTTTTATGTTTTTAAAAGCAAAAAATACGAGGAAAACAATAAAAACGTGTTTAAATAATTACTTTAAAAAGTGATTTAAAAAAAAATAACCCTTAAAATAGCCTATTTTGAAAAAAATAAATGGTAGTTTTCTTTGTTTTTAAATATTATGAACACAAAATACACTTAAAACATTTATGTCAAACTACACAAATTACAAATGGAATATTATAAACCTTTTCTTTTGAGCAAATAAGCCTGCTTCTATTTACAAATTGTATCCTTAATCAATTTTTAGTAAAAGTTTTTATTTTATTTTCTTTTTTAATCGTTAAAATATGAAAGAATGTGAAAATATCACTAACTCAAATTGTTCAATATCTTATAACTGTAATCCTACCAAATCGTAGGATCTTGTTCGATAAAAGATTTTTTTACTCTATCTTGATGAAAATTCTTTTTATTATTTTCTCATGAATAGTTTGTTATTCTCTTACACATTTTATCACTTGTATTTCAACACTTCATACATTTTTTCTCCATCAGGTAATCTCTCTCCAATATTTTTCTCACTTATTAACAATAAAAATTTATTATAATAACAAAAGACTATATTAAATTATTATTTTTAATTACGTAAAATAATAAATTTTAGCAAGCACAAATTAATCTTCTTTCGCATTTTTAAATTCACAACCAAATACATATTTTGACTTTTTAATCCAAATTTATTTTTTAAAAATTTAGAACCAAACTTGTTTTGTAAAAAAACAATTAATTTTAATTTTCTACCGATTCATTATTTTGAAAAGCAAATAATCGGATCACAAATCAGATGCCTAAATTTTCAAAACTTACTAACAAATAATGAGCAGGCGCGCGTGGGAAAGTTTGTATCACTCGTGTGAATTCATCCCCTATCCGAAAATGATAAGCATGATATTCCTGGGAGCTGGAAAAAGGTCCTAAACCCACCATCTTCCCCCTCCTCCATTTCCCGCTTCAAGGCTCTGTAGCTTCTAAACCCTCCATCATACACAGCTTCCTCCTCAAAGCTATCATTCCAATTCCACTCTGGAACTGAACCAGCATATGCAATTGGAATTTTTGGGCGGTTCTTCCGTCCTCTGTTCACCACATTCAGCTCCTTACAACCAGAGGATGGTCTCCCTTGGCGCTCTTTCACTATGCCCCTGCAGTCCGCTCTCACGCCCTCACCACACAGTTCGTACTATTTATTGTTGCAGTGGATCTCCAACAGTGTTAGGTACGGGTTACGACCCTTTTTGAGATTGAATTACAGATACTATTGTTAGATGCTAAGCTATTGTCTACGAGAAGTTTGAAGAAAAAAAGTAGGAAGATAGTCTTATTTTAGGTTATAGAATTAACTGCGCGGAGTTTTGCCAACTTTTCGAATTAAGCTTAAAGATATCGTCCGTGTTTTTCTACTACATTTTGAAATAAGCTAACTGGTTTACTGACTTGGAATTGAGTTTCTAGCATTTAAGTTATTGGAATCACGTGGATAACATTGGAACGTGCAAGTGAAGCTTCAACTAAGATGTATGACATTTCTTTGATGGTCCTGTTACAATGTGAATGTAGGAAAGTATTTTGTGTTAATGTTCTCGGCTAGATTTTTTTATAATAGAAATAACAACATTCATTGAGAAGAAATGAAAGAATATAAGGGCATACATAAAACCAAGCTAAAAAAAGGGGACTCCTTCTATAGAAAAGGACTTCAACTATGCAAAATAGTGCTAAAGAATAATACAAAATATCTTCGAAATCAAAGTCGAAAGAGAGATTTGAAAATGAACAAGGGACCAAACCTTATTGGAGTCTCTATCCGCCTCTCTAACCACCCTATTACGCTCCTCCCACATAACCCATAAGATCACACACACCCCAAACATGCCAAAAAAGCGATCCTTCTTCCGAAGAGGTGGATGGAGGAGGAACTCCCCACCATATCACTACTATCTCTATGTCGGACACGCAACAAGCCAAACTTCTGGAAGAAATAGTCCCAAATAGAACTCACAGACTCACAACACCAGAGATTACTGTCCAGGTATTCCTCCGCCTTTTGACAAAGAATATGACAAAATGGCCAATTAACAAGGAAAATTTCCTTGCAAGGCCATCCTTCGTGTTAGCATGGCCAACTAGATTGAACGATCATGCCAATTTTGGTGTCATTTTCAATTGTTGAGAAAAGGATGTTATATTTATTAGACCTCAAGCATGAACTGAGGAGCTAAGTATTGCAATTAGATGTATATAGTCCCTTGCAGTAAGTGGGTTAATGGATGCCTTATTTTGTTTGCAAGGGACATTGTTATTGGGAGAACATGAACTAATTGGACAGGACCTAATTAGGCAGGCATTCTTAGCTAGAATGTTAGCAGTTCTCTCTCCCCATCCTCTCTCTCCCATGACTGTTGTCATAGTCAACGACTAAATAACCTTGCAACTTCGAGGAACTTATTTCCATTTTCAATTTGCTTTCCATTTTTTTCCTATTTTGCTAAACGTGAACTGCTATTTTAATGCTGCATCTCTTCAGGCAAAAATGTCTCGAAAGTACCCCGAAAAAGACCGGGAAGATTGGAAGGTGCTAGAAGAAGCATGGAAGACTCTGTTCAACGCAAGATGGAACAGTTTTATGAAGGTTCAGACGGTCCACCTCTCCGAGTTCTTCCAATTGGTGGCCTTGGTGAAATTGGGATGAATTGTATGCTTGTTGGGAATTATGACCGCTACATTCTGATTGATGCTGGTGTCATGTTTCCTGAGTACGTTTCTATTCAAGGCTTTCCACTGGAAGTCTTCTGGATGGTTTCTTTCACTATGGTGTTAGTGTCTGACTTTTGTAATCTACTTACAGCCATGATGAGCTTGGTGTCCAGAAAATTATACCTGATACCACATTTATCAAAAGATGGAGTCACAAAATTGAAGCCGTTGTTATTACACATGGCCATGAAGATCACATTGGTGCGTTGCCTTGGGTAAAGTTTCTTTCTAATTCCTTAGAGATACTATGTTTCCCCCTAAATATCAAATACTTTCAATTTCTTACGTTTTTTTGATTGGCATCTGTATAACACATTATTATGGAAGTTTGTTTGGAGAGATTACTGAATTTTGAAGGATAAAGCTGATTATTGAATTTCATCTTGGTTTCTTATCAAATTATTTTTCCAATGTAAAGCCATAAATTGGGAGGAGGTGGTAGAAAAGTAACCACTTGCACCTACTCTTTGGATACTATTTATTATAATTAGTACAGATAATATTTACATTTAACAACGAAAGGAAATAATTTCCATGCATACACTGGGTATAAACTATTATTTCTGTATAGAATATTGTCCGTGTTTGAAGTGAACCTTCAGAAAGATGGTTCTTAACTTCTAATTTTACATTGGGATGAACAAATTTTTCTTCAATTCTCATGGAATGAGCTTAAGTCACTCAGAAGTGGAATTTGAACATTTATGGTATTTTCCATAATAAGATATCACTATATTAGTATTTTTATTTGGGTTAGATTGTAATTCTAGCCCATGTATTTCACCACTTTTGTTTCCTTGTAGAGTTATACCATTTTTCTGTCTTTAAGGTAGTGTTTGGGGCCCCAACTTCAAGTGGGTGGAATGGACTATTATAGCCCACTCTATGTTCGAGGCTCCCATTATAATAGTTGGTGTTTTCAACTATTATAACTTACAATTAACTACCATGTTCCTATTTCAAATTCCTTTTTGTTACAGTGTTTATTATTAGACTAAAATAGTTTGCACCTCAAACATAGACTATTATAACCGATAAATCATTATAACCCATGACTATAGTAACCACTAACTATAATCATCAACTCAATGCCCCAAACACCTCCTAAATGTGTAACTATTATTGGGGACTATATTCATGCATTTATGAAAGTAAATACTAAAATTAACTAAATGGAAGCATAGGGACCAATACACTAACAATTGTAAACTTCTAACTTTTAAGTTTACATCTACATGCTCTTTCGTGAGATATTTATTCTTAACTTCCTTTTTGCTTTTATTTCTTTGTTTTTCACATGCTTCAATCTTGTCTAAACAGGTTATTCCAGCTTTGGATTCTCATACACCAATATATGCTTCTTCCTTTACAGTGGAGGTATATCACTACTTCAGCAGATTGCAACTTCTATCATTCTTAAAATTTATGTTTTTAACCATCAAAATGCAACTCGTGTTATATTCCTTTGCTAGTCAATCAGCCTGCAGAGGTTTGCTATACATGTTAATAAAAATTATTGATCTTGTACTAAAAAAAAAGAAAAAAAAAGAAAGGAGAATATTGATCTCACGCTGCAATTTGTTTTCTAAATTATTACACCCACACAATGAAATGGGACATTGTATAACGGTAATTATCTTAAAACTAAAATTTAAAGAACAAGAGTCCAGTCATGCTTTATCTTTAGTTTGTCATCAATGTGGTGCGTGCTTGTCATTTGTGGTCTTAATAGGCAACACTATTCGTCCTTGACAGCTTATAAAAAAGCGTCTGAAGGAAAATGGGATTTTTGTTCCTTCTCGACTTAAGGTGTTTAAGATGAAAAAGAGATTTACAGCTGGGCCATTTGAAATTGAGCCAATTAGGGTTACCCATTCCATTCCTGATTGTTGTGGATTAGTTCTTCGATGTGCTGATGGTACAATTCTTCATACGGGAGACTGGAAGGTAAGACTATTTGATGCACTATCTTGTTATTGTTTATTTCTTTTACAAATACTGGAGGAGTTGACATCTTGCAGATTGATGAATCACCATTGGATGGTAAAGTCTTTGATCGAGAAACTTTGGAAGAACTATCAAAAGAAGGAGTGACTCTTGTAAGCCATTGTGATAAGATCTAAATCTCTGATCACAAAATGTTTGCCAAAACTTTCGCTTTAGGCATATTTTTACGAAATAAGCTAATTGCAAAGCCAACTATCATGTTATTTATGCCTACGAGAAATGGGCCTTATCTTTTTTCAAACGGATTGTAGTTAGGAGGAGTTGACTTGTTACACAGCATGCGATGAACATGGTCAAAGCTTGAAATTTTGTAAATTCATGTAATTTACTTTTCAGATGATGAGTGACTCAACAAATGTACTATCTCCTGGAAGGACTATTAGTGAGTCTGTGGTGGCAGATGCACTTTTAAGACGTATCTCTGCCGCTAAAGGAAGGGTCATTACGACTCAGTTTGCTTCAAATATACACCGTCTTGGAAGTGTGAAAGCAGCCGCGGATTTAACTGGTAGAAAGTTGGTGAGTTCATAGTTAGAATCCTTCATTCTCTTATACTTTTCTTCACTCAAGTAATTACTTCTCATGGTGGCATTTTTGTCTTATTTTGCAAATTTTAATTCATGATTATTAGGTATTTGTTGGCATGTCTTTACGGACATATCTGGATGCAGCCTGGAAAGATGGGAAGGCACCGATTGATCCATCGACCTTGGTAATCATTTTTAAATTTTATTTTGTACCTAATATACATATATAAATAAATAAATAAATAAATAAAATATATATATACACAAGTTCAATTCGACGTTTACTTTCTACTTGGCAACCTGTAGTTTCTTATTGATATTTGACAATGGACAGAAACGAGATCTTAGAAAAAAAAAAAAACCCCTTAATTGAGCTCCCTTTTCTTTATCATAATAATAGTTGTTTTGTTGAACATCTTATACTTCTCTGTCTGAATTAGAACAGGGGTCTCACTTGGTTAGTTGGGTGCATGCATGTAAAACCCTTGTCATACAAGGGCAGTAATGGGTGTTGTTAACAAAATGAAATAACCTTTGTGGCATAAGATTATTGTAGTCCTCTAGTTAGCCCCTGTGGTTGGGTAAAACTCAATCCTTTTATGCACACAATTTTATCGACACACTTATTTCACTCCATGGTTGTAAGTTGAATAATTGTACCACATGATCTAAGGATGATGAGACTGCAACAGTTTGCACATTCATTTATTCATTTGATAATCGGAATAATAAATTTTTGTTAGAAAGAGTCTTACATATTGATCAATGGGAATGTGTTTTTTCTCATGTAATGCTGTGACGTCAAGACCATCGATGTTTATGCATTTCTTGAATGAGTCTATTCAAGGGAGTGATGGCTTTAGAAGGTGTTCCAAGGGTTTGTTTTAAATGGAAATGTGAAGTTCTACAGGTTACAGAGATTCTTACCATTGTGTGGTAAATCTGGTAAAAAAAAGATATAAGCAAATGTTTGAAGTTAAAAGTCCGCATATGCTTAATGCCTGGATAGGATCTGACTTGTGGTTTCTTTTTATATTTTTATTGTTATAGATTCGGACATTGGAGCATCTTTCTGTAACTCATGTTTTTGTTATGTTTTGGTATGCTCCATTGCCTTGAGCTTGTTTATTTTATTAACAGCTAGTTTCTTATTTAAAATGAGGGGGTTCAAACATAATACTCATTGCTATAAGATGGTCTTAAAAGAGTACAACTGTAACATTACAATTTATGAAGTTTAATGAATATGCGACTAAAGAATTGCTCCTGAGTCTTAAGCTAACAGCTAATATTCATAATGGCTATGCTTCTTCTTAATGTCCGGAAGTGTTGCAATACATTACTATGGTTGTTGGTTCTTGCTAATGCTTGCTGTATGGAATATTTTTCATGAATTTTACTAGACTTTGAGTTGCAATGCTGGTGGTTACCCAAGGACAAAAAATACTAGGAAAACATAAAATTATGTGTGGGCATGCATGGACATCATGCTTTTAGCTGTTATTCATAACTCCTCCACATATTTATAGGTTTCAAGTGTATATATTCATCTAATAATTCTCATCCTACAACTGATAAGGTAAAAGTGGAGGACATTGATGCCTATGCTCCAAAAGATTTATTAATTGTCACAACTGGCTCACAAGTAAGTTTCCTACGCGCCAATATGTATTGCAGGGTTTAGTGGATTTTATAGTTTAGTCGCATTGAATAGCAGTATAATTGTGCATGCTGTTGTGTCAGGCAGAGCCACGTGCTGCCCTAAATCTTGCATCTTATGGAAGTAGTCATTCTCTCAAACTGAGCAAGGAAGACATGATTCTGTATTCGGCCAAGGTAATAAAACAAGATTTTATTTGCTTCATAGCAATTATTGAATAAGCTTTATGTGTTTCAAATTTGTAGTTGGATTTTCTGCGTCATTAACTAATACATTCAACCCATCATGTGCAAATTGTCTCATCGGTTCTGCATTTACAAAGATATTGGCAACTGCTGCTCCTCTCTAACCCATTGATATAATGCCTTTGCTTGCTTTATGACTACGTTTAATTAATACAGAACTCTAAGAAATCTTGATTTACAAGTCTTGCATCTATCATTTGAAATTTGGAATATAAAGGTCTTTCAGACGTAAATTGAGAAGGGAAGAACCAAAGCATATGAGTGCCTTCTCTTTTGTTTTCTTTACTTCGATGCTCTTTTTAATCTAGTTCTCTTAAAAAGTGATCGATCATTCTCCATTAACATAGATTTCTTCAATTTCATTCTATGTTTTTAATTCTTATCATTATTTCACCAATGGTTTGTGTTGAAATATGATGCATTAGTCCTAAGGGCATAGTTGTCTTTTACTCTATGTCTACTAAATTAGGGTTTTCCCTTATTCTATTTATATGAGGTTGGGGTCCCTTGTAAGCATGACATTAAAAATAATAAAAACTTCTCTATCGTGGTTTTTTCTCCCTGGATTAGGGTTTTCCACGTAAGCCTTGTCTTTTCCTCTTTTCTCTTTACTTTTCAATATGGTATCAGACTTTTGAGACAATTCTTCATCTTCCCGAGGATCTTCCAGCACCTCATTACCTTCATTACCTCCTGTAATTTCAACATTCTCTGAGCTCGTCTCACCATTTTCTATGTGCCCAGACTTCTCTTCAAGAACCTTCTTTGAAACGACAGGATCTTGAACCTGAGCTGGTCCCGATGCTTGGTCACTTTTCGATGGAACAACAGGAGTTTCCTGGGTTTCCTTTCTGAGATTCTTCCTATAGTATGTTATCCAGGACACTTATCTAGTAGGGAGGACAAACACTGAGTTCAGGCACGGTTAGTCTCTTCACTCAAGATTGAAACTAGGCTCAAGATTGAAACTAATAGTAGGACCAGGTTTGAGACTAGGTAGACTGGGTTTAGGAACATTAGGACTAGGCTCAAGATTGAAACTATAGGTACGGAGTATGTGGAACTGTTAGTCTCTTCACTCGTGGTCTCCCCCTGATGACGACTAATGGGAAATGATAGTTTATCTTCAAGGAACGTGACATCCATAGTGACAAAGTACTTTTTGGAAGGTGGGTGAAAACATTTATAGCCTCACTGATTAAGGGGATACCCGAAAAACACACACTTTTGAGCTCGTGGGGCAAACTTAGCCCGGTGAGGACCGTGAGTGTGAACGAAGGTTATACACCCGAACACACGAAGAGGAACCTCATGGATAAGACATGTAGACTGGCAGGACTATTTAAAGCACTCAAGGGGTGTTTGAAACTTTAGAACACGTGAAGGCATCCTATTAATGAGATGAGTTGCAGTAAGGACCGCATCTCCCCATAGGTACGATGAGAGAGACGCCAGAATCATCAAGGAGCGAGCAACTTCAATGAGATGGCGATTTTTCCGTTCAGCCACCCCATTTTGTTGCGGAGTATAAGCACAAGAGTTTTGATGGATAATCCCTTTTGAAGCTAGGAATTCTCGGAGGGTGTGATTGACAAACTCACGTCCATTGTCACTCCGAAGAATGGCAATCTTCGTATTAAACTGAGTTAAGATAGTGGTATAGAATTGTTTGAAGGTAGACAGGACCTCGGACTTATCAACAAGGAGATATATCCATGTAAGCCGGGTATGATCATTGATGAACGTGACAAACCATCGTTTACCGGACAGGGTAGAGATGTTTGAGATGTTTGAAGGACCCCAAACATCATTGTGGATCAAGTAAAAAGGCTGGGTAGGTTTATAAGGCTGAGAAACACAAGAAACACGAGGCTGTTTAGCACGTATACAGACATCACAAGACAAAGAAGAAATATTCACATTATGGAATAAATGGGGAAACAAATATCTCATATATTGAAAACTTGGATGTCCAAGACGAAAATGCCACAATAAATAATCACATTATGGAATAAATGGGGAAACAAATATTTCATATATTGAAAACTTGGATGTCCAAGACGAAAATACCACAATAAGTAACCTTTTTCAGACATAGTAAATGAAGATTAAAGACTAGTCCTAAAAAAATTCCTGGAGGAAGCATCTTCAAAAAGGAAATAGAGGCCCCTGTCATATCGGGCAGTGCCAATCGTCTTCCCCAAGCTCAAGTCCTGAAATAAAGCAGCATCTGGTGAGAAGACAACTCTACAGTTCAAATCTTTTGTTATTTTACTTATTGACAACAAGTTGTAAGAAATTTTTGGCACATGTAGGACATTTTGTAGAATTAATCCCTGAAACGGTGACCACCGGCCTTTTCCAGCAATAGGAGCGAAGAACCCATCTGCAATTCGAATCTTCTCATTTCCAGCACTCGGATAATACGAGAGGAATCGATCAGATGAGCCAGTCAAGTGATCGGTCGCTCTTGAATCTAGAATTCATACCTCATTCCCTTCGACAAAGAAACTAAAAGACTGAGGAGTACCTGACGGAGCAATTGTTTTGATCCCTATGGTACCTGAATCACCTGGGTTGGTCACCGGAGGTTGTGTGGCCCCCTCAACCGATTCACTCACAAGAGCACGATCAGATTTTGACTTGTCATTCGGAGGGCGACATTTGCCATTAGGAGGCGGACCATGTAGTTTCCAGCACTTGTCCTTCGTGTGCCATGGCTTCTTGCAATGCTCACATATCGGATGTGTTTTACTATTCTGCTTGTCACCATTCGATTAAGAGGATTTCACCCCAAAAGCAGCTTACTCCACGATGGTAATAGTAGAGCCATTCATCGCACTCGATCTATCTTCCTCCAATCGAACCTCTGAGCAGACCTCCATGAGAGACGGTATTGGTTTTTGCCATAGAATTCGACTTTGAACCATATCAAATTTTGGGTGCAATCCCACAAGGAGTCATACACACGATCAATCTCTTCTATTTTCGAGTACTAAATCCCATCGTGTAAGCAATTCCAGATGATCTCTCGACACAAATCCATCTCTTGCCACAATAAAGACATCTTGTTGAAGTATGATGTTACATCCACGCTCCCTTGTTTGGATTCGTGGACCTGTTTACATAGAGTATACAGGTGGGATGCGTTCTGCCATTTAGAATATAACCTTCGGACCGCATCCCAAATATCTCGTGCAGTGGCTGAATAGAGCGAGGGTTTTCCAATCTGAGGTTCCATGCTGCTGATCAACATCGAACGAAGTAATCCTCTCCCTTCCAGACACGCTCTTGGGGGTCCCCAGGGCTTGGTCGAGGTATTTTTCCGGTCAAGTATCCGAATTTATGGCGCCCTTCAAGAACCATTTTGATTGTTTGGGACCAGGAGAAGTAATTTTGACCATGGAGCTTTTCTCCTGTGACCATCCCTACAGAGTTTCCTAAAGTCCCAGATACTAAATTAGCAGTAGGAAGAGTAGGAAACATTGTTACCGGATTTTCTGAATAGATTGGAAGATTGGTGGACGACTCATGGCCATTCAGTTTTGCCCCAAACGCTGCCATCTGCTATTGAAGACTTGCCAACTGCTGTTGGAGTTCCCCATGGGACTCTGATCTTGGATGTTTCTGTCCATAGGAGATGGGAATAGAATTCCCGCGGAGTCACCCATTCGGTACCGAGGCTGAACCGGATATACGGTTGGGTGGCACTGCTGTTGCTGGAAGGAACCGGATACATTTGGGAAATCTGGAGCTCCGATTGGATACTGCCTAAAAACCCCAGCACCACTGCTGGAAGGAATCGCCGTCGGCTGGCTGCTGGAAGGAATCACCATCGGCTGGTGCGCGAACTGCTCGAGAGGAAGTTTCTGAAGTTTCTGAATCTCTGCTCGGGAGGAACTGCTCGTGGTTTGTTATGGTTCATTTGTTTATCGTATAAAAAGTTACTACAAATGCATTTTCTTTTGAGTAATACACTGCTATAGTGGGCTATTCGAAAATCATTTGAACTGCTGAACTAAAATTTCTAAGTTTTTAAATGATTTTGACATTTGCTTTTGGTCCACGGGCAGGCATTGATCTTTTCCTGGCAATGTGATCTAATAGTTCTTTTCCATCTTCCCATGGTACAGGTTATTCCAGGTAACGAATCTAGAGTGATGAAAATGTTGAACCGTATATCAGAGATTGGATCGAATATAATCATGGGCAAGAATGAGTTGCTGCACACATCTGGTCACGGATATCGTGGAGAATTAGTAAGTTTCCTTTATAATTGCATTCGAATATGTCAGTTATTTATTTATTTATTTATTTATTATTATTATTATTATTATTATCTCTTTTGGGATTATGGGCTTATGATCATCTCAGCCTTCTTGCTTTGAACTATAGACCCCCCTTCTCCCTAGATCTGCACATGTAAACTTAGACTTGTGGGATTATTTGGTTTAGATGTTTTTTTTTTCTTTTGCATTTTACAACTTTTTTTGTTACCTCATATGTTTGGAACCTAATTCCTAATTAAGTATTGCTTTAAGCTGATAACCAATTTGCCTTCTTGAAATGCCTGTGTCATGATCATTCATCCCAAACTTCCCCTATTCTAGCCTCAATATAGTTTTCTTCGTAGCACCCTGTTTGACTTCATCCATATTGCATCCTTCATCTCACTCATATCTGATAAATGAAATTCTTTGTGTTTGAAGGAGGAGGTACTTCAAATTGTTAAGCCGCAGCATTTTTTACCCATTCATGGAGAGCTTTTATTCCTCAAGGAGCATGAATTACTGGGCCGGTCGACAGGCATTCGGCACACAACTGTGAGTATTTTCCTATCCAGAATTGAAATACATTTTGATAGGATACGTTATGCAGAAGACCTCTCCAGCCACAGTCAGAGTTCCAATTGTCCTTCATGGGGGAAAACAAATCATACACTTATTGAAAAGAAAAAAAAACTATTGTTTTATTGATAATAAAATTATTCACAAACTGAAAACAAAAAGAACAAGATAAAGGGTATACTCATCATCATCAAGTTAGACCTCGAGAATGTCTTTGATGAAGTTGATTGCAATTTGAGTTTCGTTGATGTCATTCTTGAAGCTAAAGGGTTCAGCCAATGTTGGAGGTGGATTGGAGTCCTCTCTAATGCTAATTATTCCATAATCTTGAACCGAAAACCAAAGGATAAAATTATTGCACAAGGGGAAATAGGCTAGGAGATCTTTTCTCCCTTTTCCTTCTCACTCTATTGTCGAATTTTCTTTGTTGGCTTCTCTCTGGAGGCCTTGGTTTGAATCTGGTGAATGGTTTTCAAGTTGGCTAAACAATCTAGTCTTGCCCGGAAATTTGTTTATAGAATCTCCAATCTGATAATATTAATTGCTTGTGTTACATATTTAATCTCTTTTTCTGTGCGTGGAATATTTCTCTGTAAGATGTTGAAAATTTTTCACATCTTGATATGAAGGTTATAAAAAATGGAGAAATGCTTGGAGTATCTCATCTAAGAAACAGAAGAGTTTTATCCAATGGTTTCACCTCTCTTGGGAGGGAGAATTTACAGGTACAATAACCTTAACGTTTTTCTTTCTACTATAAGGACGCTGTTGACTTTTGTCCATGTCTTTATTATGCTACAGTTGAAGTATAGTGATGGTGACAAAGCATTTGGATCCTCATCTGAGCTTTTCGTTGATGAGAGACTAAAGATTGCAACGGATGGGATTATAGTGGTCAGGTAGATCTTGCAAATTTCTCCTTTGGTGAAGTGGGTAACCTTCCATTTACTAAGTGATATTCTGGTTTCTTCTGTTTACAGTATGGAAATCTTGCGACCTCAAACAGATGGTTTAAATGAGACTGGCATCAGAGGAAAACTAAGGATCACTACTCGATGTTTATGGCTTGACAAGGGGAAGCTTCTAGATGCACTTCATAAAGCCGCTCATGCAGCACTTTCAAGCTGCCCGGTGAATTGTCCTCTAGCCCACATGGAAAGAACTGTGTCTGAGCTTCTGAGGAAGATGGTTAGAAAATACAGTGGTAAGAGGCCTGAAGTCATAGTCATGGCCGTGGAGAACCCTGGAGGAGTTCTATCCGAAGAGCTTGGAGCAAGGCTTTCAGGCAAGTCCAATACTGGATTTGGGATGTCAGCATTGAGAAAAGCAGTTGATGGACAACCAACTAAGAGCCACTTAAACGGCATAAGACCAGATGGAAATGACGATTTGCATTCTGAGGATAACTCAAGTCAGGAGTCTCAAGGTTCTTTTATTTATTTTATTTAAAAAAATTATTTCATTTTCTTTCGTTGCATATCTGCATAAATGGAACACATTGCTTTTAGAAACCTGTAATCCTGGTTTTCAGGCATAATCCAGATGCCAGGTCAAGGGCGATGTAGAATATCTTCTTAAGGCTGGCTAATGACACTCAAAGAAGTTCTGGATAAAATTTAATTGCATGACCATCATTTTATGCATTAAAAATAGGAGTATTAGGGCTTATTACAAATCCTACCGGAATTCACAAACTTGTAAATTTAAAACGAGCTTTACATGCAAGGTTTACAGGTGATTTTGAGCCTATCTTCAGTCTAGATTTCTTTGGAAAGGGGTTAAATTGGGTAATTAGGTAACAGTCTAGGTTAATTACCTTTTTAACCCACTTGTATTCAAACTCTATTAGTCTTCTCCCTCATGTATGGAGAGTTCTAGAAAGAAAAATATTCTTCATTAGTTATCCATATATGAGGGGGAAGACTCCTATTTATAGAGTTTGAATACAAGTGGGGTAAAAGGGGAATTAACCTAGATTTTTACCCAATAACCCAATTTAACCCCTTTCTACTTACATCATTCTACCTCCCCAAAAAGAAAACTCGTCTTCGAGTTTTGAAAAAAAGATAAAAAAATGAAACAATTAAGCAATAAAATAAACTTGTACAAAAGAGTATGGCCAAACCAACCTCCTACATCTTGAACAAAATGATTATTAAAAAAATCCCACACATAAAATTTCCATCAAGTCCATCAAGTTCATCAAATCTTTCATACCAAGGTCATCTAGTGTCTGTCGTAGCTGTTGCAATGTCAAAAACTCCATCCAAAATTCCAAATATTCCATCTCCAGTAGGCTGCCCTTGATCCAGATGTTTCTTGAATATATAGTCAAAAGCACGATCCTTGGTCCAATTAAAAAAAAATTTGATGTACATTTGGCCATTATAGCAAGGCAAGTCAATTTTCATTCTATAATCCGAATCTTGGTGCCAAAGTTGATATTTCAATTTCTGATGTTGCCAATCTTGATATTCTTAGACAGCTTCTTGGTCTAATGTCTAAACTGTGGCCGATGATGGTGACCGTAATTGTGAGTTGGATAAGTTTCTTGAGAAGGGAGTTGTTAAATTTGATAATATTGAAATTGGTTGCCCATGATTTCATCATCTAAAGAATCTGAATCGAAACCCAAGAGGTTAGTGAGGAAAAGGTCTCTTTTGGAATATGTGAGGGGCTGGAGGTTGAATTTGAACATAAGTGCCTGGTTGTACTTCTTGGTAAAAGCCCCTGGGAATTTCTTGTTGCATCCCACTTGGAACATTTTGACCGATCTCTCGATTTCTAACCAAGTTAAATTGAGGATGTCTTTCTTGTTGATATCGTCTCCTCAGTTCTTGAAGGTTGGCAGCACATTCTTGGACATGAGGTTGATTGCCCATTTGATCTAGAAACGGTTCTTGAATCCATTCTTTGACATTCTTGAATTGGTGTTGTTGCTCATGATTTCCATATGGAAACCGAGAAAAACCTTGCCAACCAACTTTTTCTTCCTCATATTTCAAAATCAAAACCAACCACATTTTGCAGTATTAGTTTGTTGCTCGAGAAGGAATTGTATGTTCTACCTTGTTCATAAAATTGTAGGGGCCGCTTTCCTTGAATCTTTTGATAATCTTGAAAATTTTCTTGGTTTCTCCATGCATCCTTTCCACATTTTCCTTGCTGCTTGAAGTCTTGTACTTGTTGTTCTTGGGAATCTTGATTTTCCACCACATTTTCTTGATCTTTATCCTTGTTTTTGGACATCTTGCTGAATTCTCTGGTTAGTTGTTCTAAAGCTTGATGCATTTCCGTCATGGAGGCTTGCATTGTTGCAAAATTCCCAGTAAGAAGTTGAATGGACTGCTCGACAATTACCAACCTTTTGTTGAGAGCCCGTGGAGAGGAAGAAGATACTTCTGCATCAGTTGGGGGAGAGGGGTTCTTGTTGGTGTCCTTGACAACCATCAAAGGCGCTCTGCAACCAATTTGATGTAGACTAAAAATCTTGGAGATTTCTGGAAGGAAAAATATTATTCATTAGTTATCCATACATGAGAGGGAAGACTCTTATTTATTATAGAGTTCGAATACAAGTGGGGTAAAAAGGGAATT
Source organism: Benincasa hispida (assembly GCF_027475165.1). NCBI lineage: Eukaryota > Viridiplantae > Streptophyta > Magnoliopsida > Cucurbitales > Cucurbitaceae > Benincasa > Benincasa hispida. Next base: position 12,543,036 of record NC_143479.1, read on the forward strand.
AACCTAGAGTTTACCCAATTTAACCCCTTTCTACTTACATCAACTTCAAGCGTAAGAGTTCTAGTTTTTGGGTAGAATTCTCTTTTCCCCCAATTCTCTCCTCAATGTCCTCATTGGACATTTCTATTTATAAAAATTATCACCAAAAGTAATCTAAAGAAACAGTTTGATGTCAGCCTGACAGACAGTTTAGGACGTTCTTTGTAAGGTCACTGACTTGTATGGAATGTATTATACCAGAAACATATAATTCTATTGACGTATGACATTAATGATTAATTTAAGATTTATCGCAACGGTTGTGCATTTTATTCTTGAATTTAAAGTTCTGATTAGCAGTGTACATGTCTCTGTTGTCGAACCATCTCCTGCAATGCATGGGGTGTATATCCAGCTATGGTATTAAATGAGCGTTTCCTTTTTCTTTTCCTACTTTTTTTTTGTTGGTACAGGTTATTATTTGGAACCTGGAAGGCTACTTCCTGAAGAGGACTACGATACCTCGAACTCAAACTTGACAGGGACACAATCCTCTGATAACGAGGGTTTGGAAGATTTCTGGAGACCATTTATCACGCCATCCTCTCCTGCTAGCGAATTGGCCAAGGATAACGAAGGTTCTGTTCAACAATCAAAAAATACGTTGGAGATTACAAACGAATGTGAAGAAGTTAGTGGTGACAAGTCACTGAAAACATCAAATTCTGACGTGAACCCTTTGAAGCCCGTGAAACGCAATAAATGGAAACCTGAGGAGATCAAGAAACTTATTAAATTGCGGGGGGAATTGCATGCCAGGTTTCAAGTGGCCAGGGGACGAATGGCATTATGGGAAGAGATATCCAATGGCATGTCGGCTGATGGAATTAATCGGAGTCCTGGACAGTGCAAATCTCTATGGGCATCTCTGGTTCAGAAATTTGAGGTTTGTTTTTCTGTTTCTACTTTCAATTTTGAACTTTGTTCTGCCCCTTTGAGTTACAATTGCAATCAAAACTTTTCTCCATCTTAATTTCCCCTTCTATTGATGTTAAAGGATACAAATGTGGAGTTCTATTCTGTCTGATTCCATCTCTGACTTACTTTAATGGAAGATTTAGTATCCTAAATTCTCATAGGTGAAGAAAAGCAAACCCATTTTCAGACAAAGGAGACAAAAAACAAAAAAAAAAAAAACAAAAAACAAAACAAGAGTGGCTAAGAAAGCCCCGGAGATTCTAGGGGAAATTGGAAACGTCAAAGTGAGCTGTGGCTTATAAATAGGAAGATGAGGAAATAACTAGTAAAGGATATTCATGATATTAAATTCGATTTATGTTGTCTCGCTCCTTGCTCAGGGAGTGGCGTACCAGAAAAAAAAGTCCATCTTCGATTAGGGCTGCGTTTGACCTTTCTCTTTTATGCTTTTCTTGTCCATCAGACAAAAGGAGTCCTCTAAAAGTATTAAAGATATTTACTATCATAACTTAAGCAGAAAAACCATATCTTGAGGTATTTTATATAATCTCCCCCCAAAAGCAGTTTGATACCCCAGCATACATATAGTTGTCGACACTGCCAGCCATGCCTTAGTAAGGGACCATTTGAGAAGTTTCTTTCTCCCAAATGCTCCTTGCCTCGGCCCAATGCATGTCGAACCGATAAATTCTTCAATTCTCATTCCTGTTAGAGAAAGTGTATTTATAAATCTGGTAATCTCCTTTCTTTGTACAGCAGGAAAGCAAAAGTGAAAAGAAAAGCAAGAGGAACTGGCCATACTTCGAGGAAATGAGTGGCATATTGTCTGATTCAGAGGCAGTGGCAACAAAATGACGGGATGCTGTAAGCAACAGCAACTGAAAGTTTTGAAGAAACGTAGTTAGTCATATTTATTCCATACAGCATGGAGAACCGCCTTGATTATTAAGAAACAGCCCATTTTCAAATGATTCAATGTCTCGGTATCTCCATGAACATTGGCCCCATCAATGAGAAACCGTATATGATTATTAAGAGCAATGGTGTTGGAGCTTACTTGGATTATCCGATGCATGCTAGCCTTTTTGGAGCCGAGGAATGAGCAAAATGTATTGGGATCTGGCGAACATAATTCAATAGAAATTGAAATTTCAGGACATATGGGTTTGTTCCATGCTGAAATTCGTAAACAAATTAGGGCAAGCTCTTTTAATTTTAATAATAATAGTTATTATTTTTTTAAGTTGACAAATTAATTCATGAAATCAACTTTAGCACAATTTTGAGTAAGTTTGATATCAATGGTTTGGGAAAATTATATTGCTAGTAATGAAATCATGGGGTAGCTGCTTAGTTGCCTGGACATCTTCAAATTCTAAGTTGTCACCTGGTGTTGCAGTTGTCCATGTTTAAATTATCAAGTTATCTTTTAATTTTTTGTTTTATTCCTCTTTGAATGATTAAGAACAAATGACCCTTTCTTCGATAATTTTGAGACAAAAAAGAAAAAGACCTTTAAGGCCATTTATAAGCTTTTTTTTTTTTAAAAAAAAAAATTATATTATATAGGTTATTTATTTAGAGGCATTTTTTGTTATATTTTAAGAGGTTGAAATCTTATGCTTTGGACCACGGAAATTAGACAATTTGTGAGGAAAAATATTTTTTCGTCAATGGTCAATGTCAATAAATTCAAATGAAAACCATTGACGATCATGTCAATTTTTATAATTTACCAAAAACCGAAGTAATTTTAGTTCAACGGTTTGATATTAGTTGGACAATTGTGATTTTTGTTCAAATACAAAAATTAATAAATATTTGTTAATTTGAGTGTAGGCTATGCCCATCAAAAGTATGGTTCCCACGCCACGTCTAAAAGAAAAATGAAGAAGAAATTCTAAACCATTTGATTTTTTTAGTTTGGGTTCAATAATGGTAGGTAAGAGATCAAACCATAAAATTAGTATCTTAATATGGAGTTTTACTTAGATTGATAACTATCTATCTTTTTTATGAGTAAATATAAATATTTGATAGTAGTTTTATTAGATTGTACATCTATTTTGACATATCACGATAATAGATAGGAGAATAAACCGGAATATTATGAGCAACAAAAATAGTTCTTAAATCATTAGCACCACATAAAAACATTTCTTCTAAAGTCGTTGCACTCGTTTTTTTTAGGTATGGAACAACTTAGGAAAGTTGAATAATCGGCATCTCTTCTTAATAGACTTACATCATGATATCTTTACTGACTCAATTTTACCATCTTTTTTATTGGATAATATGAATAACATAAACTTTTTTATAGTCATTTGTGTGCATTCAATATACTCTACCTTAGAAGAATACACCTAATTGAACCTAGTTAATATATATATATATATATATTTTGTCGAAATTGTTAGGTTTGGAAATTTTCTGAAAAGCTAATCAAGATTCTGAAAATTCGATCATATCAATATTTGATGGGCGATTGGACAAATGTCTAGTAATATTTTAAAAAATATCTAAATATAGTTTTGTCACAAAAATGTCAAATTTTTAAATATTATGTTTACATATACGGTAGTTATAGGAAAAACTGGACATATATCCCCTTCCTAACAGTCTTCAAATTACTTAGTATTCAAATATAAAATCTAATTCAAAATTTCCAACTGAAATCAGTATCTAATCAGAATATGCAAAAATCACCAAAAAAATTTGGCAAGTGAAGATTTAATTTAAAATCAATTGAAGCAACTATTCACACAAAAAATTATACTCTATGAAAGTGAAATTGGAAAATGTATTGTCTAGATTTCTTCCAAATACATTGTCTACAAAAATATATAAGAAAAATTAATATGAAACATAAAACAATTAAACTAAATTACACAAATACAACGTCTGAACATCAAATTTATTGATGTAATGTTGTAAATCCTAAGACTATTAATTATTGAAAAATTAGAATATTAACGCTAATCATAATGTAAACACCATCACTCAATTGAAACTAATATGTAATCTATCACCATCTATACCTTGAAGAGTTAAGACTATTAAATATGGAGAAATATATTGTCGATTTCTTCCAAATACATTGTTTACAAACATATATAAGCAAAATTAATATGAAACACAAAATAATTAAACTACATTTACACAAATACAACGTCTGAACATCATATTCATTGATATTATGTTGTAAACCTAAGATTATTAATTATTGGAAAATTAGAATATGTACAAATTCCACTGTTGCATGGACAGTGAAACCTCAAACTCAGGCGGCTTCCTGAGATTTTAGTTTGTTCTGATAAAATTATACTCGAGATTGTAGGCATCATTTAGATAATATTTGAAATTCCTAAAAGAAAGGGTAATTTGAAGGGGTTTTTTTTTTTTTTTTTTTTTTTTCCCTCTTTAAAATAATCCCCAAAAATAGGCAATAGGCATGGACCATGGGATACTTTTTAGGCATTTTCCAAAAAGAAAAAAAGAAATAAACATTTTTTAAATTCGTACCCTCATTTTAGACATTCAGTACAATTTCTCATTTAAAAATTTATAGAATTGACCTATTTCATAAGTAATATTGCACAAATGCCCCAAACTTTAATTATATTTTGTAACTTATGAAAAATTTAACCTTTTGGTACAATCTCTTATTTAAAATTTGTATTATTTTATAATTAAAATAATTAAAAAAAATTTCAACCTTTTCCTTTAATAGACCTACTGTCGAAATTTACCCACTAAAACTGTATTTCAATTTCCTTGATTTTAGCTGAACCAATTTCAAATTAAATGCCCAAATGTTAAAATTTTCTAAATTTGTTAAGATTCCATGATATTAGGTAATGATAATTACACTACAAAAGTACCAATATTTCTTTAATTATTTTTTTTTTCATATTTTATGCGATATAAAGTTTCAACGTTCTTCCTATTGTTTGCTTCTCCATATGATTTTTTAGAGTTTTTTTTTTGGGGGACAATTTTATACCATAATGTTCATGCTATATTATAGTGAATTACCATGCAATATACTTACCATATAATATCTATAGTATACTTGTATCAACATATACTAATATATATATGTGCAATATAAGATATCTTGTGCACTTGATCATATTCTGACATTAGTGAAATATACAATATAGGATATATATTTACAAAATAATTAAATATACATATATATATATATATATATATATATATATATAAATATATATATATGATAAAGTATGTTAAATATGTATCTTAATATGATGTATATACTACATAACTTAGCTAAGATTTGTACTTATTCTAATTACATTTGATATAAACATTGTATATATTTAAACCTCGTATATACGCATAAAAATGGGATACATATAAACCACACTCATATGTTGCAATATTAATATACAATGATATATATATATATTTTAAACAAATACAACAGTATATTTCCAAAAAAAAAAAAAAAAAAAAAAAACTGATTTGAGACATTCTTGGAACTTAGCCTATTCGTATAGAAAGCCCTTATTAATTTTGAAAGATCTGGAATTTGATATAAGTGGCCCATTTGCATTTGTATGTCCTATGTAGTGAAGCGTATGTATGTAATTAAGAGTATGTATGTTGAACCTTTGTTTTAGCGTGGAAGATTTCAAGAACACAGAATCGTCATCAAAACCCTGGTTCATTAATTTGTTCAGCTCGAACATCGAATACGGCCAAAACACCTCCTATCGATGATCGGAGTAGGAGCAACTTCAAGTGAATGATTGAATGAAGAATGGCCGGAGCACCTATGGACCTCCAAGAGTAGAAGCTTGAAGATGAAAGGATTGAGAAGAGAAAATGTTGGGATGGAGAAGAGAGAAAGTTCGTGCGAGAGAAAATGACAAGAGGAAAAGTTGAGTGTAGGGTGAGGTTTTTCGGAGGATAAATGTGCAGTGGGTTTAAAAAGTACTTTTGGGTGGGTAGAATTAGAGTGTATCTAAACTTTTGTCTTATCGAGCATTGTATCTATGTGGTAGAGGTAGTTTGGACTTTTAAATTTTTTATTTATTATTTTTTTTTATTTCGATTTGCTATTTTTACAAATGGAAAGTAGGTTTGCTAATTGTGCAAATGAAAAATTAAATTATGCTATTTTTCTTGTTACCCATTCCAAAATGTAGTTGGGCTATTTTCCTAAGGGTAAGCCCAATCTGTTACCAAGCCTCCCTAATTGGGCCGTTGTTGGGCCTGACCCTCCCAAGTTCCCAACAAATGTGCTCTATTGCGTTGGAGAAGGCGACACGTGGTTTACGTGTATTGACTTTGACTGGAAGAAACAAACGTTTTAAACACTAATTTAAGTGTGATGTATGGAATGACATTCAAATATTTTATTTACTTTTTCCTCATTTATTATCCCGAAGAATAAATTCTTTATCCATTAACTCTTAAATTTACGTAAAACGTTCTTCAATTTTTTATTTTGTCTTAAAAAGTATTTAACAGATACTTTTTTTTTCACACATTTTAAAAGTTTAAAGTTTAAGAATTCACATATTAAATATAAAATTGAATTTCGTCTGATATAATATTTTATTTATATTTTTTTTTAAAAAAATATTGAATAAATTAAGCACATTTTTAAACTTTGAGAAAATAAAAATTTAAATAACTCATTAAACAATTATGAGATAGTTGACATTGAAATAATCTATTGTTTTTGTCTTTTTATAATTTAGCTAATTATGATTAATCCAATAAATTAAATTGCAAATATATCAGAAATGAATTCAATCCTAATAACGATATTTAACAATAAAAATGATTAACAAAATAAGTATAACTCAACTCACAAATTTCATAGAAGAAGTTTAATTCTCCTATTTTACATATTATCAAAAAAAATAAATAAATAAAAAATAATACAATAAGAATGAATTTTGGGATTTAATTAAATTAATTCTAAGGATTAAATTAAAACATCCAAAATCTTGGACAGTGTTGGGTAGTTTGACACAAATTTATTCTAGAAAAATATTGCATCAACAAGGAAATTGCATATCTAAATATATTTAAAAAGTTTAAAGCACCCCAAAAATTTGACCAGATTGGAAATATTATACCATTTTTTTCAACACAAAATTGACGGGATATACAATTTTTTATTCCTAATTTCCAACAAATGGTTCCAAAATAAACCTAGAAATTGTATGTTCTTTTCTTTTTTTTTTTGGGGGGGGGGAAAGAAAGTCTGGGAAAAGAAGAGTTATACGAAGGCCACGCAGAATGACTTTAATTAAAACAATTAAAGATAAATTTTTATTTTAAAAAAAATCAATTTTGACCCTTAAACTTATCAAGTTGTATTAGTTATAATTAAAGTTTAAAATATCGATATCGACATAATACTAAGACCTCAAACCTACAGAAATATTGATGAAAATATCTATAAAATGATGATTATTTAAATAATAAATAATTATTTTATGTTTTTAAATAAATTAAAATATGTATTATTTATGGGTTAAATTTTTTATTTTATTTATATTATATTCATATGAGTAATTACATTTTATCACCTATTCTTTTATTTCATGATTTTTTTTAACGATAGATTGAAATGTAAATTATTCTTCATGTCGATGCTAAATTTAAGAAAATATAAAAATTTAATATCAGGATTGTAATCTTAAATTTTCAATTTCACCAAATTACACTCTAAATTTAACTTAAAACTTTGAACAGTGTTGGGTTGTATTTTCAATCCTGGTAAATAACTTACCACTTCTTATATAGTTAAAAAAAAAAAATTCTTTGTTATGTGTTAAATAAATTATAAAATAAATTTATTATATGAAATTGATTAAATTTTCGAGAAAAATAGTATTAGAATTTTTAGTAAAATTATTTAATGGTTAGTTTGTACATTAATCCATTATTGATGGTTAATTAGAAGACAAGTTAACCAAAAAAGTGAACTCAGAATAAAAATTGCAACACTTTTGATTAGGTTAAAAATAGGATGAAATTGAAGTTTAGATGCCCATAGTATACAATTTATGGTATTAATTGATTTTTTTCCATTAAAAAATATTTATAAGAAAACGTCAGCCGTGGATAAAGGCAACGTCAAAATGGTGTCGGCCAAAAATAATTTATTTGTATTTTTAAAAGAAGAAAAAATATAGATATATATTTCGAGTTATCTGGATGAGTCTGGGAGGATAAGGGTAATCCAGGACAAAACTAAACGCGGTTTTGAGCCGTCGTTTTAATGAATATTAATTAATATTGCCAGAAAAGTAAGTGTGAAGTACGTGGCAGTTGACCGTTATTTTATTTAACAATTCAGGTTAGATATTTCTAGATTCCACCCCAAGTCCTTTACCCATTTTCATTTTTGACCCAATTAAACACGTTCTTCTTTTTTAATCCCTTTTTTCTTTTCTCTTTTGAATTTTATACCATTCCGAGGCTTTCCTTCGCCGCAGTTTCCAAAAATATCCCGAAGCCTATAAATGGAAACCCCAAACCCTGAATTGACCAAAAATCCAAATTCAGAGAAAAATCCACAAAACTCCTTTCTAAAAATTCTCCAATCCCGAATTGAAATGGAGATCAACTGTGCGGCACAGTACGATCGCGTATTGAGTTACTTCGACGAAGATGGAGACGGCAAGATTTCGCCGTCGGAGCTGAGGAATCGGCTGGGATTAATGGGCGGAGAGCTGCTGCAGGCGGAGGCTGAGGCGGCGGTGGAATCGCTGGACTCGGACGGCGATGGATTGCTGTGCGCCGGCGATTTCGAACGGCTACTGGAGGTTGGGGAGGAAGAGAAATTGAAGGATTTGAAAGAGGCGTTTGCTCTGTACGATTGTGAAGGTTGCGGGTTCATTACTCCGAAAAATTTGAAGAAAATGCTAAGAAAATTGGGGGAAAGAAAATCCACCGAGGAGTGTAAATTGATGATTCGTCGCTTCGATTTGAACGGTGACGGTTTGATTAGCTTTGAGGAGTTTCAGATCATGATGGCTTAACTCTGTACATATCTTCATTTCTTTTTCTTTCTTACATCGACATATTCTTTTTAATTTCATTTTTTTGGATATCTGATTATTCAATTCATTTTAGTTGTTGAATTTGGGGCATTTCCCATTTGTATAAATACACAAACACATTTCTATCTGTAGACTTTTGAGATTATATGAATAAATAATGACGTGAGTTTAGCTGGGTTGAATATTCGATCTCATTTATATGGATAAATATATATGTATTTGGGTTATGAATTAAGGATGAATTGTTTATAGTCTCATTCCATGTGTTTTGAGTCTTCCAAAGAAACTATTTATGTTTATGGTTACACGTGATTAGATATTAAAATTTTTAGCATGAAAGAATTGACTCTTCTAAATGAAGAAAAAAGGGTATTTCCTTAATCCTTCCCAAGAAAGATTTTTGTTTCTTCCTATGAACTATGAAGGAGGTCTTGTCACTGTCAAATGGAAGCAGAGTTGATTAGTAATGATGATATTACGAAATAATCAACTCTCTTTGTCTCTGTCTCTTTCTTTCCTGTTTAAGAAGAAGATAGAAAAATTTTAAACATGTACTCTGTCTCTGTCTCTCTCTAGAAATAGGTCATTTCCACTTTAGTTACGTGCAAATTTAGAATTTCGATTTATGTAGGTACTTCCTTTTGAATGACATCTGTTCTCCTTTTAGTTTTTTTTGTATGTATGCATCAAGGAGTTCTCTAATCTCTAGGTGTATATGAGTTGTACTGGTTCGTGTGGATGGATTCTTTGTCGAACAGAAGTGATCACGTATGTCAATAGGGATATTTAAAAAACCTTTATCGAGGGGTATGTTATGTCCAGTTTAGATTGGATTATTAATTTTATTTAGGTTGGATTGAGTTTGAATGAATGAATTAAAAGACCCAAGATCGAAGTGATCACGGTTTGGATCGGGTTTTCATCAATTTCACATAAAGAAAAAGCTATTTTTATCATCAGAAATAATCTGATTGATTTTTGAGACCTCGTGCATTGCATTACTATAACGAAAATCAAAATAAATTAAAAAAAAAGAGAACTCTTGTGATTCGGAATGAACTTTTCTCGGTGGAAGAAAAGGAATGAACTCATTATTAATATTAAATAGTATAGTTTCCTAATTCAATACAATTATATATACATATATTTATTTTAGTTTCACTTCATTTGATGAATTTTTTTAGATTATTTATTATCCACCAATAATTTAATATAGTTTTTTTTAACACTATGGAAATAAATTTTTCATAATATAATTAAGATTAATTTGCCACTCTCATTTCAATATATAAAGATAATTAATTAAATTCTTTTATATATTAATATGTTATTTTTTTTTAAAAAAATTAAATAATGACCCAAGTAATTCGAACCAACTCAATACAAGATTTTCAAGATTGGGTTAGGTTGGATTCATTATTTAACAAGGGTTGTTTAGGTCGAAAAAATTTTCATCCCGAACAATAGGGTTGAATCTAAAAGATGCTTCAATCCAATCCAAGTCTACGAACACTCCTATATGTCACAATCATGTTGCCACCCATAACTAGAGAATGGATTCTTTTATTACACAATCATAGTCCATTTATCATTTCTTCTCTTAAGCCATTTCTTTTTATCATTTCTTTCCTCCCAAGTAACTTCTCGACTTCGACGATAAGGTGTTATTGAATTGATGACTGATTTCCTTTTTAACTTTTTGTCCTTTATTATGGCTAAATAATAAAAAAGGGAAAATCAACTTTGCCATGTTCTAAAATAGATAAAAATTAAGACATGAAGTACCATCATATCTTAATAAATTTGTGATTCAATACGTCATGACTGCCATCCTAGATTGGTGACATATTGATTTTATTTAATTACATGGCACATAGGTTTAGAAATGAATCAAGCATAAATTAATATCATCTAAAATATTAAAAAACTCTCACTATGTAAACTTCGAACCCTATTTTCCCTACTTAAGTATGTTCATTAATACGTTAAGTATGTTAAGCATGAATCGATGTTATGTTCGTAGGGAAGGGTATGAAGATATTAAAGAAGAAAGGAAAAGCCTTAAGTATTGAGAAATGAGGTCTTGGGTAGTAAGGAGTTTGGCTTTAGCAAGTAGAAATTTGGCTAAGTGTAAGTGTAGAAGTCAAGTGTAGTCTTGTGATGAAACTTGTGAACATGGACGCATGAAGCATGTGGTGTGTGGCAGCCAAGGTTGTGGAAGTTGAGGGCAGGCCACAAGGCTAAGTGTTGGCTGAGGGCATGCCATGCGCTAGCAAGGAGCATGCGATGATCAAGGTCTTGTGTTGATGAGTGCCATTGACAAGATCCATGCGTTGGTGATTAAGGGAAGACACTCGGTTAAATCACGGTTTAAGACAGCCAACTGTCATGATTAGATGAGTTAATCCCACTGAAGGGATGAGGTGGCAGCTTAGAGTTTAAAGTAAGCATGCAGTCTGTGGTATAAAAGGGAAGGCCAGCTTTAGAAGCTCGGTTTAAGCGATTCACTAGTGCTATCAGGGTGATTCTAGAGCCATTCGAAAGCCTTATGAGTCTAGTTGAAGACCTATAACTTACAGAAGAAATCTCCATAGGAATCAAGCTGAAATCTGAAGATTCGCAAGTAGGCCAGGCTCTCGAGTGAATTTGGGCCAGAGGTAAAGATTGAAGGATTTCGGACAAACCACGAAGAATTATGAGCTCAAACATTAAGGGAATAACAACTGTTAATAGAATGTGGGATAAAGGGTCCAAAGCCTTTCTTCTAGAACCTTGATTACCCTAGTAAAGATATCCCACGCAAGGAAGAAATCCTTAAGAGAAATGGGAAAAATCGATGTTATTTCATCTGGCTTGATAACCGCCAATTCCCCCAAAAAAAGAGATATTCGCGTATCACAGGTGGTTAGAACAATCTAATCCCCTTCAATATTTTCTCCAAATTATCATTATAGTTATTGTGATGAAAGACCCACAAGAATTAGCTTTGGACAGTATTTTTTTTTTCTTGTGAAAATATATGTATAGCCAAAGAAAGACCACACCTAAAATCGAGTCAAATTCCAATTGAATATATTCAAAACGATGTTACTGCATGGATCGGAATTCAAAATTCCTCATTTTCATCCAAACAATAAGCTAGTTAAGACAATTTAAAACAAGTTTGTAGAAGAAAATTTTCCATGATAAGGTCTGGAAAATAAGTTATTTGAGATCAAATTTGAGTCTGAAAATTTTGAATAAGCAAGCAGCTTAAGAGGTTGACGCACGTGCAATGCTAGGTTGAGCGCAAGCATGCGTTGGGCTGTGTAATAAGTTGTTTAGGCATATGCTGAAGTCGTGAGCGCAAAGCTGAGCGAGGTGTGTGTTGGTGTGCGACTATTTGGAGCGCCAAGGATATGCGTTAACGCATGGTGTATGCGTTGGTGAAGCAAGTTGGCCGCATAGCTAAGATTTAAAGCCCAAAGAAATTTCTAAATACTGGACGCCTAAGGTATGCGTCGGGATGAAGGAATCCTATATAAAAATTGAACGTGAGCTTATGTATATAAGTTAATCTTACAAGGAGATCTATGGTAGTAGATAAACATAATATTTATGTCCACAGGGTTAACACCAATAGGAAAAGCCTATCAACCCTAGGACAAACGCCAAGACAGTGAGTGACAATGAATGTTTTCTAAATGTTAGTAAAATTTATGTTTTACTCAAAGTTTTACTCATGCTAGCTTATGTTAAAGTATGTTTTTCCAAGAAAACTAAGTTTAGAATAGTTGATTAACGCATGCTTATTTAAAAAAAAGCTTCTAAAGCATGTTTTAAAGTAATAAGGAGTCTGTTTACATAAAATATGCATTGGAAGCTTATGATCTCAATGCTAAAAGCTTATGTTCATGATTAGTATGTTTTCAAACATACTTGTTTTAGTAAATTAGTTTCTAACGCATGCCTAGCTAATGTTTATAAAAGCATGACTTCAATATTTCAAATCTTTATGTTCATGTAGCATGCATTAGTAGTTTCAAGCTTTGTGAGAAAGATGTTAAGCATATGATTATGATGCTCATGCTTCCATAATATGTTTTATTTCAAAATATGAGTTTTATGGTGATTATTATCAACCCAATACTAAAGGACTTAGAGAAGGTATCTGGGAATGTTTAGTAACATGCTGATACTGAAGGACTTTGATAAGGTATTTGGGCCATAGTACCTAAGATATGATGGTACTTAGTGATTACCATGTACACGTAGGTAGATTTGAATTCAAGGGATTGAGCAAAAGGGTTTTCTCTTGACTAATGTTTGATGTTGAGTGATTGAGCAAAATGGTTCTCTCTCAACTCAGAATTAGCTTAGCTACGTTTCAATCGTGATATAATTAAGTTTTTATACATGTTTGTTTGGCAAGTTTTCAATATTTAGTTTTCCAGTTTTAGATTTTAAGCATGAAAACTATGTTGTAATTAAGTCATTCACTGGGTTAGTAGCTCACCTCGTTTTTTAAATGTTTTCCCTCCCTTCCAAGTAGTGGTTAAATCCCTAGAAGATAACTCTGTTGTTGTTTTGCCACTTAAAGACTCCAATTTGGAAAAGGACCATGTGTTAGTTCTGTAAATTATTTATACACATGTTTTGTTCATACAGGGACTAGTTTAGCAAGTTAGGACCATAGGATCTTGTCTGTACATATGTCATGTATATATTGGTTGCCATGAAACCCGGTTGATGTATGTCTGTTAATGTTGGTTACCCAGTACATATATGTTTGTTAACCAAGGGTTTCTAAGACAGATTAAGCAGGCTAGTAGGCAGTAAGTGCCAACGAGAAGATTGGTAACTGCTGGCATCACATCTCTTTTCAAGTTAAGAAGGTAATCTGGGAGGGGGTGTGACAAGTTGGTATCAGAGCATAAGATTTTGGGAAAGAGAGAGCGTTCATGCATTAGTCTTGGTCCCTATTGTGAGTCCTTAACATGTGTACTTCATAAATAGGTAAAGATGCCGAGAAGAAGTGGCACGTTTAGTAAGCAGACAGTAGATGAGGACCCTGACCTTACCACTAGAGATCTCAAAGTTAAAAGGGATCCAGATTCCAGTAGAATGAGAAGTAAAGATCCAATAGTTCTAGAATCGACTTCAGAGAGTGAGGTGAGTACCCCGCAAGTGAGAGCAGATCCTCAACTAGAGGATAGAATATTTGATAGGATGGCTCAGAGGTTAGTGACGAGTGTGGAATCAGTTCAGGCGGATCTAGAGAAGAAGTACGACATCGAAAGGCTAAAAGTCTTAGGTGTAACAACATTTGAGGGTGCCATAGATCCAGCAGATGTTGAGATCTGGTTAGATTTGATTGAGAAGTTGTTTAGCATGATGAGGTGCTCGGACGATCATAAGGTCAGGTTAGCGGTATTCTTATTATAGAAAGGAGCTGAGAAATGGTGGAAAGTTGTAGATGCCAGAAGGAACGATTCAGAGGTCATGTCTTGGCTAGAGTTTAGAAAAGTCTTTGAAGAAAAGAATTATCCTAGCTCCTTCAGGGAAGTTAAGAAAGATGAGTTCCTCAAGTTAGTTCAGGGATCGATGACGGTCGCTGAATATGAGCAGAGGTTCACAAAGTTGTCGCAGTATGCTCTTTCGATTATAACGGAAGAGAAGGAGAGATGCAAGAAATTTAAGAATCGATTGAGAAAGAAGATCCATACCTCAGTTACTTCCACAACTAATTGGGTGGATTTCACTCAGTTAGTTGAGACAACTATTAGGGTTGAGAGAAGCCTAGCGAACGTAGAACCGTCACTGCAAGACAAAGAAGAACAACAAAGAGCTCCAACAGAATCGATAGGTAAGAGTTTTAGGACTCCATTCTCTGGATAGTCAGTTATGAGGGGAAAGAGAAGCGCGAGCCAACAAGGTTCGAGTAGGAAAGATTGAGACCTACAGTTGGGTTAGTTAGTAGATCAGTAACTGGACGTATTGGCGAGTCTGTAACTAGTACCAGTAGGAAACCCTCTTGTGCGAACTGTGGTAAATAGCACTCAGGGATATGTTACAGTGGCAGGAATGTCTATTTCTAGTGTGGATAGATAGGACATCTTAAAAGAGATTGTCCCCATCTAGTTCGTGAGGTTCAAGCAAAATAGAAAGTTGCTTCTCAAACAGTAGACCAACAGAAGACAATTGGAGCCAGAGGTGAGGGTTCTAGTGAAGCAAAGTAAAAACGGTAGCAGGACGACCCCAACAGTAGGGTAGAGTATATGCAGTGATTCACCAGGAAGTAGAGGAGTCTCCAGATGTCGTGACTTGTACAATAACTTTATGTAACCAACCTTCTTATATATTATTTGATCCTGGTGCTACACACTCATTCATGTCTAGTATGTTTGCGTTGCATATCGATAAAGTGCATAAGAATATGCCTGAGGAATTGTTTATTTCTACGCATGTTGGAGATGTTTTAGTAGTGCATGAGTATTACAGAATTTGTGAGGCAGTCATCGGAAATAAGAGTTTATAGGTTGATTTGATTCTATTAGAGTTACTGGAGTTTGATGTTATTCTAGGCATGGATTTCTTGAATAAACACTATGCATCTGTTGACTGTTTTAAGAAAGAAATAATATTCAAGAGACCAGGTGAATAGGAGATATTATTTGTAGGAAGCAAAAGATTACTTCAAGGTTCCTTAATATCAATAGTGAAGGCTAGAAAGCTACTGAGTAATGGATGTGAAGCCTATCTGGCTCATGTAGTTGTTTCATAGGATAAGAAGTTGAAACCTGAAAAATGTACCCGTTGTTCAAGAGTTCCTGGATGTATTCCCTAAAGAGTTTTCAGGTTTGCTACCTAATAGGGAATTTGAGTTTACTATTGACTTGATTCCAGGTACAACACCTGTTTCACAAGCACCATACATAATGGTGCCAACAGAGTTGAAAGAGTTAAAAGTTCAGTTGCAGGAGCTAGTAGATAAGGGGTATGTTAGACCTAGTGCGTCACCTTGGGGAGCACCAGTCTTGTTTGTAAAGAAGAAAGACGGTACTCTCAGGTTATGTATAGACTACAAGTAGTTGAATAAGGTGACGATTAGGAATAAGTACCCATTACCACGTATAGACGATCTATTTGATCAGCTAAAGGGAGCCACAATGTTCTCTAAGATAGATTTGAGATCAAGATACCATCAGTTGAAGGTAAAGGAAGCAGATGTTCCAAAAACTGCATTTAGAACCAGTTATGGGCACTACGAGTTTCTAGTGATGCCATTTGGTTTGACGAATGCCCCTGCGATATTCATGGACCTTATGAATAAGATATTCCATCCCTATCTGGATCAGTTTGTGATAGTCTTTATTGATGATATCCTGGTATACTCCAGTCTTTATTGATGATATCCTAGTATACTCCAGTATTAGAGAGAAACATGCAGAACATTTGAGGATAGTATTGCAGATATTGCGAGAAAAGAGGTTGTGTGCTAAGTTTAGAAAATGTGATTTCTAGTTGAAACAAGTTTTATTTTTGGAGCATGCAGTTTCAGCAGTAGAAGTTGGTGTGGATACCTAGAAGACAAAAGCGATAGTTAATTGGGAGCTACCCTTTACTATATGTGAGGTATGTAGTTTCCTGGGTTTAGCAGGACATTACAGAAGATTTGTGGAAGGCTTCTCTAAGATAGCTCTTCCATTAACGAACCTGACTAGGAAAGATGTGAAGTTTGAATGGTTACTAGAGTGTGAGCAAAGCTTTCAGGAGTTGAAGTAGAGACTAGTATCAGCACCAGTGCTTACTTTACCTACTTCAGGTAAAGTGTTTGAGATTTATTGTGATGCATCCCGTCAGGGACTAGCTTGTGTGCTGATGTAGGAGGGAAAAGTAGTAGCTTATGCTTCCTGTCAGTTAAAGAAACATGAATATAACTATCCTACTTACGACTTAGTGTTAGCAGCTGTTGTTTTAACCTTGAAACTACGGAGATATTATTTGTTTGGAGAGCGTTGCCATATATTTACTGGTCATAAGAGTTTAAAGTATATCTTTGATAAAAAGAAGTTGAATTTGAGGCAGAGAAAGTGGATCAAATTATTCAAAGATTATGATTGTACGATTGAGTATCATCCTGGTAAGGCTAATATAGTGGAAGATGCTTTAAGCAGGAAGTTAGAAACAGCTAAAGTTGTTATCTTCTCAATCAGAGGTTTGTTGTTGCATGAGTTAAAAAATGCCAAGGTTGTTCTAGCAGTTGGCTAGACAGGAGGATTGTTAGCTTCATTTCAGGTGGAAAGTTGAAGAGGTAAGTAAAGGCCTGAGGTCTGATTATCAAATAAGAGCAGATGGAGTTTTGCTCAGGTAAGGCAGGGTATGTGTACCTAATGCCTTAGCACTTAAACAAGCTATTCTGGAGGAGGCACACAGTTCAACATATGCTATGCATCCAGGTAAGGCCGAACTTTTATTAGAGCTAGATAGTTTCTTTATTGCTCTTAGGATAGGAACTCAGAACCGATCTACGTTGAGAAGAAGGGCTTACCTCACTCACTTGGAAGGGAGTTGGGTATAGATAATTAGAGAGAAAATTCAGATGCCAAGAGCTGGGAAGAAGAGCTATCAGGGTAACTTTTTCACTTAACATAATAGTATGGAACAGAAGACTGGGTGCTTTGATTATCTAACTATTCTATAGGTATTAGGTAGGCTTCTCTAGTAGTTCAATTGCCCGCTTATCGTTCTGGGGCCCCGAAAAAAGAAGAGAAATTAGGCCATGTTTCCCGGTATGGCTATTGGCCTTGATGCTAAGTCACAGTCTTATCCCTTTAAATAAGGTGTTCTTCACTTTCTCCACAAGGGAAAACTCTTTCCAGATGGAGTACGAGGATGTATAGAACACTAAAGAAGTCATATTGGTGGCCTGGTATGAAAAGAGAAATAGCAGAATTTATTAATAAATGTTTGATTTGTCAACAGGTTAAACTTGAGCGGCAAAGGTTGACAGGTTACTCAATCCACTTCCAGTGCCAGAATGGAAGTGGGAGCATGTCACAATGGGTTTCTTATTTGGCTTGTCTAGGACACCATCTGAATTTGATGGAATTTGGGTGATCATTGATAGGCTGAAGAAAATAGCCAAGTTCTTACCGGTTAAGATTTCGTTCACCCTAGACAGATTGGCTAAGCTATATGTAGATGAATAGTGAGTCAGTTTGGGGCTCCGGTATCTATTGTGTTAGATCGAGATCCAAGGTTTACATCAAAGTTCTGGCCTAGTCTACAGAAAGCTTTGGGCACTAAATTATTTTTCAGTATCGCTTTTCATCCGCAAACAGATGGTCAGTTAGAGCGGATGATTCAAACGTTAGAAGACATGCTGAGAGCATGTGTATTATAGTTCAAGGGTAGTTGGGATACACATTTATCATTGATTAAATTTGCATATAATAACAGTTATCATTCGAGTATCGGTATGGCTCCATACGAGGTTGTATGGAAGATCGTGCAGGACTCCATGATGTTGGAATGAAGTAGGAGAAAGGAAAATGTTAGGCCTAGAACTTGTTTAGCAGACGTCCGACAGTGTTAAACTTATCAGAGAGAATCTTAAGATAGCACAAGATAGGGAAAAGGGTTATGCGGATAAGAGAAGAAGAGAATTAGAGTTGAAAGTCGATGATCAAATATTCCTTAAGTTATCTTTGTGGAAAGGAATACTTAGGTTTGGAAGAAAAAGGAAGTTAAGCCCAAGGTACATTAAACCCTATGTGATAGTGGAATGAGTCGGTCCAGCAGTTCACAGGTTAGAGTTATCTCCAAAATTATCTCGTATCCATGATGTCTTTCATGTATTGATGTTGGGTATGTATGTACTAGATCCTGCTCATGTATTGTTTGAGCAACAGTGCAATTGAAGGAAAATTTGACTTCTAAGGAAGAACCAGTAGAAATTCTTGATAGGCAAGAGCAAGTGTTGAGAACAAGACGATACCTCTAGTAAAGGTATTATGGAGAAATCATGCATTGAGGAAGCTACTTGGGAAACCGAAGAGCAAATAAGAAGTAAATATCCCCAGTTATTCAGTTGATATACTTGAAACTGAAGAAAATCGGACATGAGGATTTTCATGAGCACTAGAAGAATCATTCCAAATTTCATTCGTATATGAACATTAACAATTACAATCAAGAAACGAAAATATACGGTCATGACCAACATGAAATTGCAACATGCTTTACTATACGATCAAAGGAAAGAATTACACATATCTTTGAAGACTCATCTTCAACACCCTTGATCACGAACGCTCGAACAATCAACAAGACTGCAAACCCGAACGCTCGAACACTATGACCGCTACATTGCGATGATCACAACGATCACGAATTCAGCGATCTCTGAGATTATGAATACAACAAACTCCAAGACCACAAACACAACGAACGACCTCCAATCAACCTCGACAATGTCGAGTTGAGTACGACACCACTACAATGGCTACCTTGGTATTCTCGGTGTGAGAATCCAAAACTTTGGGCTCTGTGTGGACTTGGTTAAAAGACGAGACAAGAGGAACAATCGTGTAAACGATTGAGCAAATGAGCGATGACAAATCTATCGTATAGATGATGCCCAATCGTTTAGCAAAAGCTGCACGATCGTTTAACTAATCAGCTAGCTGAGTGACTATCGTATAGAATCACTCCACGATCGTCTAGTCTATCTTCAGCTGTCGTTTAGTAAATCTAATTCACTTGATAGCCACCGTGAGAAATTTTCGAGAATAGAAACTCTCAATCATCAACTTCTAAATTTAGGAAAATATTTTTTCTTTTATCTCACGGTTACCATGAAACCACCAATAATCTCTCACTTAATTGGTTATTAGAGAAAAAGAGTTAATTATCCAATAATTTATATTATTATAAATATATATGATAACCAACTTACCATAGTATATTTGTAACCTATAATTTTAATATTTCATCTCATGAAACATATAAACCATAGCTCTTTTTCTATTTCATGGTACTTGATGTATAAAACATTAATCGTCCACTTGATGTATCTCATACACCATACCGATCATATCATATACAATTGAATTACCTTTTGTCAATTTGAACATTCCAAATCAACACCAAGAACTGATTCTCAACTTAAATCCATTGAGCCACCAAAGGGACCTTATGGACCTATAGCTCGAAGCTCCAACAGTACGTGAATAACTGACTAAACTCTCTAGTCACAGGATCTACCATCCGTTGACTACCAAGCACTCCACTAAAGACCGACAGCTGAACTCTCCTTACTACAAATATATTATGTGTCTATATCAACCAATCAACAGTGAAATAACCCTTCACAGATCGCTCGTAAGTACAACTAGGCCAATAACCGTTATGCCCCTGTAGTTACATCTAACTCCTTAAGTACCACTGATCCCTCTAATGAACATAATTTATAGTCCTACTATGACTGAGTCCTCTATTCCAAAGAGAAGTTGTGGCCCCTATGTTTAAGCCCTGAAATCAGCCCTTAAGGGAGCAATCTATTTACTTACCCCTACTTCGGGGAAGGAGTGAATTCCATCTTGTGTAACTGAGTTCCTAGCTTCTAAATCAGACAAATCCCCAAAAAGGTAGGCATGTTGAGTTGGCAATCTGGCCACTCTCACCCATACTAATCAAAGGACCGCCCTCAAAGGCAGGAGTTCCCAAAACACTCAGGATTGAGGTCATGTCACCTATGGTCGTTTAGGTGAGATATAAGTCTCCAGTATCAATGACGTTATATACAGAGACGAATCATCTCATGGTCTTGTCTTATACAAACTCTTTGTATAAGACACCCCTGCTCACATGTCTTCACATGAATGGTCAGGATCTACCATCTGTAGTAGTTCACAACAATTGCAAACCTCTACAAAGCGTGTCGTATCCGTAGTGTCACCAGGATTAGGAATCCTTCCTTAATCTTTATACTACAGACTTATTTAGGTAATCACTTAAGGCATGTTCCACTTGTATATCTCATGTACATGCTTAAGTTTACATACAATAACCATGGTGCTTTGTTTATTGGATATGAGTAAATTTCAGATAAAATAACTCTTATTTTATTCATAACAATGTGTGTAAATTACAAACTACGAGACTTCGGGAGAATTAGGACACAAATCCCAATAGAAACAACTTTCGAGGACGAAATCTCATAAAGGGAGGTAAATGTAAACCCCGAACCCTATTTTCCCTACTTAAGTATGTTCATTAATATGTTAAGTATGTTAAGCATGAATTAATGTTATGTTTGTAGGGAAGGGCATGAAGATATTAAAGAAGAAAGGAAAAGTCTGGAGTCTTGAGAAATGAGGTCTTCCGATAGTAAGGAGTTTGGCTTTAGCAAGTAGAAATTTGGCTAAGTGTAGAAGCCAATTGTAGCCTTGTGATGAAGCTTGTGAATATGGGTGTATGAAGCATGTGGTGTGCGGCAGCCAAGGTTGTGGAAGTTGAGAGCAAGCCACAAGGCTAAGTGTTGACTGAGGGCTTACCATGCGCTAGCAAGAAGCATGCGATGATCAAGGCCTTGAGAGGTTATTGATTCACGCGGCAAGGAATGGGCATGCAAGCATTAGGCTGTTGAGGCATTGAGCGCACGACATGAGCGAGGCTGCCTAAGTGTTGAGGTTGGGCGTGCACGCTAGCCAGTGAACAGGTTGTGAAGACTATAAGTTGGCCACAAGCCTAAGTGAGGAAAAGTTGAGAGATGCGCCTGAACATACATCGAGTGGTAGGTGGGGCGTGACATGAAGGCCTTAGGTATTGGGAGGTTGTGTGTGTACTTGGGTATGCATTGATAGCGTTGACGCAAGGCACATGAGGCATGCGCTGCTTGGTGAAGTATACGTTGAGGTTGGCTAGCATTCAGAGGGTAGTGCAATAAAATTAAGCTATGCATTGATTAAGGCTATGCAATGCTCAAAGCAGAGCCACGAAGAAGAAAGATTAGGGGTTGGACAAGAGGGCATGCAGTTAAGAAGAGGTAGCATGCAATAGTGAAGATAATAGGCCTTGCAATGATGAGTGCCATTGACAAGAGTCATGCATTGGTGATTAAGGGAAGACACTCGGTTAAATCACAATTTAAGACAGCCAGCTGTCATGATCAGATGAGTTAATCCGACTTAAGGGATGAGGTGGCAACTTAGAGTTTAAAGTAAGCATGCAGTCTGTGGTTTAAAAGGGAAGGCCAACTTCGGAAGCTCGATTTGAGCGATTCACTCGTGCTATCAGGGTGATTCCAGAGCCACTCGAATTCCTTATGAGTCTAGTTGAAGACCTAGGACAACTGAAAGAAATCTTCATAGGAATCAAGCTGAAATCCGAAGATTTTGCAAGTAGGCCAAGCTCTCGGGTGAATATGAGCCAGAGATAAAGTTTGAAGGATTTCGGACAAACCATGAAGAGTTTGTTGGGGTTGATGCCTTAAATCTCATAGGGTCTAGTAGTTTGTAAACATGTATATGAACAAACATTATGTGATGTAATAATATGAGATATTTTCTTCACTACTGTCTTTGATATATGAGATATTTTGTTGCATTAACCACAAACCAATAAACTAAGATCCTTGGTTATCGTTGTCACTTAAGCATGTATGTGATGACATACAAGTAGATCGTACTTTAAGTGATAACCTAAATGGTCTGTAGTAGATGGATAAAGGAGAGAAACCTTATCCTGTTGACACTATGAGTGTGGCCCGCTTTGTAGATGTTACAAGTGTTGTAAAGTACTACAAATGGTCTGATCTTGACCATTCATGCATTAGACATGCGAGCGGAGATGCTCTATACAAAAGAGTTTATATAAGACTGAACCACGAAATGTTTAATCTCGTTATATAACGCCGTTCATGACAGAAACTTTCATTTCACTAGGATGACCATAGGTAACATGATCTTAATCCTGAGTGAGTTGGGAACTCCTGCCTATGAGGGTGATCATTTGATTTGTATGGGTGTAAGTGGCTAGATTGCCGACTTAAACCTACCACTTTGGGGATTTGTCTGATTGGGGAGCTGAGAACTCAGCTACACAAGACGAAATTCACTCATTCCCTGATTTAGGGGTAAGTAGATAAATTGCTCCCTTAAGGGCTGATATCGAGACTTGAACAATGTGGCGCCACACCTTCTCTTAGCCTGAGAAGGATTTATTCATAATAGGACTATGATATATTGTTCATTAGAGGAACCAGTGGTACTTGGAGTTAGATGTAATTCCAGAGGCAAAACGATAAATTTGCCCGACTGTAGTTACGAGCGATTTTTGAAGGGTCATCGAACTGTTGATTAGTTATATCCAATGGACACAGAAATATATTTGTAGCATAAAGAGTGCAGTTATCGGTCTTTAGTGGAATGTTCGACAGTTAACGGATGGTGGATATTATGATTAAAGAGTTTAGTCAGTTATTCACGTACCGTAGGAGCTTCAAGCTAGAGGTCCACAAGGTCCCCTTGGTAGCTCAATGGATTCCTGTTAAGAATCAGTTTTTGGGTTAGTTTGAAGTGTTCAAATTAACAAGAGAAAATTTGATTATATATGATTTAATTAAATTTTATCAATTATGTGAGATATAATGACTTAATGTATTAGATATATTAATTGGAAGAATTATTATTAAATGCTATAAGGGAGAAAAAGAACTATGGTTTATATATTACATGAGATGTGATATTAAAACTATAGGTTATGAATATATTGATTATATTTGTATTTAAATCAATTATAGGATAATTGGTTACGATTTTTTTCTCCCATAACCAACTTAGTGGGAAGTTGTGATCAATTATGGTAACTGATGAATAAAATAAAAATTATTTTCATTTTTTACATAATGCGATCATTAAGTTTTTGAGAATTGAACGGTCAAAAGCATTAGCTATACGATAGCTTGAGAGCATACACGATCGTGCAACGAGCAAGCTATTCGATAGTCACTTGTCTTCTAAACGATCGAGTACACTGTCTATACGATAGACTAAAAACTATATCCCATTTACTCGATCGTCTACACGATCTGTCAAATTCCTCTTATCCTCTATCAAATCCTATAGAACCCATAACTCCTGGATTCTCATACCGAGAATACCAAGGTAGCTTGCTAGTGGTGTCTGTTTTCTGTTCGAGGGTCAAGTATACATTGGTTCTTGTTCAAGGAGATTGCTGAGGAGATTACTGTTCGAGTGTAGGTTCGTTCATGTTGGTGAACGATCATGCAGTAAGTTCGAGGGAACGAGAAGAATAGTTCTTCAAGGGTAAGTTCTCTTGAACCTTAGTGTTTCCCTTTTGAAGCATGCTGTAATTTAGAGTTTTTACATAACTATTATTGTTTGATTGTAAATGTGTATGTTCTGTCACAATGGGGTTGGAACGATCTCGCTTCCGCTCACGAGTCTCTTTGTAAAGGGTTCCTTCAATTGGTATCAGAGACAGGTTGTTCTGATAGTCCAAATTCTATTGATGCATCGAATTACATTTACGGTCTTGGGGGGTTTTATGTAGTCTGCAATACGTTTAAATGTTAGATGTAGTTGTGGATTTGAATTGATGGATGTTTCGGGATAGTTGCCTCTGTTTTTAAAGCTTTCTTTACATTTCAAGTTCAATTGTTAGGGCCCCTATGTTTTTCGGCATAATGTAATGCTATCGAGTTTGTATTCAAAGTGTTTGAGTCCGTAAGAGTCGTTCGTGAAGAAGCTTCAGCGCAAGAAGATGTGGTTCTCATCGTGGAAGAAGACCAGGAGTTGGTCGCATCGTGTAGCCCGAGCAAATGATCGTTTAGATTTAGTTACGCGATCGTGTAGAAAAGTTCTATCCGATTGTGTAGTATTTGCTAAACAATCATAGGGCTGATGCTGAACGATCGGGTAAAGTGTTTACTCGGTCATGTTGCGTTGGCTACTCAATTGTGTAGATGATGAGGTAAATGATTGTTGAGGTTTTAATTTTCGTTGCATGGTAGGCGCGCACACTAAATGATTGAGTCAGCCAGCATGCTTCATCGCATAGTCACTAGCTACTCGATCACTTGGTATATGATACTTGACGCTTGCTCCATGATCGTTTAGACGATTATGCTTCACCGTATTATTATCGTCTATACGATCGTTTAAGCGTGCGTTACACGATGTGCGTTGCACAATCATGTGGCCTTCATGCTTCATCACATAGTCATAAGCACGCAATCCATGCTATACGATCGTTTATTCCCGTTCAGCGTCACTAGACGATCACACGAAGCTGTTATACGATGAAAGGAATGATGCTTCACCCGAGCGGTTCAAAACCCGGTTCGCCTGTTTGAATCGGTTGTCTCGTTAAATTTGTAATAGATAGCTTTATTTTTTCAGTTTTTGAGGCTAATCATCCCAGTCCGTTGATTCTTGATGAATGTACATATGATGTATGTTTGTTTTTTATATGTCATAAAGTATGCCATGTAGATTTTAAAGCCCACCATAGATTATGCACTTGTCATGCATCATTTCTATATTGTAAGAGTTATAATATAGTAGCTTTCTTGACTAAATTACTTTAAAGCATGCTCGTGCATTATATAATATAAGAGTTACATTTATGCATGCATTAAGCATATCCATGCCTCATCTTTATATTATAAGTGTTATAGTATAAGGGTGTATGAAAACATGTATGCTTGGTTTGTTGCATGATTATATAAAAGTTATATATAGTAATGAATGAACATTGCATGAAGCATGACACATAGGTTAAATTTATAATACTTATAAATACCTAGTCTAGCTTAGCAATGTGAATGATTTTGGTTGTTTCTTTTATAAAAGTTATATTAGAAATTAGAACTAAAATCAATAAGAAAAACATGCATGCAAACTTAGGTTTAATCAGGTTTTAAAATAGTTTTAAAATTGTCTAATAGAAGATTAAATATGTACCAAATCTATCTATAAGAGACCTTTTGTCTAAGGTGGGTTCTGTCTAGGCTGGGGTATTTAAGGTGACAGAAACATAAGAATCCTACTTGGGAACCTACCTAGAAAGGTGAATTAGATAGATTTGATGCATGCATGCAAATTCGATGATAGTCTGTTAAAGTGTTTAATGAGACTTGATTCGAACTTGTTTAATTATCAAAAGTAAGAGTTGTTTTTGAGCAAATTAAACTCACTTAGATAAAATCAGTAGCTGAATTGTCTAAGTTAATGAATCCCTAGGTAGAACATTCAGTTGGAGGTACTTGAGGTATATGATACTTCACTTAGACCTCTACACATTTCTCCCTAAAATTCACATCGTGAGATCTATCCTCGACCTCATGGTACCCTGAGAGTGTCCCTCTAAAGAATGGTGTTTGGGTAAGTCAATACCAAGGTGAACGGAGAGAATGTTCATAGTAAGTGGGAGCGGGACGTGTGACAACATGTCCCACGGTCTCTCTCATTAGGTTGGATAAAATTTTTTGTATCGCCTCGAGGCACCCTGGGATTGTCCCTCTAAAGAATGGTAGTTTTGAACAATTCTTTATCTGATGTCCTGTATAGGATAAGGCCGCTTTAGTCTTTTGTCCTAATCTGCTTTTTCCTTACAGTGGGCATATTAGGGCGGGACTCTAGGGCCTAAAATGAGGGGTTACACTTATCAGGATTGTTAAAGGTTAACATATTCTGGACCGAAAAATGGTGACTGTTAGATTTAGTTACAAGAGTTGTTTCTGTCTAATTATTGAGAATGTCTCATCCCAATGAAAGGGCACTTGATCACCCCACCAGTGACTTTTGTCCATCCTCGCTGGGGCATCATTGCAAAATAGGTATCTTTCACTTAGGGTACAATAAACTATTTTGCTAAAACCTAAAATTGGTGTTAAAAATGGTAATGCATAGACTTATTAAGTTTGTTCCAGCAACTTTTAATTATTGCAACCGCGACATTAGCTTTGTTAGCCGCTGATAAATTAACTGACGACAATTACGCTAGTTGGAAAAACTCAATACTTACTATTTTAATCATTAATGATCTTCGATTCTTCCTTACAGAGGAGTGTCCTCCTATTCCAGCTCTTTCTACTGCTCGAAACATTCGAGACGCATATGAGCGATGGACACAGGTGAACGAGAAGGCCCGAGCTTACATCTTGGTCAGTATAAGTGATGTCTTGGCCAAGAAGCATGAGCTCATTGTCACTGCATGTGAGATCATGGAGTTCTAAAGGGAATGTTCGAACAACCGTCTGGACAGCTCAAGCATGAAGCTCTCAAAAGCATCTTCAACTCCAAAATAAAGGAGGGTACATCTGTTCGAGAACATGTTCTGAACATAATGGTCCACTTTAATGTGGCAGAGATGAATGAGGCCCGCATTGATGAGGTCAACCAGGTTAGCATTATTCTGCAAACATTGCCAGAAAGCTTCCTACACTTTGTAAGCAACGCTATTCTGAACAGGGTTGATTACACTCTTACAACTCTCCTCAACGAGTTGCAGACGTTCCAATCCTTGCTGAAAAGTAAGGAGAAGAAATTTGGTGAGGGAAATGTTGCTTCATCATCTAAAAAGTTCCACAAAGGTTCGACCTTAGGAACTAAGTCTGCACCTTCTTCATCCAACACTAACAAGTGGAAGAAGAAAAAGGGTAGTAAGAGGAAAGGAAAGGCACCAACTAACCCACAACCTACCGCATAGCGGGGTAAGCAACTAGCGTCGGTTGGAAAAAGAAAATGTTTCCATTGCAACCAAGACGGGCACTGGAAGCGGAACTGCCGATGTTGGCTCAAGGAGAGGAAGAAGGCTAAGGGCAAGGGCAGACAAGGTAAATGTGATTTACTAGTTCTACCTGGATTATAGATCTGGGGCCAATAATCATGTTTGTTCTTCTTTTTAGGGGATTAGATCCAAGCGGCAGCTTGAGGCTGGAGAGATGACAATGCGAGTATGCACCGAGCATGTCATCTCAGCTGTGGCAGTGAGAGGCCTCTATTTAACTTTACAGAATAGGTTTATCATTTTACATGATGTATATGTTGTTCCCGAATTAAAGAGAAACTTAATTTTTGTAAAGTGACTGCTTGAATGTAAATACACCCTCGACTTTTCAATGAATAAAGTGTTTATTCTTAAAGATGGCATTGAGATATGTTCAGCTTTACTGGAAAATGATTTGTATGTGCTAAGACCGTTAACAAAAAATTCACTTCATAACATAGAGATGTTTAAATCTGCCGTAACTCAAAATAAATAACTTAAACTTTATCCTAAAGAAAATGCCCAACTTTGGCACCTTCGATTAGGGCACATTAATCTCAATAGAATTGAGAGATTAGTGAAGAATGGACTTCTAAATGAGCTAGAGGAAAATTCTTTACCTGTGTGCGAGTCATGCCTTGAAGGCAAGATGACTAAAAGACCTTTTACTGAAAAAAGATATCGAACCAAAGTGCCTCTAGAGTTAGTACATTCAAAACTATGTGGTCTGATGAATGTGCGAGCCAAGGGAGGTTATGAGTATTTCATCACTTTTACTAATGATTACTCGAGGTATGGGTATGTTTATTTGATGCAACATAAGTCGGAATCCTTTGAAAAGTTCAAAGAGTTCAAGGTTGTAGTCGAAATGCATTAGATAAACGGATTAAGACACTTCGATTTGATCGGGATGGAGAGTTTTTTGATTATGAGTTCCAAAACTATTTGATAGAACATGGAATCATTTTCTAACTCTCAACACCTGGTACACCTCAATAGAATGGTGTATCGGACTCGTTTTGGGGTTTTGTAGTAGAGACTGCAGCCTATATCCTCAACTGTGTTCCTTCTAAGAGTGTTGACAGAACACCTTTGGAGTTGTGGAACGGGCGTAAAACAAGTTTATGTCACTTCCGCATCTTGGGTTGCCCAGCACATGTGCTTGAGGCTAATCCTAAGAAATTGGAACCACGTTCGAGGATGTGCCTATTTTTAGGCTACCCCAAAGGGACACGAGGTGGTTACTTTTATGATCCTAAGGAAAATAGGGTATTTGTGTTGAAAAATGCTACCTTCCTTGAGGAGGATCATATAAGGGAGCACCGTCCGCGAAGTAAAATAGTATTTAGTGAACTTTCCAAACACACTTCTGAAACTTCAAAAAGAGTTGTTGAAGAGCCTGCTGCATCAACAAGAGTTGTTGATGGGAGTTCATCTAGTACGTCAAATCCATCTCAAGAGTTGAGGGAACCTCGACGTAGTGGGAGGTTGTGAACCCACGTGTTCGCTATATGGGTTTAACTGAAATCCTAGCTAGGGTAGCCGATGGCGAGGTTGAGAATCTGTTGTCTTATAAGAAGGCAATGGAGGATGTTGACAGAGATGAATGGGTCAAAGCCATGGATCTCGAAATAAAGTCTATGTCCTTGAACTCAGTATGGGATCTTGTAGTTCAATCTGATGGGGTTAATCCTATAGGTTGCAAATGGATCTATAAAAGGAAATAGAGTGCTGATGGGAAGGTGCAAACCTTCAAGGCTAGACTTGTGGCAAAGGGTTATACCCAGGTGGAGGTAGTTGACTATGAGGATACTTTCTCACCTGTTGCCATGCTCAAGTCTATCTACATCCTCCTGTCCATTGCCTCATATTATGATTATGAGATATGGCAAATAGATGTCAAGATTGCCTTTCTGAATGATAATCTTAAGGAGACCATTTATATGGTGCAACCCGAGGGATTCATAGCCCATGGTCAGGAGCAAAAGGTTTGCAAACTGAGTTGGTCCATTTATGGATTGAAACAGGCGTCTTGATCTTGGAACATAAGGTTTGATACTGCGATCAAATCTTATGGCTTTTATTGGGATTGATGTTCTAATTCTCTCGGAGTCTCGTTGTTTGTAATTATACACATATTTTTATGAATAAAATAATTGTTATTTCATTTTGGCATTTACTCATATCCAATAAACAAAGCTCCATGGTTATCTTATGTAAACTTAAGTATGTATATGTGATATACAAGCGGATCATGCCTTAAGTAATAACCTAAATAGGTCTGTAGTATAAGAATTAAGGTGGGATACCTGATCTTGGTGACACTATGGATACTACCCACTTTGTAGAGGCTTGCAAGTGTAGCAAACTACTACAGATGGTAGATCCTAACCATTCATGTGGAGACATGCAAGCGGAGGTGTTGATACTGGAGACTTACATCTCACCTAAACGATCATAGGTGACACTGTTGAGGTTTGTGCCCTAAAGTTTCATGTCCT
This sequence comes from Benincasa hispida, assembly GCF_027475165.1. NCBI lineage: Eukaryota > Viridiplantae > Streptophyta > Magnoliopsida > Cucurbitales > Cucurbitaceae > Benincasa > Benincasa hispida. The sequence continues at coordinate 12,573,322 of NC_143479.1, forward strand.
GTAGTTTGTAAACAATTTTGTAAGAATGCTTGTGTTGTATAATATATATGATATTTACTTCACTGCTTGACTTTATTTTACCACAAACCAATAAACTTAATATCCCTGGTTGTCTTTATGTAACTTAAGCATGTATGTAATAACATACAATTGGATCATGTTTTAAGTGACAACAAAACAATCTGTAGTATATGGATATAGAAGGGAAACCTTATCCTTGTAACACTATGGATGCAACCCGCTTTGTAGAATTATTACAAGTGTTGTGACTTGTCATAGATAGAGATGTCCACGGGGTGGGGCGAGGCCGGGGATACCATTCCCCATCCCCATCCCCACTCCCCATTTCATTCCCCATCCCCATGAAATTCTCCACGAGGATCAGGGCGGGGATTCCCCGCGGGAAATTTTTCCCCATTACTTTTTTTTTTTTGGTAAAAAGTCAATTAATTTAAATCACTAATATGAGCAAATTGTAATTAAATAATTAATTTTATCACTAAATTGGTTATTATGGTAAGTTTTATATGAAAATTTGAATTTAAAGATAAATTACTCAAATTTTGGCCTAAAAAAGCTAATTAATTTTTTTTAGTAGAAAGAAATAAATATAAATCATATTATTCACATATATAATCTAAATTTAAATATTCAATTTAAACATATTCATTATCTTTTGTAATAAATAATCAAATTTGAAATTTAAATGTAATATTTATATAATAATAACAACAATAACATAACATTAGATAACTATACTAAATAAATATGTAGAAGCTAATCGGGGAGGGGGCGGGACGAGGAATGCATTCCTCGTCCCTGACCCTGTTTAGCTCACGGGGAATTTTTTCCCCCACTCCCTCCCCCATTCCCCGCCTATTCAGGGAATCTTCGCTCAGTTTGAGACGGGGCCCCGTCGAGGAAATTGGACATCTCTAGTCATAGATGGTTTGATCTTGATCATTCATGTAGCGGACATGCGAACGAGGGCGTCCTATACAAAGAGTTTGTATAAGACCTAACCTCGAAGTGTTAACGTCTCGTCATATAACTCCGTTCATGACTGAGACTTCATTTCACTAGGCTGACCATAGGTAACATAACCTCAATCTTGAGTTAGTTGGAAACTCCTGCCATTAAGGGTGATCCGTTGATTTGCATGGGTGTGAGTGGCCAGAGCGCCAACTCAAACCTACCACTTTGGGGATTTGTCTGATTTGGGAGCTAGGAACTTAACTTCACAAGATGGAGTTCACTTCTGTTGGATCGATATGGCAACCCTAGAGGGAGGGGAGAGGGGGGGAGAGGTAAATAGGGTTTAATTAAACTTTTTTTTTAAATTAACCCAATTAAACTAATTAATACACTTTTTATAAATAATAAGAAAAATTCAATTTATGCAACAAATAAGATGACAAAAAGTGTGATAATTTAATTCTATCAAATTTTAGCAAATAAATAAGAACAAACTAAAACGTACATTCAATTGCTTAAATTAATTGCAAAAATAAAAAGGAAAGAGTTAGAGAAGAAGACACCGTAATTTTTATAGTGATTCGGTCAAACTCGACCTACTCGACTCCCCAAGCGTCTCTTGGGAATATGAATAAAATCTTTCCGACTCTTTCCATGAATTAGAGCCCAACCGTTACACCACCGCTTCTTTTATGGGTTCAAGAGCAAACCCGATCCTTTCCACGGTTTAGGATCAAACCGTTACAAATGTTGGAATTTTTTAAGAACACAATACAACTCTCACTAGAGTGGATTTACAAGTTTAAACACTCAACAAATTTATCCTCACAATACAATAACACTATCTCAAAAATAAGATGAAATAAAAAAAAATTGGGAGCTTAGAGAGAGCAACGATGGGAACTTTTGAGTTTTTGAGGATTATGAAATGTAAAATTTGTTAGTACAAAATTTGGAGAGGAAGATGGTTTATATAGAGATGGAAAATTTTTTTAGAAACCACAATTAATTTGGACCATTGGATTTTGGAAAAGAAAAATCAATGGTGGAGATTTTAAACTAAACTAGTCGTTAGAAACAAACAAAATATAATATTAAATTACTTTTCTTTTGAAATTCATTTTCTTTTTAAAATTAATCCAAAAAATAAAAAAACATACCATGTGTCAAAAACTAGTCGTTAGACACAAATATAAAATAATATTAAATTCATTTTCATTTTAATTCATTTTATTTTTAAATTCATTCTTTTTAAAGTCAATCCAAAAAAAGAAAAACATACCATGTGTAAAAAACTAGCCGTTAGACACAAACATAAAATAATATTAAATTTATTTTCCTTTTAAATTTCTTTTTAATTTAAAATTTTTAAATCAATCCAAAAATCAAAAGTCCATCATATGTTAAGTTCTTAATGATCCACCATTCAACCAATATGCTGCCACATGTCTACATGGAAATGGTCTAGTTATGTCACGTTATCTACCACGGTATTTTCTCTATAGAATCGTTTCGGTCATATCATCTTCGTTTTAGCTCCGATTTGAGTGATTCAAGAGGTGTTGGAATCTTTGTTCCGAGCTCTATGCTATGGACATATTAAAACACTAAATTTTTAAGTAATTAAAAATTGAATTTGTTATCATCAAAACATCGATTTAATTAATTAAAATAAATTAATTTGAGATTAAGGGCCAAAAAGCCAACAACTTCTTCCCCGAAGCAGAGGTAAGTAGATAGATTGCTCTCTTAAGGGCTGGTCCCAGGGGTTTGAACGATGTGGCACCACACACCTTCTCATGGCCTGAGAGGTGTTCACACATAGTAGGACTATGTTGTATTGTTCATTAAAGGGATCAGTGGTCATCGTACTGATGATTGGTTAAAAGGGATGTAACTATAAAGGCAAAATGATAAATTGGTCTGTTGTAATTACGAGCATCTATGAAGGGTCATCGTACTGATGATTGGTTATATCCAATGGACAGAGAAATATATCTATGGCAAGAAGAGTTCAATTGTCGGTCTTTAGTGGAATGCCCGATAGTTAATGGGCGGTGGATATCATGACTAAAGAGTTTATTCAGCTATTCACGTATCGTTGGAGCTTTGAGCCATAGGTCCATAAGGTCCCCTTGGTAGCTTGGATACAAGTTGAGAGTCAGTTTTTGAGTTAGTTTGAAATGTTCAAATTGACAAGAGGGAGGTCGATTATATATGATATAATTGAACTAGTTAATTGTACATGATATAATTAACTTTATGTATGAGATACATTAATTTGGAGCAAATTGGATATAAATATGATTTATATCTAGTGGAGGAAAAATGCTATGATTAATATAAGATATTAATTCATAAGTTATAAATATGATGTGATCACATTCATTGGACGGTTAAAAGGGAAATGGGATGGCGTTTCTTCTGTTTTAATAACAGATGAGTATGTTGAAAGATCACTTTGAGACGCATAAATAGCTCATGGTGTGTTAAGCATGAGATGCGTGGACATTGTGTTTAAGTATGTCATCGCTTAGAAAATCTGTGCCTATACGACAGTGCATGCACGATCGCTTACCTATACGATAATGCTAAACGATCGCTTAACGATTACACCCGCGTACGTTATTTACTAAACGATCGTTTACCTTTCCCTAAGCGATCGTTTAGCGCTCGATATTTACTAGACGATCGTTTACCTTTTCCTAAGTGATCGTTTAGTGCCCGATATTTACTAAACGATCGTATAAACGATCGCTTACTTTTTTCCTACACGATTGTAACTTCACCTAAACGATCAAATGTCCATATGATAGACGAGCCCATCTCCCACTTCCTTGATCGTTGTATATGATCTCTCTTCCTCCTTCCCTCTACAAAATCCGAACAAAGCCCACCCTTTGGATCCTCACTCCAAGAATACTGAGGGCTCTGAGTGGTGGTGTCATCTCCGTTTGCTTTTGTTCGTGTGGAGACTATTCAAGGTAGACGATTGGGTTTTAGATTTGCTGTGAAGAAGAAGTCTTCAACTGGTATAATCTCTCGATCTCTTTAGCATTATGAATGCATTTTAGTATGTTTGAATGTATATGTGGAAATTCTATCACAATGAATTGGAAAGTTCCACTTCCGCTCATTGGTACTCTTGAATAAGAGTTCCTTCAAACACGACCTCAATCCTGAGAGTTTTAGGAACTTCTGCCTTTGAAGGCGGTCCTTTGATTAGTATGGGTGATAGTGACCAGATTACCAACTAAACATGCCTACCTTTTTGGGGACTTGTCTGATTTGGGAACTGGGAACTCAATACATAAGATGGAATTCACTCCTTCCCCGAAGCAGGGGTAAGTAGACAGATTGCTCCCTTAAGGGTTGATTTCGGGCTTGAACATAGTGGCCACAGCTTCTCTTTGGAAGAGAGGACTCAGTCATAGTAGGACTATGACTTAAGTTCATTAGAGGATTCAGTGGTACCTAAGGAGTTAGATGTAATTATAGGGGCATAACGATTATTGGCCGAACTGTACTTACGAGCGATCTGTGAAGGGTTGTCACACTGTTGATTGGTCGATATGGACACATAATATATCTATAGTAAGAAGAGTTTAGCTGTCAATCTTTAGTAGAGTGCCTGGCAGTTAACAGATGGTGGATCCCGTGACTAAAGAGTTTAGTCAGTTATTCACGTACCGTTGGAGCTTTAAGCTACAGGTTCATAAGGTCCCCTTAGTAGCTCAATGGATTCAAGTTAAGGATCAGTTCTTGGTGTTGGTTTGAAATGTTGAAATTGACAAGAGGTAATTCGATTATATATGATATGATTGATATGGTGTATGAGATACATCAAGTGGAGGATTAATATAAATGAGATTTATATTAAGTACCATGGAATAGAAAAAGAGATATGGTTTATATGTTTCATGAGATGAAATATTAAAACTATAGGTTATAAATATATTATGGTAAGTTAGTTATCATTTATATTTATAATAATATTAATTATTGGATAATTATCTCTTTTTCTCTAACAGCCAATTGAGTGAGAGGTTATTGGTAGTTTCATGGTTACCGTGAGATAAAAGGAAAAATGTTTTCCTAATTTTATTAAGATTTGCAAAACTGTGAATTTGAGATTTCCAATCTCGGAATTACTCACGGATTAGTTGTCAAGTAAATCAGATTTACTAAATGACAACTTGGAGTTAGCTAAATGATCGTGGAGTGTTCTTATACGATAGACACTCAACTAGACGATGAGCTAAACTCTAAATGAATGGGCATCAACCTATACAATATGTTGTTTCATCTCCCACTTGCTCAATCGTTTACATGATTGTTCTTCCTCCGGTTTTCTACCTCTAACCAAGTCCATACAGAGCCCACCCTCTGGATTCTCACATCAAGAATACCAAGGTAACCTTTTTGGTGGTATCATACTCAACTTAACACAGTCAAGGTTCTGTGGAGATCGTTCGTGGTGTTCGTGACCTTGGCAATCGCTTAGTTCTAGTTCGCTGTGTTCGTGCAGTGTAACGGTCGTGTTGGACGAATGTTCATGTGTTGTTGTGTTGTTGTGGTCGAGCATTCGTGATTAAGGGATCCTGAAAATGAGTCTTCAAAGGTTTGTTGATTCTTCCCTTGATCTTTAGAGAAGCATGCTGTAATTTCTGTTTTATGCATAACCGTATGTTTCCTTTTGTGATTCTAATTGTAATATTCATATAAGATTTAAATTTTGAAAGATCCTTCCGCTGTTCATGGAAATCCTCGTGTCCGATTTCCTTCAACTTTGACCAAAACGTTGATGAGTCTTGGATTTATAAGAAAATCATCAACAGCTCAGTAGTTTTCCTAGTGTTATATGTAGACGATATCCTACTCATTAGGAATGATTTAAGTTTACTGAATTCAGTTAAGAACTGGCTGGCAACCCAATTCCAAATGAAAGATTTGGAGAGGCTTATTTTATTTTTGGGATTCAGATCTTTCGGGATCGAAAGAACAAACTTCTAGGACTATCTCAAACATCGTACATTGATAAGATATTGATCAAGTACTCGATGCAGAACTCTAAGCGGGGCCTTTTGCCTTTTTGTCATGGAGTTACATTGTCTAAGGAGCAATATCCTAAGACACCTCAAGAGGTTGAGGAAATGAGACAGGTCCCCTATGCATCTGCCGTTGGCAGTTTGATGCATGCAATGTTATGTACTCGACCTGACATCTACTTTATCATGTTGACACTACGAGTGTGGCCCACTTTATAGATGTTACAAGTGTTGTAAAGTACTACGAATGGTCTGATCCTGACTATTCATGTATTAAACATGCGCGCGGGGATGCTCTATACAAAATATTTTGTATAGACTGGACCACGAAATATTTAGTCTCATTATATAACGTCGTTCGTGATAGAGACGTTCTTTTCATTAGGATGACCATAGGTAACATGACCTTAATCCTGAGTGAGTTGGGAACTCTTGTTTATGAGGGTGGTTATTTGATTTATATGGGTGTGAGTGAACAGATTGCTGACTCAAACCTACCACTTTGGGGATTCGTCTGATTTGGGAGCTGGAAACTTAGCTACACAAGACGGAATTCACTCCTTACTTGATTTAGTGGTAAGTAGATAAATTGCTCCCTTAAGGGTTATTCAAATCAGTGGTACTTAAGGAGTTAAATGTAATTACAAAGGGAAAATGGTAAATTGGTCGGCTATACTTACGAATGATTTGTGAATGGTCCTGTTGATTGGTTATATCCAATGGACACAGAAATATATTTATAGCGCGAAGAGTGTAGTTGTCGGACTTTAGTGGAATGCTCGACAGTTGACGAATGGTGGATATTGTGATTAAAGAATTTAGTCAGTTATTCACATACCGTTGGAGCTTCAAGCTACAGGTCCATAAGGTTCCCTTAGTAACTCAATGGATTCATGTTGAGAATCAGTTTTTGGGTTAGTTTGAAGTGTCCAAATTAACAAGAGGAAATTTGATTATATATGATATAATTAACTTGTATCAATTATATGAGATATAATTGACTTAATGTATTAGATACATTAAATGGAGGAATTATTATTAAATGCTATTGGGGAGAAAAAGAACTTATTGGGATTGGTGTCCTAATTCTCTTGGAGTCTCGTAGTTTGTAAGCTTTATACACATTATTATTAATAAAATAAGAGTTATTTTATTTTCATTTACTCATATCCAATAAACAAAGATCTATGGTTATTTTATGTAAACTTAAGCATGTATATGAGATATACAAGTGGATCATGCCTTAAGTAATAACATAAAAGGTCTGTAGTATAAGGATAAAGGAGGGATGCCTCATCCTAGTGACACTATGGATACAACCCGCTTTGTAGAGGTTTAGAAGTGTTGTGAACTATTATAGATGGTCTGATCTTGGCCATTCATATGGAGACATGCGAGCGGGGGTCTCCTAGACAAAGAGTTTGTATAAGACTGAACAACGAGATGATTCATCTCTTAATATAATGTTGTTAATAATTAGACTTACATCTCACTAAAATGACCATAGGTGACATGACTCTAATCCTAAGTGTTTTGAAAACTCTTGCCTATGAGAACGATCTTTTGATTAGTATGGATGAGAGTGGCTAGATTGCCAACTCAACAAGCCTACCTTTTTGGGGATTTGTCTGATTAGGGAGTTGGGAACTCAGTTACATAAGATGGAATTCACTCTTTCCCCGAAGCAGGGGTAAGTAGATAGATTGCTCCCTTAAAGGCTGATTCCGGGTCTTGAATATAGTGGCCACAACCACTCTTTGGAAGAGGGAACCCAGTCATAGTAGGACTATGACTTATTGTCATTAGAGGAATCAGGGGTACTTAAGAAGTTAGATGTAGCTACAGGGGGAAAACAGTAAATTTGCTTAGTTGTACTTAGCGATCTGTGAAGGGTTACCACACTGTTGATTGGTTGATATGGACAAAGAAATATATCTGCAGTAAGAATAGTGCAGTTGTTAGTCTTTAGTGGAGTGCCCGAAAGTTAACAGATGGTGGATCTCGTGACTAAAGAGTTTAGTCAGCTATTCACGTACTGATGGAGCTTTAAGCTACAGGTCCCCCTTGGTAGCTTAATGGATTCAAGTTAAGAATCAAATTTTGGGGTTGATTTGAAGTGTTCAAATTAACAAGACGAAATTCAATTATATATGATATAATTTGTGTGATGTATGAGATACATCAAGTGGAGGAATTAATGTAAATATGATTTATATTAAGTACCATAAAATAGAAAAAAAACTATGGTTTGTATGTTTCATGAGATGAAATATTAAAACTATAGGTTATAAATATAATATGGTAAGTTGGTTTTCATATTTATTTATAATGTATTAATTATATGATAATTAATTTCTTTTTCTCTAATAACCAATTGAGTGGGAGGTTATTGGTGGTTTTATAGTAACCATGAGATAAAAAAGAAAATTATTTTCCTAAAAAGAAAGTTGCTTCATTTGGAAAGCACTCACGGAGACAAGCTATCAAGTGAAAGAGTTTTACTAAGCGATAGCCATTGAGAGACTAAATGATTGTTTAAGAGTTGACAATACGATCGTTTTCCTTTTGATCGTTGCTATACAATCGAATAGTAAAAGCATATACAATAGGTTGTCGTTTACTAAACGATCGAGCACATCGTCTATACGATAGACAGTGTCCTATTTCTCACTTGCTCGATTGTCTACTCGATCGTAGTCCTCTAGACTCTTCCTCAAGCCAAGATCATACAAAGCCCAAAACTCCTGGATTCTCACACTGAGAATACCAAGGTAACCATTATGGTGGTGTCCTCACTCAGTTTGTGGATTAAGTTAGACTCGATTGGGTTCGAGGAGTTGTTGGTCATTCGTTGTGTTCGTATTGTTGTTGTTTCAGTCGTTGCATTCGAGTGTTGCTATTTAAATACATTGGGAGATTGATCGAGGGATTTTTGAAGAATGTTTCTTCAAAGGTATGAATCCTCTGTCCCTTGTATCATCATTTAGCATGTTGTAATTTCTATTGTTGCATGACCTGTTAGTTTCCGTTTAGACTGTTCAATTTGAATGGAATTTGGAACGATCCCTTCCGCTGCTAATGAAAATCTTCGTGATTGATTTCCTTTAGAACTATGATTTATATACTGCATGAGATGTGATATTAAAACTATAAGTTATGAATACATTAATTATATTTGTAAATTAAATCAATTATAGGATAATTGGTTACGGTTTTTTTCTTCCCATAACCAACTTAGTAGGAAATTGTGATTAGTTATAGTAACTGGTGGATAAAATGAAAATTGTTTTCATTTTTTACACAATGTGATCATTAAGTTTTTTAGAATCAAACGATAAAAAACATTAGTTATACGATAGCTTGAGAGCATACGATCGTGCAACGAGTGAGCTATGCGATAGTCACTTTTCTTCTAAACGATCGGGTACATCGTCTATACGATAGACTAAAAACTATCTCCCACTTACTCAATCGTCAACACGATCTTTCAGATTTCTCCTATCCTCTACCGAATCCTATAGAGACCACAACTCCTGGATTCTAACACCGAGAATACCAAGGTAGTCTGCTGGTGGTGTTTGTTTCCTGTTCGAGGGTCGAGTGTAGATTGGTTCTTGTTCGAGGAGATTGCTGAGGAGATTACTGTTCAAGTGTAGATTCGTTCGTGTTGGTGAACGATCATGCAGTAAGTGTTGGGGTTGATGCTCTAAAGTCTCATGTCTTGTAGTTTGTAAACAGAATGTACAATGCTTGTGTTGTTAATATATGATATTTACTTTATATCTTTTTTTTTTCTATTTGTTTTGCCACAAACCAATAAACGTAAAATCTATGGTTATCTGTATGTGACTCAATAATGTATGTGGTCAGATACAAGTGGATCATGTCTTGAGTGATAACCAAAATGGTCTGTAGTATATGGATATAGGGGGGAAACCTTATCCTGGTAACGCTACGGATGCAACACGCTTTGTGGAATGGTCACAAGTGTTGTAACTTGTCACAGATGGTCTGATCTTGATCATTTGTGTTAGGGACTTGCGAGCAGGGGCGTCCTATACAAAAAGTTTGTATAATACCTGACCATGAAGTGTTAACGTCACGTTATATAACACCATTCATGACAGAGATTTCACTTCACTAGGATGACCATAGGTAACATGACCTCAATCCTGAGTGAGTTGGGAACTCCTACCATTGAGGGCGGTTCTTTGATTTGTATGGGTGTGAGTGGCCAGGTCGTCAATTTAAACCTACCATTTTGAGGATTCGTCTAATTTGGGAGCGGGGAACTCACTACATAAGATGGAATTGTCACACCCCGCCCGACCACCTTCTTAGCCTAGAGAAAGGCGTGACTGCAGCAGTTACCAACCCTTGGGCTGACACTTACTGCCTAATAACTCCTGCGGAATAACTCCAATACTAATTATAATTCATATGCAATAAGACGTCTTTAGGCCCACAATTTATTAACTTAGAAACTTAATATGTTTAGAGTATTTACAACATTAGATTTAAAAGTCCCAAAACCCACAAACCCTAGTCCCTATATGAATAGTAGTAACATGTGTTCAATATTAATCGTAACCACCTAGCAAACGGTTACAAGTCTTTTAGTCTTTTAGTGGCAGAGCAGGTACTGAGCTATCTTCCGAGGATTTGAAAGCTACTTGTGGGGGGGGAGGGGGGGCGGGGAACAAAAACATTTGAAAACGGGGTGAGCTTACGCCCAGTGAGTAACCGAGAAAACATAGTAAATTCTCATGCATAATTTTAGAAAATAGTTTTATCTAAAATATAAACTTTTGCAGCATAAATATTTTCCAAACGTAAATTTTATAAAGCTGTTTTAAACATAAAACAGTAAAATCATTTCTCAAATCAAAGTACTGTATAACTGGTAAAATAATCTCAACACCAACTACTAGTCTAGAGAGAACCCTTTTGCTCAATCTCTGACTTTATTCACTTGTGGCCACACTAAGTACCTTCACACATTAGGTACTACTGCTCAGATACCTTCTCCTTGTACTTCAGTATCGAGCTACTAGGATACCTTCTCCAACGTACTTCAGTATCCCGTTGGCTTGGTACCTTCTCAAACGTACTTCAGTACCAATAGATACCTTCTCCTTGTACTTCAGTATCTAGTTGGGTGGATGCCTTTTCCTTGTATTTCGGCATCGCATTTTACCAAAACTATTTATAAACAACTTTTCTCTTTAAAGCATGTACGGTATAACATATACACAACATGGCTTTAAAGATGGTAACGCATGCTAGATAAAATCAATACATATACATATGTAAATAGTTTTTCAACATTAAGCATGCGTTCAAATCACAATTCAAACTTGCTTGGAAACCACTTTATAAAACTAGTAGGCATGAGAATTATTTTCGCAAACATGCTTTTTGTAAAATGTTTGTAATCAAAACAGTTTAAAAACATTTTAGTTTGAAAACATTTTAGCCACTCACCTCAATTTCTTAGGAACTTTTCACTCTAGTAGCTCCTCGGGTCCCTTTTTCACTCCTAGAATCCAGAGTCAACTTACAACTTAGATTACTCATAGTTATAAACCTTATTTGGAAATACATCCTTCTACAAACTTATTCTAAAATGTCTTAGGAATATTACCCTAAACTTTCAGCTCATAATTCCTCGAGGTTTGGTCGAAATCTCAAAATCTCCAAGACTAGTTCAGACTGATCCGACAGTCTGACCCTTTTGCCTTCTTCTCAACCTCCAGCCCAGTTCCTTTGAGCTTTTAATCTGGCAGCCCTACTAAGAAAACTAGACTTCCAAATCTTTCATATGGCTTTGGAATCACTCCAAACGCACAAGTGGATTGGAAGATCTCCACTTCCAAAGTTGACACATTCCTCTGAACCCTCACTGCCCTCTACTTTCTCTACGAAATTTATGATTTTTGTGTGATTTGAAAATGAAATCCCAACTCCCTATTTATAGGCATTCAAATTGCTCGTGAGATTGACAGCACCTACTTGGCTGCATGGCCAAATGTTTAATCTTCTATTTATCGACGTAAGCTGACTTCACCTTGGTTCAATGTGTTCTTCCCAAACGCATCCAACACAATTTCTTAGGGTTTAAGAATTTCTCTTAATCGGACACCTAAATTTTAATTGACGTTTTTCCTTACATCTTCAAGCTTTGTTTGTATTCAAATTAGGGTTTTTAAATGCATAATCCACCCCAACACGTCCAAATACATCGCCCAGAAGCTTGCTCGGCCGTTCAATGCATAGGCGAGGCGTGGGCGTGACGTTCGAATCAGAAAAAGCAAGGCTAGCATAGGAGCTCTCGCTCTTTCCGCTCTCGGCAGTGTCGCTCTCTCCACTCTCGGCAGTGTCGCTCTCTCTCACTTTCTCGTTGGTCTCGCTCTCTTCACTCTCGCTCTCTCCAGCAATCTCGCTAGTCTTGCTCTCTCCAATCTCGCTCTCCCTCTCACTCTCTCCAGGTTTCTCGTTGGTCTCGCTCTCTCTCATCTTCTATCGAATCTCGCTCTCTCCCATTTCCTCTCCAATCCCGCTGGTCTCGATCTCAATGATCTCGCTCTCAACGATCTTGCTCTAAGCTACCGCGAATTGTTTGTCTTCGTACAACCTCTACACATTTTTTTTTCCAGATTTTCCCCAAAATAATTTCCCATGTTTTTCTCAGTTCTTCAATCCTCTCTTCATTCATAATGCATTTCACATGATTTCCTAAACTCAATTTCCATATTTTTCTTTTTCAAATCCCCATCCCTTCTTCACCATTTCATACTAACTTTCTCATCAACCTACTCAACTTATTTATACAAATTTAAATAGGGACACATAATTAAGTGGAAAATTAAGACAATTTAAATAAGAAAACACACTTAAGTGTAAAATTGGGATTCGGGGTTCACAGGAATTCACTCCTTCCTCGAGACAGGGGTAAGTAGATAGATAGCTCCCTTAAGGGCTGATTACGGGGCTTGAACGATGTGGCGCCACACACTTTCTCTTGGCTCGAGAGGTGTTCACACATAGTTGAACTGTGTTGTATTATTTATTAGAGGAATCAGTGGTACTTAAGGAGTAAGATGTAACTACAGGGGCATAACGGTAATTTGGCCCAGCTGTACTTACGAGCATCTGTGAAGGGTCATCGGTACTCGTGATTGGTTATATCCGATGGACACAAAAAAATATCTGTGGTAGAAGAGTTTAACTGTTGGTCTTTAGTGGAATGTCTGACAGTTAACGAATGGTGGATCTCGTGGCTAAAGAGTTTAGTCAGCTATTCACGGACTATTGGAGCTTCGAGCCTCAGGTCCATTAGGTCCTCTGTGTAGCTTGGATAAAGTCGAGAACCAGTGTTTAGGTTAATTTAAAATGTTTAAATTGACAAGAGGAAGTTCGATTATATATGATATAATTGGACTGGTTAATTATATATGATATAATAGGCTAAATGTATGAGATACATTATTTTGGAGGAAATTAGATATAAATATGATTTATATCAAGTAGAGGAGAAAATACTATAAAGATATGTGATATCAAACTATAGGGTAAAAATATAATATGATTATATTTATTAATATTTTAATTGGTTAATTATACGATAATTAATCCAAAAATCATCTTTCGATGTGGTAGTCAACCAAAAGAAAGAGTGAGCGCGCGTTGGTAGAATCCTAAGAGATCGCTTAAGCATTTCGAGAGCCTATACGATATCTCCTCTCTGCCTAAACAATCGCACACTATTTCCTACACGATCACATAGCTTCTCTAAATGATCGTATAGTGTGTCGATTTTGTTAAACGATCATATACCATTTCCTAAACGATCGTTCAGTAAAACCTACATGATCGTGTAGCTTCTCCTAAACGATAAGTATTTTTCTATGCGATAGCGTCTTTTTCCCTCCCACTTGCTTATCGCCTACACGATCCGTGTTTCCTCCTTCCTCTACTAAATTCACCAAAGACCATGATGCGTTATTTTATTGAATGGAAATATGGATGATATCCGTTGATGGAATTGCGTTGTGCACTCAAGTTTCCCCAGCAAAATTCAAGTGTAAATCCCCCTGAGTTTCCTGGTAAGCCAGGGTCGAACACAGGGACTTGTGAAAATAGTTGTGTTGGTGATTTTTACGAAGACTTGCAGTAACCAGCTAAATAAATAAATCGTTGGGTTTCTTGTTTGCGTTGATAAAAACAAATAACGAATGTGGCGGAGTTTGAAAAGAGTTGGTAACGGAAAATACGATAAATATGCGGTGAATGGGTTGAGAAAAGTTTCAGCTAACACTCCCTAGAATGCATTCATGCCTTGCGATCATGAAACATGCATACAATAGTAAACCACCTCTTAGCGTGAATGCTACGGCTTCTAAGGCTAGAATACATGCGATAAATATGTGATAAGTCTACAGGGTTTACACATAAACCTCTATCTCTATTTATGCGATGACAACATGACATTCATACAAATATGCGTCCACATAAAAACAGAGCTTATCTCTAAGTCCCTATCTCTTGTTTATGCAAGCCTAATCTTGCTCTTTCGAGTCTAGATTCTAACCTAGCTCTCTCGAGACATTAGGTTCTTTCTTTAGATTCTCTCTCGAGTAATTCTAAAGGGTATTTTGCACAGCATAGAATAAGACAATCGCAAGCAATGAACTTCCTAGGTCATGTTAGCTTAGTTCTTCTCAACCCATTCAACTACTCATGCGTATTAAGAGTGAGCAGATGTAGAAATAGAACTTCCATTGAATAGATATGAAGATGCAATACAAAATAACAATGCAAGTATAGTAAGGAGCCTGGTAGCAATTTCTTGCTACCAGGCGTTTACACTGTTTCTATTCGTGCTCTAAAGATATTCTCGCTCTCGCGTGAGTCGGCCCACTCTCTGCTCTTACGCCCCAAGGGTCTCTCTCAAGTTGTCTTGGGCGATCTCCGGCGTCACCACTCTTCTCTTGCTCCGCCGTAAAATGGAAAAGAAAACTATGAACAGAAGCAACTAGTTAACTTGCCAACTGATTAACCCCTTTTCTGAAGAATGTACTTGGTATTTATAGGGCATCAATGGTGAAAGGAGGCTTCTCTTTCCCGGTTGTACACATGAGATAGCTTTAATTCCTCATTGACGCGCCGAATGATTGTCACCGATAGTGCTAAGTGTACTTCGTGACCGTTATCGGCTGTCAACTTAATTTGGATCCACTGTCATTAGCTTTCTGTTCCATCGCTCTTAGTTATCCTTTCACCCGAATGCGCCCACCATGTTGCACTGACCAAGTTGCAGCAATCTTTTTTGGGAGAATATTTGTGAGCACGATCAATGCAAAGTCTTGCGATAAAGTTGCGCTCGACCGATAATTTCCTATGATCGCAATCTTGCATTGCGTTAACGCATATTCTGCACAAAAATACAAAAATCAATAGTTCTAATGCGCTGAACGCATGCAACTACAATATTATAGAATTTATGCTTAAAGACGCAATTTAACATACTTTATCAACGCAATCCAACATTATTTAATAACTTAGTACTATGATAACGTGCATTTCTGCCCGTTATCAACCACGCTTTGGGTTCTCTCTCCGAGAATATCTGGGGCTCTTTTCTGATGGAGTTGTCCCCGTTGCGGTCATGAGTTTGCGGTTGTGCGTGCTGCTAAGTTGACGATTGGGTGGAGGTTTCCGCTGCAGTGAGTTTTGAAGTTTTGAAGATTGTCTTCAACTGGTATGACAACTCATTCCCCTTGTTAGTTTCTTGTTCATAGCATGCCATTAATTAAGATTTGATTGCATAACTATGCGTTGAATGTATATTGTTATATTTCGGTCATTGTGAGATCGGAGCGATCCGAACGTGCTCATGGAACTCTTCGGTAAAAGATTCTTCAATTGGTATCAAAGCCAAGTTCTGATACTCTGATTTCATCTATTGCAACGAAATGATATTTACTTTCATGGTGGGTGCATTTCTAAATTGTTTAATGGTTAACTTTTCTGTGGATGTGCGGATTAATGGATGTTTTTAGGATGATAAGCCTCGGTTTGATTTAGATCCTTTTACATTTGCGATTTTTCAAGGCCCCTGCGTTTTTAGGCATTAATAATTGTTATCGAGTCTATATTCAAAGTTTATTTGAAGTTTTGAGTCGTTCGTTGAAGAAGTTCTGGGCAAGCATTGCGATTCTTCACGAAAGGAAGCGATCTAGGGTTGATCGCATCGTGCAGAAGATGTGGTACGCGATTGTTGTTGATCGCATCGTAAAGTCGATGGAATACACGATCGCTATTGATCACATCGGTTAACTGGTGGGGTATGCGATCAAGAGTTGATCGTATCGTTTTGACGATCGAGTAAGCGATCGCAGAGTATCGGATCGTGTAGACGATAAGATGCTCGCGTATTTTTAACACGTGCGCGCTAGACGATCGTTTAGGTCAGCAAGCTTCATCGCTTAGTAACTGACTAAAAGATTGCTTAGTAACGCAAGGTAAATCGTTTACCTGTCTTCGCGCTAAGTGATCGCATAGACAATCAGGCTTTATGGCCTCGTCATCGTGTACGCGATCGTTTAATAATGCTCCTATCGTCTAGTGCACGCAGAACGATCATCTACCTATTGCGTTTACTACACGATGGAGCTTCCTAGCGGTTCAAGATCCGGTTCGCCTGTGAATCGGTTTGCTCGATGAAAAATTTAATAGATAGGGTTATTTCATTTTGATTTTTGTAAAGGCTCATCCCGGTCCATTAATCCTTTATTTATTACATGCGATGTATGTTTTTTATATGTCATATGGTATGCACATATATTAAATCCCACCTTAGATTATGCAATAGTCATGCATCATCTCTTTATTGTAATTGTTATAATTTAGAGAAGCATGATTTTAATTATGTAAGAGCATGCTCATGCATCGTATAATATAAGAGTTATATTTATGCATGCATTAAAAGCATTGACCTGCATCATCTTTATATTATAATTGTTATAGTATAAAGATGAATGATAGCATGTTTGCTTGGTTGTTACGTGTTATATAAAAGTTATATATAGTAATGACTGGAAATTGCATGAAGCATGACCCATAGGTTATTTTATAAATGTTATAAACACCTCGTTATGCGCAATGGTTTTAGTTGTTTCTTTTTAAAAGTTAAAAAGAAATTAGAACTAAAAGAAATAAGAAAGACATGCATGCTCACTTAGGTTTAATTCATGGTTTTAAAGTGTTTAAAACTTGGATAACATAGACCTAAGATCACGATTCTAATATGATTAGCAACTCTAAGACTTTAATCTTTTAATCAGTTTAAGGCGGGTTCTGTCTAGGCTGGGGTATTTAAGTTGATGGAAACGTAACACCCCTACCTGGGAACTTACCTAGAAAGTTGAATAAGATAGATTTGATGCATGCATGCAAGTTAAGGACAGTCCATTAAAGTGTTTAAATGTGACTACTTGAACTTGTTCACTTTCCATAGACAAACATTGTTTATGTGCAGAGTTTAAAAAGATGACTTAGACTAAAATCAGTAGCCAGATTGTCTAGGTTAATGAACCCTAGATAGAACATTCAGTGGGAGGTACTTGGGGCATAAGATGCTTCACTTCAACCTTTCACGTTTCTCCTAAATAGTCCACACCGTGAGATCTACCCTCGGCCTTGCGGCACCTTTGGCGTGTCCCACTAACGGATGGTGTTTAGGCAGTTCAATATCGAGGTGGATGGAGAGAGTGTTCATAGTAAGTGGGAGCGGGAAGTGCGACAACATATCCCTCGGTCTCCCTCGTTAGGTTGAATAAACTTGCTGCGCATCGCCTCGAAGCACATTGGGAGTGTCCCCCTAAAGGATGGAAGTTTTGCGCGTTTCTTTATTTGATCTTCTGTAAGAGGATAAGGTAACTTAGACTCTTGTCCTAATCTATTTCTTCCTTACAGTGGGCTCATTAGGGCGGGACTCTGGCACCGAAAGCAAGGGGTTACACTTACGCGAAATAGTTAAAGGTTAACGATTATGGACCAAAAAATGGTGGCTGTTAGGTTTAGTTCCAAGAGTTGGTTCTGCCTAATGGTTGAGAATGTCTCATCCCAGCGAAGAGGCAACTGATCACCCCACCGGTGACGTTTGTCCTGCCTCACTAGGGTATCATTGCAAAATAGAAGTCTATAACTTAGGGTACTTGAAACTGTTTTGCAAAACTGATTGGTTTAAAAGTGGTCTAGCAAATTCTAATAAATTTTTGTTCGTATTTTCAACAACTTTTTCAAAATGGCAACAACCACATTAGCATTGTTAAGTGCCAAAAAACATACTGGCGATAATTTCGTAATATGGAAACACATGATCACGACGATTCTGATGTCACACCCCCTCCCAGATTTCCCTCTTAATTTGAAAGAGGATATGACCGTGGTAGTTACTAGCCCTACCGCCAGCACTTACCACCTTAGCCTTCCAATCTAAATGTCAACCTATTAAACATTAAAAATGTATGCATACATTATGCCTCCTTAAGGTTCTACATAATATTATATAAACACATGCATACAACCATGACATAACATCTAAGGGAAAAAATATCCACAGATGGGTCCAAAAAACTCTAACAATGCCCTAGTCTCTCTCAAAATATGTGTACATAAACTGGTAATCAACCTAAGTCTTCTTAATAAGTCGGGCCTTTCAGTGGCAAGCAGCAATAGGATCAACATTGAGGAATCTGACCGCTACCTGAAAAAAAGGAAACACATAAAATCTGTGAGCTAGTAGCCCAGTGAGTGACTATAGAATCATATTACATCAAGCATTATATCACTATAAACATGTAAATATACCGATGAGCCTCTTAAGCAACTTTTCCTCAACATAGCATTGAAAACCATTCTTAAACATCATTAAATATCATTATTCCTTAGTTGAGAACGAGCCTACAATGATCTAGCTCCCAACGTCTATTATTGGCCAAGAGACCCATACTTCGCCCTCCCTTTCAGAACTACCTACGTGCACGTGGAGTTTTCTAAGTACCATCAATACGTTAGATACTATTACCCAGATACCTTCTCCATGTCCTTCAGTATCGAGTTATTTCGTAGCATCAAATTAAGTTTCATTGCATGTCATTTACACAAGAACTCATTCAATCATAGCCTTCCGCTAGGAAGCATATTTCAACATTAGAAACTTAACTTTTGTAATGATTTCATAATATACCTTGGCCTGTGTTAAACATATACAAGTCGGGGTAGATACGTTAAGCTATTCATTAATCATTTGTTGCTTGAGGGAATATAAATTCATCATTAATATCACTGTAACTTACTTGGCCTTATATGCATAAGTATTGAAAGCATTAAGTTCATTTAGTCACTCACAGCTCGTCGGGGCTCTTAACGGTTTATACGCCTCTCCTAGCTCTTTTTGGCCCGAAAGGACATAATTCCCGGTTAAACTACTTAAAATTCTTAGCAAAATACCTCAAATAGTTCATTTACTAATGGAACTTCCATCAACAAAGACAGCATTACTAGCGAGATGATTAACATGAGTGAATTCATCCTCATGAGCGAGATCCTCATCATGAGCGAGGTCCTCATGAGCGAGATCCTCATCATGAGCGAGATCAAGCTTTTCCTAGCAACACTTTCATCCTAGCGATACTCACCTCCTCTAACAAGCTTTGCTTCCTCACCAGTGAGATTCAGCCCACAATTCTAACCATATTTCCTTCTTGAGCGAGATCCTCATCACAAAATCAGTGAGATTATCATCCTGAGCGAGATCCTCATCCTTCTTATCTCGCTCTCGCTCTCCACGGTGAGCTGTTTGCTTGTTCTTCCCAAGCAGCTATCTGCTTCCGCACAGATTCTCTATTTTAACTTCAAAAATTCATAACTCAAAATCCAAAACTCTTTTCAAGAAACTTCCTTCTATAAACTTGTTTAGAATTAATTAACTTTCTTACCTTAAAGTTTCAGCCAAAGATTTCTTATAGTTTGGCCTGAAGCTTCCAATCTTCACCTCGGGCCCTGATTAATCCGAGATTCTGCTTCCTCTGCAAATTCTTTACTTCTTGTTCTTCTCCTCCTGCAATCTTTCTTCGGCAAGATAACCTCGAAAACTAGATTCTCCCAGATTTTAAATGGCACCAATTTCACTAAATTTGCTCATGCCAATTGTCAAAACCAAGCTTTTGAAGTTTCACTTCCTTTTAATCTTCCTGCCGCCTCCCAAGTTCAAGGATTAAACCGCCATGTCACCCCCACATTTAATACCTCCAGCCAAAGCCAATTAATGAACCTTCTCATTTAATGTGTTTTTCCTTCCCTTCCTCCATAACTCTTATAAATAACATGGATTTCTATTGGTTAAATATTTAATATAACATTCCTTTGGCTAACATGCTTATCTAGGAAACTTAGAGTTCGGGGTTTACACTTGATCATCGAGGATCTCATGTTCGCTCTCACGGAGGCTTGTCTTCCTATTCCAACTCTGAATGCCGCTTGAAATGTTTGGGAGGCATACGAGCGATGGACAAAGGAAAATGAGAAGGCCCAAGCCTACATCTTGACAAGTATTTCTAAAGTCTTGGCCAAGAAACATGAGCCTATGGTTTCAACGCGTGAGATCATGGAGTCCCTGCGGGGATGTTTGGACAACCGTCTGAACAGCTTATGCATGAGGCTTTTAAATACACATTCAACTCCAAAAATGGAAGAAGGCACCTCTGTTCATGAACATGTGCTAAACATGATGGTCCATTTTAATGTGTCAGAGTTGAATGGGTCTACCATCGATGAGGGCAGGAAGGTTAGCAATATCCTGCATTCTTTGCCGGAGAGCTTCCTTCCTTTTGTCAGCAATGTGATTCTTAACAACGTGAAATGTAACCTTACAACTCTCCTCAAAAGTTGCAGACATGCCAATCTTTACTGAAAAGTAAGAAGAGTAGAAGAGTGAGGAAAATGTTGCTTCATCCTCCAGGAACGAAGTTTGTACCTTCTACTTCCAACTCTGCAAAGGAGAAGAAGAAGAAGGGTGGTAAGGGAAAAGGGAAGGCACCTGCTAACCCACCGCCTATCGCCCCAAGAAGGCATCCAGAGGTTGCTAAGGGAAAGTATCTCCACTATAACCAAGATGGACACTGGAAGAGGAACTGTCATCGGTATCTGAAAGAGAAGAAAGCAGCCAAGGCTAAGGCCAAGGCCGATAAAGGTAAATGTGATTTACTTTTTCTTGAAACTTGTTTAGTGGAGAATGGTGATTCTGCCTGGATAATTGATTCGAGTGCCACTAATTATGTTTGTTCTTCCTTGGGATTAGATCTTGATGACAGTTGGAGGCTGGTGAGATGACGATGCGAGTAGGCACCGAGCACGTCATCTAAGTAGTGGTAGTGGGAGGACTCCAGTTAGCTTTATAGAATAGGTTTTTTATTTTAAACGATGTATATATTGTTCCTGAACTAAAGAGAGACCTTATTTCATTAAAGTATTTATTGCAATGTAAATATACTATCTCTTTTAATGTGGATAAAGCGTTTATTCATAAAGATGGTGTTTTTATTTGCACAGCAAATCTGGAATCGAATTTATATGTGCTAAGGTCGTTAGCCAATAATTCCCTCCATAATTCTGAATTATTCAGAACTGTCGTAATTCAATCAAAACATTGACGTATTTCTCCAAAAGAAAATGCCCAACCTTTGTATCTTCGTTTAAGGCACATAAATCTCAATAGGATTGAGAGATTGGTGAAGAATGGACATCTACGTGAGTTAGAAGACAAATCTTTACCAGTGTGCGAATCTTGCCTTTAGGGTAAGATGACTAAACGACCTTTTACTGGTAAAGGTTATAGAGCCAAGGAGCCTCTTGAGTTAGTACATTCTGACCTTTGTGGTCCTATGAATGTGCGAGCCTGAGGTAGCTATGAGTATTTTATCAGTTTTACTGATGATTACTCAAAGTACGGGTATGTTTATCTTATGCAACAGAAGTTTGAAACTTTTCAAAAGTTCAAAGAGTTCAAGGCTGAAGTTGAAACACATTGGATAGACGAATTAAAACACTTCGATCGAATCGAGGTGGAGAGTTTTTGGACTTGGCATTCAAGGACTATTTGTTAGAACATGGAATCGTTTCCCAACTCTCAGCGCCTGGTACACCTCAGCAGAATGGTGTAGCGGAGAAGAGAAATAGGACCTTGTTAGACATGGTTCGCTCGATGATGAGTTACTCTTCCTTACCGGACTCGTTTTAGGGTTTCACAGTGGACTCTACGGTATATATACTCAACCGTGTTCCCTCCAAGAGTGTTGCAAGAACACATCTGGAGTTATGGAACAAGCGTAAAGCTAGTTTATGTCACTTCCGCATTTAGGGTTGCCCTGCACATGTGCTTGAGGCTAATCCAAAGAAGTTGGAACCACGGTTAAGGTTATGCCTCTTTGTGGGCTACCCCAAAGGTACACAAGGGGGTTATTTTTATGATCCGACGGAAAATAGGGTGTTTGTTTCAACAAACGCTACTTTCTTGGAGGAGGATCATATAAGGGAACACAGTCCACGAAGCAAAGTCGTGTTGCGTGAACTTTCCAATGAAACTACTGAAACTTCAACAAGAGTTGTTGAAGACCCTGCTAGATCAACAAGAGTTATTGATGGGAGTTCATCTAGTAGGTAAGTTCCACCTCAAGAGTTGACGAAAACTCGACGTAGTGGGAGGGTTGCGAACCCACCCATTCGTTATTTGGGTTTCACGGAAATCCTTGCTATGGTAGCAGATGCCGATATTAAGGATCTGTTATCTTATAAGAAGGCAATGGAGAATGTTGACCGGGATGAATGGGTCAAGGCCATGGATCTCGAGATGGAATCGATGTACTTCAACTCAGTATGGGATCTTGTAGATCAGCCTGATGGGGTTCGACCTATAGGTTGTAAATGGATTTACAAGCGCAAATGGGGTGCTGATGGGAAGTTACAAACATTCAAGGCTCAAAGAAAAGGGTCATACCCAGGTAGAGGGAGTCGACTATGAGGATATTTTCTCGCCTGTTGCCATGTTAAAGTCGATCTGCATCCTCCTGTCTATTGCAGCTTCTTATAATTATGAGATCTGGCAAATGGACATCAAGACGGCTTTTCTGAATGGCAATCTTGAGGAGACCATTTATATGGTGCAACTCAAGGGATTCATAGTGATAACTTGTAGAAATACAAGTTATTTATGTTGTTTTATTTAGATATTGCGAAAAAAAAAAAAAGAAAAGAAAAGATGCGACGATAGTATACAAATTGGCTAAGAAATACGAAAATTATGAAATGTTGTAAAAGCACACACTAACACCATTACGATGGCGAAATAGAATGTTTCAGTCTCTGTTTTGCAGGAAATAAGTCACCGCATGCGTTAATGGCTCGAAGACAAAATAAACAACGCATCTACATCACATGCGCCCATCAATCAAGAACGAAGAGATGATCAACGCAATGACGGAGCATGCGACAATCGATCCTGAGCTTTAGTGATCAACGCAACTTCAACTGCATGTGGTAATAAAAAACAACACCGCATGCGGCGATAGATCGAAGATGTGAAGAGCAACGTATTCGCGGACGATTCTGACAAGTGTACAGCTTTTAGTTGTGCATTTCTGACAGATTGATTGCGTAACAGAAAGGAATTTTCCATTCCGCCATTTTAGGAACTACCATAATTAGACAGTGGGGACCACAAATTCAAAGAGCCAAGGTCTCGCCTATAAATAGCTTCTTCAAATTTGCTGAAGGATACATATACAGATGCAGATATAGTGATATACTGATACATATACAGATACACATAGTTATAGAGATATACTGATACTGAGAGAGAGGCTGGTGTAAAGCGACTACAGAGTAAATCCAGGAGAACTCTGAGCAGAGAATTCTTCCAATTCCCGAAGCTGAAGCTTTGTGCAAAGGTCAATTCTACCGGGAAGGCAAGCTTGAGAGGAAAGCTTTCATCTCCACCATTTCCATACGCCGACAAGTGCAAATCTCCGATCGGGATCTGTGTCAAGACGTTGACACTCTTTCCGTATTTGTTTCTATTCTCTATTTCATCCTCTGTATTCATCTTCTTTAATCCTTCATTCACAACATGTATAAACGCTTAATTTTAGAATTAAATGTTATCATCGTCACCATTATCATCTTTCTGTCTCTTTCCATACTTTTATCATCCATTTTCTCCATGATGTGTTCTTAATCCCCAGGGTAAAAAGCGAGAATTAAGCGAGTGAGTTAATTTGTGTTAAGGAATTAATTAAGTTTAGCTAAAGCATGCTCGATGGCATCTTCACCTGTGAGAGCAGAAGTGAAGATGTTATTCCGCCTATCGATTGAAGGTTGGAAGAATGCATTAACTAAAGCGAGAAGTATTTCCAGAGATAGAAACAACCTTGCGTACGTCACATTCATCTCTGTTTCACCATAGACATATGAGAACGCGGCCAATCACTGAGAGGTGTACACCAAGGGAAAGCGGAACCTTAGTTACATCCTTAACACGATTGACAAACTTGCGATGTTTTTACTCATTACTCTTTCTCTTTCTGCTTCATTCATAAAACTTTCCATTGCATACATCGATTATTTTGTACAACTTCACAGTCAGTCCTCGACCTCAGTATCATGTATCATGTATCATAGTAGTTTAGGACTTTACTTTATCAACGCATATTTACTTTACAACGCATTTTTACTTCATCGTAATTTATATTTCTGTACAAACCAACATTCTTTATTCATAATTAAAACCGGTCGCATGTATCACATAAGCATCGCATTAACGACAACAATCCCCGTATTCGATTTCGAATCACTCTAAGAAACTTGCGTTGGAATTATACTTGGTTTCAGCACAAGGAAACTTGTGACACGCACTACTTCATCGCATACTACGAGTATATCACTATCAATGCAGACACTTAGAACGTAGTATCGCATAAAATTATCTTTATCGTAGAACACTTGAGCGCATTTAGCACATCATTCATTTCATTCACAAGCCATGCGTTAGAGTTAGATAAAGATAAATATTATAAAATTTAGTCATCAAGTTTATGGCAACATGAGATTATATGGTTCGTCATCACAATGCATGCAGAATAAAGAATTAATCTTTATCGTTACACATAGTCCAAGTTTCAGAGCAAAAGGTTTGCAAACTGAATCGATCCATTTATAGACTGAAACATGCGTCTCGATCTTGGAACATACGGTTTGATACTACGATCAAGTCATATGGCTTTGACCAAAACATCGATGAACCTTGTGTCTACAAGAAGATCATCAATGCTTCAGTAGTCTTCTTAGTGTTGTATGTAGATGATATCCTACTCTTTGGGAATGATGTAGGTCTATTGACTGCAGTTAAGAACTAGCTAGCGATCCAATTTCAAATGAAAGATTTGGGAGAGGCTCAGTTTGTTCTAGGTATACAGATCTTTCAGGATCGTAAGAACAAAGTGCTAGCACTATCTCAGGCATCGTACATTGACAAGATATTGCTCAAGTCCTCGATGCAGGACTCCAAGAGGGGCCTACTGTCGTTCAGGTATGGAGTCACTTTGTCTAATGACATGTGTCCTAAGACGCCTCAAAAGGTTGAGGAGATGAGAAGGATCAGTCTAACCCGTGCCATTTTAATATTGCTGACCCGTTTACGAAGGCTCTCACGGCTACAGTGTTTGAGGGTCACCTACGGAGCATAGGTCTATAGGATCGCCCGCAGCTGAACTAGGGCAAGTGGGAGAATTTCTTGTAATGGGCTTTTATGCCCTAATTTATTGTTTTGTACTAATTTATTGTACACCCCACTTTGCTTTAAGACAAGTGGGATATTGTTGGGGTTAATGTCCTAAAGTCTCGTGTCCTGTAGTTTGTAAAAAGTATGTATGAACACTTGTGTTGTTAATATATGATATTTACGTCACATCTTTTTTTTTTTTTTTTTTTTTGCTCAGTTGCTTGTTTTATTTGCTTTACCATAAATCAATAAACATAAAATCCATGGTTATCTGTATGTGACTCAAGCATATATGTGGTGACATGCAAGTGGATCATGTCTTGAGTGATAACCAAAATGGTCTGTAGTATATGGATATATGAGGGAAACCTTATCCTAGTAACGGTACGGATGCGGCCCGCTTTGTGAAATGGTCACAAGTGTTGTGACTTGTCACAGATGGTCTGATCCTGATCATTCGTGTTGGGGATATGCGAGCGGGGGCGTCCTATACAAAGAGTTTGTATAAGACCTGACCACGAAGTGTTAACGTCTCGTTATATAACACCGTTCATGACAGAGACTTCACTTCACTAGAATGACCATAGGTAACATGACCTCAATCCTGAGTGAGTTGGGAACTCCTGCCATTGAGGGCGGTCCTTTGATTTGCATGGGTGTGAGTGGCCAGGCCGTCGATTCAAACCTACCATTTTGAGGATTGGTCTGATTTGGGAGCTGGGAACTTAGCTACACAAGATGGAATTCAGTCCTTCCTCGAGGAAGAGGTAAGTAGATAGATAGCTCCCTTAAGGGCTGATTCCGGGGCTTGAACGATGTGGCGCCACACACCTTCTCTAGGCCCAAGAGGTGTTCACACATAGTTGGACTATGTTGTATTGTTCA
The DNA here is from genome assembly GCF_027475165.1 of Benincasa hispida. NCBI lineage: Eukaryota > Viridiplantae > Streptophyta > Magnoliopsida > Cucurbitales > Cucurbitaceae > Benincasa > Benincasa hispida. The sequence continues at coordinate 12,600,067 of NC_143479.1, forward strand.
TTAGAGGAATCAGTGGTACTTAAGGAGTAAGATGTAACTACAGGGGCATAACGGTAATTTGGTTCAGCTGTACTTACGAGCATCTGTGAAGGGTCATCGTACTCATGATTGGTTATATCCGATGGACACAGAAATATATTTGTGGTAAGAAGAGTTTAACTGTTGGTCTGTAGTGGAATGTCTGACAGTTAACAGATGGTGGATCTCGTGGCTAAAGAGTTTAGTCAGCTATTTACGGACCATTGGAGCTTCGAGCCATAGGTTCATTAGGTCCCCTGGGTAGCTTGGATAAAGTTGAGAACCAATGTTTGGGTTAATTTTAAATGTTCAAATTGCCAAGAGGAAGTTCAATTATATATGATATAATTGGACTGGTTAATTATACATGATATAATTGGCTAAATATATGAGATACATTATTTTTTAGGAAATTAGATATAAATTATATCAAGTAGAGAGGAAATACTATAGTAGATATGTGATATCAAACTATAGGGTAAAAATATAATATGATTATATTTATTAATATTTTAATTGGTTACTTATATGATAATTAATCCAAAAATCACGTTTGAACGTGGGTTAGTGGGGCAACGTCGATTATTGTAACCGAAGAAATAAAAATGAAATTGTTTCATTTTGAATCGCCCGTCATAGTCGTCCAAAAGAAAGAGTGAGCGCACGTTGGTAGAAACCTAAAAGATCGCTTAAGCATTTCGAGAGCCTATACGATAGCTCCTCTCCACCTAAACGATTGCACACTATTTCCTACACGATTGCATAGCTTCTCTAAATGATCGTATGGTGTGCCGATTTTGTTAAACGATCGTATACCATTTCCTAAACGAACGTTCAGTAAACCCTACACGATCGTGTAGCTTCTCCTAAACAATAAGCATTTTGCTATGTGATAGCGTCCTTTTCCCTCCCACTTTCTTATCGCCTACACGATCCGTGTTTCCTCCTTCCTCTACTAAATTCACCAAATACCACGCTTTGGGTTCTCACTCCGAGAATACCCGGAGCTCTTTTCTAGTGGTGTCGTCCCCATTGCAATCATGAGTTTGCGGTTGTGCATGCTGCTAAGTTGACGATTGGGACGAGGTTTCCACTGCGGTGAATTTTGAAGTTTTGAAGATTATCTTCAACTGGTATGGCAACTCACTCCCTTGTTATTTTCTTATTCATAGCATGCCGTTAATTAAAATTTGTTTGCATAACTGTGCGTTGAATGTATATTGTTGTATTTCGGTCACTGTGAGATCGAGCAATCCAAACATGCTCATGGAACTCTTCGGTAAGAGATCCTTCAGTAAGTTCGAGAGAATGAGAAAAATAGTTCTTCAAGGGTAAGTGCTCTTGAACCTTATATTTCTCTTTTGAAGCATGTTGTAATTTAGAGTTTTTGCATAACTATTATTGTTTGATTGTAAATGTGTATGTTCTGTCACAATGGGATTTGGAACGATCTTGCTTTTGCTCATGGGTCTCTTTCTAAAGAGTTTCTTCAGAGTTCTGATCTCAAATTTTAAGGTAAGTTAGTTAAGACAATTTCAAACAATTTTGTAGAAGGAAATTTTTCATGATAAGGTCTGGAAAATAAGTAATTCGAGCTGAAAGTTGAGTCTAGAAATTTTGAATAAGCAGATAGTTGCTTGGGAGGTATGAGCTGGCAGCTCAAGAGGTTGACACGCGTGCAATGCTAGGCTAAACACAAGCATGCGTTGGGTTTGTGCGATAGGTCATGTAGGTGTGTGCTAAAGTCATGAGCGCAAAGCTGAGCGAGGTGTGTATTGGTGTATGGCTGTTTGGAGCGCCAAGGATATGCGTTAACGCATGGTGTATGCGTTGGTGAAGCAAGTTGGCCGCATAGCTAAGATTTAAAACCCAAAGAAATTTCTAAGTGTTGGACACCTAAGGTATGCGTTAGGATGAATGAATCCTATATAAAGATTGAATGTGAGCTTATGTATATAAGTTAGTCTTACAAGGAGATCTATGCTAGTAACTAAACATAATATTTATGTCCACAGGATTAACACTAATAGGAGAAGCCTATCAATCCTAGGACGATTGCCAAAACAATGAGTGACAATGAATGTTTCTTAAATGTTTAGTTAAATTTATGTTTTACTCAAAGTTTTACTCATGCTAACTTATGTTAAAGTATGTTTTTCCAAGCAAACTAATTTTAGAATATTTGATTAAAGCATGCTAATTCAAAGAAAGCTTCTAAAGCATGTTTTAAAGTAATAAGGAGCTTGTTTGCATAAAGTATGCGTTGGAAGCTTATGATTTCAATGCTAAAAGCTTATGTTCATGATTGGTATGTTTTCAAACATAGTTGTTTTAGTAAATTAGTTTCTAACACGTGCCTAACTAATGTTTTATAAAAGCATGACATGACATCAGTTTTCAAGTCTTTATGTTCAAGTAGCATTCGTTAGTAGTTTCAAGCTTTGTGAGAAAGATGTCAAGCATATGACTATTATGCTCATACTTCCAGAATATGTATTTTTTTTTTTTTAAATATGAGTTTTATGATGATTATTATCAACCTGATATTGAAGAACTTGGAGAAGATATTTGGGAATGTTTGGTAATGGAGCGATACTGAAGGAATTTGAGAAGGTATCCGGGCCATAGTATCTAAGATATGTCAATACTTAGTCATTACTACATGCACGTAGGTAGATTTAACATTAAAAGATTGAGCAAAAGGGTTCTCTCTTGACTAGGTTTGAAGTTGAGTGATTGAGCAAAAGTATTCTCTCTCAACTCAAGATCAGCTTAGCTATGTTTCAATCGTGATATGATTAAAAGTTTTTATACATGTTTGCTTGGCAAATTTTCAATATTCAATTTTCCAGTTTTAGATTTTGAGCATGAGAACTATGAATACATGTTTGCTTGGCAAGTTTTCAATATTCAATTTTCCAGTTTTAGATTTTAAGCATGAGAACTATGTTGTAATTAAGTCACTCATTGGGCTAGTAGCTCACCTCCTTTTTAAATGTTTTCTCTTCTAGATAACGATCAAATCCCGAGAAGATAACTCTATTGCTACTTTGCCACTCAAAAACTCCAATTTGGAAAAAGACTAGGTGTTTGTTCTATAAATTATTTGTATACATATTTTGTTCATACAGGGACTAAAAATCCAAACATTGTACTCAAAAAGATGCAAATCATTATAAGAGAATGTGTAGATGAAATAAATTTAACTTTCAAAAATAAAAACAAAAAAAAAACTAAATGATTACCAAACAATGCCTAGAATTACCATCAATAAATTAAATAGCAGCATAAAAACCTAGAATTAAAAAATAAATCAGTACCACCCAACATTAATCTATCTTACCACGTACCAATTGAAATCCCTAACTGGCCATTAGGGAAAAAAAAAGGAAATTCAATATATAAATTTAACATCTAATTTATATATAAGTACAACTTTTTTTAAATTAAAAAAATGCAATAAACGGAGAATTCTAAGCTTCATTTCAGGAAGGATTTTTACATTTATCTTGCAATTTGTCTGTAGTTAACTCCTATGATGGAAACGTCTGTAAAAAAAATCACAAATCAGTGAGGATCATTGATAAGATCATCTTTCAACCTACCAATATACTTTTCATGGAAGCCACAGGTGAAAAAATGGGTAAGAAGAACACTCAAGACTCTGTCCTCGAGTCATTTGATCCTCCGAGCTCATCAAAATTAACTAGCCAATTCCATTCCCTTTCAGTTTTTGGTTCTCGGGATCTCGACGCGTTGATGGAAAAGACTTTTAGAACTGTTGAATAATACTTAGAATCTTCATTGGCCTGAAAATTTGAAAATAGTTAGAGCTGAGGTTGCAATAGTTCCAGAAAATCAATGAAAAGTTAATGTTTAAACAAACATTACCTTCATTGGCATTTGGAGCTGTAGTATTTTTTGCCTTCTTTGCGTCTCTTTTGGCTACCATAGCTGTAAGACTCAGACTATTAGAAACATGGGAGTAATTCCTTTATGGACGTAGGCAAGTCGTTTGACAACGGATTCGAGAGCCTCTATTTTTATTTTTATTTTACCTTTATATTTCCTTTTCTTGTTGGCCCTCCTCCTCTTCCTGTCGAATTGGGTAAGTTCTGCTGCTTCTTTGATTTCACCTTTGCCAGCAAAAACTTCCTCAGGAGCGAGCATCGCCGCATCCGAGACAGCAACAGGAGCAACCTAACCACAGAGAACACAAATCAAAGTTTAGCCCATGCAGTCAGCTGCATATACACACGAGATAAGAACTAGAAAGAGCAGTTACCTCTTCCATTGCTAGAGCAGGGACATTCACTGATATAGACATATCCTCTATAACCTTTATGAGCAAAGAATTAGCATTTAGATGAGCAAATGACCAGAAAAATGGTCAATATATCACAACATTCCAAGAATTTATGAGAAGCATATACCGGTTTTGGTGCATAGTGGTAATGGGAGAGAGCATCCAACTTGGAGCAAAGTTTCTTGAAAAGTATGCTCGCCTGATTTGAGACAACGACAAGTTAAGGACATTGTAGAAAGATACGCAGGGGAAAGGTTTAAAAGTAAATGTTCCAGACTACCCAAATTTAACATAGTTTGATCAGATTATCTGCATAGAAATACCAATAGAATCATAATATTAGATCGGTAAAAACACTTGATGCACTGTACCTCTTTCTTCGCTTCATCGGTGAATGATGATTGGGCATTAGCCAAATTAGTCTTTTCAACATACTCTTCCTGCAAAAGAAAAGAAAATGGAAGACTGACTCTTGAGATCTTTCAAATCAAAATAAATTAAATGAGATTAATAGATCAATAAATTCCATGACAGAGAGACATCCGGTAGGAAGAGATGGCATGGCAGTGAGGGATTGTGCTTTATGATGCATCATTTTTTAGAAGAAACACAGACCTCGTATATTTCTCCAAGACCTTTCTTGCTTTTATTCTCGTCCTGTTTAGAGAGAGGGAAAAAAACACTCCTTGATCAAGAAAAACACTATATATGAATACACACATGCACATTATCTATATTATGCAAAGCACATAGAAAAGAATTTCATAACAGGATACTGACCAAGTCTTTGATTTCTCTGGGTGCTTTAGTAGGTTGTTTAGGTGCTTTCTGAACTTCGTCAAAACGCCCCTGAAAGCAAAGCATATGACAATGCTGGTCAAATATCCTTAGCAGATGAGTACGGCCACTGTAAATCAAGCTCTTCACGTCTTGTTCTCTTGGCTCCACATGCATTCTTTTTTTAATATGCATCCAATTTTCGTTATATCAAATTATCAATATAAATTGTTTCTTATTTAAACGAATATGGTTTGAGTAGGATATTGCCACTTATCTAGACACCTATTCTTTATTCATAAGATAAAGTATGATTAAGTGAGAAGAAATGCGCTATCATATTGACCGAACTAAACTGTAAGAACATGTGAACAATCACTAACATCAAAATCATTACAACTTCTCGTTCAGAGAAGAGAAGCAATCAATTTATTCATTTTTATTTTTATTTTATTTTTTAAATGTACCTCAAGGATCCTTTTCTGGATCATCTCTTCCAATGTTGCTGTAACTTCTTCTGTGATTACTGGTGGTGGTCTCACATTGTGTTCAAAATCCAGATCAACTTCCAGAGCACTATTCTTAGGTCTTTTTGCGGCAGTTACCTATTATTGAAATTGTAGATAAAAATGCCTTGGAATGACAATATATCATATAAAGTAAGAAAACCAAGAAAATGGCGACTTTACCTCTCCCTGCATGGTCCACGTTTTTGGCTCTAAGTTTGCTTTCTCCATCAGCTCTATTTCAGATTGAAGCTTCTTAAGTTGTTTTTGATGAGTTGAAAGGTTTTCTGACTTCTATATATGTAACTCAAAATTAGAAACTAAAATGAGTATTCACAAGTAGAACACCTAACAATTTAGAATTACAAACTGAAATTGTGGAAGAAGATATGTACCTGTTCTGCATGTGCTTCATTATCTTCCTCTTCATCACCTGAATCTGAAAGTTCAGAATCTGACCCATTTGTCAATTTAGATTTTCTTCTCCCAAGATTCTTCTTTTTAGCACCAAAAAAGTCTTCATATCTGGAGAGGGGGGGGGGGCGGAAATGTAGATTCACATCTATTGAAAGCTAAAATTTAAAAGTAAAAAATAGAACATCCTTAGGTTTATTGAAACTTTAAGAAGAATCACAATAATCGTGAAAATTTGAGTATCATGACACGATTTCGGATCAATTTCTCAATTAACAAGTTCAAAGGAAAAATGAAGTGAAGACTCGATATTATGAAAGTTTTTTGACGGAAGCAACTAGAGAGAGGTCATTGGATGACGAACTTTTTCACCATTTAATTAAATTGGCAAAGAGATCATGAGATATCAGACATTAACTATAACGGCATTGATGCAATGAAAAAATTATTACATTAGTAGAGTATAGAGATGATGGTCAGTCTACTGCAAAAGGAAAATTGAATGGCAAAACTGCGTACCCTGGGAAGTGAGAAGATCCTATTGTCACACAATAATGTAACTAAGAAATCTAAAACAACTTGATCCTTCTTGACAGCGTCAATTTTTTTTTTTCCCTTCAAAACCATATAGATAAGACGTCCTAAAATCAATTACTAATTACTGTCGGTTTAAGTACAAATGCACGTAAACTTCTACCAACAATAGCGTCATCCATTGCATTTGATAATAACTATAACTCATAAGTCCAACTTGGGAAGGATGTTGAAATTACTTTAAAAATAAAGACTATTACGCTAGACTAGTAGCATGACAGTGAAACTATACACAATACGATGAAGTACTTTTATCACTTTAAGGAGTTTGTCATTTACAAGCATATGGAAGCAAAATTGACCCCACACATACCTCGCCTTTTCCAGTTTGCTAGAATCTTCATCCTCCTCACCATGGAGGTCAAAATCCCCAAGCTACAAAGGAAGATAATAGCCAACTTTAAATTACCAAAACAGCAAGCATCTTAAATTAATAAATTCTGCAACAAGTAATAATATCACGAACAATAAACCCTCATTAGTAGCAAAACAATATGATCAGTTTGACTAAGCAATGTGCCTTCACCTCACCATCTTCGTCATCCTCAGATTCTTCTTCTGTCTTCCTCTGTTTCTTTTCCTTCTTACCATCTTTCTTCTTCTGTAAACCATATTCTCTTACCTCATCCTCCTCCATAAACTCCTCTAGCTCTTTTATTTTCAAAAATCCATCCTCAATCCCACCACTACCTTCTTCTCCCTCAACTTCATCTTCACTCTCTTCCTTCTCTCTTTCCTCAGTGTCTCCATCTTCTTCGTCATCCTCTTCTTCTTCCTCCTCATCCTCGTCTTCTTCTTCCTCCTCATCCTCGTCTTCTTCTTCATCAAACTCCTTTATATCCTCTTCAAAATCATCACCTTCTTCCCCCAACCCTATAGCCATCTCTGGAATAACCTTCTTCTTACCCTCCAAAGAAACCTTCAGGTTTGAAATTGCTTCTGGATTCTTCTCAAACCGCTTCAAATCCCGGCGAACACTTGCCAAAAGAGGTTGTGATTGGAGGTCAATTTGTTGCCATATCTGCTCAGCATCAAATCCATCAACCAGGAGATGATCGAATGGAGATTTAGGACTGAATGGTTTCAGCATAGAAAATAAATTCTGTGAGGCAAGGCGAGCAACTTCAGATAGGGAAGGGCTTGGAGCAAGCCAGAGAGGCGGGTCTGTAGATTTGAGAAAGTGAAGTGGTTTAAGACCAGCTTCAGTGGTAGGAAGAACCGCTTTCTCTGCCTCCATTGACCTCTGCTGAACGTAAAAGAAAAATCTGTCATTTGACATCTCATGTTAATATGAAATATCAAATAAGTCAATTAACTTCAATAAAGAAATTTCAGACTACTTTGCACTTCTTGAAATTAGAGATATATATAGACATTCATCGGTAGAATATTATTCAGAATATTCAATGTATTTCAAGAGCATTTCAAGACTCTTTACATAGAGATCTTGACAACAGAATTATAACAGTAACTAGTTAAACTAAAACAAGTGAACACGGTGAGTAGATCAGATCCCCTGGCCTTGGACGCTGGTACATATCACAAAACACATCAACGGAGATACAACTTGATGATAAATAAAAATACAATTCTTCCAACAGCAGCTGGAAAGCTCAACAAAACATAAGGTGAGCATAAGATTCTTGAGATTTATCAAAAATAGTTCAGTTTCCTTCATGGAGATAGAAGACCTAACTCTGTTTGGGGAAAATGGTAAGGAATTTGAAATCTTGTCTTCTTAGGACAGATTAGACAGGATTCCAAACTTCAAAAGGGTTACTCTCAATTCCACACTTCCACTCCTTCCAGAAACAAAATAAATGGTGAGTTTAATCATAGAAAAAGAAAAAAGTAATACAAACAAGTATTACTGATCTTTCAGCAATATGCTCCTCATTCCAAACCCCCAGTCTGTAATTAGAAACAAGATCAATAAATCCAAGCGAGGAGTTCAAGGATTTGAGGTTCTGCAACAAATCATCAAATATTATGGGTTACTGAGCTTTTTGTATGGGTTTGCACGGTCCATGACATCAGTTCTTCTAATTTCTATTAAAACCGAGAGTCGACTAATAATTTCAGTACAATGAAACCAATGCACAATTTGATTAAATCAATTTTGAATTGATCGATGATTCAATATGTTGATTTGGGTTTTATTGGACTCATCGGGAGATATAAGAAGAATCGTGTGTGTAACTCCCCCTATTTTTAGGCTATTAAACAACACAGCATACCAACACACATGACACAACAAACAAATCCAATAGGTAGAATATCCCAATTACGTAAAGTGCTCCTAAATTATTCGAAAGGATCCTGAAACAATAAAAAGGTCCTAAAGATCTAAGCTAGCCTAGACACTTATAGACAAATCATTTCAAGCTTCAATTTTAGGAACCCGAAGAAAATATCAGAAAACCTCCAAACTCTTTAACATAACCAAAATAAGCAAAATGAAACATCCTTGTCAGGAAATGAGACTTCAATTAAACACAGAAACAGTTCGAATAGATTCTAAACAAAAGAAACAAGATATCTCCTATGGCACTAGGATGTCTCTGCTACCAGTCTAGGTTGTTTTATTCTTATCTGAAAAGAAAGTTCTGGCCGTTGTTGGGGATGGGTCATGAACATACAAAAGCAAGATGCAAGTTTTCTACAGTGGGACCTATTCTTTACTTTTCTAGCATCCACTCATTTTCCTTAATCTCGGTATGTGCACCTCTTTCGTACACATAATTCTACGAACATCTCTTTATGCAACATTAAGCGTGCATCTCTTTCATACACCTAGGGCCTCTTTAGGTGTGCATCATTTTCAGGCATGCTTGAGGTCCCAAAAAGACAATCATTCTTCATAGTGTATACACAACATAATGGGTTTCACACCCATACATACATCTATATCACACATAACATGATATTTGTGACATTCATAAATCATAACATATACAACTCATATCTTGTCAATTAGGAGAGTTTTCATAAATAACATTCATGTGTCTCTGCATTTAAATGGTAACAAAATCCAAATACAATGCTGATGTATCTTATGGTAATCTCAAGAAATCACATAACAACATACAATGATGCCCAAAATAGCCTTACACAATTTCAACAATAAGTCACTTACCTCAACCGAAATCCAAATCCAACAAATGCCTTCTTCCACTACGAAATCCTTTATCTAATTTCAAAGAAAACAGAACATCAACACCACTTAACAATTCAGTCCCAAAACGTTACTGTAATAGTTATCTTAGATCTCCAAAATAACTTTACCCAAACGTAATTTAGACTCCAAGCCTTCTCAACACCACCAACAACGTTTTGAACCTACGCAGAAGTCAAAATTTCAGATTCTACACAAATTTCCAGCACTGAAACAGATTGAAAGGCCCAGAACTCAACTTACCGAACGACACTAGAAGAATTTCTCCAACAGCTTGCTGGACAGCAGGGAAACTCCTCGACTTCAAGATTTCTGAAGCCAAAGCACCCTGGGTAAACAATAGATCAGTCCAAGAGGGCAAGGGGAATGAAAGGTTTCGAAAACTCATTAAAACAGAGGAAGAAAACGATTCACCCACCCCTCTGCCAACACCGAACGGCGTCTGACCACGGCTGTAACGACACCGAAGACCGGCTGGGAAGAACAGCGACGGCTGGGCTGCGCTAGACGGCGATGGTTATACAAACACTGGAAAATAAAGACCGGTGGAACTCACGGGGGAGGGGTTGGGCTTTGCGAGCTGAAGAACGGTAAAGAGCGGAGAGAGACAGACAGAGGCTAGGGGTTTAGGGTTTAAGTTGTATTTTCATTTCGATCTTAATTTCTTTTCTCCCACGAGATTAAGAAAAAGAAAAGGAAAAAAATAAAAATAAAAATCCAAAGTTCACCTGTTTTTCAAACCCAGATTAAAAAACACCGGGTTTAATAACCATTTGATTTTCTATTTTTGTTTTTTAAAATTTAGCTTATTTCATCCCGTGATCTACATTTCTTACAATAATTTGCATCTTATTTAAGTACAATAAATTTTTTGCCAAATTCCAAAAACAAATTTTTGAAAACTATTTTTTTCCTCAAAACTTGACTTTGTGTTTTTAAATCATTGGTAAAAAGTATATAACAAATGAAGAAATTTGAAGATAAAAGTGTTTATAGACTTAATTTTCAAAAGCAAAAACAAAAAACAAAATGGTTACCAAACGATGTCTAAATTATAAATATTTTGTTTTATTTATTATTTTTTAATATCATTTTCTCCATGTAGAGTTTGTTCACTATACTTTCAAATGTTCAACTTTATTATTGTACTTTCAATAAATCTTGAATTGGTGGAAGTTTTTTATAAAAAAAAAAGGAAAAAAAAAAAAGAAAACTAAAATACCACTACGAGTAACGTTCTCCTTTAATCATCCTCACTGAGTCATTAAGTCACCTCCTTCCTATTTAGGAGGCATTGCTTGAGTAACTCAATGGCTTTAATTAAAGGAAAACAATCACTTTAACTACTTGCAAATTAAGTTCACACTCATTCGTAACATCCAATATTTGTTCAAACGCTAACAAGAGCGTAGCTTAACTGGCATAGTGCCGTACTATCGTCCTCAAGGTTTGAGGTTCGATTTTCCTACCTCACATTTTAATTACGATACCCATATATATATATATGCTAAAATGCCCCAAAATCTAGGTAAGAAAATAATATTAACAATAATTTATTTAGTGGTTGTTTTACCCTTTTCCTAAAAAGAGGTAGGAAAAAGAAACCCCCATCCGCTAGCCGTCGATCTAAACCTAAGCATCGTCCGTCGGTCTTGGCGCAGCTGGTTCTGGTTACCGTCAAATTATGGTGGTTCCGTCCGATCTTTCTATTGGGGTAAGTTTCGGTTCCTTTTTTGGCATCCCATCGTCATTTGGAATTCTTGGGCCAAAGCTAATCTTTACCCATGGAATTTGTGGTTAGGAACGTGTGGCGGTGAAGGAAGATTCCAAACGAAGTAAGGGTTTGTTTTGGGACAGTTCGATATCCCGAGGTAAGTGGTTTACTGCCAGTTTTGCCCTCAATCACAAGCATATGTTACGTGTTGATTCCTAGGTTGGAATAAAATAATTCGATAAGCCTGTTGGTCAGAAGGAAAATTCTCATGTCACCTTATGTCGTTGTGGTATGTCGTTGGCAAGTTTGATGTATGAGTAAAATGTGATAAAGTTTGATGGTGGGCAGTTTGCGAGCTATTGGATGATCTTGGCATGATTCATGGCCTTGATTGCATGCTTATGTCTGTTTGAGATTTTAATGACTGTTAGTGTCGAGATTCATGGCCTTGATTGCATGCTTATATCTGTTTGAGATTTTAGTGACTGTTAGTGTTACCATTGGGCTATGCACATCGCATGTTGTGAGCCTTCGAGCCCACACCCTATGCTTATGTACGGTGGTGTCTTTTTTGGGACCACAACTTATGTTTATGCCTGTGACCTTTGGAGTCACTACTTATGAAAGCGTGTCTTCGAGTTCGCCCCTTATGCCTATGCCTACGTCTATAATGTCCTTGTGCACTTTGGTCCAATGGAAAGACTAATAGATCACTGAGTGGGCTCAGTAGTGGGCTGCTTACTGAGTATAATTTTATACTCACCCTTTTCTTTTCATATTTTTTAGGTAAGGGTAATGATAGACCGGCGCATGACAAGAGAGATCCGTGACCTGACCATTAGGACGACTTACTGCTTCCATACTTAGTGGCATGTTTTGGAGTCTGGTTTAGGAGTTAGGCGTTTTAAGCTCTCATGAAATATTCATTAATTTTGTTATTTGATTATTTAATTATTATTCATTTTAAAGTTGGATTAGGGGTACCTCGAATGGTAATTTTTTATTTTATTTTATTTTTTATTATTTATTGCTCATTCGTGCATTATTAAATAAAATTTCGGCTATTTTATTTATTTGTTTAAAAAAAAATTGTATTGCTAAGCCTATGCATGCATAAAGTAGCGTCCTAGAAACAAGTAAGAAAATAGGGTCGTTACAGTTGGTATCAGAGTTTAAGTTTTAGGATCTGTAGACTGACTTACATCGTGAGTCCAAGTTGTTCCTTATGGCCACAAATGGATCTTTCGTCATCGCCAGGTAGGTTGTTTAAAGTCCTTTAGGGAAATATGTATGAAATATTACCTGTTGTGCAGTCGTTTGATGGTTTACTCTGTTAGCGTTTATTAAAGCGTTGCCTGTGGTTATCAGGTATGGCACCACGAATTAGAGGGAGGGGCAGTCGAGGTAAGAAAGTAGTTGGGGAACGAGACCCTGACATGCAAGAACCTGAGGCGCAAAGCCAAGAGGTGCGAGACTCGCCACCTCGTGACCCTTCTAGGTCAACTTGGCAGAAGGTTAGACCAAGAAGCGGGCCTCGAGCTTCGACTGTGCCCCCGCCAGGACTGTCATCCTCAGAAATTCCAATAGAATATACGGCTATGGATGCACCTATTGCGAATGTCGTCATGCAGGCCGTAGTAGAACAATTAAGGGGTATGGTGGCCGAGCAGATAGCTCAACACGCCCAGTCACAGCAGGCGTCATTCTCGTCAGTCCTGTTACCACCAATTCAAAATCAAGATAGGGTCGCGAATAAGATTATGGCAGACCCTTCTTGGAGGTTAGATACCTAAGGGATTTCAAGAAGTATGATCCCCCGATGTTTAACGGGTCCCTAAAAAACCCCACAAATGCATAATTGTGGTTGTCCACTGTAGAGGGGATTTTTCAGTACATGAGGTATCTAGAGGAGCAAAAGCTGTAGTGTGCCACTTTCGTTCTCATCGATAATGCCAAGCGCTGGTGGCGCTCAGTTGAGAGAATGATAGAAGCTAGTGGAGGCCAAGCCAGGTCAGACCAGTTCATTGATAATGCTAAGTACTTCTCTGTTCACGTGAGGTACAACAAACAGGTTGAGTTCATGAATCTGAAGCAGGGGACCATGACAGTAGAAGAGTATGAGGAGGAGTTTGACAAATTGTCTTGCTTCGCTCTTGATCTAGTGTCTACTGAAGCAAAAAGGGTTGAAAGGTTTGTGCAAGGACTCTGGGATGTGGTGCAAGCTCTAAAGCCTCCCACCTACGCCACAGCCTTCGGAGAGGCAGTACGCGTGGGTTGTCCTTCAGGGATAGAGTTCCTGAGGTCCTTGACGGAGAAATCGGCTCCTAACTAGAAGAGGAAAGTTGAGCAGAAAGCTTTGGGACCTCCACATAAAGTTCAGAGTACGAGCAGGTCGGTAGGGCACACCTAACGGCAGGCTACTGCTTCAGGAGGAGTTTGGAGGGAAAGACCAGTGTGTAAGTCGTGCGGGAAACGTCATTAGGGACGTTGTCTCATTGGCACGGGGACTTGTTTCAGATGCAAGCAAACAAGGCATACAGCGGACCAATGCCCTAATAGTAGTTTTGGAAGTGCGGGGAGTCAGCCCCCGAGTTCGCATCAGGGTAGTTCAAGCCGATAGCAACAGCAGGGTCGGGTCTATGCCACCAGTCGTCGAGAATCTGAGCATTCAGGAACAGTAGTGACAGGTACGCTCCCAATCTTGGGGCACTATGCCTTGGCATTGTTTGAGTCTGGCTCATCGCACTCTTTCATTTCATCGTTGTTCGTAAGACATGCTATGTTAGTTTAGAATCCTTGGGTTATGTTTTATCAATGTTTACACCGTCAGGAGAGATTATGATAGCAAGTGAGAAGATAAAAGCGTGTCAGTTGGAAATATCGAACCACACCCTTGATGTAACTCTGACAATATTAGACATGTGTGACTTTGATGTAATTCTAGGTATGGATTGGTTGGCTGCCAACCATGCTAGTATAGACTATTCTTGCAAGGAGGTGAATTTTAACCCCCTCCCCCCCTAGGGAAGCCAGTTTTAAGTTCAAAGGGTCAGTACGGTAGTTTTACCTAAAGTGATTTCAACGGTAAAGGCCAAGAGGTTGATTAACCAAAGTGTCTGGAGTATCTTGGCTAACGTAGTTGACAAAGGAGAAACCGAGATTGCTCTAACCTCTGAGCCAGTTGTAAGAGATTATCCTGATGTATTTCCAGAAGAACTTCTAGGATTACCTCCACCAAGGGAGATTGATTTTGCGATCGAACTAAAGCCAGACACTATTCCTATATCCAAAGCTCCGTACATAATGGCTTCAACAGAATTGAAAGAACTAAAGATCCAATTGCAGAAATTGCTTGATAAAGGGTTCATACGACCCAGTGTTTCTCCGTGGGGTGCACCAGTGTTGTTTGTGAAGAAAAATGATAGGTCGTTACGTTTATGCATAGACTACAGGGAATTGAATAAAGTGACCATCAAGAATAAGTACCCGTTTCCTAGAATCGATGACCTGTTTGACCAGCTACAGGGTGCTACTATATTTTCCAAGATTGACCTACGATCAGGTTACTATTAGCTGAGGATCAGAGACAGTGATATCCCGAAGACTGCATTTCAATACAGATACGGGCATTATGAGTTCATTATAATGTCTTTTGGTCTGACCAATGCTCCAGCAGTATTCATGGATTTGATGAACCGGGTGTTCAAGGACTTCCTGGATACCTTTGTAACCGTTTTCATTGATGACATCTTGGTCTATTCCAAGAGAGATGTGGAACACGAGGAACATCTTCGGAAGGTCCTAGGAACGCTGAAGGAAAACAAAATGTATGCAAAGTTTTCTAATGCGAGTTTTGGCTTCTAAAGTTGTTCTTTCTTGGGCACGTGTCGAAGGATGAGGTTTCAGTGGATCCAGCTAAGGTTGAGGTCGTTACCAATTGGCCCCACCCTACGACGGTAAGCGAGGTACGCAGTTTCTTGGGGTTGGTTGGGTACTATCGTAGGTTTGTAGAAAATTTCTCTAGTATGGCCACACCGTTGACTCAGTTAACTAGGAAGGGAACTTCGTTTGTTTGGAGCAAAGATTGTGCGGACAATTTTTAGGACCTCAACCAGAGGTTGGTTTCAGCACTAGTTCTTACCATACCAGACAGCTTCGGGAATTTCGTGATCTACAGTGATGCTTCTAAGAAAGGTTTGGGTTGTGTGCTTATGCAACAGGGTAGAGTGGTCGCCTATGCCTCCTACCAGTTGAAAAACCATGAGCGAAACTACCCTTGGAATTGGCATCAGTGGTGTTTGCCCTGAAGATCTATAGGCACTACTTGTATGGGGAAAAGTTCCAGGTTTTCACCGACCACAAGAGTCTGAAATACTTCTTCACCCAGAAAGAGTTAAACATGAGGCAACGCAGGTGGCTCGAGTTAGTAAAAGATTACGACTGTGAGATCCTCTACCATCCAGGTAAGGCGAATGTGATAGCCGATGCCCTCAGTCGAAAATTCGTTCATTCGGCCGCCTTGATCACTAAGCAGGTTCAGTTGCGTAAGGATTTGGAGTGAGCAGAGATTACGATGGCAGTGGGGGAAGTCATTTCGCAGCTAGCTCAGTTGACAGTGCAACCAATCTTGAGGCAGAGGAATATTGTTACACAGCAAAGTGATCTAGATCTAGTTCAGAAATGTCGTCAGGTAGGGTCGGAATAGGCCAGTGAATTTTCTGTGTCGGTGGGCAAGGGTCTTCTGTACCAGGGACGGTTGTGCGTTCCAGCAGATGATGGGCTGAAGGGGGAACTATTGGTAGAAGCTCACGACTTTTCATTCTCGATGCACCCAGGAAGTACCAAAATGTACCAATATGTGAAACGGTATTACTGGTGGCCCAATATGAAAAGGGAGATAGTTAACTATGTCAGCCGATGTTTAGTCTGATAGCAGGTGAAGGCCCCGAGGCAGAAGATAGCAGGTTTAATACAGCCATTGGATGTACCAGGATGGAAATGAGAGAGTGTGGCTATGGATTTCATCACGGGTTTGCCCAGGACAGTGAAGGATTTCTCAGTGATTTGGATTGTGATAGACAGACTCACCAAGGTGGAACATTTTATTTCAGGAAAGCCCACGTACGCAGTGAGTAAGTGGGCTCAGCTATATATGAAGGAGATAATATGATTTCATGGCGTGCCAGTATCGATTGTGTCCGACATGGACCCTCGTTTCACCTCCAATTTTTGGAAGAGCCTCCAGACAGCCTTAGGGTCGCGGTTAAACTTCAGTACAGCCTTTCACCCCCAAACTGATGGGCAAATAGAACGTTTGAATTAAACATTGAAGGACATGTTGCACGCTTGTGCGTTGGAATTCTCAGGGGGTTGGGACTCTCACTTGTATTTGGCAGAGTTTGCTTATAATAATAGCTATCAGGCTACCATTGGCATGACGCCATTTGAAGCTCTTTACAGTAGAGGTTGCAGGTCTCCAATTTGCTGGGGTGAGATTGGGGAGAGGAAACTTATGGGAACTAAGTTAGTTGACAAATGAAGCCATGCAAAAGATCAAGACTCGAATGCTAGCAACGCAAAGTAGCCAGAAAAGTTACGCTGATGTTAGGCGTAAAGATCTTGAGTTCGAGGCAGGGGACAAAGTGTTCCTGAAAGTGGCACCAATGAAGGGTGTCCTGAGATTTGGAAAGAATGGTAAGCTAAGTCCACGTTTTGTAGGGTCATTCGAGACCTTGGAGCGAGGGCCCTGTGGTTTATCGCTTAGCCTTGCCACCATCTCTCTCAGCAGTCCATAATATCTTTCATGTCTCCATGTTGAGGAAGTATTTAACGGACCCGTCTCATGTAATGGACTTTGAGCCCTTACAGCTGAATGAAAACTTGAGTTACGAGGAGAAGCTTGTGCAATTTGTGGCCAGGGAGGTAAAAGTTTTGTGCAGCAAGGAGGTTCCACTAGTGAAGGTTCTGTGGTAGAATCATCAATTTGAGGAAGCAACTTGAGAGCAAGAGGACGATATGAGAACAATGCATCCAAAGATCTTCTAGGACTAGAACTTTTGAGGACGAAAGTTTCTTAAGGATGGAAGGTTGTAACGCCCCAAAATCTAGGTAAGAAAATAATAATAATAATAATTTATTTAGTGGTTGTTTTACCATTTTCCTAAAAAGAAGTAGTGTTGAGGATTTGGTAATTGTTTTAAATAGGGTTTGGGAAGCATGTAGCAGAAAAAGAAATTAATAAAGAAAAAGAAACCCTCATTCTTCCTCTTCTCTACCAACCAGTCACCGCCACCCTTCAGAGTTTTTTTCTTCTTTTTCCGGCAGATCTCCTGCTTCCAGCCACACGAAGAGCCGCCATAGGTCAGATCGCTCACAGCCGTGCTCATCTTCATCGTCGACCAAGTCCGTGCTCGCCAGTCGCCATTCTTCCCTGTCCGTCGATCCGAAGTTGCGAACCTGCTGCGCCCACATCGATCCGTTGACCTGAAACGACGATCGATGAGCTGAAGTCACGAATCGAAGCCACGTCCTTCTCTTCGAGCCGCGTCGTCCTCCCCGTCCGCCAGTTGCTGGTCTAAACTCAAGCGTCGTCCGTCAGTCTTGGCGCGGCCGGTTCTGGTTACCATCGGATCGTGGTGGTTCCATCCGATCTTTTTGTTGGGGTAAGTTTCGATTCCCTTTTTGGCATCCCATCGTCATTTGGGATTCTTGGGCCAAAGCTAATCTTTACCATGGAATTTATGGTTGGTTTCGGGAACGTGCGGCGGTGAAGGAAGATTCCAAGCGGAGTAAGGGTTTGTTTTGGGACAGTTCGATATCCCGAGGTAAGTGGTTTACTGTCGGTTTTGCCCTCAATCACAATCATGTGTTACGTGTTGATTCCTAGGTTGGAATAAAATATTTTGATAAGCCTGCTGGTTAGAAGGAAAATTCTTATGTCACCGTATGTCGTTACCAAGTTTGATGTATGAGTAAAATGGGATAAAGTTTGATGGTGGGCAGTTTGCGAGCTATTGGATGATCTTGGCATGATTCATGGCCTTGATTGCATGCTTATGTCTGTTAGTGTCAGGATTCATGGCCTTGATTGTATGTTTATGTCTGTTTGAGATTTTAGTGACTATTAGTGTTGCCATTGGGCTATGCACATCGCATGTTGTGAGCCTTCGGGCCCACACCCTATGCTTATGTACGGTGTCCTTTTTAGAACCACCACTTATGTTTATACTTGTGACCTTTGGGGTCACTACTTATGAAAGCGTGTACTTTAGTTCAATGGAAAGACTAACAAATCACTGAGTGGGCTGCTTACTGAGCATACTTTTATACTCACCCTTTTCTTTTCATATTTTTCAGGCAAGGGTAAAGAGAGATTCGTAACCTGGGCAGTAGGACGACTTACTGCTTCCACACTTAGTGGCATGTTTTGGAGTCTAGTTTAGGAGTTTGGCGTTTTAAGATCTCATGAAATATTCCTTAATTTTGTTATTTGATTATTTAATTGTTATTCATTTTAAAGTTGGGTTAGGGATACCCCGAACGGTAAATTTTTATTTTGTTTTATGTTATTTATTATTATTTATTTATGTTTTCTCACCTTTTCTCATTTGAGCATTATTAAATAAAATTCCGGATCTTTTATTTATTTGTTTGAAAAAAATGTATTGCTAAGCCTATGCATGCACAAAGTAGCGTCCTAGAAACAAGTAAGAAAGTATGGTCGTTACAAAACTTCATTTTTAGCATAAAATTGCATATACCTATTGAATTTGGATTTTCTTCTTATATACGAATTATATAGTGTGTTATTGTTGTATCTATGCTTCTTAGGCCGCACACAATCACACATTGAAAAGGACTAAAAAAATATTCTTTAAAACAAAAAGAAGAAGAAATTGAGTACCATTGATCCCTCTAATGAATAATAAGATATAGTCCAACTATAATCGAACCCCTTTCGAACCAGGAGAGGGTGTGACGCCACATTGTTAAAGCCACAGAATCAGCCCTTAAGGAAGTAATTTCTCTACTTACTCTAACTATATAGAATGAGTGAATTCCTTTTTGTGTAACTACGTTCCCAGCTCCCCAATCAAACAAATCCCCAAAATGGTAGACATATTAAGTCGAAAAAACTGGTCACTCTCACCTATGTAGATTATGTTGGGGTTGATGCCTTAAATCTCATGGATCTTGTAGTTTGTAATTGTAATGTACAAACAATTTATTTATTTAATAAAATAAGTAGTATTTTATTTGATATTTAGTAGCATTAACCCACAAAATCAATAAACTAAGATCCAAGGTTGTTTTCTTTAACTTAAACATGTATGTAGAGACATACAAGTGGATTATGTTTAAGAGACAACCTAAACGGTCTGTAGCAGATGGATAAGGTTGGGTATTCTATCCTAGTGCACTACAAATACGACTCGTTTTGTAGACGTTACAATTGTTTAAAGTACTACACACGATCTAATCTTAATCATTCATGTGGAGACACGTGAGCGGGGATGTTCTATATAAATAGTTTGTATAAAACCGGACCACGAAATCGAAGGAACCGGTTAAGGTCGTTGAGCGAAAACGGAGATCAGACCCAAATCCCAATTTTTATAGAACTAAGAATCAAAATCCAACATAAACAATATGCATTCAATTAAACTTTTACATGATGCTAAAATAAATTAGATAGAAAAGAAAAGGGATAAGAATTACTAACCCTTGAAGAACTTTTCTTCATGTATTTCCTCTATACAAAATGGTTATGAACTCGAAACCCTGATTTAACCCAAAATGGCCACCACCAATAGGAGTCCTTTGTATTCTCTAAGATGAGAATCACAGGAGTTTTGTGGGCTTTATGATTTTGGTGAGGGAAATAATAGATTAGAGAGGAGAAGAGAAATTGAGAGAGAAAATTTCATAACGCTTTTGTGTTCACTCCTCTATCACAACCAACGAAGAAGGAGAAAATGCAACTCCTCCAACCACTCACACAATATGTGGGTCAAGAAAGAATATGGGAAGGAAGTTATTTCCCTCCCTTAATTTCAAAATTAAAAAATAAATAATTTTAATTTTAATTTATATATGTATGTATATACATACATACATACATACATATATATAGTAACCAACTTATTATATGTATATAACTATATGTTATATCATATATAACATATAACTTGTGGTTTAATATTGTATCACATACAATATAACCTATAGTTTTAATTCTCTCAATAATAATATTTAATATAAATCCCATTTATAAACTTAATTATATGAATCCAATTCACATAATTAATATTTGAATCCTATTCAAATAAAATGTATATTATAATGTATCAAATACAATATAGTAATTATATCATATATATATAATCAAATTAAATTAATTATATCACATACACTTAATTCTCTCAGTTAATTTGAACAATTCAAATTGATCTAAAATTGATCGTCATTTAATCCCCCTTGAGTTACAAATGGGACCTCATGTACCTATAGCTTGAAGCTCCAATGATATTTGAATAATTAATTAAACTCATTTAATTATATTATTCAACATCCATTAACTGTTGGGCACTCTACTAAAGATTGACAGTTGCACTTTTTGCACTACATATATATTTCTATGTCTATTGGATAAAACCAGTCAACATTGTGACGACCCTTCACAAATTGCTCGTAAGTACAACTAGGCCAAAATTAATGTTTTGCTCCTGTAGTTACCTCTAACTCCTTAAGTACTACTAATCTCTCTAATGAACAATAAATCATAGTCCAACTATGACTAAACCCTTATCAGGCCAGGAGAGGGTGTGGCATCACATTGTTCAAGCCCTAGAATCCACCCTTAAGGGAGTAATTTACCTACTTTTCCCGATCTTGAGGAATGAGTGAATTTTGTCTTGTGTAGCTAGGTTCCCAGCCCCTTAATCAGACGAATCACCAAAATGGTAGGTTTATTGAATCGGCGATCTGGCCGCTCTCACCTATATAAATTAAATGACCGCTCTCATAGGCAGGAGTTCACAACTCATTCAGGATTCAAGTCATGTCACCTATGGTCATCCTGGTGAAATGTAAGTATCTATTATGAATGGCGTTATATAATGAGATTAATCATTTCATGGTTCGATTATACAAACTCCTTTGTATAGAATATCCCTACTCACATGTCTTCGCACGAATGATCGTGATTAGATCTTTTGTAATATTTAACAACAATTGTAACATCTACAAAGCGGGTTGTACTCGTAGTGTCACCAGGATAAGGTACCCAACTTTATCCATCTACAACAGACCATTTAGGTTGTTATTGAAACATGATCTGCTTGTATGTCTCTACATACATGTTTGAGATACATATGATAACCTTTGATGTTAGTTTATTGGTTTGTGGGTTTAATGCTACTTAATGTCAAATAAAACATCTCATATTTTATTAAATAAATAAAATATTTCTACGGTACAATTACAAACTACATGACCTCGTGAAATTTAGGGCATCAACCCTAACAATCTCTCACTTGTCCTAAAGCTAGTGGCATGTACAATATACAAGTCACATTAATATAAAAGTACACAAAACAATAAATTAGGGCATAATACGTGCCCAGTACAAAATCTCCCACTTGCTCTAAACTAAATGTGGCTTGTCCCGTAGACCCATATTTGCAGGTGACGCTCGAATACCTTAGTCATGAGGGCTTTTGTGAATGGATCAGCAACATTGTACTCCGAAGCTATCTGTGTGATAATCACGTCCCTTCGATGCACAATCTCGCGAATGAGATGATACTTCTGCTCTATATGTTTCATGTGTTTGTGACTCTGAGGCTCTCGGAAATTAGCCACAACACCACTATTATCACAATAAAGAGTGATGGGCTTTGACATGTCTAGAATCACTTCCAGATCAGTAAAGAATTTCTTGAGCCACACAGTTTCCTTAACAACTTCACAAGTCGCTACGAACTCAGCCTCCATGGTGGAGTCAGCAATGCACCGCTACTTAGGGATGTTAAAAAAATATGGTAACCCGACCAACTCGGACTACCCAATTCAAACCGTAAGGGTTGGGTTAGGTTGGGTTAAAAATTTTCAAATAATATTAAATCTGGGTCGGGTTGACCCGACCCAACTCGAATATATATATATATGTATATATATATATATATAACACAAGGAGAGAGCCGCGAACGCTGCACGCGGCCGCATGGTGGCTAGTGAGAGTGAAAGAGAATGAGTCCTAAGAGATAGTTTTTAATTTTTTTTATTTATATATATATATTAAAAAAACAAAATAGAATTTTTTTTTATTTGAAGGTTTTGTTTATAAAAATATATAAACAAAATTTATTTCTTATATATTAAAAAATATTTAAACAAATATATAAACCCGAATATATTAAAAAAATAAAAAAAATAAATTTTTTATTTTCTAATATATATATTATATATATATATATATATATATATATATATATATATATATATGAATTTTGTTTTAAAAAATGTTATTTTAATATTTATTGACAAAAATAGGGTTGTGAAATCATGGACGGGGTCACGAGTTTTGAGTAAATCGTGTACCCCGTCCACGATTTAAGGTCAGCCACGAATTAAGGCTAATTTTTTTTTTTCACATTTTCTCCCAACTTCTGTTTTCTTATATTTTTTAGGTAGAATTTTTACTGTGAAATTCAAATTTTCAAAGGCCTATAATAAAATAAAATTTAGGTTAAATCAATTTTTTTTTTCACATTTTCCTACTGTGAAATTCAAATTTTTAAAGGTATATAATAAAATAAAAATTGAATCAAATTTCTAGCTACGAATTAATTTTAAATCTATTTCTTTTTCACATTTTCCCCCAACTTCAGTCTTCTTATTTTATTTGTTAGTTTTTTTTTTTTCATTTTCGGAGAATCTTTTACTATGAAATTCAAATTCTGAAAGGCTACGGTAAAATAAAAATTGAATCAAATTTCTAGCCACTAATTAACACTAAATCTATTTTTGTTCAAATTTTTCCCAACTTCCGTCTTCTTCTTTTACTTTTTAGTTTTTTTTTGCATTTTCGGAGAACCTTTACTATGAAATTCAAATTCTTAAAGGCCTACGGTAAAATAAAAATTATCAATTTTTTAGTCACGAATTAAGGTTAAATCTTTTTTTTTTTTTTTCACATTTTCCCCAACTTCTGTCTTCTTCTTTTATTTTTTATTTTTTTTTTGTATTTCTGGAGAATTTGTTACTGTAAAATTCAAAATTTCAAAGGCGTGCGATAAAATAAAAATTGAATCAAATTTCTAACCACGAATAAAGGTTAAATCTATTTTTTTTCACGTAGATTTGTTTTATTGTAGATTTTTTTCACGTAGATTTGTTTTACTGTGAAATTCAAATAAATTTGTTCCCCTTTGTATCCACTTAAATAAAAAAGCAATAAAAATCGTGTACCGGGTACACGATTTTTCTACCATATTTTTGTCAATACTTTTTCCTCCACCTTACTTTTGTAATTTCTTTCCCATATACCCTATTTTTATTATTACTTTCAAAAAATACACTATTCTTGAACTTACTCCTATATATATATATAAGGAACTAGTGACCCAACCCATAAATTTTGGGTTGACTTGACCCTTAAAAACGAACTGATAGGGTTCATTATTAGCCAACCCGATTTTTTGGGTTGGTCCATAAAAATCTTCCAACCCGGCCCAACCCGGACCATGTACACCCCTACCACTACTTGATGCTCCTCCAAACTACTGCTCCTCTGTTAAGAATGAACATTGATTCTGATATGGATTTCCTAGAATCCTTATCAGTCTGAAAATTAGAGTTCGTGTATTTTATAAGGATCAAATCCTTAAAACCATACACGAGTATGTAGTCCCTCGTTCTCTGTAGATACTTAGGGATGTTCTTAACGACGGTCCAATAATCATATCCTGGATAAACTGATATCTACTGACTATCCCCACTGCATAGCAGATGTCAGATCTAGTACATAATATCGCATACATCAGGCTGCTAACAACCGATGCATAGGGGATCTATCCCATTTCCTTAACTTCTTGAGGTGTCTTAGGACACTGTTCCTTAGACAATATAACTCCACGCATGAAAGGTAGTAAACCTCCCTTGGAGTTCCACATAAAAATCTTGACAAGTATTTTGTCAATATACGATGCCTAAGACAGAGCTAGTAATTTGTTCTTTCGATCTCTAAAAACCTGAATGCCCATAACAAACTGCGCCTCTCCCAAATCTTTGCAACCTAAAGTCTCATGTCCTGTAGTTTGTAAACAATTTTGTATGAACGCTTGTGATGTATAATATATATACTTCACTTCTTGATTTTGCACAGTTAGATGTTTTTATTTTACCACAAACTAATAAACTTAATATCCCTGGTTTCTTTATGTAACTTAAACATGTATGTAGTGACATACAAATGGATCATGTCTTAAGTGACAACCAAAATGGTCTGTAGTATATGGATATAGGAGGGAAACCTTATCCTGGTAATGCTACGAACGTGGCCCGCTTTGTGAAATAGCTACAAGTGTTGTGACTTGTCACAGATGGTTTGATCCTGATCATTTGTGTAGGGGACATGGGAGTGGGGGCATCCTATACAAAGAGTTTGTATAAGACCTGACCACGAAGTGTTAACGTCTCATCATATAACTCCGTTCATGATAGAGACTTTACTTCACTAGGATGACCATAGGTAACATGACATCAATCTTGAGTGAGTTGGGAATTCCTGCCATTGAAGGCGGTCCTTTGATTTGTATGGATGCGAGTGACCAGAGCGCCGACTCAAACCTACCACCTTACAGATTCATCTGATTTAGGAGCTGGGAACTTAGCTTCACAAGATGGAGTTTACTCCTTCCCTAAAGTAAGGGTAAGTAGATAAATTACTCTCTTAAGGGCTGATCCCGAGGATTGAACGATGTGGCGCCACATACCTTCTCATGGCCCGAGAGGTGTTCACACATAGTAGGACTATGTTGTATTGTTCATTAGAGGGATCAGTGGTACTTAAGAAGCGAGATGTAACTACAGGGGCAAAATGGTAAATTGGCTCAGCTGTACTTACGAGCATCTATGAAGGGTCATCGTACTGATGATTGGTTATATCCAATGGACATAGAAACATATCTATGGTAAGAAGAGTTCAATTGTCAGTCTTTAGTGGATTACCTGACAGTTAACGAATGGTGGATATCGTGGCTAAAGAGTCCAGTTAGTTATTTACGTACCATTAGCTTCGAGCCATAGGTCCATAAGGTCCTCTTGGTAACTTGGATACAAGTTGAGAATCAGTTTTTGGGTCTGTTTGAAATATTCAAATTGACAAGAGGGAGTTTAAATATATATGATATAATTAACTTTATGTATGGGATACATTAATTTGGAAGAAATTGGATATAAATATGATTTATGTCTAGTGGAGGAAAAATACTATGGTTAATATATGATGTTAATCCATAGGTTATGAATATAATATGATTATATTCATTGTCTATTAATTGGATGGTTAAGGGATAATAGGCCGGCATCTCTTTTATTTTCATAACAGATGAGTAAGTTGAAGAATCGCTTTGAGACGCTTAAATAACTCACAGTGTGTTAAGTATTGTATGCGCGACACAGTGTTGAAGTGTGTCATGGCTTAGTAATATAAGTGCATATATGATAGTGCTGAACGATCGTTTACCTATACGATAGTGTTGAGCGTTCACTTAACGCTTACACCTGCACGCTCTATTTACTAAACGATTGTATAGACAATCACTTAGCTCTTCCTACATGATCATTTGGACGATCGCTTACCTTTTCCTACACGATCGTACACTTCACCTAAACGATCAAGCATTTTGTCTATACAATAGATGAGCCTTTCTCCCACTTGTTTGATCGTTGTATGCGATCTCCTTTCCTCATTCCCTCTACCAAATCCAAATAAAGCCCACACTTTGGATTCTCACTCTGAGAATATTGAGGGCTCTCAGTGGTGGTGTCGTCCCCGTTTCCTTCTGTTCGTATGGACAATGTTCGTGGTAGATGATGGATGTTGTTGAACGATTACTTGTCGTTCCAGTGAAAGCAATATTGGCTGTGAAGAAAAGTCTTCAATTGGTATGATCTCTTGGTCTTTTATTTATTGATCCTTTAAGCATGCTAGTGATTTAGCTTTACAATACATATTTGTATGTTTGAATGTATATGTGAAAATTCTGTCACAATGAATTGGAAAGATCCATTTTCGCTCGTAGATACTCTTGAATAAGAGTTCCTTCAATCCTGGATTAGACTGATATCTACTGACTATCCCCACTGTATAGCAGATGTCAGGTCTAGTACATAACATCGCATACATCGGGCTACCAACAATCAATGCACAGGGGACCCATCTCATCTTCTTAACTTCTTAAGGTGTCTCAGGATACTGTTCCTTAGACAATATAACTCCACATGTGAAAGATAGTAAACCTCTCTTAGAGTTCCGCATCAAAAACTTGACAAGCATATTGTCAATATACGATGCCTGAGACAAAACTAATGATTTGTTCTTTCGTTCTCTAAAAATCTAAATGCCCATAACAAACTGCGCCTCTCCCAAATCTTTCATTCGAAATTGGGTCGCTAGCCAATTTTTAATTTCAACTAGTAGATTTATATCGTTCCTAATGAGTAGGATATAGTCTACATATAAAATTAGAAAAGCTACTGAACCATTGATGATCCTCTTGTATACACAAGACTCATCAACATTCTGATTAAATCCATAAGATTTGATCATAATATCAAATCTTATATTCCAAGATCGAGAAGCTTGTTTCAATCCATAAATAGACAGATTAAGCTTGCAAACCTTTCACTATTGACCTTGGGTTATGAATCCATCAAGCTGCTCCATATAAATGGTCTCCTCAAGATTGCCATTCAGAAAAGCAATCTTGATGTCCATTTGCCAAATCTCATAGTCATAAATGAGGCAATGGATAGAAGGATCTGAATAGTCTTCAACATTGGGTATAACCCTTTGCCACAAGTCTAGCTTTAAAGGTTTGCACTTTCCCATCAACACCATGTTTCCTCTTGTATATCCATTTGCAACCTATAGGTTTTACCTCATCAGATTGATCTACAATATCCCAAACTAAATTGAAGTACATAGACTCCATTTTGAGACCTATAGCTTTGATCTACTCATCTTTGTCAAAATCCTTCATTGCCTTCTTGTAAGATAATGGATCCACAACATCAAGCTTTTATCTACTCATCTTTGTCAACATTCTCCATTACCTTATTGTAAGATAATGGATCTACAACATCTCCATCAGCTACCATGTTAAGATTTCTGTTAAACCCATATCACGGACAGGTGGGTGTTCAACCTTCCCACTACGTCGAGGTTCCCTTAACACTTGAGGTGGATTTGACCTACCAGATGAACCAATTTCAACAACTCTTGTTGAGGTGTTGGATTCTTCAACAACCCTTTTATTGAAGGTTCGACAGTTTCCTCGGAAAGTTCATTCAACACAATCTTACTGTGGGGCTTATGCTCCCTAATGTGGTTTTCCTCTAGAAATGTAGCGTTTGTTGATACAAACAATTTATTTTCTTTAGGATCGTAAAGGTAACTACCTCTCATTCCTTAAGAGTAATCTACAAATAGACACAATTTTGAACGAGGTTCCAGTTTCTTAGGATTTTCCTCAAGCACATGTACTGGGCAACCCCATATCTTGAAATGGTATAAACTACCTTTAAGACCATTCCATAATTCCAAAGGTATTCTGGTAACTCTATTTGATGAAACACAGTTCAAAATATATGTTGCAGTCTGTACTGCATAGCCTTAAAACGAGTTCGGTAGGGATGCATAACTCATCATAAATTGAACCATGTCTAACAGGGTTTGATTTATCCTTCCTGATACACCATTATACTGAGACGTACTAGGTGCTGAAAGTTGGGATATTATTCCATACTCTATCAAATAGTTACGGAATGTAAGATAAAAAAAACCTCTCCACCTCAACCAGATCAAAATGTTTTAATCGTTTTACTTAATGCATTTTCAGCTCCAACCTTAAACTCTTTGAACTTTTAAGAGGCTTCAGGCTTCTGTTACATTAAATAAACATACCCATAACTTGAATAATCGTCAGTAAAAGTGACAAAATATTCAAACCTTCCTCTTGATTTAACATTCATCGGACCACAGAGATCTGAATATACAAACTCTAAGGATTCTTTGGTTCTATGCCTTTTTCCAGTAAAATATCTTTTAGTTATTTTGTTTTCAAGGCATGGCTCACACACTGGTAAATAATTTTCTTCTAACTAGCTTAGAAGTCCATTATTAACCAATCTCTTAATCCTATTGAGATTGACATGTCTTAACCTTAGATGCCAAAGACGGACATTTTCTTTAGGAGAAGTTTTAAGTATTTTATTTTGAGTTACTGCAATTTTAAACATTTTAGTGTTAAGGAGGGCTTTAGTTGCTAATAGTTTTAGCACATACAAATTATCTTCAAGATTAGCACGACAAATTAATTCTCTATTTTTGTAAATACACACTTTATTTACTTGAAAATTAAGAGAATAATGTTGCTCAAGAAGACATATTACAGAAATCAGGTTCCTTTTCAAGCCTGAAACCACATATACATTATCTAATAAAATATAAGATTTCTGTAAGCAAAGTCTGAGGCCTCCCAATGCCATAGCTGAGATGACGTGCCCAGTTCCAACACGCATTGTCATCTCAACTTCTAGTTGCCACCAAGAACTAATTCCTTGAAATGAAGAACAAACATGGTTAGTGGCGCATGAATCAATTGTCCAGGCAAAAACATCATTCTCCACTAAACAGGTCCCTAATACAAGTAAATCAAACTTACCTTGCTTGGCCTTTTTCTTTTCTGTTAAGTATATGGGGCAGTTCCTCTTCCAATGTCCCTCGTGGTTGCAATAGAAACAAATTCCCTTTACAACCTTGGCATTCTTACCCTTCTAGGCAGCAGCTGGTGGGTTAACTTTTTCTTTTCCACATTTCTTCTTCTTCCACGTTTTGGTGCTAGAAGAATAAGACACAAACTTAGTTCCAGAGGACGATCCTCATAGAATTTCTTTGAGGACGAGGCAACATTTGTCTCTCCCTTTTGCTCGTTGTTTTTCATCAAGAACTGAAAACTCTAAAGCTCATTGAGCAAGATGGTCAAGTTGTAGTTGATAACGGGTAGAAATACATGTTATTACAACGCAAATAAATAAAACAATGAGAGATTGTGACGGTAAAAATATACAATATCATGTCCAAAAGCGCTAAATTGAAGAAATTGCGATCGCATGCGCCCATCACATAAAAGTAGCTAATTTACTTATTTTGTGTAGGAAAAATGTGTTGGTGCAAGTAAAATTGCGATCCAAGGAATTAGGCGACCGCACGCTTGAAAGATTGCGATCGCAAAGTCATGAGATCATATGGGATCGTGAAAGGTTGTTCAAAAAGATGGCCGCATAAAGACTACGCATCAAGGTGATAGCATAATAAATCATGATGGGACGGAAAGCTGATGACGGTCGAATCCGAATTTAGTTGACAAGCCTTTAAAGCCACACTGTAGCAAGTACACTCAACTTTCGATGACCTTTAATCGGCACATCAGAGCAAGGCTGCTTCACCTTGAGTTTTATAAATACCGAAGGCTACTATTGTAAATGGATCGCCATATATATAACATATACAAGTTAGAGAACCGTTAGTCTGTTCACGTACATATTTAGATTTAGAAGACGGAGACGAGCTTGAAGATGAAGAAGCCGAGAGATCATTCCCGATCAGATCGAAAGACTACCGGAAAGTGCTACAAGGAGAGAGGGACAACACTTGCGAGAGCAAGAATATTCATCTGAACAAACTGGAGTGAAAAAAACAGTGGAAAAGGTCTCGGAAAGTAAGACATTGCTTACCGGGCTTCTTATCTCTAAATTCCGTTGTTATTTTGTATTAAGCACTTTACTTATAGAAAATGGAACTTACATTTCAATCTATGTTCGATCTCTCCACATTTCGTATGAGTAGCTAAATTTCCGAATGGGTTAAGAAGCACTTAGCTAGCATGGCCTATGATTTACATTTTATGCGATCATCTTGTCTTATGTATACATAATTCACCCTTTAGAGATACTTGAGAGAGTAGTCTAAAGATAGAATCTAAACTTGAGAGAGGCAGATTAGAATCTAGGCTTGGGAGAGTCAGATTAGAACCATATAAGCAAGAGATAGAAACTTAGACATAAATTCTATTGCTATTAACACATCGCATGCACCCTAGAAATAGGATATGATAGTATGCGATCACCTTGTGTATGTGTGCATCATTCATCATCGCATAGACAAGAATAGAGACTTAGACATAAGTCCTATTGACTTTTTCTGGATTCAATGCAGACTTTGATGGGGATCAAATGGCTGTTCATGTACCTTTATCTTTGGAGGCTCAAGCAGAGGCGCGTTTACTTATGTTTTCTCATATGATCCAGACTCATTTCTCTCTTTTGAATAGAGGATATAGCAATTTCTCTGGGATTTATCAGTCTAAGCAGGAGACAATATAATTTGATGTTATTGATGAGAATCGAGAATGAAGTTTTCATTCTGTACATGCCAGATCATGAATTAGTAACTGCATCCAATCTCCAAAAAAATCCCACTTGTTTCGAACTTTCTCTTTTTGGAATGGAATATTTACGGAATCCCCATGAATAGGATCAAACCTTATTCCATGGTATTTACATGAGATTCCTCTTTCTTATTCTTAAGCAAGTCCCCGAGAGGGCTTGGAAAATTACGAATCCCCATCGCCCCAATAAACCAAAAAGTTTTTGTTTATTTTTGATTTTATTATATATTTTATATATTATATATATAATAAATATAGAAGATCAAATAGTAAACTGAAACTCTTTATGAAAAATTTAATGAGACATTGAAACGATGACATTAGTTGATTAAGTTAAAACCTTCTTTTTGAATTCTATGAACCCTTACTTAATTTCTTTTCTCGAAATCATTATTACTATTATAGAATATATCCCGCGGAATACAGAATTAAATTGGTTTGCAAAATCTTATAAAATAAAAGTTAAATCAAGAAAATTTACACCTTCAATTCTTATTGAAATAAATGAAATCAGATAAGATTTTTATTGGAAACGCTCAAATCCCCTATTTTTTTCCCTTTAATGAAATTTTCAAATTGAAAGATAAAGAGTTTTTTATCCACGATAAATATTTTGTAAAAAATATTACATTGAATTGAAAATTGATTCTATACATTGCATGCGTCCTAGAAATAGGAGTTATGACATTTGCATTGAGAGATGACGTGCTATTATTTGTGTGTAGCGTGATCGATGACACGTGCATAATCTTAGGAAGTGTTAGCTAAACCCCTTCTCAACCCGTTCATCGTATACTCATTGTAACTCTCGATTTCATCAACTCTTCATTCAAACTCCGTCGCATAGGAAATTTACTTAATCAAAACACCATCAAACTTATTTATTTTCACCACCGCAAGATAATCAAAGTGACTATCGCATATTACTCAGTAGTCCCTGTGTTCGGACCTGAACTTACCAGGAAATCTAGTGAGGCTTATACTTGGGTCTTATTAGGAAAACTTACATGTGCAACGCATAACACGTCATTGCAACTCATACCATAATTGCATCACATTCACAATGCATCAAGTTTTTAGTCAATTCTGTTCATAACGGCATTGCTACGAAATTGTAGGAAACTTTAAGGTAAAGATTCGAAGATGAAGCTAACCTGACTGGCTTCATTAATGACAGATCCATTCATCTCCGCCATGAAAAAGTGGAATCATATTGAGAATGTGTTCTGTAACAGATGCCCCTTCTTGCATACAAGCATTGAAAATGTGTTTTAAAGCGTCGTGCCCAAGTTGTACGAACGGTTGTCCGAACATCCCCCACAGGGACTCTATGATCAAACGGGCAGTAATCATGGGCTCATGCTTCCTGCCCAAGACTTTTGAAAGGTTTGCTAAGATATACGCTAGGGTCTTCTTGTTTTCCCGTGTCCACCGCTCGTATGCTTCTCGAATATTTCGAGCAGTATTTAGAGCAAGCATGAGAGGATAATCCTTCACAAGGACAAAATAGAGGTCATTGATGATTAAAATTGTGTTGATTGGTTTTTTTCAGGTTGTATAATTTTCGCTCGTAAATTTGTCAGCGGTGAGCAAAATTAAGTGTCACGAAAGTCATAGTTAATAAATAGTTGAAACCATACAGATTATCTATATTAGTAATCTATGCATTACCCATTTTGAAAAACCAATCAAATTTAGCAAAATAATCTAATGCACCTTAAGTGATATCTATTTTGCAATGATGCTTTAGTGAGTCGGGATAAAAGTTACCGTAGAGGGATCAGACGCCCTTTCATTGAAATGATACTATGTCAACCAATAGACATAACAACTCCTTGTTACTGTAACTATCAGACACCATTGTTTGATCTAGAAACTGTTAAATTCGTTTAATATTTCTTTAAGTATAACCTCTCATTTTATATTATAGAGTTTCGCCCCAGTGAGCCAACCGTAGGAAAAACCGACTGGGGCAAAAATTAAAGTAATCCTATCCATTTATGGAGTTTGAGATAAAAAATCATACAAATGTCATCTGTAGGGGACACAAATAAATGTGTCTCAAGGCCGAGCATGAAACCTTACTACCAACTAATGAGAGAGACTGTGGGGTATGTTGACACACGTCCCGCGTCCACTTACTATAAACACTCTCTCCATTCACCTTGTTATTCACCTATATAAATACCATCCATAAAGGGACACAAGCAAAGGTGTCTCGAGGTCGAGTATAGTGTCCATAAACTTAATTTTTAAAACCTAAATAGTTATCAGTTTGAGCTTAAACTATTCAATTTAGGTTTTTTTTTTTAAAAAAAAATTATGTATTGTCATTTTTTCAAAAAGAAATAGTTTTAAAAATCAAATGGTTATCACTTTATACCTATGTGTTAGGGATCCTAATTATCGATATAAATGGAACTATATGCCTTTGAAGACTCTAGCTACATTGCACGTGCAATGTACGTGGCTTGAAATCGAACATAATTTTTTTTCGATGAAATTTCAATAACAAATTAATATAAATTTCATTAAGTTTAAATAATAAATATTTGACATAAAAAATTAAAAATAATAAAATAGTTAATAGCCAAAACTAGACATACACATGCACAAGCACACACATGCACGCACAAACTCACATGCGTGTGTGTGTTGTATTTTATGTTAATCACTTGTTTGAGGATGTTTTGAACACTTGGAAGTTGGAACATATGGTGACATAAAATTTGAATTAATATACTTTTGATAAGAGTAGTATAAACTGTAATTTTTTATATCAAATTAAAAAGGGATGGAATAACAATATATATCATCAACTGACTCAAGAATAACGTCTTTAATGAATATTGGTTTTGTTGGCATGCTTGTGTATTTCAAAGGTTAGAGATATATATGATACTAATACCTTTCTTTAGATCTCCGATCTTGTTGCTTATTGTGATAGTTTTCTTAAGTAGTTCTCCTAACATAATGAATAAACATGTTAAATTCAAATATATTAAAAACGGGTAAAAATTTTGATTCAAACAAATAAATAAGAGATCTAAAATTTTGATAAAGTTGAAACTATAGAAATCTAATTAAAACCAATAAAAAAATAATAATATAAAATTTCAAGTATTAACAAAAACTATATGCTCAACATTTTAAATTTTAAAATAACATAAATATATAAATCTTTGTTATGGTTGAAAAGGAATACACTCTATATAATTTCCTACAAATTGAAAAGGAAGATTTTCAAAAATAGAAAAATAAGGAAAACTATTTACACAAAATAGCAAAATTTTAATATTCATCAACAAAAGCTAATAGAAGTCTATAAGTGTCTATCAGTAATAGAAACTGATAGCAATCTATCGTGTCTATGAGTGTTTTCGTTTTACTATTTCTGTAAATAATTTGACATTTTTTCTATATGTGAAAATTTTCCAATTGAAAATTAGAGAGTGTTGTCACTCTTTGGTTTAATTCAACTGCTACATTTCTTATTCCAAAATAACCATCATTGTTAATAACACTCCCTCGTGAACCTCATCATTTACTTTCACATCAGTTCTTTTCCCCTTTTCCTCATTCAAACCCACTTCCATTTCTTATCTACCGACCCAATTCTTATTTTATTTTTGCTTCTTGTAATTGATCTCACTCGTCTCATTGAAAAAGAAATTTAAAAGAAATAATAAATAAATAAAACTAAATTTTCTACATAATTAGAATTTAAGTTTGAGAATAACCTAAATATTTGTTAGTGTTGGAAACAAATCTAATAATCAAAATTGTTGTAAGAGTATATTAACATGCAGCGGAAGCAAGAATGATCAATAAGCATTCAAATTCACTAATTTTGATAGAAACTAAAGCATGCTCATCTAAAATAAGAGGGTTTGTGATCATACCTTTGTAGAACTCTTCAAGATCTCGATCAACAGTAGTTGTCTTCTCTAAAGAACACCGTGAACCACCTCAGGATCTTCCCCACTATCCTCTTGGAGCTTTAGAACGAGTTGTGGGACTCAAGAACAACTTGAAGCAATGAAAACACAAGGAGAAGCTCACAGCAGCACACTACTTGAAGAACCTTTGCACACTACTTGAAGAACCTTTCTTCCAGCCGAAATTTTCTCTAAAATTTCTATAGAATGCATGCCTCAATTTCACTCAATTCTTCTTTATTTATTGTATGTGAACATGCAAAGAAGAGTGTTGCATGACTTGCAGCTCATGCTTGGAGTTAATGAATATGAGGAAATGAGTTTTGTGTGAGCATGAAAAAGATGGTTAATGAAAAATCTCATTTTTCCATTTGTGCATGATTTTCAACATTTTCAATTTTTCTCAAAATCAAAACTTGATTTCAAAATCTATTTTGATTTTAAAACTGAAAATTTAATTTTATAAAATTAATTTAATTTAGTATCAAATATTAAATTAATTTTTGCACAAATCCATCTTCATATTTTTAGATCATATTTAAATATATATATATATTCTCATATTCCGTATTTTAATTTGAACGTTTCAAATTAACTTATCAAGCTACTATAAAGCTTATCCATTTACAAGATAGTAGGGGGAACTCATGGACCTACAGATCATGGGCTCGGGATTAATCGACTAAATTCATTTAACCCCATTTGTTAACTAATGGATCACTCCACTATAGCCCATAGCTGAACTCCCCTCGCTATAGATATATTATGTCCACTTTATATAACCATAATCAGTAAGTCGATATTTCACAGGTTGTTCATAATCACAGTTGGGTCAATATAACCATTTTACCCTTGTGAATATCTTGTTCATTAAGTTCCCACTAACCCCAATGAACAATTCTAATTCATAACACCTATGAATCAAATCCTTTTTCTATCATGAGAAGGCGGGGCCCTAATTGTTCAAGACCTGGAATCAATACTTAAGAGAATAACCTATCTGCTAACCCTAAATCGGGTAGAAGTGAATTTCATCTTGCAAGGCTATATCCCCAACTATTCATCCAGTCTTATCCCAAAATGGGAGGTTTATTGAGCAGTGTTGTTGGACTACTCTCACCGTTTTCAGATCAAAGGATAATCCCGAACAAACAGGAGTTCATAACTAGTTTAAGATTAAGATCAAGTTAACCTAGGTTATAAATGAAAACAGTCAGTTTTGACAGTAAACGGTCGTTATAAAGAAAAGTGACTATTTTCGTGGTCCAGTTTATATGCAAACTCATTGCATAGGATGCTCCCACTCACATGTCTCAACATGAACGATATGTGGATCACATTGTTTGTAGCACTTTACAACTCTTTGTAACAACTACAGAGTGGGCCACAATTCAATAGTGTTACCAGGATGAAATACCCAATTTCATCCCTATTCTTATTAGACCATTTAGGTTATAACTTTATCATGCTTATGTCACTACATAAAGTTACAATATTCAAACTATAGCCATGGATATGTTTATTGGATTTTCATAATAGAATGCAAAATCAATAATTTATTATTATTGATAAATATAATGTTTAACACGAACGGCGAGTTATAGGACATTCCCAATAATTGTATCAAAATTTGAACTTCAAGATACTATACATATCTTATTTTTTCCCTCAATATAACGGTTAATGTATAATAATAAATCAAAATTTAAATATAAAGATAACAATCATACTTGCTCGTCGAAGAAAATAAATTTATGGATTATCTAGGCTTCACTTTGGCATAATATATTTTCTTTATGAATAACAAAAACTTTACTTATCATTCTACAATTCTTTCTATTATGACATTCTTAAAATGAAGATGAGGTCAAAGAAAAAAAAAAAGAAAAACTTGTATTTATTCTTTTAAAAATATTTAGTTATTATGTAAAGGGTGATGTACTATTTGTAAGATATGTCTATTTGAATAATAGTTTTTATCTGAATGGATATATCAAGAGGATTCCACGTTAATGAAAAAGGTGTGATTATTATTTATTTTGAAAATATTTAGTTATCATGGGAAATTAAAATTAAATTACTTATTTACAACATAAAATGATACTTTTTTTTTTTTTTTTCAGTGATTGTATCTGTCTTAAAAGTATAAAATAGAGAAAGAAAAGCTAAAAATATCAACAAAAACCCTAAAGAGTACAAATATATATATATTTTTAATTATAAAGGGGTGTGAATATAAGTTTTTCACTCTCTCCTCTCTCAACTCTTCGTATTGTTTCTTCTCTTCTACTCATGAAGGGCAAAACGGGGAGAGAAAGATTCTCCCCATGTAATCCTTTTTAATAGAGTAGAGATAGAGATTTATCTTTAACCATTTTTTATGTCCACCAATAATGAGAGACAAAATTAAAAAATAATTTTCACCAAGGAAAACTAAATTGGAACTGTTTTAAACTGATTAAATTTGTTAAGAAAAAGCCAATTAATTGAAAAAAAGTATGATACTAAAACATAGATTTTGTTAATTGAAAAGGATTAGCAAAATTACCTTTATAGTCATCGGCCGATCAGGGCTTCGTTTTCATTCAAAATAGCAGAGAAGAAAAGCACAGTTTACGCGCGAAATGAAGAATGGGGTCGCAATCTGAAGCAATTACAGATCACTCTCCTCTACAATGTCGATTTCTCAATTTCCAAATAGTTCCTCTTGGAAAGTAAGTTGTTTTATTAATTTGTATCATCTGTATTTCTTCAACTATGAACATTAATTGAAATAAGAAAATCACAGCCCCGTTGGGTAAAGTATGTCGTTCTTGTTAAAGATGATTACATGCAAAATCAAAGTGGTAGCATCGGTTTTCTCCTTACAATCGCACATCATTCTTGTCAAAAATGCATAATCATTGGCCCGAGTGAAGAATCTGGCTAAGAGTCAGATTCAGAAGATACGAGAGCGAAAAAAGTCCCAAACTCTTATAAATTTTTTGCTCCTAAATGTAGTTCTGTCTCAGTTGATTGACGTGAATATTATTTGGTGGAATTCTTTTATGTTGGAATAGCAGGACTTGGAATTTTGTTTTATTCTTACCAAGATCATTGGATTCGCTAGACACCTCATATAGTACTTCTTAAAACTTCAGCAGTTTAATACTTGTGCGTTCATGGCAGGTTGATTTTATAGTCGTCTAGAATCCCTGTCTACAAGCTTTCTTTCAACTTAATTTTTCTAAGTTATTGTGATTTCAGTCTCCTGGTCAAGCTGTTTCTTTATCTAGAATCCTGACAGAGTGGATTCCTACAGAATGTTGTTTGTTAGTGGTTTCTCGCATGATAATGGTTGAAATTTAAAGCTTATTGCTTGATTTGCTAATAGTTACAGTTGCTAATTGTTTCCACCAAGCCTAGATTTGCTGCTTTAATTAAATATTCAAGATCGATGGCTTCTTGCTATCTGTTCACCATTGTCACTAGCTTGCTTTTTACTATTCAATGTCATAATTGTTTATCTATCGTAGAGGGTTAACTGAAGATCGTTAATGGGCAATTGTCTTGCAAATAGTAGAAGGGTGCTGATGCAAGTTTTTCATTTACTGTCTTAACTCTAAAGCATGGTCATGCGAGACGTGGATGGTGGATTCCAACTGCAGTTCATCGTTAGCCATTTACTTGTGCTTCATCTGAAACAAATTAATGACACGATGAAGCATCAATCATTACATCTTTCTCAAAAACTGTTTTTTTTCATCACAATTTTAAAGCTTTATAAACCCAGGACGTTGATTTTTTTTTTCAATTGGACATGGATTATAGGACTATCTGTTTCTTTTACTTGTAAAATTAAGTTTACTTATATTTATCCGTGTCGAGAAACTTTGGTGCTTTCTGAGTATTTTCTTTCCTGTTGTAACTTGGAAGTAGATGTAATCTAATCCACTTTACAGCTTGGAGCTCTTTATTGACATGGAATTCTTTGATGTTCAATACCCCTGATCAAGCATTATTGATATCCATATTTGCAGTCCCATCAAGATTTCCCGATATTCAAAACCTCTGATAAGTTTGCTCATTTGATTTTTCAAGCTTCTTGTCATCCACAGGATTGGCCTCGTCCTGCAGCTTATATGATGAGAATCCTCTCGCCTCAAGATCTGATTAATGTAAACGAGATCGATACAGATCTTATAAAAGCTTCTAACGATTCTTATTTTTCTTCCAGACCTATTTTTCCATATTGTTCCCTCAACCAGTACCTCTGACAGTGAATAGTCTTCCTCTAGAACTAAGTGCTACAAAGTGAAGATGTCTTAGTCTGAATATAACTGAAATGAAGGTGTACATGGTGACATTGAAGATGAATATGGCCTCAGAAGGTGCTTCATTTCCACTACCAGAAAGTGCACCAACAAATTACAGATTATGGCAAATTTGCTTCAGTCAGCCATCAAATAGAAGACGCAAATAGAGTAGCGACTTGCTGACTTCTAGTAATATTTGACCATAATGTAGATGATGATGAGCAAGCTCAAGTGAGGCTTCAAGTTCAGGGACATAAAACACATAAAATACGGCCTCAGGAAGATGACATACTTGAATATGGGGGGGATTGTTAAACTGCTGAACCATTGTTGATCTTACCTGCAATCTTTCTGGTTGTGACAGTGCTCAGTGTGGTCGTTTGTTATCAAACTACAATATTCCATACTCATTCTCGGTGCTTGCCCACTGGATCTAGCAATTCCAAGTTTCATTCACTTAGCTTCATTTTATTTTCTTGTGGGGGGAGGGTGGATATTCTTTTCTTGTCTGTGTAACCCATGGATGTCAGTATTAAAGCTAAAACAGTTGTTATGCTCCGTTACAAGGAATGATGAGATCTTGATTGTACTGTCACTTTGTAGTGTAGTTATCTCTCCTTCTGAAACCCGAGCACACATCAGATCTTTTTGTTCTCTAGTTTCTGAGTTGCTGCATTTTCAAATTGATAAAGCTGGTAAAAGCTAGGACTTCTAAATTTGATTCAGTTGATTCAAGCACTCCTGAGGCAAAAGCATTTATGAATCTGTAGTTCATTTGAACCTTTCACAAAAAGGCAGGAGTTTTTCTCTCAAATTCATGAAACTGCCATCTTTATTGGTAGCTTTGACACAATGGATTGTATAGAACTGAAAAACAAAGACGACCATTCAAAAGCCACACCAATATCATTTTTCACTCAAATCTTTGGCCAATTTAAGATACACGTACACAGGGGGGTAAGACAGCTTCTTTAATTTCATTGTAAGTGACAGTCTCTCTTTGATGGCAATGCAACATATATACAAACAATATCTCTTCCACAGGCATTTATATATGGCCATATCAATGAATGCATGCTGTGTCCTTGCTCCTAATAAGGCTATACTCTTCACTTGGCATTTCCTAAACTGCACAATCCTCTTGCATGGGCAACATACAATGTTTATGAAAAGTTAACAGAAGATGCTGGCTTCTGCCACCCAAATTTCAACTATTGTACATTTACACTGAATTTACACAAACATCTCAGAGCACCAACAAATTAGCAAATGGAAGTTGCAAAACTTGATCATTGTTTATATGGAGAACCCAACATCCAATTTGAACATTTCTGAAGCTATTTGGCTCTGAAGGGAAAGGGAAAAAAATGCATACCATAAATGACTATAAAAACAGCTTTTTTGAATTTAAAATCTTTCTAAAGTTGATATGGATGCGTAGAGAATCTCGAATTTCTGAGTTATTGAAGTGTTGACTTATTTTCATAATTTCATCAAGTAAACTTAATACAACAAAAGTAATGTTGACTTATTTTCATAATTTCATCAAGTAAACTTAATACAACAAAAGTAATGTGAGTGGTCTGAAAGCTGACAAGAAATTTCATTAATAACTTACCGACTTCTTGTTTGAGTTCAAGCTTACGTTAGGATATTCTAATAATTTTTTTACCACTAAATATTGTGTATATATATTTTCTTGCTGAAGATGCCGGCATTTATTTGGAAAGTGGATAAAAACTTATTTTAATTTTTAACTGAATTTGTCTATATTTATGCAAGTAGCATGAAATGTTGCAACCCCAATAACCAGAGTTAAAGAAAAAATAACCGTAGTTAGGGTTTTAACCGCATGTGAAAAAATTGTTAGGTCATTTTTATTAGCATTAGCAAAAATATACAAAAGACTAGGAAAAAAAAACTCAGTTGCTATATATTTGCCATGCAAATACCCAATTTTTCTGCAGGGTGAGGAAATATTTTCACTTGGTGCCATCTGAATTTGGGATTTATTTTTCATTTTTCCCCATTCGAAGCTTGGTGGCAGAGAGGTTTCATCCAGAAAATTGTTATCCAGATTCTTCAATGGTTTCCGGCGATTCACATCTCAGAAAAGGGATTTTCTGTACGTTATAATCTTCCCTTACATACCTTCGCATTGTACCATTTGAGGAATATGATCCGTTTTCCATTGTTGCTAGATTGTACTTCAATAGGATAGATAAATGTAGGGTTTTGTAAGTGTTACTGAAAATTTGTATTTATGAAACTTTATGCTACCGTAACGAACTGCCAGACTTTTCTGGGCTTGAGCTAAGACGATTCATTTTGTTTTATTATTTGTTTTCCGTGGAAAATGGGTGGTTCGATTTTGAAGAGGGAATTCGTTATCTTTTCTAATTTCGTTTTCTATAACGCTGTTTATGTTGTTCAGCATATGTGGAAGTATATGAGAATGAGACTGTGCTTCTAATAGGATAATGATTAGTTTTTTTCCTGATAAAATGAAAATCAGGGTGATCATTGAACCAGCTGCCTCTCATTAGATTTGGTTGTTCAGGTTTCAATGTTTATTTTGCCAGCGTCCAGAATACCAATGGATGATCAACTCTAAAGAACTGTAGTATGCATCTTGTGGTACATTCTGATGAAGAATGTAGGTTCCACTATTGTTTTGTTTTCCCTATTTTTTGCTGTTGAATATGTTAATGTTTAAGAAGTTTGTTATTTGGTCGTTGGGTTATCTGGTTATCTCGTTACGCGGTTCTTGGATCTGATTTATTGTCATAGATCTGTGATGGGGTAGAAAATGGAATTGATGGATTAGGTAAAACGTTCATTGGTATTTTTACATTTATAACTCTTGAGTGAAATTATTTATTGCATTTTATCTGTTTCCAGTCGACAACTTCCATAGTTTTGCTATGAACTTTGTGTCTGCCTACTTTTGTCAATTTACGTAATTTCCTTTATTCTTGTTCTGCTTTAGGGATTTCAAAATTTTGGGTGATTACTTGATGACGTCCAAGAATATTGGTGAATATACATTGAAGATCAACACACCGATATGATTGTGCTAGCACTTCCAGAAAAGTAGAAGGATATTAGAATACTCGTCATTAGCAAAATTTCAATATTGAGGGGATGGATTGCAATAAAGATGATGCCATTAAGGCCAAGCAGGTTGCTGAGAAAAAGTTTGTAGAGATGGACATTGCTGCTGCAGTTAGATTTGCCTTGAGGGCCCATAGTTTGTATCCCGGTCTTGATGGTCTTCCACAATTTATTGCAACTCTTAATGTTTACTTGTCTGCAGAGAAAAGATTTGATGGATGCATTGATTGGTACAGGATCCTTGGTGTGGATCCTCTAGCTGATGAAGAAACCATTAGGAAACATTATAGAAAATTGGCACTC
Organism: Benincasa hispida; assembly: GCF_027475165.1. Lineage (NCBI taxonomy): Eukaryota > Viridiplantae > Streptophyta > Magnoliopsida > Cucurbitales > Cucurbitaceae > Benincasa > Benincasa hispida. Next base: position 12,642,957 of record NC_143479.1, read on the forward strand.
ATTCTTCATCCTGACAAAAACAAATCAATTGGTGCAGATGGGGCTTTTAAAATTGTATCTGAAGCTTGGAGCTGCTTGTCTGACAAAACCAAGAGAGCAGCATTTGACCAAAAGCGGAATACAAGAGGTATGCCTATGAAGTCCACTGAAACAAGATCATCAGTTCCAATTGTTCGGAATGGTTTCCATAATCTCTCCCCCAATAATAATTTGAATAGATGGCATTGGAGAAGTGATGATGAGGTCCTTTCTGCTCCAGCTTCTCATCCAGTGAAATCCACGTTTTGGACAATGTGCAATTCATGCAAGGTGCATTTTGAGTATCTCAGATCTTATCTTAATCACAATCTTATTTGTCCCAACTGCCGCATATCCTTTTTGGCTGTTGAAAACCCATCACCACCTTTCAATGGGAATCCGTCATCCTCTCCATGGACTTTCAACAGGCAGCAACAGGCTTCCAGTGCATATAGCCATTTCAAGAAATCATTTAATGTGGAGAAGACACAGTTTTCTGCTAGAGGAGGTGTGGACTCAGCTGGATATAGTAGTATGGAATCTATGCATAAATCTTTTCATTCTGATACATCATGTAAACTCAGAGCAACTGAAGGTATGCAAGCATCAGCTTCTTCAACAGCTAAAACTTTTAGTTTCTTCAAACCATCATCTCCAAAGATGAAGGTAGGGCATAAAGATGGCATATCGGAAGCTATGAAAGAGGAGCCTTCTCTGAGAGAAGATCATGCTCCCAACAAAGGGGATGCTGGTCTTGCCGCTACATCCTTCAATGACAGTGCCAGTTCTGTACATAAAGGAGATAGACCGAAGAAAAAAAGACGCATAACTGGACATAAAATGCAGGGTAATATCAAAAACTTCCTCAGGCAAATGGAATTAGATGGTGCAGGGATTACAAAGGAGAGTAGTGGATCTCAAAAGTATAGCTTTGAAGGAAGAAGGACAGTCACAGGAAAGTTTAGACCTGATAATACAAGGGAGCTTTCCCAGCTGGAATTGCGACAGATGTTGATGGGCAAGGCTAGGAATGAGATCTGCAAGAAGCTTAATGAATGGAAAGCAGATGCGTCATCAACCATTTTGCAAAGGATGGCGAATTCTAACAAGGATCTTGTTGAAGAGAAAGAGGGGAAAAGTGTTGTTCTAAATGGTACGAAATCCAGTGGATATCTGAATGCTGCATGTAGTAAAGATGAATTGCTGCAGACCAAATATCCTTCACCTCCAAATTCTGGTGAGAGTCCAGACACCAAAGATTCTGAATCTTTCTCCATGAGCGTTCCTGATCCAGATTTTCATGATTTTGACAAGGATCGTGCGGAAAAGTCATTTGGTAGTAATCAGGTTTGGGCTGTTTATGATGACGATGATGGTATGCCCCGGTATTATGCCATGGTTCATAAAGTTATATCATTGAAACCATTCAAAATGCGAATCAGTTGGCTTAATTCTAAAAGTAACATTGAACTGGCTCCATTGAACTGGATTGGTTGTGGATTTCCAAAGACAAGTGGGGATTTCTGGATTGGAAAGTATGAAGATTATGGCTCTCTCAATTCCTTCTCACACAAGGTTAAGCAGATAAAAGGCAAGAGAGGAGCTATTAGAATCTTTCCTAGTAAAGGAGATGTGTGGGCTCTGTATAGGAATTGGTCTCCTGATTGGAATGAGCTTACCCCAGACGATGTCATTCACAAATATGACATGGTGGAAGTCCTTGAAGATTACAATGAAGATAAAGGGATTGCTGTTGTTCCATTAGTTAAAGTTGTTGGTTACAAGACTGTGTTTCAGCAGCACTCAGATCCATCAAAGATCCGGAATATTCCCAGAGAAGAAATGTTTCGGTTTTCTCACCAGGTTCCTTCATGCTTGCTTACAGGCCTTGAAGGTCAAAACGCTCCTGCTGGTTGCTGGGAGCTTGATCCTGCAGCAACACCCCTGGAACTTCTTCAAGTTGCCAAGGACACTGAAACAGAACTCGAAGAAGCGGTTGAGAGCGCTGAAAAAGCCAATGACAGACACCCACTTGAGGCTACAAAATCTGCTAAAGAAGCAAACATTGAGAATAATGTAGAAACAACTATTCGATGTCTAAAAGTTCAGGATAAAGTAAAGGTGGAAGATCTGATGATGCATAATGGAAATAAGACAACAGTTCAAAAGATGATTGTGTATAGCCGGAAGCGGTTCCGGGGAAAATTGCCAATTGGTGCCGAGTTATCAGCACATTAGACAACTTTTGAGAAATTTTTCTCAGATGAATATACCATAGACATGAGGGTAGCAGCAAAGGCCATACTCAGTACAGCTTCTAAGCACCAATCCGTCCTAATCGTTATTTTGATTTTTTTTTCTTTTGTTCATTTTATTTGTCTTCTCAGCCTTGAGAGATATTAATTGATGACACATGTGGAGAAGTATTTCTTTAGTCTAGTTTTACTCTCTCTACACTGTTTGGGCTACAATTTTGTCTAGCTTTTTGACACCCTCAATACAAATTTCAGTTTCAGTTTCTGGTAGCTTGGGGAGTGTTGGAAAAGGCAGTTTCCTTTGGGTTTGATCGACCATATGGTATACGATATCGTAGCTCCAGATTGATAGGCTAATTTAACTCTTTGCTCCCAGAGATGTAATTACTTTTACTTGTACATTCGAGAGGCATTATCTTCCAGTACAATATTCTCTTCTTTTTAATGAAAAATCCAGTTTGAACACATCTCAGTTGTTGCTCTATGTACTTGGATATATATCTGGATGGTGCATGCTCTTGATTTCCTTTACAAATTCTCCCTTTCTTGCCTGTCTGATTACAGAGAATGCAATCAAAGTCAAATGATCCGAAGAGAAAAAGAATTATACATTTTATTTATGGAAAGTTGTTTATATCTCCATTTTGATTGTTGCTTTTCATATTTGTTTGTTGGATTAGGAATATATTATCTGTTTGACGAGATTTCATAATATTGCAATGTTTCATTGGAAGAATCCAAATCTGATATCTGTTGAAAGAACTGAAGGCTAAATCTGAAGCACTTTCTTCGCATTACTAATAATTTATGGAAGGCACATTCTTATTCTCTTGTTCATTAATGTTGCAGGAAAATGAAGGGCGCATATTACAAGTCTTTGTGGTCTGCTTTCTAAAGCATCAACAATTCGGTACGCAATTTGACTCAATTAATGTTTGAACTTTCTTCAAGAACAAATTTTTCTTTTCCAAAATTATGCTCCTTCATTCACAGTTCATTTCTTTGATTTTTTTTTTTAATTTATAAATTGTATTTGTTTGTTTGTTTGTTTGTGCTGCTTCTGAAATTCAAAAAAGTGGTTTTCAAAAAAGGGAAAAAGAAAGGGAATTATAGGAAGAGTGGGCATGTGGTTAAAGAAAAGGCATTGTCTGCCTCAATACCAAACTACTTTTGGGTATTTAGCAAGTTGTACAGCTTGTTGGACTCTCTTTTTTTTTTTGTTTCAACAGAAACTTCTTTGGCTTGGAATAAAACTTTTAGAAGTACATCACATGTTTCTAACAGGCAAATCCTACAAAATAATTGGTATTGATTTTTTTGGCCTTTATATAAAATTAAATTAAAGTTGTTATGGTTTCAGCGTATGAGAGAATAATATTTTCAAAAGGGGAAAAACCAAGATATTGTTACAAGTGAAAACGGAGAAATTTAGAAGGGTATTTTAGTTAATCTCAATTCTTTTACAATTCCATATTTCGATTTTTTACTCAAAAAGGACAAGAAAAAAAAAACTTATTATTTTTTTTGTGCAATTCAAACCAAACAAAAACAGAAATTCCATAATTTGGTCCTCTCTTATGATACCAAATTCTGGGCATCCTATTTTTAATAATCATATTTCAAAATTCAAAATCTCTACACTAAGGCTTCACATCTCATTTTGATAGAAATACTTTAGAAGGTTTACATTTTCATCTTTATCCATCATTTTAGGGATTATATCATCTGCTATGAAATTCTCACATTTTTTTATTACCTATTGTTACCACTTTGTAAATATAGCACTTGCCTTAACTCTCACAAGTAGTAGCAACACACAATAATATATAAAATTGAGATAATCCAATAACTTATACTATGTTATACACATAACATAAGGGGATCTTTTCAAAAATAGAAAAGTAAGAAAAATGATTCACACGAAGTAGCAAAATTTCAATTTTCTTTAATAGAAATGGATAGAAGTCTATCACTGATAGATGTTGCAGTGTTATTTTTGTTATTTCTGTAAATAATTTGACATTTTTTATATTTGTAAAAAAAATTCTAACATTTATTTACTCATTATAAACCAAAAAAAGTTTTATTTTGACTTTCATGTTATTATTTATTCAGAAAACACGCTCAATACAAAAATCAATTGAAAATATCGTGCTTAGCTATTCAGGACACCTACTAACAAAAAAAAAACCCCAATAAATAGCATAAATAACAATGAATAAATCTTATGCCATCATAATATCCAACAAATTCTCTTTTTTTGTTTTTTTGTTTTTGTTTTTCAAGAAAAGTTCCCCTTTGTTGAAACTTTATTTTTTTACTGTTTATTGATATGGCAAATAATAAGGGTAGCTATTTAAAGAAACCATAATTTTTTCTCAAGAAGAAAAAGAAAACATTCAGTTAAAAAATATTGAGCATATTAAGATATACACAAACTTTTTTGGACAAAAGATAGCATAATGGTATAAAATGGAAGTAGGGGTAGTCATGGTAAAATTTGAAATATTCAAATAATTTATATGAGTCATTTATACCTAAAAAGGATAAATTTAAGATTTTTCTTGTCTTTTCATTCAAATCCTTGACGATTTACTTTGAAGCTCAACCCCTTTTCAATGGGAAAAAAAAGGGGACAAAATCATACTTTCCGCTATAAAAATAACAGTTTGATTCTCCTTTATTTTAATAGGCTGCCAAAAAAATGAAAATTTATTACCAAATATTGAAAATTCAGGCCGGGTGGCCAGAAAATTTAGGGTTAATTAAACGAGGGCTTTTGTTTTCCCCCCATATTTTAATTTTAATATTAAAAAAAAGGGGAAGATGAAATCTTTAAAATGCAGAGGTGGAAGCTGAGAAACGAATCGTGAAGGCTGTTACCTTATCTCAACTCTTTTCGGAGTTCTGCGACTCTCTCACCCTTTTTTCTTCCTTCCATCTTCACCTCTTCAAAAATTTCTTCACATTCCCCAAAATCACTTCCCTATTTCCTCAAATCTTCTCATCAATCCATCAAATCCCCTCCCAGCATTTGGCCAACCCTTACTACTACAATCGCCGCCGTCGCCGGCCGATGGACACCAACAATCAAACCCAATCCTCCCCTTACCCTCCCCCTCAGGCCCCTGTCCCGGCCCCTCCCTTCCACCACCTCCTTCAGCAGCAGCAGCAACAGCTTCAGATGTTCTGGTCCTTTCAGCGTCAAGAAATCGAACAGGTTAACGATTTTAAAAACCATCAGCTTCCTCTCGCCCGCATTAAGAAGATCATGAAAGCCGACGAGGATGTTCGTATGATCTCTGCCGAGGCCCCCATTTTGTTTGCCAAGGCTTGCGAGCTCTTCATTCTTGAACTCACTATTAGGTCATGGCTCCACGCGGAAGAGAATAAGAGGCGGACATTGCAGAAGAATGATATTGCTGCTGCCATCACGAGGACCGATATCTTTGATTTCTTAGTTGATATTGTGCCTAGAGATGAGATCAAGGACGAGGCTGGGTTGGGAGGCATGGTCGGAGCCACTGCTAGCGGAGTGCCGTACTATTACCCGCCTATGGGCCAACCGGCAGGGGCTCCAGGGGGGATGATGATTGGGAGACCGGCAATGGATCCTACCGGAGTTTACGCTCAGCCGCCGTCCCAGGCATGGCAATCGGTGTGGCAGACCGCGGCTGAGGACGGTTCTTACGCGAGTGGGGGCAGTAGCGGGCAGGGTAATCTTGATGGTCAGAGGTAGGTGTTTCTTGGCTGTTTGTGTGATTTGAATTAGTAATGCACAACTAATGATTCAGTATTTAAGCTTTATCTTGTCTTCTATCCGTATTAGTGCCTGTGATCAGGCTGAATTGAATTCTTACATTTTCATGTTTTACCTGATTTCATATTCACGTCTTCTGTATCGGGAGATTTTATGTTGTTGTTGTTGCTGTTGCTATTTTCTTTTTCTTGACTGCGTAATCGCCCCGCTTGAATGTGTTGTTTTGTTGAGTAATTTTTAGGATTTATAGGGTTTTGTTTGGAGCCGTTTTGGTTGAAAGCCTCATCTTTGGTTTTTGCTGTCTAATAATTTTTGTAAAATTTTCTCCCTTTCTGATGACTCCCAACTTAAGAGGGCTTCTTTTAATTTAAAATTAAAAAAAAAGGAGCCATCTCCTTTCGCCTTTCTTGACAGGTTATCCTATTTTTCTCCCTCTCCATTTCTTGTTTCTTTGACGAATGTTTCTTTGTAGTTCCGATGTATGAATTTCCCAGCAAGAATAGATATCAGTAGTTTTTCCTTTTTATTAATGCCAAGTGGAGGAATTTTTGTAATCATCTTGGCTTGTTCAATATCCTATCCATTATCCTTCTTTTTATATCGTTGTTTTTACATCTCCTTTTCATGTAATAAAGCTCTCTTTCTGACCCTTTATGAAACAAAAGTGACAAATCAGTAGCAATAGCAATGGTTGAGAATGAAGCTTTCAACCTGTTTATTTTAGAAAGTTGTAATATAAAACAATGTAAAAGGACATACAAAAAATAGCCCAACGAAAGGAGCTTTCAACCTGTGTATTTTAGTCTATCAAGACCTGTCTCACATTTAGGGGACATCAAGTGATTACCCGACCTTCCTACTGATCTAAACACGTTATTCTTGTGACTTGGTGATGTCTTAATTATAATAAATTCTTATGTAATTATACTCTTTCTGTGATCATTAGTCTCTTTGGGTGCGGGTTCCCTCGTCCCCAGCCCTTAGGGTGTTTCTTTCTCTTTGCTTAATATACATCCTAGTTTCTTATTAAAAAAAGAAGAGACTTGTTTTTCTCTCTCAGAAAAAAATGGATATATAATTTTTTTTTCTAATTAGCTTGTGTGCCAACAAGGAACCCATCCATTCAAATGAAGGGATGAATCAGGTCCTAAAAGGATTATCTTTCATTTTCTATTGATTTCTTCCCCTGTAACGCAGTGCATCTTGAATGAATCTTAGAATGAACGATTCATGTTGTCCAAGTATTGTACTCATAAAATGTAGAGGAAATTTTTTTAATGCTTTTGAGAACTTTGAGAACTTTGAGGTCTAAAGGTTGTGTTGGTCACTTTTTAGTAGATTGATTAAAGGATTGTTAAATGATTTTGTGTTCCCTCCTACTAACCAAAATTCCTCATAATAATAAAGCCAATTAGGAATGAGGATGGCTGCTTGTGGATTGAGGAGGTGTTGAATAAAAGAGGATGGTACATTGAAGTCTCCAAGGTGTGGACTGTGGAGTAATGGGAGAAAAATTGACCATATTCATCTGGTAGTGGTAGGGGAGGAGCTAATTTGTTGGAAATCATTCATTTACCTTGTGTGGTAGTTCCTATAAATGGGGAGTCTAAAGGAAATGGAGAAATTTATTCATATTGACAAAAGGAATAAGATAAGGGCAAGGAGTAGAGAGAACCCCTCCCCAAAAGGGGGAACTATTACCAAAAAAAGAAAGCCTTCCAATTTCTAATATCAAGGCAAGGCTATAAAAACACCCAAAATCTTTGCGACTTCAGCTCCGCCAAGAGGCCAAGTGTTGTATGCTACAAACAAAAGAGTCTCCCTAGATACGATCATTCTAAAAAATCTGATGATTTCTTTCTTTAGAAGGTGACCACATCATAGCCTTAACCACACAATCCCACTAGATCTTAGCCTTCCCCCTGAAGCAAGTTCTGCAAAGAGCCTCTAAGAGCCAATCCCAAATCTTCTTAGGGAGGCAAATGGATTAGCCATCTCATTTAAAATAAAAGATCAGCCCTTAATGAGCCACAAAAGGGGCAATGTAGGAGCAAGTGATCAATAGACTCTTCCCCTTTGAGCACAGGCAGAAGCATGATGGAGACAAAGTCCAGGAGGGGAACTTCCTCAAGCTTACCAGCAGTATTCAACGCTCTCTAAAAGACAGTCCACAGAAAGAGTCCTTTGACTGATTTAGGGGGTGGCAGCCTTTCAAATAAGCTTCAGCCACCGATTTGATTGATTAGACAATGGACAAAAAAGCAAACTTAGACGAGAAGGAAAGCTGAAAGTTGAATTAGTGCAAAAAACTAAGACTGTTTGTTGAGGTGGTGAAATTTGATTGGTCCACAATTCAGCTCAACTATCGATCCACTTTGGTCAAGTTTTGTAGGAATTCCAAGCTTCAAATCTTCGAACCACACTCAAGTTGTGTGAAGAACTTGCTTCCATGATGTTCTGACGAAAATTGTCACGGTTTGAGTCAAAATATGCAGATCCTAGTTAGAGGATGCAGGTTGTGACCTTCTCTAGTTAGTTGCTTTTGATGTGTAGAATCATTGACTTCCATGGAAAATTTTCCATACAAGCGGAAGTTGGGTTCCAGAGAGGAATAAAACCTTTGTATAGCTGTATGACAAGTTACTGGTTATGTTTTAAAAGGCAGGCTAAAGGCAGCCTTGAAGCCTTTCCTCTTGAATAGGCAGCATGAGATTTTTGAGGCAGTATGAGGTGTAAGCTTTAAATTTAACTAAGAACATTTAACAAATTCTAAGTATGGCCAAGTATTATTGCTATGCATAATAGGCATATAAGAGTACAAAAAAACCACTCTTGTCAACTGTTAAACAAATATTTTAAAAAGGATATCTTTAACCTCACTACTGTTATCATTTAAAGGATGAACAAATACTATAAAATCTTTATTGTCAATACTTTTAAAGTTACAATAGCAAAAATAGTAATAGTTCATATTGTCACAACTTAAGCTTTTATATTCTTTAAGAATGAGACAAATTAACATTATAACACAAAGCATAGTCACTACAAGCCTCGGTGCCTCGTCACAAAGGCCTACAAGCCTCTTGTGGTTCAAAGGAGGCTTAAGTTAAGGTGTATGCCTTGCAGCCTTTAAAACATTGGTTACTGGCGTGGATACAAAGTAACGCCTTATGGAAAGTTCTGGGATCCCCCTTGCCTTTGAAAGAAAACCTTCCAACTCTCTCCTACCAAAACCCAATATTAATTCATGAAGCTTATTTTAAACAGAATCCTCGAAACAAATCGGTAAAAAACTCAAAACCAAGAAATAAACCCAATAAAAACGAAAATAGTTCTGAAAATTCCGAAATGCAAGACAAAGGAGCTTTTCACGATAACCAAAAGATGTTTGAAAGTCAAAGAGAAGGTCCTCTTATAACATGTTCCGTGTTCCTTTTTTTTCTACTACAAAATGTCGCCAACTCTATTCTAACTGCCATTGAAGCAGTTAATGACCTAAGAAGAAGAAAGAAGGGTTAGATGATGGAAACACATTGACAAGGCTTTTCTTTTCCTCCAAAATATTACATCATATATCATATATGGGCTGGGGAGGTTAAAACCTACGACTTCTTTGAGGAAGAAGTAGAGATTCCTTACCCTATAACCTCAAATAGTACAAGGAGTCAAGGACTTATTTTTCAGATTTGAATTTTCTTCTTATTATCCTTAAGCTAGAAGACTTTGGTGAGAAACGGATGAGATGGACGCTCTTAGTAGGCTACAAAACAGGAGTGCAAACTGGCTTGCTTATAATAGTATTAGAAATAAGCAAGGATGGTCCAACTTTTAGTCACCCCCAGTTTATGGATGATACTATTCATTTCTTTGCTTATGATGATGGAAACTTCAACTGCTTGTTTATGATCTTGAAGATATTTCAGAAATTTTCCATGTTGAAAATAAATATCAGTACTTCTTTTGCTGAGATCAGTTCAAATGTAGGGGGATTGGTTATATATATATATCGCATTAACTGTTCATCAAAGATATCTAGAGAGTCCGAAGTTTTAACATGTTTGTGTACGATCAAATACTGAACTTAAGGCGTCAATTAATTTGTATGGAAATTGATACTCAAAATTATGTCCAAATTGTTTGTCATTCTTAGCTTTTTCGAGTTCTCATTCTGATGTTTGTTTCCCTGCAGCTAAGCAATTCTTGTGTAGATGATCTGCTGTCTGGTGCAATGAAAAAAACTGATGGGTTTTGCTGATCCTGTCCAGGGCGTAAAATGAAGTGTATTTTTCTTTTATGTTTCCTTTTCGCACGGGGTTAACTTTGGAAACTTGTAAAAACTTTAACTAGATGTCGTCGAATTGACATTACTTTGTTAGCTTGTTTCTACGTTTCTGATATGAATTGGCTTTTATCATTTTGGTTCAAGATCAATTTTACCTTGTTGATCTGAGGAGCGTTATGTTGGATACCGCTGGACTCTGTCTGGGAGAATCTTTTAAGTTGTGTTTGGATGGAACCAAAATAATGAACTGAGTAACCCCATTTTGGGAAGGGAGATGAAAGAAGAACAAAGAACAAAGAGATTTCAATATTCATATGATTCAGGTCTTAGCTGTTTCAATCCCTTTTTAAAGTTCCAATCCATCCAACTCTCACTAATAAAGGAATCAAATTCCACTTCTCTTTACCTCTCTTTCAATCACACCTTTTTCTTTCCCATTCCTCACAATTCTTATAAAGAAAATATTATACTTAAAAAAAAATAAGCTCTAGTTTCAGAAGTGATCTCAAAAGTTGAATGAGTTTTGAAGTTGCCCAAGCTGTGTGAGGAATGCAAGATATTGTCAGTGACTTGAAATACCAAGATTTTTCTTTGTACAATAGTGCCAGAGATTCAAACTACAAACTATGGTGAAACACCAAAATTATGTTTATGACTTCTCATGCAAATATATCTTTCAAGTTGAGTAGTCTTTATGGTTTTTCCCCCTTCGGTGTAGCAATATAATTTGGAATTCAAATATTCTACTATTTACATTTATTTTTAGTACTTGAAGCATTTTTAGGATACAAACTTTACTTATTTTCTTTAAGCACGTTTGAAAGTGATCTTAAAACAGTTAAATTGTCATCTTTAAAATCACTCAGAATTTGATTTTACTTATTTAAAATCGATTTTAATAATATGAAAAATGCATTTAAAAATATAGAATTAAACATTAAATTGATTTTAAATCATTAAATTTCATGTTATTCGGTTTTAATAATTATTTTATTTATTTTTAATCATAAAACCTTGAAATGGTTTATTTAAAATATTAATGACAATAATTGAAATGGTCTTTATGTAAAATTAAAATTTAAATATTAAAGAATAAAGTAGTAGTTAGATAAATAAGACTAAAATAGCAACTAAACTAAATATGTTCTTTTTTTTTATTTTTTTATTATTTTTTTATTTTTTTATTTAGGAAGAAAATAGATATAATATATGCTTGGAAGAGTATTTTAACCCATATATTTGTGGAATAAAAAAAATAACTATATATTTGTGATCGATCCTTTGAAACCAAACCACAAGGAGGTCAACTCGTTTGGTTTCCGTTTCCCCGATCATTCTGATTCTGACGAAGCCCCATTCCCAATTTATCAAAATTTGATATCCACTTCGCAGGGAATGGACGCCATTGATTCAGTCGTTGATCCTTTCAGAGTGTTCGCTAAGGATAGCGTTCGTCTCGTCAAAAGATGCCACAAGCCTGATCGCAATGGCATGTCTTTCCTTCACCTCCTTCGTTTTTTTCCTTTTATATACGAATCCTTGTGAATGAATACAAATATTAGGAACTGCATTGTCTATTCTTTTCTACGATTCTGATGCATTGCAGCAACGATTTTGACACAGAATTCACTAAAGTGGCATTCCGTACGGCAATCGGTTTCGTCGTCATGGGATTTGTTGGGTTTTTCGTCAAGTTGGTCTTTATTCTGATTAACAATATAATCGTCGGATCTGGATAGGTTTGATTCTGCTCCGTTTCTGTTTGCTAGGGCTTATTGTGTTTTTGTTTTGAGATTGAATTTTCAACTTTAAGAAAAAAAAGGTTATTGTTGATTTACATGTGCCCTTGCTAATATCAGTTCCTGAAATTTGTATGCATCAATCAATTCTATTCTTTAACTTTGATTTGCATACATTCTTTCAGGGATGAAGTTCCTCGTTGAAGGCATTTTGGTTGAACACATTTTCGTTGAGTTAACTAAGTAGTTGCTATTGCCACTTCGGCATTTTGTACTTTTAGTCTTTGACAAGCAAAGCTCGTTTGAATATATAATGACACTGTTTATTTTCTTTTTCTTATGTAATAAGGTTTCTCAATTAGTGCTCTCCCCTGAGATAATATGCTGCTGATCAAGATCGCCTTTACAATTATTGTATGGACCTTTTTTTTTGTTCCCTTACCTTTAAACGCCCCCAGTCTTATTCCATATTCCTCCTGTCATTGATAATTCAGTCTTATTCCATATTCCTCCTGTCATTGATAATTGACCTTCCAAGAGCATAAGGGGCAAGATTATTAGAGATGATCTCAGAATTGGTTGGCCGCGCCCTTAAGAACAGAAATAGTTGGGCCAGCCTGAAAAGTTTGTTAAAAATTTCTTTTGGGAGGGACCTTCGATGAAAAAAGGAAAGGAACGCACAATGTCAGATGAGATATCTACGACCTAAAAGGCTCTTCTTTTAGGAGATTTAGGTATTGGCAGTTTAAAACAGAGGAATGAAGCCTTACTTGCAAAATGTATATGGAGATTCTCTCAGGAAAAGCATGCCCTTTGGACTTTGGAGGAAGTTTGTAGTTTCTAAATACTAGTTATCTGCCCCTCGCTACCATTGACCAATTCCCACCACAAATGCTCCCTTTCAGTGTCTCTAAGCTCTCCAGAAAAGTAAAAGGTCAATACGAGCAGAAAACACGAGATGGGAAAGAGATGTCTTTTTGGAACAAACATTGAATTCGGGAAGTATTTTTGGCTGCTGCTTATAACAGTCTTGATAAACTCACCAATAAAACCCAATGTTACCATCTCAGAATGTTGGAACTCAACCAGTCGGGATTGAGCTTTTGGTTTTTGAATAAACCTAAAGGAGAATGAAATCATTGAATGAGCTTCCTTATTGCTTCTCCTCGAGGCTTTCATTATTAGCAATGACTTGGATAGTTGGATTTGGCCTGTGGAGTCCACATCAACAAAGACCGAAATCCTACAACAAATATCTGCTAAACAAACGCAATAAGAAGCCTGAGCCCCCTTACAAGAGCATCTGGGACTGAAGGAAAATTTTCCTTTGGGGCCACTGGGGAATCAACACCAATGATAGGCTGCAAATGAAACTTTCACACCAGGCCTTATCTGCTTCTGTTTACCATTTTTATTTGAAAGAATCAGAATCTCAAGGCCATCTCTTCATCTCTTGTACTTATGCCTCGCAATTCTGGATAACAATTTTAGAATCCTTCGGCTGGTCTACAGTGATGCCCATCAACATCGACGATTTCCTTTCATATTTCTTTATGGGGTCACCCTTTCAAAGCTCAAAAGTAAGTTATATGGACACCATTAGTCAGAGCGTTTTGCTGGACCCTTTGAAGGGAGAGGAACCTCATTTTCAATGATAAAGCGAAGGCCCGTGTTCACTCTTTTGACTTGGTGCTCTTTACTGCTTTTAGTTGGTACAAATGTACAAATTCCTTTCAGGATTGTAGTCTCACTAATCCCATAGCTACATGGAAGTATTTACTGTTATCCACACTGAGTGGTTGGAAATTTTTGTCTAATCTATTGCATTTATTTTTTTGCGTTCTGTAATTTTGAGCATTCTTTTGCTCTTTTCCTTCCAAAAATTGTCTCACCTTAACCATGTTCATGCACTTAGGAATGGTGGTGTTATTCTTAAAAGTTAAAAGTTCCATCTCTTCCCTTTTTATTTATTATTAGTATCACTCTATTTTAAGGAGCAAAACGTAACAATAGTTCACTCCTGTATGCAACCTTATCTCATTCTTTTCTGTTGCTTCTACTCCCTTTTCATATCTTGACAAAAACTCCTTTTCACAGGTAGATTTCATGGTGCAAAGGTTTTCATTCAGAATGTTTGAGGAAGTTCTTTGGTCGTGATGTGCAATGTGAGATCAGTTCCTTCACTTCTTTGGCAATATCTCCTGTGAGTTCCTTAAACAAATCCACTCTTATTATCATAGAAATAGTTTCAAGAAACAAGAGTAAGTAGAGCGGTAGAAGGAAGGTCTGTTTGAATTGACTAGAGAGGAAAATATTTTTTAAAAAAATTATTTTTATTTAAATTCTTTTGATAAATACGGCTTAAAATACATTTTGAAAGTGTTTTAAAAATTATTTTGAATTGTTGCCAAACATTTCAATCTTTTGAAAAATGATTTATTTTTAAAATTAAAGACTTGAAAGTTAAATCAAACACATCTGAAAACTCCCCACTACGCTTCTCTCTCCCCTTTCTTGCTTCCCTAACACATCCGAAAACTCCCCACTCTGCTTTCTTGCTTCCCTTTATAAATCCTTCTCTTTCATTCCCAGTCTTCACGCCATTTGAAAATCTTCCCACCGAGTGAAGTCATTGCTGTGAAAGAGGGAGACACTTTGCATTGGGAGATTATCAATCCTTGCATTATGCTATCTTTTTATTAGAAAAAGAAATCCCTTTCTAATTCCTAGATTTCAAATCTTATACTTTTAGCCTTGACTTTTCATTCAATACTGTGCTGAATTGAGATAGGATGTTTGGAGTTCACATGTTTGTGGCGTTCATATATCTGTGGAGTTTATATGTCTGTGTTTGCGGTGCAGAGTTAAGTTTGGGTATCTGATGAAACTTTAAATAATATGCTTTTATGATTACTATTTTTGTTTTGTAAATTTTTTATTCAATAATTCTACCAATCTTTGTTTGAATTAAATATGAATTATAATTTTTTCTTTTAATTTTAAGAACTTTTCTTTCTTACTTTTTTTGGACAATGAACAACATTTAACTAGAAATATGGTTAAATAAAATGAGAAAATAAATTGAAATCAAAACTTTTTAGCCAATTTTTCTCCATAAATTTCATTATCGTCTTCTTCTTTTTCTTCTTCTTCCTATTGTTACTTTATATTTTTATCATGTCGTGTATTTTTTTAATTAAATCTCCTCCATCATCGTAACAATCAATGAAATATCACCACATTTTTTCAACAGTTTTACTTTCATTTCCTTTAAATTTAAAGGATCATTAGAGAATAAATCTCTATTTTTCACTAATTCTTGTTGGAAAATGTTCCAAGAAAAAAAAAATTCCTTTTATAGTTTTTGTATTACATGTTACATACTTTTCAATTACATACATACTTTTCAATTACATACATACTTTTCGTCTAAATATTTTTAACACTCATTTAATATGTGAATTCATTACGTATAAATATTGTACTTAATGTAGACAAAATAATATTTTTTATATAATCAATAACCCTACAACATACTTTAATAGTCACTAGTCTTATAGTAGTCGAAAGTGGTTGTCGAAATTGATTATCGAAGATGATTTTTGCTAAAGTTTGTAGTTGGAAGTGGTTGTCGGAGGCTCGGAGCCTGAAGTTGGTCACTTGAAGGTGTATTGGACTTGGTGTTGAAGTTTGTCATCGGAAGTGGTTTTCGAATCACGGAGTTGATCGGGTGAAAGTGGTCGTCGAAGTTGATCATCAAATATGAATTTTGCTGGAGATTGTAGTCGGAGGTGACTGTAGGAGCCCAAAGTTAGTCGCATGAAGATGGCATTAGAGTTGGTTGTCGGAGTTTGTCGTCGAAGTTGCTTGCTCAAAGGTGATCATCGAAGGTGATTTTCATTGGAGTTTGTAGTCGGAGTCTACGAAGGTGGTTGTCGGAGTTGGTCATTGTTGTAGGAGCCAATTGGTTGTTGGAATTGGTAGCACGAAATTGGCCGTCGGAGTTGGATCACCAAAGGTGGTTGTCGGAGTTGGTCACGTGAAGTTTGTCGGAGCTTGGAGTTGGTCGTCGAAGCTATCATCGGAGGTGGTTGTTGGAACTCGAACACTACAAAAATTTTCACTTTTTCCTGTGCAAAAAAACGTTGGGCAAAGTACTAAAAACGTCGAGATGGGTTATACCAATGCATTTTTTTGCATCTGGCATAATCGTCGCCGTATCCATGTCGGGAGAAGTGCCTCCGTCGGCATATGTGTTTTCCCAACAAAATACAATTTGCATCGGCAAAAACATATTTTTAAACAACAAAATTTTTCAGTACAATAGGCAGATTTCTGCCAACGTTTATTTGCATCGGCATAAGTTGTTTATTATTTTATATATTTTTTTGTAACAAACAAATTACCAAATTTTTATTTCCTGAATACCTAATTATGTAGAAACAAAAGTTAATCTTCAAACAAATCATTTGGAGACAAATATAACAAAAGTAAGCTTATATATATATAAATAAGACTAATATTCAATATGCAAGCTATAAAACTGTGTGCAATTAAATTTGAACTTTTCTAGTTTCTTACAAATTTCCTACACAAAAAAGGTTTAATCTTCCCTAAGCTAAAATATCTTAAACCCAAATAAGTGAAATACTAAATCAAACTAAGTAATCATCTCAAAATCTTCTCGCAATCTCCAAAAAAAAAAAATGATCTTTAAGAATTACGACTTGAAATAGGAAAAACAAATATCAGGAAAGATTTCTTAAAATCAACAACAAAAAAAAGCATAAAAAAATCTTAACAATCACACAAAGACTAAATAAAATGTTTAAAATGATTATGAGAAATGATCCCCTTCTCAAGTTACAAATATGGCGTGAATATTCATAATCAAAACATGGACACTACAAACAACCATTTTATTATCTAAAAAGTGATTAAAATGGTTATAATTAAGAGATGAACCTCTCCCCCTTTAAACCTCCACAACTACAAATAAGCTAAGAACAAAGTTTTTTTTAAGGTGTACGTGTAACGTCCCAAAGTTATTTAAAAAAAAATAGAGGGAGAAAATATTGGTTATTTTTAGGAAGAGGGGCGTAGGATTTTAAAAAGGGGCCTTGGATGCGTGCATTTTAAAAAGGGGCCTTGGGATGCGTGCAAAAGGACAAAAACAGAGGGTTTTCTTTTTTTCTTCTCTCTTTTTTCTTCTTCCTCCTCCTCTAGCCCCCCCCCCTGCAGTCGCCAAGTCTCTTCGCCGAGCTCCGCGGTTGACCGCGCGCCTCTCCGTCCACCTCTGTCGTTAGTCGCGCGAGTTCGTTGATTCTTCTCCGCGCTGTCGCTCGACCTGACGCAGACGAAGTCCGTACTCCGTCTGCCGCTCGACCGACGCAGATCGCTCCTCGCCATCAGCCGCGCCGCCGTCGACCGTGGGTTTTCCAGCCGCGTCGGGTTTTTCTCTTCCAAGCGTCGTTCTCGGTCCGCCTGTTGTCATCAGCGCTGGTAACAGTCGGTTCGTGACAGTCCGGCCAAGCATTCTGTTGGGGGTAAGTTCGTTTTCTTTGTTTTGTTGGCAGCCCATTGTCATTTGGGGATTCTTGGGCCTAAGCTAACGTTCACCTATGGATTTTGCAATTGGTTTCAGGAACGTGTGTCGGTGAAGGAAGTTCTCGAGCGGAGTAGGGTCTTGTTTTAGGACTGTGAAGTGGTTTACTGTTGGTTGCCCTATTAGGCCTGCTGAGAAATATTTTTCTTTGTTATATGTGAAACTGTGATGAAATTTGCTATGGGTTTTGTGCTGAATTTGATGTGTTGAATTTGAGTTATTCTTACTGTTGGATGTAAGGATTAAAGGGATACTGTGATAAGGTTAAACATGGATATAATGTGTTAAGGCCTGATGTTTGAGTACTGATGTATGAGTTATGAATAAGTACCTTTGTATGAGTTATGAGTAGACTGTGAAACAGTTGATTGAAGTATGGGTAACGGTGTTCAAGTTTGATGCTGAGTCATGGCCTTGATTGTATATGTGTTTAATTATGTAACAGATGTTTGTAAGCGTATGTCCACATGAGATTTTAGTGATCGTTAGTGTACCATTGTGCCATGCATATCGCATGTGTGAGCCTTCGGGTCCACACCCTATGCTTATGTACGATGTCCTTTTTGGATCACCACTTGTATTTATGTCGTGACCTTTGTGTCACTACTTATGAAAGCGTGCCTTCGGGTTCGCCCCTTATGCCTATGCCTATGTTTACGATGTCCTTGTGCATTTTGGGTCTAATGGATAAACTAATAGATCACTGAGTGGGCCCAATAGTGGGCCGCTTACTGAGTATATTTTTATACCCACCCTTTTCCCCTATTTTTCAGGTAAGAGTAATGACAGACTGGTGCATGACAAAAGAGATCCGTGACCTGGCCATTAGGACGTTTCACTGCTTCCACATCTAGTATTACATTTTGAAATCTGGTTTAGGAGTTAGGCGTCTTTCACTTTTGTGCAAAATATAACAATATTATTATTTAACTATTTAATTTCATTCATTTGTTGCTGGTAGGATTTAGGGGTATCCCGATTAGTAAATTATTTTATTTTATTTTACTTTAGTTTATTTATTATTATTTAATTATGTTTTTCCATCCTTGCTCGATTGAGCATCATTAAATAAAATATTGGCTCCTTAATTTGATTTAAAAGAAATTGTACGATTGAGCCTATGCATGCATGAAGTAGCGTCCTAGAGTGTTGTAGGAAACTAGGGTCGTTACAGTACAATCAAGCTTCAAGATAATCTAAAACATAATTATAACATATACATCTCCCTCCCCTCAAGCTACGAACGTATCCTAATTTCTAAAGTTATATAGTCTATCTCTCAAAAGTAATATACAACTTTTGAGACTAATAAGTAATTAAATAGTCCTAAAAATATATAATCCATCTTTCAAAAGCTATAGATAAGCCGAAAGAAAGTTCCTAGAAAGTGTCGGAACCTCTTATATAGTCCATCTCTCAAAAGTAATATACAACTCTTGAGATTAAATAAGTAATTAAATAGTCCTAAAAATATATAACCCATCTTTCAAAAGCTATAAATAAGCCAAAAAAAAGTTCCTAAAAAGTATCGGAACCCCTCTCCACGTTGTGAACCCTTCCCTCCTAAATCCACCTAAATTTCTTTCAACTCTAAAATCGTCATTCAAAATGTCCTAAAAGCCTAAACTATGTTACAAACATGTCGTAAACACTACAACAACCATTTTACTATGCTATGAACATGTCGTAAATCCACTTATACAACTTTTGAGACTAAATAAGTAATTCAATAGTCCTAAAAATATATAGCCCATCTCACAAAAGCTATAAATAAGCCAAAAGAAAGTTCCTAAAAAATGTCGGAACCCCTTCCCACGTTGTGAACCCCCTCTCTCCTAAATCCACCTAAATTTCTTTCAAGACTAAAACCATCATTTAATGTCCTAGAAGCCTAAACTATGCTACAAATGCGTCGTAAACGCTATAAACAACCATTTTATTATGCTACAAACATGTCGTAAATCTACTTATACAACTTTTGAGACTAAATAAGTAATTCAATAGTCCTAAAAATATATAGTCCATCTCTTGAAAGCTATAAATAAGCTAAAAGAAAGTTCCTAAAAAGTGTCGGAACCCCTTCCCACGTTGTGAACCCCCTCTCTCCTAAATCCACCTAAATTTCTTTCAAGACTAAAACCATCATTCAAAATGTCCTAGAAACCTAAACTATGCTACAAACACATCGTAAATACTACAAACAACCATTTTATTATGCTACGAACATGTCGTAAATCTACTTATACAACTTTTGAGACTAAATAAGTAATTCAATAGTCCTAAAAAATATATAGTTCATCACTCGAAAGTTATAAATAAGCTAAAAGAAAGTTCTTAAAAAGTCTCAGAACCCCTCCCCACATTGTGAGCCCTCCCTCCCAAATAAGCTAAAAGAATTTCTCTTGAAACCTACAAAGTAGTAAAAGGAAAAAAAATGATTTCTATAGAACTACAAACTTGCCTTAAACACACTTAAAACATAGAGAATGTTGGAATAAAAGTATCTATACAGGTTACCATAACTGCAGAATAGCCATATAACAATGTAACAAGTTCCTAAATCCACTAAAACACAATATTTAACATAAATTTACACATGTATAATATAATACAATGTACATGTGCATCTTTGGCGGCTTCGCTTACCCACCCATCCTTCTCTAAGAAGTGACTTTCGTGAAACAATTCCACTAAGCCGATATCTTCACCATTTTTGTTGTCTATAGTTCAATAAAAAAAATTACTAGTAAGACATAATGAGATAATGAATAAAACAACAACGAATTTGCATTATATTAATTCATTTTGCACTTGTAGAAAGGATTTTGACCCACAACAATGGTTGAAGTTTAGACCTTTTCTACTCTTCTTATTCGTCTCATTTTTTTGCTACACATATTTAAAATTTATTATTACCGAAGTGAAACTTTGCTACACTTTGACTCTTAAAGCAACTTAAAAAGTTTCTAAAAAGTATGAACAACAAACATATTACCCAAAGAAACTAAATAACAATTGAAATTCATCTTGTAACTCCATTATCCACAAGAATAGTTTTTGACATGCCTTTTATGTGTAATATTTTTTTATAAGCTTTTTGAACTCGCAAATGCTCGTGGAATCCCTCTAGCCACAATCTATAAACAAATTAAGTTCCAAAATACACCTTTTTACATTTAGTTAAATAAGTAATTGAGTTTCTCTCTCTAACTTTATAAATCTTACTTTCTATTTTTTCCATCAACATAAATCACATAATAATGGAATGTCAAAATTCTAATAATCATCCATGTAGTTCAAATCTTTTCTCCCCATTTTTTTTCAACCATTTGTAGAAAAACAACAATTACAAGATGGGTATTTAAAATTGATGCTACAAATACAAGATAGAGAAAAAAGAGTATATTCAACTACAAGTTACAACCTTTAGTTAAAACTCATTAATGTAATGTAAAAAAGTGTGTTCTTTTTTTCATTTATTTTCTAATACATTCATTTTAATCATTTGAAAAAGAGGAGAAAAAAGTTGTTGGAAATGAGCTAATATACCATTTAGAAGTTTTAATTAGATCTTTATTTTAGTAAATGACACTTTAATACCCACCATTTAACTATTTTTTTTTCCAGAAAAATCAATGTTAATCAATAAAAAAAAGTATTGTGTTAACACAATAGGTAAACTTACAACGTGCAACTATCAAAGTTGGAGTAGCGTGCGGCGCCCGTGTCAAAGGAGTGTATGGTTTCCGGCGTCGAAAGAGCGGCCACTGGACCTCCAAGCTTGCAAAGAAAAAAGTGATGGGGGGAGGTGGAAGAAAAAAAAACATAGGAGGAGGGGAGGAGTGGGAGGATTGGGAGGAAAATGGTAAAAAAGTGGAGTGAGAAAGGAAATGGGGGGAAAAGAAAGTGGGAATTAGGAAAAAATGGGAAGGAAAAAATGGGGGAAAGGGAAGAATATTTTTGTTTAAAACTTTGGCCTATGCGTTGTGCGTCGGGATAAATGTCTAGTTGCGTCGGCATAAATAAGTAAAAAAAACGTAGGTCTTGCTTCATTTTGGCCGACGAATTAAAATTACGTCGGGAGAAACCAGTCTATTCAACAAAAATTGATGCGTCGGGAAAAAGAACGTCGAAGCAGGTAAAAATTCTTGTAATGGGAGTTGGTCGCTGGAGTTACCATCAGAGATGGTTGTCAGAGTCTGGAGTTGATCGTCGGAGTTGTCATTAGAGGTGGTTGTCGGAGTCCGGAGTTAGTTCTCGAAGTGTGACAGTGGCCGATGGGTGGAACCATTGAAAACATTGGAAGAATGGAGAGTTAGGGTGAATTAGTAAAATATGCAACTCAACTACACCAACATTTAAAGTTGGTGGGCCAAATAATCAATTGATATATTATACCAACTTAACTTAACTAATGTTGGTAAACCATACACTCATTTAAAGACAAACAAAATAAAGGAGGAAAAAATGTTGCGACTCTTCACAATAAGTAAACAAACATAAATGGATGAAAAAATAGAAAAAAATAAACAAAAGAATAGGAACACACAATCAATGGTCTTTCAAAGAAAATATTTTATTTTCTCATAAGATAATGGGTTATGTCTTTCAAGATATGCAATGCAACACAAATTTTGTATAGACGCAATCCAATTAGAACAAAGAAATCTACACTTACCATGTGTCGTACAAGTGTATTTTATTAATTTTAAAATAGAATTTCGAATTGTTGAGCCCTAGTACCGTGCAAATAATCATGCTGTTTAGTTCAAATTGGAAAAAGAAAAAAAAAACAAAAACAAAAAAGAAAAAAAAAAGGTAAGAGGATCAATAAGTTGAACATATATTATCTTGACCATCAAACCTATATAATTTGCTGTTTTTATTTTTTTATTTTTTATTATTTTTTGTATGTAATATAAAGATATTAAGTAATTCTAAAATTGTGATTTTGATCCTATATAATTAAAATTATTATTTTGTTTAAAATATTGCTATGGATTAAAAAAAGAAATAATGGCATGTCTGTAAATTCAGCTAATTTGTTATAGAAAGAAACCTCATAACTATTTCTTTCTAGGTCTCACCTCAGCCTTCTCTACCTAAAACTTCCCCCATTCCACTTCGTCGTCTAGATTGAATTTTTTTTTTGTAATTGTTGTTACTCATCTTCTAGTAATAATGTACTTTTGTTTGATTTGTTCTTCATCTAATTAGGGTTGAGGTTGGTTAGGAGGATAGTGTAATTTGACTCTTTCGTCATCGAATGATTATGTTCTAATGATGGAATTGAGTCTAGAGATCATTTATTTTTTTAATGTCCTTTTAGTAGGATTATCTAGGGAGACATGCTTTAGTGGGAAATATACTCTCGTAGGATTTTGCATTGGGATATGGAGCTCACTTAGATTTGTCAGTTTAGCTCAAAGAAGCAGTTGAGGGTGCAAGATTTGGAAAGTTACTTGTATATTGTTATTTACAATATTTAGTCGTAATATATGCATGTTTATAGTGCCACTATGCTTCCATCTCACGTGATTAGTCTTGTTGTTTGATTTGAGATTTTTTATTTGTTGTTTTTTATGGCTTGGGCCTTCTCTTATGATGACCCAAGGGGACTCTTCACCTTAGGATCTTTTTCATTGAGTTATGTGTGCTTTATTCATGTTATTGGTTGGTATTTTTTTTTTTTTTTTGTTACCTTGTTTTATGTCATGTTTTGTTTGGTTTTAACCTCAAGCTATGAAGTCTCTCATTTTTTTTTTTTAACATTATAATAACTTTGTAAAAAAATGAAAAAAATTACTAACCTACTTGTTTGTGAATATAGAATTCTCTTCAGATAAATCATCTACAACTCTAAAAATTGGATTTGAATAAGAAAGATTATGTTTTGTTCACGTGAGATAAATTAATATTTATATACTTATCCATATAGGTTAGAATTTTAATAGGTATGCGTTACAATTTAGTAATAATGATAGTTATTTAATTATAGTTTATTATTTAATAATTTGTAACATTTAATTGCACTTGCATCATAACATTTAAATTATGAGAGTTGGAAAAGGATTAGAAACGATTTAAAATACAACAATAATTAATGTTTTAGATTAAAATGCGTGTTTGGTCTTGTGGAACAGTTCAATAATGCATAATTAATTTTGATGCAACTAATAAATAATAATGGTCAATAATAAAATGATGAAATATATGAAATAATTGTAATTAATAGATTTTTAAATGGATATTTTCGTCTAAAATAATTTTCACAAATCCTAAAAAAAAAAAGTATTTCATGGACATGAGTTAGTCGATATCCGTTACTTAAATTTGCAGTGTTGTACGGTACTTGACAAGCGGATTTATTTGTTTTACTTATTGTGAGGTATTCGTAATACATTAGATTTATTTGTTATTCAGCTTTAGTATTTAATAGGTAATTAATTTTAATTAATAGTGAAAGATCACATATAGAAAATACTGTGAAATATCTTCCACAACAAATGTCGCCTTAGTGAGATGCCAACAAGAACATAACTCGATTGGCATAAGGTTCATACTATCCACCTCATGATTTGAGGTTCGATTCCTTCATCCTACACTTTAATTACAATACATCTTCAAAAAAAATGTTGTGAAACGAATAAATATAGGATTATATGAGTAACGTCCCTTATAAAGGTGTAAATCAATATGCAAGTGTTACCAATAATAAATAAATAAATAAATAAAACAATATGCATGTGATTCTCAAATCATGAACTTAATTTAGTCTACTAAATATAATGACCATTCTTTTTTTTTCTTTCATTTTTTTTATAAAATGAATACCTCAATATCATTAAATAAAAGGGTTATTTGTAAACATAACCTTTTGGGTCAAATTAATTGTAAATATAGCATTAACAAAAAAAAAAAAAAAAAATCACAAATATGGCCAAATTTTAATTCAACTCATACAAAAAGACTAAAAAGCCCACGATCCATGATCAAATCTACATGATTAGAGTCTGCTATTGATAGGTTTCTATCACTGATAGACTTGAAGCATGTTGGATTTATTTTTCATGAAAAGTAAGAAAAATTGTAGTTTCAATTCTATTTAGTTGTTGTTTAGTCGATAGACTATTGCTAGCGTGCTTTTAGACTTCAAATATATTGTTGATTAGAGCCTATCCGTGATAAGTTTCTATTATTGATAGACTTAAAAGTGGTGAAGTCTATCCGTGATAGGGTTATCATTGATAGATTTTACCACTTCAAGTCTATCAATGACAAAAGTAAATTAGTGATAAGTTTATCACGGATAGACTTTACTACTTCATATCTATTATTTATCAGCTCTATCACTGATTAACTTGCAGTGTTTAGTTTGTTGATTGAAGTGTTTATTACTATTTTAATAGATTAATAAGTGAAAAACAATTATGGAAAGCGAACGATAAAAAAGGGGCAAAAAGAACTTTAGAACTTGAAGAATCATCAAGCAAAAGAAAAGGTGAAAAAAGAGAAGGTATTCACTATATATTTAGTATATATTTATTTCTAAGTTGTACTTTAGAATATTTATAACATATATTTTCTTTTTGTTTAAATAGGCAAAAAGAGATGGATCATATCATTAAGGGCTTAGATTCTACGAATCTATCTTTATTTAAGGAAGAATCGTCTGGGCATTTTCTTAGGTTTAAAAATCTCCAAAGTACCTTTACAACTTCTAGCACATTTTGATCAGAAGACGATATGTCTCTGCTGATAACAATGTTTTCCTTTTCAACATTGAAGGTAATATTTTAGAGTTTGGGTTGAGGGATTTTTGTTTGATTATAGGATTAAATTGTGATGAATACCCCGTTGATGATGTTTTAGATGAAACTGAAGAAAATGATTCAGAAATTAGACAAGCATTTTTTAGAAATGATACTGGCATCACTAGAGAAAATCTTAAGCGTGCGTTTAACTATTTTACTAGTCACTGCATTGAGGAAAGAAAAATAGCAAAACTTGCCAACTTTATTTGCTGGAAAACTTGTTGATTCTAAAACAACCTCATAATTGTGTGGATTGGAAGCATGTTAAGATGTTGACTGATGAGGAGAAGTTTAGGAATTATCCATGGGGAAGACTATCTCATAGTCTTACTTTAGAGTTTTTTAAGAAATCTACTAAGAGTAAAAAAACCCAACTGCCTATCTGTAAGGTTTCCTTATAGTTTTAGCGGATCGGGCATATGAAATACTTTCTAAACTTTATGAGGGTTTGCAAAAAAAAAAAAAAAAAAAAGAAAAAAAAAGAAAAAAAAAGAAATGGTTTTCCAAGAATTTTTAATTGGGTAACAACAAACAACCAGATTGGCAAGATCTTAATGATAATATTTTCTCAGAACAAAATGTAAATTTCTAATTTTTCCATTAATAATTGTGATACAAGTCTTGATAATGGTCTACTAGTGATAGGCAAATATTAGTGATAGAAGTATTATATCTATTGAAACACTCAAATAACTGTAGGAAAGGAGTCCATCAGTGACATAGTTTAGCAATGATAGACCAATATTACAACATATATTACAGATAGATAGACCATATAAGTGATATTGAAATATCAGTAATGGGGTCTATCGGTGATAAGCCTATATCACTGATATGATCTCATTAAACTATGTCATTGATAACTCCTACCTATAATTATCTGAGTATTTTAAATATGATAAAAAGAAGGTATTCTGTATAAAGTACTAATTAAATATTATGTTTTCAGCTCTCTATAGTTCCTATTATTACATCAGAAGAAAAATGTCATCAGAGCACTTCATAAAATTTTTGGAGATCGAGAAGAAAAGATTGGAGGAAGGAGATATGTTGCAGAAAATGATAAAAAGACTGAAGAAAGATATCTTCTTTACAAAAGATATTGAATGTCTAAAAATCCAACACAAAGAAGATTTTGAAGATCTTAAAAAGGGACAGAAGGAGATTCTCAATTTGATACATTCTCTAACATAAATTGTAAAGCAGAAAGTCCCACACAAATGTCAAAGTGAAAGACAATCTCAAAAGTCTTTGGAAAAGAATCATCCTCCATCATTGAGTCTAGAAATGATAGATGTTGATGTTGATGCTAATATTGATAAAGTAGTTGAATATTCAGTTACTTACGCTAAGGAGAAAGAGGTAAAAGTATTAAAGCCTTCTAGTTCTTTTACTTTTTTTTTTTCCAATGATAAACTATATAAAGTTTACTGACAACATTTTCTTTCTTTTTTTATTTATTTCTTTTTTGAATAGTATACTAATATCTACAAAAACTTGAAAAAAAATCATGATAAAGAAAAGAAAATAGAAGAAATCACTATTGCTAAGGAAAAAGAGGTACCCATCTAACTCAATAGTAGGTTATTCCTAGTGTGTTTTTTTAGACTTCAAGTGTGTTGGTCATTGAAGTCTATCAATAATAGGTTTCTATCACTGATAGAATTGTCATTTTTTATTTGAGTCCGGTAGTAATTGTCATTTTTTATTGGAGTCCGGTAGTAACAACATCTAGTTTTTTTAATTTTTTTTTTCAATGATAGATTTTATCATGGAAAAAGTATATTAACAACTTCTACAATTTTTTTTTATCAATACACTTATATAATATTTACAAAAGATTGAAGACAATGGACATGAAAAAAGATAAAAAATGGTACATGATAGAGCAAAAAAGGTAAAGTTATAACAATTGTCACATTTCCTATACTACTTTATGACTTATAAACTCAATATATATTTATAAACTTATAATTAAGTATTGACATTTTAGGCTATTCCAGAAAAGGCAAATGCAACAATGAATGCTGAAAACATTAGACCAAAAAGACAGCCTGAACCATCAAAGAAGGTGTTGGAGAATGCAAATGACCAAAAGATTGCAAGAGAACAAAAGGATGCAAAGGACCAAAAGAAGGCAAAAGACCAGAAGAAAGCTTCTCTAAAACAAACAAGACATTCTCCTAGAGTCTAGGATTGTGCCCCTAGTTTTGAATTAAAAATCTCTCAGATGTAATATTGTAGTTGTGACTTAGTTTAATATTGTGGCTATTATACCTTAATTTTTGTGGATATTGTAGTACCTTTATTGTGGGCTACTATACCTTAGTTTTTGTGGATACAATAGTAGTATTATTGATAGAAAAGATCCATAATAGACTTCATAGTGACATTAACTTCATATGTAGTTGATTTTGCCATATAAATGTTGAAAAATGTTGGATCATTAGTTGAATCATTATAAATTATGTCCATTTGTGCTTTCTATTTTAAAGTTCTAAGGACTAACCTTGTTATTTATTATGTAATGGGTGTTGAAGTCTATCAATGATAAATCAATGTTAGTGATAAACTAATGTCAGTGACAGACACATATCCATGATAGAAGTCACAGTGACATTACTTAAAATTGTTGTTACTTTCTTTTATGTGTACTTGATTTTGTGTTTTTATTCTATAAAAATATGTTGGAAATTTTTTTACTTTCTATTGAAAAAAAGTTCCAAGGACCGAAACAAGTGGTATTCTTTATTGGGTCTTGGAGTCAATCAGTGATAGGATTTGGTGACATTACTTGAAGCAAATTGAATATATATACTATTGACAAAAATGAAAAAGAAATGTTCTATATTTCTCAAGCAGAATGTTATGTTCTTATGAACAATATAATAATCACACCCATGGTAAAAATGGTAAACCCTCCAACATTTAAAAATGGTGGCAACATACACGTTCATATCTATAAAAATCACATCATTAGTAAATGCTACATCATTATATAAATGGTGGAAATTTACATGTTCTACGGTTATGATCAACACGACAATAATGACTGCACTTTGTTTGACTTTTTTGCTCGCCAATTGTTAATATTATTTGTTTTCGAGGTTGGCCTGGTGGAAGCTTAACAATTAGAGGTAATATATTCATGTCAATCCCTGTAGACTTCCAATTAGCATGGTTCCCAATTGAACAAACAAAACCATCATAATATGAAATCAAGGTATTTGATAAGAAATACTTAGGAACAAAAGAGTAAGTATCTATATTGCACCCATGAAGAATAGCAAGTGCGTAGGCACATGGAATCTTATCAAGATCCCAAACACGACAGGTACATGATTTGGAATATAAATGTACCATAAATTGATTGTTTCCATCAATCACTTGAAATTCAACATCATTAATTACATTAACTTGAGAAAAATAACACAGACAATAAATTAATTAAGATCCAACTATCTGAGTCTATCAGTGATAGAAGCCTATCACTAATAGAAGTAAACCATTGATAGTTTTTGCGATATTAACCACGAAAACAAGCAACTCTTACCGTGAAGCTTCTTGATATCTGATGTTGTATTCGTAACTTTCCTTCAACCCAACTAATTAAAACATTTTTCATACAATATGCAACTTTACTTTTATCATAAAACCATTTTTGAAGTAATTGTCTGATAGAATCGAGTACTGATGCCACAGGTAAATCTCTAAGCTCTTTTAAAATAGCATTAAGAATTCTGAATTGTTTGTAGTCATCATCTGATATCTTCTCTTTCTACAATATGCACGAGTCCACTTCTCGAAACCAACCTTACTAAGATAGTCTCGTATGCTAGGATATATAGCCTCCATCCATCTCATATTCAACTCAAAATCAACAACAATATATGTTTTTCCACATCTAAGAAACATATTATCAATAGAAGAGTCCTTATATGTCAACTTCAAACTTCTCAAAAGGTGTTGCAAACAAACACGATTTTCAACAGTTGGAAAAACGTTTTGAACAACTTTTGGAATACTTAAATGTTGATCAGACATAATAACTAAACCTTCTCGATCCCTTAAACTTCTCTTTATATTCTAAAAAAACCATTTCTATGACACATCATCCTCAAAGTCTACAATACTAAAAGCAAGAGGAAAAATCTGATTGTTACTAAAAGCGTTCCACCATATTTACATTTCAAAACAGTGCCATCAACTGATATATTTGGCCTACAATATTTTCACCCCTCAATACACGATCCAATTGCCATAAAACAATACTTAAAATATCCCTCAGAATTAGCTTCATACGCAGTTATTGAACTTGCAATAAAAAAAAAAAAGATATATTAAAGAATAATTACATGTTGTTTTACAATAAATCTATAACTGATAGACCAAATATCAGTGATAGACCAACGATATGCTCATTTACTATAAGACAGACCAACGATATGCTCATTTACTATAAGACCTATCACTGATAGACCATATCAGTTAAACAAGTCTATCAAGTACTGATTACATACTCATTGAAAGCTTGATTAATGATATATAAAGAATATGATAAAAAAAACAAACCTAGATTCATTTCTTTCAGGTTTATAAAAAATTATGGGATCAAGGCATAAGATTCCTTTGCATCACCATTCAATGACTTCATAATATATTCTCTCACCCTTTAAGCTTTATAAAGCCAACATTTACCCCAAATTTAGTACACATGTGAATCATAATATCATCCGAAGTCAAACGATCACAACGGCTAAAATCTTTTATCATTCAATCACCAATCAATGATGAAGATGCTTGTCTAGGAGAAGTTTGAATAGCATTTAAAGAACAATTGTGATTAGCAATATACTTCCTAAGTTTCCATATTTCCACATCCTTATAACAAAATGCACGAACGTACCATTGACAATCATCTTGTGAGCACTTCAACACCATTGATTTAAAATTTGATCTCACAGTCTTGAACTCAAAGTTGTTCTTTATAGCTATGTAGTAAAAAGGCTTTGATACTATTTCCTTACTAGCAAACATATCTTTGTTGGAATTGGTGTATTAAATCTCTTGTAATCTTTGTGTATAACATATTGTTGTTAATAAAATAAGTGTTATTTTATCAGCATATACTCAATCTAATAAACTAAGATTCGAGGTTACTTCATGTAATTTAAACAAGTATGTAGAGATATATAAGTGGATCTTGTTTAAATAATAACCTAAATGGTCTGTAGTAGATGGATAAGACTAGGTACCTCATCCTGGTGACATTACGGATACGACCGCTTTGCAGGTGTTACAAATGTTATAAAGCACTACAAATGATCTGATCCTGATCATTCATGTGAAGACATGTGAGCGTGGGTATCTATACAAAGAGTTTGTATAAGACCGGACCATGAAATGATTAGTCTCTTTATATAACGCCGTTAATAATAGAGAATTACAGTTCACTATGATGACCATAGGGGACATGACCTGAATCCTGAGTGAGTTGTGAACTCCTACTCACGAAGGCGGTCCTTTTATTTGTATGGATGAGAGTGGCCAGATTGCCAACTCAACAAGCCTACCATTTTGGGGATTCGTTTGACTGGAGAGCTGGGAATACAACTACACAAGACGAAATTCACTTCTCCTCCGATGTAGGGGCAAGTAGATAAATTGCTCCCTTAAGGGCTAATTCCGGGTCTTGAACATAGTGGCCACACCCTCTCTTAGCCTGAGAGGGACTTGGTCGTAGTGAGACTATAACTTATTGTTCATTAAAAGAATCAGTGGTACTTAAGGAGTTAGATGTAACTATAGGGGAAAAATGGTAATTTTGGCCTAACTGTACTTATAAGCAATTTGTGAAAGGTCATCACACTGTTGATTGGTTATATCCAGTGGACACAAAAATTTATCTATAGCGAAGAGTGCAGCTGTCGGTCTTTGGTGGAGTGACCGACAGTTAACGGATGTTGGGTATTTTAATTAAAGAATTTAATTAATTATCTGAGTACCGTTGGATCTTCAATCTACAGGTCCATAAGGTCCCTTCTGTAGCTCAATAGAGATTTAGTTAAGAAATAATTTTGGATTAATTTGGAGTATTCAAATTAATTGAGAGAATTAATTATATATGGTATAATTAATTAAATTGATTATATATGTGGTATAATTAATACAATGTATTTGATACATTATAATTTAAGATAATATGAGAGAAATTTG
Organism: Benincasa hispida; assembly: GCF_027475165.1. NCBI lineage: Eukaryota > Viridiplantae > Streptophyta > Magnoliopsida > Cucurbitales > Cucurbitaceae > Benincasa > Benincasa hispida. The sequence goes on from NC_143479.1 coordinate 12,674,646, forward strand.
AATATGATTCAAATACTAATTACATGAATGAGATTCATGTAATTAAATTTAATATAAATATGATTTATATTGAGAGGAATTCAATATTTGGATATGATCCAAATATCAATTGTATGGATGAGATTCATATAAGTGAATTTTATATAAATGTGATTTATATTAAATGACATGTATTGTTGAGAGAAAATAAAATCTATAGTTTATGTTGTATTTGATGCAATATAAAACTATACGTCATATGTTATATTTGATATAACATATAGTGTATATATATATAAAAATAAAGTAGTTATTATATATATATACATACACATTATTAATTTAATGGAAATTAATTAAAGGGGAGGAGTTAAAACTCCCTCCCCCCATTCTTTCAGTTGTTTTACGTGGGATGTAGTTGGAGATTCATCTTCTTCCTCAATTATCCCTGAGAAGAGTTCTCACTGAAAAAAACTGAAAAAGAGAAAAAAAGTTCTTCTCCTTCCTCTCCTCCTCTCCATCTCCTTTCCTCTTCCAAGGATTCAAACAAAACTCATAACTCTTGCTTGAATCCTTTTTGTCCCAAGAGAATATAGAGAGTTCTCAAGTGGTAGTGTCCCTTTTGAAGAAGGAGATCCGTGTGGAGAAAGAGTTCAGTTCGTGGCTTGTACGAGGGAGTTCTTGAAGAAATGATTCTTCAAAAGTAAGGGTTGCTGAAACCCTAAGTAATTTTTTTTAAACATGTTGTAATTTAAGTAAATGCACATCTTGTTCTTATTTACTGTAAAACTTATATTAAATGAAAAATGGAATTTGGGTAGATCTTGCTTCCGCTCAAATTATCTTTTTTGAAAATTTCCTCCAATTGGTATTAGAGCCAAATAGTTGGATTTCTGATCCCAAATTTCATTATTTTATTGAATTGATTTTACAGTGATGGTGGGTTTTATATATTCTGCATTTTGGTTCATGCGATGAATGGTTATGAATGTGGTTTTGTTGATGGATGTTTCAGGATAGGATAATTAGTTTTTTCTTTGTTTACAAATTTGGTTTGTAAAAGGCCCCTATGTTTTTAAGCATTAATCTTACTATAGAGTCTGTAATTCGTAAGTTTTAGTCGCTCGTGCTATTCCCAGGGAGCTTTAAAGAAGAGTTGTAGAGCACTGTTTCGATGAAGAAGAAGTAGTTCTACATGATCGTGTAGTTACAGCTACACGATCGTTTAGCTTTTGCTAAATGATCTTGTAGTTATTGCTACACGATCATGTAGCATTTGCTAAATGATCATGTAGCTAATGCTACAAGATTGTGTAGAGTTTGCTACACGATCGTGCATCTATTTTGTACACAATCAAAGCAAAGAGTTTGCTGAAGGACGGTTCTGTTCGAGTGGTTCAAGGCCTAGTTTACCTATTTCGAACTAGATGACTCTTTCTCATGTAATAGTTAGCCTTTTGAATTTCCTTTTTCGTGTCCTATCCCAGTCCATTAACTGTTTGAATTAAATATACACATGACATATGTTTTTTTTTCTTATATATCATATTGTGTGTCATATAGAAAACCCACCATAGGTTATACATTTAATTTCATGCATCATTTATATTAAATATTATAATATATGTATATACATGATTTAATTTTATAGCATGTTCATGCATCATATAATATAAGTGTTATACTATATGCTTGCATACATAAATAACATAGTCATGCATCATTTATATTATAATCGTTATAATATATAGTTTGAATGTATGTATGTGATGTATCTTATTTAACTTCATTACTTTGATATATATAAGTGTTATGTATATGTAGTAATGAAATGAACATTGCATGATGTATGACATTACTTTAGTTAATCTTATAAATATTATAATTTTATAAAGTATGTTAATCGATGCAATGTAGGTTTTAATTTGTTTCATTTACTTTATAAGAGTTATAAATAAATGAAATTAGAAATTAAAATCAATAACTAAGAGTTGCATGCAAACTTAGGTAAAATCATCTTTTAAAATAGTTTTAAAATATGATTGACATAAATCTAAGTTCACAAATTTCTAATGAGATTAGAAAGTAGATTAATCTTTTTTTAATTGGTTTAATAGGAGTAAATTGATTTCAATAAAAGATTACATTTGTAGCGAATATATCTATGAGAGACCTTTTGTCTAAGGCAGGTTCTGGTTAGGCTGGGGTACTTAAGATGATAGAAACAGAACACCATTTCCTGGGAACCTACTTGGAAAGGTGAATTAGATAGATTTGCTACAAGCCTGCGATTGTTGATTAACATTTGTTAAAGTGTTTAACGATTATTAATCAAAATTGTTTAACATTCCAAAGTAAATGTTACTTTTGGGCGAACTTAAACAATCACTTAGGAAAAATATGGCTACTTATTTTTCCTAAGTAAATTAAACCCTAGGTTGTTAAAATACTCAGTAGGAGGAAAAGATGTATATGATACGTCATTTATTCACGTTTCTCCCTTAATATTCACACTGTGAGACTCATGTTTGGACTTGAGGTGCCCTGGGAGCGTCCCCCTTCGGATGGTGTTTGCATAGGTCAATATCAAGGTGAATGGAGAGAGAATTTATAGTAAGTGGGAGAGGGATGTGTATCAACATGTCCCACAGTCTCTTTCATTGGTTTGCACTATGAGATCTTCTTGCATGGCCTCAAGGCGCCCTGGGAGCGTCCCCTTTCAAATGGTTTGTGCAGTAGGTCAATATCAAGGCAAACTCTAGAAATGGATAGGATCGTTTTAGTATTTTCCCCAATAAGTTTTTTCATTCAGTTGGCTCATCGGGGCAGAACTCTAGGATAAAAACTGAAGGGTCACACTTACGGGAAATTATTAAGCAAGTTAATGATTTCTTAACCGAATAAATGATGACTGATTGTTATAGGAATAAGAGTTATTCTGGTGTAATGATTGGTTGAGAGTGTCTCAATTCAGTGAAGGGACAACTAACTACCCTTCGGTGGCTTTTGTCCTAAATCACTGAAGTGTCATTGCAAAATTAGATATTAAATGGGGTTCATTTAGATTTTTCTAAAACTGATTGGATTTTTTAAGAGTTATGCTAAAATCTAATATAGATCAATGTGTTTATTTTTCAGCAAATATGTCAAATAGTGATTTTCTATTAGTTGCCTTTTCTAGTTTGACCGATTTCAATTACATGACGTGAAAATAATCCATTAAAACAATTTTCGTTGTAAACGACCTTGAAATTGTCATGACTAAGGATTGTCCTCAAGTCTCAACCTCGATGCACCACGAAATGTTCGTAATGCATATAAGGTGTGATGAAGGCTAATTCGAGGGCTCGAGTTCACATTTTGGCAAGCATACCTAATGCGTTGGCCAAAAATTTTGAGAACATGGTCATTGCACATGAGATCATGGAATCAATTCGGAAATTGTTTAAACAAAAGTTTTCACTATTCAAGCAAAAGGGGATTGATGACAATGAAACCAGTAGTGTCAATTCCTAAGATAATCTCCAGTCCATATTGAATGTCAAGGGACTAACGGAGAAAGCAATTGTAGCTAACTCTGACGAAGTTCATCGACGATGATTGTCCTCTGAGATGAAACTTGGAGTTTATGACTTGGGTTCTGGACCTAATCCCACTACTCTCCAGAAAAGGAAGAACTCCAAAGAAAATAAATATGATTTATTTTTCATAGAGACGTGCTTAGTAGAGAATGATGATTCTGCCTAGATAGTTGATTCAGGAGCTACTAACCACGTGTGTTATTCCCATCAAGGTCTGGAAATAGTTGGAAGCTTGTGAGATGATTCTTAGTGTCGATACTGGTGAGGCTGTTTCAGCTGTTGCTGTAGGCTGGCTTAAGTTATTTTTGGACAAGAAGCAATATACATTATTAGATGACGTATATGTAGTTTCTCATATCAAGAGGAACCTAATTTCTGTTTCTTGTCTAGTTGAACAAAAATATTCCATATCCTTCTCTGAGAATAAAGTTTTTTTTTTTTAAAAAAAAAAAAGGAATGGATGGAATTAGGTTTTGATCCAATGGAAAATAACTTATATGTACTAAGGTCATTAGTCATAAAAGTTGTGCTCAATACTGAAATGTTCAAAACAGCAACAATTGTAAAAAGACCGAAAATTTCTCCTAAAGAAAATGCCCATCTTTGGTATCTAAGGTTAGGTCACATCAATCTCAATAGGATTAAGAAGTTGGTGAAAAGTGGACTTCTAAATGATTTAGAAGAAAACTCATTACCAGTATGTGAGAGCCTTGAAGGTAAAATGACCAAACGACCTTTTACTTGAAAAGTTATAGAGCCAAAGAAACCTTGGAGCTTATACATTTTGACCTCTATGGTCCGATGAATGTAAGAGCATAAGGTGGGTATGAGTATTTCATCTCTTTCATAGATGATTATTCTAGATTTAGGTTGAAGGAACTCTTATACAATAGCTATGAGCGGAAGCGAAACTTTCTAATTCATTGTGACAGAATTTCCACATATACATTCACACATACAGATATGTATTAACAACACTAAATTACTGGCATGCTTAAAGGATAAAATACTAGAGATCGAGAAAACATACCAGATGAAGACTATCTTCACTTGAAATCTCGCTCTCTCCACGAGCGACCTCTCGCTCTCGCTAGACCAGCAAGTATTCGTTCAGCACTTCTAGTCGTCTACCACGAACAACTTTGCACGAACACCAGGAAACAGGGACGAAACCACCACTTGGAGCCCTCAGTATTCTCAGAGTGAGAATCTAAAGGGTGGGCTTTGTTCGGATTTGGTAGAGGAGAGGAAGAAAGGCTATTGTGTACAAAGATCAAGCAAGTGGGAGAAGGGAACGACTATCGTATAGTCGGGTGCTTGATTGTTTAGGCGAGGTACATGATTATGTAGTAAAAGCTAGGCGATCGTTTAATTCAGCTTAGGCGCTAAGCGATCATCTAGGAAATGGTAAACAATCATTTAGGAAAGTGCGGGCATGGGTGTGTAGTCGTTTAGTAAGTTAGCCCTATTGTATAGGCTTTGAAGTCACTAAGCGATAGAATGCTAATCACACCGTGAGCAATTATGCACATCTCTTGCTAAATGAAACCAATTTTCATTTTATTCTTTAGTTACGAAAACCGAATTGAACTTCCCACTAACGCACGATTATGGAGAAAACGGTGGTCAATGATCCCATAATTGTCAATTAATAAAATAATAAATATAATAATTTTATATTCATAACTTATAGTTTGATATCATATATCAACCATAGTGTTTTCTCCTCTACTTGATATAAATCATATTTATATCCAATTTCCTCCAAATTAATGTATCTCATACATTTAGTCAATCATATCATATATAATTAACGAGTTCAATTATATCATATATAATCGAACTCCCTCTTGTCAATTTGAACATTTCAAATTGACCCAAAAACTTATGTTCAACTTGTATATAAGCTACCAAGGGGACCTTATGAACCTATGACTCGAAGCTCCAACGGTACATGAATAGCTGACTAAACTCTTTAGCCACGAAATCCACCATCCGTTAACTGCCAGGAATTTCACTAAAAACCGACAACTGAACACTTCTTACCACAAATATATTTTTGTGTCTATCGGAACCAATCATGAGTATGATAACCCTTCACAAATGCTCATAAGTACAATTGGGCCAGTTTACCATTTTGCCCTTGTAGTTACATCTCACTCCTCAAATACCACTGATCTCTCTAATGAACAATACAACATAGTCTTACTCTGTATGAACACCTCTCGAGCCATGAGAAGGTGTGTGGCGCCACATCATTCAAACCCTGGGATCAGCCCTTAAGAGAGCTATCTATCTACTTACCTCTGCTTCGGGGAAGGAGTGGATTCCATATTGTGTAGCTGAGTTCCCAGCTCCCAAATTAAATGAATCCCCAAAGTGGTAGGTTTGAGTCAACGGCCTGGCCACTCGCACCCATGCAAATCAAAGGACCACCCTTAATGGCAAGAGTTCCCAACTCACTCAGGATTGAGGTCATGTTACCTATGGTTATCCTAGTGAAATGAAGTCTCTGTCATGAATGGTATTAGATAGATTTAATACAATTTTAATCTTTATTCCAATCAATTTAATCCTATTAAACCGATTTAAAAAGATTAAACTAGGTTGCTAATCCTATTAGAACCTTGAACTTAGGTTTATCTCAATCCAATTTTAAAACCATTTTAAAACATGAGTTTGCCTAAGTCCGCATGCAACTTTTTCTTATCGATTTTAGTTCTAATTTCTATTATAACTCTTATAACAAAAACAACCAAAACCATGGACAACACCAAACAAACACATACAAGGCATTCATAACGCTTATAAACAGCCTAAGTGTCGTGCTCCATGCATTATTCATTCATTCCAACTTTTTATATAACACTTATACAAAATAAAAACGAACCAAGTAAACATGCTTCCATTCACCCTTATACTATAACACTTATAATATAAAGATGATGCATGAATATGCTTACTGCATGCATAAATATAACTCTTATATTCCATGATGCATACGCATGCTTTCTTGTAATTTAATCATGCCATATTATAACACTTATAATACATGATGCATGAATAATTGCACAACCTAAGGTGGGTTTCAAATCTATATGCCATACACTATGCCATATAAACCATCTCATGTATATTAAATAAAAATTGATGAACCGGGAAAATTTGCCTCAAAATCCTCAAATCTAAAGCTAACTATTACAAAAACAAAGACTCTTCAGTTCAAACAGGCGAACCGGGTCTTGAACCATCCTGTCGAAGTCTGTATCTCCACTGATTGTGTACTAAAACCCAAGTGATCGTCTACACGAAAGAGTAAACGCTTCAATCGTTTACCAAAGCTTTCAGAGCTGAACAATCGTTTAGCAATGATCGTGTACTTTTTGTTATACGATGAAGCATGAAGTAAGCGATTGTGTAACGCGCCGCATATAACGAAAACCTTAAACGATCCTCTAAACGACAACGATATGGTGAAGCACAATTGTCTATGTGATCGTTGAGTGAGCGCTTAAATATCGTATACCGCATGATCGTGTAGTCAATGACTATGCGATGAGTATGCTAACTACACGATCGTTTAGTGCGCGTATCTTTTATTAAACAATGAGCATCAAATGCTCCCACTCGATCGTTTATCTCCAGCATCTACGTGATTGGGCACCCAACGCTACGTGATAGAGCAAACACTTTACCCCATCATTTAGCATTAGCTAAACAATCGTTTAGTAAATACTACACAATTGCATAGAAAAATCTATATGATCGTTTAGCCAAATCCCAACGATCATTTACCTGAGGCAACACGATACGACCAACTCTTGGTCTTCTTCCTTGCTGAGAACTACATCTCCATACTTTGAAACTTCATCCCGAATGACTCGACAAACTCAAACACTTTGAATTACATACTCAGTTGCTTGTTAATTATGCCCAAAAACACAGTGGCCCTTACAAATTAACATTTTGTAATCAAAAGAAAGCTTTAAATAGAGGCAATTAACCCGTAAACATTCATCAACGCCATCCACAAACGCATTTAACACTTAAATGCAAATGCAGAAAACCCACCACGACTGTAAAAGAAGTTGAAAACGGAAGTAAAATTTGGAATATCAGAACAACCTGGCTTTGATACCAATTGAAGGAAATCAGACATGAGGATTTTCATGAGCAGCGCAATGATCGTTCCAAATTCAATTCGAAATTGAACAAACACAATTACAGTCAAGGAACAGAAACTAACTGGTCAAGCAACATACGAAATTACAGAATGCTTTACAGAATAGATCAAAGGAAAGATTAAACATACCTTTGAAGACTCATCTTCAAACACCCTCGATCACGAGTGCTCACTCAATCTCCAAGACTGCAACGCTGAACGCTCGAACACAACGACCCAACACAACACGATCAACGGCAAACTCGAACACAACACTAAAGACCGACAACTGCACTCTTCTTACTAAAGATATCAACCTTTTTTTTTTTAAAAAAAATGATCTTGGAGATTGTGCAATGCTTACGCTCAAACTATTTGTTTATACAGTAGTAATATTCTTTGTTTCTCTCTTCATTTTTGGATTCCTATCTAATGACCCGGGACGTAATCCGGGGCGTGAATAATAAAAAAAATCTGATTTTTTCCTAGCTTGATTTTGAAATGTTTTTAACATTTTATCTATTCCACATCTTTCCTCAAATATAAAAAAATACCAAGTAATTGACAGAAACAAAAAGAGAGGGAGTCGAACCCTCGGTACATAAAAATCGTACAACAGATTAGCAATCCGACGCTTTAGTCCACTCAACCATCTCTCCCCAAATTGAAAAAGGATAATTACTATCATACATTGTATAAAAAATTGAAAATGAAGGCTTGAAAAAAGCCCTTTTTTATTTCTCTTTTTTATCTTTATCCCCTTTTATTAATATTATATAGATATATAATTATAGACATATATAATTATATTGATATAGATAATTATCTAGATATATCGATGGATATCTATCTATAAAATCGATAAAAACCTTTTTTTATTAGCAATTCAATTCCATTTAGATAAATTAGATAAAGTAAGGGCTCAAAAGAAGAGATATCTCCAATCCTAATATATAAATAATACCAATATATTAAAGATTACTCAAAATATTTATAAATAAATCAAAATAAAGAAATAAAAAAGTGAATTCCATCTTGTGTAACTGAGTTCCCAGCTCCCAAATCAGACAAATCTCCAAAAAGGTAGGCATGTTGAGTTGGCAATCTGGCCACTCTCACCTATATTAATCAAAGGACCGCCCTCAAAGGCAGGAGTTCCCAAAATACTCAGGATTGAGGTCATGTCACCTATGGTCGTTTAGGTGAGATGTAAGTCTCAAGTATCAACGACGTTATATAAAGAGACTAGTCACATCGTGGTTCGTCTTATACAAACTCTTTGTATAAGACGCCTCCACTTGCATGTCTCCACATGAATGGGCAGGATCTACCATCTATAGTAGTTCACAATACTTACAAACCTCTACAAAGCAAGTCGTATCCATAGTGTCACTAGGATCAGGTATCCCTCCTTAATCCTTATACTACTGACCTTTTTAGGTTATCACTTAAGGCATGATCTACTTATATATCTCATATACATGCTTAAGTTTTCATACAATAATCATGGAGCTTTGTTTATTGGATATGAGTAAATGTCACATAAAATAACTCTTATTTTATATATAACAATGTGTATAATTTACAAACTACGAGACTCCGAGAAAATTAGGACACCAATTCCAACATCTCTATATAAAAAAAAGTGCAAAAAGAAGAGAATTTTTTTTTATCTCTCTGTTTTTTTTTGTAGAAGCAAAAACTCTCTCTGTTTTTTCCAAAATCCTCTCAATTTCTAAAGAGAATCCCACAATTCTCAAATCCTCATTTTCTTTGCAAGAATAGGGAAGATTTCAAGCTATGAGCGCATTCGAATCGCTCCAATTTTACAGTGACCGAAATACAACATATACATTCAAACGCACAGTTATGCAAACAAACAGTAATTAACAACATGCTTTGAACAAGAAATAACAAGGGAGAGAGTTCTCATACCAGTTGAAGATGCTCTTCAAGCTATGGAATTCAATGTAGTGGAAGACCTCTAACAAACGCCCAGCAGATGCGTCGACTACAGTAACACAAACAACCATAATCAAACGACGCAGCGGGGATGACACCACCAGAAAAAAGCCCTAGGTATTCTCGGAGTGAGAATCCAAAGCGTGGTCTTTGGTGAGTTTGGTAGAGGTAGGAGGAAGAACTGATCGTGTAGATGATAAGCAAGTGAGAGAGAATATGAAGTTATCGCATAGCTAGATGCTTACCACTTAGAAGAAACTACATGATCGTATAGGTTTTACTGAACGATCGTTTAGGAAAAGGTAGGCGATCGTTTAGCAAACATGACACACTATACGGTTGTTTAGGAAAGCTAACCGATCGTTTAGAAACTAGTGTGAGATCATTTAAGCGCTAGGTAGGCGTTCGTTTAGGCGCGAGATATGCGATCGTTTAGGCGCTGAGTGACTATCATATAGGCTCTCGACTTTAAGCGATCGTTTAGGTTTCCACACCAACGCAAAACCTTCTGATCCTTTTCCGAACTCTTCAAAATGAAACAAATTTCATTTTTATTCATCGGTTACAATAACCGACGTTGATTTCCCACTAATGCATGTCCGAGAGAGATTTTAAGTTAATTATCATATAATTAATCAATTAAATTATTAATAAATATAACCATATTATATTTTTACCCTATAGTTTGATATCACATATCTACTATAGAAATTTCTTCTCTACTTGATATAAATCATATTTATATCTAATTTTCTCGAAAATAATGTATCTCATACATTTAGCCAATTTATATATAATTAACTAGTCCAATTATATCATATATAATCGAACTTCCTCTTGTCAATTTGAACATTTCAAATTAACCTAAACACTGATTCTCGACTTTATCCAAGCTACCCAGGGGACCTAATGGACATGTAGCTCAAAACTCCAACAGTCCGTGAATAGCTGACTAAACACTTTAGCCACGAGATCCACCATCCGTTAACTGTCAGGCATTCCATTGAAGACCAACAGTTGAACTCTTCTTACCACATATATATTTCTATGTCCATCAGATATAACCAATCATGAGTACGATGACCCTTCACAGATGCTCGTAAGTATAGTTGGGCCAAATTACCGTTTTACCCCTGTAGTTACATCTCACTCCTTAAGTACCACTGATTCCTCTAATGAACAATACAACATAGTCCAACTATGTGTGAACACCTTTCGGGCAAAGAGAAGGTGTGGCGCCATATCGTCCAAGCCTTGGAATTAGTCCTTAAGGAAGCTATCTATCTACTTACCTTTGCATCGGGGAAGGAGTGAATTCCATCTTGTGTAGCTGAGTTCCCAACTCCCAAATCAGACGAATCCCCAAAATGGTAGGTTTGAATCGGCAACCTGGCCACTTGCACCCATACAAATCAAAGGACCGCCCTCAATGGCAGGAGTTCCCAACTCACCCAGGATTGAGGTCATGTTACCTATGGTCATCCTAGTGAAGTGAAGTCTCTATCATGAACGGTGTTATATAACGAGACGTTAACACTTCGTGGTCAGGTCTTATAAAAACTATTTGTATAGAATGCCCCCTCTCGTATATCCCCAACACGAATGATCAGGATCAGACCATCTGTGACAAGTCACAACACTTGTGACCATTCTACAAAGTAGGCCGCATCCGTAGCGTTACCAAGATAAGGTTTACCTCCCATATACTACAGACCATTTTGGTTATCAATCAAGACATGATCCACTTATATGTTACCACATACATGCTTGAGTTACATACAGATAACCAAGGATTTTAAGTTCATTGGTTTGTGGTAAAGCAAATAAAACATGCAACTGAGTAAAATACAAGATGTGAAGTAAAATATCATATATTATACAACACAAGCGTTTGTACAAACTGTTTACAAACTACAGAACACGAGACTTTAGGGCATCAACCTCAATAGGAGGTGGATTGCATGAATAGTAATAATGTGTAATGTTAAGATACATGGACAACACTTTGAAAAAATGGGGGCATGACTCCTGGTCAATGTATTGGGAATGTCCTAAAACTCACAGTTCGTAATCACGGAAACAAATTCTATTTATCAATGAAAGTATTATTGAAGTTTTTATTCAATAAAAGTATTATTGAAATTGCATTATGTAATATAAATCCAATAAACGAATCCATGGCTATAGTATGAATACTGTAACTTTATTTAGAGACATAAAAGAAGATCAAGTTATAGTATATAGATGAGATTGGGTACCTCGTCTTGGGGACACTATGGATGCGGCCTATTTTGTCTAATTATACAAACGATGTGATCTCGAAATCGTTCATGTGAAGACATGTGAGTAGAGGCATCCTATGTAAAAGAGTTTTGCATAAGACTGGACCACGAAATAGTCACTTTTTCTTTATAACAATCATTTACTGTTAAAACTGACTAATTCAATTCGATGACCTAGGGTAACTCGATCTTAATCATGAGCCAATTATGAACTCTTGTTTATTCGGGATTATCCTTTGATCTACATAGGTGAGTATAGTTTAACAACACTACTCAACAAGCTTCCCATTTTAGGGATAAGACCGGATAGATAGCTGGGGACATAGTCCTGCAAGATGGAATTCACTCCTACCCATTTTAGGGTTAGTAGATAAGTTGTTCCCTTAAGTACTGATTCTTGGTCTTGAATAAAGGGGCTCCGCCCTCTCATATCCGAGAGAGACATGATTTATTAGTTGGACTATAAACCATTGATAGAGAATCAGTGGCAGCTTAAGGAGCAAGATGTATTTATAGGGGTAAAATGGTAATTTTGACCTAGCTGTAAATACGAACGACCTGTGAAGGATCGACTTACTAATTATGGTTAAATCAAGTGGACAGAAATATATCTACAGTGAGGAGAGTGCAAAACGATCGAGCTATAGCGGTATGTCTCGGTGGTTAACGAATATTGATTAACTCGAGTTAAAGAGTTTAATTGATTAATCTCAAATTGTTGGAGCTCATGATCTGTAGGTCCATAAGGTCCCTTTACTAGCTCGTAAAATATTACACCTTAGATTAGAAAACTGAGTGAATTTAAAGTGTTCAAATTCAATTTTAGGGTTTGGATAATTATATTCGATATAAATAACGTTTGAATTTATCGAAATTAAACATAAATTGGAAAGTTTAAAATATTTAAATATTGATTAGAATATTGATTACATGAATAGGATTCATATTTAAATTAGGTGTTTTATTAATTTAATATTTGATACTAAATTATTATTTAATTCATTAAATTATTTAAATAAATCATTTTTAATTTATAAATTTCAATTTCAAAATTTCAATTTAGTTTTATTTAAATTTGATTTTATTATAAATTTAATTTAAATAAGTAGTGGAAATTAAAAATGTTTACCCTAAATTTCAAATAGTTTAGTGGATTTGTCGATAAATCAACACCTAGACCATTCACTAAGTGGAATTTGAAGTGTCAAATTGTTGAATGAGTGAGTGCTTGCATGTTTGAGCTTGATAAAAGCTTCAATTTATGATATTGAACATGGATGTAATCTGAACTTTATGAAATTTTTGCAAAAACTCTTTTACTTTCAAGCTCTCTCAAACCTATCTTGATCTCTCTCAATACTGAGTTTCTAGCATTCAATCCAAGGCTGAGATTAGTAGAGAAGCTCCTCTTGGTGGTCTCTACTAAGGATTTGGAGATCCAATTTTGTGTAGAAAGCAAGGATTAAAAAGGATTCTAGAAAGGTATAAACTATGAAACCCTCTTTTGTGAAATTATGTTTTAAACATGCTTTTAAACTCAAATTAAGTGTAATTAGAGTGCTTAATGATTTTGTTTGGTTCCGCTTTATGCTTGTTTATCCTATTACAATAAACACTAAGCATAAGCATCTAATTGACATTTGTTATCATAATATTTATAATACTCCCCCTTAGATGTCCATTATATATATGAAATATATGTTGTTAAAACCTTACTAGGAAAAAAACCCAATGAGAAATCCTAGTGAAGGGGAAAGAGTATAGATTTCATATAATTTATACTCTTAAAAAGTAATATTTACTCCCCCTCATGGAAACATCACTTAATATCTCCGAGTCGTCGTATTTCAATGTTATGCACTAGTTTTTTAAAGATTGCACTAAGTAATGCCTTTGTAAATAAGTCAGCGAAGTTATCTTTCAAACGAATTTGTTGTACAGTGATGTCGCTGAAGGATCTCATATCTACGAGTTCCATGAGTGTGGATCTCACCGTGACCGAAATACAAACAATATATATTCAACACATATAGTTATGCAATTAAATCTTAGTTATCGGCATGCTAAGAACAAGATAAACAACAAGGGAGAGAGTTTCATACCAGTTGAAGACAGTTTTCACACTTCGGAACTCCAACACAGTGGAAACCCTCTACGTGATCTACCAACACCCAGCAGCAGCGTCGACAACAGCAGCACGAACAATGCATGAACACGAGCGCCGCAGGGACAACACCACCATTAAAGAGCCCCGGGTATTCTTGGAGTGAAAACCCAAAGGGTGGGCTTTGGTGAATTTGGTAGAGGAAGGAGGAAACACGAATCGTGTAGGCGATAAGAAAGTGGGAGGGATGAAAACGCTATCGCATAGTAGAAATGCTTATCGTTTAGGAGGAGCTACACGATTGTGTAGGATTTACTGAACGATCGTTTAGGGAAAGGTACATGGTCGTTTAGTAAAATCGGCACATTATACGATTGTTTAGAGAAGCTATCCGATCGTATAGGTGACAGTGTGCGATCGTTTAGCGCGAGGTGGATGATCGTTTAGGCGGAGAAGAACTATCGTGTAGTCTCTCGATTTTCTTAAGCGATCGCTTAGAATTCTCCAACGTGTGCTTCACCAATTCTTTGGACGATTGAACTCTAGGCGGTGGAAAATGAAAACATTTTTCATTTTAACTCATCGGTTACAATAGTCGACGTTGCCCCACTAACCCACGTCCGAATGTGAATTTTGGATTAATCATCATATAATTAATCAACTAATTAATTAATAAATATAATCATATTATATTTTTATCCTATAATTTGATATCACATATTTACTATAGTATTTTTTCCTCTTCTTGATATAAATCATATTTATATCTAATTTCCTCCAAAATAATGTATCTCATATATTTAGCCAATTATATCATATATAATTAACCAGTCCAATTATATCATATATAATCGAACTTCCTTTTGTCAATTTGAACATTTCAACTTAACCCAAATACTGGTTCTCGACTTTATCCAAGCTACTCAGGGGACCTTATGGACCTGTGGCTCTGATAACGGGCAGAAATGCATGTTATCATAGTACTAAGATCTTAAACAATATTAGATTGCATTGATGAAATATGTTAAATTGCGTCCATTAAGCATAAATTCTATAATATTGTGGTTGCATGCGTCCAACGCATTAGAACGGTTGATCTTTATATTTTCGTGCAGAATATGCGTTAACGCAATGCAAAGATGGCAATCATAAGAATTCACTGGTCAAGCGCATCTTCACTGCAAGACTTTGCGTTGATCGTGTTCGCAAACA
This sequence comes from Benincasa hispida, assembly GCF_027475165.1. NCBI lineage: Eukaryota > Viridiplantae > Streptophyta > Magnoliopsida > Cucurbitales > Cucurbitaceae > Benincasa > Benincasa hispida. Next base: position 12,689,928 of record NC_143479.1, read on the forward strand.
TTCGCCCAAGAAGAATCACCGCAACTTGGTCAACACAACATGATGGACGCATCTGGGTGAAAGGATAATTAAGAGTGATGGGACAGAAAGTGACGACAGTCGAATCCAAATTAAGTTGATAGCCGATAACGGTCACGAAGTACATTCAGCTTTATCGGTGACAATTATCCGGCACATCAATCAGGAATTAAAGTTGTCCCATCTGTACAATCGAGAGAGAGAAACCGCCTTTCACCATGGAAACTCTATAAATACCAAGTGCATTCTCTAGAGAAGGGTTAAGCAATCGATTAATTCACCACCTTACAAGTTCACGCCTCTGTCCATAGTTTTTCTTTCACCTCAAGGCGGACGCGAGGAAGAAAGTGTGCTGGTAGATCGTTCCTGTAAGCTTGGGAAAGCGTCGGAAGCTCCAAGACAGAGAGAGGGCCGATGCTTGCGGAAGCGGGAACATTTGTAGATCAGAATAGAGATTCAGTGTAAAAAGCCTCGGTCAGTAAGGAATTTCTACCAGGCTCTCTACCTTACTTTCCATTGTCATTTTGTATTCAACTCAGTTATAAGAATGGAATTTCTTTCTCTATATCTGTTCACTCTCTGTTATTCATGCATGAGTAGCTAAATTAGTTGAATGGGTTGAGAAGCAATTAACTAGCATAACGAGGGAATCTTCATTCTTTGCAATTATCTTGTTTATGTATGCTTCATTCATCTATTAGAGATACTTGGGAGGGTAGTCTAAGGACAGGATCTAGACTTGGAAAGGTCAGGTCAGAATCTAGGTTTGGAAGAACCAGATTAGAACGTATAAACGGGAGATAGGCGCTTAGAAATGAGCACTATTTGTTATTAACGCATCGCATGCATCTTAACGATAAGATATGATTGTATGTGGTCACCTTGCTTTCATGCATTTTGCATCAACGCATAGGACAAGAGTAGAGACTTAGGGATAAGCTCTATGGACATTTTGCATTCAACACATGCGTCCTAGACTTAGGAGCATCGCATTTACATTGGGAAATGACTTGCTGTGCATGGTTGTAACATGATCTCATATTTGACGCATTCCTGAGTAGCACCAGCTAAAGATCTTCTCAACCCGTTCATCGCATACTCATTGCATCTATCAATGCAACTATCTTTCTCAACTCCGCCGCCTTTATTTACTTCTTTTTCATCAACGCAACAACACACCCAACACTTTATTTATTTACTTGGTTACCACAAAGTTTTCATAAACATTACCAACGTAATTATTTTCACAAGTCCCTATGTTCGACTCTAGACTTACTAGGAAACTCAGAGGAATTTACACTTGAATTCCGTTGGGGAAACTTGAGTGCACAACGCAATCCATCAATGCATATCATCCATATTTCTATTCAATAAAATAACGCATAAGGCTCAAAGCTCCATTGGTACGTGAATAGCTGACTAAACTCTTTAGCCACAAGATCCACCATATGTTAACTGTCAGACATTGCACTAAAGACCAACAGTTGAACTTTTCTTACCACAGATATATTTCTGTGTCCATCGGATATAACCAATCATGAGTACAATGACCCTTCACAGATGCTCGTAAGTACAGCTACGCCAAATTACCGTTTTGTCCCTGTAGTTACATCTCACTTCTTAAGTACCACTGATTCCTCTAATGAACAATACAACATAGTCTAACTATGTGTGAACACCTCTCAGGCCAAAAGAAGGTGTGTGGTGCCACATCGTTCAAGCCCCGGAATCATCCCTTAAGGAAGTTATCTATCTACTTACTCCTGCCTCGGGGAAGAAGTGAATTCCATCTTGTGTAGCTGAGTTTCCAGGTCCCAAAATCAGACGAATCCTTAAAATGGTAGGTTTGAATTGGCGTCCTGGCCACTCGCACCCATTCAAATCAAAGGACCGCTCTCAATGGCAGAAGTTCTCAACTCACTCAGGATTGAGGTCATGTTACCTATGGTCATCCTAGTGAAGTGAAGTCTCTGTCATGAATGATGTTATATAATGATACGTTAACACTTCGTGGTCAGCTCTTATACAAACTCTTTGTATAGGACGCCCCTGCTCGCATGTCCCCAACACAAATGATCAGGATCAGACCATCTGTGACAAGTCACAACACTTATGACCATTCCACAAAGCGGGCCGCATCCATAGCATTACCAGGACAAGGTTTCTCTCCTATATCTATATACTACAAACTATTTTGGTTATCACTCAAGACATGATCCACTTATATGTCACTACATACATGCTTGAGTCACATACAAATAACCAGGGATTTTATGTTTATTGGTTTGTGATAAAGCAAATAAAATAAGTAACTGAGCAAAAATACAAGATGTAAAGGAAATATCATAGATTAACAACACAAGCGTTCGTACATACTGTTTACAAACTACAGGACACGAGACTTTAGGCATTAACCTCAACAATTGCCATTTTCTTCAAGATCATTAGTGTAGAAAAGCTTTAGTGAAATATGTTTTGTTCTATCTCCTTTAATATATCATCCTTTGATTTGGGATATGCATGTTGTATTTTCTTCGTATAATATCGTTGGAAGATTTTTATTATAAGACAAGCCATATGTTTCACGAATGTGTTGAGTCATTGATCTTAACCATACACATTTTCGGCTAGTCTCGTGAATTGCAAGAGTTTCAGCATGATTTGAAGAAATATTCGTTATGTTCTATTTCACCAATCACCACGATACAACAGTTCCTCCACAAGTGTATAGATAATATGTTTGAGATCTAGTTTTGCGTGGATCGGATAAATATCCAGAATCTGCATAACCAACTAGATCAAAATCTGATTTATTTCAATAAAACAAACATATATCAATCATTCCTTGGAGATAACAGAGTATATGCTTAATTCTGTTCCAATACCTTTTTGTTGGAGAATAACTGTATCTTGCTAATAAATTTACTGAAATTGCAATATCTGGTCTTGAATTATTAGCAAAATATATAAATGCGCCAATTGCACTAAGATATGGTACTTTAGGACAAAGAAGTTCTTCATTATCATCTCAAGGTCGAAATATATCTTTCCTCGCATCTAATGAACGAACTTTCATTGGAATGTTCAAAGGATGTGCTTTGTTCATATAAAATCTTTTCAAAATTTTCCTCGTATAAGTTAACTAATGAACAAATTCCCATCTTCGAAATGTTCAATTTGTAAACAAAGGTAAAATTTTGTTTTTTCGAGATCTTTCACCTCAAATTCTTTTTTAAGATATTCTATTGCCTTTGAAAGCTCTTCAGAAATTTCAATTATATTTAAATTATCAACATATACAATTATAATAACAAATCCTTACCGTGATTTCTTTATAAAAACACATGGACATATTGGATTGTTTTGATATCCTTATTTCAACAAATATCCACTCAGGCGATTGTACCACATTCGTCCCGATTGTTTTAATCCATATAGCGATCTCTGTAACTTTATTGAATACAGTTCCTACGAATTTGATTTGTATGTTTCAGGTACCTTAAATCTTTCTGGGATTCACATATAAATATCATTATCAAGAGATCCATATAAGTATGTTGTGACTACATCCATAAGATGCATATCCCGATTTTCATATATAGTCAAACCAATGAAATATCTTAGTGTAATTGCATCCATCACTGGAGAATACATCTCCTCATAATCAATGTCAGGTCTTTATGACAAATCTTGTGCAACTAGTCTTGCTTTATATTTTGTGACCTCATTATTTTCATTTTTTTTCCTCACAAATACCCATCTGTATCTCACAGGTTTGACACCTCTGGTGTTCAGACTACTGGTCCAAAAACCTGATGTTTTGAAATTGAGTTTAATTCTACCTCGATTGCTTCTTTCCACCGAAACCAATCTTTTCTATGTTGACATTCTTCAACAGAATTTTATTTAAAATCCTCATTTTCAGATATAATATATGAAGGAAATCAGACATGAGGATTTCTATGAGTAGCGGAATGATCGTTCCAAATTCCATTCGAAATTGAATACTAACAATTACAGTCAACAAACGGAAACTGACTAGTCATGCAACAATATGAAATTACAGCATGCTTTACCAGATAAGCAAGGGAAAGATTAAACATACTTTGAAAACTCGTCTTCAAACTCCCTCGATCACGAACGCTCGTTCAATCTCTAAGACTGCAACACACGAACGCTCGTACACCACAACCGCAACACAACACGATCACAATGAACTCGAACTCAACGAACTCCAAGGTCACGAACCCAACGAATGGCCTCTAAAACCTCAACTTCGGTCAAGTTGCGTAAGACACCACCACAATGGCCACCTTGGTATTCTCAGTGTGAGAATCCAGAAGTGTGGGTTCTGTGTGGACTTGGTTAGAGGAAGAGACCGGAGGAGTAACAATCGTGTAACGATTGAGCAAGTGGGAGATGACAAAAGTCTACCGTATAGATGAATACCCAATCGTTTAACAAATGCTCCGTGATCGTTTAGCTAATGGCCATCTGAGTGAACTATTGTGTAGTGCACTTCAAGATCGTTTAGTCTCTCTTCAGCTGTCGTTTAATGAATCCAATTCACTTGATAGCATTTCCGTGAGTAAGTTTTCGAAAATAGCAACTGTCACAACCACCACTAAAATTAGGAAAACATTTTTCCTTTTATCTCACGATTACCATGAAACCATCAATAACCTCCCACTCAATTGGTTATTAGAGAAAAAAAGATAATTATCCAATAATTAATATTATTATAAATATATATGATAACCAACTTACCATATTATATTTATAACCTATAGTTTTAATATTTCATCTCATGAAACATATAAACCATAGCTCTTTTTCTATCATGGTACTTAATGTAAATCTCATTTATATTAATCCTCCACTTGATGTATCTCATACATCACACTAATCATATCATATATAATCGAATTTCCTCTTGTCAATTCGAATATTTCAAATCAACACCAAGAACTGATTCTCAACTTGAATTCATTGAGCTACCAAGGGGACCTTATGGACCTATAGCTTGAAGCTCCAACGATATGCGAATAACTAACTAAACTCTTTAGTCACGGGATCCACCATCCGTTAACTGCCAGACACTCCACTAAAGATCAACAACTGCACTATCCTTACTACAGAAATATTATGTGTCCATATCAACCAATCAACAATGCGATAACCCTTCACAGATCGCTTGTAAGTACAGTTGGACAAATAATCGTTATGCCCCTGTAGTTACATTTAACTCCTTAAGTACCACTGATCCCTCTAATGAACATAAGTCATAGTCCTACTATGACTGAGTCCTCTCTTCCAAAGAGAAGTTGTGGTCACTATGTTTAAGACTCAGAATCAGCTTTTAAGGGGGCAATCTATCTACTTACCCCTGCTTCAAGGAAGGAGTAAATTCCATCTTGTGTAACTGAGTTCCAAGCTCCCAAATCAGACAAATCCCCAAAAAGATAGGCATGTTGAGTTGGCAATCTGACCACTATCACCTATACTAATCAAAGGACCGCCCTCAAAGACGGGAGTTCCCAAAACACTCAGGATTGAGGTCATGTCACCTATGGTCATTTAGGTGAGATGTAGGTCTCAAGTATCAACGGCGTTATATAGAGAGACTCGTCATCTCGTAGTCCAGTCTTATACAAACTCTTTGTATAGGACACCACCATTCTCATGTCTCCACATGAATGATCAGGATCTACCATCTGTAGTAGTTCACAACACTTACAAATGTCTACAAAACAGGTCTATCCATAGTGTCACCAGGATCAGGTATCCCTCATTATTTCTTATATTACAGATCTTTTTAGGTTATCACTTAAGGCATGATCCACTTGTATATCTCATATACATGTTTAGATTTTCATACAATAACCATGGAGCTTTGTTTATTGGATATGAGTAAATGTCAAATAAAATAACTCTTATTTTATTCATAACAATGTGTACAGTTTACAAACTACGAGATTTCGGGAGAATTAAGACACAAATCCCAACAATATAAAGAGCAACATTATATGCAAAAATGTTGTCAATAATTATATGAGTTCGGTTCCATCTTTTTCCTGTCATGACATAGTTTAGTGAAATCTCATTATTATCTTTAGGTATTTCACCTTCCTCAATAGTCATGTCAAGGATTTCTTCATGGATATTTACATTCTCAACCAAGTCTTTTTTACTATTAATTTTTTTTCTTTTAGTGAGGAAAACGATAGAAGTTCGTTCTCATAACATCTTATAAAGAGCACAACGGGAACATGAATATCAATAAAATATAATATTAAAATAAATATAATATAATAATATAATAAAATAAATAAATATTAAAATAAATTAAACATAATATATAAATAAAATAAAATAAAATAAATTAGCAAATTATAAAATTAAAAAATTTCTCTAAATTCTCCATTTTCTCCGATTTTCATGGAATTTGCCCAATGTGTGTCTTCCAAAATCTACCAAGTGTCACTATTTATAGGCAATTTTAGGGGTATACACAAAGTCACCGAAAATCGATCCAACCGACCGAAATCGACCGTTTTGAGTGCAGTCCGTCGGAATTTTAAAATAGTCGGTCGGTTGTCGATTTCTTGAAGTAATTTTTCATCGATCGATCGGTCGATTTCATAAAATCTAAAAAAGTTGATCGATCGACCGACATATAACTTTAAATTATTCTTTATTATCATTATTATTAAAAGCAACTCATCCCCTTTTCGCAGCCCCCTCCCCACCCCACCCCACCCTCAAAAAAACCCTTAATTTTTCCACTCACATATAAAAGGAAAACAAACCCTAAATTTTCATTTCTTCTCCTTCAATCTCCATTCTAATTTCTTCATTTTAGTGTTTCATGACCAGCTGACAGCCACCACCCTTGAAGTTCGTGCAACTGCTTCTTACATTCGTGCTTTCAGTTCTGGTGTTCGTCTTCCAGTTTCATCGTCATGTTTCACTACTTCGTGCTTTTAGTTATAGTCTACCGTTCGTGCTTCCAGTTCCGGCATTCGTGCCTCACTACTTCTGGTTCGACGTTCATGCTTCCAGTTCCGGCATTCGTGCCTCACTACTTCCGGTCCGACGTTCGTGCTTCCAGTTCTGACGTCGTGTTTCACTACTTCGTGCTTCTAGTTTTGGTCCGGCATTCATGCTTCCAGTTCCGACGTTCGTATCTCCGAAGTTGGAGAGTTCGTTTTTGCTTGCTTTCGGCGTTCGTGATTCCACTGTCCAATGTCGATTGTCCGACCTATTTTTAACAGTGTGCTTCCAGTGTTCTGCGACCACCAACAGTGTTCATTTGAAACTTTAAGTTGGATTCTTCTGAAAAGTATGTTTCATTTCATTCTCTCTAGTCTCTATTTTGGAGCTTATTGTTTTAGTTTTAATGTTGTATTTTTCTAACAAAATCTGAAAATGTTTGTTTTATAAGATAGATATGGATACATTAGAAAATTTAGCAACAGTTCAAGATCAGGATCTAACAGAGATTCCAATCACAATCAAAGTAACAACAAATAGTCCAATAAAGAAGCGTAAGAATACTAAAACCTCTATTGTCTAGGACTATTTTGAGAAAATTAATGATTGTGATCCTGATGACCCTTACGCTAAATGTAAATAAATTATGTTGTCATTCTAAACGAAATGAGACTGGAACCTTGAAAAACCATTTATCAAGTTGTAAGAAATATCCATATCAGAGAAAGAAAGAACCAGGACAAGCCCAATTGGTATTCAAACTCAAAGAAGTTATTGGTAAGTTTGATTCGAAACTTGTTTGTGAGTCCTTTAATTTGGAGAGTTGTTAGAGAGCCCTTGCTGAGATGGTGATTTTAGATGAATTACCTTTTAGGTTTGTGGAGGGCATTGGTTTTCGAAGATTCATAAACAAATCGATTGCTTTATATGAATCGAAGTTTCTTATTCCATCACGAGTAACCATGGCTAGGGATGTGCTTAAGATTTATATTATTGAGAAAAAATGGTTGAAGGACATGTTTAAGACACAAAAATATAGGGTTCCTCTCACTACCGATTGTTGGACTTCTGGACAAAACATGAATTATATGGTGTTAACTACCTATTTCATTGATTCTAAGTGGAATTTACATAAGAGGATTATTAGTTTTACTACCATTGAAAATCATAGAGGTGAAACCATAGGTAGGACCATTGAAAAGAATTTAAAGAATTGGGGTATTGATAAAGTTATGACTTTAATTGTTGACAATGCAAGCTCAAATGATACAAATGATACAATTTGGCTTATCTTGTTAAGAGATTTAGTAGTGAGTTGTTATTGAAAGGTGAATTTTTGCACATTAGATGTTGTGCCCATATACTAAATCTTATTGTTCGTGATGCATTTAAGGAGCATTATGAGTGCATTCGTAGAATTCGCAATGTCGTTAGATTTATGAGGTCTTCTCCTACACAAGTTATGAAATTTAAGAAGTATTGAAATTGAAAAGATTGCTTGTAAGAGTTAAGTGTACCTTGACATTAGCACTAGATGGAATTCTACGTATATGATGCTTGATGCAGCTACTAAGTTTGAAAAAGCATTTGATAGATTGGAGGATGAAGAACCCACTTTTTCGAGTGAATGCCAACCTACCAAAGATGATTGGGAGAATGCTCGGATGTTGGTTAGGTTTTTGGAAGTGTTTTACAATGTCACTTTAAAAATTTCAGGCTTTTTGTATAGTACTTCCAATGTGATTTCCCACCAAATTAGCTCCATTCATAATTGCATATAAAAAAATTCCATGGATAATGAAAATCCAATTATTGTGAATGTGGCTAAGAGTATGGAGGCTAAGTTTGATAAATATTGGGGAACTAATGAGAAGACTAATTTGTTATTGTATGTTGTTGTTTTGTTAGATCTGCAATATAAGTTAAGGTATTTATCATATTGTTTCAACAAGTTGTCAGAGCCAACTGAAGCTAAAAATATGACAAATAAAGTGGAGGATATTTTGAGAAGGTTATTCAATGCATACAGTTCGTCTTCTTTTTGTGGGAATGGGAATGATAGTGCATTTGCTAATATGGCTAGGGATAGGGTTCCGATTCAAACAATAGGTGTAGAAAAAAAGTATGGATTTACTTCAAGATTCTCAAGTGATGACGCAACCCATTTTGATAAGGCGAATGAACTTGATGTGTATTTGCTTGAAGCACTTGTTAAGAATGATCCAGCCTTTGACATACTTAATTGGTGGAAGCATAATAGTCATCGATTTAAGATTCTTCATGCACTAAGTAAAGATATATTGGCAATCCCAATATCGATGATAGCATTTGAGTCCGCTTTTAGTACTGAAGGATGTATAGTTGATTCATCACGTTCTTCATTGGCTCCTAGAACGGTCGAGGCTCTTATATGTACTCAAAATTGGCTTAGTTCTAAATCGATAGATATTTATCTTTACAAATAATTTGAGGTAGGCTCAGCGGTTGGAGAAGGTATTGTATTGGTTTTACTTTTTTTTTTTTTTTTTTTTAACAATTATTAAGATAAGAATTGAGAAATCATAAACGATATTGACTTATTATTATTACTTTTGTACATTTGCTAATTTTGTAGGATTCAAAATGATCATGGATGAGGAAAAATACATTGAAGACTTTTCGAATTTGGCTTCTTAGATTGAATTTTAATTTGGCTTGTTATGTATTTTCTTTTTTCATTTGGACTTATGTTATGTGGTGCCATGGTGTGTATTTCTTATGTTCTTTTGGACTTATGTTATGTAATATCTAATATGTAGTATGTAATATGTATTTCCTATCTTGTTTGTTGGCTAGATGTTATGTCTTTCAGACTTTGACTCATGCAATATGTATGAGAAAAAAAATTGAGAACATGACTTAATATGTATTTATACGAGTCTATGACTTATTTTGTATTTATGTAATATGTAATATGTATGATTCTTTTCCAATGCTTTTATTTAAAACACTGATTTTAAAATAACTTCCAATGGCACTTGGCAACCTTAGATTAGATGTACAGTTGTGGTCCACATCTAACAAAATAAGGAAGATTGGGTCCAAATTTGAAGTTCCTAATCAAATGACCAACACCAAGTACGCTTATCAGATTTCAACAAATTTTGAACAAAATGAAGTCATTAAAATTTGGATAGAAGAGGAGGAGGAGGGGGGGGGGGGGGGGGGGGGGGGGACCAAACCAACTGACCGACCCGCCCGATCGTCAATCGGTTTTCAAAGCAGAATTCCTACAATTCAGTTCCAAAAACATTCAAATGGACTGGTCGATTTTCGATGTCGATTTCCTCTAAAAACCGACATCAACTGACTGATGTACAACCCTAGGCAATTTAGCAAGTAGAAGTGATTACATGGATACTAATAATGTGTAATGTTGAAATACATGGACAACACTTTAGGAAATGGGAGCATGACACATGGTCAATGGATACTAAGCAATAGCATCCATGGGCATCTATTATCATAATTTTTATAGTAAGATTTATTTTTTATTTTTTATTATTCCAATTTCACTCTCTTTGAGCTACTAATATATATATTAGTAGTATATCTGATATACATTATGTTCGATATATTAGTTATTAATATACTTTATATTTGGTATATTAGTTAATTGATATTCTTTATGTTGGGTAAATGGCTAATTGTACATTAATATATCAAATTTAATCGGTTAACAAGTACTCATGTATTTTTCTTTATTATTCATGAATTCTATTTGAGAATTTTATTCTTCTCATACGTAATCATCAACTTATTATCGTTCATCTTGTTGGTAACCATTCAGAATATATGTTGATAGACTATTGGTGCACCAACATTATACTTGAAATTGAGTTTTGAGTCAATGGTTATCTACTACTAATATATTGAACCAAATGTATTTTTAAGAAGTGTTGATATACTAATGATACACCAATGTGATACTTAAAATGAATTTTAAATTGACATCAATATACTACTAATATATGAAGGTTATTCTTGAAATTTAATTTAGAATGAATGTAATTGATATTATTGATACATCAATGTTATACTTGAAATGAATATAAAGTGAATGTTGATATAGTATTGATACACGTCAACGATATACTTGAATTTTTTTTTAATGATGATGGAGTTGACATTCAACACACGAAAATAGAGATGTCCAGGGGCGTGGCGAAGACAGGGAAGTCCTCCCCGTCCCCGCCCCTGCCTCCCTATTCCATTCCCTATCCCCATGAATTTTTTCGTGGGGAATAGGACGGGGATTCCCCTCGAGGATTTCGTAGGGATCGAGTTCCCTGCGGGAAAAATTTTTCCGCCATCATTTTTTTCTAACAATTTTTTTATTTCAATTAAATATATATTTTTAAAAATTCCTTAAACATATCCAATACAACTTTCATTTAAATAAAATATTATCAATTTTGATAATAAAAACAATAATACATAGTCGATTTAAAAAAATATAATTAAAATGCTAAATTCTCATAATTTTTATAAACTAAAATAATTAAAACCTCTATAATTATCCTAACAATGTCTACGATATTAATATATATATATATTATAAATTTATAATTTATATATAAAAGTTGGGATATGGTGGGGACGGGGTCGGGGTCGGAAAAAATATTCCTCATCTCTAGCCCTGAATTGCAAACGAAAAAGGAAAATCCCCCGCTCCATCTTCTATTCTATGTGTATTTGGGGATTCCCGCCCCGCGCGGGGCCTCAACCTCATAAGTTTTCTGGACATCTTTACACGAAAGCTATTAGGATCTTAACACTCTAATTATATTAATTTTAGTGAATTTGCATGCTAGTTTATAAAATAACATAAATATGGTTTATAGAAGTTATCTTTGAAGAATCCTCTTGATTACACACCAAATCTCCACGAATTTCTCCTTCAATCTTTATAATAGACCACCACAAGAGTTTTCTTTACTATTTCCAAGCTTTAGATTGGATTATGGGATCCAAATTGAGTGAGGTTTTGGGATGAGTTTTGGAGAGATGGAGGAAAAATTCAGAAATATTTATTTAGCCTTGTTTTTTTTTTTTTTTTTCCCCTTGCATGCTCTCAAATACTATTGATTAAGCTAGTATTTATCAACCTCGTGCAAATTAAGAGTGAAGGAGAACTTGACAATTCCCATTTAGGAAGATGAATTAGGTGTGAAAAGTAAGAAAATCCACTTTCACCCCTTTTCTAAACAAATTTCTCTTTTTAAATTCAATTTTAATTTTCAAAAAACAAATTGAAATTGAATGGGAAATTCATTATTGAATTTTGAAAAAAATTAAAAATTAAAAATATTTTAAATAAATTTAATTAATTTATTAAATAATTTAATATCAAATATTAAATTCATAAAATGCCTAATCCAAAACATGAATCTCTATTCAGTAATCAATATTTAAATCAAACTTAAATATTTTAAACTCTCCAAAATCAATTAATTAAACGTTTAATTATATCGAATACAATAATCCAAATCTTAAACCAAATTTGAACATTTCAAATTCTCTCAACATACTATTCTAGGGTTTAGTTCTTTTATAAGCTCGTAGAGGGACCTAATGGACCTATAGATCATGAGCTCCAGCTATTTAAGATTAATCGGTTAAACTCTTTAAACCGAATTAATCAATATTCGTTAACTACTGAGACACTCCACTATAGCTCAGTATTTGCACTCTCCTCACTGTGTGTATATTTCTGTCCACTTAATTTAACCATAATCAGTAAGTTGATCCTTCACAAGTTGTTCGTATTTATAGCTAGGTCAAAATTACCGGTTTACCCCTGTAATGCATCTTGCTCCTTAAGCCTCCACTAATCCTCTAATGAACAATTGGTTTATTGTCTTACCAATAAACCGAGTCCTTCTCGGCCACAGAGAGGGCAGGGTCCCTTTGTTCAAGACTAGGAGTCAGTACTTAAGGAAACAACTTATTTGTTAACCCTAAAACGGGTAGGAGCAAATTTCATCTTGCAGGACTATGTCCCCAGTTATCTATCTGGTCTTACCCCTAAAAAGGGAGGCTTAGTGAACGGTAATGTTGAGTCACTCTCACCCATGCAAATTAAAGGATAATCTCGAATAAACAAGAGTTCATAGTTAACTCAAGATTAAGATCGAGTTACCTTAGGTCATCGAATTGAAATAGTCAGTTTTAATAGTAAACGATCGTTATAAAGAAAAGTGACTAGTTTGTGGTCCGGTCTCATGCAAACATCTTTTTCATAGGATGCCTCCACTTGCATGTTTCTACATGAACGACTTTGGGATCACATCATTTGCATCAATTTACAAAGTGGGCTGCATCCATAGTGTCCCTAGGATAAGGTACCTAACTCTATCTATATACTTATAGACCGTTTTGGTAATATATTAAAACTTGATCCACTTTTATGAGCCTATATAAAGTTTAAGTATTCATGTTATAGTCAAGGTTCATTAGTTTATTGGATTTATGAATCTATAAATGCAATTTTCAATACCAACTTTATTGAATTACTCTCAATAACACTTTTATTGTAAATAGAAATATGTTTAAAGTTTACAAACTGCGAGTTTTAGGACATGTAACCCAACAAATGACTACTGATATACTACTGATAAATGATTTTTGAATGAGTGCTTATAAACTACTTATTCACCAATATAATACTTTGTATTGAATTTTAAACTAATGATGATATACTATTGATACAGTAGTGTTGTAATTGAAATGCATTTTGAATTAATACTAATATAAAATTGAAACACCAATGTTATACTTTAAGTATATCCTTTCATATTTGGTATATCAAATATCATTGATCAGGGGATGCTCTATCTTGCTTCTTTAGCTAATGTTTCTATTTTTTGTAATATCCCTAGAGATGAGAACAAAGCTTCCCATAGTCTAGCTGCTTTGGCATCGTATTTTAGATCTTTTTTTAAGAGATAGTTCTTTCCTTCTTTTCTTTGATCCCTCATATTGATATATGGTTGTTGAGTTGTTGTGATAGATTTAATGAACATATGTTTAAAAGAATAATATCATCGATATTTTTCTTTCTCTCTAAATCTTGTATTAGTAAACTGACATATGAAATATGAAGTATATTTGCATTATATTATTGATATATCAAATCAAATGTAATTTATATGTCATCAAAATCATATCAAAATTTTGAAAATAAAATAAATTAACTAATATCACTATAAGAAATTAGGTCTTTAGCGATAAATTACTAGCGACTACTCTACAATCGTCGTATGATTAGTGACAAAATATTATTTTCGTCTCTAAACATGCAACGAGACGAACAAAAGTTGCAATAATGCGATGATTAACACGAATAGTGCTGCCTGATGATACCGGATGCGACGAAACATACATTCGACGCAAGTGTCTTTGCAACTAATTGGGCATTAGTCGCAAGCCTAATTAATGGGCAAGAGGTTTGGTGCTTTAGGGCATGCGACAAAAGCCCCCATTATCGCATAATGCCACGAAAGGATGATTCGTTGCAAGTCTTTTTACATTCGACAAAAGGCTTTTTACGTTTTTTTAACCAATTGGGATTTACAACTAATTGTGCTTTAGCCGTAGACCCAATTAATGGGTGGGAGGTTTTGCACTTTAGGGCATGAAACGAAATCTCTAATCATCACGTGATGCTACAAATCATCCGTTCGTTACAAGAATTTTTACTTTTCCCCTTTTTCTTTCACCCAAGAGCGAGGGTTTTTATTTCAGTTTTTCCCCTTTGTTTGGTCGTTCGTCTAAAAGAAAATAAATTTGTCGTTCGTCTTTCATCATTCATCGTTCATCGGACGTTAATTGAGAGCTCATTCATCGTTCATCTGCTGTTCGTTTGAAAGTGGGAGGTTTTTCGTCTGTTCGTCGTTCATCTAAAACTAGGGAGTTCGTCCGTTGTTCACCATTGCATGTGTCAAAAATGTTGGTATCCATCTGCCGTTCTCCTTTAATTTCTTCTTTATTTCTTCAATGTAGTCAATGGAGGTGGAATTTCTATGAATTTATTGTCCAAATTTATCTCTTTGAAATCACAAACAAACCTTTTTATTGTTTATTGTTTGTCTTTAATTCTTAACATTGTTGATATATATATATATATATATATATATATATATATATATATATATATATATATATATCCCTTAAACTTAGCACGTTATATCAATTTTAACCTAAAAAATTTTAATTTTATCAATTTAAATTTCAAATTTAACCTTGAAACTTTCAGGTTCATGAATTTAAACGTCGAGAGAATGAAAGAAATAGAGCTACTGTAGAAGAAGCGTTAGAAAGCCAATGTCAAGAGTACAAAAGAAGATTCAGTCAAATGAATGAATTTCTTGAAAGAATCACTGGAGGAAGTTCTTCTCTTAGTAAAGTAATTGCATTAGTTCAACTTATATTCATATTAGTGAAATTAGTTTTAACTTGTGTGTATTGATTTCATTAATTGATTGTGATTAGTGACATAGTTCTGGATATTTTGTATGTGTGTTGGAGGAGGGAAGGGAAGGATATTTATATTTTGTTATTGTGAAAAAAGTGGTTAAACTTTTAGTAAACGTCACATGTTGCATAAAACGTCGCATAATGCGATTTTTTCTTCGTATCGTCGCATGTTGCGACATTTTCTTCCAAAAAGTCGCAAAACACATTGATTGACTGGCCTTTAGTGACCAAAGCGTGCAACAATTTAAATTAGTAATTAATTTTTTTTGCAACGAAATTTTGTTTTTAGCTATAAATATGTTTAGTCGCAAAATGTCAAATTTCTTGTAGTGTATGCTTTATACTTAGTAGATATATAATCAAAATCAAATATGTTTTTTTAAAAATAAAAAATAAAATAAGAAAACTAACATCAAAACTTAAACTAAATTAGACCATCAAAATCAACTAATCGAATAAAAACAAATTTTAAAAAATGATTAAAAAGAAATTATTAAAAAAAAAAAAAGGTGCACATGAAATGAAGCCTACGAGCAGTGCTCCTCTAAGTACTTCAAAAAGACAAAATAAAAGAAGACAAGAGGGATGGGAAGGGAGTAAGGAAATAGGGATACGAGAAGGAAAAAAAGGCCATATTTCCACAAAATGACAAAATTGAGACCACTCACAATTATATATTTTCTTAAAAAAAATAGAGAATCGAATTATTATTTTATCCTTACATCGAATATTTCATTTACATTGGTTGTTAAACTCATTTTCTTTTTCTTTTTTTTTTTAAAAAAAACCTATTATTAGTTTGGGACTTTTTAAATATAAAAAAAATATTTAAAAATATTTATCGCAAAAAAAAATTTAAAAGAAAATAAAACATTTTAAAACTTTTTTATTTTTTAAAAATTTATATTTATAAGAATTTTTCTATTATTACGGTTTTCTCATACGAATAAATAATAAAATTAATATTCTCCTTGAAATAAACTAAAAAATAATTTGTCAAATTAAAGCCTTATATTCAAAATCATTTCAAAACAAGTCTTTAATAATTTTAAAACTAACTTGATGTTTACCTTTTTAAATGTAATTTTCAAACGATTATTTTCAAATATAGTAAAATGAATCAAGATATTTATAAATATAGTAAAATATCAATATTTATTTGTATCTACTCTGTTAGACTATTATCATCTATCACTGATAGACACAGATAGATATCTTTCAGTGTCTATGATTGTCTATCACTAATAGATGGTAACATTTTACTATATTTAAAAATATTTTTCAACAATTTTATCATTTAAAATATTTTTCTATTTTCAAACTATTAAAATTGGTTTTGAGTCAAAAAAATACACGTTAAAGAATAATTTGAAAAATGAAAATAAAAGTTGACCGAACTATTTTAAAATCACTTTTCATATCAAAAGTATATATAGTTTAGGGGTCGGCCTAAGACATCTATTATTTACTCTCTTAAAGTTATTCTTTTTTTTTTTCTTTTCTTTTCTTTTTGAAGTTAGGTTGAAAATTTTAATTCCAAATTTCACATTTTTTTTTGTATTAAGGATATAAAAAGAATATATTAAAGTTAGAACGTTTCTCACATGGAATTTTATTTAACACTTAAAAAAAAAAGAGGGGCAATGTTCTTTTTATTTTTTTCCTCCTTTATTTAATTTTTGAACCAAAGAGGGGATATATTCTAAACACTTCATATAAAGACAAATTGAAAAAATATATAATTAAATGGAGAGGGAGTGAGTGATAAGATATGGAGAGGGAAATGAAGAGGGAAAGATACCAGAAAAGACAAAAATAGATTGAGAGGAGTGAAAATGATAATATTGTTTTTAGTTGTGAATAGTTTTTTCTTTTTCTATTTTTGAGTTCAATGGCATGTGGTTCTGAAGCTTCAAAACTCAAATCTTTTAATTATAGTTATATGTCAAGGTGTCGTAATGGTTTTAAAATTGTTAAAATTATTCTTGTCATATTCAAAATCATTCTAAACACACTCAAAATTGATTTAGTATTTAATTTCACTTTATATGCATCATCGAAATTGATTTTGAAAGGTAACTACTTTAAAATTATTCATAAACATGTCTCAATTATATTCAAGTGCCAACTTTTACAAGTTAAAAAGGATCTGATTTTTATTTTTATTATTTTTTGGATAAAAGTTATTGTAGAAAATTTCTTTATGTTGGACCAAAAATTTATTTGGTTTATAGTTTTTTTTTTTTAAATTAAGTCTGTAAATGCTACTCTCACATATAGATTTCTTCTTTTTGGTTTCGAATTTTCATGAATGTTTTTAAAATGAATGATTATTAGCAATTGGAAGGCTCTCCTTTATTGGCTCTAACGGGAAAGGATGAAGTCAACTCTTTACCCTAAGGTTGTTCCTTTTGTTCTTTTGAATAGATATACCTGTATCTTATATAAATAAAAAAAAATTGGTGTTTTCAAAATTCAAGTTATGCTTTCAAAACTTAAAAGTAATTTTTAATAATTTGTAGATTTTGGCTAAGAATCACTTAGGAAAGAAATGTACCCCATGGTTAGAAAATTATGAAAAAATAAATATAATTTTTAAAAATAAAAAACTAAAGATCAAATAGTTATTAAAAGGAGATATTCGTTAATGACATATTCTTAATTATACTTAGATCAACAGTTAAAATAATAAATAAATAAATAAATCTATCAAATAGCAATAATATGTTTAAAAAGTGGAGAGAGAGAAAAAATCATGAAAAAAAAAAAGAAGAAGAGTAGTCTTGGAGGTTTGTTGATTGACTTTATATTTTTCTAAGATACTCGGTGATTTCTGCAGATGTCTCATATGTAGTCTTAAGATCAGGATTTGACAAAAGAATATTTTTCCTACGAAATACTTTCCTAATTTGAAAATATCTAGCAGGTTGATATAGTCTGATATTTTCCTTCATTGCGACGTGACTTATTTTCTCCTATTTGGGAGATGTTTCATTTTCTGAATTCATCTATAAAAAGGGATGTCTTGGTATGCTTTCGGATATGGAGTTTTTCATTAACGCGATTTGGTTTTTGAGAACAAGACGTTTCTGTACTTCGGCCTAATTGTTCTACGTTGTGTTCTTGTTCATTACTCACTTTATTCTGTTGTACAAGTTGTTCATCAGTTGTTCGCAATACATTGAAGATTATCACGGCTTAGGGGGAGCCTAAGTCTCAGCTGCCAGATAAGAGATTCTCAGTCATATGGGGAGCCTAAGACTTAGCTTTGGATAAGGGAGTTCTCTATCTCATAAGGATCTTAAGATTTACTGTGAAGGGAGTTCACTATCTTGAAGGGAATATACCACCGTGAGAGGAGTCTCATCACTAGTAGCAAGCTTAGGGGAAGCCTAAGTACATTTGAGAAGGAGATTCACATTTACCGGAAGCTAGGTGATATGTGAGTTGAGCTCTAGTAGTAATAGTGCATTACATATAAATACTACGTTGTAAATTGCTTAACTCATCATTATTAGTGGATTATATTTCCTAGGCATACAGCCCCCCAAACGTAGGTGGTTTATCACCGAATTGGGTTACCAACTCCCATGTTCATTTATCTTTATTGTTGTTAGAATTCTGTCATGTACAATACTTGTTAGTGCTTTCTGTTTAACATCCAAATTTTGAGTGTTAAGTCATCCTAACGCTTTTTCAAGTAGTACTTGGGTGCATCATTATTTTTTGGCAATCTAATTAAACTATATAGTATAAAAAATTCAAAATTAATTTTTTGTTTTAAGAAGAATTTGTCACATGACAAAATATAGTTAAACGACTTCGTCAACTACAAAAACGGAAAAAAAAAAATAGGTACAATTCAACATGTTGCGTCCAAATATTCTTCTTTAGAAAAACGATGAGAATAACTATTTTCATATCATAACATGTCTTCAAAATCTATATCAAACAATGATTTGTTTATCACTTGTCCATTTTCATATTCATTTTCCATCTTTCTCCCCATGATCCAAACTTCCCTCGAATAAAACAGCTAAAACTTAGTAATAACATAACTAATAATTGCTCTCATACCAAATACAAACAAAAATGAAACCAAAGGAAAAAGAACAGCCGTAGATCTCACCTAACCACGAAAATTTTCCCAAAAACAAAAAAAAACACAATATTCCAAAATCATGTTTTTTTTGTTTCTTTTAAGTTCTCCAGATAACGTATTAATGTAAGATTAATAATATATGGATCCGAGTAGTAACCGATCTCTAAAGGAAAAGTAATGATAATTATGTAATATGTCACGGTAATTAATAGTAAATTATATCATTCTTTTTTCCCTCAATGGTCGATATATGCGTATCAAGGTAGAAATCAAACTATTAACCGTACTATCAATTATCTTTTTTTTTCCAAAAAAAAACGGTACTATCAATTAAGCTACATTATTTTTTCAGTACAATTAAGCTATATTTAAGATTGTTACAAAATTTAATATAGAGAATATATAACTATATTTATGACTAAATTGTTAATGCGTCAAAAAAAATAGATTAAATTATTAAAAAATGAAAATATAAAAACTATGAACCTTTTTAATAAAGTTTTTAAGTATTTGTTTTTTAATATATTTTTGTAATTAAGTTTATGAACGTTATTTTTACTTATTTATTTCTTTGTTTTATTATTTATGTTTTTAGAACTGTTTAAAAATCACGTCAATTTTTAAAAATTAAAATAAATCATTTTTGTTTTTAAAATGTAACTTATAATACAAATAAACATTTCTAAAAAGAAAACTTATGAAGGGGAACCTCAAATTGTTAATTTGACGTATGTTTTAGGAGAAAATTGGAAAAAAAAAAAAAAAAAAAAGAAAAAAAGAAAAAGGAAAAGAAAGGGTAATTTATGGGAATTCACCATGGAGGGTATGTGGTGGTAATAAGAGGTGGTTAAATAATTAAGTATAAATTGGTAAGATCACTGCGAACCACAACTTCCTACAGACCACATTCCCAGCTGCTTCCTCATCGCCTTCTTCCTTCACAATGTCATCAATGGCGGCGGCTACTTCACCATGCGCCTCCAAATCCTTCTCCAAATCCTCTTCCTCCTTCACCCTTCCTAAACCCTTCTCCAGATTCGATCTTTCAGTTTCTCCTCTTCCCCACAATCCCACTTTCCGCCGCCCTCTTCGCATCTGCACCAGCTCTCTCTCCAATCCTTCCCCTTCCCCTAAACCCTCCTCCACCGCCGCCTCCGCCGCTGCCGTCGAAACTTCCCCCATCGCCACCCCTGATATTTTTGTCTCCCGATTCGCCTCCGATGAACCGAGAAAAGGCGCTGATATCCTCGTCGAGGCTCTCGAGCGCCAAGGCGTCACCAATGTCTTCGCTTACCCCGGAGGCGCCTCCATGGAGATCCATCAGGCCCTCACCCGCTCTTCAATTATCCGTAACGTTCTCCCTCGCCACGAGCAGGGCGGCGTCTTCGCTGCCGAGGGTTACGCTCGCTCCTCTGGCCTTCCCGGCGTTTGCATTGCAACTTCCGGTCCCGGTGCCACTAATCTGGTCAGCGGCCTTGCCGACGCCCTGCTCGATAGCGTTCCATTGGTGGCCATTACAGGGCAAGTTCCGAGGAGAATGATCGGTACCGATGCGTTTCAGGAAACTCCAATTGTTGAGGTAACTCGCTCTATTACAAAGCACAATTATCTGGTTCTTGATGTAGATGACATTCCTAGGATTGTGAGCGAGGCATTTTTCCTCGCAATTTCTGGTCGACCTGGTCCTGTTCTTATTGATATTCCTAAGGACGTTCAGCAGCAGCTCGCGGTTCCTAATTGGAATCAGCCCATGAAATTACCCGGTTACTTGTCTAGGTTACCTAAGCCTCCCATTGATTCTCATTTGGAGCAAATTTTGCGATTGATCTCTGAATCTAAGAAGCCTGTTCTTTACGTGGGTGGAGGGTGTTTGAATTCCTCGGAGGAGCTGCGGCGGTTTGTTAAGCTCACCGGGATTCCGGTGGCCAGTACTCTGATGGGTCTTGGGGCTTATCCTTGCTCCGATGATTTGTCTCTGCAAATGCTGGGAATGCATGGCACAGTTTATGCCAACTACGCTGTGGATAAATCTGACCTGTTGCTTGCATTTGGAGTGAGATTTGATGACCGTGTGACAGGGAAGCTTGAGGCTTTTGCGAGTCGTGCGAAAATCGTTCATATCGATATTGATTCAGCTGAGATTGGAAAGAACAAGCAGCCCCATGTGTCGGTCTGTGGTGATGTGAAGTTGGCCTTACAGGGAATGAATCGATTACTTCAGAAAGCTGAGAAGGTTCACTTTGATTTCTCTCCGTGGAGAGAGGAGCTGAATGAGCAGAAATCAAAGTATCCATTGACTTTCAAAACATTTGATGAGGCCATTCCTCCACAGTATGCAATTCAACTCCTTGATGAGCTAACCAACGGCGAGGCCATCGTAAGCACAGGGGTGGGGCAGCATCAGATGTGGGCAGCTCAGTTCTACAAGTACAAGAAGCCACGCCAGTGGTTAACCTCCGGTGGGTTAGGTGCAATGGGCTTTGGACTGCCTGCAGCCATGGGGGCAGCAGTAGCAAATCCCGATGCGGTGGTCGTAGACATCGACGGGGACGGGAGTTTCATCATGAATGTCCAAGAACTGGCAACGATCAGTGTTGAGAAACTTCCAGTGAAGATCCTTCTGCTGAACAACCAGCATCTAGGCATGGTTGTGCAGTGGGAGGATCGGTTCTACAAAGCCAACAGGGCTCACACTTACCTGGGAAATCCATCAAATGAGTCCGAGATATTCCCCAACATGTTAAAGTTTGCAGAGGCATGCGGGATCCCGGCTGCTCGTGTGACGAAGAGGGCCGAGTTAAGAGCAGCGATGGAGAAGATGCTGAAGACAGAAGGACCTTACTTGTTGGATGTGATTGTACCACATCAGGAACATGTGCTGCCAATGATTCCCAGTGGTGGTGCTTTCAAAGATGTGATCACAGAGGGAGATGGAAGATCCGTATACTAATCTGAATAATAAATCCTTTTTACGCCACCATTTTATGTACATTTTTGTTCCTTCCTTCTCATTTAGTTTGTTTTGTTAGTTTCCGCTTGCTTTATCTCATAAACAATGTTGTAAGAGTTCCAACTCCCTAATTTATGCTTTGTTGTCTCCTAGCTTGCGGTCATTTCATCTCTTATTTCCGTCTACAACACTCGGGACCATGCTTACAGTTTGGAAATGGGAATGAGAAACTGAGAATCATTCCAAAGATTCGTCTGGTTGATTTCTTTTAATTATTCTGTCCTTGTTTTCTTTAGGTAGATCCCACGACCCTTTTTAAGTGGGTCTAGCCGTTTCTTTTCAGGTCTTATACGAACTAAAAGAATATCTTCATTTTAAATGCTAGTGAATCATTGACATTCAATTGTGTATTACGTACTCTGTATGATGAGATTGATAAAAGTACTTTCATCAACAACTGGTAACTAGTTTTGAATTTTGATCCAAGTTATGGTATACAATTCAAGTTCGTTGTCAAATGCGATGTCCATATGGCACTGGATTGTAGTAAACTAGTAAGAAACTCTGTATTCTTACACAGACAAGGATTCTGTTTAATGTTGCATAATGAAACAGGGCAACCATCATACGTTGAATGACCTGAAACATATCAGAGAAAGATTACAGAGACCACGGTCAGGATCTTGTCTTCCTTGGCTTAGATTCAGTAAAAGAGAAAAAGGAGAGGTTCAACCGAAGAGTGAGAGAAGGACAATTCACGGGGGAGTAGAATGAGAAAAGGAAAGCTGAGAGGGTTTAACCTTCTTTGGAATTCCATTATTCCAACCAAAAGGGATGGTAGATAGTGTTTGGATTTTGCCATTTATCAGATTGGCCAAGCAGAAAAGATACAAAGAAAGTTTGGATCATCAAGTATCCCAATTTTGATATATGTTCCCACAAATTGCATCTCATTTCCACATGCTAAAGTTTCTGACTTTCAAAGGGAGCTGAGTCCCACTCACCATTATACCTGATTTTTCAACTTTTCTAGCTTCAAATGAAAGCTACCTTTCCCTTCATTGGGCCTTGATATGACAAGACCATCAAATCTTTCATCACTCTCTCTCTCTCTCACCTAGAAAGAGAAGGGTAAAAGGTTGTCATATCTGGAAATTTACCATCCTTGACCTTCACCACCAAAAGCTCCACACACACCACCATGGTTTATGGAGAAACGATGGGAAAAATGTCCGAGGTGATCCTCAAATGTTTTCTTCGATCACAACCAATATTCTTTTAAAGAACTCATTGAAATAGTTTTTTTCAATTTTTATCGTCCGAATCAATCCCAAGACTCAAATTAAAATATAACTTTTTTCATTGTACATCCAAGAAATAGTCTTTCTTGATTCTTTTCGGTCCACTGAGAAAATTTAAAAAAATTGATTATTTGGATGTAGAGTTAAATTTTTATTTCAATCTTGGGGTGTCGAGAAGAACCCAGAAAAACTATTTCAATGAGTGGTAAAAGATTAAAACTTTAAAAAAAAAACCCTCCCACAATATCCCTTCTCTGTCCCTGACAGCTTTAAAACTTGTATCAGCATTTCAGCAACCACAGCTCTCAATTTCTGAGACCCTTTAAACAAAAAAGAAAAAAAGAAAGGGGAAAAAATCAGTTTCCTCTTCTGACAGTTAAATTGTTTTGATGTTTAATTTTGGAACCATCTCTTAATCCATAATTGTTGTCCAACCCAAAAACCCAGATTCATTACTGTTGATTGTACCGTACGAACTTCTGCTTCTGATGGATGTTTCTTGAAAAAGCTGAAACTAAGAAAAAAAAGTTTGTATCTTCTCATCAACAGTTACATCGCCTGTGAATTTCTTTATACATTAGGATTAGAATGACTTTCTCAACGTTTAATAGCATTGTTACGTAGAAAATCATTACAAACATATCTTTAATCATTCAGGTCGAAAGAGAGAGGAGAGAATCTGTTACAATCTATATATGGACAAGGTGAAAGGACAAAATGTTAAGGTTTAGTCATAATGGAATCAGTAGTTTGCTGGTTGGGACAAGGCATGTCCTACATCCTTTTTCCCACTCCTTAAGACTTACTCTTAAAATAATTGGCTGCTCCACTTCCCCCTTCCCTTCCTCTCTAGGTGCTACCATGGAGATGACTCTTAATGAAATTATATGATATTGAATCAAACACACAACAATGTGATCTCTCTATACATATATATGTATATTCCTTTCATATTTATGCGACAACACGCTCCCCACATTCATTTTCTCCCCCACAGATTGTCCTTTGCACATCCCAACTTCTTTGATCTTCAAGGGGGCAATGGAGGAGAAAGGACAAACATCCATAAACCAACTAGGGAAAGAAAAGTCTCACAACAACTCCCAAATCCTTCGAAATGGAAGAATGAAAAAAAATCAAAGGTGGTATTCGAAATACCGACAGCATAACGGACTATACAGTGAGCGACTCGATTCTGAGTACGAGGACAGAAAGAGAAGGAAACAAAGATGCCTCACCAAAACGCTCATCTCATTCAACTGCATTCTTTTGGAAACATCATACTCTCCCATTGTCTAAGTAACATCTCATCAAACTAACTAGGTTAGTTTTGGCTTTAGGGAAACATATCATATGTTTGCTTTAAAAACACTTGTTTAAGCACTTAAAAAGATAGTTTAAATGGGTTGTAAGTTTCTGAAATGATGTACCTTTGACTTGATATGATGGTGAGTCTGACAAAATGTGTGCCTTTTTTGAACAACAGAACCACCCTCCAAATTACCATTTCTAGGTGAACCTTTTTTCTTGACACCCCATCAGAATTCAAAACTAAACTTGACTTTTATTCAAGGAATCAAAGAAAAAGGGGGGAAGCATTATTCATCATTCATGTACCTTTCTGCACATGCCCATCAAAATAAAAATGTCAAAATCTTAAGAAAAGAAGAACTGTGAGCACTCTCATGAATGATGAGAAACCCTAATTGCCATTAGCCCGGGAGGCACACGGTGGCAAGAGGAGGAGGAGGAGGAGGAAGAAGAAGAAGAAGAAGAAGAAGAGAAGTGCATTATTAAAGGGTGGGTTTTGAAAAGAGAAGTAGTTAATCATGGTGGTTTTAGGGTTAGGGTTAGAAGGAGGAAATTATGAAATGGTGGAATTGCAGACAGTGATAGTGGGGATGTTTGGTGTTTGGTTAGGATGAGAGGTAAAGTTAAATAACTTCAAAACAAAATTGGTACAGCTATCTCCCTGTCTTCTTCTTCCCAATCCATTTCTCACTTTTTGTTCTGATTCATTTGCCTTTCTCTCCATCTACATCTCCCTTTCCTTCTTACATTTTTCTTTTCTTTTGACCTTTGACTCTTTCCTTCTTTTCCCTCCTCCTCTCTCAATTTCAGTGCTCTTCTCTCTCTCAATCTATCTTTATTTATCCATCTTAATGAATATTCTCTCTCTATCTTATTTTAAGGATTATTCTACTTTTCGTCTCTATTTTCATAAATGATTTTTTAATTGTTTAGAAAATATTTATAACGTCAATATTCTAAACACCCTCTTTAACATTTCCCATTAAGTTCAATGCCAATGTTCTCAAACCCTAATTTTATACTCGAATCATTCTACTTGAGTTTCGATGAAAAGTTCGAGAATAGAACAGAACATTAGAAAAAATTACTTAAACTAAAATGAAATAGTTATTATAATCAAGAAATGGGCGGATGATATATTTCATTAATGTTAATAGTTTTGTATTGAAACAATAATCATATAAAACTAGCATCCAGTGAATGAAAGAATTAGTCAAAATGGCATATTATTGTTTTTAACATTGCATGTATTTTCATCCAAACAATGTGTATGTGGTTGGAAAGTCTTGCTCATTCTTTACTCAAAATGGGATCCATTCCATCCAATTGATTGCAACTCAAAATTAATGTTATAATCTACTCAAACCTTTCAAATAATTAACAAATAATAATTATGTGAGCATTACTCAAATCTTCAATCACATTTATGTATTCTAAATATTCTATATAGATATCAATCTTTGTCCGTTTTTCTCTATTTCTAAGATTGTCCATTTAATAAAGGATCATCACAATATTCTCATAATCTTATTTTTTTTAAAAAAAACCACATACCTTCTAATTGCTAACATATACCATATCCCAACTAAGCTATGATCACGTTCCATATTGTACTCAAACCTTTTAACTTAGGAAACTAAATTATTCAATGAAATGAACAAAGTACATAATTTTGCCAATCGGATCAACCAATTTCTCATAAGAAAAATGTTATTCTAATGACTATTATGACTCAAAGATTGATTGCTTTTTCCCATACATGCATAAACTAATAAATTATATATAACAAAAAATAGAATGATTGTTTTCTTTAATTTAATTGGAAAATAAAAAACAGAAAAAGAAGAGAGAGAGTATTTCAATTATTTGTATACATGAGGCAGGTCGTGTGATTTGTGAGATAACATATATAAACGAGATTTTCCAGAAAAGTAAAAAGAAAAAAGAAAAGGATCAATAATCTAATAAAAATATATACATGACGATTTTCACTATCATTACTGGAAAAATAAAAATGTCATAATAAACAAAACAAATCGTCCATTTGATTATTAAAATATTATAATATCATACAAACTTAATTCAGTAAAGAAGAAAACCAGGAGAGCAAAATCAAATATATCGAAAACAAAATTGAAATTGAACTCCAATTTTGAATATTGTGTGAATGTTGATGAAGATGATGATGATGATGATGATGATGATGATGATGATGATGATGATGATGATGATGATGATGATGATGATCAAATTAATAACCCATATATTCTCTATATTTTGCTTAATTTAAAGGATTATTAATTTGAAAAGAGAGAGGCAAGCAGAGACTTAATTAAAAAAGAAACTCTGGATATAACGCTTAATAATTAAGTAGGCTGTGAAGAAGAGAAGATTTGGAAAATGGAAGGGGTACGTAATTAATGAGGTAAATGATGATTAGAGATATAATTAAGAAGGCCGAAACCTCTGCCTGCAAGATTGGCAAGTGATCTCCATGCACGTAGAATCCATTTGTCTAGTGGCTCTTTCTTTCATTCTTTCCGCTTTTTCAACTTCCTCTCTTGCCCTTTCCCACATCTGCCGAGCCCTTGCAAACTCCGTTTGCGCCAATTCTATCTCCCTTTTCGTCAGTTCTCTCACTCTTTCCGCATACGCTTTTTCCATCGCCGCCAGCCGAATTTGCTCCGCCGCCTGCCACTTCAGCGCCTCCACGCAGCTCGCCGCCTCCGGCTTCATCACCTCCTCGTACTTGAACAAGCACTCCGCTGCCGGCCGGATTGGCCTTAGGCTTATCGATAGCTGCAAGTCCACCGATCCTGGACCCGCCGCTTCGAATGCATCGGACCGGAACCTTAACGACGAGTCCGATGGGCGGGACGACATGTGGGATGATGATGACGCTATGGAGTGAGGCGTCGGAAGAAGCTGTAACTCCTTCTGATCTTCATCTTCCATTTCTGAAGATACAAATAAAAAGGGAGATTGGGTTTTCCTTTTCTTTTCTTTTTTTTCCCTTCTCCTTCCTTTTTTCTTTTTCCTTTTTTCTTTTTT
The DNA here is from genome assembly GCF_027475165.1 of Benincasa hispida. Classification (NCBI taxonomy): domain Eukaryota; kingdom Viridiplantae; phylum Streptophyta; class Magnoliopsida; order Cucurbitales; family Cucurbitaceae; genus Benincasa; species Benincasa hispida. Next base: position 12,718,171 of record NC_143479.1, read on the forward strand.
CTTTTTTCTTTTTTCTTTGAGTACAATGGAAACAGACTCTGAATGAAATGGCAGAAAATTGCACCTATATATATAACAATTTGGCTCGTGATATTACCGTTTTACCCATACCTCTTTCTTTTCCATGATTGTGGATGTGGAGTCTAGAGTTTACATTCTTATACAACCACCATCCAACATCAGCCTGATGCTTCTTTTATTTTTTAAAAAAATTTCACTCCAAATATTATTCAAAAACATCGCTACTACGATGTGATTGACAATTTTGAAATATTTTATATTTAAACGAAAAAGTGTAAAACTACATCTATTATTTTTAGTGGAGACATGCAAATCCATCCCGTAATTATTATGAATCGTACATATTCGTAACATTCTAGTGATTTTATTGAATAATCTTCCTTTTTCTAACACATAAATATGCATAATGAAAAAAAAATAGAATTAAAAGAAATCATTGGAATACATAATATATCTACTCTTAACATAATACATACACACAAATCAAGTTATTCTATCTTTAAGTAGTTGCAAATACTAGTCTATTTCTTCTTCTTTTTTTTATTTGATTTTACCTTTTTATCAAGTCATTTTGTGATGCATCAAGTTGAAGTTTAGACCCAATTCATGATCAAACTAGAAAATTAGTTCATCCCTTAGATGAAGAGAGTTCTCCAAAGAACAATAATTCAATATTTATACGATAGTGTAAAAGCCTTTTATTACAATCTTAAAGTGATTATTTAGTTTTAAAAAATTAATTAATCTAAATTAATAACTAAACTAAATATTAACTAAAATGTACTGGTTATTTAATAATTTTCTTCATTATTTTGTCTAATGGGGCTCTTATTTGTGCACTAAATACCTAACTGAAATAATCCGTTAATGATATGAATGCTTTTTTTTGTATATAGGGATTTGTCTCGATGACTACACAAAAGCATGATTTGCTATTATCTCTAAAATTGATCCATGAGTGGGAATCTCATGGTGGGTATAAATATGGGAGTTAAAATAATGTGTTAATAACTTTTTAAAAGAAAAACTAGGGAATAGACAATATTGCATTCAATATTTGAATGCAACTAATACAAGAATTCGAATTATAAAAAAAAACATTTAAAATCATTAGCATGCAGATGTTAGTTGAATAGTTTGAATACATATTCAACGTGAATCCATTTTTAATCAAATTTGAATAGATACTAAAAAGAAAAATTAGGTAAACGTCAAATAATTGATATCATAATTATTATTTTGAGAAATAAAAATCCTGGAATTGATAGAAATTTTGTAATTTAGGGAGATTCCTGGAAATAAGGACAAGAATGAATGGCATGATGGTCACAGAGAAAAGAAAATGTCAGAGAAAATAAGAAGAGTGGAACGAATTCCGTTATGGAAATAACGGATCACGTAATTGGATTATTAAGAGCATTAAACATGGATTTATTATGTTTTGAGTATCTAATAATAATAATGTGGTAGCTTTTAATATGTTTAAATATTTAATGATTTGACTTTATTAAATTTGAAGTATTGTTAAATAGAAGTTAGAAGGGGGAGGGGATAATGATTAGGGTGGCACGTGCGTTTAATGAGTTAGAAGAAATATGATTAAATAAAAAAGAAAGAGAGAAATTAGGGGGAGGGATGGAGTTAATGAGATAAGAAATAAGGGGGGAGGGGGGGAGCTTTATTGGTAGGGCAAGAAGATGTCGGGGGCAGAGTACAAAAGAGAAGAAAAAGGGGCACTCACTCCACTTTCTATCTCAAGAAAACCACGCAGCGGGAAGGTTGGCACGTGGGATGGGCGCCCCCAGTGAGGCTGACCACTGACCGTAATTGTGGGTTCACTGACCATGCCACTTGGAACGTTTATTCACTGGGTCCCTCTTTTTTTTTTTTCTTTTTTTCTTTTTTTTTTTCTTGTGTTGGCTGGTGGCCTCACTCACACGCTTGACACGTCAACCATCACACCACATTATCACAGCCCTCAAAAATACTCAAAATTAAAAAACCCATAATTAATTTGTAGCAAATAAAATCTGTGAAGAGTGGGATTCGAACCCACGCCCTTTCGGACCAGAACCTTAATCTGGCGCCTTAGACCAACTCGGCCATCTCCACTTTCTTGCACAACTATTTACAACTATAATTTATTTTCAAATAAACTAAATGTGTTAAAAACCCATTATTTTGTTTGATTTTTAAATATAAAATTATTTAGAGAATACAAAAAAATTATTTGTTCATATCTATTTTTCATTAAAAAAAAAAAAACTAATAAAAACCAAACCGAATCAAGAGTATGTAGATACTTTTCTTATATTAAAAAAAAAACTCTAATCCTAGGTCCCTTTTAATATTTTAATTATTATAGTACATGTATATTAGTTACTTAGAAAAAAGACCAATTATTATAGTGCACATACGTTGTTATTTAGAAAAATGTCAATTTTTTTTTAAAAAAAATGGTATAATTTCAATATATAGAGAAAAAGGAGAATGAAAACCAAATTGATTAAAAATCAATTTATTTTCATTTGATTCTTTACTGAACATCAATTTGGTTTAGTTGTACGAAATCAATTGGTTTGATTTAGTTACTAATTAGTCTCGAAACCGATAAAAACGGAAGGGAGTTTCACGGTAGAGAATAAAGAAGAGATTTGTGGGGGCCAAAAAAAAACAAGAAAACAGAGGACAAGGGAGGAAGGAAGTGAAAGAGTAGGAAATTGTTGGTATGCCTTTGTCGGAAGCGAGAAAGATGCTTGGTTTTTGGTGATGGGCGGCCTTTAAGCCTGAAAATTCAAAATTCCTTATAGGAAGATCCATTCCAAGTAATAAGTAAATGTAACTAAGTTGCATTTGAGAAGTGGCCGAGAATTGAAGGCAATGAGACAGACACATCACTGCCTAGGTATTGTCCCAACTCCCTTAACCATCGACAAACTGGGGGGGGGGCCCCCCCCCCCCCCCCCCCCCCCCCCCTTTCTTTTTTCAAATAATGTATAATTTTACTCCCCATATCCATTCACCCATATATGTATGGAAGCTACCTCCTTCCTTTTCATTTTTAGGACAATCATTTATGTATCATGCCCTCCAACTAAGCCTTTCCTTTTTTTCCTTTCCTCTCTTCTTCTTCTTATAAAATCATACCCTACTTTCCCTTCCCACCACCCCCCACTTTTTTTATTATTATCTTATTTATTTTTCCCACTCCTTTTTTCCATTTAATTATTAAATCTACTTTCTGTTATATCTTTGTAATATAACCTCTTTGTAACCCCTTAATTAACTCTTTTAATCTGCTAATTTCATACTTAAATAGCTAATGGTGTTTAACTAAATTATGCCATGCACATTTGATCTAGATGTGTACAATGTTTTATTGCTCTTTGCTGATTAACTTTTCTTTATGCATACCCTTTGATGATCTCTCAATAACTTCTTCCTTTATAGTTGTTGATTACTGACTTTTTTTTTTTGGCACATATACTTTCTTTTATCGTTCTATCTCTTTATACACACTTTTCTTTGCTTGCTTTTTTCTATTTACGTACTTTCTCTCTCCCCTTATTTCTTTCTTCAAATATATACATCTTTTTTTATTATTAATTTCTCTCATCTTCCGTTTAGTATTTATTTATCTTTTTTATTTTCGACTTTTCAAAATTAAGCTTATAAATAATCTCGTCTATTCCATCTTTATGCTCTTTGATTTGTTATTCAACTTTATGTTGGAGATGACTTATAACTACTTAGGTCCAAAGTGGAAAACATATTCACAAGATTTTCTTGTCCCACATTGGAAGTTTAAGGGTTGGGAAGAGAGAATAAATTTGAGAGCTATCCGAAAAAAAAATTTCATCTCCTTCTTAAAAAACTTTAAACTACTTTTCCTCCAGATCAATCGTATTTTGATATTAATTTTCTTCCTCTGACTCTTTGATTCTGAAAAAAAAATAAAGAATGAAAAATCTCTCATCGATTCTAATTCTCCTTTCAACAAGTGTACATTCGAGGCGGATGTTGTGTCAATCTTGCATATGGAACAACCGACATTAATGATTTCGTGTCGAATTTGCTTTTAAGATAGTGATTTTTACCGTACATCTAATCAGATCCCATATTGACGATGACTAACATTTTTTACCAATATAATCGAAAAACTAAAAGAATATATTAAGAAATTGTGCTAAGAATTCAACTTTCTACTTAGAAAATATGAAAATTATTGTAAGAAATCGAGAAGAAAAATTCTTGATTTTCAAAACTCAAATGATTACCAAATGTATCTAAATTTGACATGAAATTTGAATTTTTTTTAAATGCTTGTCGTTAAATTTATAATTATAGTATATGAATATTACAGATAGTATTAGGAAATTTAGTGGCACGAGTTTTTTTATTGATAAAAGAAATTTTAAAAAAAATTAAGGTAATAATTTAAAATATATATTTACAGAAACATATGAACGAAAATAAATATTTCTGGTCACATATATATTAGAGAAAAACTACAATAAAGTAGAAAAAAATAAATAAAATAGGATGACTATCGCGGGGCTGAATTTCTGGTGTTGAGGCCCATATATTAGTTTTGATCATCCACAAATGGGCCTTTGCTCTTCCTTCTGAATCCTAATTAAGATTTTGTTGTCAATATTTTAGCTGATTTAATTTATTAACATTAACAAACAATTTTTTTCTTTTTTGGGTTGATTTTAAATTGTTATGAAAATTTAAAAACCAATAATTATTTTCCTGTTCTTGATCTAAACCATTCTAGTTATTTGTAATAAGCCTCCAACTATTAATTTTGTGTCATAAATTTCTGGTGTGTTAATAAGTCTTTTTTAAGTTTTGAATTACAGAATGGGATGAATTTTCAAAAGAAAATTGAGAAATTTATGAAAATATAGCAACGATTGCTATCAAAATGTGGAGTTTGATGCATGTAGAAATTATGAATTGTACGTTTTAATTGTTTAAAAAAGATTGGAGTTGTGTTGTGTGTACTGAAAAACTGAAAGGGAAAGGGTAATGCATGCATGTGAATGTAATCAGTGTTTTGTAATCATGTTTACTCTCTCCATCGATTAGGTGTGCTTTGATATTTGAATTCCCATTATTAATCTCTCTTTAATATTATTATTATTATTATTAAACACTTCTTTTTTTGGGTTACGGAACCCAAAGTTGTTCTACTTTGTGTTGGAATTTGAGTTCCACCTAATCTTCATTGATAACATCAATCAATCTTACTTTTCTTAATTAAATATATTCAAACCATCAATTATCATAACTAGATTCATCCAACAAACGCTACCAATGTCAAATAATTCTTTTTTTTTAAAAAAAAACATAAATTGAGACGTAAGAAATGATTAAACTGATTGGGAGAATCACACCATTTTAAGTCGATTATACTTATTTTGTGTAATTCACTCAAATTAAATATTCACTTAAAAATTATCATATAATATTTTTTTAAAAAAAATATTACGTAATAAAAAGAGATAGTATGAGATATAACTACAACTTAATTGTACCTAATCATTACTCTTTTTCAAAATAATCGTTGATGATATATTGATGTTTTGGTTCGAAAGTCAAGAATTTTGTTATTTGATAAATATTATAAATAAAAAATTAACTCAACGGGTATGTTTTTTCTTCGAAAATAATACCTTATATTATTAAATCTCAACGACAAAAAATGAGATACAATCTATCATTGAGGAAGTTACATGAATGAAATACAAAAGTGAAGACATAAGATTCGAATCTACTTTTGTAGCGTTCGAATTTCTTCGATCCAACAATAAATTTCAGCTTCAGCAACAGATTTTTCTAAAATCGGGTTAATAACTTATAAACAGTCTAATTTCACTACGATATTTCTACGGGTCAATGAGATGCAAGTTTTAAACCTTCTTAAATTGCTAGGGTTTTAGCAAAAACATACATAAATATCTCTCTTTTATAAATATATAACATTTTTTTACTAATTCATAAAGGCAAAAAAATTATATTGTTGCATGTGATATACTCATAGATAATTAAAATAAAATAAATTGATTTTTTTTTATTTTAGTACAACAAATGGGTAGAGTGATTTATCGACCTCCAATCTCAAAGAATATAAAACATGTGAATTACTATTAAGCTATACTTATTTGATAATTAAAATATTGATTTGAGAGGTCAGTATAAACATGGCAAAATAGAATTATGAAAAAAACATAACTAAATAGGGTAAGATATTTTATACTTTATCTATATATATATATATATATATTGTTTTGAAATCCATCTAGTGTTATGTGTTGGGGAAAATTGGTATATATATAGAACTAAATACACTAGTAAACTGGTTGCACCTCAATTACTAGAAACAATACACTCAATATATAATATTCAAACTCAAACGAAAGTCAAATAGTGTAACATGAAAGAACTTCAAAACCTTTGGAGACTCAAATGTAGTCAAGGCACGCTTCTGGTAAGTGTTGTCCTAAAGACAATTATTTGCTCTGCATGGACTGTAAGCAGCCTACAACGATCATCTCAATAGGATACAATGACTAACTCTGATAGAACTGCAACCTCGAATTACTCGGATTTGGTAGAACTCTTAGATATTCGCTCTCGACTCAATTCAAGAACAAAAGAAAGAAAAAAAAAAAAAAGAAATAAGAGAACTCTTCACTTTGGAATGAGATGCTACAAATGAAGAACCAAGTTGCTATTTTTCACAAGAAATTTCTTAGTATCAACATCTTTTAGCTTGTTCTTTTTGTCTAATGTCTCCCACAATAGTTTTGATGTATTGTAGGCATTGCAATAGACATTACACAAAGTGTCCTCAAGACCACTAAGTATATAATTACGACACAAGAAGTTCGAATGCATACCATGCTTGCTTTGCAACTTCTGTTTCAAGAGTTATAGCTTCTGGAGGGGTAATTGAGCAATCTTCCTTCAAAATGTGAGCAAGAATCAGTGTGGTGAGATAGAAGATCACCTTCTATTGTCATCTTTTGAAATTGGCTCCCTTGAACTTCTCTGGTTTTTCAGCATGAGGTTTGACAATGGGCGATTCCATCATGGTAGAAGTAGTGACATTGGTGGAGAAGTTTGCAGCCATCAGTTTAAATATATTAATTGTCTTCAGATTGTTGGGGGAAAATGATATATATAGAACTGAATACACTAGCAAACTGATTACACCTCAATTACTAGAAACAATACACTCAATGTATAATATTCAAACTCAAACGAAAGTCAGATGATGTAACAAGGCTTAGATATGAAAATAACCAAAGACTTGAAAGAATTTCAAAACCTTTGGAGACCTAAACGTAGCCGAGGCACACTTCTGGTAAGCGTGAAGACAATTACTCGCTCTGCACGGGCTACAAGCAGACTACAGCGATCGTCTTGGTATGATACAACGAATAACTCCGGTACAACTACAACCTCGAATTACTCGGATCTGGCAGAACTATTGGATACTTGCTCTCAACTTAACTCAAAAACAAAATAAAGAAAGAAAGAAAGAAAGAAATGATAGAACTCTTCACTTAGGAATGATATGCTACAAATGAAGAACCAAGATGTTATTTATAGGCCAACAACTTGATAACTCTCCAAATTACAAAATAAAATCAAATAAATACAAAAATTAAAACATTTGTCACATTTAACTCAATTGAGTTATTACTTGACAAAAATCAAACATAACTCATTCAAATTGAAAAAACTACAAATTTAACTTTCATACCTATTAAATTTGTACATGAAACATCATTTTAATTGGAAGCTTCAATTCAATTTGAAAGATTTTGAATAATGAATTTAATCTACACAATTAAATTCATTTTATGATTAAAAAATTCACCAAACTTTTACTTTCTTTTGCTATATATATATATATAACATTATGAAGTATTAGTCAATTTGTTAATTAGTTAGCTTGCTGATATATTCTTGGGTATTATATGCTGTACAACTTTAATGGGATAGGTAAAGGAATTTAGGGTATTAAATACGATGACATGTGTTTTTGGTCATTTCCATCTTGGCGCATCTTCATTTATGTGGTTTATTTTGGTGAAAATACTTTTTTTTTTTTTATTAAGAACAATAACTTTTTTTTAAAAAAGTTTCTTAAAAAAATAAAATTAAAAAAAGTTATATATTTTCTCTCTCTTTCTTCTACCTTCCTCCCTCTTCTTCATTAATTATTATTTTAAATTTAAAATGTCATGATAATATTTAAAATTTAAAAATGCATAGATTTTTTAATTTTTATTTTAAAAAAAAATTGTAGACTAAAAAGATATATTTTAAAATTTTAGAGACCAAACATGATTGTGAGATTAAATGCAATAGAGTTCTTTCGCAAAATATCAATAACAATTTGGGTACTTTAAAAACTATTTGTAAAAATAGAGTGATTTTTTACCTTTATTATGTTGCGTTTTTTGAAAAAAAAAATGCAACAAAATTTAAATTGCGTTTTTTGCCACAAAGAAAAAAATTTGAATTACAACTATTTTATCAACTAAAAAGGGGGTGGGTCAACGTTCGGTTGCATGTTTTGTAAAAACACCACCACTTTTGAAAAGTTCAAAAACCAACTTTGTTTGTAGATTTGACATTTAAATCAAGTTAAATCTTAATTGAGTACTACAAACTATGTACTTCAATAATAAACCCTTAAGAATCTATCCTTTCAAAATATTACCCATAATTTATTTTCATATTTTTTTCAGACTAATGTTGGAAAACTAAGTATAAATCGTTAGAGTTATGTAGAAAATCTCACAACTATTTACAAAATCGAATATTTGGATAGAGGAGGATGATCATGTCCGACGTCTTGATTTAGTTGAATATGGAGTGCATAATCAAGCTCCAATATTCATTGAACAATATACACCCAAGTTTGTTATGCAACCTTCTATGGCAATTGGTTCATATCTAACAATCTCGTTATTTGGCAGTCCAGAAATAATTATTACGCATATAGGTAAGTTCTCACATACCCTATATGGGTTTCAAAATCAAAACCAGATTATTTCTCACTTTCTTGCAAAGACATAAAATAAGAAGTTATTTTCATAATAGAAAATCTTGTAAGATTTTGTGGAGTTGAGAATTCTGGGTCATTGCCTAATTTAAATACCTTTAGTTAAAATATAATTTAGATCTCCATACCTTTTCATTTTGCATTTCCAATACAATCGTTTGTTTGTGAATAGATTTCTAAATACTCTAGTTTTTTCGAATATTTCTATAAAATGTCATGTATTAGCATTTAGTAAAAAAAATCATAGTAGGTTAACTTTGAGAAAAAACGAATTAAAGAAAATGAGAGGAGAATTAAATTTAAAAAAAAGGTCATATTAACTTTCAGAAAAACGAGTTAAGAAATGAAAGAAGAATTGTGTCTTTTCCAAAAACATAATCCATTAAAGACAAAAAAGTTCACCATAATTTTGCATATAGTTTTCGAAGTACTAATATTTTGTCAAATAACTCTATTTTAGCATTTAAATTCACACTTGTATTTGTCAAAAACGAAATGGTTATCAAATGAGGCTTAAAATAATAATTTTATTTTTATTTTTCTCTCGATCATGTTTGGTAAGAATTTTTGCATCCACTCGATTAAGGCATCCCATTAAGGAGTATTTTCATTGTAAATATTCAGGCCCAAAAGCCCATTACTAGAAGGACTTATTTACCATGTATTCTGTTTTTAGATTCTCTTTCTAGAAGATATATGAAGGTATTATTCATGGTGTATAGTGAAACTCTTCTTGCAAGAGTTTTTCATCCCTAGATTTGTTATTTATACATGTAGAATCCTCTCTCATTGAATAACAAAATATAGAATTTTTCTGTTGCAATCATGGTATCTCTTCATCTTCAATCTCCTTTGATATTCTAACCTTGAAATGATATCAGGGCCTTATGTCAAACGACAAAGGGTTTTCTCTCATCCTTTATCACACATTTATTTGAATGGTTATTCTTCGATTTTTTTCGTCATGGGAGATGGAAACGAAGAAGCTTTTCTTCTTTGTCCAACCAAATCTTCAATTCGGGAAATAAAGTTAATAAAATTTCAATTCTCAAACTTACTAATGATAATTTTCTTCTATGGAGGTTTTAGATCTTGACTGCTTTAGGAGGATATAGTCTGGAAACTTTTCTTGAAGATGAATCACCTCTAAAAGTACTGATTGCTGCTACAACCTCTACTGTGATACCTTCAACTACATGCATGGATTTTGATTATAAGGTATGGAAACAACAAGATCGTTTAATTTCATTGTGGCTTCTGAGATCTATGGGTGAAGATATTTTATATCTAGGATAAAAAAATATTATAATTAATATATGATATCAATTTATATATTATGAATATGATGAGATCACATTCATTGGACGGTTATAAAGGAAATGGGATGGTGTCTCTTCTATTCTAATAACGGATGAGTGTATTGAAAGATCACTTTAAGATGCATAAATAGTTGATGGTGTGTTAAGTATTAGATACGTGGACATTGTATTAAAGAGAGTGTCATCGCTTAGAAAATCAGTTCCTATACGATAGTGTCTGTACGATCGCTTACATATACGTATTGCTAAGCGATCACTTACTGATTACACCTTCGCGCGTTATTAACTAAATGATCGTTTACCTTTTCCTACGTGATCGTTTAGCTCCCGATATTTACTAAACGAACGTATAGACGATCGCTTAGTTTTTCTTACACGATCGTTTAGACAATCGCTCACCCTTTTCTTACACGATCATTTAGATGATCGCTTACCCTTTCCTACACGATTGTTTACTTTTCCTACATGATCGTATACTTCACCTAAACGATCAAGCATCTTGTCTATGCGATAGACGACCTCATCTCCCACTTGCTTGATCGTTGTGTACGGTCTCTCTTCTTCCTTCCCTCTACCAAATCCGAATAAATCCCACACTTTGGGTTCTCACTCCAAGAATACCAATGGCTTTGAATGGTGGTGTTATCTTTGTTTCCTTCTGTTCGAGTGGTGATTGTTCGAGGTAGACGGTTGGGTTTTAGACTCACTGTGAAGAAGAAATCTTCATCTGGTATGATCTCTTGATCTCTTTAGCATTATGAATGCATATTAGTATGTTTTGAATGTATATGTGGTAATTCTGTCACAATAAATTGGAAATATCCGCTTCAGCTTGTAGGTACTCTTGAATAAGAGTTTCTTCAGACTACACACAAACTAAATCTTGTGATGTTAAAGAAGCTTTAAAGCATCCGCGGGGGAAAAGAGTTATGGAAGAAGAATATAATGCTCTTATTAAAAATAATACATGGGAATTGGTGACTAAACAAAATGATAAAAAGATTATTGAATGTAAATGGTTGTTTAAAATAAAATGTAATTCAAATGGAACCGTAGCTCGATATAAAGCTCGATTAGTTACAAAAGGGTTTCATCAAACACCTGATATTGATTACACTGAAACTTTTAGTTATGTTGTCAAACCTATTATAATTCGTGTATTGTTAACTTTAACTTTAATGAATGACCAATGTATTCATCAACTGGATGTAAATAATGCTTTTCTTCATGGTTTAGTTACTGTAAATGTGTTGATGGAGCAACCCTTGGGGTTCAGACATAAAGGACCTACTCCTTTAGTGTGCAAACTAAAGAAAATCATATATGGCCTTAAACAGTCTCCTCGAGCTTGGTATGAAAGACTAAGTTCTTGTCTTCATACTATTGGTTTTCATACTTCCAAAGTTGATACTTCATTAATGATACGTATGACTATTGTTTCCTATTGTTATATACTTATATATGTTGATGATATTGTTATTATTGGAAGTTATCCTAGTGACATTGATCAGCTTATACATACTTCTAACAATCACTTTGCTCTAAAAGATTCGGGTCCTCTTAGCTATTTTTTGGGAATTGAAGTTTCCTATCCAAAGGTTGGAGATATTTTTTTTATCTCAATCAAAGTATATTATGGATATTTTGCATCAAACAAAAATGAGTGAAGTTAAACCGATTACTACTCCAATGGTTAGTGGTCCCATATTGTCAACTCGACAAGGGAAATTTTTTCATGATACTTTCCTCTATCGTGGTACCTTAGGTGCACTTCAGTATGTCACTATTACACATCCTGGGATTTATTATTGTGTGAACAAACATGTCAATTCATGCACTCTCCCACCATTGTAGTTGGTCAAATGAATATTACGATATAAAGGTGTTATTGATCATGGTTTACTTCTTAAATGTCCTACTAATTTGTCTTTGAGTGGCTCTTCTAATGCGGATTGGGCGTTTAATCCGGATGATCGAAAATCAACCTCTGGATTCTGAGTTTTTCTTGGAGGAAAAGAAATCCCATTGCATGGGGCTCGAAAAGCAATCTATTATTTCACGATCAAGTACAGAAGTTGAGTATCGGTATATTGCTCTTGTTGCAACAAAGTTGGTACAAATACAATCTTTACTTAATGATCTAAAAATTTCCTTTACTAATATTCCTATAATGTAGTGTGATAATATTAGCTCTGTTTATCTTAGTTCAAATCCTATATTACATTCAAAAACTAAACATGTTAAGCTTGACATTTATTATGTTCGAGATCTTGTTCTTAAGAAACAGGCCAGTGTTTGTCATCTTCCTACTACAGAATAAGTTGTCGATGTTCTTACCAAACCTTTATCGACTTCAAGTTTTATACGATTTAAGAAATAAACTTAATGTTGTTGTAGCGGCCGATATAGGTTTGGAAGGGTCTTACGGCAGCCCATTGAGGAGTATTTTTACTGTAAATATTCAGGCCCAAAAGCCCATTTTAGAAGGGCTCATTTACCGTGTATTCAATTTTTAGATTCTCTTTCTAGAAGTTATATGAAGGTATTATTTAGTGTTTGTGTAGTGAAATTCTTTTTGCAATAATTTTTTATCCCTAGATTTTGTTATTTAAACATGTGGAATCCTCTCTCATTGAAAAACAAAATATAAGATTTTTCTCTTGCAATTATGGTGTCTCTTCTTCTTCAATCTTCCATGATATTTTGATCTTGAAATACTCTTCATCGATGTGATGTAATCTTTTTTTGAAAAAGAAATGATAAGAAATGGGTTTGAGTTAAAAAGAAATATTTTATTCACCAATGAAGGGAGGATAATAATCTATTGTGAAAGTATAGATAGATTTTAGGTTGGTGATAAGATAAGAATTGAGTGATTAGCGATTGTGATTAAGATAATAGAATTGAGACAAAGAAATGTAAACAATAATTAATTTGGGGAAAGGAATTCTTGTGCATTCTTTTTCCTTTTTTTAAAAAAAAATTTAATATAGGTTATGAAATTTAACTTCATAATTTTTGGTCGATAATATACCTTTTATATTAGTTAAATTATGATTATTTTGTCTAAAAAATTCATATGTATAAACATGTTAATTGACTAGAGAAAAAAAAAACAAACTTTAGAATTGATTTAGTTTATTATTGTTTAGATAATTATTTTTCTTAAAAGACTATTTGAATTGAGATTAATTATTGTTCATTTTCACATTCGTATTTATCTTTCAGTTAGTTTATTTAGGCTACAAATTAAAATCTTTTTTTTTTTTTAATGAATTGATTGAATGATCATAAAGATCAAACAATCGATTTTTAATAATAATTAATATCTTTATCAACTAAACTATATTTGAATTGACAAAACAAGCTTTTTCTCCATTTAGAAAATAGTAATCATCTTACAACAAGGGGCCTTGGACTGCACGTTAGGGTATAAATTATTGTGCAGCTCTTCCAACGTTGCATTTCACTCCAAACATTTAAAAATAAAAACTTATTTCTTTCATCTGTAAAAATAGTGTGATTGAAATTCAGAGTAGGCAACTAATTGCCGTCATTGTTAATAGATAACTTAATTCTCTGACGTTTTATTTATCGAATTATCGTTGGAATGTCTTAAATTTATTTGTTGGCACTTCAAACAAAAGTACGAGATATAATTTTCTGAAAACATTCTTCCTAATAATATTGTTCTCTCTCTGCCCGTAGACGTAGTTAACACACCGTTAGTGAACCATGTATATCTGTGTGTCGATCTTCTCTATCTCTACATTTCTTTTGTGTTCTTTAATTGTCGATTTCGTAATAGTAATACTTATGTTTAATTAAAATTATGGTGAAAATATCAATTTATATCTCTAAATTTTAGGTTGCATCAATTTAAACTTTAAATTTTGGTAAGAATTTAAACAATCTTTTATATTTAATTCAAAAAATATGAATTTACAACGGTTTCAAATTAAACTCTTAAATTGTCATAGGTGAATAAATTTAGACTTTTTATTATAATCATTTTTTACAATCGTGAATGCATCAATTATTATGTTGTGTAGGCTTCTTGAAGATGTTAGGATAACAAAATAGACTATTACACAATTGATGTAAAAACCATTTTCAAAAAACATTTTACTTGTGTGTCCAAATCAATTCACTTATGAAAGTTTAGGTTTTATTTATAAAATTATCAGTCACACGTGATGTTTATCCAAACAAAATATCAAAAAGACATAAATCGATACACTTACTAAAATTCAAGTTTTAAATTAATACAGTCATTAATTTAGGATTCGAATGGATACAACTCAAAAATTAAGTTTAGTTGCTTAAATTGATTTTGTTTTATTTGATTTAATTACTCGAACTTTATTTTAAAAGCTTTACTCAATTTTTGTTTAACTTAAACTAATTTTGAAAAATTCTAACATTTAATTTAGCCAAATCAATAAAAATTTAGAAAAAAAGAAACATGTTTGATATTAAAATTTAAAAATAAAGTGTTTACCACAAAAATTAATACATGATTAGCTTAATCAAATCATTTGGAATAAATACTTCGCCTACATGCGTTTTCTTTTCACTCCATCCTTTTCCTTTTTCCGGAAACGACGTAGTGTCCTATCAATCAAGTTGTTTTTCTTTTTTCTTTTTTCTTTTTTCTTTTTTCTTTTTTTTTTCGTTTTTTTTATTTTATTTTTACTTGCGACGTACGAGCCCAACTTCATCATTGTAAAAAATAATAATAATAATTAAAAAAAAGTTAGGTACATTTTATCAAATTGTAAAATTATAATTTATTATGTAACAAATTCTTCTTCTAAATATTTTAATATACTTTTCGTGTGATTGATAATAATGAAATCCATAAAAATGAGTGTATTCTAAAGATGCATCTAAATATTATAATTTTTTTAATTATTGATCAATTAATATAAATAATCCATGTTGTAATGTACTGACATCTAAATTGACACGCATATAGTTTAATAATAGGTGGTGGTAGAATATATACTCAACTATATGAATTAATTAAGTTTGGAGTTGAATAATAACTTGTTGTGTAAGTTTTAGAAAAATACTCGAGTTCAATAAAAAATTTAAAAATAATAATTATAAAATATTTTTATAGAAAAAAAATTAAATTTAGTTAAATTGTAGTTTGTCTGTATCTAAATTAATCTTCATTCTATCCAAAAAATAATCTTCAATTTATTTTAACTAGTGACTATCGTCTAAATTTAAAAAATGTGTCAATAAGTTATTTAACAATTATTTATATTATATTCAAAAGATATATCTTTTAATTATTCAAAGAAATGTCATCTTTGTAATTTCTTGGAGAAATACGTATGTTAATTATCTAGTTTTTTTGTTAAAAAAAATAAAGAACCTTCACCATCTTTAAAAAGATATATAGACTATTCTTTTTATTGTTCATTGATATTGAGATGGACTTCAATTATCTAATACGATATCAATGTCCAAATAAGAAGCACAATCACACTTGCAACCGCCTAACACGGGATACGTGTTTTATCAAGAAAAAAAAAAAACATTTTTGCTATGTTCTTTTATCTAGTTTTTATTTTGTCTATATTTTAAAATGTTACACATATAGTTCTTAAGTTTTGAATTTAGTTTCAATTTATTCCATAGATTTCAAAATGTTATAATTTTACTACTGAATTTTGAATTTTGTTTCAATTTGACCTTTATGTTTTAATATTTACATTTTCAATCTAAAATTTTTCTGAATACTCATAAATAATTTAAAAGACTCATAATTAGTTAATTTTTCATATTTTTTTCGTCATTGTAGAAATAAAATTTAAAATTCCTCTTCATAGCCATTTCAAATTAATCGACAAGACATTGAAATATACAAAATAGTATAGTAAAAAATAATTATTAAAAATGTAAATCTTAAAATGTAGGAATCACATTGAAATTAAATTCAAATCTCATGAATAATATTGTATCGATTTGAAATTTAAGAACTAAATTAAAATCAAATTCAAAATTTTGGAATGGGAATTAATCTTAAAATTTAGATAGCAAAAATGTATATTTTTTGCCTCTAATTTATTTGTTTTTGCGAGGGAAGCAAAGGGGGGAAAGCTGTAATGCCGGACACGTTTTCTACCAAACTAAAGGCTTTAATTCATTCATCTCTTTTAGGTGAGATGAGAACCGATGGGTAGGATTTTTTTTTTTTTTTTAATTAATTTATTTGTTTAAATAATAATAATTAAAACAAGGGAAGAAGATATGTGTTCCACCAACTCCCACATCTTCAAATTTATCCTTATGTAATCATATATAGTTCACCATTAAATAAATGAATAAAGAGTTATTTTCGAATCATTTGACTATGTTTATGTTTGTTTCCCCAACTTTTAACAATTACGTGTTTGTTAATATTTATTTTCTGTTTCTTTTAGAAAAAATGTTACCAAAATTATGTGTACTTCCTGAAATTTTGTTTATTTCTTGGCTTGGCCTTTAACTAACTATATCCATATGATGATATCTAAGGACATTTTTGTAATATTAATATCTAATCACGACTAAAATAGTGAAGTTTAGACGAGTAGAACCTTAACTTTCAAAATTATATTTCTAATTATTAAAAACTTATGAATCTATTTTAACACTTAATGTTGTCATTAAGGGGAGAAACGGTTCGGTTTGGTGGTCAAATCGAACCGAACTGAATTTTTTTAAAATGTGAAATCGGTTCCGTTTCAAATTCGATTTTGGCATTTCTAAAAGATCCATGTTATATTCTTTTTTAATTAAAAATGGTTCGGTTCGGTTCGGTTTTAAATTTGGTCTTATTCTTTAAATTAAAAGTGGTTCGGTTTTAAATTCAATTTTGCTCTTTTTTAAAATATATAAATAAATATATTAGTTAAAAATGGTTCGGTTCGATTTCAAATTCGGTTTTTGAAAGTGAAATCGAACCGAACCAAATTAATTCGGTTTCAAAATTTCTTCAAACCAGATCGAATCGCATTTTTCAGTTTCATTGAATTTTCGGTTCGGTTCGGTTTTTGCGGTTTGAATGACCACCCCTAGTTATCATTTCATAACAAAACATTATAGTCTTCCTAAATAATCATTTGATTTTTAAAATTAAGTTTATAAATACTATTTTTCATCCTAAATTTGTTTGGTTTGTATCCACTTTATACCAACATTAACAAAAATTTCCAAAATTTGAAAACTATAAAAGAACAACTTTTTAGGGGGAAAAACCTTTACAAAAATAGTTAACATTATACCTCATCATCCTTTGAATTCCACGCTTGAGAGTGGCTTAGAATATAAGTTGAGTTACATTCACCTGGACATACTAGGTGAATACTACGTGTGTTGTACATGTTTTATAAGAATAAAATAAATACTCAAATAGTTTGTGTTTTATAGGATTTAAGATATCATTCATGTTAAAATGAAAATAATTTTTAAAAATATTTAATACCATTCATATTTGATGTTAGAAAATATGTGAGAAAATATTTTGCGAGTGATACGGAAGAATAGGGGTAAAATAGTTTATTTAATGATTTGAAACATGAAATTACCTTATATATCCTTATAAAACTAACCACTCAAAGAAGTAAAGGAGAACTTGAATGTTTCTCCTCCATAGCCAATTTTAGATAGTATAGAATATATATAGATTAATTCATTTGGTTTGGAAAATTCACAACTAATTCAGTAGTCTAAATCTAAAATCAAAATTCAATGTATACAATTAATCAAATTTATTTCTACACCTAATTATAAAAAGTATTTATAAAAAGGAAAAGAAAAAGAACGGTAGGAAGAAGCTAAAGGTAAACGTAGGTGGAAGAGTGAGATTATTTTTCAATAGCAAAATTCATAAATCATTAGTACTCAATTGTTTTACCATATAAAAAAAATAGATTACAAAAGAAAAAAAATTAACTTACTAATTATGGAAGAATAATTAGAGTTGGAGTTAAAACCGGACTTTAATATTAATATTGTTGTTTTCAAAACTTAAATATTGTTGTTTTGAAACTTATTAGAGAAATATTGTTGTTTTGGGAGTTCGAGACTAGAAGTCGAGGGTTGAGGATTCGACTAACGTAGAGGTCTTGTGATGAGAATCTCGCTCTAGAAGGGAACCTCGCTAATTTTGTATAGTCTTGACATACATAAGTCGAAACTTCAACCCTCGATAAGGAAGATAAGTGGGTGAAGCAAATTGTAGGAGATAACGAGATTGAAAGCGAGATTGTAAGAGAGAGCGGCCATGACTAATGCTCTTTACACAATCAGGATAAGCTTAGTCTAATTAATCCTATGCAATCATCCCATATCCTCAACATTTCTCATACATACGTTGTTAAAAGGTTTTAATTAATTTAACCATAAAAACTATCATTAATGGATGCTATGTTATCATTAATTAGTACACTTTGAATTAACTCAAGATGTTACATATCTGTAAGGTAAAATGTTCAAACTTCCATCTTTTATATAATTAAACTAAAAACAAAGGTTTAGTTATGCAAGTTACCACGATCGAGAATGGACTTTCATCTAACATGATTTGCATACAAACAAAATTACCAAAAGTCTGAGAAAATAATGATAAATTCTCTCAGTAGGCAACGGCTGAGATAAATTCAATGATCGAATAAAATGGTGAAAGATTGATTCTCAGAGATGGGTTTGTATATTACTTCCATTGGAGATTCTATTCTTAGATATTGTAGGAGAGAGCGAGATTGAGAGTATCTCGCTGAACATCTCGCTCTCTCCTACAATCTCGCTGAACATCTCGCTCTCTCCTATTGTATATTCAATTTTTTCATATTATAAAGTTGTACATTATTCTTTTGATTAACTTGTACATTATTATTTTAATTAACTTGTACATTATTCTTTTAATCAACTTGTCTTGTACATTATTCTTCTAATTAAGTTGTACATTATTCTTCTAATTAAGTTGTACATTATTCTTCTAATTGAGAAACAAATATTTTTTTAATTGAGAAATAAATTATTTTTTTTCCAGATCATGGCTTTAAACCCAGGACCTGTTGATCCCGATGTTTTGTACGACCAATCCATTCATCGATCATCTGTTGTATGGCGATATCGTACTACTGGAGAAATATCTTGCAGGCGTCGAGAGGCAGTTCTCCAGCACACTATCCCGCTCCACCCTTGAATACTACCGCTACTGCGCACATCTAGATTCTATGGGGTTGCTAGATTAGTATTTATTCAATTGGACTGACATCTGATCACAGCCTTGGTCGAGAGATGGAGGCCCGAGACGCATACATTCCATATGTCTATTGGAGAGTGCACTATCACTCTACAAGACATAGAAGTGTTGTTGGGGTTACCTGTTGACGGTGAGCCAGTCACCGGAGTGATGTACGATAATTGGTTAGAATTTTGTCAACTGTACCTCGGTACGACCCCACCTGCCAACAAGATTAAAGGATCGAGATTAAGTTTAATATGGTTAGGAACACAATTTCGTCAGCTCACAGATGATGCAGACAAGGAAACCGTCATAAGATATGCGCGAGCATATATACTACAAATGATGGGTGGAAGTCTGTTTTCAGATAAATCAAGTCATTTTGTTCACTTGATGTTTCTACCACTGTTAGCTAACCTCCATGATGTGGGGTAGTATTCGTGGGGTGGAGCATGCTTGACATGGTTGTATAGACAACTATGTAAAGCAACAAGACCTGAGGTTCGAGAAATAGCTGGGCCTCTCATACTTTTGCAACTATGGGCTTGGGCTTGGAAGTGATTTCCAACAATGGCTTCACAGCTACATGTTAATGACGCTCAGTTAGTTGGACGAGCCTACGATTTTCGGTATGTTGTTTTAATTCAATTTAATTTTTATATCACATCTAGTTAATTTAAATTCTAAATTATCGATTTAAAAATTTATGTGGAGAGACAAATTTTGTGTGACTAGGACAGCCACACATATAGTCAGCCAGTATAGATACATGTTTGATCTTGCTTCAACCTTAATAGGTACATTACACTGAACCTAATTGATTATTTTATACACATTTTTATTGTATTTGTCTTTAATATTCTCTAATATAATATTTTGTGTTTCAGGTTATTTGGGAGCCATATAAAATTATTATGCATACTTTGTCTAATTTTTGTACGAATGGTCAAAACATATGGCGGACAATGAGTCCTCTCATATGTTTTCACATTTGTGAGTGGCATCTTCCTGACAAGGTGATGAGACAATTCAGTTTTCAGCAGGATGTCCCATCGCCTTGTAATACTGAACTCGTATTGCATGATATTGACCTAAGGACTGGAGATTGGTCCGAAAAAGTTGTACATTTGGTAGTGCGATGGCACTATCGTGCAAGGTTTATTATAGTGGGGGTTTCTCTTGAACAGTTTGACACAGATGTCACTCCAGAATATATTCATTGGTATAATAATATCACAAGGCACTACGTCACTCATCTGGGAGCAGCTGTGGGTCATCTGGTAAATGAATATTATCTAATTATTTTTAATTTAAATTTATTTTAAATATTGTCTAATTATTTTATAATTCACAGAGATCAAACAACCGTAGACTCAGTGAGGTTGCAAATGATCTGAACCAAGTTCTTGCTATATGTAGTGACAACCAAAGCTATATGGAGGAAATTCATTATATGTACGATATACCTATTGTTCCTCCACCAACTCCTAGACGTAGAGGACTTGTTCGGGAAGAGGATGAGTTTGATGAGGTTGCACATAATGTGGAAGAGTTGCCCCTTATGATGCAGAAGCAGAGTCAAACCGTTTATGTTAGTCCGATGATGATGATGCCAGAATTTGATTCAGGACATTATGACTCAAAGGGTGGTCCTTCGTCTTCATACGTGGACATGGCTGGAGTCGTGGAGAGTATAATGAATATTTATATTATGAAGCGCCTGCAGAGGTACCAGAGCAACATCAAGAAGAACCCGAGCAACCTCAAGTTCGAAGTCGACGACGACAACCAGCTCGAAATCGACGACGTCCGCCTTGTGGGACACATTGATTTTTGTAATTATTTTTATATAAATGAGATAATTAATTTATATTTTTTTATTTTTATGAGATATTATTTTTTTAATTTATTCTATTTATATATTATGAATAGTAATTATTTTGATACAGAAGCTTTTAAATGTCACTGACATAAATAATAACATCAGATAGTCTAAATCTAAAAAGTTAGGTAAAAAAAACTTCAATATTCAAATTTACATATTTTAGATAATAATTTGGGGACATAATAAATCAAATCAACACTCAAAACCTTCACATGCAAGTCTATAAATAAGACTAATTGATATAAAAAACAAAAATTTTAATCACAGTAGTGAGGTCAATAGTTTAAAAGATTTTACAATAATGATTTTGGATTCCTTTTGTACATTTGGTACCAAGATTTTGATGAAGTTTTTTTTTTCTTTTTTTTTTTTTAAAAAAAATTATAAATAATAATAAAATACTTTTAGAAATTGTTTTTATAAAATGAAAAAAAAAAAGAAAGAAGAAGGTGGAATGGGGAATTAAATAAAGAAAAAAAGGGAAATTTGTACGGATATCTCACTCTCGCTAACATCTCGCTCTCACTCAAAATCCCACTCTCGTTCTCAGGATCTCGCTCTCGCTCTCAAGATCTCGCTCTCGTTCTCAGGATCTCGCTCTCTCAAATTCTCGCTCTCTCTCAAAATCTCGCTCTCTCTCATAATCTCGCTCTCTCTTACTTTTCCCTCTTTCGTTCTCTCCCAATACAAAATTATTTATAACACATTAAATAATTATGAGTGTTATGAGGAATGTCTCCGGAATGAGGAAGGTCTTTCGTTCTCTCCACATCAAATAATTATGAGGAAGGTCACCAGAATGATAATTAAACAGACTCAATAATAATGTTAGGGCAAGGTCGAGGGTTCAAAATTCGACCTAGCAAAAGGAAAATAAAAAATTATTAACGAAAAAGAAAAAAGAGGAAAAAAATATGAGAAAGAAAGAGGGAAGAGATACATTAAATTTTGGAACCAATGAGTGAATTTATAGAGAAAATTTGATTTTATCTTAAATTAAATCTTGGAAATAAATCAATTTTGTTTGTTTTAATGAATTGAAATATCGTTCGCATTGAAATAAAAATAATATTTTAAAAAATATTTAATACATTCACGTTTGATGCTAAAAGATTAGAAAAAAATAGATTTTTTTTTTTTTTTTTGTGTGTGATATTAAAAATAGGGAGAAAATAATTTATTTAATAATTTTAATGTAAAATTACGGTATATAACCCTATAACAAGACATCAGACGAGGAAAACAGATATTTCTTCCTATAGCACCTTTTAGATAATATATAGTCATGCATTTTTTAACTTTATTTAAAATAAATAAAAAGTAAAATAAAACAATAAATAATAGTTTTGAAAAGAAAAATGAGACCAGAAAAGGATCTGATCTTAATTTTAATTCAGCCTAAAATGTTACAATTTTACCCTTGAGAATTAAATTTTATTTCAATTTGGTCTCTCTATTTTCAGATATTATATTTTTAACCTCGATTTTTTATTAAGTATCAACTTCCAATCACTGGTGTCAACATTAATTGATTAACTTAAAATAATTATGAAGTGAGATTTTAAATCTAAATCCAAATTTAAAAGTGATAGAAAATAATGAAACTTAATTCATTATAATTATTTTTATTATTCTAAATTTATTAACATACATCACTATTAAATGTAGAAAGTGAATATTCACTGAAAATTTAAGATTAAAAATGTAAATCATGGAACCTATGAACTAAATTGAAACAAAACTCAAATGTTGAAGATAAAATCGTAATATTTTAAAATTTATGGACTAAATTAAAATCAAACTATACTCTTTGAAACCTAAGAACCAAATAGAAGATATATTAAATATATATATATATATATATACTTCTTTTGTTTCTAATTTGTATGAACGAGTATTGATGAAGGATGGGGTTATAATTGAAGGTGTATGATGTTAGAGAATAAAATAATGGTTTACTTAAAACACGGGATTATGACGGTAATTACCATAATTAGGTAAGGTGGTTTTCTAAATTTGTCGCAAAACGGATGGGAAGAAGTCGGTGTAGGGGATTCCAGTCTTTTCATCGCCCACCATTTTTCCATACTTTACATTTTCTTTCAATAATTAGTATCTTCATTTAAATATCGCCTCATTATCCGACCTCCTTGCCGTATCAAATCACTACACATACGTCTTCCTAAAATTTTTAAAACTAAAAAATGGTTTATTTTTTTCCATTCTTAAAACATAACAAATTCCTTTCGATCAAAGTCATTAGAGTTTCAATTAAGTTGTAATTGAAGAAAGAAGTAAAGAAGGTCAGGCTTTGATGGAGAGTAGTGTCTCCTCAAATTCATCACAAAATTGGATCCCACAATCCGTTCTAAGGCTGGAGAATAGTGAGAAAGACTCTAACAATGGTCCAAGGATTGTTCGTGATGTTTCCCTTTTTTTTATTATTATTTATTTAAAAGTTGTTCTGAATACCAACACTCTGACGATTTCATAATAAAATACAATATTTATCATTTTAAAAAAAATAATTATTTTGAAATTTATTCTCCCTAATTTCAATTAAATCCTTATAGTTCTAAATAATGTTTTGATTTAATTGGTATGATCATTACCTTTTTTAATACAAAAGGAAGAGAATTCCAACTATAAACTTTCTATTTTCTATTTAAATACATAGATATAATTTAATGGTTATAATTTCAAATTTTTTACTAAAAATCTAAGTGTGTTAACTGCGTTTTTGATTGAACTAAAAATAAAAAAAAAAATAAAAAAATGAGTTTTTTTTGGTGGGGAAGATAATTCAAGGAAAATTCAATAATATTTTTTTAAAAAAACAATTTAAGAGTTAAAAATGTTAAAATAAAACTTTTCAAAGGTCAACATCATATTTACAACTTACACCAAAATTTAAAGATATTTGTGTATAATTTAACATTCCTATAACCAAAGTAACACGGAGTCAATTAACAATAAAGTTTATATCTTATTTATTTATTATTATTCAAAGTTAAAAATTAAATCTTCTTTACCTAGATGAAAGATGATAAATTGATTATTTCATTTTTAGTTATTAAAATCTAAACTTATATACACTATCTTCACTAATAACACAATTTATTATATGTAAAATTAGACCAAAACCCCACATAAAAATTATTAAAAGAAAAAAAAACTACTAATAGAATCAACGGATGAATTAGGTCCCGTTTGGTAACTATTTTATTTTTTGTTTTTTAAAATTGAGCCTATATCATTTATATTTCTTAGCATGACTTGTATTTTTTTAAGTATAGTGGTTCAATTCTTAGTCAAATTCAAAACACAAAAACAACTTTTTTAAAGCTGTTTTTTTTAGTTCTCAAAATTTGACTTGCTTTTTTAAACGATCGGTGAAAAATAGATAACAAAGAAATAAATTTGGATATGGAAATAGTGAGCATAAATTTAATGTTTAAAAATAAAAACAAAAAATAAAATGATTACGAGCTTTATTAATTTACTTAGATTTAAAATAAATATATTGCTAAATCATAAATTTGGTATTTAAAAAAAAAAGTTAAAATTTAATCATAAAAACTATTTAGGGAGATGTTATCAAATTAGAAGAATAAAGTTGTAACTTAGGGATAACTATAATAATGAGTTTTATAGAAAAGATGTGTAACATTAATGAGTCTTAATAGTTAGAAAGAAAAGGTGGAGCAAAATGTAAAGTGGGTTTTTCTACGTTTCAAAAATTAAAAAAGTGAAATGAAATGAAATAAATATTATATTGTGATAGGAAGTGGAGGTCCCACCCGCAAGGCAATGAAAGTGGTGGATGTGTGTATATATAAAAACCGCCCCGTTGGAATTCGTCTTTACCGAACGCACAGGAAAACAAAATTAAAATTAAATTAAAATCAATTTCTAAAAAAGAGGAAGCAGAACGGTTACCATTTCCGATTTCCTATACCAGAGAGACGCCAACACGCCGCCGCACGCCGCCGTACCACACTCCTAATTCTCTACTCTCAACGCATGTAACCACGAAACTCTTCAACATGATTTGCACCAAGAGGCCGGTAACATGCCGGAAATTTGCCGCAGATTCCGATCTCTTCGATGTCTTGCCGGACGATCTCCTTATACACCTCCTCTGCCGCCTCGCCTCCTCCGTCTCCTCCCCTTCCGACCTCCTCAACCTTCTCTTGACGTAATTACATGCTTCTTTTCTTTTTCTTTTTTCCTCTGTTTTTTGTTGGTTTGTAAATTTCTCGTTTTTTTCCGGATGGTTTTGCAGATGCAAGAGGTTGAATCGCTTGGTTCTTCATCCTTTGGTTTTGTCTAAGGCCGGACCGAAGGCGTTTGCAGTGAGAACGAAAAACTGGTGCGATTCTGCTCACCGATTTCTCAAACGCTGCGTCGACGCCGGTAATTCGGAAGCGAGTTACACGCTCGGAATGGTTTGTTTATCTTTTTCTGTTCTTTTTTGTGAAAAAGATGAAGAAATTGTTACTCTGTATTGAAGTAGGGAGGGGGATTGATGAATAATGATATCTGTATTTTTTTCCCTCTGCAGATCCGATTTTATTGTTTGAGGAATCGAGGGAGTGGAGCTTCTTTAATGGCGAAAGCAGCGATTAAATCTCACGCTCCGGCGCTGTACTCACTCGCTGTTATTCAATTCAACGGCAGCGGTGGCTCTAAGAGCGACAAGGATCTTCAGGCAGGCGTAGCGCTCTGTGCTCGAGCCGCTTTTCTTGGCCATGTAGACGCACTTCGCGAACTCGGTCACTGCCTTCAAGACGGTTACGGTGTGAAACAGAACTCCGACGAAGGCCGCCGCCTCCTCATCCAAGCCAACGCCCGTGAGCTCGCGGCGGTTCTACTCTCCTCCTCGAATATGTGGCAACAACAGCACCACCACCAGTTCGGCAACCTCCCTGATTTGATGGCGACGCGTTGTTCGTTGCTTAGCGATTTTGGCTGTAACGTTCCAGCGCCGGAGCCACATCCAGTGAACCTGTTTTTGAAAGAGTGGTTCGAGTCGGAAGGTGAAGTAGCGGCGCGTGAAGGGCTGAGACTTTGCTCGCACGGTGGGTGCGGTCGGGCGGAGACTCGGCCGCACGAGTTCCGACGGTGCTCAGTTTGTGGCACAGTAAATTACTGTTCAAGGGGATGCCAAGCGCAGGACTGGAAAGTCCGGCACAAAGAGGAGTGTACGGCCGTTCAGCGGTGGCGGAATGAGGATGCTAATAATGCCGGCGGCATGTTTGATATTGTAGAAGAGGTTGAGGACGCCAACGTCGTGGGTATTGTATAAAATCATAACAGCGCTGTAATTTTGAGCTTATTTATGGACAAAAAAATAGCTTTTCGTAAACAATTAATTTTCTTTTTCTCTTTTTTTCCCCCAGAAAATACTCTTTTGCTTTCTAATCTTTTATCAAGTTTCGACCTAAATTTTGACGTTTAGTTTCAAAAACTTATAAATTTCATCCTTACATTTGAGTTTATTTCATTTTGATACGTAAATTTACACGTTATTATTATTATTAATTACTTACCTTTAGTATTTACGATTATTGTCTATTAACTAATAAACATAATCATGAATCGAAAATTTAATTTATTTTTAATATTGATAAAAAAATATATATTATATAAATTGAAATTTTAATTAAATTTTATAACTGCATAACAAGAATCATTAGATGACGACTTCGATAGATAAACAAATTTATTTTGTAAGAATATTTTTATAGATATCTAAACATAAATGGATAATTATTTGTTTTGTATGATTTTTTGTTGGAAATGTCATAAATTTATTATAAAATTTTTATTTATTAATTTATAATGAATTTAATATAATTTCAACTTACATAACATAAATTTTTTTATTAATTTGAATTTCTTCTTAAATGAATATCATTTTTATTATTTTTAAATGTTTTCTAAACTAATAATTTATATAATATAAAAACTATAACAAATAGTGACATTTAAGAGTACAGAATCTATATTTTAAGAAGTGAAATTCTTGATATGACCTTTACATTATTACAAAACAAATGTGGTATAAAAATCTTGGATTCGGTCGAAACAAAATGTTTTTTTAAAGATTGAGAGTGACTATTAAAGAATAAATCTTGAAAGTTATGATGAAATAAAATTTAAATCAAAGTTGAAATTTTACGATTTTAAAATTTAATGACGAAATAAAAATTTGACCCAAAATTTAAGGGCAAAGAATCTATTTTTTCTTCTTGGTCTTCAAAAGTTGGTCCGGTACTAGGAGATTGATCTGCGACCGTGATTGTAAGGTAACCGACGGATTTTAAAATCCAAACTTGAAATTTTCATGTTCTATCATGCATATAAAACTTGAATTTATTTTTTATTTTGATTGTTGCTCTCTTATGATTTGTTTAAGATTTGAGTAAGGTTGTATATTTAATGATACTTATATAGTTTGAAATTATACTCGAGTATTAACATGCTAGTATTATCCTTTCCTTTTTTTCTATAATATTTAGGGTGAAATAATCTAATCTCTAATCTCAAGCTATGAGTCACTTGAGCTATGCTCATGTGACATATTTATGTATTTCATTTACAATATTGAACTCCAATTATTTTTCATTAAATGAAATTTCATTTCCTTTTGTTTTATTTTTCCAACTATGATCACCCATTTATTATATAAAACTGTCAAAAATATATTTTTGGTTCTTATACTTTGAATTTTGTTGAAATTCTCCCTTACTTTCCATTATTCAATTTTAGTTCCTATAATTTCAATTAATCTTAAATTTAGTTCCTCAAACTTAATTTTAACCGAATTTGGTTCAACAATAATAATAATTTTAATTCAAGGAAATATAATGTGGGAATGTGGTTTAAAATTTATAAAAATCTAATATATAACAAAAATTTAAAAATCAAACAATAAATTAATAGTGGGACAAAATTTAAGATTTATTGAAAATACACTCATTAAAATTGAAAATTAAAATTAAATAAAATGAAAGTGAATTTAGATTTCAACCTTTACCTTTAAAAAGAAACCGCACATAATTTCCCATTGGAAATTAGAAACTGTGTTATATTAGAGAGCATTTAGGTTGTTGAAGGGTATATGGACAATCTTACAAGGACAATCATACTACCCAGTACAAATCCAATGTCGAACCATCATGGCGTGTTGTCTTTTGCACAATCTTGTTAATAGGGAGATGAATAACAATGAACTGGCAGAGGATTTGGATGAGGTTGACTCCAACTTTGCTACAACGAGGGGCAATGGGATCGATTACATTGAGAGCTCAAATGAATGGACCCAATGGAAAAGGATGAATTGATGGAACAAATGCTTTCTGAATGGGAGTTATGTAATGATTATTGTCTTTATGCTTCTTTGATCAATTAGAACGCTTATTTTTATTTGTCGTGTGTTATGAAAATGACTTGGTTTGGATCACTCTTACTATCATTAGGTTTCTATATTTTGTACTTCACTTCATTAGTTACTTGTAATTTTTAATGGTTTATAGTTTGATTTACCATTAAAATGTGTACATGTATACACTAGAATGTCAAGTTCCTCTAGAGCCCCGAAACATTCTTGGACTAAAGAGGAAGAAGCTAAGTTTGTAGAGTGCTTAATGGACTTGGTCACATCTGGTGGTTAGAGGTCGAATAATGGGACGTTTCGACCTGGGTACTTGACACAACTACAATGTATGATGATAGAGAAGTTGCTCGACTGCAATATCCAAGGATTGTCAACTATAGATTGTTGGGTCAAATCCTTGGGGGGAGGGGGGGGGGGGGGGGAGGGGGGGGGGGGTGGGGAGGGAACTTAACAAGCGATCGCAAAAATGAGAGTACCAACTTGCAGTGGATTCGGTTGGAATGAAAAATTCCAATGCATAACAACAAAGTGGGAGATATTTGATGGATGGGTGAAGGTACAATTTTGTCTAAATTGTTTTACGAATATTGGTAACATGATCATAACATCCACTTTATTGTTTATGCAGAGTCATCCTACAGCAAAAAGGCTTCTACACAAATAGTTCTCATACTATGATGAACTGGCGTACGTTTTCGACAAGGATAGAGCTACGGGAGCACCATCAGAGACCTATCCAGACGTTAGGTCTAATGTGCCAAACCATATGAATGATAATGTCCCCATTGGTGAATCATAGGATCCAACATCCCCACGATGTCTAGTCAGGGAATGGACATGTCACAGGATGAGATGCATAGAACACGTACTGGTCGAAGCACTGAAGTAGGAAATGTTTCGAGAGGAATTAAGAGGAAGCTAAGTGGATATCAATCTGAAACGACAGAGATTGTTCGAAATTAAATAGACTTTCCAAATGACCAGTTGAAGGCGATTGTATAATGGCCGAAAGTGAAGCGTGCAACAGAGGTCAAACTACATGCAGAAGTCGTTAACCAACTCAAAGATATTCCTGAATTGCATAACCAATTAATGGTGAAACTTATGCAAATCATATTCCACAATGTGCAAGAAACAAAGAGCTTCTTATATATTCCCACAACTTTGAAGTTTGACTATTGCAACCTCCTCCTTAAAGAAAATGTTTGATCAACTTATGTTTTGGACTACTTTACGATAATGAACAATGGCTACTTTTTCAATTATGCATTTAAATTCGTAGTAAATTTGGTATGTAATCTTGCTGGTCAATATTTAATCATGCAATTATGAGTTAGTTATTTTGTTTTACATTTTTTCATACCTCCAAAAAAGAGAACTCTACATATGAAACACATGAATTACATCATAATGTAATGTACTTTTTTCTTTTTTTTTTTCTCATCAATATTGACCAAAGTATCTCCCAAAATGACAAAAATGGTTAACTTTTGACATAGTTAAAATTCAATTAATTTTGGATAAATTGGTGGAACATATAGTTTAAATTATATTTTCAAAATATGATACTTCATATGCATATTTTTTGTATTATAATAAAATAATATTGGAAAAAAAATTACACACGGTCTAAAATAACTTACATTCAAATCTAAGTATAGTTATAATTCAAATTATAATAACTTGCACTTCAAATACAGACTATTATAACACAAATTAAAATAATATGCATCGCAGATATGGACTATTATAAATCAAACAATAGTAATCTGCACACCAATCACAGATTATAATAACACATAGTATTATAATCTACAGACTATAATAAGCTACCCTACGTTTCAAACGTGTCTTTAGTATTATAATTTTTGTTTTCACCATTTAAAGAGAATAATAAACGGTGAGGTGTCATATAGTTTTATTCTTGGAATGGAAATTCAAAACTTTTACAATTCACCGTATCCAAAATGAAAATTCGGACCGGTCCAATTGGAATATAGAATATTAGCCATTTCAAATTTCAACCTAGAGCTTTGTGCAAGCTTCTCATTTTCTCCATTCATGCAACACACTTTCTGCCTCTTTTCTTTTTCTTTCTTCTTTGTTCTCCCAATATTCTCTTTCACTTTCTCCACGAATATTCTAAAAATCGACTTCTTTTTTTTTTTTTTTTTTTTTTTTTGAATTTACAACCATCAAAATTTATTTCTAGTAACTAGATTATGCGAGTTTTTTTTTTAATTATTCAATAACATTGTTTTTTTAGAAACAAATTCAATAATATTGTTAAATCTAAATATTTAATTAACGATATCAATTCTTCAAATTAAATAAATAAGAGAATAACATGCTAGTTTTAAATTTTGAGTGACAAAATAAATAATTGATACATCAACATTTTTTAGAAAAATACATTTTTAGTCTCATTAGGGTGTTTCTCCGATTAACTCAACCATGAATCACACAACGACTATGTTACTGAGACAGACCGATATGATTAAGTAGAAGGGATATGACTTTGATACCACTTAGGGTTGTACTTGGATTGGATTGAGGATGTTTTTTGGACCAACCAGAAATTTCGGGTTGATTGGGTTGGTAACCCAAATGACTCAAATAAAGTCTCTAACCCAACCCTTAAAATTGGAGTTGGGTTGGATTGTCGAATTATAACTTTTTTATAAAAAAAAAAATACGTAAATTTATATACAACACATACTATTAACTAAAATCTCATAAAATTTAAATGCTAAATATTAAATATCTATGATATTTATTGCAAATTTTAAACTCATACAAATATCATAAAAAAATTAAAGAAAAATATTAAAAGATCACAAATTAATCAATACAAAATAATAAAACTTTAAACAATATATTAAAAGATCAAAAATTTCGGATTGGGTTGGGTCAGCCTGAATTTTTTTTTTAGCCAACCCACGTCCCAACCCAACCCAACCTTTTACATTTTGGATTGAGTAGTTCGGGTCGTCCGGGTCGTTGGGTTATTTGAACACCTCTAAGGACAACGATTCTGACATAAGCTATCATGGTTTTGCTCTTGGGTTTACCCAAAAAAGTCTCTACCATTGGAGGTAGTTATCTTTACTTATAAACTATGCATCTTCCCCTTACCCAATCAACGTGTATCTTAGGTCGTACACCAATAGAGAAGATATAGATGCTTCTCTAATGAACTATATTTCAATCAATGGTAGTCTTGAAATTTACATATTTTTTTTTAGTAAAACAAACCTTCAATATCAAAAAGGGGATTTTCAAAGATAGAAAAATAAGAAAAACTATTTATCGAAAATAACAAAATTTAGTTTTTTTTATAGAGGTGATAGAGGTCTAATCGTGTCTATCGATGATAAAAATTAATAAAAATCTATCATTGATACTATTTGATAGACGCTAATAGAAGTCTATCAGTGTCTATCAATATTTTTTTTTACTATTTTTATAAACAATTTGATATTTTTTATATGTGAACATTTCTCTATTGAAAAATTAATAATTATCCTAAAAAAGTTAATAAATGTTTATCCGATGGATACCATTAAAGATGTCCACGAGGCAGGGCAAGGACAGAGAAGCCTTCCTCGTCCCCATCTTCGCCGCCTATTTCAATCCCCATCCCGCGAAATTCCTCATGAGGATCGAGGCGGGAATACCCTGGGAATTCACGGGGATTGGATTCCCCGCGGAAAATTTTCCCATTTCTTTTTTCTATTAATTATTTTTTTCAACTATTTATGCTCAACCTTAATAAAAATTTATTAATCAAATGGGTCTTTTCCAATGCATTCTTTTCGAAGAAAAATTTATAAATTTTTCTAACAAAGACAATAATGTTTTATGTGCAAAGATATACATAAAAATTTAATCTTATAATTATTAAAATTTTAAATATTACAAGTTTAGCTTTCAACTTAAACATTATAACATTCAAGGTCATGAAAGATACATGTCTTAAAACTGTATTAAAGCATGAAAAAGTTGAGATGAATGGTAAAAAATAAATAATTATTGATGTAACATCAATTTTATAAATATATAATGGATATGTGTTATAATATATATGTCATATGTTAGTTGAATACATATATTCGTCGGAGCGGGTCGGGGTCGAAGTCGGGGAATGTAATTCCCGTCCTCGTCTCCATTTAGTTAACAAGGAAAAGATCTTCCCCACTCCTTTTCCATTTCCCATCTAATCGGGAATTTCTCGTCCCATTCAAGGGGAGGCTATGGTCCATAGGTTAAATGGACATCTCTAAATATCATGAATTCATTGATTTTATATAATTAATTAATTAATGCATTTTTTACCCATTAACATGGTGTCGAATATTCGGCTGGTAGACTAGTCTCCTAATTTGTCGGCAGATGGCAGCAATGACATGATATCGCATGGAAAATTTATTTATCTAATTTTCATTTCAAAATTCTTTTAAATAAACTATTTCAAATTTTATAGGAAAAAAATACATTTTTATCTATAGTTATGAGTATCGTTTTTATTTAGATGTGGTTTGAGAACCATTTTTAAACTTTTTTTTTTTTTTAGAATTAAGCCTATAGACACTCTTTCTAATTCTAAATTTCTCAATTTGTTATCTCTTTTCTATTAATATTAAAAAAAAATTACGCCAAATTTTAAAAATTAAAAAATAGTTTTTATTTTTAGAATTTGAATAAAAAATCAATCTTTATACTTAAAAAAAGATGTAAATCAATATAAGAAATATAGATAAAATAGAGTTAATTTCAAAAACTAAAAACAAACAAAATGGTTAAGTATAGTAATTTAAAACGGAAGACATCAATTAAAAGTAGAATATGCGACAAATAAAACGAAATTGGAGAGGCTACTTTGACGGTGGCATTTAGAGATTGCACATGCGAGACCCAAGCCAAATCCACCACACGCTTTCAAACAAACCTAGAGAAATTTTCTTTTCTTTTTAGTCCTTAATAATGCTCTGTCTTTCAATCCTTAAATAAAACAACAATAAATTAATAAATTAATGAAAGGAAGGGCAAAAAGAAAAAACTGGTATTGCAATTTTGCAAAGTTCTATATTAAAGGAAAAATTTTGCAAACTGGTATTACAATTTTTCCGTGTCTAAAAAACTCATACGATATTAAATCTTAGATAAGTGTCTATGTCTAGATAGTGACCACCATGAATTGAATCTGCGACCTCTTAACCTTTTATCGGAGGATGTTCCATTCCCTTATTTACCACTAGACCAACCTAGGGTGGTTTATATATATATATATTAAAAAGTAATAAAAAAAATCCCGAATAGAATCGGAGTCGAGGACAGACAGGAATACCTTCCCATCCCCAACCGAAGATCCATTTTGGGTCCCAATTTGATCACATCCTAAGTCAAACGTAGAATTCCCTATCTCAAACAAGACAGGTATTCATGAGGATTTTTCCTAACCCTATATATAAAAAAATACAAAGTATAAAAATTTAAATCTTTCACTAAAAAAGTACACATACATTATTGTTGAACTATACAATATGATTTTGATGCATCATAAAAGACAACAATGAAAAATTTTCACTATTTGAGATGACTTATTACTAGTTGATTCATAATTTTAAGTTCAAAATGTTATAGTTAACATCAATTGTTAGCCAAAAATCTTATTGATTTTTATGATATTCAACTTTTTCTCCTAAATTTGTTGAACAACTAATTTTGTATCATTATGCTATCAAAGATGAGGCTATTAATAAAAAAAAAATGGCATCACTAGCTGACCCTTTTTTTAGTATTCGATTTAGATACTCTGTGGTTTTAGATTTGTGCAACTCTTCGGTGGACTTTGATGGTGTAGTATTTAGAAAGGCAAAAAAGCCTCTATCGACTAAATAAGAAAAATAAAAAAATATCACGACACATATTTGAATAAGACAACTATCTCTAATAATATAAAAAACAAAAAACCATACTAAAAAATCTCAACATCATATATAAGACTTACAACTTAGGTTTGTGTCTAACCTTTTAAAAGTGTCTAAAAGGGCCTTTGAAATTTAGCAAGAGTATAGAGACACAAAGCAAGTAGTTGCCTTGAGCTTCAAGTCATCTAAATTAACCAATTGATTTTTTGCACTAAGAGTGTGCATCAAAGTGGGAAAGCTCACCTCAACCTTGGCAAATTTATATTAAGGATAATTTTTTTAATTATATTTTAATTACTACTATTATTGTTATTATTTTTACATTAAAGTTGTTTTTTTTCTAATGTTAGGGTGGTCTTTTTTCTATTTTCTAAATTATATTATTATTATTGCAATTTTTATATTAAAAATGTTATGTCAGCAAATGATAAACTATTTAACGTTTCAGTTAGTAAATAAACTAATTAGGATCCTTTTAGATGCGTGGAAAATTAATGTGACAATTACATCATATATTAGATAGGTTTGTTTTCAAATATAGCAAAATGAAAAAAGAATTATAAATATAGTAAAATATCATCGTCTATCAATGATAAATATCGATAGACTATTATCAACCATCGCTAATATGTATTGATAATCATGCTATTAAATATTAGTAAACATGAATATTGCTTGTTTCATTGAGTTATCAGTCTCATGTTTTGTAAATAAAATCGACAAAGGAAAAATATGAATTTTGAGGAATAAGTGTATTTAGTTGAAAGTTTAAAATTAGTCAATTTATTTTTTGAAATTTTAAAAATGGGTTAAAAAGGTTTGTCAGATAAGAAAAAGTCATTAAATTTCTCTATCGATAAATTTCCAGAAACATTGAAAAAGAAAAACCGAAAATCTTTAATATTCTGTCCTCTCACCTTCTTTTTCAACTAAAAATCTTCTAGTTGAATATTGGTAAATAAAGAAATCTGGCGATGTTTCCAATCAATTTCGAATTGTAAATAAATAAATTTCACCAAATGGTAAATAAGCACAGTAGATAAGTAAAGAAAAGTTAGCTTCTAGTTCAAACACCCTTTTCACCAGGGACCCCGATTTCACCCGAGCCATTTGCCACTGCCATTACAGAAAACATGGTTGATAAAAGAAATAAATATGTTGATGATCCTTTGTTCTTGTACTTGGTTTCTGTTGCAGTATATATTAATTTATTTTGTATTTAACATCCTTATCATTTTAGTATATAGTGGATGTTTATTATTGGACACATTTTCGAATGGTTTTTTTCCCCCAGTTTTTCTAAAAGTTTGTCCATGCTCAGAAACGAGAAAATAAGAAAGAGAAGAGATTTAAAGACTTTTGTTTTTATTTTTATTTTTTTTAATTTTTATTATGTTCTTGGAAATCCAGCCATGGAGAGGAGGGGTTCATGGGTTGGGTTAGGTTGAAAGACTCTTTAGACCCAACCCAATTATTCGGTAGTAAATTTTTTCGGACTCAACCCAATCCAACAATGAAATATTTGGGTTGGGTTGGTTCGAGTTAATCATATCATTTATTTTAAATTTTGTTCTAAAAAAAGCTAAACGTAAATATGTAAAAATCTAATATAATTATATTCTTATATTAAATTAAGATTAACAACTCAATTTCAATTTATATAGTGGAACTTTTCTTTCTAAAATGCAAAGAAACTAGTTGTTGAAGAATAAATTATTTAAAAAATATTGAGATTAAATAAAACTAAAATAATAAAAAATATACACAATTATTTATATATATATATATATATATATATATATATATATATATATATAATTGTGTTATAATAAATTTAGGTTGTGTTATAAGTAATAAAAAATATATTTTAAAATTAATAATAAATTCAGGTTGTTTTAGATTATATTATGTGAATTCATGAATCAACTCAATCCATAAATTTTTTTTTATTTATTTGAACCAATTCAATCAAAATGAATTGATAACCATTGGATTGAGTTTCAATTTAACCAAAATGAATTAATAACCTAACCCAAATCGTACAGATTAGATTGGATTGGATTGGATTGATTGATTTTTCGGGTAATGGAGTATTTTTAACACCCTACATCGGAGAGGCCAAATATAGCTATTTTTCAAAACAAAGGATGAAAAAGATATTTTTTGAGAATGGCCAAAGTACACGGCGTCCTAACGTCTTGGCGATGATAGAGTCAAACAAAAGATTTAGAAAGGAAATGGAGACTCGAATTGAATTGTGGGACTTGAGAACGAGAGAGAGCGTGTGCACATACACTGACTATAAAAGGCTAAAGACGATTTTGAGGAATCCAAACGGCCGTTACTTCCTTCGATCCCGGCCTCCCGCCTTGTTAAATCCGATGGCCTCACTTTAATTTTATTGTATTCGCCCAATCATCGTCAACCACCAAGTTTCTGCCATGGCGGAGAGCTTTCCAATTCCAAACCTTCGATTCATCACTCTCGTTCTCCTCTCTATCGCCTTCGTCGCGCATAGTTACCAGACTCGGCTCGATGAAAACCAGCCACTCTCCAAAATTGATGTGTACAAGGCTACTCTTACACTCCGAAATACCGCCTCCATTAGAGCCTCGCCGCTTGTTCTTGGCCTCAATGTAAGTATCTCCACTCAGCAGCAGTCTCATAGTGTTTCCTGTTCTTTATTGTGCAATCGCTGACTCATGTATGATTTTGCTTAGTTAGTTTGATAGTTCTGAATATTCTTCGTACTTTCCGTTTCCGCCTTGACTAATATTTACTTCATTCTATTCAGTTTACTTGTATTTATATGGTTCTAGATTCGTAACCGCTACTCCTAGTCTCATTTTATTTTTCATATGCATCGACATGGAGTGATTACTGTGTACGCCAGTTGCTGGAATGTGCTTTTCGGAGATCTTCCAACTTTCTCGATTCAAATGCTTGTTTATTTGTTGATTCTGTTTCAATTTAATGTTTCCAGGTCGTTAATACTGGTGACAAACGTTGCTTAATTATTCGTTGATTGTTTATTGAGATTCTTCGTAGTTCTTACTTTTTGTTTTGATTTTTATATTTCCAAACAATTCAATTTTCGTGTATGAGTTTAAAATACATTCTGGCACTTCTTTTCACATCCGATTTTCCATCTGCATCATTAATAAATGGTTACTGATCATTAGTATACGGATTATGCTTTGCCGGGATATTCCTTCTTTCTGAGTTCTTTGGTCATTGACTCATTCGGTTTCAGTTTTATATATCTTGGGCGGGGATACCGGGGATATGAGTTGCTTAACTATTTTTTTATTCTTTATAAGTTGCTTCTTACTTCCTGTGTTGACTTATATAAAATTTCCTTCCCACATTTTCTCTCCGAGTTATTGTTTATTTGTCGATTCTGTTTCAATTGCATATTCAGGGCGAGGATACTGCATGGGTGACTGTCAAGTTTATACATCCTGAACCCTCTGCCGATGATTGGATAGCAGTGTTTTCTCCTGCGAAGTTCAAGTATGTGACATCTTCTTATTCCGTTATTTAGTATACTAAAATCTTGTTATGTGCATCATTGTAAGTAAAAGTGAAAGTTTATAATGTTCTTCTTTAGCCTGTTTAGTTTTGATCCATTGATAACGATCTCACTATGATGGTGAAACTTGTTACAAGTAGTAACAAAAACTGAAAGAGTTCTGTTTCTTTGTGGCAGCACATCAGCCTGTCCTAATTCAAATAAAAGGGTTCAAACTCCATTAATCTGCTCAAGCCCAATAAAGGTGTGCAGCATTTAACTTGTAATATTGACCTTGGCGTGAATGTCAGTCAATACATGCCTTTTTAATGTTTGGAATGAAACAATGATAAAAATTTCTTCTCTAACTATCTATTTTCTAGTTCAATTATGCAAACTACTCAAATCCAAAATATGTGAAGACTGGAAAAGCTTCTTTGAGGTTCCAGTTGATCAATCAGCGAGCAGATTTCTCATTTGCTTTATTTTCAGGAGGTCTTTCAAATGTTCGTTCTCTCTCCCACCTTCCATTATTTCTTCTCATTCCTCGTCCACTTTAATTATTTCAACTCTGATCTTTCAAAAAGAATTTTGTCTTTAGTTTGTTTACCATCATTTTGGGTCCAATGTAACTATGTAACTATGTTATGATGTTTGATTTTATCTTCTAGTCTAATCTATGTGGAGTGATTGGAATATGCAGCCCAAACTTATTGCTGTTTCAAATCCCTTATCATTTAAGAATCCTAAAACACCATTGTTTCCTCGCCTTGCACATGGAAAACTATGGAATGAAGTAAGTTGATCACTATCCTTATATTTCCTTTCATTTTATTGTGGGAAACGTTTGATGGGGACACAAAAAGGTCAATAATGGCCTGCAGTTCGAAAACTTCTTGTCATAATCTGATTTCCTTTCTATCCACATCACCATGCTCATAGTTCAGAAATTGTTCTGAAAACTTTAAACAATTGGATATTCATTGCTAACTTATGTTAACAAATGTCTAAAAACTGACACTCCTACTTGCTGGCAACATACGTGAGAAAATTACATATTCTATAGTTGTTAGCAAGATTCAAGTAGCTTAACGGCAGAACAATGGTCTTTTGATTTTTGCAGATGACAGTAACCTGGACAAGTGGGTACGATATAAGTGAAGCTACTCCATTTGTTGAATGGGGTCTAGAAGGGGAGCCACAGACAAGATCCCCAGCTGGCACACTGACATTTAGTAGGAACAGCATGTGTGGTATGATTAGTTCGAGCAACCCATTAGCTAGACTGAACCATCTAAGTTAACGACTTAATATTTATCTTGAAACAAAAAAAAAAAAAAAAAAAAAAATACAAGCCGTCAGTTGAAACTTTTCAGACATTTTTTTCAACATTTGTGGGGGGCTGTGTGTGTGTGTTTGCATTTACTTTCCACTTGTAATTTGAGTCTAGTTGATTTTTTGTACCGGACAATTGCAACTAACCACAAAGTTACTGGAGAATTAATTTTGGATCAGATAGATCACCTTTCTCTTGGCCACTCTAGGTTTTTATGTAGCTGCCTTGTTGAAGTTTTTGCCGCTTAAAAACTGACTCTCCTTATTAGTCAACTAGTAAATTTTTTTATTTTTTCATCTTGGTGTCCTTGAGCTTTTGGCTATTAACCTGGAAATGAGCTGCCAATTCCATCCAAGTGGTTTCTTAGAACACTACCAATATCTTTATTTCATAGTCTCATCAGGACATGAGTATTTACAATTCTTTTAGAAAGGTAGTTAAGACTTCTTTCAGAATGGATTGATGACTTTCTTTGATTCTAGTGAGATTATTACTCTGCAGGTTGTATTATTTTTAGTCTTTCATTCTGACTGAACACTGGTTTTGAATTCTTGACTTCTTGAATGATGGCGTTTTCTTTGATTAAAGATGCTCCTGCACGAACTGTTGGTTGGCGTGATCCTGGTTTCTTTCATACGAGTTTCTTACAGAACTTATGGCCAAACACTGTGTATGTATCAATGGTTGAAGCTACTGGTCTGAACCACTGTTAAATTCTTGATCATGCGCACTATGGATTGACACGGTGGTTTCTACAGGTACACGTACAGAATGGGTCATCGCTTGTTCAATGGATTATATATTTGGAGCAAGAGTTATTCATTCAAGTCATCACCACATCCTGGAGAAGAATCACTACAGCGTGTCATTATATTTGGTGATATGGGGAAGGTACCCTGAAGTTTTTAATTATATTGATTATAATCAAAATGAGTATGAGGTTTATAATTCACAAGGAAATTTTGAAATTCAACAAAAGTGAAACTTCTGAACTTCAGTTAATTAGCTTAATTTAGGCACCTCTACGTGGTCTATGTTTATTTCTTGCATTGACTTCATAGATCTCTATCTTCTTGAGAGGATGATCTACAACTGCCTTCACATTTGAGCTCCTTGAGAGGAAGCTAACATTTTGATTAATTCAAAGAAAATTGGTTGTCATAGAAATGATTTTTTGAAAAGGAACAACCTAATCCTTCACTGTT
Organism: Benincasa hispida; assembly: GCF_027475165.1. Classification (NCBI taxonomy): domain Eukaryota; kingdom Viridiplantae; phylum Streptophyta; class Magnoliopsida; order Cucurbitales; family Cucurbitaceae; genus Benincasa; species Benincasa hispida. The sequence continues at coordinate 12,759,115 of NC_143479.1, forward strand.
CTGCCATTTTACTAGCCAGTGTTTCACTAGTAACTATAATAAAGATATAACGTAATTATCATCCAAACTTGATAAGAACAGAGAATTCAAATGCACAGCTCCTTCCATATTGAATACTTTCTGAGTTGCTCACTCTCTGTTTGTGAGAAATGGTAATCTCATGAACATAAGCTCTTTCAAACAAGGCACTGGAAAAAGATTTGTAATACTAACCATGACTTTCAGGGACAACGCGATGGCTCAAATGAGTATAGCAACTATCAGCCTGGAGCATTGAACACCACTGATCAGCTCATCAAAGACTTGGACAATATTGACATTGTTTTCCATATCGGAGACCTAGCTTATGCAAATGGGTACCTCTCAGAGTGGGACCAATTTACTGCACAGGTGGAGCCCATTGCATCTAGGGTCCCCTACATGGTTGCAAGGTTATCAATATCAATAACTCGATTGTTTCTTAGAGTGATTTGTTTGGACCGTTTACTTTTATAAATCTTAAGCCTCTCCAATTTCACTCCTGCAGTGGTAACCATGAGCGTGACTGGCCAAATACTGGGTCCTTCTATGCAAACATGGATTCAGGTGGGGAGTGTGGAGTTCCGGCGGAGACCATGTTCTATTTTCCTGCTGAAAACAGAGCAAAGTTCTGGTAAGCCAAAAAATCTTTTAAATAATTTCATGAATCTATTTCAATGCTGAGTTTTACAAGTTGCATAACAAATTAACTGTGCACTTGTTTTAGAGGAGACTCCCATTCCCATTCATTTTAGATTAGTAAGGCCATGTTTGGTAACTATTTGGTTTTTGGTTTTTACTTTTTGAAAATTAAACCTATAAATACCCCTTCCACCTCTAAATTTCTTGTTTATCATCTACTATTTACCATTGTTTTCAAAATGCAACTCAATTTTGAAAACTAGAAAAAAGTAATTTTTGAAAACTTATTTTTGTGTTCTGAATTTGGCTAACTCAACCATTTTACTTAAGAAAAATGTAAATCATTGTGAGAAATAGAGAGGAAATATGCTTAATTTTCAAAAACTAAAGATAAAAAACAAAATGGTTGTCAAACGGGACTTAGACTATCATCCTCTGCTGTCTTCATATTACCAATTGTGTAGCGGACGGCCATTAATTATTCGATCAGGTTTCTTAATTTTGTTGAATTGTCTATTCCAAAAGACGAACAGGATCTAACTATATTACTACCTGATATTTCTTGATACAAACGAAGACAAAAATCAAGATAATAAATGAAATGTGTCTATTGAATAGACAGTTTCAGCACTATTCATAAAACTATCATACTGAGAACAATTTACTAAATTTCAACACAGAAAGAAATAAACATGTAATACAATTTGTGAAACATTTAATTGTTGACGTATTATGGTATCATCAGGTATTCGACAGATTATGGATTGTTCCGGTTCTGTATAGCTGATACAGAACATGACTGGCGAGAGGGATCAGAACAGTACAGATTCATAGAGCAATGCCTTGCATCGGCGGATAGACAAAAACAACCTTGGCTGATATTTGCTGCTCATCGTGTGCTTGGCTACTCTTCCAACGATTGGTATGCGTCGCAGGGCTCATTCGAGGAACCTATGGGAAGGGAAAGCCTTCAGAAACTCTGGCAGAAGTATAGGGTCGATATTGCCTTCTATGGCCATGTCCACAACTACGAAAGAACATGTCCCGTTTATCAGGTAAACCACTTTTCCCAAGCTTTTTCACAAAATGTTTTTCGATCTGGCTCTAAATTTTAAAACGTAAAAAAAAGCAGATTTAATTGATTGTTTATATTTTTTTCGGGTAGAAGAATCAAATTTATAATATCTTATCGAGTGTTATCTTTTTTAAAAACACTAGACATATTAGACAATTTTCAAATGCAGGAACAAAAAATTACTGGTTTTAAAATTTTCGCCATGATGACAAGATTCTAAAAGTAGATATGCTTTCAGAGTTTTTCACTATTTTTTTTCTTTGGTACGATAAGGATCTGACCAATGGACCTCGGAGTTGCTTATGCATATCGCATGTCAATTTAACTATTTTTTTAGTTTAAAAAAGAAAAAAAATGTGTGTATATATACATATATATAGAATTTTCTGAAAATAAATTTTTGAATCTTTTAAGTTTCGTATGATTATTTAAATAGAATATATATTGAAATACTAAGAAATTTGGATTCCAAAAATAGAACATCAAGAGATTAAGTGCATGAGAGATGGTTGAAATAGTTATTTTAGAAAAAGAAATTTAATTATACGATTTTGTAAAATTTATTTTTACACAAGGATATTGATGTTTGGTCTCATCCTTTTAAAATTGATTTTCATGTGTTTAAAAATAATTTGAAATAATTATGTTCAGTTTTAAAGTGACTTTAGAATTATCAAATTATTAAAAAGGGAAAAAAAATATTAAACATAAAGACAAATTGAGTATTTCAACAAAGAGATAAAGTAATTCCTAGTCAATTACTTGTTAAGAATCACCTCTCGACTAATTATTTGAAAAATCAGTTTAAACATTTATAAAATATCAATATTGAGACAAAATCATTTCCAAAACATACAAAATCTCTATCTGAAAGTCTAATGATTCTTATATTTGAAAATATGGTAAGATTTGGACAATTTATAGGTTTTTAGATAGGTGAAAAGCTAAACAAAGGAATAATATATAGATGAGTTACGAGGAATCTACACCTTGATTTTAAAAAAGAAAACCCCTACGATGTAAAACTCTTGCAATTTTACGTCTCTATTTTAAGCGTATCTAGTTATATCTTTTGTTCATTAAATATTATATTTGTATGGTGGTGTAGCATCAATGCGTGAATACAGAAAAAACTCAGTACTCAGGCATTATGAATGGCACAATCCACGTAGTGGTTGGTGGAGCAGGGAGCCACTTATCCTCATTCACCCAAGACATCCCCAAATGGAGCATTTACAGAGACTTCGATTATGGTTTCGTCAAGTTGACAGCATTCAACCGCTCCTCCCTGCTTTTCGAGTACAAGAGAAGCAGCGACGGAAAGGTTTATGATTCCTTTACCATTTCAAGAGACTACAGAGACGTCTTGGCCTGCGTTCCCGACAGTTGTGAACCCACAACTTTGGCTGCTTGATTTTCAATTTCTCCTATTTTACCTTCGGTTTGCATATATTCTCTCCCTGAAATATGGTAGTCTTATGTTATTTAGAAAATAATCAGGTTTCCCATTTGTTTAGGTTGCATCAGGAGTATTCTCCCCCTCCCTCTCCCTCTCCCTCTCCTCATTAGGTGATCTCAATAATTTTTAATTATATTTTTTATGTACTCCTTCAGTACAGTTGATGTATAGGCTAAGTTCTCATTTTTTCTTAGCTGAGTGAAATTTCAGTCTATTTAAGTGGAGACGTGTATTATGGGGGATGGGTTAGGGGAAAAGAACTCGAGATGTTTGCCCTTTGCCCTTTGCCTTTTGGATTTCGAAAATATTCTCATTTAGAGATGTTTGGATTGCTTAAAAACATTTCTGAGTTGTACACAAAACATAAAACAATAACAATGGTCTAAACATGGGTGTTATTTCTGACATATTTGAAAGTGATTCTAAGATGGTTTTAATTTATCATTTTTCAAGTTAATAAAAAATGCTTTCCATAATTCAAATGTACTTTCATAGTATTTAAAATGCATTAAATAATTTTAAACGATTAGATGTATAATTCATAGTAACTTTAAACATGATTAAAGAAAAGGAATTTTAACAAGACCATAATTATTTGGAAACATATTTTTAATCATTTAAAATCAATTCAATATTCAATATTTGATTTTACCTTTTTCTTTTTAATGCAGTGACAATATTCATATAATCAAAATTGATTTAACATGTTTAAAAATGATTAAGGGATTTTTAACCTTTTTCAAATCAATTCCAAACACGACTTAGAAAAGTATACTTATTTATTATCATCTTCTTAATAATCTACGTACAAACTTTAAAAAATAAATAATAATAACAAATAAATAATTGTTATTAAATTTTGAGAAGTAAAATCCGAAAGTTCCTTTTTAAAAAAAAACCAAAAAAACCAAAAAACAAAAGCAAAAGGAGCTGGTCAATTCATATGCTTAACTTTCATTTTATGTACTCAGTACAGTTTCGTTGGTTCTAATTAATTTCCAAGGATGGGTCTTGAAAAAAATAAAAAAAAAATAAGAACAAATATCAATTTACACTCATTAGTTTTGGAGGTTATATCAATTTAATCCTTAAACTAATAGTTGTATCAATTTAAATTCTGATTTTGTGTAGTATCAATTTAAAACTCCAACTAATAATTGTAATACTTTAAACTCTGAACTTCATAATTATATCAATTTAAACCCTAAACTTTCGTAAGTATATCAAAGTAAAATATAATGGAGGATTAAACTTGACATTTATAAAACTTCAAGATTTAAATTGATACAATTATTAATTTAGGGTTCAAATTGATACATGAAGTTCATGGCTTAAATTGATACATTGATACAACTTAGGAAGGTTTCTTGTTCATTTAAGATTAAAACTTCTGAATAATTTGTCACAGTAATCACAACTTACAATACATTATCCGATGAACTATCTACAAATGTTCACTGTTAAGGATTACCTCTAAAAGGAGCCGAGTTGTTTGCAGCGAAAGATTCACCAACGTTTCAACTTGAACCACGTTGAATACCATGAATTCTGACACGTTCAAGTATCGAAGTAAGATTAATAACACCGTGCCCAGTTCTTACTGCGCGAGTTTCATGCAGGATCCTCCTTGGCTATATAATGGACAACAGTATACAGCATATTGAACCCGGTTGAAATGCTAGTCGGCAACAGGCCGTAAAATATTAAGCGCCATAACAGTCTCTTACCAGAGGGCACGCAGAGCGGCTACAATCGGCATGGAAAATAAAGAAATTTTCCAAGCATTTGGCAGAGCGAAGAAGGATGCCACAATTTAGACCATAAAAAAGAAAGTTAAAAGGAAAACAAATTTTCAAAGGAAAACTAATTTTGTCCCTCAGCAAAATTTCTAGCACCGTCCCGAGAGTTATCAACCACTATCCAACCATTTCAGTATCACGGCCTCCTCCATCATTCAATGAATTGATGGATGCTAATAGATCATCTATTTTTAAAGGTGAGCGACGAGCAGCGTATTGAAACATAACCTGCATATGAGGTTTCCATAAATGCCTAGAAAGAGAAGTAAACAGAAACTAAGTACAGATATTCTACCTAAAATTATGATCTGCTGGATACACCCATGGTTTAAAAAAAAAAAAAAAAAACAAAACAAAACAGTAATAATTATCAATTATAAAACTAATTGTCAATTAATTTCTTGTAAATATGATTTGACCCTACAAGTATGATATTTAGCACAATTTCTAACCTTGGAGTAACTATCTGCAAAGGCTCGAGCTCGATTGACCTTGCCAGTATATTGTAAATCTGCCCCCTGAATCCTCCCGTCCACAATGGTCAACCCTCCATCACCAATGGTGAATCGCAATAAATTGCCTGGAGACAACCCTAACTGAAATTCAAGAAATTGAGTTATTTACTTGGTGATAAAGAAGGAAACTCAAATGTTTTTAATAAATCTCCTCCCAGAACCACAAATCTCATGGTATTGACCCAAAGGAGGCCATTGAAGTGAGTTAAACCACAAGTCTCCTTCCATAACCCCTCCTATACTTGTGACACTCCTTTGAACCTTCCCAACAGTATGTCTCATGACATATCAAATAAACTAGTTAACCATAAAAGTCTTGTCAAAGAGGAGGATATGCAAAAGGACATCAACATAGAATGCCAACACTACAAACATCCGTAAGAACCTGAACTAAAGTTTAAAAGGAGAGTAGAGCGACTGAAAGAAGTGATTCTAGCCCCTCAGTGGTTGTTTGCACATAACACGCCACAGCGGACAAAGAATGGAAGTGGAAGAGACTTCTTCACAAAATCTATCGTAGAAGGGGAGCCAAATAGACAAATAGGGGGGAAAAAACTACGTAATTGAAACAGGATCGATATTGAAAAAGCAGTTTTTTCACAAAATCTAAGACTCTCGGACTATAGCACAAAGGAAGATCCAAATATGAGATGTAAACAAAGAGGGAGAGGGAGAGAGAGAGACACCACACGGGAAACCATTCACACCCTACCTACTAAGCTTGGTCACATAACAGAAATGAAGGACCCAACTCAAATTAAGAAAATAATTTTCCTTCCCTGAACAGAAAAAGGCATCCTCCGCAAAGAATTTAATAGAGGACATTATCTCCCCTCACCACAAAACCCATAATTAAATCTTCATCCATCAATTCAGACATATGACAGTCATCCACCACAATTAAAAGAAAGGGAATAAAACATCACTTTGACAGGAATTGTATTAGGATAGAATTAGGAATCTTGTTAGGATATTAGGGATACATTAGGGCCTGTTTGGTGGAGAATTTGAAGAGGGAAATTTGAAAACGAGAGATTGAATGGAAACACAGTTGTATTTCATGTTTTCAGATATTTGATAACAGCTTCAGAAATTGGATTCTAATTTAAACATTTGTTTAAAATGTGCTTGACACTATATATTTATAAATCATAAAACTAGTTTAGTTATCCACTGATATTTAGTTACAATAAATTATCATTAATTTATATATGAATATGATTATGTTTAAAAAATTATATAATTCTTATTTTGTAATATTATATGATACATATTATGTTTTTAAAAAAATGAGTGTAAAACAGAACATATTGTATTTCTAAATGTTAATAACTTTATTTAATATAATTTTGCATTTAAAAATTTAAAATTCAAAATATGGATACAATGAAAACATAAAAATGTTATTTTCAAAATTTGCATTGTTTTGATCACAAAATCTGAAAACAGTTTTCAGAAACAGAATCCAAGTTGTTTGCCAAAATTGGGCTCGATGAATCTAAAAACATAAAACAAAATCCAAATTCTCTACCAAATCGGCCCTCGGTGAATGTTTAGAAAAGAAGTTCAGGTCAGAGGGAGTGCGGAAGGAGGAAGGTAGCAAATTACTAATTGGATTAGGGCTTGAGCTGGTATACTTGAGAGAATGGGAGATTCTCGGTACCTTAAATACTTGGGTTATCTTGTAGTTCTTCTACCTTTTATGTTTCAATATATTTTGATTTTAAGACACCTGCCTGGTTGACTCTAAGACAAAGATTCCCCTCATACCTACATAACATTAGTTTTGCTATAGAAGTCGGCACATAAGCAATTCCCATTTGTTCCTGCCAACAATAAGATCCTCATCAAGAATTCACGCACCCATAGAAAAAGCCATAGACAATGAAGCTTGTGGATCTAAAATCCATGACATTTAAAAGACTTGGCTCCTTCAAACGGAGATAAATGCAAGTCTCTATATAGTCGTGTCCATTGATACTCCCAAGAAATTTGTTTAAATGCCTTGAGCAAGTTCAACTTGAAAGCCAATAAAAAAACCGTGGGGTTGGAGACTTACAACCCTCATACCAAAAAGCACACTCTTGATCTCCCCCATATTGAAATGTGTTAACAAGCAAATTACTTCACTTTTCCTGTTTAGAGATAGAAACCTTTAACCTCTTAGTCGAGGACATATGCCTTAGTTGATATATACCCAAAAAACAACATTAAGACTACGATATGGAGACATGGCACCATGCCAAATTACACAACAGACACACGAGGACAGAAAGAAGACGAAAAACACAGACCACATTCCAAGCAAAAATGCAGTCGAAGGAAGCAACATGTAATAAACAAATGTTTTTTTTTTTTAAACGAAAATCGAACTTTTCATTGAATTTCAAAACTAATGATCCAAAGAAAGGTATAAATTTAGAGCAACAAAACCTTTTTGATCAAGTCACCGTCTAAGCATCCAAAGTCCACAGGAGGATCATCTGATGTAGCCACCTTTCCATCACCTTGTAGCTCCAAAACCAGCTGATCATTCAGACAGGGAAAAAATAGCATTATAAACCACATTAGAGAAGAGAGCAGATCCATGTCATGGATTGTAGACCACTGCAATTAACTAGATTCTATTACAGAAGTAACACTATCAATAATGAACGAGCAAAAGAAAGATAAAACAAAGTTATAAACAAATATATATATATATATATATATATATATATTTTGCTTTAAAGAAAAGGAACAGGAAATGTAGAGGGAAAGTACCTGCTGTTGGCTTGGAACTTGTCCATTACTATCTGTGTCAATAACATATTGACTGCAGTTCTCATCCTTCCAAACCAATGCAAGTGGTGTATTTCCTGGCTGGTAATGGGAATGCCTAGAACAAAGACAACTTAGAATGAGATCAACGAAGTTGCACCCTGTAAGCATAGAGAGAGAATATTCCCAAAATGGAAGGAAGAACTTAATATGAAGCACAGAGCGTATCAATTATCAAGAATAAATATAATGACATTATAATATGAACATTGTCAAATATGTATATTCTACAGATAAGGAGTGTACCACATGTTTCAAAATATTCCAATAAGAGATCACAGAGGTTTACAAAATGAGAAATTATACATGAAATAAATTTAAACTAAATCCTCATTTAGAACCAGGAGAAGGAGAACACGCAAAGTAATAAATCTTTTCTTGATGATAAATCTTACTTGTTGTGAAATAATAAACCATCCTTCACAAAAGGTGTTGCTCCTGAATAAGCAGCATAGAGACCATTTTGATCGCATGTATATACAGGTACCAAGCTGAACTTGTATTTGTGATAGTATGAAGGTGGTTCACAAGCCCCAGTTTCAACAAGCTTAGAATTGAGCCAGAAGAACCGAAACTCGGCTGTGCAATCATAAAGAGAATATCCCCGCCAACAAATCATATCAATGACGTAGTATGTTTGATCTGTCTATGGGACATTCGAACCTTCACTTGTCAGTAAAAAACGCGGACTACGAAATGACATAAGAATCATGAGAAACTTACTTCATGAAATATACAATCTAGAATAGAATATGTTTGACCGGATCCAGAGGCATTTTTTGTCTTTGCTCCGTTAGGTAGAGCAGAAGGAAAACGATGCAGAATTGATCCGTTTCGTAGCCTACTGATAGTTGTTCCATTGGAAGAAACAACAAAGCATCGTTTTCCGGAAGGCCTTGCAAATACGTACCTACATAACATCCAAAGAATAGTAGGAACGTCATTCTCAGCTTTAATCATTCGACAGAGAGATCAAGATTTTCTATCTTTTTCTTTTTCGTTTTCTGAATACTTGTTTATGTCAGAAAAAGACAATTGTGCAACCAGAAAGTTTGATCTATGGCGAGGAATACGAAACACTGAAGCAAACAAACAAAATGAGCAATCCAAATTTCGCTTGGGACGTTCCAATTGGCCAAGCACCGGAAGTGAGTGAGAACGAAACAACCGGAGAAAATTGAATTCGAATGCAAGCACGCAATTAGGAGAACGAAACAACCGGAGAATTTTGAAGAAGAAAACATAAACATAAAGAGCTAGTAACGGAGAGATGAAAAAGAATTAGAACCAGTCATCGCTAAGTCGATCAGGAACATCTATCATCCACTCAGGAAGCAACAGTTGCTTCGAAAACCACTTACGAGCCTCTGAACCTTTAAGCTTCGAAGCCTGGCGAACATCGAGCTCCTTCAGACCAGGCTCGTGAAATTCACGCTCCGATAGGAGCTCCGGCGAACATTCCGTTTCTGATTCGAGTTCGTTTAGTTCAATTTCCAGCACCGGCTCGGAGGTACTAGACTCGTTGAATGAGGATGAGAGAGAGAGGAGCGTAGAGGCTAAGGAACGAGCTTGTTGCTGAGCGTCACGGCGATTCTGCTGTTGCCGTTGCAGAGAAAGTTCCCGCCGCTTTTGCTGATCGGAGATTGCCGGCCGTTTGTGTGGACGGCGAACGTCATGCGGTGCCATCTTCCCGCAATTCGTGGTGGTTCGAAATGAAAGCAGTCTTCCAGTTCGCTTCGGTGATATCGAATCGTTCGTATATTAATCGCCCGGGATGAAATTCCATAATCGGGCCCTCAACATTATTGGGCTTTTGGGCCCCATTTCAGATGACCGACCTATAGTTTCAAAATAAATAAATAAATAAAATGACTGAGAAGAAAAATAACAAATTTTAAAGTTTCATTTTAAAAAAATTGATACAAAATTTTAAAATTATAAAAATAGTAAAAAAGAATTTATATAATAAAAAATACTAATTGATAAATGACAAAACTACCCTCAAATAACAAAATTAGGTTTAAACGAAAATGTAAAGATGCACTGCTTCAAAAATAACACAATTACCACAAATACACTCTATCTAGAGGTTCTAGAACCACAAATAAATGGTATCTAAACATTTCGGAAACAAAATTAAAAATCACCCAATATGATCCTTAATATTTTGGTCCTTAATGTTTCCACTACCTATACAACAATGGACTTCCTCTAAAATGAGAAAGAGTTGATTTACTGGTAAAGTTGTTGTTGGCAAGTGAATATGTGAAGGAATTGGAAGTATGATTGCGTTTGACACCAAAACGTCATTGTTGAAAATGATGTTCATAGTAGAAATGAAAGCAGATAACATGCGTGCAAGCAAAAAAATATCAGCAACTGGTGAAGGTGGTCGTTAAAAGCTAGCCAAGATGGGGTGGCTGGGTGAAGAAGATGAAAAAGATAGATTTAAGGGTTTTTTTTTTGTTATCTTATTTTGATAAATAAGAATAAGAATAAGAATAATAATAATATTATTATTATTAATATTAACAATAATAATAAATTGAAAAATATATATAGATACACGCACATGTTTCAAACATTTAAAATTTAATTTCCATTTATATGTTTCTTTTTAGGTTCAAATTGAAAATATAAAAAATATAAAGAAAAAAATATCAAATTAATTTGATAACAATATGTATAAAACAATAATACAAAAAATATTTAAATACAATTGAATCTGTAACAAATATATAAACAAATCAAAAGTTAGTTGGATAAAATCAAATTTGATAATAAAAAATAAATTCAAATATAAACTGGAGAGAAAAAAACAGTAAATTTTTGTTTATTCTAATTAAAAAAAATGATAAGTAGATAGATAAAATCTAATTTGATAATAAAATATAGATTCAAATATAATTCAAGGAGAAAAATCTAGGAGAGAGTTCGTTTATTTACAATTACACTATATTCATAATTCCATTTTCATAAGATTTAACAATTACCCTGTATTTATAACTTCATCGACCACAAAACCTATGAAAGAAGCCTAAGTCATTGTAGAGGCATAGCAAAAATAGGAAGATTGCAAAAGTAAATACTTATTTATTTGTCAAAAAGACAAATTAATGATATAATAATATAATAAGATGACAATGAATAAAAGGTAATTAAAAATAAAAAAAGGATTGAATTTAAATGAAATATACCGTTTATTAAATGATAATATGTATAAAATATTTTGTAAAATCCTAATTAAAATTAAAAAAAAACTTACTCCAAATTTAGAATAATAAAAAATGAATAAAAAAATATAAAAAAATGTATTATAAATTAAAGTCCAAATGGTGATAAACAAACTAAATATGGATTAATTCTTAATATTTTCGAAAAATAGTTAAATCAAATCAAAACAAATAGCTATTTTGATTAATTAAGGGAGAAAAATGTAGAAGAGATTGGTTTATTTTAAATTCATTTGTGAAGAAGTTATCAAAATCTAATTTTAATATTAAAAATAAAATTAAATTCCAAAAGATGAAAAAAATTACGGAATGACGGTTTCGGTTTTGAAATTGAATTTGTTAGATTATAATATGATTAATTTGATTAAATCAAGCTTTCCAATTAAATTGTATTTATATATCGATTATTGATCAAGCTTTCCACATACACTGTATTTATATCTTGATTATCAACAAAGCTCTACACTTACATTGTATTTAATATTTCAGACATACAAACCAACTAAGGGAAAGTCAAGTACTATCGAAATAACAGTTAACATAGTGACTAAATATGAAATAATATGTACAATTGAATCTAATAACATATACAAAATAATTTAATATTTAAAAAACATGAAAACATATCGAATTAATTTATTAGAAATAAATATAAAATAATGAAAAACAATTCAAACATTTGAATATATTTAAAATTTGATTAGATAAATGAAATTTGATAATACATGCATATTCAAAATATAAATTTGGTAGAAAAATCTACATATTTAATTTAACTTAGATTAATATGAAAAGTGGTTAAATATAATCTAAATTAATAGTAAAATTTGCATTGAAACCTTAACTATGTGAGGAAAATCAAGGAGGGTGGTTATTTTGAAGAAGACGGTTATTTTTAATTTTGAGAACTAAGGTATTAGCAATTATCCTATATATAGAACATGTCATTGTTTATGATTCTACACTTACATGTATTTGTAGTTTAATCAATAACAGAAGCTATGAACTAGACAAGGGTAAAACAGGGATTTGAAAATTCATGGTCGTGTACTGTGAGTTGCCATAAATCTCATTATTTGTTTGTTTTGCCATTTTTCAAAATCAAACCCTAAAATCTGACATACGCTCTAATTGCCCTAAATAAAAAAGGGCTGATTAAATAAATAACAATTTAGAGATTTCATTTGAAAAAATAGTAAAATATCTTCAAATTTGTGAAAAATGACAAAATTTAATTAAATAATAAAAATAATGATGGGAATTTTTCAAAATTGCTCTCACTTAAAATACATAACGTTCAAAAATTGAAACTGGAAAGTTTCTAAAACGTTAAAAAAAACCACCATTACACTATAACCGAATAATTACCATGCAAGATATTACACCCTGATAAACGTCAAATCTATACTTACAAATTATGATTACTACACTAAAATAGGCATGCATACAAAATAAAAAATAATAATTAAAATTACAAAAGAAAACATATTAGGGATTTTGGAAAGCTTTTGCCCCCAACACACACCATCGCTGTGAGGAAAAAAAAAACCCTCTGTTCAGTGACCTCAACATAAGGAGAATCCCTCCCATTACGACACCCCCAACGAAAATACTAGAGACCTTGTTGCCAAGTAAAATATTGTAAATCGTTCACTGATAACTTGTAGAAATACAAGTTATTGTCTCTTAAAATTTGGAATAATTAGGATTCTTAGTGATAAAAATGCATTCATCTCAAAGAGAAACGTATAAAATTCCTCAACATATCACCAACGTATATAAAAGTGGCATTCTTGTTAGATATGCTTCACTAACGCATATGATCGCAGGAACTCAAGAAATTTCACCAAGTGTTGCATACCAAGCTAACGCGAAGGCATACATCCAAATATGTCTGAAGTAGAAGAGATATATTGAATCACATTTTTTTTTTATATCAGATCACCACTTGCAGGTATGGGTATCGACTAACGCATCTGAAAAGGCAGGCGGTCGACTAGGGCATGGAATTTAATGTGAGTCTTATTACAAGTTGTTGAGAAAAACACCTACAAATAGGAAGCTTGCTGCCAAGAGAGGGAGACACATTGGAAAATTTTAGAAAATTCAGATAGTTTGGGACTCTGTCATTGCAAGAAGATAGGAGGAAAAGGTCAATTTTCATCGTTGATCAAGAAGAGTGTTAGAGACTAAGCTCGAGAGAGCATTCCTCATCACCTCTTCACTAAGTTGGCTGCAATAAGCACTTAAATCAAGCCAAAGAGGACGAGATTGAACTCTGTTGCTTGCTTATTTCTCTTCTTTTACTTCTCACTTCCATTTATCAGCCTATTCGATTGAATTGAGATTGTTGTAAACAAATTTGCTATCTTTAAATTCAATCTTATATTTGATCAATCCACTCGTGTTCCTTTGTTTACATTCAAATATGTGTGTGACATCCATTCTTTTGAGTCATTGCATATTTGAATTCCATGCTTTAATCATCTTGATCACTTGATTGAAATTGTTACTCAGTTAAATTATTTGAGAGAGTAGGTTAACTAAAGAGCGCTTTAAGTCAGACGCATAGTAGGTTTAAAGATAAAACTACTTGAGTAATTTTAATATTTTTTGTCTCCAACACATGCACCTTAGAGATAGGAATATATGTGGTATTTGCATTGATAAATGTTGAACAACGCGACTTAAGGAACAATGACCTGACGTATACACACACACTTGATTTGTAAACAAGCATCTATATCATCTTCATTCCATTCTCATGCCTTCATGCACTTGTTCATCTAGTTTGGAATCAAAGCATACCTCCCCCCTAAATACTTAGCACCATTCACTCATAGATCCTTTCTCCCCTTGAACTCCTATGTTTTCTTGCATGTGTGCATTGAGGTTAGTATAAATAATCTTCACTCTCATTAATTTTGAACCCATCTACAATTGATACAACGCAAGGACTGCGTTAGATTGTAAAAAATTCACTTGCTCGACCTTGGACTTACTAGGAAGCCTGAGTCAGATTTATGCTTGGGTTTGATTCAGGAAAACTTGTATGCATTATAGGTGAACTACAACCACCTCAGCGCATTGTCTATTCTTCTCACATAGAGAAGCAATTCGTTAGTCATCACCATCCACCTAAGTTATCATTTGTCATCTTCATTTACAAGCACTTTTAAATACAAATCATGAGGCAAATAAGTTTTTGGTGCCATTGTCGAGGATTTTTAGCAACATAACTAACCAGAATGTCTCTTGTTTCTTTTGCAGAAAATTTTCAGCTAAATGAGTATTACAAGTCAAGCCTAAGCTTGTAAACATCTCATGAGAAGGAAGAACACTCCTGAACTCGTTTACGACCCTGAAGTTAAAAGGACCTTTAGACGAAGGAACCAATCTAATCGTCGTTGAAATATATCATTCTAGTGTATAATCTTCTCTAAAAATCCTTTATCCGTTAAAGGACTTTTTCACTAATCTAATTGCGTGAGTTTGTTTCACAGGTAGAGAAACCAAAACCTTGCAAATCTTTTATTTTGTCGTGTGTTCTGCACATTGTTTCCCCCATTTAATGTAAGAAATAAGTGTTGAACATTTTCTTTTTCTCTTTCAAAAATAATTAAAAATTTACTTAATATTTTTTTTAAAAAAATAAAGATTTGTGTTTTTAAACAATATTTTAATTGTAATCTTTAGGCAAATCGAATAAATCTTTGGTTTATAGAATGTTTGCCCTTACTTTTTAGGATTCCAAAAAAGAAATGGAATTTTGTTATTTATCTCCGTCTTTTAACTATTAAGTTTAAAAATAATCAACCATTTAAATGCATTCGAAGAATGATTGACGTTATGAAAAATGAGAAAACTGAAAGAAGAACAAGATTAGATTATTTTAGTATTGTGATCAGACTGTTGAGGAGAATGATCTTTTGTTGCTAACTCGTTGTTCAAATACACTATATTTCAAGAAGTACAAGAAGATACATGACCAACTACTATACATAAATCATTATGGAGGAAATTCGATAAAACTTACATTAGCCACAAAACACACTACAAGAATTTTAGGCTTTAATGTCGGTTGGAAAAAGTGAAACCATATATATAATGTCAGTTTTATTTTATTTTTTTAAAAAAACGGATCTTTAATGTTGGTTCGTTTAATTTTTCCTCATACTTTCTATCCCCCCCCCCCATTTCCCTCTTCACTCTCTCCTCTATTTTCTTTTTCGTCTCATTTTCACACTTTCACTCACCCACAACCCACGCGAATCCCACGAATGCAGACGTTATTCATCTTCAGCAGCTTTTCAGACCTATACCTCTGATGGCTCGTCCTCTCTATCTCCGGCAGCTCATCCTCTCTATCTCCATCGTCGACTCCTTCCAGCGCGAGCTTCCTACCAACTCCATCAAGATCTGAGAGATCGAATCCTTCCAGCATCGTCGAGCTTTATTTCAGGTTTGTTCCAGATCTAAAAGTTGTTCTCTTCACACATTTCAGGTTTATTTTAGGTCAAACAAAAAGTTGAAGAAGAAATTAAGAGAAAAGCTAGCCGAATCATTGATTTCCTCAGTCGCCGGAAAAGACTCCAACGGTGATGTTTTTGATGAACTGGACATAGAATCTCGGCGACAATCCTTCAAAGAGCTATTAGGCACTGCTAGTCGCCGTGGACCCAGATTGTCTAAGCAAGAGAAACGAAGAGAATCACTCATTTTGATAGCTCCGAATGGGAATAAGAATGAGAAAAAGGAAGATGGGAATTGGGGATTGGGAGATATGAAGAGGGGGAGGAAGAGGAAGAGAGATGAAGGGGTGAAAGAAAAGAATGTGGTTGATGGGTTGGAAGAGAATAATGAGAAGGCCAAAAAGTTGAAGAAAAAGAAGCAACAATAGAAGAATAAGAGTAATAAGAAGGTAAAGAATGGTGAGGAGGAGAAGGAGAAGCAGGGAGATGTAGGTGGGAATGAAGTGAAAGGGTAGGTGGAAGAAACTCATTATAATATAGGTGGGTAGTTCATTTAACTGTTTGATTCAGTTGTTATATATCTCAGTAGCTTAACATTTTCTTTTGAACTTTTAGATTGAATGAAATTGATGGATTATGATTAATTGCTTGTGAAATTTTCTCTGAAGGACTATACTTCTGATTATTTTAGTCTATTCATGTTTGACATTGATCTGGAAATGGTTTACATTTGATTATTTTCTATCAATGCTTGAGGAGGGAGAAACTGTATTACTAATATTATGTAGATCTAATAGTGTTTAATATATCGATCTAGGAAATTTTTAATGGTATTGCCCTAGTCCAATCTGTATCATCTAGATTGATAGATGCTTTAGTGCTACCCTCTCCTTCCCTTTTGATTACTTAGCAACAAAATGCAGACTTTTTGTTGGTAAAAGGCAACACATTTCAGGTTTTCAAAAGATGGACTTGTAGTGTTGCATGTCGTGTATGATCTACCACCTTTCCTATCGTTCAATTTGTTGCTAGAAGATGTTGAAGTTTCCTTTCTTCACCTGTTATTTATTGCATATTTTAAACTACTTACGTGTTTTGTGCTTCACTCCCGACGTGCTACAAATATATTTTTCTTGCAAGATCAAGGAAACCTTCCATTAGGGTAAGTTGAGTTCGTTGTATTTCAATAATGAAATGATTTTGAGTGAAGTTTTTCATTTTGTTAGGTTCAAGTTTGACGTGTAAGGCTAAAATTTGATTCTTGGAGATTTGGAAAGAAGATAGGAAGATTGCATTGGACATGTTTTAAGAAGGTTGACAAGTAGAGAAGGTGCACACAACACAAAAAGGACTTCATAACAACATTAATAGCAAGTACAAGGTAACATTTATAAGATGATTATCTTAAAAGTCTATTTGTTCTAAAGTTTTGGATTAGATTTAGTGTTGGAATACTATGACTATCCTGCAGTTATGGTAGTCATAGCTTAGTTGTTTATGACTTCCATTGAGTGGTTTATGGTAGTGGAACTTCTTAGGCATCCTTTGTTAGTTTATATTTATGCATTATTTGTCTAAATGAATCCAGTTGCACTATGGTAGTTTGTGGGTTAGGTTAATTCTTCATTATCATCATTGAATCTTTTGTTATCTCTTGTTTAACCATTTATTGTGCTTCTTCGTCAATTTGAATCTAATTCGTTCTTGAAATCTTGTTTGGATAATCTAGGATTGACCCTCGATAGCATCTTTTAGTTGGAGATGTTTTTGTGGTTTCATTTGATTGAACTTTTGTATTCGTTTATTGTGCTTTTTAGTTGCTTGAAGTTTTGGTGTTGATTACCACAGATAGGTTCAAGATTGTATGTGACTTGGGCATCTTATGGAGTTTCCCTGAGGTTGAATCCCTTTTGTTTTTTTTTTTTTCGCATTTCAATTAACCATAAAATAGTGTGTATATTATGATTTTAATTGATCGTAAACTTATTAGTGCTTGATTATGGTGAGTGAGGAGACATATACTTGTTACCTCCTTGGTCATCAGTTGGTCTATCACTGAGGCAATTACTCAAAACCCCATAGCTTGTCATCTTTCTTTGATTTCAAACTTTATCTATTCACTTTTTCTTTTAGTACTTATTGAGCTATTGTAACTTTGAGCATTAGTCTGAGATCTATTCAATATTTTTTTAAAAAGATCTTTGCATATCATCTTTATGCGATTCAATGGTGGATGATTTGTGATATTTTTCCATCTTTTAGGTATTTTGTTCATTGTTAGCTTGTTTTTTTTTCTTATTAAATGTGCCATTCATTTTGTGTTTTGTATTGTAAAGCTTTATTTGATAGATGGTTGTGGACTTATTCAACTTAACAAACTTAGGTTGAGTTTGACATGATTTGTAGAATAGTAAAAACTGCTTTTCTTGAAGGATTTATAGAAAGAGTCTAACTCTAAGGACACGAGTCTCAAAATATATCTCGAAATTAATATTTAGAGTTCTACTTTCTTTTTTGATAGATGGTTGTTAAGAGTTCTCCTTTCTTATGCTAACTACTTATGTTTGTGGGCTTTTGAAATCACTTCTTTCTGTAGATTTTGTGGTTTATTGTGATATTTGTTTGGATTGATGGGATTTTGAACTTTGCTGAGTTTTTGTTCTTTGGCTTTTCATTTCATTGATAGGAACCGAGTCCATGAATTTGGAGGTATAAGATTGAATACCCATGTGATAACTTTTGAGATTTGAAGTCAAGTGAGTAATCAGATTTGAGTTTTTGAATAGGTGTTAAAGTAAAAAAATTTTGTATTGTTGTGGTAGTGCTGTCATGTTGCCGAAATTTTTCTAAAACATAAGAGTTATAAAGTTAGTTTTAGGTTAAAATATGGTAATGTTACTTAGCTTAGCATATTTGGGATCATTACAATTACTATTATGCAACTATGGTAGTTATTTATGGGTTGAGTTCATTTCTTTCGTTATTTATAACTTACTTATATTAAGACAACTTATATTTGTTTGTTTATACACTCTAATATGACATCGCTTGCACGAGTACAGGGAGGTTCTAGATAGAGGACATAACAAACTCATCCATAGAATAGAGAAAAGAATAGCAAGTTTTGCATTCATTCCTTTTGGTAAGTTTGTATAAATATAGTTTCCATACTTAATGTAATTTATTTTAGTATGATTCATTTATTTTTAAATTATTCTTGATTATACTTAAGCAAGCATGTCTTCTTTGTAGATTTTTTGGGATAGTAATGACACTCCAAAGTAGACAACCAACTCTCTCATTCTTTAGTTCATTTTTTGTATTTGTTGAAAGTTAAGTTGTATATACAAAAGAAATTATTAGGTTCTTTTGATACGTAAGCAACCAACTACTGCTTTGTAAGTATAAATTTTGTTATTCTCTTTGGGAGCTAACTATTATTTGTACTTTGTGAGCAATACTTAGATTTAAATTTTTATGTTTGTTGAGATTCTTTATATATAAAAACAATTCTTGTTTGTAGATAAATTATTATAATGTTGTTTTCAACTTTTTGACTGACATTAAAAATGGATTGGACAATGACATTAAAAAAAATGGACAATAACTGAAAAAAATGGACAAGAATTCTTGGCTTTAATATCGATTGACAACCGACATTGAAGGCCGTGATATAAAAGGTCTTTAATGTCAGACTTTTTATAATACGATCTTCAATGTCAGTTGTCAACTGAAATTAAAGCCTTTTAATGTCAGTTTTAAACCGACAATAAACCCTAGAATTCTTGTAGTGATATCTTTATTCTCAACAATCCAAATAAGATTTAAATCATTGGAACCATCTCGATATATTAGCAAACGAGATATAGACAGATTGCCAGGATGAAAAAGTTTATCTTGAATATATTCAACAAACTATTGGAAGGACAAATATGATGGAAGTGACATCCTTATTCTCAACAATCCAAATAAGGTTTGAATCATTGGAACCATCCCGATACATTATCAAACGAGATATAGACAGATTGCCAGGATGAAAAAGCTTACCTTGAATATCAACAAACTATTGGAAGGACAAATATGATGGAATATGAAGGATAAATATGATGGAATATAAGCCTAAAAGAACATGAAAATTATCATAGTGTGAACTTTCATCCCATCTACCATGGAAAATAAGTTTAAATCATTGTAAATCCATAGAAAAAACAACAAGATGACAAAATTGAATACTTGTTTATCAGTGAGAAAGACTTTTTGTCGAGATATTGATAAAACGAAGTGTATATCCAAAATTATAAAATGATATAATAATATGATGATAATATGATAAGTGATAAAAAGTGATAAAAAATCAAACAACCTGGAATTTAAATAGAAATATAAACATAATTAATGAGAAATCTCTACTATATTAAAAGAGTGTAAAATGGAAGAATTTTTTCTCCCCATTTTACCCTCACTTTTTAAGAAAAATACCTATATACCCTCATTCTTTTTATTTAGGGATACCTTTTCTACCGTCAACACCCACCTTCACAATGTGATCTCAAATAAATCACCAATAAAGAAAGGAAAAATTGACAAAAATGACCCATTGGAAGTTTGATTTTGTTTTTTTGACCTATTGTTTAAAAAAAATTCTTTTGACCCATTTGATGATGAAAATGATGTAAGCATAGTAAATATTGGCTGTACAATTACTCTTATGACCCTTATTAAATTTACACTTTCAATGTCAACCACCAACCTACTAAATTAATTCACATTCTCCACCTAAAATTAATTTATCCAAAAAACCACTAACAAATAATTATTCACACAAAAAATTCTCCACCAAATTTGATTTGTTTACAACCCCACAAAAAGTTCTTTTCACCAAATTGTTTCCAGAATGAAATCTGTCAAGACCAAAACTTGTATTTGACGAAGTTGTAATTTTGTACACTCCGTCGTAAGAAGGTATGTATTTCATTTTTGTATGTATTCTCAATAGTTCATTAATTTCTGGGAAAATTGACAAAACTAAATGACATTTTTGGAGTTTGATTTATGATGGCTTTGTTGATTGTTTCTTTCTTTCTTTTTTTCTTTTTCTTTTTTTCTTTTTTAATAATACCCTGTATTTGATATTTATTTATAAATTTATAAAAAATATTAAAAAAATAGCAATTTTTTTTAGATACTTAGCCGGGCTTCACTGGGTAGAAAGCAAATGAGATCAAATTACCCGGTTGGGCTTCACCTGAAATAAAATAAATGTTGGAATAAGTTTAGTACCCGACTAGACTTTACTGGGCATTCACCGAGTAGAAAGAAAATGAGTTCAAATTACCCGGCCAAGCTTCAGTGGGAACAAAATAAATGTTGGAATAAGTTTGATTCCAAGTCAGGCTTCACCGGGTATGGAATAAAAATGATTGACCCCTCACCGGATGACCGGGCCAGGCTTCACCAGGTTCTTCTTGGGTCCGAGCCCAATAGAGTTAACCCTAGCCTGACCGAACGCATAAAAAGGAATGATTCTGTTTTTTGGCCCGGTGTTCTACCTGGTCGGGTGGACGATCGGGCCAAAAAACAAAATCATTCTTTTTTTTTTTGTTTTTATTTTGCTTTTTGCTTTTTTTATTTTGCTTTTTCTTTAACTACATTATGATAATACATTTTTTTTTATATAAATTGTAGGAAAATGCCTTGTGTTTGGATTTGTTTTTGTGGCGTTTGGAATGAAAGGAAAAATGATTACGATGGAGGAGAGTTGCGGGGGTTTGACATTGAGTTCGACACGACCTATAATGAATTCCTGACCGAAGTTTATAGGATAAGTGGTATAATGTCAGATGAGTATAATCTTGTATAAGATGTATACTTCAATTGAGATCCAAAGTCCCTGCATTTGTAATTTGGAATGATGAAGATCTACACACATTCCTTACATGGGAAGAGGTCTCAGTAATACCTCTTTACGTATCCACACTTCCAAAGTGTTCAACAAATCAAGGATTTCATTCAAAAAATTAATATATCCGACGAACTGAAGAAATCTCTTCAACATCTAGGCCAATACATTGGAAGATGGAGTGGGATAGTCCATTTTTCCCTACATATTTTAACCCATCACTTAATTCGTCGTCAGTAATTTTGCAACTCATGACTTAAGAGATGATGTAGACCAAGGTCAATATTTCAATGATTGGTCTTGGAGGGAGAAGGATGATGGAGAGGAACCCAAGATTAATACCCACCATACACCTCATTCAGAAGAACAAACAATCGAAGACTACAGAGGCTCGTCACATGCAACGGGTCTTGACTTGTCACATCCATCTAGTAGCACAATCACCATGTCAGGTCAGTCTTATTCTTCTGAAGATGTGCAAGTTGGTGACATATTTATATCTAAGGAAGATTTGAAGATGCGGTTATCTATGTTGGCAATTAGAAGTAACTTTCAGTTTAAGGTGAAGAAGTCGACCACAACATTATACAAAGTTATATGCTTAGTTGAAGAATGAAAATGGAGACTTCCAGCAGTTAAATTGAAAAATTGTGAAATGTTTAAGATCTTTAAGTATGACAATGTCCACACATGTAGAAATAAAATATTGACAACGATCATAGACAAGCTTCTAGTTGGGCTTTTGGATATTTAATTTCGTCGAAGTTTGAAGATGTTAGTCGTTCATATAGACCGAAGGACATTGTGAAGGATATAAAACAAGAGTATGGTGTGAATTTAAGTTACGACAAGGCATGGAGGCAAGGGAAGAAGCGTTAGTGCTTGTTTGGAGGTCGCCAGAAGAATCGTACAAGAAGTTACCTAAATTTGGTGAAGCCTTACAAATTGAAAATCCTGGTTCAACATTTAAATATGATCTGCAGGAAGATAAACATTTCAAGCACGTCTTTATCGCTCTTGGTGCTTCCATTAAGGGGTTTCTGAACTGCATTCGCCCGATTTTAATTGTAGTTTGAACACATTTAAGGGGTAAGTACAGTGGTAAACTTCTGCTTGCGATTGGGGTCGATGGAAATAATTAAATATATCCAATCGCGTTCGGTATATTTGGTGGAGAAACTGATGAATCTTGGGTGTGGTTCCTTCCGTAATTAAAATGTGCAATTGGACAAGTTCATGATTTGGTTATCGTATCAGATAGACACCCTAGCATAAAAATGGAAATTATCATGATCTTCTCAAAAGCATTTCATGATATCTGCATCCATCACTTGAAAGATAATTTATTAGTTAATTTTAAGAATAAAGATATTTTGGATATTTTTGACAAAGCAGCCAAGGCAAGTCGTGAATCTGTGTTCAACTACTATTGGAGTCAATTTGTAGGGTATCCAGGTGCACACAAATACCTAGAAGATATTGGTCTTGAGTGATGGGCTAGGGTGTACCAATGTAATAGAAAGTACAATCAAATGACAACAAATCTCGTTGAGTGCATAAACGGAGTGTTAAAAGATGCACAATAGTTACCAATCACGTCATTTCTAGACAATATTAGAGGTTGGTTACAAGACTGGTATTATAGACGTCGAACGGATGCATCAAATAGTATGTCAAGACTGTTGGACTATACGATGATAATAATTCATGACGCGACAGACAAAGCAAGCAGACATGAAGTTAGGCTAATTGACCAACATGAGTTCGAGGTTATAGATGGAGGTTTGGGAGGCCATGTAAATATTCATGCAAGAATATGCACTTATCGCAAGTTTGATTATTATGAAATCCCTTGTTCACACGCCATTGCTGCATGCAAGGTTCGAAATATTGATCCTATCTCTCTTTGTTCACGGGTATACTCTATTGATGTAATGTTGGCTGCGTATGCTGAACCTATACGACCGCTTGGACACTTTTTCGAAGTGGAAACAATCATCAGCCTTCGTCGATGTTGAAACATTGCCTCCAAAAAGAGTTCCAAAAGTAGGCCGCCAACGAACAATAAGATTTTCTTCTGCAGGTGAATTTCGTCAAGTCCACAGGTGTTCTAGATATGGGCAACGGGGTCACAACAAAACGACATGCAATCAACCTTTTAATACTGTCGAGTGATGTATTGATTTTTTTTTTGCATGATATTTTTGTGAATTTGATGATATTTTGCAATCATTGG
Organism: Benincasa hispida; assembly: GCF_027475165.1. NCBI lineage: Eukaryota > Viridiplantae > Streptophyta > Magnoliopsida > Cucurbitales > Cucurbitaceae > Benincasa > Benincasa hispida. The sequence goes on from NC_143479.1 coordinate 12,783,283, forward strand.
TATATATTTGATGTTTTTTTGCATGCACCTGACCGAGAATTGGTATTTATTAATGTTTTTTTTTGCATGCGTTCGACCTGGAATTGACTCTTATTTGCATGCGCTCGACCGGGAATTGGTATATATTTGTGGTATTTTTTAATGTGTCCGGCCAGGAATTGGTGCCAATTTACATGCGCATGACCGGGAATTGGTGCCAATTTGCATGCACTCGACCAGGAATTGGTGCCAATTTGCATGCACCCAACCGAGAATTGGTATATATTCATTGTTTTTTGCATATGCCCGGTTGGGAATTGGCTCTTATTTGCATGTGCTTGGCCAGGAATTGGTATATATTTGTTGTTTTTTGCATGCGTCCGGCTGGGAATTGGCTCTTATTTGCATGTGCCCGGCCAGGAATTGGTATACTTTAATGATTTTTTTCAACTAGCAAACCAATCCCAACTGTAAATTTTCATTCATCACTTCAACCATTAATTACAAAATAGTTTACAAAGTTCTAAAATAATTCTCTATTTGTCCAAATCTAAATGGTATATTGTCTACGAAAATATTGCATTCTATCTTGTGTTAAAGTGTCCATTTTGGACCTTGTTATATCATATTCAAAAAATTTACATATGAACATACCACAATTACCACTCTCATGTTGTTGAGGCACAAAAGCATCTCGGCGTAGAGTCCAACAATCAATTAGAAGATTATGAGACTCCATTACCGCACCAGCAATAAGTAGACTAGGAAAGTTTTTGCACAGTGATCTTATTTCACGTTCCAAGTCTGCATTCAAATGTAATGCGATCAATGAATCGAACATATTAATTCTCTAACTTGGAAGTCCACACAAACAAGCACCCAATGCATCCCAGAGAGGTTGAAAGGCATGTAAACAAGATGACATTGCTCCAAGGTACATCGTAGTCAGTGTGTTTACCATGAATGTACTTTAATACGTTCGTCACCTTACTCCAATTGATAGTATGAGGATCGCATCTTAGGAGATTCTAAAGAAACGAGAAAATCAGACAACGTTGAGTGCATGTACCTATGGACTAATATATAACATAATTACAATGTCAAATAACGTATTGTAACTACAATGTCAGCTATGGAAAATTTTCGACGACACAATTTAGGTTGGGCTTACATTTTCGTTTCTATGAACATAAACAGTGTGTCTATTACCTGCACGATAAGAGTGTTTAATTAAATAGGGACACATATACACACACGAGAATCTTCATTAAAGATTATATACCTCGTCATTCATCCATTCGGACGGTGTTAACAGACTATTAAACCATTTTTTTTATCTATTTGAGCATATGCATTCCTCCAATCATCGCAACAGGGTCTACGTTGTCCATCTACTTTTGAAATTTAATGTTAAGATCTTCAGGTATGTCAACGAGGGGATCGTACTTCTGTTGCATTTTTGCCTCTTTCCATACTTCCTTGTGTCCTTCCACGGTGTAGTTAATTTCCAAGAAATTTTCCTCATTCGGCCACCACGACATTCTATTACATTTACATTTCACGTGTCTTGTGAACTTATATCGACAACCTACACAACATAATTTGTAGTGAACTTATAAGAATAGTGTTGTTCGATCAATCGAAAAATTCTTGTGAACTTATAGATGATGGCTACACTTCTATATCAATTATAGAGTTATTCGATCAAATAAATAATAAAATTTCAATTATTATTCATAATTACAACAATAGGAGGACAAAGAGAATAAAAACAAACTAAATAGGAAAAACAATTATTATTCAAAATTTCATACTAAATAGAAAGACATAGACGATAAGAACAGACAACAAGGATCATGGTGATATATCCTAACTTCTGAACGACAATACTACATCAACAGTTTTTGTCGTTAACTTCTCAACGAGGTCATACCTCGTCCTTCTGTCCATCAATGTCGGACCCTTCATCTATAACATCGTCAACTAGAACCGGCACAGGTACAATATCACCACCTACAACACCTATAGCTCCAGGAGAATGACCATCCCTATCACCATCGTTTGTCACAGCATGATCACTCGTACCTCCATGGTCCCCACCTCTAGTGCAATCAATGTCTTTTCCCTGCATGCATAGTTATTAAACGTCTTTTCCCTACATGCTTAGTTATGAAGAGAACAAACACGAAGGATCATAATGGTATATCCTTACTTTTGATAATCTTTGCAAGTACTTCTTAATGCTTTTTAGGTCATGTTCCAAACTTTTCATGCGATGATCAAGACGTTTGACTAGCTTAATCAATTTGCAGTACTTCTTCCATTTCTTCTCGGTCTTCCCGTCATGCCTTTATTGATTATCATTGTCAGCAACCTTCTTAGTGTTTGAAGGTCTAGCAACATCGCCATCATTTGTGGGTAAAGGTAGTTCTAGTTGTGCAGGTGGTGCAAGTGGTGCAAGTGGAGGGATGGATGGCTCCATAACACGATTCATAAACTAATCTCTTCCCCAGAAGGAACGAGTTGCAATGTAATCCTTACCTACAAAAAATTGTAAGCATGAATAAATAGACTAAGAAGCTATAATCATAAAAAAAATTCTAACCCAAAAAGCTTAAAAAGGAACATACTACATCTGACTCGAAGACTTCGTCTCTAATCACTCTATATGGAGGAGAATGTGAGCACGACCATTTCAAAATGTGTGGTATCGCATTGTCATTCAATCTGTTTGCAATGCGTTCGGATAATGATGAAACCGTTTCATATGCCCATACCTATATGAAATGTAAGTGTGTATTAGTGGTGTACTTTTATGGATATTCATTAAATCAAACTAATTAAGTTACTTGAAAAGCATGGGGAAACCTGTAAAGATTGTATGTCTGTTGTTTTCTATCTGCATTGCCCTTATACGCATGTGCTTTATCTTTCAATCATTGTTTGAATCGTTTAATTGTATTCACAAAAATTTTCTTACTCCAGTCCTCATTACAAAATCTATTCCAATAGTCTACGATCGCTAAATTTTCAAAATTCATTTGTTCTTTTTCCCCCTCTCTACCCATCATAACAAACTCAATAAAATAAAACAATGCAATTTTCCCTACATCAAAATCGTTTTCAAACTCAAGTCTTGGAAAAATAGAGTCCAACTCATATGCCTTCATGCCCTCATTATCGTTTAGATACTTAGCTCTAATTCTAACAAAAGAATTTTATCCCCTCACAGTTCTAGTTTGATGTTTTAGTCCTGTAATAAGGTTAAACTCTACTTGACTGAAGGATACCTTCTTTCCCATAAGATTAAAGCTAATAACATCTCTCCTAGGTTCCTTTACCTCTCGAAGAAAAATATAATGAATTAATGGTCCATTGAAGATGATGTTTGTGTCAAGGAGAGGATCAAAACATGTTTGTCTAAACATGGCTAATTGTGCTGGAGTTATTTTTTTCTTAATTTTAAGGATAGCCTTTCCCATATGGGCACAACATGAAAAGGTTACAGGGAAATGGTCATTAGGATGAACCTTCATATCTAGTTCCATTATAACCTACATTTTTCATGAAATAGATAAATTAGAAAACAACACATCAATGCGTCAGAGTACTTAAAAAGAAAAAAATTATATATAAATATAAAGAAAAAAAAATTGGCCCGACCTCATACCCGACCTCAAACCTGGTTGGGCCTGGGATGGGGCTAAAATCTTGTAGCGATGGGTGAAACTCCCCGCCCGGCCGTATTCTTCCCAGTCCCGACTGGGCGCCCAATCCCCCATCCTAGACCCGACCGGGCGCCCTCTACCCCTACCCAATCCTGCTCGTGTCTACCCGTTCCCCTCTCCTTTTTGTTTGGTCCTGCCCCTTCCCGATCATACCCTTTCACAGTCTCTTTCTGGTTTTTGGCCTGTCCCCATACCCAGACGGGCTCAAGACTGGGCCAAATACCAATCTTCCCCGCTCGGTCACGTACCCGACCAAGTAGTTTGTGAAGGAATTCTTAAAGAAGAGTATCCATGCGTGCGTTCGGATCTTTCCTATTTCATTGTGACTGAATTACAACACATACATTCTAACACACAGGTATGCAATTTAACACCAATTAACGACATGCTTTCATAAATAAAATACAAGAGATTGAGTTCAAGTACCAGTTTAAGACTGTCTTCACTTTAAACTCAACCCAACAAAAGCAACCCTCTACGGTTTTTATCGCCCAACAAATAGTCGGCTACCAGCAGCACGATCGTCTGCACGAATGGCAGCGCACGAACAAGCAGGAACGGGGACGACACCACCACTTAGAGCCCTTGGTATCCTTGGAGTGAGAATACAAAGAGTGGTCTTTGATGGAATTCGTAGAGGAAGGAGGAAAGGGATGATCATGTAGAACGACAAGCAAGTGGGAGAAAGCTATCGTATAGTGGATGCTTATCGTTTAGAGAAGGCTACACAATCGTGTAGGTTTTACTAAGCGATTATTTAGTAAAGAGTAAGCTATCGTTTCGAAAAGGTGGTGCACTATGCGATCGTTTAGGAAAGATAAGCGATCGTTTAGAGAATGCACATGATCGATTAGACGCAGGGTGTGCGATCGTTTAAGCGATAAGGCACTATCGTATAGGTTCTCAGCTAAACGATCATTTACATTTCCACACCTTGAGCGATTTTTCCAAACCCTTTACAAAATGAAAATCAATTTTCATTTTATTCTTCAGTTACAATAACCGAATAAGATTTTCCCACTGACGCATGAGTGAAGAGAAGTTTCCAGCCAATTATCACATAATTAATCAATTAATCAATAAATGAATATAATCATATTATATTCTTAACCTATAGTTTGATATCATATATCTACTATAATAATTTCTCCTCTACTTAAATCATATTTATATCTAATTTCCACCAAAATAATGTATCTCATACATTTAGTCAATTATATCATATATAATTAACCAGTTCAATTATATCGTATATAATCAAACTCACTTTTGTCAATTTAAACATTTCAAACTGACCCAAAAACTGATTCTCGACCTTATCCAAGCTACCTGGGGACCTTATGAACTTGTGGCTCAAAGCTCAAACGGTACGTGAATAACTGACTAAACTCTTTAGCCACGAGATCCACCATCCGTTAACTGCCTGACATTTCACTAAAGACGAACAGCTGAACTCTTCCTACCACAGATATATTTCTGTGACCATCGGATATAACCAATCACGAGTACACACAGATGCTCGTAAGTATAGCAAGACCAATTTATCATTTTGCCCCTGTAGTTACATCTCACTCTTTAAGTGTCACTGATTCCTCTAATGAACAATACAACATAGTCCAACTATGTGGGACCTTTCGAGCCAAGAGAAGGTGTGTGGTGCCACATCGTTCAAGCCCTAGAATCAATCCTTAAGGGAGCTATCTGTCTACTTGCCCCTGCTTTGGGGAATGAGTGAATTCCATCTTGTGTAGTTGAGTTCTCAGCTCCCAAATCAGACGAATCACCAAAATGGTAGGTTTGAGTTGGCGACCTGGCCACTCACACTTATATAAATCAAAGAACTGCCCTCAATGGCAGGAGTTCCCAACTCACTAAGGATTGAGGTCATGTTACCTATGGTTATCCTAGTGAAGTGAAGTCTCTGTCATGAACGGTGTTATATAACACACTTCGTGGTTAGGTCTTATACAAACTCTTTGTACAGGACGCCCTCGCTTGCATGTCCCCTACACGAATGATCAGAATCAGACCATCTGTGACAAGTCACAACACTTATGACCGTTCCATAAAATGGGCTGCATTCGAGCGTTACCAGGATAAGGTTTCCCTCCTATATCCATTTACTATATACCATTTTGGTTATCATTTAAGACATGATCCACTTGTATGTCACCACATACATACTTAAGTTACATACAGATAACTAGGGATTTTATGTTTATTGGTTTGTGGTAAAGCAAATAAAACAAACAACTGAGCAAAATCAAGATGTGAAGTAAAATATCATATATTATACAATACAAGCGTTCGTAAAAATTGTTTACAAACTACAGGACACGAGACTTGAAGGCATCAATCCCAACAATCTCCCACTTGTCCTAAAGCGAAGTGCGGTGTACATAAAACTAGTACAAAACAATAAACTAGGGCATAAAAGCCTAGTTTAAGAAAATCTTCCACTTGCCCTAGTCCAACCGCGGGCGATCTTGTAGACCCATGCTCCGAAGGTGACCCTCAAACACTGTAGCCGCGAGAGCCTTCGTAAACAGGTCAGCAACATTATGCTCTGAAGCGATCTTCATGACGATCACGTCCCCTCGATGCACTATCTCGCAGATCATATGATACTTCCGCTCTATGTGTTTGTCACGCCTGTGACTCCTAGGCTCCTTGGAGTTTACCACTGCCCCACTATTATCACAATAGAGGGTAAAGAATGACCCTAACGTGGATATGTGAGAGTTAATATCAGTCTGAAAGTCAGAATCTGTGTATCCAGTAAGGATCAAATCCCTAGATCTAGCATGAGTATGTAATCCTTCGTTCTCTGAAGATACTTGAGGATGTTCTTCATTGTGGTCCAGTGACCCTGGCCTGGGTTTGACTGATACCTACTGACTATGCCCACAACATAGCAGATGTCTGGACGAGTATAGAGCATTGCGTACATCAAACTGCCAACGACAGACGCATATGGGACCTGTCTCATATCCTTAACTTCTTGAGGCGTCTTAGGACATGTCCTTAGACAAAGTGAATCCATGCCTGAACGGCAGTAGGCCCCTCTTTGAGTTTTGCATCGAGTACTTGAGCAATATCTTGTAAATTTACGATGCCTGAGATAGAGCTAGCACTTTGTTCTTACGATCCCGAAAGATCTGCATTCGCAGAACAAACTAAGCCTCTCCCAAATCTTTCATTTGGAATTGGGTCGCTAGCCAATTCTTAACTGCAGTCAGTAGACCTATATTATTCCTAATGAGTAGTATACCATCTACGTACAACACTAATAAGACTACTGAAGTGTTAATGATCTTCTTGTAGACATAAGGTTCATCAACGTTCTGGTCAAAGCCATACGACTTGATCACAATATCAAACCATATGTCCCAAGATCGAGACGCCTGTTTTAGCCCATAAATGGACCGATTCAGCTTGCAAACCTTTTGCTCTTGACCTTGGGCTATAAATGGTCTCCTCAAGATTTCCATTCAGAAAGGCCGTCTTGACGTCCATTTGCCATATCTCATAATTATAATAAACTGCAATGGACAGGAGGATGCGGATCGACTTAACATGGCAACGGGTGAGAAAGTCTCCTCATAGTCGACTTCTTCTACCTAGGTATAACCTTTTGCCACAAGTCGAGCCTTGAAGGTCTATACCATCCCATCAGCAACCCCGTTTGTGCTTGTAGATCCATTTACAACCTATAGGTCTTACCCCATCAGCCTGATCTACAAGATCCTATACTGAGTTGAAGTACATCGACTCCATCCTGAGATCCATGGCCTTGACCCATTCATCCCGGTCAACATCCTCCATTGCCTTCTGATAAGACAACGAATCCTCAATGTCGCCATCTGCTACCATAGCAAGGATTTTCGTGAAACCCAGATAGCGAACGGATGGGTTCACAACCTCCCATTGCGTCGAGGTTCCATCAACTCTCGAGGTGGAACCGACCTACAAGATGAACTACCATCAACAACTCTTGCTGATGTAGTAGACTCTTCAACAACTCTCGTTGAAGTTTCAGTAATTTCATTGGAAAGCTCACGCAACACGACTTTACTTCGTGGTCTGTGCTCCCTTATATGATCCTCGTCCAGGAAAGTAGCATTCGTGGAAACAAACACCCTATTTTCTGACGAATCATAAAAATAACCCCCTCGTGTACCATTGAGGTAGCCTATAAAGAAGCATAACCTCGACCGTGGTTTCAGATTCTTGGGATTTGCCTCAAGCACATGTGTAGGGATACCCCATATGAGGAAGTGTCATAAACAGCTTTACGCCCGTTCCGAAATTCCAGAGGTGTTCTTGCAACACTCTTGGAGGGAATACAATTGAGTATGTATACCGCAGTTTCCACTATGAAACCTCAAAACGAGTCCAGTAAGGAAGCATAACTCATCATCGAACGAACCATGTCCAACAAGGTTCTATTTCTCCTCTCCGCTACACCATTATGCTGAGGTGTACCCGGCGTTGAGAGTTGGGAAACGATTCCATGTTCTATCAAATAGTCCTGGAATGTCGAGTCCAAAAACTCTCCACTTCTATCCGATCAAAGTGTTTTAATCCGTCTATCTAATGTGTTTTCAACTTCAGCCTTGAACTCTTTGAACTTTTCAAAGGATTCAAACTTCCGTTACATAAGATAAACATACCCTTGTGCGTAAACTTTCCGGCGAGCGAAAATTTGAAAATGGACCCAGGGGTTCAGAATGATGAGAAAAAGTCGTATGCACAGACGGTTTTGGGAACGAAGCTCGTTTGGTGCTCAAACGGCTATCGGGCCTGGCGGGGTGCTCGAGGACCCATTTTAGTGTGCGAACTTTCCGGTGGGCAAAAAGTTGAAAACGGACCCAGGGGTTCAAAACGATGAGAAAAAACCATGGGTGCATACGATTTTGGGAAGGGAGCTCGTTTGATGCCCCAAACGGCTATCGGGCCCGATGGGGGTGCCCCGGGGCCCAATTTTAGTGCGTGAACTTTCCGGCGGGCGACAATTTGAAAACGGAACCAGGGGTTCAGAACGATGAGAAAAAGCCGTGTGCGTAGACGGTTTTAGGAATGGAGCTCGTTTGGTGCCCTAAACGGCTATCGGGCCCGGCAAGGATGCTCGGGGCTCAATTTTAGTTCTCAAACTTTCCGACGGGGGAAATTTGAAAATGGACCCACGGGTTCAGAACGATGAGAAAAAGCCGTGGGCGCAAACGATTTTGGGAACGGAGCTCGTTTGGTGCCCAAAGCGGCCATCGAGCCTGATGGGGGTGCCTCGGGTCCCAATTTTAGTGCGCAAACTTTCTGGCGGACGAAAATTTGAAAATGGACTTTAGAGTTCCGAACGATGAGAAAAAGCCGTGGGTGCAGACAGTTTTGGGAACAGAGCTAGTTTGGTGCCCCAAATGGCTATCGGGCCCCGCGGCGGTGCCTCGGGTTCCAATTTTAGTGTGCGAACTTTTCGGTGGGCGAAAATTTGAAAACGGACCGAAGGGCTCAGAACAATGAGAAAAACCCGTAGGCGTAGACGATTTGGGGAGCGGAGCTTATTTGGTGCCCAAACGATTATCAGGCCCCGCGGCGGTGTCCTGGGGAACAATTTTAAGGCGCGAAATTCCCGCGGGCGAAAATCTGAAAACGGACTCAGGGGTTCAGAACGATCAGAAAAAGTCGTGGGCGCAAATGATTTTGGGAACGGAGCTCGTTTGATGCGCTAAACGGATATCGAGCCCAGCGGGGGTGCCCCGGGGCCCAATTTTAGTGCACGAACTTTCCGACGGGCGTAAGTTTGAAAACGATCACACGGGTTCAGAACGATGATAAAAACCGTGAGCACAGACGATTTTAGGAACAGAGCTTGTTTGGTGCCCAAAACGGCTATTGGCCTCACCGGGATGCCCCGGGGCCCAATTTTAATGCATGAACTTTCCGGCAGGCGAAAATTTGAAAACGGACCCAGGGGTTAAGAACGATGAGAAAAGCCGCGGGTGTAGACGGTTTTGGGAATCGATCTCATTTAGTGCCCCAAACGGCTATCGTGCCTAGCAGGGCTGCCACGAGGCCAAATTTTAGTGCACGAACTTTCCGGTGGGTGTAAATTTGAAAACGGACCCACGGGTTCAGAACGATGAGAATAACCCGTGGGCGCAAACGGTTTTGGAAACAGAGCTCGTTTGTTGCCTCAAACGACTATCGGGCCCAGCGGAGGTACCCCGGGGCCCAATTTTAGTGCGCGAGATTTCCGACGGGCGAAAATTTGAAAACGGATCTAGGGGTTCAGAACGATCAGAAAAAGCCGTGGGCGCAGATGATTTTGGGAACGAAGATTGTTTGGTGTCCCAAACGGATATCGGGTCCGGCGGGGGTGCTCCGAGGCCCAATTTTAGTGCGCGAACTTCCCAGTGGGCGTAAGTTTGAAAACGGACCCACGAGTTCAGAACGATGATAAAAAATCGTGAGCGCAGACGGTTTTAGGAACAGACTTCCAAACAGTTATTCGGTCTGCCGGGTGTGCCCCGGGGCCCAATTTTAGTGCGCGAACTTTCTGGCGGGTGAAAATTTGAAAACGGATCCAGGGGTTCAGAACGATGAGAAAAAGCCGTGGGCATAGACGGTTTTGGGGATGGAGCTCGTTTGGTGACTCAAACGACTATCGGACCCGACGGGGTTGCCTCGAGGCCGAATTTTAGTGCGTGAACTTTCAGGCGGGCGAAAATTTGAAAACGGACCTTGTGGTTCAGAACAATGAGAAAAAGCCGTGGAGTAGATGGTTTTGGAAATGGTGCTCGTTTGGTGCCCCAAACGACTAACGGGCCTAGCGGGGGTGCCCCAGGATCCAATTTTAGAGCGCGAACTTTCCGGTGGGCGAAAATTTGAAAATAGACCCAAGGGTTCAGAAAGACGAGAAAAAGCCATAGGGGTGCCCTAGAAATGGTTCTCGTTTGGTGCCCTGAACGACTATCAGGCCTGATGGGGGTGCCCTGGCGACCATATTTGGTGCACGAACTTTTCGGCGCGCGAAAATTTGAAAACGGATCCTGGGGTTCAGAATGATGAGAAAAAGCCATTCACGACAATTTTGGGAAGGGAGCTCGTTTATTGCCCTAAACGGCTATCGGGCCCAGCGAGGGTGCTCTGGTGTCCAATTTTAGTGCGCGAATTTTCCGGCGGGCAAAAATTTTAAAATGGACCGAAGGGTTCAGAAAGATGAGAAAAAGTCGTGGGCAGAGATGGTTTTGGGAACGCAGCTCGTTTGGTTTCTCAAACGGGTATCGGGCCTGGTGGGGGTGCCCCGGGGCCAAATTTTAGTGCCCAAACTTTCCGGCGGGAAAAAATTTGATAACAGAGCGAGGAGTTCAAAACGATGAGAAAAAGTCGTGCTCGTAGACGGTTTTGAGAATGGAGCTCGTTTGGTATCCCAAACGACTATCGAGCCCAACAACAGTGCCCCGGGCGCAATTTTAGTGCGCAAACTTTTTGGCGGACGAAAATTTGAAAACGGACCGAAGGGTTCAAAACGATGAGAAAAAGCCATGGGCACAGACGGTTTTGAGAACTAAGCTCGTTTCGTGCCCCAAACGGCTATCGGGCCCAGCGAGGGTGCCCCGAGGCCCAATTTTAGTGCGCAAATTTTCCGACGGGCGAAAATTTGAAAACGAACTGAGAGGTTCAAAACGGTGGGAAAAAGAGTTGGGTGCATACGGTTTTGAGAATGGAGCTCCCAAACGGCTATCGGACCTTGCGGGGATTCAGAACGATGAGCAAAAGCCGTACATGCCGACGATTTAGGGAACATAGCTCGTTTGGTGCCAAAAACGGCTATCGGGCCCAGTAGGGGTGCCTTGATGCCCAAGTTTAGTGCCCCGACTTTCCCGCGTGCGAAAATTTGAAAATGGATTGAGGGGATTAGAACAATGAGAAAAAGTCGTGGACGTAGACGATTTTGGGAACGGAGCTCGTTTGGTGCCCCAAACGGCTATGGGGCCCGATGGGGTGCCTCGGGGCCCAATGTTAGTTCCCAAACTTTTCGGCGGGCAAAAATTTGAAAACGGACCCATGGGTTCAAAACGATGAGAAAAAGGCGTGGGTGCAGACGGTTTTGAAAACAAAGCTCGTTTGGTGACCCAAATGGCTATCTGGCCGACGGAGGTGCCCCGGGGAACAATTTTAGTACGTGAACTTTCCGGCGGGCGAAAATTTGAAAACGGACCCAGGGATTTAGAACGATGAGAAAAAGCTGTGGGCGTAGACGGTTAAGAGAACAAAGCTCGTTTGCTGCCCAAACGACTATTAGGCCCGGTGGGGTGCCCCAATTTTAGTGCGCGAACTTTTCGATGGCGAAAATTTATAAACGGACCCAGTGGTTCAGAACGATAAGAAGCCGTGGGTGCAGACGGTTCTGGGAACAGAGCTCGTTTGGTGCCCAAAATGGCTATCCGGCTCGGCGGGGTGCCTTGGTGCCCAATTTCAGTGCGCAAATTTTCCCGCGGACGAAAATTTGAAAATTGACCCAGGGGTTCAAATCGATGAGAAAATGCCGTGGGCGCAGATGGTTTAGGATCGGAGCTTGTTTGGTGCCCCAAACGGATATCGGGCCCCGCGGGGGTGCTTTGGGGACCAATTTTAGTGCACGAAGTTTCTGACGGGTAAAAATTTGAAAACGAACCTAGAGGTTCAAAACGATGAGAAAAAGCCGTGGTCATAGACAGTTTTGGGAACGGAGCTCGTTTGGTCCCCCAAACGACTATCAGGCCTGGTGGGGGTGCCCCGGGGCCCAATTTTAGTGCGCAAACTTTTAGGTGGGCGAAAATTTGAAAATGGACCTAGAGATTCAGAACGATGAGAAAAAGTCGTGGGCGCAGACGGTTTTAGGAACGAAGCTTGTTTGGAGCCCCAAACAAATATCGGGCTCGGTGGGATACCCTAGGGCCCAATTTTAGTGCGCAAATTTCCGGCGAGCGAAAATTTGAATACAGACCTAGGGGTTCAGAACGATGAGAAAAAGCCGTGGGCGAAGGCAGTTTTGGGAACGAAACTCGTTTGGTTCCCAGAACAACTATCGGGCCCGGCAGGGGTGCACCGGGGCCCAATTTTAGTGCGCAAACTTTCCGGCGGGCGAAAATTTGAAAACGGATCCTGGGGTTCTGAACGATGCGAAAAAGCCGTGGGCGCAGACGGTTTTAGGAACGAAGCTCGTTTGGAGCCCCAAATGGCTATCGGGCTCGACAGGATGCCCCAGGCCAATTTTAGTGCGCAAACTTACCGGCGGGCGAAAATTTGAATAGAGACCTAAGGGTTTAGAACGATCAGATAAAGCCGTGGGCGCAAATGGTTTTGGGAAGAAAGCTCGTTTGGTGCTCCAAACAGATATCGGGCCCGGCGAGGGTGCCTTTGGGACCAATTTTAGTGCGCGAACTTTCTGGTGGGCAAAAATTTGAAAACGGACCTAGGGGTTCTGAACGATGAGAAAAAGCTGTGATCGTACACGGTTTTGGGAACGGAGCTCTTTTGGTGCCCTAAATGGTTATTGGGCTCGGGGTGGTGCCCCGGGGCCCAATTTTAGTGCGCAAACTTTCCGGCGGGCGAAGATTTGAATCTAGACCTAGGGGTTCAGAGCGATGAGAAAAAGCCATGGGCGCAGGCGATTTTGGGAACGAAGCTCGTTTGGTTCCCCAAATAGCTATCAGGCCTAGCGGGGGTGCCCCAGGGCCCAATTTTAGTCCGTGAACTTTACGGCAGGCGAAAATTTGAAAACGGAGCTAGGAGTTCAGAACGATAAGAAAAAGTCGTGGGTGAAGACTGTTTTGGGAACGGAGCTCGTTTGGCACCCCAAACGGCTATCACGCTCGACGGAGGTGCCCCGGTGCCCAATTTTAGTGCGTGAACTTTTCGGCGGGCGAAAACTTGAAAACAGACTCAGAGGTTCAGAACGATGAGAAAAACCAGTGCACGCAGACAGTTTTGTGTACGCAGACAGTTTGGTGGCCCAAACGGCTATTGGGACCGGCGGGGGTGTCTCAGGGCCCAATTTTAGTGCGCGAACTTTTCGACGGGCGAAAATTTGAAAACGGACCCAAGGGTTCAGAATGATGAGAAAAAGTCGAGGGCGCAGACGGTTTTGAAAACAGAGCTTGTTTGGTTCTCCAAACGGCTATCGGGCCCAACGGGGTACCTTGGGGCCCAATTTTTGTGCGCGAACTATTTTGCGAGTGAAAATTTGAAAATAGACAATGGGGTTCAGAACGATGAGAAAAAGCCGTGCGCGTAGACGGTTTTGGGAACGGAGCTCGTTTGGTGCCCTAAACGGCTATCGGGCCCCGCGGGGTACCCCGGGGCCCATTTTTTGTGCACGAACTTTTCGAAGGATAAAAATTTGAAAACAGACCCAGGAGTTCAGAACGATGAGAAAAAGCCGTGCACGCAAACGGTTTTGGGAATGTAGCTCGTTTGGTGCCCTAAACGGCTATTGGGCCCGGCGGGGGGTGCCGCGAGGACCAATTTTTGTGTGCAAACTTTTCGGCGGGCGAAAATTTGAAAACGGACCCGGGGATTAAAACGATGAGAAAAAGCCACGCGCGCAGATGGTTTTGGGAACGAAGCTCGTTTAGTGCCCCAAAAGGCTATCGGGCCTGGCGGGGGTGCCTTGGGGCCCAATTTTGTGCCAGAAATTTCCGGCGGGCGAAAACTGAAAAATGGAACCAAGGCTTCAGAATGATGAGAAAATTCCGCACGCACAGTCGGTTTAAGGAACGGAGCTCGTTTGGTGCCTCAAACGACTATCGGGCCTGATTGGGTTGCCTCGGGCCCAATTTTTGTGCACAAACTTTCTGGCGAGCGAAAATTTGAAAACGGACGCAGTGGTTCAGAACGACGAGAAAAAGCCGAGCGTGCAGACGGGTTTGGGAACGGAGGTTTTTTGGTGCCACAAACGGCTATCAAGCCCGACGACGGTGCGCCGAGGCCGAATTTTTATGCGCGAACTTTTCGGCATGCGAAAATTTGAAAACGGACACAGGGGTTCAGAACGATGAGAAAAAGTCGGGCGCACAGACTTTTTTGGGAATGAAGCTCGTTTGGTTCCCCAAATGTCTATCGAGACAGGCGGCGGTGCGCCGGGGCCAAATTTTTGTGCACGAAATTTCCGGCGGGAATTTGAAAATGTACGCGGGGGTTCAAAAGAATGAGAAAAAGTCGCGCGCGCAAACGATTTTGGGAACGAAGCTCGTTTGGTGCCCCAAACGGCTATCGGGCCCGTGGGGGTGCCCCGTGTCAAATATTTGTGCGCGAACTTTCTGGCGGGTTAAAATTTGAAAACGAACCCAGGGGTTCAGAACGATAAGAAAAAATCGTGCACGCGGACGGTTTTAGGAACGGAGCTCGTTTGGTGCCCCAAATGGCTATCGGGCCCAACGGGGGTACCCTCGGGCCCAATTTTTTGCTCAAACTTTCCGGTGGGCGAATATTTGAAAATGGACCCAGGAAGTTCAGAACGATGACAACAAGTCGTGCATGTAGACGGTTTTGAGAACGGAGCTTGATTGGTGCCCCAAACGGTTGTCCAGCCCGGTAGGGGTGTCTTGGGGCCCAATTTTTGTGTGCAAACTTTCCGGCGGGTGAAAATTTGAAAACGGACCCAGCGGTTCAGAACGTTGAGAAAAAGCCGTGCCTGCAGGCGGTTTTGTGAACTGAGCTCGTTTGGTGCCCCAAACGGCTATCAGGCCCTATGGGGATGCCCTTAGGCCGAATTTTTGTGCACAAACTTTCTGGTGGGCAAAAATTTAAAAACGGACCTAGGGATTCAGAACGATAAGAAAAAGCCGTGCATGCAGGCGATTTTGGGAACGAAGCTCGTTTGGTGTCCTTAATGGTTATCGGGCCCCGCGGAGGTGCCCCAAGGGACTGGTGGGGGTGCCTTGGGGCCCAATTTTTGTGCGTGAAGTTTCTGGCGAGCGAAAATTTGAAAACAGACATAGGGGGTTCAGAATGATGAGAAAAAGCCGTGGGCGCAGACGGTTTTGGGAACGGAGCTCGTTTTGTGCCCCAAACGACTATCGTGGCCATCAGGGTGACCCGAGCCCCAATTTTTTTGTGCGAACTTTTTGGGGGGTGAAAATTTGAAAACAGGCCTAGGGGTTCAGAACGATGAGAAAAAGCTGCGCGTGTAGACTGTTTTGGGAATGGAGATCGCTTGGTGCCCCAAACGACTCTTGGGCCCCGCGGGGGTTCCCCGGGGCCCAATTTTTTTCGCACGAACTTTCCGGCGGGCAAAAATTATAAAATCGACCCAGGGGCACTGGTGGTGGTGCCCCAAACGACTATCGTGCCTAGTGGTGGTGCTTTAGGGCCCAATTTTTATGCACGAACTTTCCGACGTGCGAAAATTTGAAAATAGACCCAGAAGTTCAGAACGATGAGAAAAAGCTGTACGCGCTGACGATTTTGGGAATGGAGATCGTTTGGTACCCAAAACGACTATTGGGCCCGGCGAGGTGCCCCGTGGCCCAATTTTTATGCGTGATCTTTCGACGGGCGAAAATTTGAAAACAAACCCAGGCGGTCAGAACGTTGAGAAAAAGTTGTACGCATAGATGGTTTTTTGAACGAAGCTCGTTCGGTACCCAAACGGCTATCGGGCCTGTCGGGGGTGTCTCGAGGCCCAATTTCTGTGCGCGAACTTTCCGACAGGCGAAAATTTGAAAACGAACCCAGGGATTCAGAACGATGAGAAAAAGTCGTACTCGCAGACGATTTTGCGAACGGAGCTTATTTGGTGCCCCAAACGGCTATTAGGCCTGGTAGAGGTGCCTCGCAGCCAATTTTTGTGCGCGAATTTTCCGACAGGCAAAAATTTGAAAACGGACCCAAGGGTTCAGAATGATGATAAAAAGCCGTGCGCGCAGACGATTTTGAGAACTGAGCTCGTTTGGTGCCCCAAACGGCTATCGGGCCCAGCGGGGTGCCCCGGGGCCCAATTTTTGTGCGCAAACTTTCTGACGGGCGAAAATTTGAAAACGAACCCAGGGGTTCAGAACGATGAGAAAAAGCTATGTGCACAGATGGTTTTGGGAACCGAGCTCGTTTGGTTCCCTAAACGGCTATCGTTCCCGGGGCCGATTTTTTTTCCGCGAACTTTCTGGCAGGCGAAAATTGTAAAACGGACCCAAGGGTTCAGAATGATGACAAAAAGCCGTGCGCGCAGACAGTTTTGGGAACGGAGCTCGTTTGGTGCCCCAAACAGCTATCGGGCCCGGCGGGGAGCCCCGGGGCCTAATTCCGTGTGCGCAGACAGGTTTGGGAACGGAATTCGTGTCCTAGAACTCACAATTCGTGTTAAACATTCTATTTCATCAATAATAATAACTTCTTGACTTTGTATCGTATTATAGAAATCAAATAATCGTATTCTTGGCTAGAGTCTGAATGCTGTAACTTTATGTAATGACATAAATAGGATCAAATTGACAATATATAACCTAAATGGTCTAATAAGTGTATGGATGAAATTGGGTATCTCATCCTGGTAACACTATTGGATGCGGCTCACTCTGTAGTTGTTACAAGAGGTTGTAAGGTGCTACAAACGATGTGA
Organism: Benincasa hispida; assembly: GCF_027475165.1. NCBI lineage: Eukaryota > Viridiplantae > Streptophyta > Magnoliopsida > Cucurbitales > Cucurbitaceae > Benincasa > Benincasa hispida. Next base: position 12,800,587 of record NC_143479.1, read on the forward strand.
TCCAAAAATCGTTCATGTTGAGACATGTGAGTGGGGGCATCCTATGCAATGAGTTTGCATATAGACTGGACCACGAAAATAGTCATTTTTCTTTATAACGACCGTTTACTGTTAAAATTGACTATTTCATTTATCATATAATCTAGGTTAACTCGATCTTAATCCTGAGCTAGTTATGAACTCCTATTTGTTTGGGATTACCTTTTGATCTGCAAACGGTGAGAGTAGTCCAACAACACTGCTCAATAAGCTTACCATTTTGGGGATAATACCAGATGAATAGTAGGGGACATAGCCTCGAAAGATGGAATTCACTCCTACCCTATTTAGGGTTAGTAGATAGGTTATTCTCTTAAGTACTGATTTCAGGTCTTGAACAATCGAGGCCCCTCCTTCTCATGATAGAGAAAGGATTTGATGCATAGAGATTATGAATCATAATTTTTCATTAGAGGATCAGTAGGAACTTAAGGAACAAGATGTATTCACAGGGGTAAAATGGTATTTTTGACCTAGCCGTGATTACGAACAACCTGTGAAGGATCGACTTACTAATTATGGTTATTAAGTGGACATAATATATCTATAGTGAGGGGAGTTCGACTATGGATTATATTGGAGTGTCCCATTATTTAACGAATGGGGGTTAGATTGAACTAATGAGTTTAGCCGATTAATCTCGAATCATTAGAGCCCATGATCTGTTGGTCCGCAAGGTCCCCCTAATAGCTCGTAAATGGATAAGCTTTAGAGCAGCTTGAGAAATTAATTTGGAATGTTCAAATTAAACGGAACAGGGGAATACATATTTAAATATGATTTAAATATATGAAGATGATTATTATGCAAAAATTAATTTAATATTTGATATTAAATTAATTAATATTTTTAAATTAATTTATGAAACTAATTTTAGAAAATCATTTTTTAGTTTTATTAATCAAAATGGTTTTGAAATCATTTTTTGATTTTAAAAGAAAAATGAAAATTGGTTTTTGCATGCTATACAAAATGGAGAATGTTGTTTTTCCATTATCATCATCTTCTTGCTCACACAAAGGCCATTACCTTCTCTTCATTAGTTCTTCAAGCATGAGCTGCAAGCCATGCAATTCACTTCTTTGCATATTCATCTGCAATAAATAAAGAAGTTTGGAGTCATTTGAGGGGACATAAGACAAAAATTTTGAGAAAAAATCTCTGTGAGAAGAAAGAGTTCTTTCTTTTAGGCTCCTGTGTGTTCTTCACTATTCTTCATTAATTCATGCTGTTCTTGAGTCCCACAACTCTGTCTAAAGCTCCAAGCAGATAGTGGGGAATACCTTGAGGTGGTTCACGATGATCTTTGGTGAAGACTGTTGCAGTACAATCAAGTTTTTGGAGAGTTCTTCAAAGGTATGATCTTAAAACCCTCTTTTTAGGAAAGCATGCTTTAGTTTCTGCCAAAATTAGTGAATTTGAATGCTTAGGGATTCTTGATACTTTCGCTGCATGTTATTTAAATCTTTCAAGAATGTACTAACTTAAGAGGCTCTTTGGCTCGATAACCTTTTTTAGTAAAATGTCATTTAGTTATCTTACTCTCAAGGCAAGATTTGCACACCGGTAAAGAATTTTCTTCTAACTCACTTAGAAGTCCATTCTACACCAATCTCTCAATCTTATTGAGATTGATGTGCCCTAAACGAAGATGTCAAAGTTGGGCATTTTATTTTGGAGAAATACGTCAACGTTTAGATTGAGTTAAGGTAGTTTTAAACAATTCTATGTGATGGAGGGAACTAATGGCTAACGGCCTTAGCACATATAAGTTACTTTCCAGATACACTGTACAAATATTAACACCATCTTTATGAATAAACACTTTATCCACATTAAAAGAACACAGTGTATTTACATTGTAACAAGCACTTTACAGAAATGAGGTTCCTCTTAAGTTCAGGAACAATATGTACATCATTCAAAACTAGAAACCTATTCTATAAAGCTAACTGGAGCCCTCCCACTGCCACAACTGAGACGACATGCCCGGTGCCTACTGGCATTGTCATCTCACCAGCTTTCAGCTATCGGCAGTATCTAATCACCTGAAAACAAGAACAAACGTGATTAGTGGTGCCCGAATAATTATCCAGACAGAATCATCATTTTCCACTAAACAAGTTTCAAGTACAAGTAAATCACATTTACCTTGATCTGCCTTGGACTTAGCTTTGGTGGCCTTCATTTCCTTCAGCCAGCGAGGACAATTCCTCTTCTAGTGTCCATCTTGGTTGCAGTGGAAACACTTTCCCTTTTCAATCGGCGGTGGACGCCTTCTTAGAACGACAGGTGGCGAGTTAACAGGCACCTTTCCTTTTCCCTTACCACTCTTCTTCTCCTTCCCCTTTGCAGAGTTATAAGTAGAAGGTGTAGACTTCGTTCCTGAGGTCGAACCTCTATGGAATGTCCTGGAAGATGAAGCAACATTTGCCTCACCTTTCTTCTTCTCCTTACTTTTTAGCAAAGATTGGTAGGTCTGCAACTCGTTGAGGAGAGTTGTAAGGTTATATTTCACTTTGTTAAGAATCACATTACTAACAAAGTGCAGGAAGCTCTACGGCAAAGAATGCAGGATTATGCTAACCTGGCTGCCCTCATCGATGGTAGACCCATTCAACTCTGCCACATTAAAGTGAACCATCATGTTAAGCACATGTTCACGAATAGAGGTGCCCTTTTCCATTTTGGAGTTGAATATATACTTAAAAGCCTCGTACATAAGCTATTCAGACGGTTTTCCAAACATTCCCCATAGGGACTCCATAATCTCACGTGTTGAGACCATGGGCTCATGTTTCTTGGCCAAGACTTCAGAAATACGTGCCAAGATATAGGCTCGGGCTTTCTCATTCGCCCATTTCCATCGCTCGTATGCCTCCCGAACATTTCGAGCGACATTCAGAGCTAGAATAGGAGGACAGACCTCCGTAAAGGCAAACATGAGATCCTTGATTATAATATCGTCGTGATTATGTGTTTCTATGTTGAAAAGTTATCGCCAGTTAATTTTTCGACGCTAGCAAAGCTAACGTGGCTATGACCATTTTGAAAAACTTGTTGCTGAAAATAAGAACAAAACTTTAATTAGATTTTGCTAACCACATTTTAACCAATTAATTTTGCAAAACAGTTTCAAGTACCCTAAGTGAAAGACTTCTATTTTGCAATGATGCCTCAGTGAGGCAGGACAAGCGTCATCGGTGGGGTGATCAGATGCCCTTTGCTGGGATGAGACATTCTCAACCATTAGGCAGAACCAACTCTTGGAACTAAACCTAATAACCACCATTTATTCGGTCCAGAACTGTTAACCTTTAACAATTCTCATAAGTGTGACCCCTCGCTTTTGGTGCTAGAGTCCCACCCTAATGAGCCCATCGTAGGGAAGAAGCAGATTAAGACAAGAGACTAAGTAACCTTATCTTCTTATGGAAGATCAAATAAAGAAATACGCAAAACTGGCATCCTATAGGGGGACACTCCCAGGGTGCCTCAAGGCGATACGTAGTAACTTTATTCAATATAACGAGGGAGACCGAGGGATATGCTTTCGCACTTTCTGCTCCCACTTACTATGAACACTGTCTCCATCCACCTTGATATTGACCTACCCAAACACCATCCATTAGGGGGACACACTAAAGGTGCTGCGAGGCCGAGGGTAGATCTCATGTTGTGGACTATATAGGAGAAACGTGAAAGGTTTAAGTGAAGCATCATATGCCCCAAGTACCTCCCGCTGAATGTTCTACCTAGGGGTTTATTAACCTAGATAATCCGGCTACTGATTTTAGTCTAAGTCATCTTTTTAAGTCCTCTCATAAACAACTTTTCTCTATGAAATTTAAACACTTTAATGGATTGTGCATGTATCAAATCTATCTAATTCACCTTTCCAGGTAAGTTTCTAGGTAGAGGTGTTATTTTCTGTCAACTTAAATACCCCAGCCTAGACAGAACCCGCCTTAGACAAAAGGTCCCTTATAGATAAATTTGCTACACTTTAATCTTTTATTAGTCAATTTAATCCTATTAAACTGATTAAAAGATTATAGCCTTAGGGTTGCTAATCATATTAGAACCGTGATCTTAGGTCTATGTCATCCAAATTTTAAAACCATGAATTAAGCCTAAGTGAGCATGCATGTATTTCTTACTACTTTTAGTTTTAATTTCTCTTTAACCCTTAAAAAGAAACAACTAAAAAACATTGCGCACAACTAGGTGTTTATAACGCTTATAAAGATACCTATGTGTCATGCTTCAAGCAATGTCCGGTCATTACTATACATAACTTTTATATATACGCGTAATAACCAAGCAAACATGCTTTCTATACATCATTATACTATAACAATTATAATATAAAGATGATGCATGTCAATGCTTTTTATGCATGCATAAATATAACTCTTATATTATATGATGCATGAGCATGCTCTTACATAATTAAATCATGCTTCTCTAAATTGTAACATTTATAATAAAGAGATGATGCATAACCAATGCATAACCTAAGATGAGATTTACTATATGTGCATACCATATGACAGATAAAAAACCATACATCTTATGTAATAAATCAAGGATTAATGGATCGGGATGAACCTTTACAAAAATCGGAATGAAATAACCCTATCTGTCACATTTTCCATCAAGCAAATCGGTTCACAGGTGAACCGAGTCTTGAACCACCAGGAGAACTCCATCATTTAGTAAACGCCATAGGTAAATGATCGCTTAGCGCACACTAGGCGATAACACAAAAGTTAAACGATCGCTTAGACGACAACGAGGCTGTGAAGCCTGATCATCTAGGCGATCGCTTAATGCGACGATAGGTAAATGATTTACCGTGCATTGCTAAGTGATTGTTTAGTGTGCATGCACGCTAAACGATACCTGAGCATCCGATACTCAGTGATCGCTTACCCCATCGTCTACACGACCCCGATCAACCTTTGATTGTCTTCTTCCTCGAAGAACAACAACCCTTGCTTCGATCTTCTTCACGAACGACTCAAGACTCAAACTGACTTTGAATTACATACTCGATTGCTAATTAATTGTGCCAAAAAATGCAAGGGCCTTTACAATCAACTGAAAATGCAAAAAAATTAAATCAAACCAATGAAACATCCCAGAAACTCCATTAATTCGCACATCTACAATAATTTAACAATTAAACAGAGTAGATATGCACCCACTAAGAATGTATATGCAATTCGTTGCATCAATGAAATTGGAATATCAGAACCTGGCTCTGATACTAATTGAAGGAACTCTTAAAGAAGAGTATCCATGAATGCATTCGGATCTTTCCTATTTCATTATGACTAAATTACCACACATACATTCTAACACACAGGTATGCAATTTAACACCAATTAACGACATGTTTTCATATATAAAATATAAGAGATCGAGTTCACATACCAGTTGAAGACTGTCTTCACTTCGAACTTAACTCAGCGGAAGCAACCCTCTACAGTCTTTATCGCCCAGTAAACAGTCGGCTACCAACAGCATGATCGTCTACACGAACGGCAACACATGAACAAGTAGGAGCGGGGACAACACCACCACTTAGAGCCCTTGGTATTCTCGGAGTGAGAATCCAAAGAGTGGTCTTTGATGGAATTCGTAGAGGAAGGAGAAAAAGGATGATCATGTAGAACGATAAGTAAGTGGGAGAAGGCTATCGTATAGCGGATGCTTATCGTTTAGAGAAAGCTACACGATCATGTAGGTTTTACTAACCGATCGTTTAGTAAAGAGTAAGTGATCGTTTAGAAAGCTCAGTGCGCTAAGCGATCATTTAGGAAAGTTGAGGATCGTTTAGAGAATGCACACGATCGATTAGACGAGGTGTGCGATCGTTTAAGTGATAAGGCAGTATCGTATTGGCTCTCAACTAAGCGATCGTTTACGTTTCCACACCTTGAGAAATTTTTCCGAATGTTTTACAAAATGAAAACCAAATTTCATTTTATTCTTCAATTATAATAACCGAATAAGATTTTCCCACTAACGCACGATTGAGGTGAAGTTTCCGGCCAATTATCACATAATTAACCAATTAATCAATAAATGAATATAATCATATTATATTCTTAACCTATAGTTTGATATCATATATCTACTATAGTAATTTCTCCTCTACTTAAATCATATTTATATCTAATTTCCTCCAAAATAATGTATCTCATACATTTAGTCAATTATATCATATATAATTAATCAGTTCAATTATATCATATATAATCGAACTCCCTCTTGTCAATTTAAACATTTCAAACTGACCCAAAAACTGATTCTCGACTTTATCCAAGATACCTAAGGGACCTTATGAACCTGTGGCTCGAAACTCCAATGGTATGTGAATAGCTGACTAAACTCTTTAGCCACGAGATCCACCATCCGTTAACTACCAGACATTCCACTAAAGACCAATAGCTGAACTCTTCTTACCACAAATATATTTCTGTGACCATCGGATATAACCAATCATGAGTACTCACAGATGCTTGTAAGTATAGCAAAACCAATTTATCGTTTTGCCCCTGTAGTTACATCTCACTCCTTAAATACCACTGATTCCTCTAATGAACAATACAACATAGTCTAATTATGTGTAAACACCTCTCGAGCCAAGAGAATGTGTGTGGCGCCACATCGTTCAAGCCCTGGAATCAACCCTTAAGAGAGTTATCTATCTACTTGCCCCTGCTTTGGGGAAGTAGCGAATTCCATCTTGTGTAGTTGAGTTCCCAGCTCCCAAATCAGACGAATCCCCAAAATGGTAGGTTTGAACCGGCGACCTGGCCACTCACGCCCATACAAATTAAAAGACCGCCCTCAATGACAGGAGTTCCCAACTCACTCAGGAATGAGGTCATGTTACATATAGTCATCCTAGTAAAGTGGAGTCCCTGTCGTGAATGGTGTTATATAACGAGACGTTAACACTTCGTGGTCAGGTCTTATATAACTCTTTGTATAGGATGCCCTCGCTTACATGTCCCCTACACGAATGATCCGGATCAAACCATCTGTAACAAGTCACAACACTTGTGACCATTCCACAAAGCGAGCCGTATCTATAGTATTACCAGGATAAGGTTTCCCTCCTATATACATATACTACAGACCATTTTGGTTATCACTCAAGACATGATCCACTTGTATGTCACCACATACATGCTTAAGTTACATATAAATAACCAAGGATTTTATGTTTATTGATTTGTGGTAAAGCAAATAAAACATGCAACTGAGAAAAAAACAAGATGTGAAGTAAATATCATATATTATACAACACAAACGTTCGTACAAACTGTTTACAAACTACAAGACACGAGACTTTAGGGCATCAACCCCAACAATTGTTTATATTAATACCAATATTTTGTCTACATTAAGTGGAGTATTTATATGTAGAAATTTGTAAATATATTTTTATTTAATTGAATTCACATATCAAATGAGTGACAATAATATTTGGAAAACTATGTGTGTAGTTGAATAGTATGTAACACATAACAAAAAAAATCATAAAATGAAGATTTTTTTCCTGGAACATTTTCTCACAAGAAACAATGAAAAATGAAGATTTGTTATTTGATGGTCCTCCAAATTTGGAGAAATTAAAAGTGAAACTGTTGAAGAAATATGGTGGCATTCCATTGGCGGCTAAGATAATGGGGTTGATTCAATTAAAAAAAATTCGCGGGAGAGTAAAATTACCAACATTAGAAAGAAGAAGAAGAAAAAGATGATGAATTCATGGAGAAAAATTAGAAATCAAGAGTTTTGATCTCTTTTTGGTATTTTTTTTTTTCATGATAGAGTAGAAATACCAACAATAGGAAGAAGAATAAACTAAGTTCGTTGGGATTTTTTGTCTTGGTGTTTAATTTATAACTTTTGCCTTTTAAATTCATATATTTCTCAATCATGGTTAGTTCTGATTTTTAAATAGCCAAACATGATGGATTCTTTTTTTTACATTTATATATATATTTTTTAATAAAAGTCCTTTTTGAAGTCTTATTCTTATTTTTTACATTTATATTTTTTTAATAAACGTACAAAGACAAACTGCTCCAAATATTGGAATACATCTACCTCAATCTGTATTATCATACGGACAACTTTATGTTGCATTATCAAAAGGAAGTTTCAATGTCAACAACAAAAGTCCTTATTAAATCACTGGATGATTCAAATTTATCTTCCATATATACAAGAAATATTGTTTAAAAAAGATAATTGCTTTGCAAGGTTCGGTTTATTACATAATTATTTTATTTTATGTTTTTAAATTTCGAAGTATATAATTCTTATGAAAAGTATTTTCTTTTTTCCTACAAAAATCACTATCTTCCAAAAACCACGAAAGAATTATCCAATGAGATAATAAGTTACATTTTTTCAAAGATAATAAACATTATATTATTTTGACATTTTTGTATAATTTTATTTCACAAATTTTATTCAACTTATATCATGTGTATTATATTTTGATGATCCTTCTATTTTTATGTTTCTTTATTACTTTTAACTTTTATGTCAATTATTCCAAATTTATAATTAATTGTAAGTTTATTCCTTCAAAGAATTTGCTCCGTTTTATTTTAAAAAGAAATATGCACATGTAAATGTAGTTGAAAATATATGAGAAATAATTTTTATTTTACAAATATTAACAACCAATATAATTAGTTTTAAGGGGTCTTTTTAAATATAAAAAATATTTAAAAATATTTACACTTTATAGCAAAAAGTTCCAAAGTACAAAACACTTTTGAAATTTTTTACTGTAAAGTGTAAATATTTTTAGAATTTTTTATTTATAAGTTCCTTAGTTTTTTTAAACAATAATATATAGTTTAAACAATATTGTTTTAAATTACTTCATTACATGTCAAATAATTACTAATTATACTTAATAAATATTTGACCTCTAGTGTATAAAATAATAAACAAAAATTATGTCGAAATTAAATATATTAATAAATTTAAAATAATAAATAAGTTAATAAGATAATGTGAAAATTTGAAAATTTATGATAAATTAAAATGGAGAGGTAAAATTAAAGATCGAGTCATTTTGAATGCATTTGAAAAGTGGTTAAACAAATATAATCGGATAAAAACGGTCAATTTGAACTTTAAATTATGCGAAAAATGCGCCACTTTTATCTATAAATTTCGTTAAGTTAGAAACTGATAACAGATGCTTGTACATTTACATTGTATTTTTAATCATGATTGATTCACGTTACAACAATTAATCATAATTGATTCACGTTACAACAATTATATTGTATTCAATATTTCTGATGGACGGCCACATTAAGGGCAAATCGGGTATTATAAAAAGCGATCTCACGTGAATGACACACATTTTGCCAAAAATCTTATTAATTCCGAAATTTGTCATAAATTCAAACGAATCCTCAAATCTTACCATTTTATCCCATTTTTTATTAATGGCAATAGGGATAATAGTTAAGTATGTAACAACATTTTTATAAATTCAAAATAAAGCAAAATCTAGATAAATTCCTACTAGAGGTGAGCATGTTAGATTCAAAAACCGACACGACCGACCCAAATCGGCCGAAATAGAGTCGGACGGTTGGAAATCTAAACAAAACGGTAGGGGTCGGTTTTCGATTTTTCGAACCGAAGGAATAGGCAGCCATAGTGCGCAAGGGGTCGGGTCCCGACCGAATTATTTAAAAAATATATATATAATGTTATTACTTAATACTTAGTAGGGTTATCCTTGACTCTTTCTAGTTTTTCTTTCTTCCGCACCCGCATGCCACCACCATACACCATCTGCTTCGCACGACTTCCTTCTAGCCGTAGACTTCGTGCTTCTAGCTGGACATCGTTCCAACTTTCTTCTTTCTTCTTTTCTTCGTTGTCTTGTCCCCGATCTTAGAGCCTCCATCCTTCCGGCTTCAGACTTCGTTCTTCCATCCATTCCGCAAGAACGGCAACCGATCTTCTTTTCTTCGTTATGCCAGCCACTCCATCGATCTTCTTTTCTTCGTTACGCCAGCCGCTCCGCACGCACGTGATCCAGTTGGTAGACTTCTAGCCATTTTTTTTTTCTTTCTTTCACAGGTCTGTATATTCGTAGCTTGATATCTTCCATTCCAGCCGTTTCAATGTATTATAGATTGTAGATTCTAACCATTTCAATGGAAATTTGTTTGATTTATGGATGTGTAGGTAGTGATTGACTGATTGTAATGTATTGTAGATTGTACACAGTGGCCAAAAAAAATGAAAATTAGTTTTTTAAAACAATTGTCCAAGCCATTCTTAGTGTGCATGAACTTAACAATCTTGTTGAGTTTATGAAAGCTGAAATCCTTTGAGTTTTTATGAATTTTGTGATACTGACGTTTGACATGTTGTGGTTCAACTCCATGGATTCAACGGATATGGAGTTTGATGAAACTGCAACTGATGCTCCAACAAATGAACGAGATGCAGAAGAAATGGATGCCAATACAAATATCGTTGATATTGATTCAGCAAATGAGACATCAGATGTTCCAAATCCACCAAAAAGAAGGAAGGCGGTGAAAAAATCTATGGTTTGGGATCATTTTGAGAGGCTAAAAGGTAATCCTAAAGGCCTTCATGCTCAATGTAAGTACTATGGAGTTGTCTATGTATGTCATTCCAAACGTAATGGTACTAAGACTATGAAGAATCATTTGGAAAATTGTAAAAAATACCCTTACCGGAAAAATAGAGATCCAACCCAAATGACATTAGCTTTCAAAACTAAAGTCAAAGACAATGTTGGGGATAATATGTCACAACTTGTATGTAAGCCATATAGTTTAGAGAGTTGTCGGGAAGCGTTGGTTGAAATGGTAATTGTTGATGACTTACCATTCAAGTTTGTGGGGGGTAAAAGATTTAAGAAATTTGTCGATAGATTAACATGTGCAAGTCAACCTAGATTTGTTGTTCCGTCTCGGTTTACTGTGGCTAGAGATGTGCTTAAGTTGTATGTTAATGAGAAAAAGCGTTTGAGAGGCATGTTTGTGAACAAGAAGTATAGAATTTCTCTCACTACGGATTGTTGGACATTAGGACAAAATATAAATTATATGGTACTAAATGCCCATTTCATAGATTCTGATTGGAGATTACATGAAAGGATACTTAGTTTTTGTCCAATTGAGAATCATAAAGTTGATACTATTAGTAAAACCATTGAAAAGAATTTAAAGGATTGGGGCATTAAAAGGGTAATGACTTTGACTGTTGATAATGCAAGTTCAAATGATGCTGCCATTGCTTATCTTCTGAAAAAATTCAATAAGGGATTATTGTTTGGTGGAGAATTTCTGCATGTTCGTTATTGTGTTCATATATTAAATCTCATTGTATGTGATGCTTTTAAGGAACATAATGATTGCATTGAAATGATTCGATATGTTGTACGGTTTATAAGATCTTCTCCTACACGTTTTTTGAAATTTAAAAAGTGCATTGAAGTTGAAAAAATTTATTGTAGGAGTTATCGTGTCTTTATATTCCCACTAGATGAAACTCTACATATTTGATGCTTGAGATAGCTGTGAAGTTTGAAAAGGCTTTTGATAGATTAGAAGATGAAGGTGCTTCTTATAGACACGATTTGTCACCAAATAAGGAAGATTGGACAAATGCTAAGATGTTGATTAGGTTTTTAAAGGTCTTTTATGATGTTGTGACATTGAAAATTTCAGGGTCTTTGTACACCACTTCGAATATAGGTTTTCATCAGATTACAGTGGTTCAGAATTGTATATGTTTGAATGCTGGTAGTGCAAATGCAATGCTAGTTGGAATGACCAATAGCATGAAGACCAAATTTTAGAAGTATTGGGGAACAATAAAAAAATAATCTATTGTTGTATGTTGCTATTGTGCTAGATCCTAAAAAAAAGCTAAGCATATCTTTTTGCCTTAAATTTTTTTTTGGGCCAGAGGTTGCCAAATCTATGGGAAATGTAGCGGAACAATGTTGTAGATGTCTCTTTCATGAGTACAGTATTACTCATACTCAGAGTGGGAATGGGAGTAGGAGTGAGAGTACTATTACTAATACACCAATTGTCTCAGCCTCGGAGACCATGATTGATTGTGATCCAACTGAAAAGATGGGTGAAGACTTTATCTATGATACAATTGATCTTGATTTTGAAGGCGATGAGACTACATCTTTTGAACAGGGGTTAGAGATTGATATTTATTTGTTGGAAGCGAATGTTAAGAATGAAGGTGATTTTGACATACTTCAATGGTGAAAGAGGAACAATCATCGGTTTGAGGTTCTTGGTCGTATGGCTAGAGATATTTTGGCAATTTTAGTATCTACTGTAGCGTCCATGTCGGCTTTTAGTATACGAGGACGTGTTGTTGATTTATCACGTTGTTCATTGGCTCCAAAAACAGTGGAGGCTCTCATATGTATTCAAAATTGGCTAAATTTTGCTCCAATAGATCTTGAAGTTCAGCATGACATGGAAGAAGCTTCATTATTTGAAGAAGGTATTCATTCATCATTTGTATTTTGTAGTTGTAACTTGTTAGATTAAAATTTTAATGAGGTTGTCTTTCTTTTCTTAATCTTAATTATATAGGATTCAGAGTAGTTATGGACAATGAAAAAGACATTCAAGACCTTCCAGATTTTGCATAGTTGTCTGTTAGAGATTAAACATTTATCATTTGATTTTATTGTAATTTGGTTGCATTTGACAATTGACTTTTTTCCTCGGATTTTACAAAGTTGTCCGTTAGCGATTAAGCATTTATCATTTGATTTTATTGTAATTTGGTTGCATTTGACAATTGACTTTGTTTTATTGTAATTGGGTTGCATTTAACAATTGACTTTATGTTGTAATTTCTAATTTGATTGTATTGTATGTGACTATGTGTCATGTGACATTTCTATTTGTAACGTACACTCTTGACTCTCATATTAGTTTTGTTTTCAATTATATATGTAATATGTATGTATTAGAGGTTCTTTAAGCAATTAAGCAAAGCGAATAGTAACACAATTCCAAACAATGGACATGTTAATTGTTAAATATTAAGGGTTGTCAAATCAAATCATATCGATATCTTATTTTTAATACCTCTAGGCTATGAAGCTCAGACACAGATACGGCTACATGATACGAATACAATTGGATACGACGATTCGTCAATTTCTAGAAAACTAAGATACAGATACGTCTAATGATGCGTCATTATATATATATATATATTTCTAAAAAACGAGGATACTGATATGTTGAAGATACATTTTTTTTTCTTAAAAATCTAGGATATAGATAAATTTAGCATACAAGTTAATAACAATAACACAAAATAGAATACAAACACTGAAATACAATACAAAAAAAAAGCAACATCTAAGATGTTGAAGTACAATAGTTAATAAAATACAATAGAAAAGTGTCTCATATTGCAAAGAAGAAAAAGAAGAATATTAGAGAGAGAAGTATGAAGATAAACAAAGAACTTATTGTTGAAGATATCCAAATGGTTTATATTTTGGTGGATTTTGTAGGGACTCAAATGTGAAGATGAAGATTAGATGATTCTAGTCTAGACTTTAGTCCATTATTTTTTTTTCTTTTAGTTTTGGACTCGAGTAGTGAGCTTTTAAAATAGGTTGCCTTATTTTAGATTGGGAAAGATTAAATGAGTTACTTGTCTTTTTTCTTTAAAAAAAAGTACGCAGGTAAATAGATACGTCAAATCTGTGTCAGATACGTATCTAGAAAGTATAGATACGTCAAATCGCGTGTCAGATACGTATCTGGAAAATATCTGGAAGTATCGGTATCTAATACGTGTCTAGCTTCATATGAAGTATATGTGTTTCATAGCCTCTAGGCTAGCTGTATTCCATAAGTATTAAAATAATAAAATGTAAAATAGTATCTTGAATTCTGATTCACAATCACAAATTAACAGAGAAAACTAAACATGATTGATAAGGAAGTTAATAAATAGTTGATTTTTTATTTGTATTAAAAAATTGCTATTTATAACGATGATGATTTATAACTAAATATAACTTCTACCTAATCGCAATTTTTCTTAGAATTTTAATAAATAAATATAATTTCTTTTAAAAGAAGAAAAAAAGCTTTTAAATATTGAAAAAAATAAAAACCATAACCCGACCAAAACCGACCGACCGACATCAACCGATCGTGTTTGAGTTCAGTCGTCGGCCGGGACCGGTTTGGACATATTCCAAACCGATTTTGGTCGGTTCGGGGTCGGTCTGATCGGAAAACCGACTCCGACCGACCGGTGATCATCCCTAATTCCTACCAACAATATGGTTTACATTTGTAAATTCTTGTCAACAGCCTCCAAAGGACAAAACCAAAAGAAAAGTGAGTTTTTTTTGGTAAGACCATTTTTAAAATAATAATACTTGAGCACATTTCCAAATATGCCTATTTTTATACATCACACACATAAAAATAAATCGTATACTCGATGCACAATGCTCCATGCCCTAAGTATTTTTCTTTTCAAAATTGTCCTTGTAGTAAGAAATGTTTCTTATCATCTGGATTTGCCCAGGGAGGACGCAGGTTCTTTTTACTTTCCTTTTTTTTTAAAAAAAATAATAATAATAAAATTTGACCATAAACTGGTTGAATTATATCAAATTCAATAACTTTCAATTTTATCCCATTAGATTCTAAACTAAAATGTGTTACAATTTTTATCATCGATTAAATTTTTGCTATTCACCACAAATCTTAACAATTTTTTTTTTTTAAAAAAAATTATAGTTGTCTATCTCTTTTTACTATTATAAATTTTGAACTACTCAAATATATTTTGATTTGAACCTCAACTTTTTAATCAAAAACTTATATCTTAAATTAGTTTTGTATTTCATGAACTCATTTGATTTATTAACTCTATATTCATGTTTTATTTAATTTTAAACTTAACAATAACCCTATAAAAATGATATTAGTGCCTAGTCTGGTATATTATGTGTGTGAATTAATTATCTTCTCATCTTTTGAGCATTCTTTTCTTTTCCTTCTTTTTCTTTTTCCTTTTTTTTTGGGTAGAAGTTGGTTTCTTTTGGTCCTTAGTTTTTTTCCCTTGATTTTCCACTTTAATCTGGGAGTATTTTGGTTGTATTCTGTATCTTTTACGTTTTATGGAATTTTTTTCTTTAAAAAATTTAAAAATCATTTTTATATCTCCTATGCTTTCTTTATCAAGTTGCTTTATGGAAATGAATATAAGTTTTATTGTCCATATCGTCTCTAAGTCGATGACGATGATTTGATTCCTACATCCTACATGTTTTAAATATTGCTTAAGAAAAATATTCTCTATTATGATTTCTCTACTCTCAATAAATCACGTAAATCTGTCACATAGATTATGTGTTCGGCAATATTTATAATTGATTGAGAACTGATATGCCATGCCATGCCATGCCATGCCAGCGAACTAGCTTGGTGATTAAAGCCAAACAAAAAATTTACCAAAATGTGGCAAACACAGAAGAGAACTAATTACAGGTTATAAGTTGACTATATTAACAATCTGCACGTTCAATCCATCCGACAAGCCATCAAAGATCAAGGACAGCGAACACACCGAACACAAAACTAAATAAAGAGGGCCAAAATGTTAATCCTAAGTAAATTGACCACAACATCATGTTGCAGGCTACCATTTCACTTTCAAACCCGGCTATTCTGAGGCAATGGCAGAACACCGTCGAAGAAATCGCCAAAGTAACCACGGGGCTCATGAACTAACCTCGAGATGATGTCCCTAAGGGTGATAACTCCTTCCAGATTACCATCATTGTCGACGACATACACACGATGGATCTTCTTGGAGTCGAGCATTAAAATCAGATCCTTTATTGTATCGTCTTTCTTGCAAGTAATCATGTTGCTCAGCATTGGAGAGAACTCTTCATGCTTTTCTAAGTAGTTTCTAACCGCAGTCAGAAAGTTTTTTGCCGTTATCGATCTGTCAGAAGCAAACAAGAGCCCGTGTTATTTGATGATAAACAAAGATCACTTTAGTGCCTAAAATTGGTGACTGAACAAGTCGAACCTCCTATATGAGTAAGAAAACTTATCACAAACCTGTAATCGTGGTAGATTTCTGGTGCAGTGAGCAAGAAATGAATATCTCTTAAACTAATGTTGCCTACCGCCTTACCGCCCCTTTCAATAACAGGTATACCTCCAACCCTCTTCTTCCTCATAAGTTTGAATGCTTGTAGAACGGGCTCGTCCTCATAGACCTGCCATAAAGGAGCACAGCATTGAAGAAGGATAAACAATAAACAGCTTCCCAAATAAAAGAGGATTGCAAGTAATCAATTCTCTAAATTTCTTATGCAATGAAGAATGACTATCCGGAAAATGGACCTTGACAATAGAAGCCGGTGACATCATTGGAAGACCGAGCTCGGAAAGTGTCTTTGTTCCCCATCTTTCAAACCATTGAAGCCCTGCACATTCGGCTAACATGTGAATCACAGCTGATTGTGTGATGATGTTCTCAATCTTTCCTTCCCCCAAGTCCACCACTGGTATGCTCTTCATTTTGTACTTTGATAACAGTAAGAGCATGGTCAAGAAGGAATTCGACGTTTGCAAAGCTAGAAACGGGGCCCAACGGAAAGATCCCGAGATATCTCGAACCTGTACATTTGGAAGGTTCGATGAACATAAAGCAAAACCACATTCATTAGCTAGAAGGTAAGACAAGCATTGAGAAGAGGCTGTTCTTTATATTGTTTCATATATATATAATCTTGCAAAGGATATCAAACCTGTGTGCTCTTGTACAATTCAGAGGAAGTTAAGGTTTCGAAAAAGTTTCCCGAGGTCGCTGCAGCAGATTCCGGGCCCAGTACCTGCTGTTCTAAAGGAGATATCACCCCATTTGTTGCTGCAGCCAAAGCACTTCCATCACTAGGACTTCTTGGGGATGGAGGTTCCGACTGCAAAACAAATCACCAGTCTAAGATCTCTCATTCATATACAACTCAAAATAGCTATAGTGGCCAGATAACTTAAGCCCTGTTGGCTAACCATTTTATTTTGGGTTTTCGGTTTTTGAAACTAAACTCATAAACACCACTCTCACCCATAAAATTCTTTGTTTTGTTATCTACTATCTACTAATGTTTATATATATAAGACAAAATTTAAAAACTAAAGAAAGTAATTTTCAAAATTTTGATTTTGTTTAAAATTTTACCACGATGAAGAAAACAACCATAAATTTAAAAAATAAACAACAAAATTGTTATCAAACATGACGTTAACAGTTCATTTACAGGAGTTTGAATTAAAACATAAAGTATCACTGTGAACAAAAGGATCTCTTTTCCCCATATCATCAAAATGGATTGACTTTAATCCCAATGCATCACAAGAATTGACAGGATGTAGCAATGAACAAAAGCATGGTAGAATGAAACATATGGCTATCCACATTTATTAAAAAGAAGTCATTTTCATTCATTAGAATGACCAAAATACAATTGAATTAATAAAAGTTATAGTTCAAAAATAGAAAGCTATATTGGCAAAATCCAAACCTGATGAAGAATCCAAACAACAATTCCAGCAAACTCAACAATACCAATGTATCTATCAATCCAACTCGCATGATCAGGTGCATCAACGTCCACCACAGGCGCACTGAGGATCTTATGTTCAGCCAAAATTTGAACCGCGTCAGCTAAACTGCAGTCCGATTTTATCTCAATTCCTGAATAAACCATAAACCCAGACAACAACACTTCAAAATTCTTCAAACAAATTTTTTTAAAAAAACATACCCTTAATTGAGATTATACTATGAAACTTGTTAAAACACCGATTGACCCAAAAACTCAAACCGATAGGATGACAAATCAAATTTAACAATATTGAAATTGTATTTAGAAGTGTAATTGATTTGGAAGGATTAAAAAGTAAGTACTAATCTTGAAAATAACAAAAAATGATCTTTAACAATTTTGAAATCAATCCCAAACATGCGCTTAATATTTATTATATGATCTAACAAAAATTTATAGCTAATGATCAGAAATCTAGCATAATCAAGAAGGATACCTTGATGAGAAGGGGCAGGAGGAAAGGCGGAAACAGGGATGCTTTCAAAGCAAGCATTAAGCTTTTCAGTAGGACTGAGCTGCGGTTCTTGAATGTCCCATAAATCTTCTACTTGCATCCCCACCTTCGCCTCTGGGCTTCTCGGACTCTCCTCTGTCGCTGCCATTACCATTTTCCTCTTCTTTTTTCCTTTCCCTTTCTCTCTCAAATGATAGACTTTTCCTTTTCTTCGCTTTTTCTAAGGCAACTCTGTTATTACGAACAATTTTTCCGAAATTTTGTTTGATGAATCATGGAACTGGGGAGTAATAAATAAATGAATAAAGTACTAATTCAGTGAGGAATGCTAATGTACAACAGCGGGGGTTTAGTATCATATGCTTTGGTTTAATCCTGGCGGTCCAATGTGCGGACTTTTGTGAAGGAGAGATTTGACTGGACACGTGGAGGATTCAAGTGATAGATGTACAATGGTCAACATAGATCTGCGTTTTTTACGTACAGCACGCTAATGCTTATCCGATTTGTCGGATTGCAAATAAAGAAACCACCTTTCTTCTTTCTTCTTATCCTATGTTTACTGCCGGCCACTGGTGGGCGATGCTAACCTGCGCCGGACCCGCATTCTGCGTATTGCTTTTGTCTTGACTTTCCTTTGGTGATGATGTGGCACCATCTCACGGATTCTTCACGTGCTGCCATGGCCGCCACGGGCTTAATTTCCCTCATCTCTATGTTTTGTATATTCTCTCTTTTTGTTTTTATTTAATTATTTCTTTAAAGAAAAAATATATTTTCTTTCGTGTATATTCAAGAGATATTGGAGCTTATTTGAGCCGCTTTCGTGCAAGCTCAGCCCATAGCTGGAATTCACAAACACTTCTAACGTAAGTTGGGAAGTTTCCTAATAAGATAAGATGCATAGTACTCCTTTTTTCTTAATCCAATAATTACGAAATTAACTACAGATTCAACCATCTCTAATTAAAGTAGTAATTAGTATTTTATCTATTAAATTATAATTAAATTCATCACGATTTAATTGGTGGAGAACTACTCTAAGATATTACTTATTTATCAATCTAAATATAGTTCAACGAACTAAGACATATATTTTCAATCTATATATTAAATATTCAAAATTCTACGTAGTATTCTATTGAATTAAAAGGAAATATTACTTATTTTTCTCTTAAATGTTTTGGAGGTCTAATTCCATCTTCTTATTTGTTGACCTAGGAAAAAAAAAATTAGAAGAGCTTAGTAATGCGTTGATCAATATTATGAAATAAACTCTAACGGTTAAATAAATTGGTGCAATTGATATCGATGGTTGATTAGACCCACAATTGTTTTGTAATTAAACTTAGACCCATTATTTAATATTTTCTTGCTTGTACTACAATAATTGTGAGGATGGTAATCAAATATCGACTTCAAAGATAAGATTACATATCAACAACCGAAGCTTAGTTTGACCTCTACCTCGATTTGTTTCTGGACAATATGTGGGATTGAGGGATTGAACATCAGATCTCGAGGTTAGTAGTTGAGCTAAGTTCATTTTGGTCTCACTTACCATATTTTAATCATGATTACCGCTAATTAAACTCATATTTGATATTCTTATACCATATTAAATTATATAAATTTTTTTAATTTCATATTATTTTTTATAACAGCTAGTTTGATACTATATTTGTTGCACGTGTTGTGTAAAATTTAAAAAGAGAACTTAATTATAAGATTTTAATAATACAACTTTATGTAGGAATAAAATGAAGATGAGATAGCTCATGGAATACTTTGAATTGGTTAATGTAGTAGGGACATATTTTTTAAATTGGTTGATGGGGTGGTTGATAACACATTATAATAATAAAAAAATAATGTGAAGATTGAAAAATAAATCTAAAAATGATTAGAAACAATAAAAAAAAATTAAAGGATGTTACAGATGACTTAATCTTTATAATGAAAATAAAAACACTCTGTATATCCATATAACCATCAAACATGAAGAGCAAATCTTCTAAATTGATTAATGTGATGCCAATTAAAATTTTTTAACAACGATATGGGGAGATTTAACAATAAATCTAAAGATGATTAAAATGTTGTAAAATTGGAGAGCACAACGGAACACATATGTGGATAAAATATAATATAATAATAAATAAATATCATAATAATATATAATATAAATAAATAACAAAGAATATAAAATAATACTCATATAGATAGTCATAAAATAAATGACTTAAATAAAATAAAGAAATAAAGAAAATAAGAAAATAATTAAATTTTCTCTAAGTTTTTCTCAAAAATTTGGATTTCTCACCAATCTTCACCATCCTACAAAATGCATAAATGACCAACATTTATAGGAGAATTGGCAAGTAGGATGTGACTATAGTATTAAGACACTAACTATGTATAAATTTGTGACACATGAGGTAACATGTTTAAGGACACACGGACCTTTTTGGATGAGCATCTATCTTCTATAATATTTATAATACTCTCCATTACATGGCAATTAAATATATATGAAATATGTCTTGTTAAAATTGTTGGGATTAGTGTCCTAATTCTTACGGAGTCTCGTAGTTTTTAATTTATACACATTGTTCTGAATAAAATAAAAGTTATTTTATCTGGTATTTACTCATATCTAATAAACAAAGCTCCATGGTTATCGTATGCAAACTTAATCATGTATATGAGATATATAAATGGATCATGCCTTAAGTGATAACCTAAATAGGTCTGTAGTATAAGGATTAAGAAGGGATTTCTGATCCTGGTAACACTACGGATACGACTTGTAGAGGTTTGCAAGTATTGTAAACTACTACAGATGGTAGATCCTGATCATTCATGTGGAGACATGCGAGCGGGGGTGTCTTATACAAAGAGTTTGTATAAGACCGGGCCACGAGTGATTCGTCTCTGTATATAACGCCGTAGATACCGGAGACTTACAGCTCACCTAAACGACCATAGGTGACATGACCTCAATCCTGAGTGTTTAAGGAACTCTTTCCTTTGAGGGCAGTTCTTTGATTTGTATGGGTGAGAGTGGCCAGATTGCCAACTCAACATGTCTACCTCATTGGGGACTTGTCTGATTTGGGAACTGAGAACTCAGTTACACAAGATGAAATTCACTCCTTCCCCAAAGTAGGGGTAAGTAGATAGATTGCTCCCATAAGGGTTGATTTTGGGGCTTGAACATAGTGGCCACAACTTCTCTTTGGAAGAGAGGACTCAGACATAGTAGAACTATAACTTATGTTCATTAGAGAGATTAGTGGTACTTAAGGAGTTAGATGTAACTAAAGGGACATAATGGTTATAGGCCTAGTTGTACTTACGAGCGACCTGTGAAGGGCTATCACACTATTGATTGGTTGATATGGACACATAATATATCTATGGTAAGGAGAGTTCAACTATCAGTCTTTAGTGGAGTGCCTGACAGTTAACGGATGGTGGATCTCGTAACTAAAGAGTTTAGTCAGTTATTCACGTACTGTTGGAGCTTCGAGCTACAGGTCCATAAGGTCCCTTTGGTAGCTCAATGGATTCAAGTTGAGAATTAGTTCTTGGTGTTGATTTGAAATGCTCAAATTGACAAGAGGTAATTCGATTATATATGATATGATCGGTGTGATGTATAAGATACATCAAGTGGAGGATTAATGTAAATAAGATTTACATTAAGAACCATGGAATAGAAAAAAAGCTATGGCCTATATGTTTTATGATATGAAATATTAAAACTATAGTATGGTAAGTTGGTTATCATATATATTTATAATAATATTAATTATTAGATAATTATCTATTTTTCTCTAATAACCAATTGAGTGGGAGGTTATTGGTAGTTTCATGGTAACCGTGAGGTAAAAGAAAAAATGTTTTCCTAATTTTAGGGGTTGATGATTGAGAGTTTCTATTCTCGAAAAGTACTCATGGTTGGCTGTCAAGTAAATATGATTTGTTAAACGACAGCTGAAGAGAGACTAGATGATCGTGGAATGTTTCTATACGATAGTCATTCAGCTGGTCGATTAGCTAAACGATCGTGCAGTTTTTGCTAGACGATTGCATAGCTTTTGTTAAATGATTGGGCATCGTCTATATGATAGACTTGTCATCTCCCACTTGCTCAATCGTTTACACGATTGTTCTTCCTCCGGTTTCGTCCTCTAACCAAGTCCACACAGAGCCCACATTTCTGGATTCTCATACCGAGAATACTAAGATAACCATTGTGGTGGTGTCGTAGTCAACTCGACATAGTCGAGGTTATGTAGAGGCCGTTCGTTACACTCGCTGTGTTCGTGATCTGGGTGATCATTGTATTCGAGATTGCTGTGGACGTGTAGTCTAGTGGTCGTAGAGTTTGAGCATTCGTGCGTTGTAGTCTTAGAGTCTGTTCGAGCGCTCGTGGTCAAGGGTGTTGAAGATGAGTCTTCAAAGGTATGTTAATTCTTCCCTTGATCTTCTTAAAAGCACGCTGTAATTTCATATTGTGCATAGTCTGTATGTTTCCGTTTTTTTACTGTAATTGTTGTTGTTCAAATATGAATGGAATTTGGAACGATCCTTTTGCTGCTCATGGAAATCCTCATGTCTGATTTCCTTAAAAAATCTTACTAGGAAAAAATCCTAGTGAAAGAAAAAAAGTACATATTTCATATAATCTAATAATTCTAAAATAATATAATATATTTTCTCCACTTCATGGGAACATCATTTGGGATCTCTGGGTCTCTGCATTCCAATGTTGTGCACAAATTTTTCAAAGGATGTTGTAGGTAATGATTTTGTAAAAAAGTTTGTCATATTATCTTTCGAACAAATTTGTTGTACAGTGATGTCACTATTTTCTTCAAGATCATGAGTGTAGAAAAGCTTTGGTGAAATATTCTTTATTCTATCTCTTTTAATATATCCTTATTTGATTTGGGATATGCATGTTTTGTTGTCTTTGTATAATATCGTTGGAAAATTTTTACTAGAAGACAAACCACATGTTTCACGAATGTGTTGAGTCATTGATCTTAGCCATATACATTATCGAATAGTCTCGTGAATTGCAAGAATTTCAGCATGATTTGAGGAAGTGGTTGTTATAGTCTGTTTCACCGATCACCATGATATAACAGTTCCTCCATATGTGAATATAACCTATTTGAGATCTAACTTTGTGTGGATCAGATAAATATCCAGAATCTGCATAACTATTAGATCAAAATTTGACTTATTTGAATAAAACAACTCATGTCGATTGTTCCTTGAAGACAAATGAGTATATGCTTAATTATGTTCTAATGTCTTTTTGTTGGATAAGAACTATATCTAATTAATAAATTTACTAAAAATGCAATATCTGGTATTGTATTATTAGCAAGATACATAAGTGCACCAATTACACTAAGATATGGTACTTTAGGACTAAGTAGTTCTTCATTATCATTTCGAGGTCGAAATATATCTTTCTTCACATCTAATGAACGAACTTCCATTGGAATGTTCAATGGATGTGCTTTGTCCACATAAGATACTTTCAAAATTTGTCCTGTATAAGTTGATTGATGAATAAATATCTCATTTGCTAAATGCTCAATTTGCAAACAAAGGAAAAAAAAAAAATCCGAGATCTTTCATCTCAATTTTTTTTCTTAAGATATTTTTGTTGGGTTTTATGTCTTAAAACTCGTAGATAGTAAATGTAACATTTAAATGATTATTAATAAAGTATTGTCAATGTTTATTACAATAAATAGTTATTGCTTATCTTGTTTTTATCTTGCCTAAATAATTTTAATCCAATAAACTAACATCCTAGATTGTTGTATGAATCTTGAATTGTATGTAGAGACATATGGAGATCGATATTCAAGTAACACCCTAAAGGGTCTATAGTATATGGATAAGGTTGGGTACCTTATCATGGTGACACTATGGATACGAATGACTTTGTATTTGATACAAATGTAATGATCCAACGCATTTATGTATGGGACATGCGAGTGGGGGTATCATATGCAATGATTTGCATAAGATCGGACCACGAAATAGTAACCTTTAAACGTTACTCTGTTGACTAGTTAGGTTTCTATTTCACTATGATGACCCAGGCAACTTAGTTTCAATTCAGAGTGGATTATGGACTCCTGTTCATGGGGGATTATCCTTTGATTTGTATGGGTGAGAGAGGTCAGTTTGCCGACTTAATAAGCCTACCATCTTGGGAAGAAGACCGAGTGGGGAGCTGGGAACATAATTTCGCGAGATGGAATTCATTCATTCCCGAATTTAGGATAGGTAGGTGTTTGCTTAAGTGGTATCTCCGGGACTTGAACAAAGGGCCCTACTCTCTCATTGGTCCAAGAGGGGTTTCTATTTAATGATTGGACCATAAAAGGTTGTTCATTAGGAGGAGCACTGGTATTTAAGGATATAGAGGTAACTTAAAAGTAAAATGGTAATTTGACCCAGCTGGTGTTTCGAACACACATGAAGGACTAACTTTTACCATTAGTCAATATCCGTAGACATATAAATATATCTGCAGTGAAAATAGTGCAATTGTGGATCTATAGTGGAGTATACCCACGGTTAACGAATATTGATTAACCTAGTTGATGAATTTAGCCAATTAATCTTATATCGTTAGAGCTTCTAATTTATAAGTCCATTAGGTCCCACTGGTAGCTCATAAAGAGTATTGAGGTAATTAAAATAATTTGAAATGTTTAGATTTACTAAGGAAAGAATATAATGTATGGTGATACTTTATACAATACAAGAATTTTGGCTTCTCCCGACGTCATATTTCGTCAGGAAAGTGTGAAAAATTCGTCGGGAGAGGATCTCCCGATGCATAAACGGTCGTCGGAAGTTTGGTCGGGAGAAATCTGTCGGGAGAGGATCTTCTGACGAACTTTTGAATGGCGTCAGGAGTTAGGGGGAACTCCCGACGCTTAGTATACGACATCGAGAGTTCTTGGAATTCCCGGCGGGCTACACCGCGTCGGGAGTTCCCCCTAACTCCCGACGCCTTAAAACAGCATCCGGAGTTCCCCTTAACTTCTGACACCACATAGGCGTCCGGAGTTTCCCCTAACTCCCGACGCCGCATTGAGGGATCCTATATGGATAAACATTCAATTTCCTATATGGATAAAATTTAATATATCGTTTGTAATTTTTTAAAATTTGATCTGAAATCTCGTGAAACATATTATACCAAATAAAGATTCACATAAAAGAAAATGAAGTCCATTTTATAACAAGTAAAAAATTACAATATCCAAACGTTGTCCAGCTCTAGAACACTTGTCCATTATATTCAAAAATACATAAAGAAGTAAAATGAGAACAACATCTAGAACAATTCTCGAACACAACATCTTCAACAATTGTCCCAGCTCATCTTCGAACAGCATTCTACAAAAAAACAAAAACATTGAAATGTTATATGGATAAACAATTCAATTTCCTTTATTTTTCAATTTTTGAAAGTCCTATATGATCTTTTAGATTGGAATCTAGTAAAAATTAAATTTGCATGAGAAGTATGTAAGAAGGGCTAGCTTATCTCAAAATAATATTAGTGCATGCATAGGATAATAAGGTAGAATAATAGTAAAGAAATATTGTTGGAATGGGGAAAGGAACAAAAACAAAAACCATAATAAGATTTGGATGACCTAACTTTAGTTTATTGACATGACAAAGCATGGCAACCTTTTGAATTGATTATTGACTTTCTAAGCTACATGTTCAAAAAGGAAACAAGTTGGCCTATTACTGATAGATTTTGTTATTTTGCAATTCTTTAAATATATTGTTGTTCACTTGATTAATACCCCTAAAAGTACCACTTATTGCAATTACCCTTTCTTCTTTTATTCTAATGGGTCCAAGTGGAAAGCTTTCAATTCAAATCCATATCCATTTATGCAAGTTTGGGCCTTAGGAATATTGAAACAACAATTGTTGCGGGCCTTTCATTTCTCTTGATGATATGATGGGCCTTGATTCTAGCCAAATCCATAGTTGGGGCTCATTGGGCTAACTACCCCTTTGCTATGTAATTTGCTTAAGTCTCCCTTTTAATTCCTTTGTTATCACAAGTTAAGGCTCCCTCTAATTTAATAATAAAAATAAGATCAAAAGAAAAGGAAAAGCACAATTACACATCTTAATTAAATATAACAGTTGAGAATTTCTTATGAGTTTAATGAATATAACTTGAGAATGAGAAATTGAAATGAGTCTAATGCTCAAAGTACAAAGAATAGTGAGAATACAATGGAAAATTCGAGAATAAGATTAAGAATAGGAAAAAAACTCCAATATGAATCATTGCTTACATTACAAAATTCAATGATATGGCATGGTGGGATGCTTATCTAATTTGTATGAGAGTGTTGAATGGGCATCGTCATACTTTGGATGTCAATCAGGGTGTGAAGCTGCTGAGGGCATCTTTAAGATTAGAGCGACATTAGGGACTGTGATTGGGCTTTTGAAACATCAAGGCATGGTGGGATGCTTATCTAATTTGTATGAGAGTGTTGAAGCTTTAAATGACACATATTTACAACCAAATCAGAGCAAAGACACCATTTTGAAGGCTAATATTTGAATCTTCAGCTGATCAAATGAAGTTATACATGTGTTGTAAAATTCATGGAGAGAGCGAGATACATGGAGAGAGCGAGATACTAGAGAGAGCGAGATACATGGAGAGAGCGACACTCATGGAGAGAGCGACATTCATGGAGAGAACGAGATACATGGAGAGAGCGAGATTCATGGAGAGAGCGAGATACATAGAGAGACATTATGGAGAGAGCGAGATTCATGGAGAGAGCAAGATGGAGAGAGCGACATTCAAGGACTGTGATTGGGCTTTTGAAACATCAAGGCATGGTGGGATGCTTATCTATGAGATGAAGCTTTAAATGACACATATTTACAACCAAATCAGAGCAAAGTGATGAGAGTGTTGAAGCTTTAAATGACACATATTTACAACCAAATCAGAGCAAAGACACCCTTTTGAAGCCTAATATTTGAATCTTCAGCTGATCAAATGAGAGTTATACATGTGCTGTGACATTCAGGAGAGAGCGAGATACAGGGACTGTGATTGGGCTTTTGAAACATCAAGGCATGGTGGGATGCTTATCTAATTTGTATGAGAGTGTTGAAGCTTTAAATGACATAACTAAAGACATAACTAAACTTTGCTACCATAACTGCATAAAGCTACTTAAGACATAACTAAACTTTGCTACCATAACTTGCAGGATAGCAACATATTACACAACTAAATAATGTAGTAATCATACCTAATTTGATGGGTCTCCTCTATGTGATCGTACCATGTCTTCAATCATCTTTTTCATTTCTTCCATTTGTCTCGCATGATCCTCTTGCATTCTTCTCTGAATGTCTTCGAGTTCCTTAATCCTCGACTGAGACTGTTGGAAATTGACTCTCAATTCATCCATTCCACCTCCGTTCCTTGAGTAGATGACGAGCTTGATGACATGGTACTCCTTCTTGACTTAGGCTTAGGGCCCCAACCTAGACCTTTTGAATATCCGGGTCGTCTACCTAAAACCGTCTCACAGATTTCATCCCCTGTTAGTGGTTGAGAACCTTCTACAGTGGGGCTGGATTGTAATTCCAACATTTGATGCTAGACATAATAATTAAATGGGTAAGAACGAGCGACTAAAGTTAAAAGTGAAAAAAAAAACACGACAGTAAAGAAAAAATGTTACATGTGCACTTTCAGTAGCCTCGTTCACAAACTTGCCACCTTTAGAGTGTGTTTCCTAAATAGGTCAACACGTCCTATTTCTCGACCCTCCTTTGCCTGCAACTCTGCCTGAATTTGCAAGAATGACTTTGATCCACCTACGTGGTCGAACGGTAATTTCTCTCTATTCTTCCGATTCGTCACAGACTTTTCCTACATTTGAAGAAAAAAATATGTCAATAGTGTGATGTATTAGTAAATGCAGCAAATGATACATGCCATAAATATTGTACCTGAAACGCTTCACTCTCGAAGCAGTCACACAAAAAGTACCAATCTTCTGGCCTATTTTTAAGCCAACTAGGCAAACTGGCACGTGCTTGCTAAGGATCTCCACATTTTCTATAATGTCTGTGTAAAGTCTGATCTAAATTCTTTGAACGAGTTTTGCATTTGATGTTCTATGAAACGGTTAAGTCGTTGACTGGATAGATCAAGATCGAAATGAGCCTACAAAAGAGGGAGGGAAGAATTAGCATAGATGATGTTCATGACTGTAAAAGAATAAACTTATAATTACTTACCAATAATTGACTTTTAGCCAATTCTATGAACTCGTTTGGAACCTCAGCAAAAGTACGACACCGTACTGGAAATGCGGATCTCACGGCGACGCCGATCGCATTACTAAAACGAACCGAATGTTGAGATATCGATTTCGTCTCCCCCTCATTTATGACGATTGTGATTCTCCCATGTTTTTGTACGTATTTTTCCAACTCGATGTTCCGCGAATGCTCTTGCTTCTTCCGATTGGATGCTGAGCCACTATCTGAAGAATAAAAAATTTAAAATAGTTTATGATGTATTTCAGTAACAGAATATATTTCAAAATATACTAACCTGAAGTATCACCCACAGAAGATACCATGTTGCCTAGATATAACTCCTGGAATTCTTCATCAGCCTCCCGTTACCTATTAGGGGTTGACATCGTATCTATACAAATACAAAAGAGAGAAAACAATATTAAATTAACAATAAATACGTGTAAGCTAGAGAAAAAGAGAATTTAGTAGATACATCATTACTCATCATCGTAATCTAATTCAAATTACTATTAGGGGTTGACATCGTATCTATACAAACACAAAAGAGAGAAAACAATATTAAATTAACAATAAATACGTGTAAGCTAGAGAAAAAGAGAATTTAGTAGATACATCATTACTCATGATCATCGTAATCTAATTCAAATTATTCATCAGCACTTGAACTGGGAACTGTTATTGGGAGATAATTGTTCTTCATCATCATCGTTTATGAAGTATGATCGCCATGTATAGTAATTGGTCTTTCCACAACTGTAGGATCAACGTCAACTCTGCATAAAGTAACCTCCTCAATGGTTTCATCCACTCGGACGCCACCAACAATTTCTAGTAAATCTAGTTGTGCGTTTTCAACATCATCCACTTTCGGTACATCCCATATTCATTTATTTTGGACTACTTGAACAACTTTCCAATTGCTACCTTTTTGGATGTCATCAATGTAAAAGACTTGTTGTGCTTGGATAGCAAAGATGAAAGGCTCGTCGACATACCAAAAGTGTGATGTATTGATCGATTTGTATCCTAAATCCACATGTGTCCTATTACTTTTGTTGTTATCTGTGTCAAACCATCTACACTTCAACAAGAAAACGCGTCTTCTGTTCGCATATTGCAAATCTAATACTTCATCTACAACTCCGTAGAAATTGTTATCCACGCTTGTGTTCTCACTGATCTCCCGGCCACTAGGACTCCACTATTTTGTGTAGCTCGACGATTATCACATTCTACAGTGTGAAATCGTACCCATTAACAATGCATCCATTGTAAGAGCGAACCTCAGACGAAGGTCCCATTGCAAGTGAAAAGAAATCATCAGAGATATCTTCTCTCTCGCGCCGTTGTAGAACCTGATAATTACGTATACATTAAAAATGAATACGAAAAATGAATCATCCCTCAACCGTTGCCTACAAAATGACTATGTATACCTGAGATTTGAACCAATCGGGAAATTTGCATTGATTTATATATAAGTCAGAGGCGCTTTGAGCTTCATGACGAATTAACCTCAAATGTTGCCTACAATATTTATCATTTAAATGTTATATCAAAGGAGATACCCTAGAATTTAGAAAAGGAAAAAGTTTGAAACGTACTTGCGATAGTCTGTTATTTCTTTACAATTGTTGAGAATGTACCAATGTGCAATACGCTTTTCCTCCGCTGATAGCGTCCGTAAAGTTGACGCCCCTAATGGTCGTACCCTCTGCCTAAATAATTCAAATTCACCAAATATCTCTGATCGGGAATGTTATCATCATTTCGTTCATCTCTATTGAATCTCGTTTCAATCCCACTTAGATATCGCGAGCAGAAGTTCCATGATTCATTCATTGCATATGCTTCCGCTATAGACCCCTCGGGACGTGCTTTGTTCCGTACAAATTGTTTTAATGTTGTAAACTTCTTTCAATAGGATACATCTAACTGTAACTAACTGGACCCACCACTTTGGTTTCATATGGTAGATGAACTGCAAGGTGTACCATTACATCGAAAAAGGCAGGTGGGAATATTCTCTCCAATTTACAAAGTATGACTATGATGTCTGCTTGTAGTCTGTTCAAATCACTTACACATATTGTCTTTGCACATAAGTCGTGAAAGAATGTACACAACTCAACAATAGTAGTGGATACATTCTTCAGTAGGTATGCTCGAATACCAATAGGGAGTAGTCTGTGAAGCAACACATGACAGTCGTGTGTTTTCAGCCCCGATATTTTTCCATCTTTGTCATTCACACATCGTGATATGTTAGATACGAATCCATCAGGGAATTTCACTGATTTCAAATACTTACAAAACGAAATCCATTCACCATTTGTTAATGTGTATACTGCATGTGGTTTTACAAATCTGTTCTCGACCTGTATCAAGTGTAGGTCCTTTCTTATCTTCAAATCTTGTAAGTCCAATCGAGCGTTCGTTGTATCCTTTGTCTTTCCTTCAATATTTAACAATGTGCCCACCAAATTTTCGCATATGTTTTTTTCAATATGCATTACATCCAATTTATGTCGTAACAATAGTCTGGAGTTGGAAAAAAAAATACTTTTTTTAGTCCAGTTTAGAATTCGCTTTCTTTTTTTATCTTGCTTCGATGGATGTTTGCTAAGCATAGAAAAGTTTAGCGTATTTATTTGTTGTAATATCTCTTCTCCATTCATTACGACTGGTGGAGGTCTACGTTCAACTTTTCCATCATGTTGTCTACTTCAACGCCAACTATGATTCTCTTGAAGATAACGTCAATGTCCCATAAATGATATTTTTCCCTCTTATCCCGAAGGACGAGTTATCTTCTTTGCATATTGGACATGCTTGATAACCTTTTGTACTCCACCCAGATAAGTCACCGTACGCAGGGAAGTCATTAATCGTCCATAATAAGGTAGCATATAGTTGAAAAAACTCACCAGCAACAGAATCATAAGTTCACACACCAATTGTCCATAACTATTTCAACTCTTCAGTCAACGGTTGCAAGTAAACACCAATTTCCTATCCAGGAGATTTTAGACCAGGTATGAGCAAAGACATGAAGAAGTTTGTTTCCTTCATGCATTTCCAAGGGAGCAAATTATAAGGAATTATCACCAATGGCCACATACTATAAGAAGTGCTCATATTTCCAAACGGATTGAAGCCATCTGAAGCTAATCCCAAACGAACATTTCGAGGATCTAAAGCGAAATGAGGGAATTCACGATCAAAATGTTTCCACCCCTCTGCATCAGCTGGATGTTGCAATACATCCTCCGTTTCAACTCGCTTATCTTTATGCCATCTCATATCAGAAGCGCTTTCTTTTGATGAAAACAATCGTTTTAATCTCGGTATCAATGGAAAATGATGCAATACCTTATGTGGTATTTTTTTACCCTTGCCATCATTAACTTTGTACCGAGACTCACCACAAACAGGGCATTGTTGCAAATCTGCAAACTCTTTCCAATACAATACACAATCATATTTGCACGCATGAATAAACTCATAACCTAGGCCTAAATCACGCAATTTTCGCTTGGCTTCACAAAAGGAAGTAGGTATAGAGGTGCCAGCTGGAAACGCTGCTTTTAACAATTCCAGCAACATGTCAAACGATTTGTTACTCCAGCCATTCAGAACTTTGATATGCATCAACTTCACTAAAAGTTTAAGGACGAAAATTACGAACACCCAGGGTATAATTCATTACATGCTTCGGTCATTAAATCTTCGAATAAGTTCATGGTATCTCTTTCTTGACCATAAAAGGACATTTCATTCTCAATCCTTCCTTCATTTGCATTTTCGTTTTCAATTGGAACTTGTAAATCGTTTATAAGATTCAACATCTCATTTTCTTTGACAGCATTACTCTCTATACTATCTACTTCAACATCCTCTATTGAATGACTTGTATGACTTCTAGATAAGTTTACTGGCTCTCTATGATATACTCATTCACAATATGAGGGAGATATTCCATATGTTAATAGATGTCATTCAACAATATCTATCTTTTCCCAAATTGAATTCATACAATTCTTACGTGGACATCTTATTCGTCCGGAATCATTTACATGAAACCTTGCCATATCTAAGAACTGTGATACTCCTTCCCTATACTCCACTGATAACTTATTCCTTAGTTTAATCCATTCTTTATTCATCCTTAAAAATAAATATTTTCTGACCAACTTGTAATCGAAAACAATAACCTGGATTAGAGGACAAAGTACAAAGTATTATTAAGTATTGAGTTCCATAATTTTCATTTCTTAAGGCAAAATAAACACATAGGTCCCTAGATCACTTAAATTGTCTTAACAACTTTCAAATGTTTTATTTAGTACGTCTCCAAGCTTTCAATTTTGTGTCTAATATAGGCCTTTCATCTATTAACATCTTCTAAAATTTAGTTTTATGTCTAGTAAATTCTTTAAAATTTTTTAAAATATTAAATGCGTTAAGTACAATATTTGTTTTCTAAATTAAGTAATCCATAACCTTAAGAATTAAAAGAAAAAAAACTCAATCCACAATAACATCAACAATCCATAATTCATAATTCACATTAGATTACCAACATGCTAGAAATTAAACATTAGCAATATTAATTACCAATATTAGTAACATGCTAAAAATTAAATATTACCAACATTACCAACATGCTAGAAATTAAAAAAAAATGGCTTAAATTAAGATACAAAATAAGAGAAAATAAATAAAATGGATGTGCACGAACCTTGATGAAAGCTTGAAAATAAACAACAAATTTACAACCAATGAAGGGGGGTGGCAGCCGACGGCGGACGGCGGCGCGAAGGGAGAAGGGTAGGCGGCGGTGCAGGCGTGAAAAGGGGCGGTGACAGGAGGGAGTGGCGAGGGCGTGAAGGGAAGAAGGAAAATGGGACAGCGTGAAGTGCTAAGAAATCGATTAGGATTTTTTGAAATAATAGATTTTCGATGTGCAAGAGAAAAAGAAGGGGTCTGGTTTAAACCAGACCCCTCTCCCGACGCTGTCCAAGAGACCGTCGGGAGTTCCCCAGGAACTTCCGGCGCCGGTTTGGATGCGTCGGGAGTTCCTGGAGAACTCCCGATGAACCTTTACAGCGTCGAGAGTTGGAACTCCCGACGCCATTAGGCGTCGGGAGTTCCAATTTTTCTTGTAGTGATAATATAAAGTTTATATTTTAATTAAACTCTATAATATCAATTTATTTTGAATTTGATTAAAAAATTAATTTATGAGAGAATTAAATATTTGAAGGAGTTCAAATATCAAATTTAATAAAATAGAATTCATACTAAAACTATATGTTAAAATTAATGCACATTAGATGCATAATAATACTATAGGTAATATGAGAGAAAATATAATTGAATGCAATTCAATTATAAGGTTAAATTAAATATGTGATATTTAATTTAATGATTAATTAATTGGATAATTAATTAATTATGTAATTAGATTAAATTAAATTAAATATGATTTAATTAAATTAATTGAATTAAAACTATAGGTTATGAGATAGATGTATTAGAATATAATTCTAATGCACATTTAATTCAATATGAGATATTTAAGTATTATTAATTAATTTGATTAATTAATAATTATTGACTTAATTTAATTTTTAAATTAAATGAACTTATTGTTATCTAATTAAATAAATTAAATTTGATTTAATTTATCGATCAAATAAAATTTAAATAAATTTGGTGTAACAAACCCCCAATGTGGGGAATTATTTGGGAGTAGAGAAAAATCTTCTCGCAACTTCCTTTTCTCTCTAATTAGTTCTCTCTGCATCATAGAAAAAAAGTAATTAGAAAATTTCCACCAAGGATCCTACCTCTTTCTATTTCACTAGCCTAAGGAGAATAGTAGTGAAACCATTTTAGTGGTGTTCACTTGATTTGTAGTAGAGAAGTCAAGATCATAAATCCCTCCAGAGTCGTCAACGAAAGTATGAGATTCTAAATTTTATTTTCCTCTATTAATTTGTTATTAAAATCTTAAAATGGTCTGGATTTTTTCCGCTGTGTTTGGGATTTTAACCCAGCAATTCTATTGCCTTTGAAAACTATTCAGGAGTCCCAATTATATTTAAATCATCAACATACAGTTATAATAGCACATTTCTTACAAATATTCAGGCGGTTGTACCACATTCGTCTGGATTGTTTCAATCCATATAATGATCTCTGTAACTTTATTGAATACAATTTCTGAGAATTTAATTTCTATGATTCAGGTACCATAAATCCTTATGGGATTCTCATATAAATATCATTATCAAGAGATTCATATAAGTATGTCATGACTACATCCATAAGATGCATGTTCAACTTTCATACACAGTCAAACCAATTAAATACCTTAATGTAATTGCATCCACCACCAGAGAATACGTCTCCTCATAATCAATATCAGGTCTTTGTGAAAACCTTATGCAACTAGTCTTGCTTTATATCTCGTGACCTCGTTATTTTCATTTATTTTCCTCACAAGTACTCATTTATATCCCACAGGTTTGATTCCTTCTGGTGTTCGAATTACAGGTTCAAAAACCTGACATTTTGAGAGTAAGTTTAATTTGGCCTTGATTGCTTCTTTCCACTGAAGCCAATCTTTTCTATTCAACATTCTTCAACAAATCTTGGTTTGGAATCCTCATTTTCAGATATAATATTAAGAGCAACATTATATGGAAAAATGTTGTCAATAACTACATGAGACTTGTTCCCATTTTTTTTACTGTCATGATATAATTGATTGAAATCTCATTATTATCTTTAGGTATTTCACCTTCATCATTAGTCATGTCATGAATTTCTTCATGGATATTTACATCCACAACCAAGTTTTCTTGACTATTAACTATTTTTCTTTTTCGAGGATTTTTATCGTTGGAACCCACTGGTCTACCATGTTTCTTGCACGTTCCAGACTCATCAGTGACAACTTGTTGTATTGGGATATCAATTTTTTATGGAACATTTGTAGCTGGTATATGTGATTATTACTTTCTTTGCATCTATAAATGCATCTGATAACTAATTTTCTATATTTTGCAAATGAATTATCTTCTGAACTTCAAGTTCACATTGATATGTAAGAGGGTCTAAATGAGACAATAACGATCTATTCCATGTAATTTCCTTTTCCAACTTCTTAATTCCTCTTCCTAATGTTGGAAATTTTGTCTTATTAAAATGACAATCAACAAATCGAAATACATCACCATCAAGGGTTTAAGATATTTAATAATTGATGGGAAATTATATTCAACATATATTCCAACCTCCTTTGCGGACCCATTAGTACATTGTGGTGGAGCAATTGAAACATATACAGCACATCAAAAAATTCTGAAATAGGAAATATCTGGCTCATGGCCATAAGCTAATTGTAATGGCGAGCACTCATGATAAGCTACTGACCTAA
Organism: Benincasa hispida; assembly: GCF_027475165.1. Taxonomy (NCBI): domain Eukaryota; kingdom Viridiplantae; phylum Streptophyta; class Magnoliopsida; order Cucurbitales; family Cucurbitaceae; genus Benincasa; species Benincasa hispida. The sequence goes on from NC_143479.1 coordinate 12,836,659, forward strand.
TGCGTATAAGTGACGTTGCATGCAAAATAGTATGTTCTCATATATAGATGTAGGAAATTTAGCTCTCATAAGCAATGGTCTAGCAACTAACTGCAAACATTTTATAATTGATTATGCTAAACCATTTTGTGTATGAATATGAGCTATAGGATGTTCAACAACTATCCCAATTAATATACAATAATCATCAAAAGATTGGGATGTAAATTCACCATCATCATCAAGAAGAACCATTTTAATCGTATAATCAGGAAATTGTGCACTTAACTTCATTAATTTAGCAAGTAATCTTGCAAACGCAAACTTTCGACTTGATAATAAGCACACATGTGACCATCTGTTGGATGCATCTATTAATACCATAAAATATCTAAATGGTTCACTTAGTGGATTAATAAATCCACATATATCACCATGAATTATTTCTAAAAATGTAGGAGATTTAATTCCCACTTTGGCTGGTGATGATCTAATTATTAATTTAGCTTGAGAGCAAACATCACATGATATTAATTAGATTGAAGAATCTTTTGGATCTTCAATGGGTCCATTTGAATTCTCAATAATTCTTTTCATCATTATAGATCCTGGATGACCTAATCTGTCATGCCAAATTGTAAATATGTCTGGATTCATGAACTTCCGGTTCATTATTGCATATGTTTCAATTACTCGTGTATGAGTATAATATAATCCAGAAGATAAAGCAAGTAACTCTTCCAGTATACGTTTTTCATAAGAGACAGTAGATATGATATAAAGATACTCACTATTATTCTTTCTATCAAATGAAGGGTCCTTGAGCGGAAGCAATGGATCATCTCAAACCCTATTTTTACAGAATTCGATTTTACAGAGAAATATACACAATCATGCATTTAATTTCAAAATAATACAACATGTAAAATATTGAAATTGTAGAAAAATAAATTTGGATTTAAAAAACCTTTACCTTTGAAGACGTTCTTCAAACGACATCCCAAAATTGAAATGGGCATAACCACAAGAATGATCTCGGTATTCTCTAGTGAGAATCTAGGAGTGTGTGGTGCTCTGGTGATTTTGGTCAGGGAAGGAATTTTAGAGAGGAGGAAGGAGCAGGGAATTTTTCTTTTCACTTACAAAACTCTCCTGTGTACAAACTACTTTTCTTTTTGCAAGATGAAGAAGAAGAAAATCTCTAGAAGCATTTTCCTAGTTACTTGAAGAAGAAAATTAATTAAAATAATAAATAAATAAATTTTATTTATTTAATAAATAATTTAATATATATTAATATGATAACTACTTCATCATATAATATATATTAAACTATATGTTATATCAAATATAACATCTAACCTATAGTTTTAATCTTGTATCATATACAATATAACATAGTTTCTTTTCTCTTACTAATGACATTTGATGTAAATTACATTTACATTAAATTTAACAATATGAATCCAATTTATATAAATAATATTGAATAAATAATTAATTAAATATATCATATATAATTAATTAATTAATTATATCATATATAATTAATTCCCTCAGTTAATTTGAACAATTCAAATTAATCCAAATACTGATTCTCATTAAATTCCGTTGAGCTACCGAGGTGACCTCATGGACCTGTTGCTTGAAGCTCCAACGGTACGTAAATAATTATTTAAACTCTTTAATTAAATTATTCACCATCCCTTAACTGTCGAACACTCCACGAAAGACGGACAACGACACTCTTCGCACTACAGATATATTTCTGTGTCCATTGGATATAATCAATCAATAGTACGATGACCCTTCACAAATTGCTCGTAAGTACAGCTGGGCCAAAATTACCGTTTTATCCCTATAGTTACATCTAACTCCTTAAGTATCACTGATCCCTCTAATGAACAATAGATCATAGTCCAATTATGACTAAACCCCTCTCGGGCCAAGAGAGGGTGTGACATCACAATGTTCAAGCCTCCGCATTAGCCTTTAAGGGAGCAATTTATCTACTTACCCTGACCTTGGGGAATGAGTGAATTCCTTATTATATAGATGTGTTCCCAACTTTCCAATAAGACGAATCCCTAAAATTGTAGACTTATTGAGTCGATAATCTGGCCACTCTCACCTTTATAAATCAAAGAACCGCCCTCATAGGCAGGAGTTCACAACTCACTCAGGATTCAGGTCATGTTACCTATGGTCATTCTAGTGAAATGTAAGTCTCTATTATGAACGACGTTATATAATGAGACTAAACATTTCGTGGTCCGATCTTATACAAAAATCTTTTGTATAGAATATCCTCGCTTACATGTCTTCACATGAATGATTAGGATCAGATCATTTGTAGCACTTTACAACAATTATAATATCTACAAAGCGGGCTATACTCGTAGTGTTACCAGGATAAGGTATCCAACCTCATCCATTTACTACAGACCATTTAGGTTATTACTTAAACACGATCTACCAGTATGTCTCTATATATATGTTTAAGCTACAAAATAACCCTGGATGTTAGTTTATTGGTTTGTGGTTAATGCAACTAATTTTGAAATAAAACATCACATATTTTATTATATAAATAAAATGTTTGTACATTACAATTACAAACTATGGAATCCTACGAGATTTAGGGCACCAACCCCAACAATGATAACCATTGCAACATATATCTTTTAAACTAAGTAGATTTCTTTTTTATTGACTAGAGAACAATGCATTGTCAATTTTATTCCTCTAGACAAAATAATATTTCCTTTTCCAAACCCTTCAATTAGGTTTGCAGAACCTGATATTGTATTTACTTTTGCTTCCAACATTGTCAATTTAGACAAATATTTTCTACTAAGCATTGTATGTGTAGTTGCATTGTCTGCTAGACATAAATCGTATTTGCTCATTTTTTAATCACTCAACATATAAAAATGATCCAGATTTCTTCATTAAAAGAAAACAATTATAATATGAAAAACAACACTTAAAATATACAAAATTTAATGTTAACCAAGGAAAAAACATAAAAATAAAAAAACGACCAACATTAATACTAAATATTCTCAAAATAAAAAAAAAATGCTAGTTATGCCATCAATTGTGCCAATTTTCTCTTCAGAAAATTTGAAAAACTGTGCCACATCCAAATCTGTTATATTGGATGGGTAAAATATCTGTATGCAAAATTTGCTTCCACATTTTTCCCTTTTTCTTTCAGGGAGGTTTGATAGAGATCGACCAAGTATTTTGATGTACGATAGGTACGTGACCAATACCCAATCATTCCACATCGGAAGCATTTATTTTCAACACTTTTTGAACTCTTATCTAGTGGAGTTTTTCCTTTGTGATCATCATTTTGTATGGTTTTTTTTTAAAAAAATTGAATAATTAGAACGACCACCACGAAAATAATAATTATTTCTTCGTCTGCCACGGTCGACCTCAACCATGACCACAATCTTGACCACAATGATTAAAATTCATAGTATTCATTTCAGGGAATGTTGTTGTTCCAGTCTGTCGAGATTCATGATTTTTTATTCACGATTATTAAAATTTACAATATTTACTCCAGGGAATGTTGTTACTCTAGTTGGCCGCGATTCATATATATATTTTTTAATCAATAACGCGTTATTTCATTCAACCACGAGAAGACATCATATGAGTGCAAAATATTTTTAAAATATTTCTCTTGGTATTGCTATTAAGGAGCATATCCGAAATGTAGAAAAATGTCTTATCTAACATATTGATCTAAAATTAGGCACCGGCAGTTCCAGGAACTCCTGACGCACTACAATGCGTCAGGAGTTCCCCCATAACTCTCAACGTCGTTTAAAAGTGCGTTGGGAGATCCTCTCCCGACGAATTTTCCACATTTTTCCTACTAAATGTGAAGTTGGGAGAAGTCAGATTTCCTATAGTGTGATGATCACATTTTTATGGCATCTCAATGATTCGGCATCAAGTACTCATGACAAGTAACTATTACCATTAATATCAAATGTTACACATTCTAATTTTATAATATTTTTCATGGTAACACTATTACAAAATATTATATTTATATTAGAAACTTAATATATATCAAATATGTAAAACAACATTTAATTTATTAATTATAACGAAGAGAGAAAAACTTGACATACTTTAGGACCTATCTTTAGCGGAAAAAACGATAGGAGCTCGTGCTGATAATGTGTTGTAAAATTGGGGAGCACAAAGAAACACAGATATGGAGAAAATATAATATAATAATAAATAAATAAATATAATAATAAGATATAATATAAATAAATAACAAAAGAATATAAAAGAATATAAAATATATAGACATAAAATAAATAACTTAAATAAAATAAAGAAATAAAGAAAATAAGAAAATCATGAAATTTTCTCTAATTTTTTCTCCAAAAATTTGGATTTCTCACCAATCTTCACCATCCTACAAAATGCATAAATGAACACTATTTATAGGAGAATTGACAAGTAGGATGTGACTATTAGGACACTAATCATGTATAAATTTATGACACATGAGGTAACGTATTTAGGACACATGGTTCTTTTTGGGATGAACATCTATATTCTATAATATTTATAATATAAAAAAGATAAAATTCAAGATTTTAAAATCGATTAGAAGTAATTTAATTTTTATGATTATAAGAAAATTACCCCACATATCCATAAAACTATCAAATACATACTTGAGAATTTGACGAAAAATACATGTAATTTTAAATTAAACCAAAATACATTTTATATAAAATTTCATAATAATTGTCTCTTAGTTATTTCCATTATTATTATTTTTTAGCTTGATGATTTTATTATCTTATTAATTTTAAACTTTAATCTAAACCAATATTTTTCTAAAAAAAAGATCGTGGTAATTCTTAACTTTAATTTAAATCAATTTTTAAATCGTGATAATTCTTTCTTCTTCTTATTTTTTTTAAAAAACCTTTTTTATTGAATGGTTTGATTAACCTCTTAATTCAAAACTTTAACTTAAACACACATATTTTTCATTCTTTTATTTGTTTTGGATTGGATGTTTTGATCATTCTCTTAATTTTAATTTCATGATAATCTTATCTATATTTATTTTTTTAATTGATTTGCTGACGTCTAAATTGCTCGAACCTTGTTGAACCTCATAAGCAAGGTCTTCTATTACGTCCAGCAGAGGGACATGAAACTAGGTTTTCTCACTTTATTAAACAAGCCAAACAATATATACAAGCCCAAAATGAATGAAAAAAAATTACAGCAATACCCCTTTATACACCCTTAATACTCCCCCTCAAGTTGGTGAGTGAATATTCATCACACCCATCTTGGACAATAGAGGAAGAAAAACTTTGGAAGATAAGACTTTGGTGAATACATCTGCAAGCTATTGTGAGGACTAAATCGGAATAAGCTCAACAATGCCATTGACAAGCTTCTCTCGAATGAAATGACAACTCCATATGCTTTATACGCTCATGAAACATCTGATTTGAAGCAATATGTAGAGTAGCATTATTGTCACAATATATATGAGAGCCGGAGATATAGAAGCATTTGTAACTCAGTTAAAAGTTGTGAAAACCAAATAATCTCACACGTCGTGGCAGTTAAAGCATGATACTTAGCTTCAACAGAGGAGCGAGATACATTCATTTGATTATTATCTTTTCAAGATATAAGAGAATCCCCCAGGAAAACACAAAAGCTAGTAATAGACTTATGAAATTCAATACAAGAAGCCCAATATGAATATGGATATGCCTTTAGTTGAAAACAAGTACAAGGTCGAAGAAGAATTTCCTGTCCAGGAGAACTCTTCAAGTATCTGAGAAGATGATGAGCAACGTCAAGATGACCCTGACAAGGCTAAAAAACATACCGATTGAGTTTATGAACATCAAATACAATGTCAAGCCTAGATATAATAAGAAATAAGAGTTGTCAATCAGCCAACAATAAGTTGTTGGATCCTTTAACAAAGCACATTCATCAAAGGATAGTTGAAGATTAGGATCCATAGGACTATGGAGAGGCTTGCAAGCCAATAACCCTACATCTTCAATTAACTGCAATACATAATGTCGTTGAGATATAAAAATACCTTGAGAAGAACGAGCAAGTTCTTACCCCAAAAAATAACGAAGATCTCCAAGGTCCTTGAGTTTGAAAGCATCATTCAAATGAACCTTAAGAACTTGAATGATCTCAACAAATGCACTAGTTATTATTATATCATCTACATAAACAAGTAAAACTACAAAGGTAAAACCCGATCCTTTGAAAAATAATGAATAATCTGACTTTAGCTATTTGAAACCCAACAAAAGTAAGGCATGAGAGAACTTATTAGACCATTATCGAGAAGTCTGCTTAAGTCCATATAAAGATTTATGTAACCGAAGAACTAAGTGCTCCCCATTAGGTGCAACTGTATTATGTTTATAACCAAATAAAAAATCCATATAAACCTCTTCCAGTAAATCATCATGCAAAAATGTGTTATTAACATCAAGCTGAACCACAATTATAAGAAACTGCCACAGTGAGTAAGATTTTCACACTAACCATGATAACAGGTGAAAAAGTCTCAATGTAATCAAGATCTTTCTGCTGAATGTAGCCTTTGGCAACAAGACGAGCTTTATAATGCTCTATTGAACCACCAGAGTTATGTTTCACCTTATAGATCCATTTACACTAAAAAGAATGTTGTCCTAATGGAAGATGAACCATAGACCAAGTATTATTAGACTCCATCGCCTGTAATTCAGAATCCGTAGCTTATCGCCAATGTGCATGCTTAACAGCTTGATGAAAGAACTGAGGTTCATAAGAAGCATAAAGTTGTAAGAAAAAACTTCGATAAGAAGTAGATAGGTGATCATAAGACAAACAATTTTGTAATGGATACTTGGTAGAAGTAGGCTGAAAGACAATATTGTTTTGGGAAAGTAGAAGATTGCAATGATAATCCCTTTGATAAGAAGGACGATTTAAAGTTCTAGAAGACCTTCTAAGACCAAAGACTTGTTCTCTGTCTAAATCAGAGGTAGTGGAGGATTCAAAAATAGGTAAACCGATGTTTTTACAGCAATGTGATTATCAAACAAGTGAAGGATTACCAACAACCCAAGTATAACCATGTGCAACACTGTTCTGACCACATTCATTATCAACAATATGGGAAAGAGAAAAGACCAAACACATCTCAGCATCAGCAGAAGTTATGAACACTAGTAGACGAAGAAACATTGGGTAGACCAGCAAAATCAAAAGACTTAAGCAAAACTACATCATTAAAAGGTATGTTCGACTTATATTTATCAACAATGGAACGAAATGGATAAATCTGTTCATAAAAAATGATATCCTAAGATATAAAGAAACGTTGATAATGTTATACAAGTTGTACCCTTTCATTCTAGTAGGATATCCCATAAACACAGTTGGTATAGCCCTAGGATCAAATTCTGTTCTCTAATATGACAATAACGAAGCAAAGCATAAACATCCAAATGACTGCATCATAGAATAATCAGGAGGTTTTTCGTACAATCTACCATAAGGAGTTTGCCAGTTAGAAGTGAAGAAGGTGTGCCATTGATAAAAAAACGCAGCAGTAAGAACTGTAGGATCAATATGACAACCTTAAAAGGGTGAATAGAGTTTAATAAAACTAATTGACAATTTTTACTAAGTGGGCCCAATTAAGCAAATTAATAAACTTTTTGCTAATAAGTAATTTAAACAATGATTTTATGCAAATAATTTACTTTGAATTAAACAAGAAATTAACAATCACACTTTAAAGCACATATTTTATTATAACAAAAGGATTGGTAAAGGATGTGTAAAGATCAATTCAACCAATCTAAATAAACTAATATTAGCAATTGATTTCAAGAACAAATATTGTAATTAATTTTATGTAATAAATTATAAATTATAATAACATATTAATTGTAAAATTAAAGTAGTATAGGGATAGAGAAATTAACACCAAAATCTTTTATAGTTGTTTGGTTAAACTCGACCTATATCCACTTTCCCAAACGCCTCTTGGGATTTTGTATAATGATCTCATTGATTCTTTCCACGGATTAGAGTCTGATCGCTACACCGCTCTTTTTGCGAGTTCAAGAGCAAACTCAATCATTTCCATGGATTAGGATCAAACTGTTACAACCGCTATTTTTATGGATCAAGAGCAATCCTTACAAATTGTTTGGAAAGATTAAAGAACACACTTGAGAAACTCTCTAAAATAATGGATTTAAAAATTTTGAGCTCACAACAAATCAATCCTCACCATAGATAAATCTTCCTCAAGAATAAGATGAAAAAGAAGAAAATTGAAGGAGAGAGCAACAATGGAGGCTTAATGAATTATAGAGGATTGTAAAAAGATTGAAATTGTTGTTTTAATTTTGGAGAAGATGAATAGTTTAAAAAGAGATGACAGGTGAAAACCAAATTCAATTTGGGCCACTGGATATTGATAAAAGAAAATTGAATCATTGGATTTAAAGTAAACTAGCCATTAGACACAATAAAAAAAAAAATATAATAATATATATTTTTTAAAATAATTTCTTTTAAAATCTAATAAAAAGCAAATGTCCGATCATGTGTCCAATTAGACACAGACATAAAATAATATTAAATTCAATTTCTTTTTAAAACCAATCTAAAAATCAAAAGGCGAACATGTGTCACTCCTCCATTGCTCCAAGTGGCACCTTTAAGTTGGTTCACTTTGATGATTTTTTTTGTCATGTCATCAACTCGTGATTTTTTCGTAAAGCTTGTTTCGGTCATATCTTCTTCGTTTAAACTCTGATTTGAGTGATTTAAATTGCGTTGCAATCTTTATTCAATTAATTTGAGATTAAGGGCAAAAAAATCAACAATTTCCCACTTTTGATGATGACAAACAGCATAAGAAAAATAAAATTCAAAGAGATGTATGATATGAAATATGTACTTGAATAACAATCAACACTTATACATAATATTAATTCACTTGAAAACAATGAATATTTCATTAATAGCGTGTTTTCATTTTTCTCATTACCTCTCTCCCTTTTGGAATCAAATAAAAAAAAGGATAATTAAGAAAGATATCATAAAGACATGTCTTCTAAAATAAATATAACAATTAACGTTGTATATTCAAGAGGCAACTCAAGTAATCAATCGAACTCAAGATAATTATATTTAGGATCAATTTCACAAAATTTCTCCCCCGTTGGAATTAACTGAACACTCCTCCTTAACAAGGGACAAAAATACATCTAACACATAATTCAACTTAAGGGTAGAAATATCAAATACATTTTTAAAATATAATTTTATTCCAAATACAATAACTCTCTTAAAATAGTAAACAATATGCATAAAAGGGATATACAACAATAAAAAAAATATGGAGAATCTATATCATCAAATATATCAAATTCATATATGAATTAAGAGAAAAGATCCTCCTAAAATATGCATTCCCCTTCTAAAACAAAACAATAAATTCCAAGAAGAAAACTTAAGCAATTTGAAATACAAACATATCAAATATTATAAAATAAATATCAATGATTGAAAAACAAGTAATGATACCAAATAATGGTAAGCCATATTAACAAATCAACATTAACATCTATTATATGCTACACAAAGAAAAATTAAAGCAAATATAGGTATTTGTGGCATTACAAATAAAATTTATACCAATTTTGAACAAAATGCTAAAGGGAATCAAGAAAATAAATCAAATCTATAAATATTCCCCATATGAAAAGGAATCAAAACCATTCCAACAACATTGCAATATGACATTCTTTTCAACGTAGGACATATAACATGTTCATAATTAATTTTCATTCAACAAGGAAAGCCACAGAATGTGCATAATTTCATGCTCAAAAGGCATTCAATAAAAACTCTAATCAATTTCATCTAAAGGATAATTAGCATATTTCAAACTCAATATCCTTTTAGCTCAAGACTTTTCGAGAAAAAGAGAAGGATAGAGCAAAAATCTAATTGGTCAAAAAGCCAAATAATAAGCAAAATAGATAAATGCCAAATAAATAGATATACATTCAATTCTCATGCCATTAAATCTAAACTTTAAAAAGAACATTCAACAGATCTAATTTTCATAAAAATACTAGAAGAATAATTATCTCAATAATTAAAAAATATAAAGTTACCAAAAAAGCTATATTCCTTCGTTAGATTCAAGCAAGTCATAAAAGTTGCTCCAAATGAATTAATTCCTCATTTGAAGTCTAAGCAACAATGGCTTCTTGAATCACAACTACAAAGAAAGCTCATCCAAAAGATTTTGATACCCATTTCTTGGGTCCTTCATTGTTACTAAACAAAGATTTTGGAACTTATTTAAATTTAGTTCCAACATTAATAAGATTCATTCTTGGCAAATAACAAGTATCAATTTTATGACCAATAATGCCACAAGAATAAAATACAACATTAGACAATTTTTTTTAACTAATTGATTTTGCACTTTATTTCTATTCAAAAAATTCTTTCTAGAAGCATTTTTCAATTTAAAGAAATTTGGTCTAATATGACCTTTAACTCCACAAAAGGAAAAATAGGCACAAATTTTGATTTTACATACAAATATCTGACATTTACATGTTTAGGCACAAATTTAATACTATGTATACATTTAAAATTTTCATGAAAATGTTTAGGAAATTTATTTTTTCATGCATAGATCTACCTTTTTCATATTTAGACATAAACTTCACATTATGAGCACATTTTGGTCTAACATGATTTTGTTTATGCACAATTTTTTATTTAACAAAATTAGGCACATTGGATAAGACATTTTGAGACATAGATGTGGTAGCTTTAACAAAAGTATTCTTAGAACTAGATGAAGAATTTCCATTCACATAGTTTAGTCCCTTTTTGTCATTAAAAGGTTTACCCATATAAAAAATCTTATCTAATTTTTGTGCACCAATAGTCAACTTTCTAATGGACTCTTTTGCAATTTCAAGCTTTTTAGTAGCAAACAATTCTTTCTCTTTAAGCATATGCAAAAAATATTTTTCTCATCAACATCATATTCAAGAAATTTAATTTTGTCCACAAAAGAAATTTTTTCTTTTTCTAAAGAAGTATTGCTAATTTCCATCTTAACAATTCTATTTTTCAAACTAACAATTTCATCATTTAATTCCAAACAGAAATATTTAAGTTTTTCATTTTTGTTTCTCAAGTCATTCACTTTGAGTTTCAAATTACATGATAAAAACTCTAAAGTCATCAATCTTTTTTTTTTTTTTTAAAAAAATAATTTTATTATTCAAGTCATTTTTCTCATCGTAACAAGAACTATGCATCAATGTATTATTAGCCCTATTTCTTACATAAGAATTTTGATCTATCAAAGATCTATTCTCAATAGACCATGCCTTGACTTTCTTTGATTATTTCATATATCTAGAGCTAACCTTTTCTAAATCAAATTGAATATCTTCAAAAGCATCATACAATTCATCATAAGAAGATAATTTTTTATTTACCTCATTTTTTTCATTTTCATCTCCGGAATCTTTTTCCGAATGAGTCATTAAGCCCAACGAGGTTCCATCACATTTTTCTTTCTCTACTTTATGAAATTTTCCTTGATTTTGAGAACTTTTCTTCTCCTTCATCAAATAAATCATTAGTAGTACAAGGATAATTTTCTACACTATACATATTATCAAGAAAATTCCAAATGTCATATGCATAATCAAAATATAAAATTGTATCATATATTTTTCTATTCAATGCATAATATAAGATATTTATAGCTTTAACATTAAAAGTAAGCAACTCATTATTCAATTGCAATTTTGACAAATTATGCTCACAAACATATACAATGTTAAAATCCATAGCATGCATAAAAGTTTTATTCCATTTCTCCAAACATCATAATTTTTACTACCATCAAAGAATGGAGGTCTATCAACACAATAATCTAAAGTTGCCACAACTCTAGCAATTAAGTTTTTCAAATAATTTTTCAAAATATTAATAAGATGCTTTAGGTATCAAAATAATGCTTGAAAAATAATTTACGTAGAAGAGCTACCCGTTTTGATACCAATTGTAGGAGTGAGAAACTCAAACAATGGGTATCAATCTAAAATGATTTATGAAATTTTTTATCACAAATAAGAGAGTGACCACTCTGATACCAATTGTAGGATCGGTATGACAACGCTAGAGGGAGTTGAATAGAGTTTAATAAAACTAATTAATACTTGTTACTAAGTGGGCCCAATTAAGCAAATTAATTAAATTTTTGCTAACAAGTAATTTAAAAAATGATTTTATGCAAATAATTTACTTTAAATTAAACAAGAAATTAACAATCACACTTTAAAGCACCTATTTGATTCTAACAAAAAGACTGGTAAAAGATTTGTAAAGATCAATTCGACCAATCTAAATAGACTAATATAAGCAATTGACTTCAAGAACAATATTGCAATTAATTTCATGTAATAAACTATAATAACACATTAATTGCAAAATGAAAGTAGTATAAGGATAGATAAATTAACACCGAAATTTTTTTAGTGGTTCGGTCAAATTCAACCTACATCTACCTTTTCAATCCCCTTTTGGGATTTTGTATAATGATTTCACCGATTCTTTCCATGGATTAGAGTCCAACTGCTACATTTCTCTTTTTACGAGTTTAAGAGCAAACTCAATTCTTTTCACGAATTATGATTAAACTATTACAATTTCTCTTTTGATAGATTAAAAGCAACCCTTACAAAATATCTCAAAAAATTAAAGAACACATTTGAGAAACTATTTGAAAGAGTGGATTTAAAAATTTTGAGCTCACAACAAATCAATCCTCACTATACATAAATCTCTCTAAAAAATAAGATGGAAAAGAAGAAAATTGAAGCTTGGAGAGAGCAACAATGGAGGCATAATGAATTATAGAGAATTGTAAAAAGATGTGAAGTTGTTATTTTAAATTTGAAGAAGATGAATAGTTTAAAAAAAGGTGAGGTAGGTGAAAACCAAATTCAATTTGGATCATTGGATGTTGGTAAAAGAAAATGGAATGATTGAGATTTAAAGTAAATTAGCCGTTAGACATACACAAAAAATAAGATAATAATACATATACATACATACATATATATATATTAAAATCATTTCTTTTAAAACCCTACAAAAAGCAAATGTCCATAATGTGTCCAAAACTAGCCATTAGACACAAACATCAAATAATATTAAATTCATTTTCTTTTCAAAACCAATCCAAAAATCAAAAGTCCACCATGTATCGCTCCTCCATTACTCCAAGTGGCACCTTTCAATTGGTCCACATTGATAAAAAGATTCTGCCACATCATCAACTCAGATTTTTACGTTAAGCTTGTTTTGGCCATATCTTTTTTGTTTAAACTCAGTGATTCAAATTACGTTGAAATCTTTATTTTGAGCTCTAGACTATTCAAAACACTAAAATTGTTAGTGAATAAGTTCAGGTTTGTTATTATCAAAATATTGATTAAATAATTTAAGATTAAAGGCTAAAAAACCAACAAGAATACAGTCGGTCCAAAAGTTTATAGGAACACTGTTGGGATTGGTGTCCTTATTCTCCCGGAGTCTTGTAGTTTATAAACTATACACATTGTTATGAATAAAATAAGAATTATTTTATTTGACATTTACTCATATCCAATAAACAAAGCTCCATGGTTATTGTATGTAAACTTAAGCATGTATATGAGATATACAAGTGGATCGTGCCTTAAGTGATAACTTAAATAGGTCTGTAGTATAAGAATTAAGGAGGGATACCTGATCCTTGTGACACTACGGATACGGCCTGCTCTGTAGAGGTTTGCAAATGTTGTGAACTACTACAATTGGTAGATCTTGACCATTCATGTGGAGACATGCGAGCGGGAATGTCCTATACAAAAAGTTTGTATAAGACCGGACCACAAGATGACTAGTCTCTGTATATAATGTCATTGATACTTGAGACTTACATCTCACCTAAACGACCATAAGTGACATGACCTTAATCCTGAGTGTTTTGGGAACTCCTACCTTTGAGGGCGGTCCTTTGATTAGTATGGGTGAGAGTGGCCAAATTGCCAACTCAACATGCCTACCTTTTTGAGGACTTATCTAATTTGGGAGTTGGGAACTCAGTTACATAAGATGGTATTCACTCCTTCCCCGAAGCAGGAGTAAGTAGATAGATTGCTCCCTTAAGGGTTGATTCCAGGTCTTGAACATAACGGACACAACTTCCCTTTGGAATAGAGGACTCAGTCATAGTAGAACTATGAATTATGCACATTAGAGGAATCAATGGTACTTAAAGAGTTAGATGTAACTATAAGGGCATAACGGTTATTGGCCAGCTGTACTTACGAGCGATCTGTGAAGGATTATCGCACTGTTGATTGGTTGATATGGACACATAATATATCTGCAGTAAGGAGAGTTCAGTCATCGGTCTTTAGTGGAGTGCCTGACAGTTAACGGATAGTGGATCCTGTGACTAAAGAGTTTAGTCAGTTATTCACCTAGCATTGGAGCTTTGAGCTATAGGTCCATAAGGTCTTCTTGGTAACTCAATGGATTCAAGTGTAGAATCAGTTCTTGGTGTTGATTTGAAATATTTAAATTGACAAGAGAAAATTCGATTATATATGATATGATCGGTGTGATGTATGAGATACATCAAGTGAAGGATTAATATAAATAATATTTACATTAAGTACCATGAAATAGAAAAATAATTATGGTTTACATGTTTCATGAGATGAAATATTAAAAGTATAGGTTATAAATATAGTATGGTGAGTTGGTTATCATAAATATTAAAATAATATTAATTATTGGATAATTATATCTTTTTCTCTAATAACCAATTGAGTGGGAGGTTATTGGTGGTTTCATGGTAACTGTGAGATAAAAGAAAAAATGTTTTCCTAAATTTAGTAGATTTGAGATTTTCCATTTTCGGAAAGAAAACTCACGTAATCGTTGTCAAGTGAATAAGATTCACTAAATGATAGCTAAAGAGAGACTAAACGATTGTGGAGTGACACTACATGATAGTTCACTCAACTGGCCATTAGCTAAACGATCGTGGAGCATTTTCTAAACGATCGTGGATCATTTGTTAAGCGATTGGGCATTTGTCTATACGATAGATCTTTGTCATCTCCCACTTGCTTAATCGTTTACACAATTGTTATTCCTCCGGATTCTTCCTCTAACCAAGTCCACATAGAGTCCACACTTTTGGATTCTCACACCGAGAATACCAAGGTAGCTATTGTGGTGGTGTCATACTCAACTCGACTGAGGTCAAGGTATTTGGAATTCGTTCGCTGTGTTCGTGATCTTGGAGATCATTGTGTTCGTGGTCGCTGTGATCATGCTGTGTTGTGGTCGTTGTATATGAGCATTCGAGTGTTGCAGTCTTGGAGATTGTTCGAGCGTTCGTGATTGAGAGAGTTTAAAGATGAGTCTTAAAAGGTATGATAATCTTTTCCTTGATGATCTTATTGAAAGCATGTTGTAATTTCGTATGTTGCATGACCAATTAGTTTCTGTTTGTGACTGTAATTGTTTATATTCAAATACGAATATAATTTGGAACAATCATTCGGCTCATGAAAATCTTCATGTCTGATTTCCTTCAAACACAAGACTGAAAACGTAAGGATCAAGCATCATTTAACAAAAGTTGGTGTTTTCTTTCAACAATAGAGATTTGTTCAGGTCGAGCAACATAGGAAAATTGATGGAGAACACCTTTAGAAATAAAAAAAACTCTAGGAAAACTAATTCTGGAGCATTATTCGATTGAAGCTACTTAACAGATATACCAAATTGTGTTTCAACCATAGAAAAAAAAACGAGGAATAATCACTAAGGCTTTACCTTTTGTTTTCATCATAAAAGTCCATGTAAAACTAATAGTCAAGAAATAACTGAAGAAACTCTTATCAAAGAGAACCTATAAGCAGAAACAAGATCGTTCCGAATTCATTGTGATAGAATTATAAGCATTCACAAACATAGAAGCCAGCTACGCATTTCAGAACAAATTACAGCATGCTTTGATAAATTAAATACAAAGGAATGAGAGACATACCTTTGAAGAACTCTTTTTCTAAATTTCTCTCGCTCTCGTGGCTTCTTGGACCAGCATCTCTCGCTGTCACTTAGAATATCAATCCAATCGTCTATAGAAATCTCTCGATGTCGTTTAGCACACGAACAATCTTCTCCACAAAGAAGCAGCCTTACGAACACCACCACTTAGTGATCTTGGTATTCTCGGAGTGAGAATCCAAGAGGTGTGGGCTCTATTGGATTTGGTAGAGGGAAGGAGGAAACAACGATCGCACTCAACGACCAAGCAAGTGGGAGAGTATAGAGTCTATCGTATAGACTTGTGCTTGATCGTTTAGTAAAGGTGCAGGATCATTTAGGATATCAGGTGAGATCGTTTAGTGAAGCTCGCTTAGGCGCGCGATTGTTTAGTAAAAACAGCATGATCGTTTAGTCAACAACGCGTGTACACGATCGTTTAAACAAACACTTGAAGCTGTCGTGTAGTCTCTCGTGAGCTAAACAATAGGCAGTGTACTCGAAGGAAGTGATGCAACGATTCTCTTCAAAAATGAAAACAATTTTTATTTTATCCTTCAGTTATGAAACTGAATAAAACCTCCCACTTTCATGCACGGTTAAGGAAAAACCACCAACAATTATCTCATAATTGCTTTAATTATAAATAAATATAATAACTCTTATCATGTTATATTTATGACCTATAGTTTTAATATCACATCATATGCAACATTTAAACCATAGTTCTTTTCTCCTTTACTTGATATAAATCATATTTACATCATTTTCCTCCAATTAATGTATCTCATATATCATGTCAACTGTATCATATATAATTGAACCAGTTTAATCATATCATACATAATTAAACTCTCTCTTGTCAATTTGAACACTTCAAACTGACCCAAAAATTGATTCTCAACTCGAATCCATTGAGCTACCAAGCGACAACTGCACTCTTCTCACTACAGATATATTTCTGTGTCCATCGGATATAACTATTCAACAATACGATAACCCTCCATAGATGATCGTAAGTACAACTGGGCCAATTTACCGTTTTACCCCTATAGTTACATCTAACTCTTTAAGTACCATTGATCCCTTTAATAAACAATACATCATAGTCCTGTTGTGAATGGACACCTCTCGAGCCATGAGAAGGTGTGTGGTGCCACATCGTTCAAGCCTCAGAATCAACCCTTAAGGGAGTAATCTATCTACTTAGTACTTACCTATGCTTCGGGGAACGAGTAATTTCCATCTTGTGTAGTTGTGTTCCCATCTTCCTAATTCGATGAATCCTCAAAGTGGTAGGTTTGAGTTGTCTATCTGGCCACTCGCACCCATACAAATCAAAGGACTACCCTCAAAGGTAGGAGTTCCCAACTCACTTAGGATTAAGGTCATGTTACCTATGGTCATCTTAGTTAAGTAAAGTCTTTGTCATGAACGACGTTATATAACGAGACTATACACTTCGTGGTTCGGTCTTATACAAACTCCTTTGTATAGGACGCCCCCGCTCGCATGTCTCCATATGAATGATTAGGATCAGACCATCTGTAGCATGTCACAACACTTGTAACTATCTATAAAGCGGGCCGCATCCGTAGTGCCACAAGGATAAGGTTTCCCTCCTATATCCATATACTATAGACCATTTTGGTTATCACTTAAGGCATGATCCACTTGTATGTCTCCACGTACATACTTAAGTTACAACAACAACCAGGGATCTTAGTTTATTAGCTTATAGTAAAGCAATTAAAACATCTCATGTTTCATAAACAACAGTGAAGAAAATATCTCATTTTATTACATCACGAGCGTTTGTTTAATATATATGTTTACAAACTACAAGACCCAACGGGAGTTTAGGGCATCAATCCCAATAATAACGATAACCATCATGGAAAGGATATTGATAAGGTCCCTGAATATCACAATGTATTAGTTCAAAACTACGGAAAGCTACATGGTTATTTGAAACAAAGGAGTTTTTTTTTTTTTTTTTTTTTTTTTTTTTTTTTTTTTTTTTTTTTTTTTTTTTTTTTTTTTAGCTAGAGGATAAACAAGACATGGTGATATATAACTAAAATCTTAGTATTAAAATGGATGATATTTTTAAGGGCAATCATGAGTTTAATAGGAGGATGGGAAAGCTGGCCTGCCAAGTATCAAAAGTAACTATAGTACAATCAATATGCAAAATGGAAGAACTAACAGCTATCGAAGAAGGATCAATATCCATAAGGTATAATCTATGAATCAAGCTAGCTTTCCAATTGTTCTCAAAGAGGACTTGTCTTGAATAACACAGAAATCACCATCAAATCTAACATTAATATGCAACTGACGAGTCAATGCGCTGATGGAGATTAGACTTAAAGAAAATGTAGGTATGTATAGGATATTATCCAATGTGAGATGCTGATTTATATAGACATTTCCCATAAACTCTAAACAACTCCAAGAACTACCTAGTAAGGAAACAGACATACTAGAAGCAAGTTTCAAATCATGAAAATAACTCAGAGTTCGACAAATATGAGATGAAGCACCAGAATCAAGAATCTTGCTATTAGTTATAGATTCATGACAAGAAATAGAAAGGAAAATAGTTTCCACATGAGATATGGATGAGGATGATTTAGACGTATTTTCCTTACTCGAATGATTTTGTAAAATGACAAGAAGATTCTAGGCTTATCATTACTAATCGAAGATAACAAATCAACCAATATAAAGGAAATCGCTATTGTAGAAACAGTGGAAGATGAAAAGAAAGATGCCATAGGGTCGAGATATTCATCATTCTATTGGGTTATATGTCATAAAACTCGCAGTTTGTAAACATTAAACATATTTTATTTTGCAATAAAGATGTTGTTGAGGTATATTCAGTAAATATTGTTACTGAATATGTAAATTGTACTTGTTAAAACCTAAATTCAATAAACTAACGAGCCCCTAACTATAGCATGAATGCTTGAACTTTATGTGGAGACATAAAAGTGGATCAATGAGTACATAGCCAAAACGATCTATAAGTATAGGGATAGGATTGAGTACCTTATCCTATAAATACTATAGATGCGACTCACTTTGTATTTAAGATAAATGATGTGATCCTGAATCGTTCACGTAGAGATATGCGAGTGGAGGCCTCCTATGCAAAAGATGTTTGCGTAAGACTGGACCATAAAATAGTCATTTTTCTTTATAACGTCGTTTACTGTTAAAACTGTCTGTTTCATTTTGATAACTAGATGTAACTTGATCTTAGTCCTGAGCTAACTATGAACTACTGTTTATTTGAAATTGTCCTTTAATTTTCATAAGTGAGCGTAGCTCAATATCGTCACTCAATAAGCCTCCCATTTTAGAGGTAAGTCTGGGTAGATAGCTGGGGAAAGGGGTGTTCAAAAAATCCGATGACCCGAAAAAACGATCAATCCAACCCAACCAGTGTGGTTTGGGTTGGGTTCAAATAAATGAAAATTTTATGGGTTGGGTTGGTTCATGGGTTCACCTAATATAACTCAAACCAACTTGAACCAACCCGAATTTATTATTAACTTTAAAATATATTTTTTTATTACTTATAACACAATTATTTATACATATATTGATTTTAATTTTATTTAATTCTAATATTTTTTTGAATAATTTATTCTTCAACAACTCTTAAAAGTAGTTTCTTTGCACTTTAGAAAGAAAATTTTCACTATATAAATTGAAACTGAGTTGTTAATCTTAATTCAATATATGAAAATAATTAAATTAGATTTTTACTTATTTACGTTTTGCTTCTTTTTAGAACAAAATTTTAAATAAATGACTCGATTAACCCGAACCAACCCATCCCAAATATCTCATGGTTGGGTTGAGTTGGATTTATTTTTTAATAAGAGTTATTTGGATTGAAAAAATTTACAACCTGAATAATTGGGTTGGGTCTAAAAGGTCTTTCAACCCAACCCAACTAGAGATGTCCAATTTCCCCGGGAATGGGGACCTGTGGGGCTCCGCCCCGAACGGGACAGGGATTCCCTGATTAGGCGGGGAATGGGGGAGGGAGTGGGGGGAAACAATTCTCTGTGAACGAAATGGGGACGAGGACGGGGAATGCATTCCCTGTCCCCGCCCCGTTCCCTCTCCCTACCCCGATTAGTTTCTACATATTTATTTAGTATAGTTATCTAATGTTATGTTATTATTATTATATAAATATTAAATTTAAATTTCAAATTTGATTATTTATTGGGAAAGATAATGAATATATTTAAATTTAGATTATATGTGTGAATAATTTGATTTATATTTATTTATTTCTACTAAAAGAAACTAATTAGTATTTTTAGGCCAAAATTTGAGTAGTTTATCTTTAAATTCAAATTGTCATGTAAAACGAACATAACAAACAATTTAGTGATAAAGTTAATTATTTAATTAAAATTTGTTCACATTAGTGATTTAAATTAATTGGTTTTTTACAAAAAAAAAAAGGGTAACGGAAAAAAATTCCCCAACAGGGAACCCGATCCCCACAGGGAATCCTCGCTCCGATCCTCGTGGGAAATTTCACGGGGATGGGGAATGAAATGGGGAGCGGGGAGCGGGGATGGGGAATGACATCCCCGGCCCGGCCTCGCCCTGCCTCGTGGACATCTCTAAACCCAACCCAACCCATGAACACCCTAACTGGAATTCACTCCTCCTGATTTCAAGGTTAACAAATAGGTTGTTCCCTTAAGTACCGACTCCTAGTTTTGAACAAGAGGTCTTGCTCTCTCTATGACCGAGAGGGACTTGGTGTATTTGTAAGATCATAAACCAATTGTTCATTAGTGGATTGGTGGAGACTTAAGGAGTAAGATGTATTGCAAGGGTAAAATGGTAATTTTGACCCAACTGTAAATATGACCGACTTTTAGTGAATTAGAGAGTAATTCATTTGACAAAGTGTTGATTCCACAAAATGCCACTTATCTCACTAAAATGACTGCATTTTGAAGTGCCAAATTTGGTTAACTCGATTTGCATGAATTACATGTAATTTCTCTATAAATAAGATGCTTTGATAAAGATTAAACTTCTTGGATATTTTGGTAATTTTCAACTTAGTTGAAAAACAAATTCTTCTTGGCAACTTAGAGATTCTAAAAGAGTTTTAGAATTTAAGTCCTCAATTCTCTCTCAATTTCTATTCTCAATTCATCTCTAATTTAGTCACTCACCGGATCCCATTATCCCGTTCTAAGATCGAAGAATAGTTAGGAAGACCCTCATGGTGGTCAACAACCGGTTCTTGAGAAGATTGGAGTAGAAATGGTGGTCAATTTGGAGCTATAAAGGTTGTAACTCAAACCCTAATTTCAAAGTTATTTGCATGCATGGTTTATCTTTAAAATTAATGAAATTTAGAGTCCTCAGGATCTAAATTGTTTCCTCATGCACGTTGTTTATTCTTACATATTTCCTATTGAAGAACTTTAAGGTAGAAGAAGCGTGAAAGATAGAAGCCAACAAAATTCAGACCCACGAAGGTTTGTGTGCCACGAACCCGAACAACAAACCCGATATAAATGATTGAATCGGGGAATGAAATAACCAACGGAGCAAAGAAAAACAGGGAGGGAAACGAAGTGTGCCCGAGCTGTCTAAGCAAGCAACAACGGCGTGAGGAGAAGAAAAATAGCGGTGAGACGTCGTTAGTCGACGTCGACGAAAGTGGCGATGGGAGATAGAAGCGGTGGTGGCTATGGTTGCTCTGATACCATATTACGTCTAGCAGAGGGAAATAAAACTAGGTTTTCTCACTTTATTAAACAAGCCAAACAATATATATAGGCCCAAAAAGAATGAAGAAAAATTACAGCAATACCCCTTTATACACCCTTAATATATTCTTATCCACCCTCTTCAATATTTGAGGATCAGTAGATGAATCGGTGTGTATAAAAACTAAAAAAACATATAAAAGAACATTAAATCACTCTATATGATTTTACTAAATTGAAAAGTGAAATATTTGAAAAAGAGGACATATGTTTAAACAAAATACCTGAAAATGAGAGGCTCGGTTGTTTATAGAGAAAATTCATATTTCAACCATAATTTGATTTTATTCCAATCAAATTATAGAGAGAAATACCTTTTTGGTCCCTATGTTTTGGGTCTAGTTTTTATTTATTCCCTAGGTTTCAAATGTTACACATTTAGTCTTTTAAGTTTTGAGTTTGATTTCAATTTAGTCTTTAGGTTTTAAATGCAAGAATTTTATACTTAACATTTGAGTTTTGCTTTAGTTTGATTCATATGTTCTAAGATTTACATTTTTAACCTTGATTTTTCACTAAATACTCATTTTCCATCTCTAGAGTTAATTTATGGTAATAAATTAAAAAGTTCGTTAAAACAATTATGATTAATTAAGTCTCACTATTTTTATCACTTTTTAAATTAAAATTAAAATTTTACTTCATAATTATTTTTAATTAATTAATAGAAATTGACGTCAATGATTAAAAACGAGTATTAAATAAAAATTGAGGTTAAAAATGTAAAATCTTGAAATCTAGTGACCAAATTGAAAAAAATCTCAAATCTCAAAGGTAAAATTGTAATATTTTGAAATTTAGAGACTAAATTGAAATAGAACTCAAAACTTAAGGACTAAATGTGTAACATTTTAAAATTTTAAAGCTAAAATTTAGAGATAAAAAAAAGTATTATTCCCAAATTATATATAGCATGAGTATAGATAGATAAATAGAGATAAAATTTGTATTTTTCTTATTTTAAGGTGAATTTGAGATTTTATGTATAAGGTTTGATTTGTTTTCTTTTATTTAAAGTGAATTTGAGATTTTAGGGATAAAATGTGATATTTTTTTTTTTTAAAAGAGAAAAATCCATAGGGGAAATGAAAGACTTCTATTTGTCCCTTTTAAATAATATAGATATAGATGGATTATAGTGAACCCTATAGTGGTAGAGGTATGTAATGATGTGGAATTGGGGCAATAAAGTTTGAATATGAAGAGCGTAAATTAGAGAGAATTTTTCAGGTCTGTTCGTCACACAAACAGGCCGCAAAGATTTTACCGCGCTTGGAATGTTTCCAGTCCCGTGTATTTAGCGAAGTGGGCTTTTTTCATCATACGCCTTTCTCCCGTTTAGCACAGATTTGACTGATCATCTTTGCTTTCTTTCTAGTTTCTCTACTTTGCGAGGGTTTCTCGCCATGGCGTCTTCCTCTTCTTCTTCTTCTGGTCATGGCGCTTCCAAGTTCCTCGGCGACCTTCCTTCCCGAGGCTTCTTCTCTTCTACCGTTCCCTCCTCGAATCCGGTAATGTTTCTTCTACTCTTCTTTCAAATCTTGCTCTTTTTGTATTCTGTTCTGTTTCCAATTTGTACGTTTTCTCATATTTGATGCATTTACGTTAGTGACGAATTTTGTATAGTTTAATCAATCACTTTGTTCCGAAGCCATGGAAATTATACAATTTTGTAACAATGCATTTGAGTCTCAGCATTTAAAAGGGGTTAAATCTATCTACGTTTTAATAGTATAAAAGAATGCTTTAAGCCTTAAGGGATGCTGCTGTGTTGCCTACTATCATTTTTTAGGCTTCAATAATATTAGCAATCCAAGGCCGACCAGTTGTTTACAGGTATAAGAACTTGATAATTTGAGTTTCCCTATGGCTAGGTTTTGTAATAATGCATCTGAGTTATCTGAGTGTTTGAGTTCTTGAGTTCGTTATTACTCCAGTCTGAACTATTGAATTGTAGGGTGTGTGTCCGTGTCGCGTCGTATTGTTACTAATTATGTTGGAAGATCTCTAACCACATTATAGTGTAAAGTTAGTTTTTATATTATCATTGTGTAGAAATTAATGTATTTTCTTTCTTTTCTTAGTTCTTTTTCCATTTGGCACTTATTGTCATTTGTGTGTATTTATCGTGGTTATTATCGATATTGAATCTACGTGTTTTTCAATATGTTTGTGCAGGGAAGTATGCGAGTCTATATCTGCCTTCACGATACCTCACCACCAGGTTATCTTTTATTTCTCGACATATTCATTTTACTAAACATAAAGCAACTATTTAAGTTCATTAGTCTGTAGACATACCATGAAGCAACACTTGTATGTAAGACCGAAACATTATTCACCAGATATTTGATATACACGAGAATTGAGGAAGGAAAAAGAAGGATAATCATATTGCTCGTGCAGAGCTCTACAAACTTTGGAACCAGAAGTTCATTTTGTACCGTTAAGGTTACTGATTTGTTAATTTATATATTTTATGAATGTACACTGAGAAACCAAGAAATATTTGTGGATGTGTTACAGTCACATTGTAAGGAATGATATCTGAGATTCATCTTGAATCATGATCCTACTTAATAGTTCTTGCTAGCAGCTATAGCCCTTTTTGCAAGAGCCAACAATCTCACAGACTGAGACACATGTCAGAAACTGGACTTATCATTCAAAAATGCACTAACCACTTGCCACGTATATATATATATATATTGCCACTATATATTTTTTGCTAAGTTACCTATTTTGAACACATCAAAAATTAATAAATGTTTACGACCATTTTGCATCCAGAGGATCAAGAAATCAAGACAAACCAGCAGAATATACTTATTAGATCTTTAATGCTTAAAAATACCAGTTCAAAGGATGGAAAGGGAGCAGCTGCAGCTGAGTCATCTCGAAAGAGGTACCATCGTGACATAATCCTTCTTTGGAAATAAAAGGATCATCTTTTTAGGTTGCTAGTTGGTCATATTTTTTTGTTGAAACTGTCGGATTCTGCTGCATTTCCTTATGGAAGCAGACAATGGATTGTTGTTTCTTATCAGATGGTGCTTGTAGCATATTTCATTGTTTTGTTTGTTTGAATACTTGATTTTTGTTTTGGCATCTACGTAATATTGAGTCCTAGTTATGCTACCCTGATATTTCCAGGGCTGGTGAAAAAATTTCAGACAGCCGAGCAAAGAGGGCTGCACAAGTATGTTCAATCAAAGGTAAGTTCTGGTCGATCATGTATTCGGGAAGTAATTAGGGACAGTGACTGACTCATTACTCATTGCAGATTTCTTCACAATAGTGGACTAAATCCTTCTTTTGTCTCCTTCAATTTTTCTTCGGCATCATATATACACACACACACATATGGTAAGAAACCAAACTTTTATTTAAAAAAATGAAAGAATACGAAGGTGTAGGAGAAAACAATCCCCCAGAGAAAAACAGGAGTTTGACACTAACAACAAAAAAAACTCTAATCCAAAAGAACAAGATCAAGGTCATAATTACAAATCGGTCTAATGATCGGCCCTAATAGAAGTATTAAACCTCACCAACTCCTAAATCTCCTTCCTAGATTTTTCAACATCCCTACAACTTTTTTCTTAGGCATTATATAGATCAGGTGCTTTCCTGGGCCCCTAAATTAATTATCTATGGAGAAAAAAGATGTCACCAATGTGTTGACTCTTCAAGAATGAAAGAACAAGTAGGGACTTTTTCTTTTGTATATTTAGAACAACAGCTTCTACAATATTATAGATGGTTGTTTACATATTAAGGAGAAAATTCTCACCCCTAAAAGAACCCAGTATATCATACTTCTTTGGTGATTGACGTCTAGAAATATGTCTGACAGGTTCCATTAGTTATTAAGATATATCTGAAAATTAAAACAGAAGGGTCATTCAGGGGTGGATGTTTCTCAACTTTTTTCTTTAATCAGTTCATGGTTTCGTTAGAACTGTGTTCCAAATCTGATGTTTATATTGCGGCAATCATTCATCCAGGAGCATCAAACAATGAAACACCAAGTAAGGATCTACAGAATTTGACTGTAGAGAGGCTGCGTGCCCTTCTCAAGGCTAAAGGCCTCTCGCTCAGAGGAAAGAAGGCAAGTATATTATATTGTAATCAATCTAGTTGAATAAGTACTTGTTAAAATCACTTTTGTGATAGATTTAAAATCACTTCTAAACATGTTTTTAATCATTTAAAATTAATTTGACGATTGCTTTCACATTTTTAAACACGATTTCATCAAAATTGATTTTGAAGTATTAAAAACATTTTTTTGGAGTGATTTTGAATATGATAAAAGTGATTTTAACTATTTTAAAATCACTTTTATACATGTTTCAATTCTCTTATTGATGGGGTGTTTGAGGATTCTTTGACCGACTGGTGCAGGATGAATTAATTGCTCGTCTGAGAAGTGCTGATAGTTAGACAACCACTAAGAGAGTGAAACATCTGCCATCTGAATCTTCATCGGCATAAGTAGGCAAACCAAACTAAGGAAGTTATGGATTACTGTTTTCTCAGTATTTGAATGTGTAATTAGAGGTAGAGTGTACTTGGAAGTTGAACTGATGGTAGTTTTTGGAAAACAAAAGCTAGTCATTGCAATGATGATGGGAAAAAACGTTCATAGTTAATTATAGAGATGAAGTACGAAAGTATATTTGTCATTCTTCTTCTGATCCATTTTCCTGTAGAACTTGGCACATGGAAAATCGATCCATCTTAATCATATTTGAAATTCTCCAAGTTCTGTTGAGATATTTTTCAACTATCAAATTTTAGTCATAAACTTGAATTCTGTACAGAAACTAGATACTGCGTTTAAGTGGGGAGTTTTAGGGGACCTTTGGGGGGCAGGAATCAAATTTGAGGGTTTGGAAGTTCTAAAGTCTAAGAATCCCAAACACCCGTGTCTGGATGTAGGGTTTGGAAGTTTGGATTTCTAAAGCATATGTTTGGGTGCCGGTATGAGTTTTCACTATGAAACACCAATACTTCTGAACTGACATACCAAGGACACTCCATATATAAAAAAAAAAATAAAAAAAATAAAAAAAAATTCAAAAAAATATTGAAACAAGATCCACCATCAGCAACCCATTTAAGAGCATTTTAAGCCGATTAAAATTAACTATTCAGACAGGCTTTTTTAAATTTCTAGAGTTTTCACATACTTTCTACATATTAACATGCTTCATCCTCAAGGCTTAAATCACAACCTTTTTCCAACACACGCCGCACACACACGCCCTCACACGTATATACATGCACGCGTAAACACACAGACAACAACGATGCTACCTGATTTTTCTTTCTAACTTCATCGACAGTGGTGATTTTAAATTCAAGTCCGACGACCGTCACCAACTTATATGACTTCTTTTACCATTTTTTTCTCTTCTCCTTTCTATTTTTTTCCATAGGTTTTAATCTTTCCTTTTTCTTTTGGATTTGTGTTTTTTTCCTACTTTTTGTTAAATATATGTGTGCATATTTTACAATATGTCAAATTATGCACACATATATTTATTTTTGTAAAAAAAAATAAAATAAATAACCTATGATGTCCTACTTTTTTTGTAAAGAGAAGAATCCGTGTTGGTGTCATGTCATGTTAGTATCGCGTGTCAATGTTTGTACTTCTTAGACACATTATTTGGTTTATTAATTTCCACGATCATAATGTTGACTTTTTTACTCTTAATCTCAAATCAATTAATTTTAATTAATTATTGTTTTGATGATAACAAACATGCTTTTGTTTACTAATAATTTTTATTATTTTGAATAGTTTGTAGCATAGAACTCGGAACAACGATTTTGGTAGCTCTTGAATTACCCAAATCAAAGTTCGGATGAGTAAGATATAACAACAAGAAGCGTAACAGAAAAATATCCGAGATGGTGATGTGGTAGAGTTTTTCTCATCAAATTGGACCAATTGAAAGGTGTCATTCGGAGTAATGGAGGAGTAACACATGGTGAGTTTTTGATTTTTTGATTGGTTTTTAAAAAGAAAATGAATTTAAAAGGAAAATGACTTTAATATTATTTTATGTTTGTGTCTAACGACTAGTTTTGGACACTTTTTACTTTTTTGTTGGTTTTTAAAAAGAAAACAAATTTAAAAAGAAAACAAATTTAATATTATATTTTGTTTATGTCTAACGGCTAGTTGAGTTTAAATCTCTACCATTCAATTCAATTGTTTTTTAACCATTCACATTTTACAATCCTCAAAATTAGCAAAAAGGCCACTATTGTTACTCTCTCTACAAGTTTCTAATTTTCTTTATTTTCATCTTATTCTTGAGAGAAATTCTATTGTATTGTGAGAATTAAAGTGTGTGGGCTCAAACTTATATACCCACTCTTTTTAGAGAGTTTTATTGTGTGATTTAAAGCTTGAAAAAAAAAACTTGTAACGGTTCGATTCTAACTCGGGGAAAGGTTCAGTTTGCTCTTGAACCCGTAAAAGGACCAAGGTAGCGGTTCAGTTCTCAACCGTGGAAAGAGTCAAAGGATATTTTTAATCGAAATCGAAAGAGGCACTTGGGAAAGTGGATGTAGGTCAAGTTTGACCGAACTACTGTAAAAATTACGGTGTCTTCTTCTATATCACTTTACTTATTTTTTTTGCATTTAATTTTAATTGCATGATTTTGTTAGTTGAGATTGATTGAGTATATTGTTACATAATTTTTATCGATCTTGTTATTTAGCATAAATTAGCCTTTTTATTAATTTAATTTAAAAATGTCTAATTAGATCAAATTAAGCATACTTTAAGAAAAAGTTTACCAAACCATATTTACCTCCCCTAGGGTTGCCATACCAGTTCAACAATTGGTATCAAAGAGAGATTACTCATCTTGAAATTTAATTTTTCGCGATAAACTTTATTGTTAGATCATTATGACAAACATAGTAGTAAATGAAATTATTGAAGGCTAATCTACTTCTTGAAGGGATCGGATCCTGTAGCGGAAGCAATGTAAACGCCTTGCATCCTGCAAATCGATTTTTACATAAATAAAAATAGTAAGCTAAAATAGAATATACGTAAAACAAACATGTAAATAGTATGCTGTAGGGAAAAGATAGAATCATTCTTACGTTTGTAGATTCCCAAGCTCCTAGAATAATCCTCTCTATGTTCCAGCGAACGACTCCTCCAACGATCTTGAACAGGAATGTTTCCTCGAATAATCTTGAATACGAGAGTAACCTTGTTATTCTCAAAAATTCTAATAGAAGAATATGTGGTATTCAACTATTGGAAGATGGTGAGAAGAAAACTTTTTGGGAGGGTAGAGAGAATTTCCTTTGTGGCTTAGGGAAAAAATTGCACAATAAATACTTACAATTCTATTGTGTTCTGTATGTCCCTAAAAGGGCCATAAGGAAGACTTTATATAGAGAAATCTTATCCCAGTCTTTTTCCAACTTTTCCTTGTGCACAATTAATTAAATAATATTTATTTAATTAATTAGCATAATTAAACAACACTTATTTAATTGATTAGCACATTAATTAAATAACTATTTATACATTAAATCCTATTTAATACACACACATATTTATTTATCATAAAAATGATATGTATATGTGCATCTAATTAATTATCTGTGGATCCAATTCACTCAAATTAATTATTTGAATCTTGTTCAAATGTTTCTTTCCAATTTAATTTGAATTATAGATCATATCCATAAATAATTACGTATTAATCATATTAGTATACAATTTTCTCAAATTAATTTGAACAATTCAAATCATCCCTCTTTAATATTCTTTAGTGAACTAACAAGGAGACCTGGTAGACTTGTAGATCAGAAACTCTAACAATATGAGATTAATTAGCTAAACTCATTAACTAAGTTAATTAATATTTATTAACTGTGGGTACATTCCACTAAAGATCAACAACTGCACTCTTCTCATTACAGATAAATTTATGTGTCCATGGATATAGACCAATAACAGCAAGTTAGTCCTTCACGAGTATTTGTAACTCCAACTGGCTCAAATTACCATTTTATCCTTAGGTTACCTTTGACTCCTTAAGTACCAATGCTTCTCCAATGAACAATCTGTTTATGGTCTAACCAATAAATAGAAACCCCTATTGGATCAATAAGAGGGTAAGGCTTTTTGTTCAAGTCCTGGGGACACCACTTAAGGGAACACTCATCTATTTACCCTGAAGAGGGGAAAGAGTGAATTTTGTTGGGGTTGATGTCCTAAATCTCATAGGGTCCTATAGTTTGTAAACATTTTATGAATAAACTCATTTTGTATTTAATAAAATATATGATATTTTATTCATTGTCTATAAATATGTGATATTTTAGTTGCATTAACCACAAACCAATAAACTAACATCCAAAGTTATCTTTACAACTTAAAAATGTATGTGTTGATATACGAGTGGATCATGTTTAAGTGATATACGAGTGGATCATTTTGTATTTAATAAAATATATGATATTTTATTCATTGTCTATAAAATATGTGATATTTTAGTTGCATTAACCACAAACCAGTAAACTAACATCCAAAGTTATCTTTACAACTTAAAAATGTATGTGGAGATATACGAGTGGATCATGTTTAAGTGATAACCTAAATGGTCTGTAGTAGATCGATAAGGCTGGGTACCTTATCCTGTGACACAACGAGTAAGACCCACTTTATAGATGTTACAATTGTTGTAAAGTGCTACAAATGATCTGATCCTGATCATTCATGTATTAGACATGCAAGCGGGGACATTCTATACAAAGGAGTTTGTATAAGATTGAACCACGAAATGTTTAGCCTCATTATATAATGCCGTTTATAATAGAGACTTACATTTCACTAGGATGACCATAGGTAACATGACCTGAATCCTGAGTGAATTGTGAACTCCTGCCTATGAAGGCGGTCCTTTGATTTGTATGGGTGAGAGTGGCCAGATCGCCGACTCAACAAGCCTACCATTTTGGAGATTCGTCTGATTGGGGAGCTGGGAACACAACTACACAAGATGGATTTCACTCATTCCCTGAAGCAGGGGTAAGTAGATAAATTGCTCCCTTAAGGGCTGATTTCGGGTCATAAACAATGTGGCGCTACACCCTTTCCTAGCTCGAGAGGACTTTAGTTATAGTAGGACTATGATCTAGTTCATTATTGGGATCAGTGGTACTTAAGGAGTTAGATGTAACTATAGGGGAAAAACGGTAATTTGGCCCAACTGTACTTACAAGCAATTTGTGAAGAGTCATCGTACTGTTGATTGGTTATATTCAATGGACATAGAAATATATCTGTAGTGTGAAGAGTGCAACTATCAGTCTTTAGTGGAGTGTCCGACAGTTAACAGATGATGAATAACGTAATTAAAGAATTTAATTAATTATTCACAAACCATTGGAGCTTCAAGCTACAGGTGCATGAGGTCCCCTTAGTAGATCCATATGATTTAGTTGATAATAAGTTTTTGGATTAATTTGAATTGTTCAAATTAATAGAGAGATTTAATTATATATGATATAATTAAATTGTTTCAATTATATGTGATATAATTAAATTGTTTCAATTATATGTGATATAATTATCATAATGTATTTGATACATTATAGTTTAGTGGGAGGAAATAAATATTTGAATGAGATTCAAATATATTTTTCTATGAATGAGATTCTATTGGGATTGGTGTCCTAATTCTCCCGGAGTCTCATAACATTATACACAAAGAGTTATTTTATTTGCATTTACTCATATCCAATAAGTAAAGATCCGTGGTTATTATATGTAAACTTAAGCACGTATATGAGATATACAAGTGAATCATGCCTTAAGTAATAACCTAAAAGGTCTGTACTATAAGGATAAAGGAGGGATACCTTATCCTTGTGATACTATGGATACGACTCGCTTTGTAGAGGTTTACAAGTGTTGTGAACTACTATAGATATTCTAATCCTGACTATTCATGTGGAGACATGCGAGCGGGGGTGTCTAATACAAAGAGTTTGTATAAGATCGGACTACGAGACAATTTGTCTCTTTATATAATGTCGTTGATACTTGAGACTTACATCTCACTATAACGACCATAGGTGACATGACCTTAATCCTGAGTATTTTAAGAACTCCTGCCTTTGAGGGCAGTCCTTTGATTAGTATGGGTGAGAGTGGCCAGATTGCCAACTCAACAAGCCTACCTTTTTGGGGATTTGTTTGATTGGGGAGCTGGGAACTCAGTTACACAAGAAAGAATTCACTCCTTCCCCGAAGCAAGGGTAAGTAGATAGATTGCTCTCTTAAAGGCTGATTCCGGGTCTTGAACATAGTGGCCACAACCTCTCTTTGGAAGAGAGGACTCAATCATAATAGGACTATGACTTATGTTCATTAGAGAAATTAGTGGTACTTAAGGAGTTAGATGTAACTATAGGGGCTAAATGGTAAATTGGTCCAACTATACTTATGAGCGATCTGTAAAGGGTTATTGCACGGTTGATTAGTTGATATGGACATAGAAATATATCTGTAGTGAGAAGAGTGCAGCTATCGATTTTTAGTGGAGTGCCCGGCAGTTACCAGATGGTGGATCCCATGACTAAAGAGTTTAGTCAATTATTTACGTACCATTGGAGCTTCAAGCTATAGGTTCACAAGGTCCCCTTGGTAGCTCAATGGATTCAAGTTGAGAATAAGTTTTTGGGGTTAATTTGAAGTGTTCAAATAATATGAGGAAATTCAATTATATGTGATATAATTGGTGTGATGTATGAGATACATCAACTGGAGGATTAATGTAATTATGATTTACATTAAGTACCATAAAATAGAAAAAGAACTATGGTTTGTATGTTTCATTAGATGAAATATTAAAACTATAGGTTATAAATATAATATGGTAAGTTGGTTATCATATTTATTTATAATATATTAATTATTTAATAATTAAATATTTTTCTCTAATAACCAATTGAGTGAGAGGTTATTGGTGGTTTTATGATAACCGTGAGATAAAAGGAAAAATGTTTTCCTAAAATTAAAAATTACTACATTCAGAAAGTTACTCACGGATAAGCTACCAAGTGAAAGTGTTTCACTAAGCAATAGCTCATAGAGAGTAAATGATCGTGGCCTTTGACTATACAATAGTTCATCAGTTGATCGTAGCTAAACGATTGAGTGGCTTTATCTATACGATAGACTGTCATTTACTACGTGATCGAGTACATCGTCTATACGATAGACTGTGTTATCTCCCACTTGCTTGATCATCTACACGATTGTTGTCCTCTAGTCTCTTCCTCTAACCAAGATCATACAGAGCCCACAACTTCTGGATTCTCACACCGAGAATACCAAGGTAACCATTGTGATGGTGTCCTCACTCACTTCGTGAATCGAGTGTGACTCGATTGGTCCGTGAAGGCCGTTTGTTGGGTTCGTGATCATTGTGTTTGTTATCTTGGTGTTGTGTACTAGACGTTGCATTTGGTTTACTGTGCTGGATGCTTGTAGATTGATCGGGGGAGTTTGAAGAATGGTTCTTCAAAGGTATGCATACTCTATCCCTTGATTCTATCGTTTAGCATGCTATAATTTCTTTTTGTGCATGACCTATTAGTTTCTGTTCCTGTACTGTAATTGATTGTGTTCAATTTCAAATGAAATTTGGAACCATCCTTCCATTGCTCATGGAAATCCTCATGCTTGATTTCCTTCAATTGGTATCAGAGCCAGGTTATTCTGATATTCCAAATTTCACTTCTGTTTTGAACTTCTTTAACAGTCGTGGTGGATTTCTGCATTGCGTTTAAGTGTTAAATGTATTTGTGGATTTGTTGATGAATGTTTACGGGTTAATTGCCTTTGTTTAAAGCTTTCTTTCCGATTACAAAGTGTTAATTTGTAAGGGTCCCTACGTTTTTTTGCATAATTAACAAGCAATCGAGTCTATAATACAAAGTGTTTGAGTTTGTTGAGTCGTTCGTGCTGAAGTTTTGAAGCATGGAGATGTGGTTCTCATCAAGGAAGAAGACCAAAGGTTGGTCGTATTGTATAGCCTAAGGTAAACGATAGTTGAGTTTTTACTAAAACAATCGTGTGGAAATGTTCTGCCCGATTGTGTAGTATTTATTAAACGATCGTTTAGCTAATGCTAAACAATGGGGGCAAAGCGTTTACTCTATCGCGTAGCATTAGTTGCTCGATCGCGTGGACCTTGGAGGTAGACGTTCACATAGAGCATATGATGCTCATCGTTTAATAAAAGGCGCGCACATTAAACGATCGTGTAGTTAGCATGCGTCATCACATAGTCACTGACTGTACGATCATGCGGTTCAATACCTTGACGTTTGCTAAGCGATCGCTTAGACGATTGTGCTTCACTCCATCGTTGTCGTTTAGATGATCGTATAAGGCTTGCATCGAACTTGCACCTGCACGATCGCGTAACCTCATTCTTCATCACATAGTCAAGGTACACGATCATTGCGATTGTTTAGTTCAGGAAGCATTGGTCAACGATTGAGTAAATCATTTAATCTCTCGTGTAGGCAATCATAAAGAGTTTGCTACACGATTAAGGAGGCACGTTTCTTCGCCCAGACGGTTCAAGACCTGGTTTATCTGTTTGAACCGAGACTCTTTACTATTTGTAATACTTAGCGTTGGTGTTTTTTTAGGATTTGAGGCCAATTATTCCAGTTCATCAACTTTTATTTAATGTACATATGATGTATGTTGGTTTATATGGCATAGTGTATGACATAGAGTTTTAAATCCCACCTTAGATTATGCAATTATTCATGCATCATATATTATAAGTGTTATAATATAGGTTTTGGTATGATGAAATTACAAGAAAGCATGCACATGCATCATGAAATATAAGAGTTATATTTATGCATACAGTAAGCATAGTCATGCATCATCTTTATATTATAAGCGTTAGAGTATAAGGGTGAATAGAAGCGTGTTTGCTTGGTTCGTTGCTTAGTTATATAACTGTTATATAAAAGTAGCAATGAATGAACAATGTAGAGAGTATGACACTTAGACTTGTTTATAAATGTTATTAATGGCTTCTATGTGTTTGCTTTGTATTGTGGATGGTTTTGTTGTTTCTGTTATAAGCGTTATAATGGAAATTAGAACTAAAATCAATAAGAAAAAGTTACATGCAAACTTAGGCAGACTCATGTTTTAAAAGGGTTTTAAAATTGGAATGAGATAGACCTAAGTTAAGAGTTCTAATGGGATTAGCAACCTAAGTTTAATCTTTTAAATTGGTTTAATAGAATTAAATTAATTGGCATAAAAGATTAAATTTATATTAAATCTATCTATAAGGAACCTTTTGTCTAAGGCAGGTTCTGTCTAGGCTGGGGTACTTAAGCTGACGGAAACGAAACACCTCTACCTGGAAACCTACTTGGAAAGGTGAATTAGATAGATTTTCTGCAAGCATGCGACAATTGATCAAATACTTTGTTAAAGAGTTTAATGAATGATGATCAAAAGTTGTTCAACTTTCTAAGGTAAAAGTTACTCTTGGGCAAACCTAAAAAGTCACTTAGTTAAAATCCTTAGCCATGTCCTTTTTTTTTTCAAGTAAACTAAACCCTAGATTATAAACCCTATGATATGTCAATGATTCCACTCACGTTTCTCCCTGAATATTCATGATGTGAGATTCATACTTGGCCTCGTGATGCCCTAGGAGTATTCCCCTTCGGATGATGTTTGCATGAGTCAATATCAAGGTGGACGGAGAGAGTATTTATAGTAAGTGGGTGAAGGGTGTGTGTCAACACGTCCTACGATCTCCTTCATTGGTTCGCACCCTGAGATATTCTTGTCCTCCCTTGTGGCACCCTAGGAGCGTCCCCCTTCGAATGGGTTTTGTGCAGTTGGTCAATATCAAAGTGAACTCCAGAAATGGATAGGGTCACTTTAGTTTTTGCCCCAACCGGATTTTTTCCCTTCGGATTGGTTGCTTGGGGCGAAACTCTAGGGCCTAAAATAATGGGTCACACTTACGGAAAATCGGTAAGCAAGTTAATGATTTCTTGACCAAATCAATGATGGCTAGTCATTATAAGAGCAAGAGTTGTTCTGGTATTAATGACTGGTTGAGAATGTCTCTATTCAGAGGAGGGATAAATTGACCACCCTTCAGCGGCTTTTGTCTTAAACCTTTGAAGTATCATTGCGAAACTAGATGTCACACGGGGTTCATTTTAGTTTTGCTAAACCGTTTTGGATGTTGTTATGTTTTTCAACGAGTATTTGCTTAAAATCTAATGTAGGTCAATGTGTTTGTTTTTTCAGCAACATGAATGTTTTTCCGTTAAATGCCTCTAGTTTAACCAATTACATACAGTGGAAAGAGTCGTTAAAACATATTTCATGGTAAACAACCTCGAGTTTGTCATGGTTGAGGAGTGTCCTCAAGTCCCGACTCTTAATGCACCGTGAAATGTTCGTAATGCATATGAGGTGTGGATGAAGGCTAATTCATTGGCCCAACTTCACATATTGGCTAGCATACCTGATGCTTTGGTCAAAAGGATTGAGAATATGGTCATTGAACGTAAGATCATGGACTCGTTGCAAGAATTGTTGAACGTCAATTCTTACTTTTTGAGCACTGGTGACGAAAATTTAGAGTCAATTTTACTCGACAACTAAAATCCCTGGGACGCGGTATGCAATGCATGTTCCTAAGATATGCATTGATAGTCATGCGTCGATGGTCATGCATTGGAATGATAATACGTTAACGAATGTATGCGATGACCATGCGTCCTACCACAATTTTTCTTACGCTCACGCCAAGTATAACGCGAACGCAAGTTTCTCGGGTAATACGAGGTCGAACACAGGGACTTGTAGCAAAATGAATGCGGTGATGTGCATGCGGCGGTTTAAATAAAAGAATGGAAGGGATGTTGCTAAGTTAATCCTACTTCTACTCCTATCTAATAGACAACACAATGAGAATATGCGTGAAAGGTAGAGAATGAAAACACTTGACATGAAATAAAAGTATGGGAAAATAGATAAAATGTGGAGATGATTTCATTGTAACCCTTAAGAGTGATCGCAAGGGCAACCTTAATCAACGCAAGCCATGCAATCATGCTACACACATGTGAACCTAATTCTAGGATGTATGCGGTGTATCCACGATATTGCCGAGAAGCCTATGCTTGCCTAGACCTCCCTAACCAACTCACTAGCTCTTGCCACATGAGCATGGTTGCCGCATAACCCCTTATCCTACTTCCTGGACGCATGCAAATCCACTTTGTAGGGTGCATACGCTGTGTGAAGCAAACAGAGCTTATCTCTAAGGTCTCCATTCTTGCTTATTGTTCGTTGCTATCGTGATTTAATCTAGGAGTGTATTGTATAAAATAAATTGGAGAAATAAGTTCTAAGTGTAAGTGATGCGTTTATGCTTTGATGCGTTTAAATAATTGTAACGCGTTGGGGCGTTAGATATATGCATAGGACACACACAACTCCTTCTAATGACGTTCAAGTTTTCCTAAATCAGACCCAAGTATAAATCTAATTTAGGTTCCTAGTAAGTCTAGGGTCGAACTCAGGGATTCAGTTAACCATACACAGACCTTGCGTTGTATCTACTGTAGGGGTTTTCCTAAATAAATGTGAGAAATGTGTTATTTACACAAAATCGTTGTGCCTGTGCAAGAGATACAAAAGAATTGAGTGGTGAGTGATGGATCATGCGAAAATGGAGTTTAATGTAAGCGGACGCGTCGGTCTAAAATGAATGTACACAAACTAGAAGGTGATGTGGATGAGATGGGGTAATTTGCTTATCTTTTATTTATGCATTAGACTTCATTCAACATTTCTCGACGTGAATAACATGCAAATCCTATCTCTAGGATGCATGCATCTAACACAAAATGCAACAGACACTAGTAAGTCTATCTCTAGCTGTACTAGGCGTCCTACTTGATGCAACTTAGTTATTCTTTCGAACAATTTAATTTAAAGATGCTTTTACCAATTTGTCAAGTTGGCTTGAGCGTTAGAATGAAGTTGTACAATAAGTATTAATGCATTCAACATAAACAAGAAATAAACAATGGCAAGTATGATGGATCAAATATATGAATTTTATAAAGAAATAGAGAGTCTTTACAAAAGCAATATTTAATCAAATGGAATGAAAGTGATAAATGAGAAGAAGGAAACTGAGTCAAGCCAAAGAATACAATCTCTTGTATTTCTTTGGCTCAATCTCGTTGTGTACAATCACTTGTTTAGGAATTGGACAAAGTGTCTTCCTCAAGATTGGCTTCCTCCACTCCTTGATCGGCGGTGGTGGTGGTTCTCAACTCTTCTGATCGTCTTGGCACCACAGCACAGCTTCTACAGAACTAAAACTATGGCTACAATACACAGAGAGTAAAGATCTTGATAATTTCCGAACTTTTTAACTCTGAAGGGACTTCATCTATTTATAGGCGTTGGTCACGTCCACTTGGTGAATGGGTAGCATTAAAGTCTATGTCCTGGTCAGCATTAAAGTCCATGCCCTGGTTAGTCATCTGACTCTCGGAAGCTTTTCAGACGCCGCCTGCTGTTTGAAAGCTTTTCAGATGCCACCTGCTGCAGGTGCCCATACTTGCAAGTTGTGATGTGACACAATCAGCCTAGATCAATGTATCTTCTCTGCATTGAACTCCCTCCGACGCATGGCCCATGCGTTAGGGCTTTTCCTGCGGCACTTGTCTAATGCGTTAGCGTTAATTCTCGCGTTGAAATCCTGCAATACAATGCATTAGTGCCGCAATATTTAGTAATAAAACTTCTTTTGTATGAGTTTGCTAATGTTTGAATAAATCCATGTGTTTCTTCTAAAAATGAGGCTAATTTATCATTAAAAACCTTAGTTGTTCCAACTTAAGAGCAAAAATAACTTGTATTTCTACAAGTTATCACCTATGTGTTCCAAACTGCTCTCCCGAGTCTTAGATTTGTGTTTTAGACTACTCTCCCAAGTATGCCTAAATGGTGAATGATGCACTCATAGGACAAGGTAGCCGCATTAACTTTGTTGACCTAAGATTGTTACTATCCCTAGTGAATAATGCATACAATGCTTAATGCGCCAACTACTTACCCTCTTGGGCAGTTGGTTGTTGCTGACTTTACTCATAGACAAACAATGCGTTAGCCTATAGACAGGCGTTGCCGCAACTTCACACTAAGCAATTAAGGTTACTCACACACTCACGTAACGTACACCTCTCGGTGGGTTGCTACATGCTTCATATCCCTAATCCACATGACTAAGTATGCGATACCCAAGCAATCCCACTAAGTGTTGCAATGGAAGTAAGGATGCTAAGCAAAGAAGATGGAGATGGAGTCGAAGGAATATAGAAATGCATTGAAAACAAATTGTATTAATTCCTTAAGTACAAAATGTCATACAATACAATATAAGAAAAGAAAAGGAACTGGAATGACCAACTGGAAGCAAATGCTTGCTTCCAGCAGATGTGCATCAAGGCTGTCGGTGGTGCCATGGATGGGTGGAGGAGTTGATTCTCTCGAGATGTAGCTCCAATCGAAGGCTCCGGTCGTCACTCAGAATGGAGGAAGGCGATGAAGAACTTTCAGCCATCTTCTCATGCAGTTTGTCTGGATTACGGGGAAAATCCCCAGATGGAGGGATAATCTCCAGATGACTTGAAGTTATGCTCATCGGCTTCTATTTATAGAGCTTGGGTCACCGACAACATTAATTGGACTGCTCTGAGTCTAACATTCGGTGCGTTAGTCCTTTTCTGAACCTCTGCCACTAACGGCGTGGTAGGTGAAATGTCAACATCATCTTTTGGATTTTCTCGAGGTAGATGCGTTGATGCGTTCATTCCACCTACCTTGTGTTGATACCATTAGTTTTTGCTATCGTGCAGCTGCAATCATTCAATGGCCGTATTCGCTTAATACCGCAACTCTACACGATGACCGTAATCGCCTGACGAACGCAATCCCCATGCGATGGAAGCATGCAGCTGATCACCGCAACACCCATGTGTTGATCTAATGTGTTTGCCTTGCGATGGAGAGTTTCTCCGTATACGGTCGTCTTTGCGGTGGTCCGATTTTCGCGTTTGCGTTCATTTCCTGCATTAGCTACAAAAATAGAACATTGAACGCATAATTAACGCAAAATAACGGGTTATGTAAGATTTGTTATGCTGATCGACACGAACTCATATTCTCGTGAATTCCTATCATGATTGACGTATATTCTGCCTAACAACCTTCATAATTCTTAGTAAAAGGCCTAAGATGACATGCATTTCTGCATGTCATCAAGCACAAAGGGATGAATGACAAAGAAACCATTAGTGTCAGTTCCCAAGATCTCCTTCAGGAAGAGACGACAAGTGTTGCTGACTCTATTAAAGTTCATCGACGAAAAGTGTTCTTCGAAATGGAACTTGGAGCTTATTTAGGTTCTGATACTGATCCCATTACTCTCCAAAAGAGGAGGAAGTCTAAATATAGTAAATGTGATTTATTTATCTTGGAGACATTTTTGGTAGAGAATGATGATTCTGCCTGAATCTTTGATTCAGGTGTTACTAACCATGTCAGTTCTTCCTAACAAGGATTTAGTTCCTGGCAAACGTTGCCACAGGGAGAGTTGACTCTTCGAGTCAGTATTAGTGAGGTTGTTTCAGCTGTTGCTATAGGTAGGCTGAAGTTATTTTTGGACAAGAAACATTATCTGTTACTGGATAATGTTTTTCTAATTCCTCATATCTAGAGGAACTTAATCTCGATTTCTTGTCTCATTGAACAAGGTTATACCGTCTCCTTTTCTGAGAGTAAAGTGTTTATTTTCAAGAATGGTATGGAGATTGATTTTGGTTCAATGGAAAATAACTTGTATGTACTAAGGCCGTTAGTCATAAAAGCCTTGTTTAATACTGAAATGTTCAGTACGGCGATAACAACTAAAAGACCAAAGGTTTCTCCTAAGGAAAACGGCCATCTTTAGCATCTAAGGTTAGGTCACATCAACCTCAATAATATTGAGCAGTTGATGAAATGTGAACTTCTAAAGAGTTTAAAAGAAAACTCCTTATTGGTGTGTGAATCATGCCTTGAAGGCAAGATGACCAAACGACCTTTTACTGAAAAAGGTTATAGAGCCGAGGAAACCTTGGAGCTTATACATTCAGACCTCTGTGGTTCAATGAGTGTTCAAGCTCGAGGTGAGTATGAATATTTCATCTCTTTCATAGATGATTATTCCAAGGTACGGGTATCTCTACCTATTGTAATGTTAGTCTGAAGCGCTTGATAAGTTCAAGGAGTATAAGGCTAAAGTTGAAAACTTGTTAGGTAAGAAGATAAAAACACTATGATCTGATCGTGGTCGAGAGTATATGGACCTCAAATTCCAGAACTATATAATAGAACATGGAATTACGTCCCAAATCTCGACCCTAAGTACACCTCAGCAGAATGGTGTATCAGAAAGAAGAAACAGAACCTTGTTGGACATGGTTCTGTTTATGATGAGTTATGCTCATCTTCCAAACTTGTTTTGGGGTTTTGTAGTGGAGATTGCATGTTATATTCTGAACAATGTACCCTTGAAAAGAGTTTCTAAAACACCTTTTGAGCTATGGAGAGGCCATAAAGGTAGATTATGCCACTTTAGGATTTGGGGATGTCCAGCCCACGTTCTTGTGGCTAACCAGAAGAAGTTGGAACTAGTTTCGAAAGTTTGCCTCTTTATAGGCTTTTCCTGTGGCACTTGTCTAATGCGTTAGCGTTAATTCTTGCGTTAAAATCCTGCAATACAATGCGTTAGAGCGAGATATTTAGTAATAAAACTTCTTTTGTATGAGTTTGCTAATGTTTGAATAAATCCATGCATTTCTTCTAAAAATGAGGAGAATTTATCATTAAAAACCTTAGTTGTTCCAACTTAAGAGTAAAAATAACTTGTATTTCTACAAGTTATCACCACCCCCAAATTTGAACAATGCTTTTCCTCAAGAATTCTAAAATAATTCTTCGTTATCTCCTTTATCTTAAGTGTGCAGAGTTCACCTCTCATCATATTCAGTCATAAGCTTGAGATAAGAG
Source organism: Benincasa hispida (assembly GCF_027475165.1). Lineage (NCBI taxonomy): Eukaryota > Viridiplantae > Streptophyta > Magnoliopsida > Cucurbitales > Cucurbitaceae > Benincasa > Benincasa hispida. The sequence continues at coordinate 12,878,875 of NC_143479.1, forward strand.
TTTGGAAAATATAACTCAGATTGACTCTTTTCTTAAAAGGACTAATGTTTAGTTTCAGTTGCAGCAGACCTTTTATCACAACTTCTTTCATCTCTCAAAATATTCCTATTTTTTTTTCTAAACCAGCAATGCGTTAGATGCTCTTTTTATAATAAATGCCGGATAAAAAGAAAAAATTATGAACTTACTTACCCATGCGTTGTTCCAGGTGTCCCACTTTCGTTTTGGCTTTTCCCCACGGGTGTCATGCGAGCATCCAACTCGGGTGAGAACCCTTCACAACTAAACTCATATCTAATATTCATGCATTTCAAGATATAATTTCTTCAAACTAGATAGAGGAGTTATATGGGACGCGTTGGTCTAGGAGACTTAACTTCGTTTTGGCTTGCCCCCACAGGTGTCATGCGAGCATCCAACTATGGCTAAGTGCCTGTTCCAACTAAACTCATGCCATTTTAAGGTTTTTTCTTTTGAAGTAATGACAGAAGAGTTGCATTTAACATTTTTCTTATTTTGTTCCCTTTTCTTTATGATGTACTCGTTTGATGCGTCTTAACTCAGATTTCCCTCATCCCCAAATTTGAAGATGAGCTATACTCATCCCAAATTTGGAGACCAGCTAAATCCTCATTGCTAAAAGAGAAACAAAATTTCAAAAAGGCTTTGAGAGTCTGAAAGGAGTTTAAGACTTAAAGCTTGCACGCGTTAGAAAGTAAACATAACCTTTTTAGAGAAGTTCAGACCTTGTTGATTTTTCCTAACGCCTACTCTATACTTATTGATTTCATATAGTTGATATCATTGAGGTTAGGCAGAGCACAAGACTTAGAAAATATCTAAAGAACAAAAATCAAGTATGCCAAGGTCAAACGCAAGGAACAAAATGATAGAAATTTCTCATTCATTTTCATAAATTCACATGAAGTAAACAAACAAGTCAAGTAGATACAAAAGAACAATTAAATCAAAATACAAAAATAACCAAACACCTTAAAACTCTATTGTGCTGGCACGTCATCTCTGCGTTCTTTCTCAGGGTCTTCATCCATAAAACGCAAGGGATTTCTAAGATGGGCAGGTAGTGGAGGCAGAGCAAACATTCCAACTAAGACCTGATTGATGTGTTGCGTTGTGTAAACAAATTGGTCTTGCATCCATCTTGTTTTCTGCCTTAGATAATCTCTTAGAACCCGATTCTGTTGCTAAAGACCTTCGATAGATGCGGCCAGTGGTCTGAGCTGTTCACTGATAAAAGTTTTCAACTCTTCTAAGTCTGTGCTGCGTTGAGGTGGTGTTGGTTCATTTCTTCCAATTGGGTCTTCAAAATTTGCTGCATTTCTTGACCCTAGCCCAGTTGGTTCAAAGATTATTGGAGGAGGCACAAAGTTGGGAATTGGACTTGGTTGGGGCGAATGAAGGGAATAAGGGATGTTCTGATCTATATGAGTTGGTTCTTGGTGCGCTTGATCAGGACTCCCTTCTGGCGGGGCCAATGGTGAGTCATGGAAAGTAAGATTGAGGGGTGGTTGCGCTTCTTCAAACGGAAGTTCAAGCTCAGCTTCATGTTCTTCATGCTCTGAAGCTTCATCGCTATGTTCAACAATCTAGACGCGTCTTCTTTTTGGGGCGCGTTTAGATGGTCGAGGCTTGGTTACCACTTCCTTGGTAGGTAAGGCAGGTTGATGCGGTGAACCGCGAAGTAGATGCCTCACTAACTTTATGTCTATCAAGCCATCGATATCTTCATGATCATCCCCCAGAAGGATGCCCCCGCGTTCGCACAGTGCATAGATCAGCCATGGAAAGTAGAGTTTCCCTCGTGGCTTCTTGATGCCCTTGATCTGATCCCTTATAATTCTTCCAACGTCCAAAGGGATGCACTACATGATGCAATAGGTGGCCAGGACGCGTTCCTTTGATAATGTCTCATCATGCGTTGTAGGCATGATGCTCCGTTTGATCAAGTACTACCACAAATTCGCGTCTGGAGTTAAATTCCTGGAAGCTAACATTTTTGCCCCGTTTCTCGATGTTTGCTATTTGCTTCCAGGTTTGGCTACCGTCTTTAACACATCTTCTAATTGGCTTGGCGTTGGCTACTCCAAGATGCGATTTCCTTCCGCGTCCAGATTACTGTTAATGTTGAACACTTCGTTTATCTTATCAGCTGAGAAGAGCACTAACACCCCATCAACAAAAGCTGTGTTCTTCTCCATATCAAACTCATTATTATAGAACATGCGGATGAGGTTGAGCCAAATATGGGTGTGCCCAACGCAGAATTGATTCCACCCCAATGCATTTATTGTTTCTGTTATATATATTGGCAGGGGGTGGCGCTCGAGAAAGAAGCCCTTTTCTACGAGTATGTCACTAAATTAACGCTTTCTTCCCGAGGTTTTCTTAGGTAACGCGTCGGTTACCTTGCGTATTCCTACCGCATGCTCTTTTGCTTCCCTTACCAGTTCTCTCAGTTCATTCTCCAATTCCCTTTGGAGATCCGTCTTCCTTTGCCCTTGCCTTGCGGGCTGGTAGTCTTCCAATTCTTGCCTTAAGTTGTTTTCATGCGTTGCACCCTCAGGTCTGGATGCAGATTGCTCATCTTCTTCTTCCTCCAATATCAATCTTTTTTTCCTTTTACTCTTTTTAGTTTTAAAGGCCCTTCATTCGCGTCGTATGGGCGTGGTTGAGACGCATCAGGACCAATTCTCCCTTCTTTTTTATCTTCTTCTTCCCTTTCTTCTTCTTCTAATTCCTCTTCAAGCATCATAGCATACCACTCCGCTTCGTCCAACTTAAGTGATGCATTCGGTGGGTCTGAACGCATCACCTGCTCTTCTTCTTGACTTTGATTGAGAGACGCCAAGATTGCACCAAAAACTTCCTGCTCATCCAGTCGAGCCAATCCTGCCAACTTTTCAAGATTGCGCTCTGACGCAGAACTGTTAGAGGAGGGTATGGGTGGAGTAAATGGAAGGGCCCACTGGGGTATGAGGCGTCCCAGGGGAAGATATGAGGATGGGAAAATGAGGTGGTTGGCTCAACACATCTGATTCCACTGGATAAATGGTGGCCAAGGGCTCGATAGAAAGTGGAGGTGGTGGATAGCTGGTAATGGTGCGTTGTGGACGTAGGCTGGAAGTGAATCATGCGTTGCACCCACTATAGTGATGCTATGAATGACTGGTGGTGAGGTAGGCTTGGTGTAGGGTTTGGCGGCGGCCGTAGATCACGGACGCGTCCTTGGTTTTGCACGTGTTTTGGCCCTTGGCTTGGGGGTAGTTTTGGGTTTTGGTTGAGGGGTTTTAGGTTTAGGTTGAGGGATCTTGGCCGGAGGGGTAACGATGGCTTTGGAGGCTTTGGAAGGGAGTTTTGTGGGGGCTGTGGAAGGTTTCGAAACAGACGGTCGCTGGGAAGATGTGACTCTGCCGTGTGTGGGTTTGGTTTGGGCGAGGGTTTTGGTGGTTTTTCTAGGGCTCGTCGGAGGTGAAATCAAAATAGATGACGAGGAATAGGAGCTTACCGGTGAGTCGTTCCCGAAGCTTACGGTTTAGTTCTGGCTGTCTGAGGCAGATGACATTGTGGCCGGAGAAGCTCGAGCGAATCGGAAGCGAGGGAGACGGAGAGGTTAGGTTTTTTTCCTTTTTTTTTTTTGTTTCAGAGAGCTCGAGAGTGAAAATGAAGAAGAAGAAAGCTTCGAATCGTTGGGTCCTTTTATATGCTGAGAGTAAGTTAGTGGCTGACATCAGGCAGCGCTTGACGTCTGTAATAAATGTAAAGCTGAAGGGACGTCTCGGTTATCTAAATACTCGAGTGTTTTTGTGTTCTCGGGACACGTCCCTTCAATTGGGCCATGCATTAGACTTGTGTCTATTGCATCCGTTGTTCTCAACTTGATCATACATAACTTTTAAAGAAAAACAAATAAGTTTCCAATTTTTATAAAAGCAAAAGCAGAGAACAATCAATCTTAAAACAATCAAATAAATAACTCAGCAAACTCAAACGCATCATAAAATACAGAATGCAAAAAGACAAGGATAGAGGATGCGTCCTTGGAATATATGGCGATGCAAATGCAGGGATACTTCGACGCGGGCCTCAACTGGCTTCGCGTAGTGCGAGAGATGACTTTTGGCGTTCCAGTCCATCTTCAAAGTAAGGCTTCACTCTTTGGCAGTTTACTTTGAATGCGTTGGTGCCATCTTCTTGGGTTATTTCCACAGCTCCATATGGAAAGATTATCTTAATGATAAAGGGTCTTGACCACATAGATTTTAGTTTTTCTGGAAACAAATGCAGACGTGAATTGAACAATAGAACTTTTTGGCCAACAACAAGTTCTTTCTTCCCGATGCATTGGTCATGCCAACGCTTTGTCTTTTCTTTGTACAGCTTGTTGTTCTCGTACGTGTTCAATTGCCACTCCTCGAGCTCATTGAGCTGAAGTTTGCGTTAAGCGTCCAAGTTCATGTTTAGCTACTTAACTATCTAAAACGCCTTGTGCTCCAACTCTAAAGGTAAGTGACAAGCTTTTCCAAATACAAGAGAGCATGGAGACATACCTATAGGTGTTTTGTAAGTAGTTTTGTAGGCCCAGAGTGCTTTATCCAACCTCTGTGCCCAATCCTTCCGCGTTGCATTGACGACTTTCTCCAGGATAGACTTGATTTCTCGATTTGATACTTCCACTTGACCATTTGTTTGTGGGTGGTAAACAGTGGCGATCTTGTGCCTGACATTATATGTTACAAATAATTTGGAAATGATGCGTTAATGAAGTGCATACCTTCATCGCTTATCAGGGCTCTTGGCGTTCCATAGCGTGTAAAGATGTTCCTGGTAAGAAACTTAGATACAGTGGACACATCATTCCTAGCATAGGCTATTGCTTCTACCCACTTAGATATTACGATAGGTTCAGTCTTCTCCCACTTGCTCAATCGTTTACATGATTGTTGAATCCTCTGTCTTCTGCCTGAAACCAAGTGCACACAGAGCCCACCCTCTAGATTCTCACATTGAGAATACAAAAGTATCCTTCTTGGTGGTGTCATACTCAATTCGAAGCCGTCGAGGTTCTGTGGAGGCCGTTCATGCTGTTAGAGAGTTCGTGATCGAGGAGATCACTGAGTTTGAGTGCGCAGTGTTCGTGTAGTGGAGCGGTCGTGTTGGACAAGTGTTCGAGCGGTCGTGATCAAGAAGCTTTGGCGATGAGTCTACCAACGTGCATAGAGTTTCTCCTTGATTCTTTGTATTGTTATGCTGTGATTTCTGTAGTGAATGCATAACCATATGTTTCGTTTTATGACTGTAACTGTATAGTTCATACATGATTGTAATTTGGAATGATTTTTTCCACTGCTCGTGGAAATCCTCATGATCGATTTCCTTCATAGCCATCATTGATTTGGTCAAGAAATCATTAACTTGCTTAGCAATTTTCCGTAAGTGTGACTCATCATTTTAGGCCCTAGAGTTTCGCCCCATATAGCCAATCCGAAGGGGAAAAAATCCGATTGAGGCAAAAACTAAAGTAACCCTATCCATTTCTGGAGTTCACCTTGATATTGATCGATTGCACAAAACCCATCCGAAGGGGGGATGCTCCCAGGGTGTCACGAGGGAGTGCAAGAAGATCTCATGGTGTAAACTAATGAAGGAGACCGCAGGACGTGTTGACACACACCCTTTATCCACTTACTATAAACACTCTCTCCATCCACCTTGATATTGACTCATGCAAATACCATCCGACCAAGGCACCACGAGGCCAAACATGAATCTCACGGCATGAACATTCAAGGAGAAACGTGAGTGGAATCATTGACATATCATATATATCTCTTCCTCCCAATAGTATTTTATAACCTAGGGTTTAGTCTAAAAAAACATAGCTAAGGATTTTAACTAAGTGACTTGTTAGGTTTTCCCAAGAGTAACTTTTACCTTGGAAAGTTGAAAAACTTTTGATCATCATTCATTAAACTCTTTAACGAAGTCTTTGATCAACTATCACATGCTTGCAGAAAATCTATCTAATTCACCTTTCTAGGTAAGTTCCCAGGTAGGGGTGTTCCGTTTCCGTCAGCTTAAGTACCCTAGCCTATACAGAAGCTGCCTTAGATAAAAGATCCCTTATAGATAGATTTAATAAAATTTTAATCTTTCATGGAAATCAATTTAATACTATTAAACCGATATTAAAAGATTAAACTAGGTTACTAATCTCATTAGAACCTTGAACTTGTTGGATTTTATGTCCTAAAACTCGTAGTTTGTAATATCATATTCTTGTTCAATAAAGTTGTTATTGAAAATCTTTAGTAAATTTAAATTCTATATTCATGAATCCAATAAACTAAGGATCCGAGACTTGTAGTTTAAGTTTGAACTTTATGTAGTGACATAAATATGGATCAAGTTCAAATATATATAGCTAAAATGGTCTATAGTATATGAATAAGGTTGGGTGCCTTATTCTGGGGACACTATGGATGCGACCCATTTTATAATTAGTACAAACGATGTGATCCTAAACCGTTCATGTGGAGACATGAAAATGGGGGCATCCTATGTAAAGAGTTTACATAAGACTGAACCATAAAATAGTCGTTTTTACGTTCTAAATGCCGTTTAATGTATAAAACTGACTATTTCGTTAATTGATGACCTAGGTAACTTAATCTTAATCCTGAGCAAACTATGAATTCCTGTTCACTCGGAATTATCCTTAGATCTGCATAGGTGAGGGCAGCTCATTATCGCTGGCCCAATAAGCCTCCCATTTCAGGGGTAAGATCAGGTAGATAGCTGGGAACATAGGGGCAAGACGGAATTCGCTCTTACCCATTATAGGGATAGTAGATAGGTTGTTCCCTTTAGTACTGAATCCAGGTCTTGAACAAGGTGCCCCACCCTCTCCTTGGCTCGAGAGGGATTCGGTTTATAGGTTGGACCTTAAACCAATTGTTCATTAGAGGATCAGTAGAACTTAAGGAATAAGATGTAGTCTCAGGGGTAAAATAGTTTTTATGACCCAGCCGAGATTACGAACAACCTGTGAAGGATTAACTTACTAATCATGGTTATACCAAATGGACACAAATATATCTATAGTGAGGGGAGTGCAACTACGAGATTATAGTGGAATGACCCGTTAGTTAACGAATGTTGATTAGCTCCGTCTAAAGAGTTTAGCCAGCTAATCTCGAATCGTTGGAGCCCATGATCTATAGGTCCATTAGGTTCCTCTACTAGCTCATATGTAATAAACTTAGAACAGTATGATAGAATAATTCGAATTGCTCGAATTAGGTGAAGAGAGAGAAAAATGACAAGTATATGTGATATAGTGATCGGTTTTTTAGTTTAGAGATACAGCTTTAATATTTAAATGTGATTTAAATATCAAGAATATGAATACGTTCATATTCAGAAGCTCGAAAATAATAGAAATGGTCAAAGAGTTGACTTTTGACTTTGAAAATCAAACTTTGACCGACCTTATATTCAATTGTGATTTGAATTTCGACAAAATGAATGTGGATTCATGCTCGGGAGGTCAAAATTAGTCAATACGGAAAAAATCATAAAAAGACAAAATGTTGACTTTTTAGTCAAAGTTTGACTTTGACCAAATGTCTATTTTGCCCTTTGACTAAAGTTAGTGGGAAAATCCAAACTTTTGTTGGATAATTCCACTAAATAGTGGGCTAGGTGTTGGCTTATAGTGGAGACATTAAGCCCACTTAGATAGTGGATTCTAGGTGTTGGGTTTTTGTGAAGTTTTTTCATGCAATTTTGCATGACCTTTTTCTATAAATATGGGCTTGTGTTTTTTGATTAAAAACTTTTGGAAATTTTGCAAAATTAGTTTTTAAAACTGGGCTGAAAAAAAAAACAAATCCAACCCAATTTCACTATACTATTTCCATCTTTTTTTTTCTCTCTCTTGAGTTCTTCATCCATCGGGTCCCACAACCCGGTTCTGAGTCCATAGGATAGTAGGTCAGCTCTAGTGGTTGTTCGGTTCGTGTTCGAGCGGAGATAGACGAGTTTTGGGAGCTTCAAAGGTATTATTTCAAAATAATCCTAATTAATTCTTTTGGGTTGCATGTTTAATTTGGGCAATTAGAGTAAAATCGATTCTTATTTCTACTGCACATGTCGATTTTTCTATCAAAACTTAAGTCTATCTCAATCCAATTTTAAAACCCTTTTAAAATATGAGTTCGCCTAAGTTCATTTGCAACTCTTTCTTATTGATTTTAGTTCTAATTTCCATTATAACATTTATAACAGGAAACGACCAAACCATCCATAATGCGAAGCAACACATACAAGACAGTTATAACTCTTATAAACAAGCCTAAATGTCATGCTCCGTGCATTTTTCATTCATTACTACTTTTATATAACACTTATATATAACCAAGCAACGAACCAAGCACACATGCTTCTATACACCCTTATACTATAACTCTTATAATATAAAGATGATGCATGAATATACTTTCTGCATGCATAAATATAACTCTTATATTTTAGGATGCATGCCCGTGCTCTCTTGTAATTTCATCATGCCAATAACTATATTATAACACTTATAATATATGATGCATGAATAATTGCATAACTTAAGGTGGATTTTAAATCTATATGCCATACACTGTGGCATATAAACCAACATACATCTTATGTACATTTAATAAAAAGTTGATGAACCGGGATAGTTAGCCTCAAATCCTCAAAAAACCAAAGCTAACTATTACAAAGCACAATGAGTCTCTGGTTCAAACAGACAAATCAGGTCTTGAACCGTTCGAGGGAAGAAACACGTCTCTTTGATCATGATCCTTGTGATCGCCTACACGAAAGAGTAAACGCTTTACTCAATCTGTACCAACACTTCCTAAGCTTAAACGATCATTTAGCAACGATCGTGTATCTTTGACTATGCAATGAAACATGAAGGCACGCGATCGTGCAACGCAAGCCTTAAGCGATCATCTAAATGACAACGATGTGGTGAAGCACAATCGTCTAAACGATTTCTAAGCAAGCGCAAGGTATCGTATACCAGGTGTTCATGTAGTTAGTGACTATGCGATGAGGCATGCTAACTACACAATCATTTAGTACGCGCGCCTTTTATTAAACGATGAGCATCAAATTCTGTATACGATTGTTTAACTCCAATGTCCATGTGATGGGGCATGCTAACTACATGATCGTTTAGTAAATACTACATGATTACGCAGAAATTTTCTCACGATTGTTTAGCCAATTCTGAACGATCGTTTGCCTTAGGCTACATGATACGACCAACTCTTGGTCTTCTTCCTCAATGAGAACCACATCTTCATGCTTCAAAACTTCATCATGAACGACTCAATAAACTCAAACACTTTGAATTACAGACTCAATTGCTTGTTAATTATGCCCAAAAATGCAGGGGCCCTTACAAATTAACACTTTGTAATCATAAAGAAAGCTTTAAACAAAGGCAATTAACCCATAAACATTCATCAACACATCCACAAACGCATTTAACTCTTAAACGCAAACAGAAACCTTAAAATCCACCACGACTGTAAAAGAAGTTCAAAACAGAAATGGTATTTAGAATATTAGAACAACCTGGCTCTGATACCAATTGAAGGAAATAAAACATGAGGATTTCCATGAGCAGCGGAAGAGGTCGTTCCAAATTCCATTCGAGTGAACATAAATAATTACAGTACGAGAACAGGAACTAACAGGTCATGCACAACTAGAACTTACAATATGTTTTAGGATGATACAAAGGATAGAGGATGCATACCTTTGAAGAAACATTCTTTACGAATCCATCGATCAATCTCCTATGCGTCTAAGAACAGCAACTCTCGAATGTAACGACTGGAACAAAGTACGAACACAACGAACGACCAACAACTCCTCAAAATTAATCGAGTCCAACTCGATTATGAACTCAGTGAGAACATCACCACAATGGTTACCTTGGTATTCTCGGTGTGAGAATCTAGGAGTTGTGGGCTCTGTATGATCTTGGCTTGAGGAAGAGACTGGAGGACAACAATCGTGCAGACGATCGAGCAAGTGGGAGATAAGATGTTGTCTATCATATAGACGAAGTGCTCGATCGTGTAGCAAACGACGACCTATCGTATAGACTTAGCCACTCGATTGTTTAGCTACAATCAGTTGATGAACTATCGTATAGTCAAAGCTCCACGATCGTTTAGTCTCTGCACAGCTTAGTGAAACTCTTTCACTTAATACTTGTCTCTGAGTTCTTTTCAAATCAAGTAACTTCTAATTTTAGGTAAAGAATTTTCCTTTTATCTCACGGTTACCATTAAACCACCAATAACCTCCCACTCAATTGGTTATTAGAGAAAAAGATTTAATTATCATATAATTAATATATTATAAATATGATAACCAACTTACCATATTATATTTATAACCTATTATTTCATCTCATGAAACATACAAACCATAGTTCTTTTTCTATTTTATGTTACTTAATGTAAATCATATTTACATTAATCCTCCACTTGATGTATCTCATACATCACACCAATTATATCATATATAATTATATTTTCTCTTGTTAATTCGAACACTTCAAACTAACCCCAAGAACGGATTCTCAACTTGAATCCATTGAGCTACCAAGGAGACCTTATGGACCTATAGCTTGAAGCTCTAACGGCACGTGAATAACTGACTAAACTCTTTAGTCACGGGATTCACCATCCGTTAACTGCCAGAAACTCCACTAAAAACCGACAGCTGCATTCTTCTCACTACATTTCTGTGTCCATATTAACCAATCAACATTGCGATAACCCTTCACATATCGCTCGTAAGTACAGTTGGGTCAATTTACCGTTTTGCCACTGTAGTTACATCTAACTCCTTAAGTATCATTGATTCCTCTAAAGAACAATAAGTCATAATCCTACTATGACTGGGTCCTCTCTTCCAAAGAGAGGATGTGGCCACTATGTTCAAGACCCGGGATCAACCCTTAAGGGAACAATCTACCTACTTACCCCTGCTTCGAAGAAGAAGTGAATTCCGTCTTATGTAACTGAATTCTCAGCTCCCCATTCAGACAAATCCCCAAAAAGGCAGGCTTGTTGAGTTAGTAATCTGGCCACTCTCACCTATACTAATCAAATGACTGCCCTTAAAGGTAGGAGTTCCCAAAACACTCAGGATTAAGGTCATGTCACCTACGGTCATTTAAGTGAGATACAGTCTTAGTTATCAACGACGTTATATAAAGAGACGAATCATCTCGTGGTCCAGTCTTATACAAACTCTTTGTATAGGACATCCCTGCTCGTATGTCTCCACATGAATAGTCAGAATCAGGCCATCTCTAGTAGTTTACAACACTTATAAACCTATACAAAGTGGGTCGTATCCGTAGTGTCACTAGGATAAGGTATCCCTTCTATATCCTTATACTTCTTTTAGGTTATTACTTAAGGCATGATTCACTTGTATATCTCAAATACATGCTTAAGTTTACATATAATAACCATGGATCTTTGTTTATTGGATATGAGTAAATGCAAATAAAATAACTTTTATTTTATTACAATGTGTACAAAGTTTACAAACTACGAGACTCTGGGAGAATTAGGACACCAATCCAAACATAAAGATCGATAACTGCACTCTTCGCACTATAGATATATTTCTATATCCATTGAACATAACCAATCAATAGTACGATGACCCTTCACAAATTGCTCGTAAGTACAGCTGGGCCAAATTACCTTTTTGCCCTTGCACTTACCTCTAACTCCTTAAGTACCACTGATCCCTCTAATGAACAATAGATCATAGCCCCACTATGACTAAACCCCTCTTGGGCCAAGAGAGGGTGTGGCGCCACATTTTTCAAATTTTGAAATCAGCCCTTAAGGGAGCAATTTATCTACTTACCCTTGCTTCGAGAAATGAGTGAATTCCATCTTGTGTAGTTGAGTTTCCAGCTCCCCAATCAAAAGAATCCCTAAAATGGTAGGCTTGTTGAGTCGGCGATCTAGCCACTCTCACCCATACAAATCAAAGGACCGTCTTCAAAGGCAGGTGTTCACAACTCACTCAAGATTAAGGTCATGTTACCTATAGTCATCCTAGTGAAATGAAAATCTCTATTATGAACGATGTTATATAATGAGACTAAACATTTCGTGGTCCGGTCTTATAAAAACTCCTTTGTATAAAATATCCCCGCTCGCATGTCTAATACATGAATGATCAGGATTGGATCATTTGTAGCACTTTACAACAATTGTAACACCTACAAAGCGGGCCATACTCGTAGTGTCACCAGGATAAGGTATCCAGCCTTATCCATATACTACAGACCATTTAGGTTATCACTTAAACATGATCCACCTGTATGTCTCCACATACATGTTTAAGTTACAACGATAACCTTGGATGTTGGTTTGTCGGTTTGTGGTTAATGCAACTAAAATATCACATATTCCATAGACAAAGTGAATAAATATCAAATATTATTTATCACATACAAGTTTGTTCATACAAGGTTTACAAACATAGGATCCTACAAGATTTAGGGCATCAACCCCAACAGATATTTGTGGACCTATTAACCCACCAAGTGGACCATTTAGATATTTTATGGTATTAATAGATACATCTAGTAGATGGTCACATGTGTGTTTATTATCAAGTCGAAATGTTGCATTTGCAAGATTATTTGCTCAAATAATTAAGTTAAGAGCACAATTTTCTAATTATACAATTAAGACCATTCGTCTTGATAATGCTGGTGAATTTACATCCTTAGCTTTTGATAATTATTGTATGTTACATTAGAAGAGTTTCGAACTTTAGTGTTGGTATTAAAGCCCTTTAATGTCGGTTGTCTTTAATCAATTTTAATGTCAGTTTAAACCGACATTAAAGCCCAAAATTATTGTCCATTTTTTATGATTATTGTCCGTTTTTCTAATGCCATTGTCCATTTCATTTTTAATGTCGGCCACAAAGTTTAACCGTAGAACATGACACATCATTATCGAACGATGTGGCTACTGCAATGAAGCACGTGTGACATAATATTAATGTATGAAATGTAAATCTATTACATTTAATCCACAAATTATGATATAAAAATTTTTATTTAAAAAGTCGAATAATTCAGGCCTAAAAAACACAAATTACAAGTAATACAAATATTATGTTTTTACAAATATTATGAGTTTACTGTCCCTCTCCACTTGGTAAGTATGGATCCCTTCATAATTCTTCTTGAACAAACCCCCCAGCTTCCGCAGTGTATGGTTATAGGCATCTTTGTTTGACCACTGTTGTTCAAAAGATCACAAGCAAAAAAGGTTTATGACAAAGGATTGAAAGTGAAAGTGTGATCGAAATTCATATTCAACTAACCGTGTTTATTGGGAATGTGCATAAATGGTACATTCAAGGCAAAATTCTTGTAGTGAATGTGTTGGATCTAGAGTTCCTCAAGAAAAAGCATAAAGAGGTTGCGATACCAAATCTTTACTCCTTTGTTGCACCTGCAAAACAAGATATGAGTTTCCTAGATATGAGTTACGAAGACGATGGAAAATTTTCGGCAGCATAACGATGTTACCACAACAAAAACTCAAATCTGATTACTCACTTGACTTCAAATCTCAAAAGTTGTCACATGAGCATTCGATCTTATACCTCCAGATTCATGGACTCAGTTCCTATCAATGAAAAGAAAAGCCAAAAAACAAAAACTCAGCAAAGTTCAAAATTCCATCAATCCAAATAAATATCGCCATAAATCGTGTCCTTAGTGTTAGACTCTTTCTATAAATACTTCAAGAAAAGCTAACAATGAATAAAATACCTAACAGATGGAAACATATCACAAATCTAACATATAGTTCTATGGAGCAATAACAAAATCTAAACATCCAACAATCAATCAATAGATCAGAATTTACACATAACAAAATTTAGGATTTACACATCTAAACATTTGTTCTTCTTCGAGCGATGTTCTTCAAGACCTATAGTATTTGGAAAAAGAGATTTCTCTAATACAAATTAATTTTGTTGCTTCTTCAAGTTCATAAAATATTCTGAAATAATATAGAAACAATTACATAATACTTATATTTCTCAAAAATTACGAAATGACTCCATAAATCCCTACCTACCCTATGTGAAGAATGTCTAAAGAAACCTACAAGGAGAGTTTTGAAGTACTAAACTAGAACAAAAATCTTGAAGTAAACAAACCCAAATACCCATTTTGCCTATTTCTTCTTTGAAAAAAAAACAACACAATAGCAAAAGTATGAGTACAATTTTAAATCATACAACATTTCAGTTTTACGTTCTGAAAGTTACTATTTTACTGCATGAGATATGCATAGTATGAAACAAAGCATGAGATAGAACTTCTTCAAGTAACTTCATCAATGTTCTTGTCCAACAATGCTTACATCCATCAGCTTTAAGGCTTATATCACACAATAATTGCAGTAAACGTTCCAAAAGTTTATTGACAAAATTGTGAAATCCTGTTTTCTTGGTAAGGTGAGTCCACAAAAATTTAGCAAAAGGTTCAAGCATTATGCACGAAAATTTAATAGCAAAAATGGCTACATCTCCACCTTCCAAGTTATTTACATAAATTATGTGAAGAAACTCGAACATTGCATCAATTGTAGAAATCCAAGCATCTAAATTATAGGGATTAAGTTCTAATTACAAACCATAGATACTAAATTTTAACTATATAACATTGGTTCCACCATGTACAAGTAAAACTACAACAACAAGAATACTGGGGTGGGTCACTCCATTTTTCAAATTGAACCCTAATTTGTTCAACAGAAGCAGCAAAATAAACGACAATGAACTCAATTAGGCATCAATTCATTTTAGTCAAACAATACAATGAGGTAACCGATTCTCATGTTTCATCAAAGAGAAAATACATACAAATGAGGAAATATATACTTGATTGGAGTCAGAATATCCTTTCAAACTTCCTTTGGACCATTTTATTTTTCTGTCTTTTTAATCTCATCCGTTTCTACACTAAAAATTATCAATATCACACAAAATGATGGTGTATAAGATGTCAGAGTCCAAAGATCGTTTAGCCAGTTACCAAGAACCAAGAAAAATTGTGCCTATCTTATAGGCATTGTTAGAGTGGTTCAACAATGTCTATATCTACTAAAGCATATCAGAGCCGTCAATTCAGTCACAAAGAAAGATGATAAAGATAATAATTGATTGCTATATTTTTTCAATATATCAACTGTCATAGACTGTGCATCATCATGACACACGACTCTCACCTACAATAAGTACTGAAAAATACACCATAACACCATTCTCCTATAAACATAGAAAATTGCAAGATCTCCTGAGGAATGTTGTTAATTTTCAACTGTGGTGTCCTGTCCTCGGTACTCATTCAGCTCAGTAAGCAAGTGATTATTCCTTAACATTTCATTTTCAAGTTGGTAATAAACTCTCAAGGGTTTAGTTTGGTTACTTTAACAGAGCAAGTCATAAAAAATTTTGATAGAAATAGAGAAATAAATAAAGAGTTACTAATGTATAAAATGTCCAATCAGCAAGTTCATAAAGTACTCACACCCTGTCTAGGGGCCACCAAACCTTTATTCTCCTACCAACCAATTCCTCTCCTACACTTGATATGTCCATTACCTGAAACGAACTTAAATAATACAAGTTAGCAGAAGCCACACAAATATATCTTTAAACAAAAAAGGATATGCATCTGAGTGGTGAATCAGGATTTTCTTTGTATGTGTTAAAAGTTAACATACTACGAAGTATAATCCACTTGTCTATGTGATATAATAGCAATGCCCAAATAACAGCCTACGACTTAAGCTTCCAAGACTAATACTTCAATCAAATTCTCACATGTACCTCAGTGTCAATGTCATATGAAAATAAACAGAGACAGAAATGTCTCAAGAAAGTACCCTCAAAGCATGTGAGTGTCATAGTTATGGAAGTGGACAAAGGAAGATTATAAAAGTCTTACCTCTTTTTCCACAATGGCATGCTTCCTTGTAGCTTTTGCCTGGGGGGTTTCTTCCAAGTAATCATCACCATCTAACTTGGCAGATTTGGAATCCTTTACCAATTCAGAATGTGGAGAGACGCCATAAGGTGGTGGAACAAAAGAGTAAAGGAGATATTTTATTAAATATGTACTTCAAGTTCAATGTGTGGTTTAATGATGAATAAGGAAGGAAGAACATTTGGTGTACCTCACAGGTTGATGGTTTATGAATATAAAAAATAACGTGCTTCTGCTAAAAACAGACCACAGATGGACGGCACCACAGCTGGACGACCACAGACGGATGGCACCATGAACGAACGACCAGGGACGGATGGCACCATGAATGAACGACCACAGACGGACGGTGCACAACCACAGACGGACGACGGGCAACCTGATTCGCACGGCCAAGCTTGGACGACGGACTGCCTTTTGCATGACCAGGGTTTGGGTAAGAGAGAAATGAAATGGTTTGGCACGAGAATGAAAATAGAAAAATTAGGGCTTTTTCATTAAAGTAAGAAAAAGAAATAATAAATTAGACCTTTAATGTCGGTTTTAAACTAACATTAAAGCCTGTCTTCAATGTCGGTTTAAAACCGACATTAAAGATCCGTGTTTTTTTTTTTTAAAACCGACATTAAAGGCCAGAATTCTTGTAATGTTAATTGGGATAAGTGTTGAACATCCTAAAACTCATGTTCATACACAAAATGGTCTAGCAGAATCATTTATAAAAAAATTTCAATTAATTACAAAACCATTACTTATGAGAGCTAGGCTTCTTTCATCTGTATGAAGACATGCTATTTTACATATATTGTCACTTATGCGCTTTGGGCCAGTAGCTTATTATAAGTACCCACCATTACAAGTAGCTTATGGTCATGAGCCAAATAATTTCCATCTGAGAACTTTTGGATGTGCAGTATATATTCCAATTGCTCCACCCCAATGTACTAAGATGGGTCCTCAAAAAAAGTTAGGAATATATGTTGGATATGATTTCCATTCCATTATTAAATATCTTGAGCCCCTGACGGGTTATGTATTTACTACACGATTTGCTGATTGTCATTTCAACGAGACAAAATTTCCAACATTAGAGGGAAGAATTAAGAAATTGGAAAAATAAATTACATAGAATGCATTGTTATTGTCTCATTTAGATCCATGTACAAATTAATATGAACTTAAAATTCAGAAAATAATTCATTTGCAAAATATAACAAATCAATTACCAGAGGCATTTATCGATGCAAACAAAGTAACTAAGTCACATCTACCAGATGCAAATGTTCCATAAAAAATTGATATCCCAATACAACATGTTGTCACTAATAAGTCTGGAATACGTTAGAAGCGTGGTAGACCAGTGGGTTCCAAAGATAAAAATCTTCGAAAATGAAAAATAATTATTAGTAAAAAAAACTTGGTTGAGGATGTAAATATCCATGAAAAAATCTTCGATATGACTCGTGAAATACCTAAAGATAATAATGAGATTTCAATAAAATATGTTATGACAGGAAAAAGATGGAAGTGAACTAATATAGTTATTGATAATATTTTTACGTATAATGTCGCTCTTGATATTATATCTGAAAATGAGGATCCTAAACTAAAATATATTGAAGAATGTGGACTTAAAAAAGGTTGGCTTCAATGGAAAGAAGCAATTGAAGCAGAATTAAACTCACTTTCAAAACAGCAGGTTTTTTGACCAGTAATCCGAATAGCAGATGGTGTTAAACCTATGGGATACAAATGGGTATTTGTGAGAAAAAGAAATGAAAATAATGAGGTCATAAAATACAAAAAAAGACTAGTTGCACGACGTTTTTCACAAAGATTTGGTATTGATTATGAGGAGACATATTCTCCAGTGGTGGATGCAACCACACTAAGATATTTAATTGGTCTGATTGTGTATGCAAAAGTCTGGATATGCATCTTATGGATGTAGTCACAACATACTTATATGGATCTCTTGATAATGATATTTTTATGAGAATCCTAGAAGGATTTAAGGTACCTGAAACATATACATCAAATTCCTAGGAATTGTATTTAATAAAGTTATAGAGATCACTACATGGATTGAAACAATCAGGACGGATGTGGTACAATCGCCTGAGTGGATATTTGTTGAAAGAAGGATATCAAAATATTCCAATATGTCCATGTGTTTTTATAAAGGAATCACAACATGATTTGCTATTATGATTGTATATTAATTAGAATTCCTGGAGAGCTTTCAAAGGCAATAGAATATCTTAAGAAAGAATCTGAGATAAAAGATCTCGGAAAAACAAAATTTTTCCTTGGTTTGCAATTTGAGCATTTAACAGATGAAATATTTATTCATCAGTTAACTTATATAGAAAAATTTTGAAAAGATTTTATATGGACAAAGTATATCCATTAAATATTTCAATAGAAGTCCATTCATTGGATATAAAGAAAGATATATTTCGACCACGAGACGATAATGAAGAACTCATTGGTCCTGAAGTACCATATCTTAGTGCAATTTGTGCATTTATGTATCTTGCTAATAATACAAGACCGGATATTGCATTTTCAGTAAATTTATTAGCTAGATATAGTTCTTCTCCTACAAAATGACATTGGAATGAAATTAAGCATATACTCTATTATCTCCGAGGAACAAGCGATATGAGTTTGTTTGATTCAAATAAATCAAACTTTGACCTAGTTGTTGTGCAGATTTTGGATATTTATCTAATCCACACAAAGCTAGATCTCAAACAGGTTATCAGTTCACATGTGGAGGAATTGCTATATCATGGCGATTGATGAAACAGACCATAACAACTACTTCCTCAAATCATGCTGAAATTTTTGCAATTCACAGGGCTGTTCGAGAATATGTATGGCTAAGATCAATGACTCAACACATTCGTGAAACATGTGGGTTGCCTTCTAATAAAAATCTTCCAATAATATAATACAAAGACAACATAGCTTGCATAGCCAAAATCAAAGGAGGATATACTAAAGGAGAGAACAAAACATATTTTACTGAAGCTTTTCTATAGTCATGATCTTGAAGAAAATGGCGACATCACTGTACAACAAATTTCTTCAAATGATAACCTGACAGACTTATTTACAAAGGCAGTACCAACCACAACTTTTGAAAAATTGGTGCACAATATTCTCAGAGATCTTAAGTGATGTTTTCATGATGGGGAGTAAATATGTATATATTACATGAAATATGTACTCTTTTTCCTTCACTAGGATTTTTTCCATTAGGTTTTTCCTAGTAAGGTTTTAACGAGGCATATTTCATATATATATGAGCATCTAAAAGGAGAATTATAAATATTATAATAATAAATAGATGTCTATTGCTTAGTGTCCTAAAAACCAAGTGTCCATCTTTATGTTGTCCATATGGCTTGTAGTTATTCATGTTTGGTGTACATGTAAGACCACATCCTACTTGACACTGCCTATAAATAGTGGTATTTCGTGAATCTTAAAATCACACACATTAGTGAGAAATCCACTTCAAATTTCCACCAAATTTTCATAACTTTAGTTATTTTATTTTATTTATTATTATAATATATTTTCTCCATATTCGTTGTGCTTCGTTGTGCTCCTCAATTTTACAACAATTTGAATGGTTGTAGCAATTTATAATATTCTGGTGGTGTTCAGTTTTAAATTTTTGTACTACACCATTTCCGTCCCTATTTTCTTGCTCATTTTAATGAAATTCTATTGGGTATTATTTTTGAGAAATTATAAAAAATAACTCATATAAAAGTTTTTATCTTTCGTGAATAACACTCTTTTTCACAAATCTTTACAACAGTTTTTCTCAATTTTCACAGTCGAGATTAATACCGAGATTCGAATAAAAATTTAACTTGTTCTTGACATCTAAACCATTGATTTTTTCTGAACTTTGTTAGTGGAATCTCGACTAATACGAAGACTGAGATTGTACACAATCTTTTTCAAATCTTACATAATCTTTTACTATTTGCTTGTTCTTCCTTGAGAGTTGGAATTATATAGGAAAAGATTATATACAATCCCGTTGGAAATTTATAATTAGATATAAATGAAATGCGGAAACTAAATTATATCTTAAATTTTCACTTCCACAGGTAAGAGCCAAAAAAAATGAAAAGAGAACGACACCGGAAAATTATACTGATTCGCCCTAAACTCGAGATCATGTCTAGTCTTCTGCAACTACAGAATCTACTATAATGAAGATTGCAAAATTCCAAAAATTCGTGCTACAAAACTCTCCCAAATAGGCCAACACAAACTATTTGATTTCTTACACCACAACTCGATATTTTAGAATTAGCAAAAAAAAAGAGAAAATACCAAGATTAAAAGAAAAATACATACTGTCTTCTTCTTTTTCACTGCCTCAAACGCAAAACTGCTAAAAAAAAAAAAAAGATGTGCTTCTGCCGTAAAAAAAAAAAAATTGCTGACTGCCACTTTTGATTTGTGGTCCTCCAATTCTCGGTTGAAACACATAAAAATATGTGCTTGTTAAATACCTATGACTCACATGGGCCTGAGCCCAATTTATTCTCACTTTTTTTTTTTTTTTTTTGTGTGCAGGTGACATATGATTAGGAATGAAAAAAAATACTCCAATTTTGACTTTAGTCAAAATTAATTTATTTTCTATTTTAACTTTGGTCAAAATTCATTAATTAAAATTATATATGTATAACTAACCTATTAATTATAATTATATATATAATCAACTCAAAATTGCAATTATAATCTCACACACATACATATATTTCCATTCTATCATATGTGTTTCCATAAAGTTTTGTCTCCACAATCTCAACATTCTTTCACTTAGAGACAAAATGACGATCTTTCCTCCCACTGCAATAAAAAACTCACCAAACTCCAAGACTTAACTCCCACTACAACTATTATCTCTGATCTTCTTGAAAAACTCCAAGATTCAACATAAAACATGTAAAATCAACAAAGTAACAAAACAGGAAACCATCAGAAAAATAATTGTAGCTCATCTATTCTTGCTCCAAAGTATGAGCAAGCTACGTGGAACTATCTCCCAAACATAAAAGACAGTCATGTACTCCCACTTCAACTAACTGGTACCAACTGACATCTTCTTCAATCTCGAACACTTGTTCTTGAAGAAGACACATTCTGTAAATGGTCTAACTCCTTCCTTCAAACCTGCTATCAAGCTGGAGACTTTATCCTTCACCTTAGCAACTGCTCTGGTCTTCCATTTTGACTCCCTTATTCGCTTCTGCGACTTCATCAATTCATTCGATTGTTTGAAAATTGGGGATTCATGATAGCCATCAACTCCCTTTCTCGGACTTCCCAATTTCTTTTGAACTGATGGACCTTGATTTGACTGATCAACACTGGTAATCTTGCCGTTGGCTCAACTTGTAAGATTGTATCAACAGCAGTGGAAGAACAAGGATCATCTAAGCACTCAAATTCACTAATTTTGACAAAATATAAAGCATGCTTTTGCATAAACAAGTGGGTTTCAAGACATACCTCTTGTAGAACTTCTTCAAAACTCTTTCATCAGCGGCTATCTTCTCCAATCTTGTTGTAAACCACCTCAAGATCTTCCCCACTATTCTCTTGGTGCTCTAGATTGAGTTGTGGAACTCAAAACAAGTTTGAATTAAGGGTAGAAGGAGAAATGTTCACTACAGAAAACTAGCTGAAGAACTCTTTCTTCAAACCCAATTTTCTCTCAAAATCTCTATTTATTGCATGTCCGATTTTCACTCCAATCTCCTCACTATATTGCAGATCAACATGCAAAGGAGTGAGTTGCATGAGTTGCAGCTCATGCTTGGAGAAGACAAAGACAAGAAGATGCAATATGTGTGAGCTAGTTCAAAGATGGATAATGAAAAATCTTCATTTTCCATTTAAGTGTTTTGTTTTCTTTTCATTTTTCAATTTTATCTCAAAAATCAAATTTTGATTTTATAAAATAAAAATTAATTAATTTCATAAATTAATTATTAAATAGAACTTAATTAATTTAATATTAAATATTAAATTAATTTTAACACATATCTATCTTTATATATTTAAATCATATTTAAATATATATAAATTCTCCTATTCCGTTTAATTCTTAATTAAACACATAATTCTATCTCATGTAATTAATAATTTCTCTTAATTCTAATTTGAACGTTTCAAATTAACTTATCACGCTATTCTAGAGCTAGTCCGTTACAAGCTAGTAGGAGACCTTGCAGACCTACAGATCATGGTCTCCAACGATCCAAGATTAATTGGCTAAACTCATTAGACCAAATTAATCCTCATTCGTTAACTAATGGGTCATTCCACTAAAGCCCGCTAGAAAGACTTTCTTACTTAGCTTAGTTCTCCTACCCCCTCTGAGGAGAGGAACCTCACCGAAGCCTGCCGAGACCCCCCGGGCAGAAGCTTCACGACATTTTCTAAAAACGTTGCACTCCTCTCACTGTAGATATATTATGTCTACATGATTTAACCATAATCAACAAGTTGACCCTTCACAGGTTGTTCATAATAACGGTTGGGTCAAATATCTTTTTTACCCCCGAGATTACGTCTTATTCCTCAAGTTTCTATTGATCCTCTAATGAATAACTGGTTTGTGATCCAATCACCAAACCAAACTCTCTCAGCCTAGTGAAAGGGTGGGGCCCCTTGTTCAAGACCTAGATTCAGTACTTGAGAGAACAACCTTTTTCCTATCCCTAAATCAGGTAGGCGTGAACTCCGTCTTGCACCCTATATCCCCAACTATCTATCCGGTCTTATCCCTGAAATAGGAGTCTTATTGAGCCGGCGTTGTTGAGCCAACCCTCAACTATGAAAATCTAAAGGAAATCCCGAACAAACAGGATTTCATAGTTAGCTCAGGATTAAGATTGAGTTACCTAGGTCATCTAGGTGAAATAGTCAATCTTAAATAGTAAATAGCATTATAAAGTAAGAGTGACTTATTTCTTGGTTCTGATCTTATACGAACTCATTGCATAGGATGCCCCTACTCCTCATATCATAACATGTACGAACTAGGATCACATCGCATGTAGCACTTTACAACTCTTTGTAACAACTACAGAGTAGGCTGCATCCAATGGTGTTACCAGAATAAGGTACCCAACCTCATTCATGTACCATAGATCATTTTGACTATTTACTTGAACCCGATCCATTCTTATGTCTCCACATAAAGTTCAAGTACTCATACAATAGTCATTGGTCTTAGTTTATTGGATTTAGACTTTCATACAATCTATGAGATCAATAACAAGTATATTGATAATAGAAAATGTTTATTATTTTACAAACTGTGAGTTTTTAAGACATAAAAGCCAACACAACTGTATCTCTAAACCTGCCATCTGCAGCTTTAACTGGCATCAACCGTCTCTCTGGTCCTTTGACAACACTAAATTGACATCCGTACAGTGTGGAATTTATGTGGCCAACTTTCACTACCTGGGATCCCAAATATGATTTTATACTAGTGACTACCAAACTCACACCTGTAATCCTCATCATCCAACTTGCCAATAGAGATGAGATTTATTTTCATCCTAGGCACAAACCTGATATCTCATAGTACTAACTTTTCTCCAAACTTTGACTTCAGATTAATGTTCCCAATCCCAACGATCTTGGAAACTCTTTCATTCCCCATTCTCACTAGACCATGATGTCCTGATGTGAAAGATGTGAATTTGAAGTTATATGTACAGAAATTTCACTATCAGTTGTCCATTTAGATGAGTGGTTACTACTTTGGTGTAACTCTCAACATATGCATAGATTTATAGTTACTTCTTCAGTTTCAACCAAATTTACCTTCTGTTTCTTTTTCTAGTCCTCTTTTGATTTCCTACATTGATTTTTGAAGTGGCCCTTTTGTGATAGTAAAAGCACTTTATCTCCTTATTCCTATTTCTCAACTTCTTATTACAAGTACTTGACCCATCATTTTCAGAGTCCACCTTGCCTTTACTTTTAATCACCACTAAAGCTGAACCTACAATATATTTTTGTTGGATTTTATGTCCTAAAACTCGTAGTTTGTAAATTAATAAACATATTCTGTTTTGTTTTTCGATAAAATTGTTATTGAAATTATAATCTTGAATCCAATAAACTAAGGTCCTGAGGCTATTGAATGTAGTTTGAACTTTATGTAGTGACATAAATGTGGATCAAGTTCAAATATATAGTCAAAATGGTCTATAGTATATGAATAAGGTTGGGCGCCTTGTTCTGGGGACATTATGGATGCAACCAACTTTGTAGTTAGTACAAACGATGTGATCCTGAATCGTTCATATAGAGATATTGAGTGGGGGCATCCTATGCAATGTGTTTGCATAAGACTGAACTATGAAATAGTCACTTTTTACATTCTAAATGTCATTTTATGTATAAAACTGACTATTTTGTTAATTG
Organism: Benincasa hispida; assembly: GCF_027475165.1. NCBI lineage: Eukaryota > Viridiplantae > Streptophyta > Magnoliopsida > Cucurbitales > Cucurbitaceae > Benincasa > Benincasa hispida. The sequence continues at coordinate 12,903,500 of NC_143479.1, forward strand.
ATGACCTAGGTAACTTAATCTTAATCCTGAGCAAACTATGAACTCCTGTTCACTCGGAATTATCCTTAGATCTGCATAGGTGAGGGCAGCTCATTATCGCTGGCCCAATAAGCCTCCCATTTCAGGGGTAAGATCAGGTAGATAGCTGGAAATATAGGGTGCAAGACGGAATTCGCTCTTACCCGTTATAGGGATAGTAGATAGGTTGTTCCCTTTAGTACTGAATCCAGGTCTTGAACAAGGTTCCCCACCCTCTCCTTGGCTCGAGAGGGATTCGGTTTATAGGTTGGACCTTAAACCAATTGTTCATTAGAGGATCAGGGGAACTTAAGGAATAAGATGTAGTCTCGGGGGTAAAACGGTTTCTATGACCCAGCCGAGATTACGAACAACCTGTGAAAGATTAGCTTACTAATCATGGTTATATCAAATGGACACAAATATATCTATAGTGAGGGGAGTGCAACTACGGAACTATAGTGGAATGACCCGTGAGTTAACGAATATTGATTAGCTCCGTCTAAAAAGTATAGCCAGCTAATCTCGGATCGTTGCAGTCCATGATCTATAGGTCCATTAGGTTCCCCTACTAGCTCATATGGAATAAACTTAGAACAGTATGATAGAATGATTTGAATTGTTCGAATTAGGTGAAGAGAGAGAAACCGACAAGTATATTTGATATAGTAGTCGATTTTCAGTTTAGAGATATAACTTTAATATTTAAATGTGATTTAAATATTAAGAATATGAATACGTTCATGTTCGGAAGCTCGGAAATGATGGAAATGGTCAAAGATGTAAAAAGTCAAAGAGTTGACTTTTGAATTTGAAAAGTCAAACTTTGACTGGCCTTATATTCAAATGTGATTTGCATTTCGAGTAAATGAATGCGGATTCACTCAGGAGGTCAAAATTAGTCAACACGAAAAAAATCATAAAAAGTCAAAATGTTGACTTTTAGGTCAAAGTTTGATTTTGACAAAATGACTATTTTGTCCTTTGACTAAAGTTAGTGGGAAAATCCAAACATTTGTTGGATAATTCCACTAACAAAATAGTGGGCTAGGTATTGGCTTATAGTAGAGACATTAAGCCCACTTGGATAGTGAATTTTAGGTATTGGATTTTTATGAATTGATTTCATGCAATTTTTGTATGGTTCTTTTCTATAAATATGAGCTTTGAATTTGGATTAAAAAATTTTGCCCATTTTGCCAATTTTAGTTTTAAAATTTAGGCTGGAAAAATCACAATTTTGGATAAAAATTTTCAACCCAAACCCAACCCAAAATTCCATTTCTTTTTCCATCACTTTTCTCTCTTTCGGGCTCTTCATTCATCGGGTCCCACAACCCGGTTCTGAGTCCAGAGGATAGTAGGTTAACTCTAGTGGTGGTCCGGAAGAGTTCGGGTCGAGATTCAGCGTGGAAAAGCGATTTTTCGGGAGCTTCAAAGGTAATTTTTAATTTATTATTTTTTCCTTCAATTGCATGCTCTTTTCCTTTAAATTAAAAGCAATTAGAGTGTAATTAGATCTTTTTTCCGCTGCATATATCTCGTGTTCCATCAATTTTCTTTACTACTATTTTCTTATGAATTTCTTCAGATACAGCTGAATCACAAATCCCTAAAAACTTGAAAGTGTTATCCCCTATTAAATTAGATACTGTAGTTTTCATGGTCTTCCAACTATCTAGGTAAATACATCAATAATTGAATAGCATATACCTCATCAGTAAATTTTATCTTAACAAATTTTAACTGACTAATTAAAATGGTAACCTCATTTGTATAGGAATTTACAGAAGCATCCTCAGCCATTTTCATATTGAAATACTTCTTAAGAAGATAAGCCTTACTGTTGTCATATGGTTTACCTGTTTGCAAGCGCTTCCATCAACTTCATTGCATTAGTCTCGTCGGCTACAAGACTAGCAACATTCATTGACAAACACATCCTAATTATTGCAACTGCTTCTTCATTCGAGTTCTCCCAATCTTCATTTGAAATCCCTTTTGGTCTCTCCTTTATGCTTTATGCAATTTATTGTAAGTCAATAAATCTTTAACTTGCATCTTCCAATAACCAAACTTTTTCCCATCAAATTTCATGATTCCTTCGAAAACTCTTGTCTATGATAATTTCATGACTTCTATATTGGGCTTGATTCCCTAAAACTCGTAGATATTGAATGTAATTAAATGACCGTCATTAATAAATAGTTAACAATGTTTTTCTCCATAAGTGTTATTGATATTTTATTTAATTTTGTCTTATTAACCCTAAAATCCAATAAATTAACATCCTAGTTTGTCTTATGAGTCTTGAACTATATGTAGAGACATATAGGGATCAATGTTCAAGATACAGCCTAAAGGTTCTATAGTATAGAGGTAAGGTTGGGTACTTTATCCGGGTAACACTATGGATATGACCCACTTTGTATTTGGTACAAACGTAGTGATCTAATGCATTCGTGTAGGAGACACGCGAGTGGGGGGTATCCTGGGTTATGAGTTTGCACAAGACCGGACCGTGAAATAGAAACCACTAGATGTAACTCTGTTGACTAGTTAGGTTTCTATTTCAATAGGATGACCTAGGCAACTTAGTCTTACTCTTGAGTATATTATGAACTCCTGTTCACGAGAGATTGTTCTTTGATTTGTGGGTGAGAGTGGCCAGTTCGCCGACTCACTATGCCTACCATTTTGGGGATAAGACCGAGTGGGTAGCTGGGAACATAATCATACAAGATGGAATTCACTCCATGCTGATTTCAGGGTAAGTAGATGAGGGTTCTCTTAAGTGGTGTCTCCGAAACTTGAACAAAGAGACCTACCCTCTCACTGGCCCGAGTGGGGTTTCTGTTTAATGGTTGGAACATAAACAGTTTGTTCATAGAGGAGTTGTAGAGGTAACCTAGGGGTAAAATGGAAATTTGACCCAATTGGTGTTACAAACACTCATGAAGGATTAGCTTATTGTTATTGGTCTATATCCGTGGACACAAGAACATATCTGTAGTGAGAAGAGTGTAGTGGAGTGTACCCACAATTAACGAATATTGATTAATTTGGTTAATGAGTTTGGCCAATTAATCTTACATCGTTGAAGCTTCTGATCTGCAGGTCCATTAGGTCCCATTCCTAGCTTGTAAAGAGTATTGAGGTAATTTGTCATTACATTGAATTTGAAATATTCAAATTCAGAATTGAGAATTTTTTAATGTATGTTGATACATTTTAATATAAATTTTAATTTTAGACTTTATTATTAATTTTGGATATGATTCAAAATTAATAAATGATGGAACGAAATATTTGAAAGGTGTTTAAATATTAATTTAATATGAATAAGATTCATATTGAAAACTATAGGTTAAAAATAATGTGCATTGGATGCACATTAAAACTATGTTAAATGAGAGAAATATATTTGAATATGATTCAAATGAGAAATTTAAATTAAATAATTGATATTAATTGGAGAATTAATCAATTGTTTAATTTAATTAAATTTTGAATTTAATTAAATTGATTAAATAAAAATATAGGTTAAAATTAATGCACATTAGATGCGCATTAAACCTATAGGTTAGTGAGATGAACCATTTAAATATGATTTAAATGGTTATTATTTTTATTTATTTAATTAAATTAAATAAATAGTTTTATTTAATTAAATTAAATAAATAGTTTTATTTAATTAAATTAAATTATATTTTTATTTAATCTTAATTAAATAAAATGTAACTCCCCATAGAGTTACTAGAGATGTGGATGCTTCACTTTTCACCCTCACTTTTTCTTGTCTTCTCTCTTCCTCCCAATTCCAAAAGAGGAAAAAAAAAATCCCACATTTCTATCCCTTCAATCTCCCTATTAACTGGTGGTGCCTAATCCCAATTCTCAATAGAGAAATTCTAGCGTCAAAAGATTTACAATGTAAGATTTCTTTAATTATGTTTTTGAATTGCATGCTTAATCTATTTTTCTGTTTTATTCAATGCACAATTGTTATGTTTTAAATGTCAATTTTAAATACGTTTGGGTTCTGTGTTATGGTTTTCTGCTGTGCTACAGTTTTCATCCAACCAAAATGCTCTATACCACTTGTTGGAAATTTATAATTAGATATAAATAAAATGCAGAAACTAAATTATATCTAAAATTTTCACTTCCGGATGTTAGAGCAAAAAAAAAAAAAAAGAATAATAAAAATAAAAATAACAATCATGAAATTATCAAAATAATTAAGAGAAGAAAAAGAGAACGACACCGAAAAATTATACTAGTACGCCCCAAACTCGAGATTACGTCAAGTCTTCTACAACGGCAAGTTTTACTAGGATGAAAATTACAAAATTCCAAAAATTCGTGCTACAAAATTCTCTCAAATAGCTCAATACGAACTATTTGATTCCCTATACCACAACTCTATATTTTAGAATTAATAATAAAAGAGAAAACACTGAGATTAGAGGAAAAAAATGACTTTAGTCAAAATTCATTAATTATAATAATATATATGTTGAATAAATTTTGGATCAATCACAAATTGTGACGACAAAATTTCAATTCATCAAATTTGGGACCAATTAGGAGTTGACATGTGTCCCAAATTGAAGTTGAAGACAAATTCCGATGATGCCACCTGGTTTCATCCTAACTGTTGAGTCAAATAGGATTAATTTGACCCAATTTGATATCATTATTTGGGTTAAACTCCAACTAAGCCAAAAAAGAATTGAATTTGACCTAAATGTCAAATCAAGCCTAAGTCCAACTAATTAGGTCCAAAAGTCAAGCCCATAGACCAACCAAGCCCAAGTCCAACTAATCGAGCCCAAGAACCAGGCCCATGGACGAACCAAGCCCAAGCCCACGAGGCCCACCAGAGAACTCTATAAATAGAGGAGCTCTCCTCATTTGTGGGGATAAAAAATTTTACAATTGATGGGTGGAAAATGGAGAGTAAATATGCGTGCATCTTATGATATGCGTTGATCACCGTGCATCGATGGTCATGCGTTACACTAAGAAATATACAATGTGCACTTAAGAATATATGCGATGACCGTTCCTGCCATAAGTTTTCTTACTCTCTTGCCAAGTATAACGAGATCGCAAGTTTCTCAGGGTGATCCGAGGTCGAACTCAGGGACTTGTAACTAAATGTTGTAAAGTATTGTGTTTGCGGCGATGAATAAAAGAATAATGAAGTTAAAAGACTATGTGCTACTTCTACTCCTAACTAAACAGATTAAGCAATGGAAGTATGACTATGAGAATTGGTAGAGACGTGGAAACTGTTAACGCATAATAAGATGCATGGAAAAATAGATAAAATAGTGGAGGGGATAAATTCACCGCATCATTAAGCTTGATCGCAAGGGTAATCTCAACTATTAAAGAATAGTTATACGATCATGCTATACATAAATATTAGTACTATATTTCTCAATGCAGAATGCCATGATTCCTATTTCTAGGACGCATGTGATGCATATGCGAAAACAGTCGATAGAACTTATTTTTAAGTTTCTATTCTTGCTTATGCGATCTAATATGACGTACACATAAGACAAGATGACCGTATACCACCATTCCTATTTCTAGGGCACATGCGATGTGTAAATAGCAGATAGAACTTATATCTAAGTTTCTACTCTTACTTATGCGATCTAATCTGACTCTCTCAAGCCTAGATTCTATTCCGACTCTCTCAAGCCTAGATTCTGTCTTTAGACTACTCTCTCAAGTACGTCCAAAGGGTGAATGATGCATACATAAGACAAGATGATCATATAAATCATGGTTGTGTTGAACATAAGATTATTCCTATCTCTAGGAACATTGCTTGCTTTGCTTAGTGAGTTCCACTACTTACCCTCTCGGGAAGTTTTTCGCTGCTGATTAGCTCATAGACAAGCATTGCGACCGCTCATAGACAAGTGTTGCTACAGCCTCACACTAAGCATAGAGGATTAACTCACTATACTCGTGCAATGCACACCTCTTGGTGGTTTGCTACATGTTTCATATGTCTATGCTGCATGATTGAGTATGTGATAACTCTTGCAATCTTACTTAGTTCGTTGCAATGAAAGTAAGGGATGATAAAGAAGAAGCTAATGAAGAAGGAGTCGAAAGAAATAAAGAGATGCATTGATTACAAAATGTATTAATGTCTTAAGCCAAAATGTAATACAATAAAGAGATAAGAAGAGAGGTGAAAGGCTAGATGTAGACAATCTCTTGCTTCCATCAGATGTATGTCAAGGCTATCGGTGGTGCCATGGATGGGCGGTATAGTAGTCTCTCTCGAGATCTATCTCCGACAAAGCTCCGGTCATCACTCGGAATGGGTTGAAGGAATGAAGAACTCTCAAAGAATGTTTTCTCACGCTTTCATCTGTGATCACAAGGATCTTCCTTCAAGCAGAAGCTCAGATACTTTGAATGTGGGCTCTACGGCTTTATTAATAGAGCTCAATTGCCGACAGCATTAATGATCCTGCTCTGAATCACTGCCACTAACGGTGCGGTAGGTGAAATGTCAACATTATCTTTTCGGTACTCCCAAGGTATGCGTTCATGCTCGTTTTTGCCAAAGTACCACCGTATTCCACCAACCTTGCGATCACCCTTCTATCATGGTTATTACTCTGTAGGCGCAACATCCATTCGATGAACGTATGCGATCACCCTTATGATGGTCTGGGGTTCACCGCATGCAATCGACTTTGCCCTATATACTTATGCTCCTTAGGAGAGATTCTCGCATCTCCCACTTCAACAATGACTCTTCCTGCATCGACAGTAGCTACGTTTGGAACAATGGGAACATTAGAAGCTATTACCGCCTCGCCAGCAGCATCACCAACAGCTTCGCTTATCAGAAAGAATAAGTGCTTCGAAAGTCTCATCGCCAAAAGTTCCAGCCTCAACAAAAGCACCGCCTTTGGGTTTGGCTTCTGAAGTCGCGAGGAGCGCTTTTATCAGTAGAAAGCATCTCAACCTTTATTTATTTAACATGGTAACAGCCTTGATTATTAAATAGTGCACCTTCACCCTTTGAATTTGAATAGGCCAAACTCAATCCTTATAGATCAACCCTTAATAGATATAGAATAGATATAGATAAGGGGTGGTGCTTTTTTTTATCCGAACGTTTTGTTTACCCTTGGATAGATATTAGTAGATCTTCCAACCTTTTCAAAATCTCCGAAGCGATAGGACAAGTCATGGTGATCAATGGGAAAGACGCATTGCCCCCGAGCTCGGTTAAGCATGCGATTGATTCCTGCGATAGCTACAAAAATAAAAATTTTGACATAGAATAATACATAATATTGGGTTAGCCGAGATTTTCAATGTTGATCGATGCAAGCTCACTTTTCATATGAATTCTTAGTATTATCACCGCATATTTTGCTTGTTAGTCCTCATAATTCTAAATAAAAGGCTACAATAACTTGTATTTCTACCAGCTATCAACAGACCAAAGGACCTAAAGAGAATTCTCCCAACAATCAAAAGATACTCAAACTCCTGAAGCTGACCACACTTGAAGACTGAAGTCTTTTGAAAATACAAGTATTCTGACCACACTTGAAGACTGAAGTCTTTTGAAGATACAAGCATTCTTCCAAGATTCCAAGCTCAACAACATCCACATGTTTCACTTCTATACATCAAGCGTACACATTCAACCGACAGAGAATCAGAGGATCAAGTACTAGAGTGATGGAACGAACACATGCGTAACAGAAGAAATAGCGGACCTAAAGTACTTTAATTAGGTTAATTACAAAGGATAAATATGCAATTGAAACACGAATAAAGGCAAAGTAGAAATAAAATCTTTGTAGTCTCTAATCTTCTCTAAATCAGCTTCAATCTCCTTAAGAACGGTTCGTAAACCACCACGAGACTTTTTTCGACTATTCTCCGACCTTAGAACGGGATGGCGGGATCCCGTGAATGACTAATTTGGAGAGGAAAAAGCTAAGTATTTGAGAGAAAAAATTTATGAGATTATCACATAATTCTCATAAATTTCCACTTTGGCCAAGAGTTCTAAATAAACATAAACTCTTCCTTTTAAAGATCATTACATGCAAAACATGCAATTTTGAGTTTGATGAGAATTTGACACTAAATGAAGACAACACTTAGCAATGCAAAAGTTGGCATTTCCCACTCACAAATGTTGGATCTTTCCATTAACTTGGTCAATGGTCAAAGTTTGACTCTCAAAGTCTAAAGTCAACAAATTTGACTTTTTGATTTTCAAAGTCAAAAGTCAACCATTTGACTTTCATTGCATTTTTTACCCAGTCAACAATTTCACTTTTAATGCAATTTTGACCAATTCCATAATTAATTCTAATAATCAATTTTAAAATTAAATTAATATTAAATAATTAATTAAACAATTTAATTAATTTAATTTAATATTAAATCCAACAATAATCCCAATGAATATGAATCCCTATTCATAATCTTGATATTTAAATATTATTTAAATATCTGCTATTTTCTGCCTCTTTATGTTTCATTCATAATTAAACGTTAGGTTAAACACATCGTATATATTTACCTTTGCTTCAAAAATCGAATTTGAACACTTCAAATTCGTTCGTTACGCTTTTCTAAGGTTTAGTCCGATATGAGCGAGTAGGGGGACATCATGGACTTATAGATCATGGGCTCCAACGATCCGCAATTAATCGACTAAACTCTTTAACCTAATTAACCATCATTCATTAACTACTGGGTCACTCCACTAAAGTCCAATAGTTGCACTCACTATGTCCACTCGATATAACAATGATTAGTAAGTTAACCCTTCATAGGTTGTTTGTAATAACAGCTGGGTCAAAAGTTGTTTTACCATCGAGATTAAATCTTGCTCCTTAAGTCCCACTGATCCTCTAATGAACAATTAATTTGTGATCCAATCACTAAATCGAGTCTCTCACCGACCAATAAGAGGGTGGGGTTCCTTGTTCAAGACTCGGGGTCAGCATTTAAGGGAACAACCTCCTTATTATCCCTAGAAGCGGGTATGAGTGAATTATTTCTTGCATCTTATGTTCCTAACTATCTACTTAGTTTTACCATGAAATTGTAAAAAAAAAAATAATAATAATAAAAAAATAATAATAAAAAAAAATTGTTGACGATTTTTTGTTATCTTTGTGTGATTTAATTTTTTTTTTCCTCCTCCGATGACTTTTACGAATATTCTTACTTACTGTTTTGTTAGAGGGTTCCTTTCTGCACTTTTAAAATGCGAAGGAAATACCAATTTGTGATACGCCATTTTTGAGGGAGTTAAATGTACAACAAAATTAACAGTCAAAAAAAAAAAAAAAAAAAAAAAGAATGTACGACATGATTACGTGGACTTAATTGATATGACTCAGTCAAGAACTCCTACTGATATGATCAAACCTGTCAACCTATACGACTTTTTCCCCTGGACAAAATACCTCAAAATAAAAATAAAATAATATAAAAGTCGACAAGAAAAAAAAAATATATATATATTATAAAGAAAGTGAACCGTTTTGTGGGCAGGTCGACAAGCGAGAGAGAGTAAAAAAATTGAACTCCAACAAGAAATGAAAAATAAATACCTTCAGTGGCTTTAAACGAACGACGAGTCGTTTTCGAGCAAACAGTAAGCATGATTGGGAACAAGAATCGTGGACTTAATTGACCACCGCCATTGCAAATCTTCGTCGACATGTCGTCCAAACTCCCCCCACTGTTCACTGTCACCATCAAGAAAACCATATAATATGAAGATAAAATAAAAAGGCTTAGTTACGAGTGTGCCTCCGGCCATACAAGTGGGGCCCGGGGGGGCCTCCACTTGTGGACGGTGAGATTATTTTTAAACTTCAAAAAATCAGTGATCATAAAAAAGAAAAGTCTATAAATAATCTATATGTTATAGCCACGCCTATTATTCTCTCTCTTCCAAAACGACGGCGTCACACGTGGATTATTTCTCCCGTTTTGACCCCTTTTTTATTCTCTTGCGGCGCCGACTACATGAAAATGGAAAGAATTACCAAGTTTGTTGTTCTTTTTTATATGGAGTCAAGGAAAATTAGGTTTTTTTTTGGGTTTTAAGGTTTTACTACTTACACTTCTCACTTTTAACTTTTTTTAATTAAATATTCGCATTCAGATTTTGACTTTATATCTATTAATTAAATTAATATACTATGAACGGAAATTTAATTTAATTAATTATATTTATTTTATTTCTAAAATTAATTAATATTTTTTTTAAATCAAAAGAGAGATTATTAATGGAAGGCAAAAGAGGCAGAATTATAGAGATCGCCTTTGGCTAATGAGGAGAGAGAAGGGGAAAAAATCAAGGCATAAAAAAGGTAGAGAAGAATGAGTAGCAAATTTAGCAAGAGAATGAGCTACTCTATTATTATAACGGGGGATATAGGTTAAAACATAAGAGAAAAGTTTGTAAAGTGAAGCTTGAATTTCTTCCGACCATACTCCGATCTTGTTTATGAATGAGAAATTTGATTGAACGGTTTTGAGTGCTGATAAAGAATCTGATTCAATGATTAAGTTTTGGTGGCCAAGTGAAATTGTATTTGAGAGATTGAAGAAGATAGCTGCTAATTTTGCTTGCAACGGACTTCGAAGAAGATTCAGGTTGCGACCAAAAGCTACAACAATGGTACATTCAAAGTTACGAATAATGGCTCCAAAGCTAGACGAAGAGGTTGAAGGACACCAAGCTCCATCTGTATTTAATTTGAAAACTCCATGTGGAGGCAAAGTCTACGAAGATGTAAAGACTTGCTGAGTGATCTTGAAATTTAATTTTTTGGGCAAGTTGGAAAAACTACCCATAAAATATGGTGATAGTTACAATTATAACGTCAAATATTTAATGGTAAAAATTGAGACCTCAAACTTATAGAAGTATTAAAATTGGACCATCAAATTTATATAATTGTTAAAATTGTAACATTATAAGTTTGAAGGTTCAATTTCTATGATTTGGAGGTCATTATTGTAATTATGAGGGCCCAATTTTAATTCTTATAGAAATTTGAGGACCTAGTTTGTACCCGTGAAAGTTTGAGGGAATTATGATTGCCACCATATTTGTGATTTTTGCAATTTGTCCTAAATTAATTAGTTAATTGACATGAAAGACGAAAAGTAAGCATTTAATTAATAGATATTAATCCTAAAGATGAAATATGAGTATTTAGTCAAATTTTTAGGTTAAAGATGACATATTAAAATCTAGGGATCAAATTGAAAAAAAAAATTCAAAGGTAACGTTGTAGCATTTTGAAATTTAGGAACTATTTGTAACCAAATTTAAACTCGAGAACTAAAAATTTATCCTTTCAAATCCCGGTAACAAATAGAAATTAGGGAAAAAAGAAAACAGTGAGAGAAAAAAAGGAATTTTCAAGAAAGAAATACAAAGTTCAAAATTTATGAAATCTTCACAATTTTGGAAAATCCATCTGCTTCCATCTCGCCGTCTCTTCAGTCTTTTGTCAACTTCACATTCTGCATCTTTTTTTTTTTTTTTCTCTCTCTTTTCTCTCTCTCTCTCTCTCTTTTCTGCTCAAATTTCGGCCTAACTTCTTTTTCTTTTGTATCTTTCTGTTATCTTTTTCTCATGTGTCATTTGGCGTTAAGCTTTTGCTCGGTTTAGGTACTATGACGGGTGCCTAATTTCTCCGCGAGTATAAATGAATTGGGTTAGGTTGGATGACGTATTGGATTGATAGTATTTTTTCGATCAACTCAAAAACTGGTCAGATTGACAATCCAAATAACTCAAATAAAGTTTTCAACTCATCCTTAAAATTCGGATTAGATTGAATTTGGTGATCGGGTTATAACTTTTTTTAAAAAAATTAAAAATATGTAAATTTATATACAACATATTATTAGTAACTATAATATCATAAAATTCAAATACTAAATATCAAATATTTATGATATTTATTATAAACTTTAAACAAAGATAAATATTATAATAATTTAAAAAAAATATATTAAAAATTCATAAAATAATCCAACTTTAAATCACGCGATTATTTTCTTACAAAAATGCACATAATATTTTTTTTAATACCATCAGATTCTTTTTTAGCATTCAACCCAGATTTAGAATAATGGTTTGTAGTAGTGTTTTTAGAAAAACAAAACCATATAAGGAAGTAAAGTAACTTTTGATAAATTTTAATTTTAAATTAGGAAAAGAAGTTACGAAGCTTTATATTATTTTTTTTTTTTGTTGAAGAGCTTTAAATGAAATAATTCCTCCAAACTTAAATTTAAAAAGAAGAGGAATTATTTATTACTTATATGTCAGTATATGAGGTTGTTGAATCTTTTGATCACGCGTTATTCGGCCGTCTTCACTCCTGAAATATTTGGGCTTTGCCATCCAAAAATCCTTCGACAATGGGTGATTTCAATGAATGCTTCAAAGACAGACGAATAGCCCTAAGTTCAAAGTCTTCAAAAGAAGAGTTGGTCATTATAGTTATATTATGTTGGATATTATGGAATGATCGAAATAATTTTAAATTGTACAAGCCTGTTTCCAAATAATTCATTAAAAGTGAAACGGGTTTATAATTACGCTGAAAATTATCAAATAGCTTATGTTCGCAAAATACAAAACTAGTCTCTATAACAAATATTAATAAGTTTTTAAAAGAACTTGCATTTGTTAAATAATTTTCAACTTTTAATTTCAACGCTTAGCATCAAAAAAATTTTAGGTCATACAATCCAAGTTATTCATTTAGATACATTATAAGCTCACTTATTTAGGTCAATCCTAAGCATAAACAAGAAGAAAAAGAACTAGGACTTACAATCATAAGTTTCCCACGATATTGATAGAACAAAATTTGTGAGAGGGTGTAAATTAATACACTTACAAAAGTTTATAGTTTAAATTGATATAATTATTTGTTCAGATTTAAATTGATACAATTTCTAAAATTTTAAAGTATAGACTGATATTTGTCCTAATTTTTTAAATAATAATAATAATAATTTATTAAAAGGAAAAAAAAATCTTCCTATAGCTTCTGTTGGATGAAATAGTCGGTAAAGGTCATTTCTTGAATAGGAAAAAGCATAAGAGATGCAGCTTTGTTTAATTGGTTAATGTAAGGTCTTTCTTGTAAAATTGTCTTAACCTCTTTCAAATAGTCATAGCACATTTCACACGTGTCATTTAGCCACTCTTTTTCTAGATAATAAATAAATAATAATGAGCGTTGTGGAATTGTTTAAATTGTCTTTATAATATAATTATAAACCATAAAATTAAGGGTAGACCTTGGTAACTATTTCGTTTTCTGTTATTGGTTTTTAAAAATTAAGTTTATTTTCTCCTCATTTTTTATCTTGATTTGCATATTTCTTAAGTACAATAATTGAATTCCTAGCAAAATTCTAAAAACAAAAACAACTTTTGAAAAGATACGACTTCGTTTGGTAACCATTTGGTTTTTTGTTTTTGAAACTGAAGCCTATTTCATCCACCTTTTCATACAATGATTTGCATATTTCTTAAGTACAATGGTTGAAATCTTAGTCAAATTCCAAAAACAAAAACAACATTTGAAAGCTACTTTTTTTAGTTCTCAAATTTTGGTTTGGTTTTTTGAACCATTGGTAAAAAGTAGATAACAAAAAAAGAAATTTAGATGTGGAAGTAGTATACATACGCTTAATTTTAAAAAATAAAATAGTTATCAAACGAGACATATTTTATTAGTTTTCAAAATTTGGCTTGGTTTTTAAAACCATGGGTAAAAAATAGATAACAAGGTAAGAAATTTTGAGGTGGAAGTAGTATCTATAGACTTAACTTTCAAACATAAAAATAAAAAACAAAATAGTTACAAAACAATGCCCCATTTGGTAACCATTTTGTTTTTTATTTTTATTTTTAAAAATTAAGCCTATAGACACTACTTCCACCTCCACATTTTTTCATTTGTGATCTATTTTTCACCAATAATTTAAAAAGCCAAGCCAAATTTTAAGAATTAGAAAAAGTAACTTTCTAAAAGTTGTTTTTGTTTTTGGAATTGGCTAATAATCCAATCATTATACTTAAAAAAGATACAACTCATGGTAATAAATGTTGATGAAATAGGCTTAGTTTTAAAAAAACAAAAACAAAAAACTAGGCCCCGTTTAGTAACCATTTTTTTTTTTTGTTTTGAAAATTAAATTTATGGACACTATTTCCATCTCTAAGTTTCTTCATTTGTTATTACTTTTCGCAAATGATTTAAAAAATCAAGCCAAATTTTAAGAACTAAAAAAAGTTGTTTTCAAAAAGTTGTTTTGTTTTTGGAATTTGACTAAAAAATCAACCACTGTATTTAAGAAAGATGCCAATCATGGTAAGAAATGTAGATGATATAGAGTTAATTTCAAAAATAAAAACAAAAAACAAAATGATTACCAAACAAGACCTAAATAGTTATCAAATAGAACCTAATACTTTTCAGTAATCCTGTATTTATCTCCGTTAGGAATCATTATTTAATGCAAAAACAACAACGTTTCTAAAAGGAAATTAAAGATTAAAATGCTTATTCTAACTTATAATAAACAGATGGAAATTAATCTAGTAATACTTTTTAGTTATTCCAAAGGTATCACAAACCTATTTCATCACATTTAACAAACTCATAAATACATGTGGTTTAACTTAAATTCTAAGTCATTTGGTGGTTGCTATATGATCATCAAACCTTTCTCAATAACTATGTATAAGATTTGAAAGTATTTCTCAAAGGGAAAATTAAAAGGATATTGTACTTATAGAAATTATTTAAGAAAATATTGTTGTTTACAAACTATTTGTAAAAATATTGTTGTTTTAAATAAGTCGAGGGTTGAAAATTCGATCTAGATAGGTCGAATTTTGAACCCTCGACCTTCCCTTTTTTTTTAAGGAAAATATTATTGTTTTCAAACAGATTCTGTCATCTTAGCAAGTATGACTAATGAATCTCCTTCTTTTTGCCACTGAACTTCCCAATCAAATTCGAGAGCGAGATTATGAGATACAGCGAGAGTTTGAGAGAGCGAGATTTTTGAGCGAGAGCATGAGCATGAGCGTGAGTGAGAGCGAGATTTTGATAGAGAGCGAGAAGACCGTACAAATTTTCCTTTTTTTTCTTTTTAATTATTACACACTCCACCTTCTTCTTTCTAATCCTTTCTCTTTTTTTTTTTTTTCTATTTTATAAAAAAAATAAAAATATTTAAACTCTAAAAAGAATAAATTAAAAAAATAATAACTCATAAAAATAAAAAAATATAAATTAAATATCTCATTTATATAAAAATAATTACAAAAATCAATGTGTCCCACAAGGCAGACGTCATCGATTTCGAGCTGGTTGTCGTCGTCGACTTCGAACTTGAGGTTGCTCGGGTTCTTCTTGATGTTGCTCTGGTACCTCTGCAGGTGCTTCATAGTATAAATACTCATTATGCTCTCTACGACTCCGACCATGTCCATGCACGTGAAGACGAAGGACCAACCTCTGAGTCATAATGTCCTGAATCAAATGCTGGCATCATCATCATCATCGGACTAACATAATCAGTTTGACTCTGCGTCTGCATCATAAGGGGTAACTCTTCCACATTATATGCAACCTCATCAAACTCAACCTCTTCCCGAACAGGTCTTCTACGTCTAGGAACCGATGGAGGAATAATAGGTATATCGTACATATAATGAATTTCCTCCATATAACTTTGGTTGTCACTACATATAGCAAGAACCTGGTTTGGATCATTCGCAACCTCACAGATTCTACTGTTGTTCGATCTCTGTGAATTATAAAACAGTTAAACAATATTTAAAATAAATTTAAATTAAAAAATTAGATAATATTCATTCATTTACCAAATGACTCACAGCTGCTCCCGGACGAGTGATGTAGCACCTTGTGATATTATTATACCAATTAATATATTCTGGAGTGACATATGTGTCAAACTGTTCAAGAGAAACCCCCACTGCAATAAACCTTGCACGATAGTGCCATCATATTACCAAATGTACAACTTTTTTGGACCAATCTCTAGTCCTTAGGTCAATATCATGTAGTACGGGTTCAATATTACAAGGCGATGGGATATCCTGCAGAAAACCGAATTGTCTCATCACCCTTTCAGGAAGATGCCACTCACCAATGTGAAAACATATGAGAGGACTCATCGTCCACTATATGTTTTGACCATTCGTACAAAAATTAGGCAAAATATGCACAATAATTTTGTACGGCTCTCAAATAACCTGAAACACAAAATATTATATTAGAGAATATTAAAGACAAATACAATAAAAATGTGAATAAAATAATCAATTAGGTTTAGTGTAATGTACCTGTTCAGGTTGAAGCAGATCAAACATGTATCTATACTGGTTGACTACATGGGCTGTCCTATTCACACAAATTTTGTCTCTCCACCTAAATTTTTAAATTGATAATTTAGAATTTAAATTAACTAGATAAATTAAATTGAATTAAAACAACATACCGAATCGTAGGCTCGTCCAACTAACTGAGCATCATTAACATGATGTAGCTGTGGAGCCATTGATGGAAATCGCTCTCAAGCCCATAGTTGCAAAAGTATGAGAGGCCCAGCTATCTCTCGAACCTTAGGTCTTGTTGCTTTGCATAGTTGTCTATACAACCATGCCAAGCATGCTCCACCCCATGAATACCGCCCTGCATCATGGAGGTTAGCTAACAGTGGCAGGAACATCAAGTGAACAAAATGACTTGATTTATCTGAAAACAAACTTCCACTCATCATTTGTAGTATATATGCTCGCGCATATCTTATTACGGTTTCCTCGTCTGCATCATCTGTGAACTCACGAAATTGTGTTCCTAACCATATTAAACTTAACCTCGATCCTTTAATCTTGACGGCAGGTGGGGTCGCACTGAGGTACAGTTGACAAACTTCTAACTAGTCATCGTACATCACTCTGGTGACGGGCTCACCATCAACAGGTAACCCCAACAACACTTCTATGTCTTGTAGAGTGATAGTGCACTCTCCAACAAACATATGGAATGTATGTATCTCGAGCCTCCATCTCTCGACCAAGGCTGTGATCAGATGCCAGTCAAACTGAATAAATCCTGCCTCTCGACGTCTGCAAGATATTTCTCCAGTAGTACGATCTCGTCATACAACATATGATCAATGAATGGACTGGTGGTACAAAACATCGGGATCAACAGGTCCAGGGTTTATCTTGACGCTCCAATGCATCCCTTATTTCTGCTCTTCTTTTCTCGAAATAGTTCACGCATTTGAAGAATGTTATATGAGCAAGAGCATTTATAGGCAACATTCGAGCTCCTTTGAGGACTCCATTTATGCACTCTGATAGATTTGTCGTCATCCACCCATATCTGAATCCTCCATCATGTGCAAGTCCATTGCTTTAAACTAATGTTGTCAAAAAAACTTAGACAGCTCCGATTTATTCCTTTGATATCCTCAATTGCTTTGTTGAACTTTTGAATTTGAAACTGACACCCGACACGATAAACATAAACTGACACTCGAAAAGTTCACGTTATCACAATGAGATAAATTGGACAGAACCAGCTACTCGACAACGATGTGGATTTTGTAACCAATTAGGACATAATTGAAGGAAGTGTCCTTCGTTACTAAGACGGGCTCCAGATAGTTAGGGATTGAATAATAAATAATTTTTTTTTATTATATATTCATTTTATTGTATATTCAATTTTTTTATTATAATTTATTGTATATTCAATTTTTTTTTATAATAATCTACTGTATATTCATTTTTTTTTTTTTTTTGTAATCAATAAAGTTTTACATTATAATAATCTAATATATTCAATTTATAGTATAATAATCTAATATATTCAATTTATTGTCTAATGATTATTCAATTATAGTATAATAATCTAATATATTCAATTTGTTGTCTAATGATTATTCAATTATAGTATAATAATCTAATATATTCAATTTGTTGTCTAATGATTATTCAATTATAGTATAATAATCTAATATATTCAATTATAGTCTAATGATTATTCAATTATAGTATGATTATTAGCTGTTTTTTTTTTTATATATATATTTCTATGGAAAGTTCAAATAAAGTGAAGACTTTCGCTCTCTCCTAAGATCTCACTCTCTCATTCTCGCTCTCTCCTAAGATCTCGCTCTCTCTTAAGATCTCGCTCTCTCGCTCTCGCTCTCTCACTCTCGCTCTCGCTCTCTCTCAATATCTCGCTCTCTCTGTTATTGTTGTTATTTTTCCATTAATGTAGCTTTCATTTCTTCTGGAACAATCACAAACACTTTTTTGATTATGGATCTACTTTTTTGTTCGTAGACAAAGCTAATTCGGATTTGTCTTTCATTCCAAGGCATAACTTGTATCCATGCGCTTCATATTTGCCTGGAGTTCGCTCCCAGAAATATAGCCATCCCCACCCCTTCACGTCAATCCCAAGCCTCCGTCTAATTCGAAATGATAACAAAATGCATAGGTTGTTAGAAACAGCTCGAGTACACAGATACATATAGTCTACCATCTCATTACTTTATTTCCTCTATGAGGGAAAAAGAAAAGTAACAACCTGCAATCTCGAGGGTGGATGTGTGTCGAAACTTCAACCTTCGACAACCTAAGCGAGATTCGCGAGATTTCCCTTGTCGAGGGTTGAAGTTTCGGCTTATGTATTGTTTCTAAGTTTTTCTTTGTTCGTCAAGTTCTCAACGTTCGACCTCCACATTAGTTGAGTTCTCAACGTCGACCTCTAGCCTCGAATTCCCAAAACAACAATATTTCTCTAATAAGTTTCAAAACAACAATATTTCTCTAATAAATTTTGAAAACAATAATATTAATATTAAATGTCCTTTCTAAAATTTGAAAAGTAATCGAGACATATACTCTTTCTGTAATACAAAATCAAGTGTTAGCACGATAAGATAGTTTGATCATATCATATTTCAGAAAAAAGCTTAATGGATTTAAGACTAATCTGAACATAATTTCCTTAAAATATTATAGTATATAATTAATTAATGAACGAATTGAAGCAAATTTTAAAGAAAGATCAAAATATTCTCAGAAAGGAAAAAAAAAAATTAGCCGGACATTGTAATATTAGTAAAAAGAATTTAAAAGAAGAAGAAAAAAAAAAGAGTATGTGAGTTAATTTTCTATTAGCTTTTGTAATTATTTTGATATATACGTATAAATCCCTCTAATCTTTTGATGCTATTGTTATCTCTAAAAAATAAAAAAAAAAAAAAAAAAATTCTATTCAAGATTCTTAATTATTTTTATCCCTACAATTCTTATTATCGATTACATTCTAGAAACCATATGATCAATTTTTTTATTTATTCATTTTTGCCATAAAAAATAATTGAAAATTTGTATAAGACTCGAAATGAAATAATATATCACATGATTTCAAATTCTAATGGTATGATCATCACATAAATTTCACTCAAATAAATAAAATAAAATAAAAAGTGGAGAGGAGAAAGAAAGTAGCCACGTTTTTATTCTTTTGTAAGATAATTTGGACAATAACGTCTTTGTCTTATCATTATCTAAAAGAAAATTTGCAATTAATTGGTGTAATTCATTTTTTTTTTTTTTAAAAAGGTGTAATTCCGCACGTGGCCTTATTTTACAGCTCATGCATTTCCCAACCCTATAAATATTTTATATATTCTCTCCTTTTCCCCTCAAAAATTGAGGACCAAACAGCAAATAATCATGATCTACTTCACCATGTCCCTCTTCTTACTTCTCTCAACTTCTTTATGGGCTTTCTTTTTTCTCTATCTCTGCATCTTTAAACTCTCCTGCTTCTCTAGAAAGCGCTTTTATTATTCTCCTCCTTCTTACCCTTTCATTGGTTGCTTGATTTCTTTTTACAAAAACCGGCGCCGGCTTCTGGCCTGGTACACCGATCTGTTGTCCGACTCGCCGACTCAGACCATTGTAATGCAGCGGCTCGGTTCGAGGCGGACCATCGTGACGGCTAACCCAGCGAATGTGGAGCACATGTTGAAGACCAATTTCCTTAATTACCCTAAAGGGAAGCCGTTTACTGATATACTCGGCGATCTACTCGGTTGTGGCATTTTTAACGTGGACGGCGATTTGTGGTCTAGCCAACGGAAGCTCGCCAGTCATGCATTTTCCGCTAAGTCTTTAAGGGAGTTTGTGGTTAAGACGCTTGAAGATGAAGTTCATCTCCGTTTGATTCCGTTGCTTCAAAACGCTGCTCAGACTAACGCCGTCCTTGATTTGCAAGATGTTTTGGGAAGACTCGCTTTTGACACCGTTTGTAAGGTTTGTGATCTCCACCATACCCCTTCTTGCATGCATGCCTTCATTTATTATTGTATATATTATATTATAATGCTACCGGCCATTTTTTACCGGCCACAACTTTAACAACTAAATTATGACAAATATCCTTAGCTTTACTCTTTATTTAAAGAATATTTATATACTTTCAAAAACATGTTGATTGATTTTGCTTATGGTTTATATTTTCAGGTGACGCTAGGAACGGACGAGCAATGCTTGGACATGTCGCGCCCAATTCCAGAAATAGTAAATGCATTCGACACGGCAACGGGGGTCAGCGCAAAGCGGGCAATAGCGCCACTTTTTCTCACGTGGAAGGCCAAGCGCATGCTTAACCTGGGCTCCGAAAAGAAGCTCAAAGAAGCAGTTCAAATGGTCCACAAATGGGTCTCCAATATCATTCGCAACAAGAACCTCAATAACAACAATAATACCCTTCCTAATCATAACCAAACACACAACAACGATTTGTTATCCCGCCTCCAATCAGCTGGCCACGACGAGGAAGTCGTCAGAGACATGATCATTAGCTTCATAATGGCCGGTCGCGACACCACCTCCGCCGCCATGACATGGCTCTTCTGGTTGCTTACAAAGCACCCGGAAGTCGAAGAGGCCATAATCAACGAAGCCAGTTCATTGTCCGACGATTTGAAATCCACGTCTTTGGGTTATGGTTACGAAGAATTGAAGGATATGAAGTATTTGAAAGCGTGTCTGTGTGAGTCCATGCGGCTTTACCCGCCAGTGGCTTGGGATTCGAAACACGCGGCAGCACCGGACATTCTCCCGGACGGAACTCCGGTGAGGAAAGGGGACAGAGTCACGTATTTTCCATACGGAATGGGGAGGATGGAGGAGCTGTGGGGGAAAGACCGGCTTGAGTTCAAACCGGACCGGTGGTACCAAAACGGGGAGTTGAAAACGGTCAGTCCGTTCAAGTTCCCGGTCTTTCAAGCCGGTCCGAGGATGTGCTTGGGAATGGAAATGGCGTTCATTCAGATGAAATACGTGGTGGCCACGGTTTTGAAACGGTTTGAATTTAGACCGGCGAGTGAAAATGTGCCGGTTTTTGTCCCATTGTTGACAGCGCATATGGCGGGTGGACTACAGGTTTATGTTAGGGAAAGGACAGAACAAAAGTCAACCATATGGTGAGGATTAAAGTCATGTGTTTTTCCGGTTGGTAATAATTGGTGCATCCCGCCGCAAAGGCAACATATAAAATTATTATTATTATTATGTTATTAAATGTATAAATGGTAACATTGTTAAAGTAGTTAAATGTTATATATTTTCCAAATTCCAATCCAAGGCGTCGGTTGGTTCTCTGTTTTTCTTTCGCCAATTTAACGGCAAAAAGTAATTTCCTCGGTCAAAATTTGACTGCTTTATTATTTGGTCAATAAAACGTGACGCCTCTTTTTTCCCCGTTAAATTAATATTAGGACAGTTCTTTTAAGGATAACAAATGAAGTACGAGAAATTTGAATATTTCTATGAAATTTGTTTATACTAATTAATATTGAGTTATGTTCATTTTTTAAAAAATGAATTTTTTTCAATTTTATTTTTGTTATTTTAAGTACAACAAATGAAGTACGAAAAATTTGAATCTCCCAATAAAATTTGTACATACTAATTAATATTGAGTTATGCTCGTCTTTAAAAAAACGGATTTTTTCAATTTTACTCCTATTGAATTCAAGGCTCAAACAATCAAATATCATAGACATTTAAAATAGTATTGGACATTTGATCTAATACTACATTTTATTAGTACAAACTTTTCGTTTTAGATCTATAAATGTATGATTTAAATTATTGATCATTTTTTTAAGATACATAGTTTACTTCTTTTATTTGTCAATTAATTTTGAGATGTAACTTCATATTTATCTAATATAATACTAAAATCTATGAAACTCAAATGGTCCTTCGGTGAAAAAAAAAAATAGAATTTGAATTAGAATAATAGTGAACCCCAAAAGAGGCGTCAATTGGTGGAGAGACCTAACAATTTTTATAAAATAAGTGAATTACTCTGTCAATTAGTTTTGAAATCGAAGTTTATGTTTATCTAGTATCGTATCAAATTCCATGAAATCTAAATAGACCAATTATTGGTTAAAAAAAAAATCGATCTAAGAATGGTGAACTCAAAGGAGCACCAACCGAGTGATCCATCTTAAGATGACTAGTTGAAGATTTCACGTAATTGAAAAGATGAAAAAGTGTCATTTTTATAAGATATATGAGTTACTCTTTTTATAGTCAATTGATTTTAAAATAAAAATTTATGTTTATTTAATATGGTATTAGAACCTATAAAATCTAAATAAATATGGTATGTAATGCATGGTCGTAAATAAAAACAAGTAGAAAGATAAGATTCAATGATTTTAGTGATATTCGTTGAATAAAAGTTGGACTATAACACAGTACAATTGAGCTGTATGAAGATTTGTATGAATTGTGTCTTTCCATATTAGCTGTAGGCATACATCTACTTGTATTTAATGCATGCTGGTTCTAACACGTGTGAACTATTTATTAAGATTCTAAAATGCTGTTGGAAACGTGTTTCTATATAACTATTCTTTAAAATTGTCTTTACGGACACAAAAATGGTTAGTTACTAAAAAAATCACAAAATTGTGATTTAAATAGCCTAGAGATTTCGTAAAGATGTTTGGCCCATCGATTTAACAACTATTTCAATAATTTCAACAATATTTACTAATGGTTTACATATTTATTGAGAAATTTCATCTTCTCCTCATTCTCTCTTTTTGTATATTTATCGAAGTATTTCGTATTCTTCACAATTCTGCACCATAAACATAGATTTCCTAACACCAAAACATATTAACTTTAGATTTCGTAACTCAACTCAGCACCCGAGACCCCCAAACACCCCTAAGACGAATTTACTCTATTAAGCTTAGGGGACTTGAATCCCACTCAATTTCAATGCATTTTTATACTAGTATAAAACAAAGACATTTTAGTTATCAAAATGGTTATCTGGCTGAAGGATGTTCCAATAGGTCAAGGTTCAATTCTTTTTTACTATTATAGTTTTTGTGAAAACACATTTAAATGGATAGTAAATTATATCAGGACAATTATATGAATTACTATTTAATGGTACAATCATTTAAAATATATTGACCAAAACGAATATAACTCAACTAACATAGTGTTTATATTATCAACTTCGAGGTCAGAGGTTTAATTTTCCTACCCTACATATTGTCAACAAACAAAAAATTATTGAACAAAATTACTTTTTATGATTAAATTGCAAGTCTAGTCTATGAATCTTAAAACCACTTGTATTTGTATAGTCCATAAACTATAAAAAGTGTAAACTTAAAATTTTAATTTATGTATTAAGTCTTATTTTTTAGTTTTAAATTATGTGTTTAATAGAATAACAGGTCATTAACTACTTTGATTTTTCTTTTAAAAAGAATTATGGATCTACTAAACATAAATTAAAAAATTTAAAGTTCATGGGACATAAATTTAAGGTTGAAAATTATTTTTAGTCCCCTAAACTTTCATAAAATCAACAATTTAGTCTCTAAACTTTGATTTGTAATGATTTAGTTCTTATATTTTCAGTTTTGTTACAATTTAGTCTTTGAACTTTACTATGTAACAATTTAGTCCTTATGCTTTAAAGTTTGTAACAATTTGGTTCCTATTCTAACAATTAGTGTTGAAATTTAATAAGATTTCTTGCGTAAATAAACCGAAAAGCTAATTAAGGACTCAATATTTTTACAAAATGCATATTTTCTATATCATAAAATAATAATTGACATCTAATTTTGATATATATATTTTTTAACGTTACAAATGAAATTATTACAAATTTGAAAATACAAGGATTAAAATTATTACATACTAAAATTTATGGACTAAATTGTAACAAAATTGGAAGTATAGGGACTAAATCATTACAAACTAAAGTTTAAGGACCAACTTGTTACTTTCATGAAAGTATAGGGACCAAAAGTGTTTTTAACCTAAATTTAATTTAATATATAATAGATTCATTCTTTTGTATATGTCAAAAATACACTAAACATGAAATTGAAAGTTTAGAGGGTTTTTAGGTATTTTTAAAATTCAATGATATATGAGACACAAAATTAAAACTACATTAACTAAGGTCTAACAATTTTATTTTATTTTTTTGTTATTAAATGAGGCATAAATTTCTAGTTTAAATTTTTTTTATTCGTAAGTTTTTAACATTTTTACGAAGCTTTAAACTAAGCCTCTGAACAAAAACTCTCGATCCGTCGGAGCAAATTGACCGACACAATTTTAGCAAACAATGAATCAAATTCTTCAACAGTAGAGTCAATGTACAAATTTGTTCATAAGAGAGACAAAATTCAAATGAACAGCAACTCAATGTTATTTGTAAGGTTACCAATCCAAAACATTCATAAATGTCATGCTTATGCACAGCTTCACCAAGACACAAAAAGAAATTGTATTGAGTACAGTACAAGGGTGGGAGCACATTTGATGTGCATAGCAAAGCACCATAGGTAATGGAAGTGTTAGAATGTCTTTAATTTATCATTTGACGTTTCAAAAGACCAATCACGAGAGTTTTGCTATTGATGCCTTTGCAATCTATATTATCTTATATTTCTTTCTAATAATAAATTATTTTCTTATTTTGTTGGTGGATGTAGCTAACACATTGTTAGTGAACTATGTAAATCTCCATGTTAATTTTTTTATTGTTTATCTTTTCTCACTTTATTTGATTGTTGATTTCATAACAAAAAGTTTAATGACAGTAAAGGTACCTGTTCACAAAGTTTTAGCCCGACTTATAAAAAACAAGCTGAGAGAGTGGGAGAACCTTCTTTCTTATAGCCCCTTCACACTGATCGAATAAAGGAAGTTTTAGCAAGAGCTCTACAAGTTCAGTACATATCAAATTTTGATAGAGCAATGATTTGGTACAACCTAATGTTGAGGTTGATGCTCTAAATCTCGTGTTGGATATATTTAGTGAAAGAAAGTGAAAGTTTGGTGAAGAAAAACATAAAATGAATTTAATTGTGTAGATAAATTTACTGTTTAGAAAATTTCAAATTGAATTGAAACTTCAAATTAAAATGATGTTTTATTTACAAATTTAATATGTATGGAAGTTAAATTTGTAGTTTTTTCAAATTGAATGAGTTATGTTGATTTTTGTCAAGTAACAACTCAATTGAGTTAAGTTTGACAAATGTATTTTGGAGAGTACTAAGTTGTTAGTCTATAATAGCAACTTGGTTCTTCATTTGTAGCATCCCCTTCCAAATTGAAGAGTTCTCTTCTTTCTTTCTTTCGTTTGTTTTTGAGTTGAGTTGAGAGCAAGTATCCAAGAGTTCTTTTGTTCTTATGATCCGCCTGTGTGTCGTCCTAGAGCGACCATCCCTTCGGAGGGCCTGATTATAGATTTCGGAACAACGCAAACTCCAAAAATGGATAGGACTTCTTAGGTTAATTTTCAACAGTTGTCTTTCCTAATGGTAGCCTATTGAAGTGTACCTCTGGAATTCGAAAATGAAAGGGTCACACTTACTGGATGAATTAAACGGGTCAATGAATCATTGACCAAATTAATGGTAGCTAAGAGCTATAGGAATAAGAGTTATTCTGGAATTAATAATTAGTAAGATAGTCTCAATTCAGGGGAGGGACAGCTGATCACCCTTTGATGGCTATTGTCCTAAACCTCTGAAGTATCGTTGAAAAATCAAATGAATAGTTTATTTAGGGTTCTATGATTGTCTGGTTTTGCTAAACTGATTGGATGGTTTGTGTGATGGGTTAAGGCAAAGATAACTAAAACGGTCGTTTGTTTGTTTGTTTTTCAGTATTTCTTCCTCAATTATAGCTCTACTTAAAAACGAGAAATTAACCGCCAAAAATTACACGACATGGAAATCGAACTTGAATACGATTCTTGTTATCGATGATTTGTGGTTTGTCTTAACTGATAAGTGTCCTCAGGTCCCCACTCGAAATGCACCCCTAAATGTTAGGGATGCATATGACCGTTGGACAAATGCTAATGAAAAGGCTCGAGTCTATATCTTGGAGAGTTTATCTGATGTACTCAACAAGAAGCATGAGGCCATGCTCATTGCTTGTGAGATCATGGAGTCCTTCCAGGGTATGTTTGGGAAACCATCCATTCAGATCCAACACGAGGCCTTCAAATACGTTTATAATGCACATATGAAGAAATTCCAATTAGTTAGGATACATGTTCTCGACCTGATGGTCCAGTTCAACGTGGCTGAAATGAACAGGGCAGTCATTGACGAGCAAAGTCAGGTGTCTTTTCTAGAATCTCTTCCGAAGAGCTTTCTTCAATTCCACAATAATGCGGTTATGAATAAAATTCAGAACACCATAACGACTCTCCTGAATGAGTTGCAGACCTACCAGTATCTTATGAAAGGTAAGAGATCGATAAAATGAGAGGCAAATGTTGTCCATTCCAGAAAGTTCCATAAGGGTTCATCCTCAAGAACTAAGTTTGTACCATAATTTTCAAGGTCTAGAAGAAGAAATGAGGAAAAAGGAAGGCTCCCTCTACTGGGAAGAGTAAGGGAAAGGCCAAGGCGGTTGAAAAGGGCAAGTGCTTCCACTGTAATATGGAAGATCACTGGAAGCGGAACTGCCTAAAGTACCTTGCTGAGAAAAAGAAGGAAAAGGAAGGTAAATGTGATTTCATTGTTTTAGAAACATGTTTAGTGGAAAATGACCACAATTCCTGGATACTTGATCCGGGAGATACTAATCATGTTTGTTCTTCTTTATAGGGAACTAGTTCCTTCTAGTAGCCTATTGAGGGTGAAATGACGATCAAGGTTGGAAGTGGAGACGCCATTTCAGCTCGTGCAGTGGGAGCTACAAAGTTGTGTTTTGGAAATAGATTTCTTTTCTTAGAAAGTCTATATATTGTTCCTAAAATGAAAAGGAACTTAGTTTCTATTTTCTATTTAATCGAACATATGTATTCAGTATTTTTTTACAAGTAACGAAGCATTCATTTAAAAAAAAATTGGGCACATATTTGTTTGGTGTTCGTTGCTATCGTGATTCGAGCTAGGAGTGTATTGTATAAAATAAATTGGAAGAATAAGTTCTAAGTATGAATGATGCATTGATGCTTTGATGCGTTTATGTTGTATTTGTAATGCGTTGGTGCGTAAGAAATGTGCAACAGAACGCACGACACTCCTCCAATTGACGTTCAAGTTTTCCTAAATCAGACCCAAGTATAAATCCAATTTAGGTTCCTGGTAAGTCCAGGGTTGAACTCAGGGATTCAGGTTAAGCTAACACAGACCTTGCGTTGTAGTTGTTGTAGGGATTTCCTAAATGTATGAAGGAATGTGTTATTTACACTAAGGTGCTGTGCTTGTGCAAGAAGATACAAAAGAGTTGAGTAAAGAATGATGGGTTGTGTGCAAATGGATTTTAGTGCAAGTGGTATGCGTCGATCTAAGATAAGTGTACACGTACTAGAATGTGATGAATGAGATGATTTGTTTATCTTTGTTTATGCATTAGACTTTATTCAACACTTCTCAATGCGAATAACATACAAAACCTATCTCTAGGATGCATACGTCAAAACATGATGCAATAAACACCAGTAAGTCTATATCTAGATGTACTAGGCGTTCTACTTGATGCAGGCTTATTTATTCTCTTGAATAGTCTAAGCTAAAGATGCTTTTACCAGTTGATCAAGTTGGCTTAAGCGTTTGAAATGAAATTTTGCATGAAGTACAGATGCATCCAACATAAACAAGAAATAAACAATGGCAAAGTGTGATGGATCAAACATATGAATTTTATAAAGAAGCAGATTGTCTTTACAAAAGCAATATTTAATCAGATGAAAGTACGAAAGCGATAAATGAGATGAAAGGAACTGAGTCAAGCCGCAGAGTACAATCTCTTGTATCTCTTTGGCTCAATTCTAGTTGTGTACAATCATTTGTATAGGAATTGGATGAAGTGTCTCTCTCAAGCTCGGCTTCCTCTGCTCTTTGACCGGCGGTTGACACGCAAATTTTTAAGTCTTTATCATCATAAACAATACAATGATGCAAGCAAGGAGATACAATGTATTCTTATCTTATGCCATACAACGCATGGATGAATGGTGACTTTATTTCCTTTATGCGATACTACATCTAGATATGCGTTATAAATGAGAATCTTGTAGTATACTATGCGTTGTCATAAGTTTCCTTGCGTTGGAACCAAGTATAATTCCACCACAAGTTTCTCGGTGTGATCCGAAGTCGAACACAGGGATTTTTTTAGGTTGATTGCGTTATACTTGTGATATATGCGACCAGGGGTTTTTCAATTTATAAAAGGGTTGTTTATACAAGTATTTAAAAATGCGATAAAGTAAATTCCGATGAAAGTAAATTGCGATGAAAGTAAAGTTAAGCGATAAAAATGCGGCAATAAAGTAAATTGCGATGAAAGTAAAGTGCGATAAAATAAACCTAAGCTATGATGAACAAGATACAGGTTTCATGATACAAGATACCGAGGTTGAGACTGACTATGAGTATTATACAAAGACTGTGTTATACGGTGACAAGGCTTATGTGTGAAGCAGGAAGATAAAAGGTAATTAATATAAACAGCGCAAGTTTCTTAATTGCGTTAAAGATGTAAGTACAGTTCCGCTTTTCCCTTGCCATACACCTCTCGGTGATCGGCCGTATTCCCACATCTTTGTGGTGAAATAGGGACAAACGTAATGAACGCAAGTTTGCTTCCATCTCTGGAAGTACTTCTTGCTTTAGTTAACGCATTCTTCTAACATTCTCTCGACAGATCAGAATGACATCTTCACTTCTGCTCTCACAGGTGAAGATGCCGTCTAGCATGCTTTAGCTAAACATCTTTATTTCTTTAGCACAGATTAAGTTACTTTTTTAATTCATATCAATCACCACGAGATTAAGAAAACATCATGGAGAAAATGATTTATGGAGAAACGGAAATAGACAGAGAAGTGGAAATGGAAATGATCAAGACATTCAATAATACTATTTAACATCTGATACATGGTGTGAATGAAGAGATTAAGAAGATGAAATACAATTGATGAATGAGAGTTAGAAACAAATACAAATAAGCGCCAACATCTTAGCACAGATTTGGAATGGAGAATCGCTTGCCGGCGTTGATGGAGTGAATGGAAGGATGAGCTTCCCTCTCACGCTTGCTCAATTGGTAAAAGGGATCTAAGTACATACGGTTGAAGTTCAGCTCTGGATCGACTGTCGCATTGTGCTGTCATTGCGTTGATCGTCTCTTCAGTATTGATTTGATGGGCGCAATGCGACGGAGATACATTGTTCAGTTTCTTTCTAATTATTGACGGGCGCAATGTGACGGGTGTATTTGCGATAATTTATAATTATTGTATTTCTTAGCTAATTTTCATACAATCGACGCATATTTTCTCTCTTTTGGCCACAATATCTAAATAAAGCAGCATAAATAACTTGCATTTCTACAAGTTATCACACCCCAAAATTTAGATATATGTTTGTCCTCAAGCATATCTTCTACTAAAACAATAAAGCTCAATTCCTATCCTATATTTTTGCGTCGATTGGTTGCGCCGAATGCTCCACTTAGGCACATTACTTGACAACGCAATTTCCTCCTATCCTTGCTAATTCCTAACAAAACCCTACTTTATTCTTCTATACTACAAATTTCTGCTAAAAAATGCTTTTCTAGTTTTAAAAAGAATGTTTACTTCTTCTTTATCAAAACAACTTGATGCGTCCGTATGCGGTGGTCAAATCTTGCGTCATTTATTAGAGACTGTTGATCATGGTTACACTCTTTGTTTTGGATTGTTCCCACAGGTGCCATGCGAACATCCAACTTCGGTTGTGTGCCAATTTCAACTTTAACTCATGATTTTCAGAGGAGTTGTCTCTTGCATTCTTTTATTTTCTTTTGCATTTTTTTCTTTTCATATTATGTTTTTCTTGGAAACCCACCTTCGTTTTGGCTTGCTCCCACGGGTGTCATGCGAACATCCAACTATGAACAGGTTCCTTTCACAACTAACTCTTATCAGGTTGGGATTATTTTTTAGAGTTTTCCCTTGCGCTGACATTGGAGTTTGTATGAAAAGGTTTTTTTTTTTTGTTTTATAAAGAAAATGTTTTTTTTTTGTTTTATAAAGAAAATGAATGCATTTTCTTAATGACTGCATATTCTTGATCTCATCTACTCAGACCTTCCCCACCCCCAAATTTAGAGATGCGAAAGGTCCTCATTGCATTGTTTGGACAAAATAGACAAACACGTAGAAAAGATTTCAAAAAGAAGGTTTGAGCAGAACTTTGAAGGGCAAAAGGTAAAGTATTGCTAAGCTACGAATTAACTAAGTGTTAGTTAGAATTTACAAAGTATGGGAAATGTTTCTAAGTGAATGCATATTATACATCATGGCAGCGTAATGAAGAACGCAAAAGTAAAGATCAAGAACATCACAAATATTAACAAAAGATGATAAAGAAAAAGGCACAGATAAAAAGAAGAGAATATTTACTCAATTGTATTGAATATTAACAAAGTATACAACTAATTAAAAATTAACGCAATACAAAAATTGTTGCTTGTACAAAGAATCAAAGAATATCGTTAATTTAGAAAAATAATGAATTGAATAAAAATATCGAATGGCCGCATAAAAAATGTAAAGATCATTGTTGAGGAGTAGGAGGGTTTTGAGGTGGTACTAACTAAAGGAGCTTCTTCAAAATTCAAGTGCTACTTGAGATGCGGAGGCACCATGGGACCATGAAGATATGTGGTGAGAAAATTAAAGTACTCATGGTTACGCTCCGCAATCTGTCTTTGGTGCCGATGGACCTTATAAATGTTGTGTTGAATATTGATCAATGCTTCCCTTGACGTGGCAGCACTGCGCTGTATATCGTCGATTTGCTCAATTACCACATCAAATCTCTGGTTGAAGAAGACTTGTTGTTGAGTGAAGAGTTATTGTTGTTGGGAGAAGAGGGACCGCATTTCTGCTAACTCAGCAGCTAAGGAAGGGATGGAAGGTTGTGCCTGCAATGTCTCGCCAACAACGTTTTGGGGTTGGGCAGAGGTGCCTTCACCTAAATCCTGTGGGCCATCAATATGTGGCGGCGGAATGGAAGGTTGTGGTGATGATGCTGAAGGTGAGGATGGGGCTACTGCATATGCGGTTGGAGAATTTGGGGTAAGAAGAAGGTTGGTAAAGTGCTCAGGAAGGGAAAAAGAAGAAGGTTGTGCGGGAGGGCTTGGAGGGCGGATTACTAAGGGTAAAGGGTCCAAAGGTTCTTGATCTTACGTTGTTTCTTCTTGGATTTTCCCCTTTCCTTTATCATCTCTGCGCTGTCTCTTTGGCCTGGGTTCTTACGGTGCATCGAGATCGATTGTGAGCCGCTTTAAAGGTAACTCTGGGCAATGTGGGGAGTCTTTGAGGAGCAACCTTAGGATTTTGATATTAATGAGGTCGTGGATTTCTTGCATGGGCTCTTCCTCAATGCCTACGCCCATTGACAGGCACAGACTTGAGACAGTCCATGGAAAGAAGTATTGTCCTCTAATATGCCCCACAAAGCCTCGAGTTTGACTTGCGATTAACCGGCCTACATCGATTGGGATGCCGCGCGCAATGCAATATGCAGCCATAGCTCAATCCCTTGAAATCGTCTTTTCATGGGAAGTTGGGATCAGCTGATTTTTAACCAAATAAACCCAAAGCCTTGCCTCTGGAAACAGAGTCTTGAACGCTGGGGTCTTGATGCCTTTTAAAGAAACCGACCACTTAGTGCTCGGTTGCGTTAATACTCACAACGCATCTTCCAACTGTTCTTCCGTGGAATCATTAATGACTTTGTTGCCTGATGCATCTGGGTTATCCTTCAGTTGGTATAGTTCATTGATGTCCCTTGCGCTGAAAGACACCACTCGCCCTTTTATGGTCACCACATCCTTGGTGCCATGTAGCCGTCCCTGGTAGAAGTCACGCACTACCTTTGGAACAACAATGGCTGGGCACTGGCAAAATGTGTCCCAACCATGCTCCACGATCACGCTCGTGATGAGGTCTGGTAGTGGCGTTGGCGCAAGGTAAAAGCCCATCTCCATCAACAAGTCATCATTTTCTTTCTTTCTTGACGGACGTGCCTTTACCAATGCGGGCTTGCTGCTTTTTGCGATCGCTTTGCCCTTTCCTTTTGCCAATGCAAGGCAGGATTGTTGCCTTTGTCTTCTTTCCCGTTCCTTGCGTTGTTCCTCCTTCTCTCTCTTGACAAGTTCCTTGCCCTTCTTCTTAAGTAAACGCTGTCTGTTGGCTTCGCGCTTCCTTTCCTTCCCTTCTCTCATTTTCTTCTCTTTTTCTGCCTTCTTTTTCTTTTCTTCTTCTTCCTCTTCTGTCACTTCACTTTCAAACTCCTCCACAAACTTCTCAGAGGCCAACAAAAGGCATTGTTCCTCTTCAATCCGCCTTATTTCTTCAAGCCTTGAGATCTCGTTATTGCGGCGAACCTCCTCATCATGCAGTCTTCTTCTTCATCACCTTCTGCGGTGATGAGTTTCGCCCGCTCCATTTTCTCTTGTCTCTCTTCCTCTTCCCTTCTCCCCCTTTCCTTTTATTCTAATGTGATGATCAAAATTGAAGGGTCAAAGGTAGACCCTTGCGGTGTATTCTTCTTGCGACGCCGCATCAGGGGGGTAACTTCTCCTTCTTCGACTTCGTAGGCCACAATAACTTACGTTTTTTCAGGTTGCGCCTGCTCTATTAATTGTGTTGTTTCCCCCCTGTCCTCCCTTACAGAGGTTAATTCTCCATCCTTCTTTGGGCTTGCAGCCCTCTTCTTCTTTTCTTCAGGCATCTTTCCTCATGCCTGCGTTCTTTCCTTTCTTTCTTCTCTTTCTTCTTCCTTAGCTTGGCCTTCTCATCTTCTTCATCCTACTTTTCTTTATTCTGTTTCTCTTTGCGATGATGGGATGGCTTACCTTCTCCAACCTTCTTTTCCTTCTTCTCATTTTTCTTCTTTTTCTCCTATTGTTGCTTCTCTGCTACGACTTCTTCTAACGCGACTCTGATGGGTCCGTCATAGGATTCTACTTGCGTAGTTTCCTCAGGAGTCACTAAAGCCAGAGTACTTCTTCTTGTCTCCTCTTCCACCACTTCCTCCATCACTACCACTTCCTCAACCACCGCCACCATCACCTCCTCCGTAGACAGTGGTTGGTTTACAACCCTTGCCTTGGGAAAACCTCCTCTTTCCTCTAAGTTACTCATGATGTTTCCAAATACCTCATTGTCATCTCGTCTCTTTTTTTTCTTTCAGTTGAGACGGCTGGAGTTGGGAGTGGGATGGTTTCAGTGCTTTGCCCCCTCTTGAATTGAGGAGGCCTGATGGCTAAAGGGTTTTTCCGGGGTCTACCGGCGATTCTGGGGACAGTTTATGGTTGAGCAGCAAGACGACGACTGACAGCAAGGAATGCTGCCTCTCACATAGAGATTTGGTCAGTGGAAGGGGTTAAGGGTGAAGTAGAAGGTTGGGAAGCTTGGTCGGCCATGGATGATTAGGTGAAAGGAACTGCAAAGGTCGCTAGAGTTTTGGGGAAGAAGAAAGCTTTGTATGCAATGGCGCTAGGGTTTTTCAGATTGCAAAAAGAGGTAAAGTGTTCACAGACGGGGGAAGTTCCTATTTATAGGTTGGCCCTTAGTGGGCCCAACACGATTTTCGCGGTGGCAGGCCTTGAGACACTCAAAAGGCCCATCATTTGAACTTCCCTCATTTATGAGGTGTTAGAGTAAACGTCCTTTCATCTGCAGACTCATCATTTCTTTGGAATACAAAACGATTGGACTTCTCAATTTTTGCAAAAAGAATTATCTTTAATATTTTATTCGAATGGATGCAAGGAAAAGATTAACGTAATGTGTTCACCAACGCAAATGCATCTTCGCAGAGGACGGGCAACAACGCATACATCCCCGCAACACACCCCTTAACTAAACACATTTCTGGAGGATCGAGCGCACGGTATTGCTACAAGCGCAACACTACCTCAACATAGTGAATTTCCTAAGGACAGGCAAAGGACACACACGCATGCAACATACCCCTCAGCTCAACGCATTTGAGTTGGATGAACGCAAAGCGCATCTTGTTAGTTCAAGATGCGTCCATTATCGCCTATGCATATTGAATGTGTTTTATTTTATTATAAAAATATTTTTTTCATCAACGCAAGTGGCTATGACTTGCAGTAATAAATTTTTTTCTCATTACTTAATCATTCACTAATTAAAGAATAACGCATTAAATACAGGAAAGTTAAAGGAATTAAAGAAAATACAGAAATAAATGCAAGAGAGTAAATGAAGAATAAATTCATAAAGTCATGAAACAAATTAATCGATGTAATAAATGACAGAAGTCAGAAATTCATAAAGACAAGAATTAAAGAAAGCATTTAAACATAGATGTGAGATATGGATCGGAAGATGCGTTTCCTTGAATGAGTGCAATCCACACCTCTGCAGGCGGTCCAGCTGGCCTGCCCAATGTCCTAGGGACATTGCTTCTTTCCATGAGATCCTTGGGCTTCAGAGTTGCTGGGCAACGTTCTTGGTGTTTTGTTTCTAAGCTCAGATGCCAACTGGCTCACTTGGATCTCTATGTTTCGAATTAAAGATGCCCACGCCTGCATCACTGCGTCATTTTTGTCCATATACTATTTTAGTAGGGCCTTCAATGAGCTTCTAGAGGTGTTCGAAGATGAGGGTTGCTGATTATGCGATTGCTTTGGTTGCCCCTGATTCAAGTTATGGTGAAAAGGAGGAGGGTTCCCTCTACTGCCACTTTGATGGTTGCTGGGCCCTCCTTGGTTAGGATTCCCTCCCCAACCAAAGTTAGGATGGTTCCTCCAACCCAGATTGTAAATGTTGCTGAAGGGGTTGTTTTGGATGGCACATACTTGTTGGATATTCGATGGGCACATTTCTACTACATGAGCCCCTCCACAATTAACGTAACTTATTGCAGCCACTTGAGCCGTTGCAGCGGGTTGCGCTGATTGTTGAGGGATGGCTCCTTGATTGATTTCCATCGATTGAAGGATTGACGTCACTGCGGCCATCTGTGCGGCCAGTGTCGTCATTGTCTCTGCAGGGATAATGACAGTGTCATTCTTTCTTCTTTCAGGCCTCGATATACGTCTTGTCCATAAAACCTCCTACCACAGAGGCGTCAGCAATAGCTTGCGTCGATCTGTTCAGGCCATTCTAAAATGCCTCCATCAGGATGCAATTAGGTATTCTAATATGCAGGCAGTTTTTCACCAATCTTCGAAATCGCACCCAGGCGGTGCTCAGGGTCTCATTGTCCATTTGTTCAAAGTTCAGCACATCCTTTCATCGCCTTACGTTGATGGCCGGCAGAAAGAACTTCTTCATGAATCGCTCAACCAGTTGATCCTATGATGTAATCTCGTTCGGCTCCAGTGAGTGAGGCCACCTCTTGGCTTCGTACCTCAAGGTGTAAGGGAATAAATACAGTCTAATACCCTCAGGGATAACGACAGGTAGTGAGAAGTTACCGCACATTTCGACAAAACGGGTCAACTGGTCATGTGGGTCTTCACCTTGTAGACCCCCAAATTGCCCTGCGTTCTGGATCATTTGAAGCATGACTGATTTTATTTCGAACCTTGCGTTCTCCTCTACTGTAGGCCTCGAAATCCCAGGCAAAAATCGTACAGGTTGGGTGTTGCGTAGTTCCTCATGTGAATGTTGCGATCAGCGGCAAAGAAGACTGGGTCTTGCGTTGGTCGTACAGCCCCTTGATTTCCTACGGGAGCTGCGTTGTCATTATTATCTGCCATATTGGCTGCTCTCTTTCGCCTTGTTCGATTCTGGCGTGCCCGTGCGCGAAAGGCAAGCTCGATCTTTGGGTCAACTATAAATTCTGGTTCGGTGCCAGAGCTCATAAGCCGTTAGACTACTCTTCGCGTTGAACAACCAGTACAAAGAGATCTGTCCTGTAAAATACCATAAACACACTCAAACAATAACCATTAACCAATCCCCGCAACGGTGCCATAAACTTATTGACATAAAATATACAACGATTCAAGCAAGGTTCAAGTCCATGCCCCCGTTACCAGTTCCCCAACAACGGCGCTATAAACTTGACACGTAAATTTTTAAGTCTTTATCATCATAAACAATACAATGATGCAAGCAAGGATGCGAGATACAATGTATTCTTATCTTATGCCATAAAACGCATGGATGAATGATGACTTCATTTCCTTTATGCGATACTACGTCTAGATATTCGTTATAAAGGAGAATCTTGTAGTATACTATGCGTTGTCACAAGTTTCCTTGCATTCGAACCAAGTATAATTCCACCGCAAGTTTCTCGGTGTGATTCGAGGTTGAACAGAGGGATTTTTTTAGGTTGATTGCATTATACTTATGATATATGCAACCAGGGGTTTTTCAATTTATAAAAAGGTTGTTTGTACAAGTATTTAAAAATGCGATAAAGTAAATTGCGATGAAAGTAAAGTTAAGTGATAAAAATGCGGTAATAAAGTAAATTGCGATGAAAGTAAAGTGCGATAAAATAAACCTAAGCTATGATGATACAAGATACCGAGGTTAAGACTGACTGTGAAGATTATACAAAGATCGTGTTATGTGATGGCAAGGCTTATGTGTGAAGCAGGAAGAGAAAAGGTAATTAATATAAACAGCGCAAGTTTCTTAATTGCGTTAAAGATGTAAGTATAGTTCCGCTTTTCCCTTGGCGTACACCTCTCGGTGATCGACCGTGCTCCCATATCTCTGTGGTGAAACAGGGACAAACGTAATGAACGCAAGGTTGCTTCCATCTCTGGAAGTACTTCTTGCTTTAGTTAACACATTCTTCTAACCTTCTCTCGACAGATCAGAATGACATCTTCACTTCTGCTCTCACAGGTGAAGATATCGTCTAGCATGCTTTAGCTAAACATCTTTATTTTTTTAGCACAGATTAAGTTACTTTTTTAATTCATATCAATCACCACGGGATTAAGAAAAAATCATGGAGAAAATGATTTATGGAGGAACGGAAATAGATAGAGAAGTAGAAATGGAAATGATCAAGACATTCAATAATACTATTTAGTGTCTGATACATGATGTGAATGAAGAGATTAAGAAGATGAAATACAATTGATGAATGAGAGTTAGAAACAAATACAAATAAGCGCCAACATCTTGGCACAGATCTAGAATGGAGAATCGTTTGCCGGCGTTGATGAAGTGAATGGAAGATGAGCTTCCCTCTCAGGCTTACTCAATCGGTAGAAGGGATCTAAGTATAGAGCTTCTCGGTGGGGATTTGGTAGAATTGCACTGAGACTCACCTCTCGGGCTTGTCTCTTCTCTTCCCGGATTTCCTCCGATCAACATTCAGATCAGCTCTCTCTCAATAGCCTCGTATCAATTATCCACTGTATCAAGTATATTTTTTAGTGAATTTTTTTAGGGTATTTATAGGCTGAAGGCTTTGACTCTCTGACTTATGTGGTCCCACTTTATTGTTACAGAAAGTCCGAAAATGGTGGAATAAATATTCCTTCTGTTATGCAATCAATCCGTCGAATATGCACAACGGTTAGTTGTGCACTTGTCACAATCCTCAGCGTTTGCGTTGCTCATTTGCATCTTTCCATTGTGTGTCCACATGCGGTGTTGTTTTTATTACCGCATGTGGTTGAAGTTCAACTTTGGATCGACTGTCGTATTGCGCCGTCATTGCGTTGATCGTCTCTTAAGTATTGATTTGACGGGCGCAATGCGACGGAGATGCATTGTTCAGTTTCTCTCTGAGCCTTGATCGCAAGTGGTGACTTGGCTTCCTGCAAAACAGACTTGTAATGTTCTTTTCTACCATTCTATTAGTCTTAATGGGTGTATTTGCGATAATTTATAATTATTGTATTTCTTAGGTAATTTTCAAACAATCGACGTATATTTTATCTCTTTTGGCCACAATATCTAAATAAGGCAGCATAAATAACTTGTATTTCTAAAAGCTATCAGCGGTAATGGTGGTTCTCTTCCCTTCTGCTCTTCTTGGCACCACAACACAGCTTCTAAAGATCTAAACTATGACTATGCTAATACTAAGAGTGAGAACTTGAAAATTTCTGAACTCCGAACTCTGGAGGGATTTCATCTATTTATAAGCGTTGGTCACTTCAGCTTGGTGATGGGAAGCATTAAAGTCCATGCCCTGGTCAGTCGCCTGACACTCAGAAGCTTTTCAGACACCGCCTACTGTAGGTGCCCATGCTTGCAAGTGGTGATTTGACACAATCAGCCTGAATCAATGAATCTTCTTTGCGTTGAATCCCTCCGACGTTTGGCCCATGTGTTAGAACTTTGCCTGTGACACTTCTTAATCATGCGTTAGCGTTAGCCTCTTGTTGAAATCCTGCAATATAATGCATTAGTGCCGCAGTATTTTAGTAATAAACATTCTTTTGCATGAGTTTGCTAGTGTTCGAGTAATTCCATGCGTTTCTTCTAAAAATGAGGAGAATTTATCATTAAAAACCCTAGTTATTCCAACTTAAGAGCGAAAATAACTTGTATTTTTACAAATTATCACCACCCCCAAATTTGAACAAAGCTTGTCCTCAAGCATTCCATAAATAATTCTTTGTTATCTCCCTTGTCTTTAGTGTGCAGAATTTGCCTCTCATCATATTCAATTATAAGCTTGAGACAAGAGTTTAGAAAATGTAATGCAAATTGACTCTTTTCTAAAGGAATAATGTTTAGTTTCAGGTGCAGCAAGCCTTTTATCAACAACTCCTTTCGTTTCTCAAAACATTCCCATTTTTTCTAAACCAGCAATGCGTTAGATGCTCTTTTTAAGATAGATGCCGGATAAAAAGAAAAAAAAATGAATTTTCAATTACCCATGCATTGTTCTAAGTATCCCACTTTCGTTTTGGCTTGCCCCCACGGGTGTCATGCGAGCATCCAACTATGGGTGAGAACCCTTCACAACTAAACTCATATCTAATATTCATGCGTTTCGAGATAAAACTTCTTTAGACTAAATAGAGGAGTTTTATGGGATGCATTAGTCTAGGAGACTTAACTTCGTTTTGGCTTGCCCCCACGGGTGTCATACGAGCATCCAACTATGGCTAAGTGCCTGTTCCAACTTTTTTACTCATGTCACTTTGAGGTTTTTCTTTTAGAGAAATGATAGAGGAGTTGCGTATACTTTTTTTTTTATTTTGTTCCCTTTCTTTTTGATGTACTCGTTTAATGCGTCTTAACTTAGATTTCCCTCATCTGCAAATTTGGAGATGAGCTAAATCCTCATTGCTAAAAGGGAAACAAAATTTCGAAAAGGCGTTGAGAGTTCCAAAAGAAGTTTTGATTTAGAGCTTGTATCCGTTAGAAAGTAAACATGTAGTATTTTTAGAGAAGTTCAGGCTTTGTTGATTTTCCTAACGCCTACTCTATACTTATAGATCTTATATTGTTGATATCATTGAGGTAAGGCAAAACATAAGACTAGAAAATAGCTAAATAACGAAAAAAGTATGCTTAGGTCAAACGTAAGGAAAAAAAATGATAGAAATTTTTAATTCACTTTCATAGAATAACATGAAATAAACAAACAAGTCAAACAAATACAAAAGATCATCAATTAAATCAAAATACAAAATAACCAACACCCCAAAACTTTATTGTGCTGACGTGTCATTCATGCGTTCTTCTGCAGGGTCTTCATCCATAAAGCGCAAAGGGTTTCTAAGATGAGCAGGTAGTGGAGGTAGGGCGAACATTCCAACCAAGACCTGATTAATGTACTGCATTGTATAAACAAATTAGTTTTGCATCCATCTTGTTTTCTGCCTTAAGTAATCTCTTAGAACCCTATTTTGTTGTTGAAAACCTTCAATCGACGCGACCAATGGTCTAAGCTGATCACTGATGAAAGTTTTCAATTCTTCAATGTCAGTGTTGCGTTGAGGTGGTGCTTGCTCTCCACTTCTTTCAACTAGGTCTTCAAAATTTACTGCGTTACTCGACCCTAAGCCAGTTGGTTCAAAAATGGTTGGAGGAGGTAAAAAATTGGGAATTGGACTTGGTGAAGGTGAAGGAAGGGGACAAGGGATGTCTCGATCTACATCAGTAGGCTCTTGGTGCGTTGGATCAAGACTCTCTTCTCGCGGGGCCACTAGTTAGTTTTGGAGAGTGAGGTTTAGGTTTGGCCGCACTTCTTCATCCGTAACTACAAGCTCTACTTCATAATCTTCATTCTCTGAAGCTTCATCGCTGTGTTCAATTATCCGGACGCGTCTTCTTTTGGGGAGCGTTTAGATGATCGAGGTTTGGTTGCTACTTCTTTGGGAGGCAAGGCAGGATGATGCGGCGAACCGCGAAGCAAACACCTGATTAACTTGATGTCCATCAGACTGTCGATCTTCTCATAGTCATCCCTCAGAAGGATGCCCCTGCGTTCCATACAGTGCGCAGATCAGCCATGGAAAATGAAGTTGTCCTCGTGGTTTGGTCTTGATGGCTTTGATCTGATCCCTTATTATTCTTCCTACATCTAAAGGGATGCACTGCATGATACAGTAGGTAGCCAAGATGCGTTCTTTTGACAATATCTCATCATGCGTTGTAGGCATGATGCTTCTCTTAATCAGATAATACCATAGATTCGCGTCTGGCTTCAAGTTCCTGGAAGCTAACATCTTTGCTCCATTTCTTGACGTTTTCCATTTGCTTCCAGGCTTGGCTACCACTCTTAACGCATCTTCTACTTGGCTCGGCGTTGATCATTCCAAGTTGCGGTTGCCTTCTGCGTTCGGATTACTTGTGATATTGAACACTTCATTGATCTTATTGGCTGAGAAGCGCACCAATACCCCATCAATAAATGTTGTATTCTTCTCCATGTGGAACTCACTGCTGTAGAACTGGCGAACAAGGTTGGGCCAAATTCTTGTGTGCCCAACGTAGAATTGACCCCAACCCATTGCATCTATGGTTTTAGTTATGTATGCTGGTAGTGGGTTGCGTTCGGGAAAGAAGCCTTTCTCTGCAAGAATATCATTGAATTGACGCTTCCTTCCCGTGGTCTTTTTAGGTAACGCGTTAGTTACCTTGAGCTTGCCCGCCACATGTTCCTTGGCTTCCCACGCCAGCTCTTTTAATTCTTTCTCCAATTCCCTTTGGAGAGCTGACTTCATTCGCCCCTGTCTTGCAGGCTGATAATCTTCCAATACCTTCTCTAACGCGTTGTGCCTTAAGCAGCTCCCACGCGTTGCATCCTCAGAACCAGATGTTTTCTGCTCATCTTCCTCAAAGATTAATTTTCTCTTTGCTTTTGAGGGCCCTTCATTTGCGTTTGACGTGATTGCGACGCGTCTGGGCCAAATCCCCTTTCTTCATCATCTTCTTCTAACTCTGCTTTGAGCACCATTATGTAGCGTTCTGC
Organism: Benincasa hispida; assembly: GCF_027475165.1. Classification (NCBI taxonomy): domain Eukaryota; kingdom Viridiplantae; phylum Streptophyta; class Magnoliopsida; order Cucurbitales; family Cucurbitaceae; genus Benincasa; species Benincasa hispida. The sequence continues at coordinate 12,945,632 of NC_143479.1, forward strand.
TTTATCCAATTCAAGTGATGCGTTAGGTGGGTCAGAACGCATCACTTTCTCTTCTTCTTGTCCTTCATTTAGACTTGCCAAGATAGCTCCAAACACTTCTTGCTCGTCTCGTCGAGCCAATTCCACTAATTCTTCGAGGTTACGCTTTGACGTAGGACTGTCAGAGCTGGGCCTAGGTGGAGTAATTGGTGGGGTGCCTGATGGGGTATGCAGCGACCCAGGGGATGAGATGATAATGGGTGAACGCGGGGGTTGGCTGAACGTGTCGGTTTCAACTGGGTAAATGGTGGCCAAGGGTTGGATTGACAGTGGAGGAGGTGGACGCATGACTGGCGATGGGGCGTTATGGAGGTAGGCTGGGATGGGGTCATGCGTCGCACCCACCGGAGTGATGTTTGGAATGAATGGTGGTGGGGCGGGCTTGGTATATAGCTTCTTGGCAGCCGTGGATGACGAAGGATGCTGCCTTGGTTTTGAAGGGGTTTTAGGTTTTGGTTTAGGGGAGGTTTTGGGCTGTTGGGTGGTCGTAGAAGGAAGGGTTGTGATGGCTTTAGTGGGCTTCAACCGAGACGGTCACTGGGAAGTGAAGGATGCTCCGTTGTGCAGAGGTTTGGTTGGGACAGAGGTTTTTGAGGTCTGTCGAGGGCTTGGGGGAGGCGATGTTGAAACAGGCGAGGAGGAGAAAGAGCTTACCAGTGAGACGTCTCCAAAGCTCATTGATTGATTCTGACTATTAGACGCTGATGACATCGTGGTTGAAGAGTGGCCGAAGAAATGATTGAGCGAACGGCGGTGAGGGAAACGAGAAGCACTAGGGTTTTTCTTTTTTTCTTTCACAGAGAGCTCGAGGGCAATGACGAAGAAGAAAATGAAGGGTCTCGATTTTTATAAGCTAGAGAGAGAGAGGGGTGACGTCAGGCGGCGCCTAACGTCTGCAATTAATGCGAAGTCGAAGGGACGTTTCTTGGGCTTCCAAGCACTTGAGTGTTTTGTATTATCGATACACGTCCTGCCGACCTGGGCCATGCATTAGACTTAAGTCTAACGCGTCTGTTTATTCCCAGCTCGATTATACACAACTTTTTTTTATTATTTAAAACAAGTAAATTTCTAACTATAAAGGCAATAACAATGAACAATCAATCTTAAAACACAGACAAACAAACAAAGTAAACTCAAACGCATTAATAAAATACAAAATGCAAAAAGAATAAGGAAAGAGGAAGCGTCCCTGGAATTTGTGTCAGTACGAACGCAGGGATGCTTCGACGCGAGCCTCAGTTGGCTTCGCGTAGTACGAGAGATGACTTTTGACATTCTATGCCATCTTCAAAGTATGGCTTCACTCTTTGGCCATTTACTTTGAACGCATTGGTGCCATCCTCTCGCGTTAATTCTACTGCTCCATGAGGAAAGACTTTTTTAATGATGAATGGTCCTGACCACCTTGACTTTAACTTCCCTGGGAACAAACGCAATCGTGAATTGAATAATAAAACTTTTTGACCAGCAACAAACTCTTTGTTACTAATGTGTTGGTCATGCGAACGTTTGGTCTTCTCCTTGTAGAGCTTGTTATTCTTATATACGTTCAACCGCCACTCCTCAAGTTCATGGAGCTAAAGTTTGCGTTGATCGCCCGCGACATCCAAGTTTAAATTTAGCTTCTTTACTACCCAAAAAGCTTTATGCTCCAACTCTAGGGGTAAGTGACAAGCTTTTCCAAATACTAAAGAGTATGGAGACATACCTATGAGGGTCTTGTAGGCAGTCCTGTAGGCCCAGAGTACTTCATCCAGCCTCTATGCCCAGTCTTTCCGCGATGCGTTGACCTCTTTCTCTAGGATAGATTTTATTTCTCGATTGGATACCTCAGCTTGACCATTCGTTTGTGGGTGGTAGGCGGTAGCGATCTTGTGCCTAACATTATATTTGGCAAGTAATTTAGAAATGATGCGATTAATGAAATGCATACCTTCGTCACTTATCAGGGCTCTTGCCGTTCTAAAGCGTGTAAAGATGTTCCTGGTAAGAAACTTAGAAACAGTAGACGCATCATTTCTGGCACAAGCTACTGCTTCTACCCACTTTGATACATAGTCTACTGCAAGCAAGATATATTGTTGGCTGCAGGACGGGGGAAAAGGTCCCATAAAATCAATGCCCCAAACATCAAATAATTCAACTTCAAGAATATTATTCAAGAGAATTTCGTCCCTTGATGATATATTGCCGGTGCGTTGGCAGGGGTCACATTACGAACATACTCCCTCGCGTCTTTGAAAGGGGTGGGCCAGAAGTATCCGTTTTGAAGGACCTTCGCAACGATTCTTTTCCCACAAAAATGCCCTCCGTAAGGAGAGTCATGACACTCAGCTAAGATGCATTGTGTCTTTTCCCCTAGAACCCATCGATGCATTATGGAGTCAAGGCCTTATTTATAGAGAAACGGTTCATCCCAAAAATAAAATTTACTATCGTGTACTAACCGTTTCTTTTGCTGAGAGTTGAAGTTCCCAGGGAATTGCTTGGTAGTTAAGTAATTAACTATGTCTGCGTACCAAGGTTCCCTGCCTTCAACTCTAAACAGGCTTTCATCAGGAAATAAATCTTTGATTTCACTTTCTTGAACTTGCATTTCCTAATTTTCTAACCTGGATAAGTGGTCAGCCACCTGATTCTTAGTTCCTTTTCTATCCTGAATATCAATGTTAAATTCCTGTAATAGCAGCACTCATCTTCTTAATCTTGGTTTCACGTCCTTTTTATTCATCAAGAACTTTATGGTCGAGTGATCTGTATAGATGGTGGCTGACGCACCAACTAAATAAGATCTAACTTCTTGATGCTAAACACTACAGCCAACATTTCTTTTTCCATGGTTGTGTAGTGTTCCTGAGAGTCATTCAGTGTTTTGGACACATAAGAGATGGGATGTATCAAATTTCCTTTCTTCTGCCCCAACATGGTACCTACTACAACATCACTCGCATCGCACATGAGAATAAAATGTTGCGTCCAATCCGATGCTATTAGTACCGGAGTGGTAGTCAACGCATATTTCAATGTTTCAAATGCGTCACAGCAGTCGCCATTGAAATCGTAGGGCTGGTTCGCTTTTAGCAATGCGCTTAGAGGTCGCGCAATTGGAGAGAATCCTCTAACGAACCTTCGATAGAAGCCAGCATGTCCTAGCAAACTTCGTAGAGCTTTAACATTTGATGGTGGTGGAAGTTTAGCTATGACATCTATCTTGGCTTCATCAACTTCCAACCCAGCTTTAGATACTTTGTGGCCTAAGATAATTCCTTCAGTCACCATGAAGTGACATTTTTCCCAATTCAGCACAAGGTTTGTTTCCTCGCATCGACGAGGACAACCTCCAAATTATCTAAGCATGATTGGAATGAGTCTCCAAAGACTGAGAAATCGTCCATGAAGACTTCAACGGTCTTTTCCAAGAAGTCAGAGAAAATTGCCATCATACACCTTTGGAATGTTCCAGGTGCATTACATAGCCCAAAGGGCATGCGTCTAAATATAAATGTTCCAAAGGGACAGGTGAATGTTGTCTTTTCCTGATCTTCTGGGTCAATCAAAATCTGGTTATAACCAAAGTATCCATCAAGGAAGCAATTGTGATTGGTTTCTCATTTAACCGTGCGTGAAGTGGGAGGTTATTTTTCAGTTTTTAATAACTGAAGAATAAAATGAAAAGAGTTTTCCTTTTATGAAATATCGCTTCATTATTGGCATTACTAATATATCGGTCACGAGAGACTATACGATAGCCCTCATGAGAAACTAAACGATCGAGAGAGAGATTGCTAGACGATCGAGTACCCACTGTCTATACGATAGACAAAACTTTTCTCCCACTTACTTGATCGTGTAGCTCGATCGTATACTTCCTACTTCCCTCTACCAAAATTACACAAAGCCCACACCTCCTAGATTCTTACTCAAAAAATACCAAGGTTACTGAGTGGTAGTGTCGAGGGTTGCAGTTCGAGGATCAGACTGTTTGTGATTGTGACAAGAGTGAGAGATTGCTAGACGATTATTCACGAGAGCAAGAGATTTCTAGAAGAAGAGTTCTTCAAAGGTATGTCTCTCACTTCCTTTTGTTTTAGTAAGAAAGTATGCTGTAATTTTCTCTATAATGTATAACTATTCTTGTATGTTTGTGAATGCATTTATTCTTTCACAATGGGCTTGGAAAGATCTTTTTCCGCTCACTGATTCTCTTGAATAAGAGTTTCTTCAATTGGTATCAAAGGCAGGTTGTTCTGGTTTTCTAAATCCATTGTTGTATTGAATTACATTTACATTCTTGGTGGGTTTTAAAGCATGTCTACATTATGATTAAGTATTAAATGTATTTGTGGATGTGGATTAATGGAGTTTCTGGGATGATTGCTTCTGGTTATTGCTTTCTTTTACATTTCAAAGTTAATTGTAAGGGCCCCTACGTTTTTGGGCATATTAACTTACTATCGAGTCTGTAATTTAAAGAGTTTGAGTCTGTTCGAGTCGCTCGTGATGAAGCTTCAAGGCATGGATATGCAGTTTACTTTGAAGAAGAAGAAGACCAATAATTGGTCAGATCGTGTAGCTCATGATAAACATCGTTTAGATCTGGCTAGATCAGATAGAAAAGTTCTAACTCGATCGTGTAGCATTCACTAAACGATTGCATGGCTGATGCTAAACGAACGTGTACAGTGTTTGCTCAATTGGTTTGTGTTGGCTACTCGATCGTGTAAACGATGGGGTAAATGGTCGTTAAGTATGGGATGCTCATTGCATGGTATGCGCACGCACTAAACGATCTTGTAAGCTAGCATGCTTCATCGCATAGTCACTAGCTACACGATCACTTGGTAAATGTTACTTAGCGCTTGTTCTTCGATCGACTAGACGATCATGCTTCATCGCATAGTTGTTGTCTACACAATCGTTTAGCTTGCATTTAAACTTGGTGCGTTGCATGATCGAGTGGCCTTCATGCTTCATCGCATAGTCAAAGGTACTCGATCATTGCTACACGATTGTGATTACTCGACCAACTTTACTAGACGATCACAAGGAAAAGCTACACGATCAGGAAGCGAGGCTTCGCCCGGGTGGTTCAAGACCTGGTTCGCCTGTTTGAACCAGTTTACTAGATGGTTTATGTAATAGATAGTTTTCCTTTCTGGCTTTTGAGACCAATCATCCTGGTCCATTAATTTTTGGTGAATGTACATGATATGTATGTTTAACTTATATGTCATATAGTATGCCATATAGTTTTAAATCCCCCCATAGGTTATGCATTTGTCATGCATCATCTCTATATTGTAAGAGTTATGATATAATAGCTTGCATGATTAAATTAGTTTAAATCATGCTCGTGCATCATATAATATAAGAGTTATATTTATGCATGTATTAAACATATTCATGAATCATCTTTATATTATAAGTGTTATAGTATAAGGGTATTTGGAAGCATGTATGCTTAGTTCATTACTTTTTTTTATATAAGAGTTATATATAGTAATGAATGGACATTGCATGAAACATGATACATAGGTTAAATTTATAAGAGTTATAAATACCTAGTCTAGCTTAGCAATGTAGATGATTTTGGTTGTTTCCTTTTGTAAGTGTTATAATGGAAATTAGAACTAAAATCAATAAAAAAGACATGCATGCAAAATTAGGCTTGAATCATGTTTTAAAAGAGTTTTACAATTTGATGGAGATAGACCTAAGATCACGGTTCTAATGAGATTATAAACCTAAGTTTAATCTTTTAATCAGTTTAATAGGACTAAATTGACTAATAAAAGATTAAATATGTATCAAATCTATCTATAAGGGACCTTTTGTCTAGGGTGGGTTCTGTCTAAGCTGAGGTACTTAAGCTGACGGAAACGAAACACCCCTACCTGTGAACCTACCTGGAAAGGTGAATTAGATAGATTTGTTGCATGCATGAAAATTTGATGATGGTCCGTTAAAGTGTTTAATGGGACTTTATTCGAACTTGTTTAATTATCAAAAGCAAGAGTTGTGTTTTAGCAAATTAAACTCACACTTAGATAAAATCAGTAGCCAGATTGTCTAAGTTATTGAATCCTAGGTAGAACATTCAGTAGGAGATACTTGAGGTATATGATACCTCACTTAAACCTCTTTACGTTTCTCTCTAATGTTCACACTGTGAGATCTATCCTCAGCCTCGAGGCACTCTGGGAGTGTCCTCCTAAAGGATGGTGTTTGGGTAGGTCAATACCAAGGTTAATGGAGAGAATGCTCATAGTAAGTGGGAGCAGAACGTGTGACAACATATCCCATGGTCTCTCTCAATAGGTTAGATAACATTTTGTGCATCATCTCGAGGCACCCTAGGAGTGTCCACCTAAAGGATGACAATTTTGCACGACTCTTTATCTGATCTCCTGTATAGGATAAGGCCGCTTTAGTCTCTTTCCTAATCTGCTTTTTATCTACGATGGGCACATTAGGGCGGGACTCTTGGGTCTAAAATGAAGGGTTACACTTATGCAAAATTGTTAAAGGTTAACAGTTCTGGGAAAATGGTGACTGTTAAAGTAAGTTACAAGAGTTTTTTTTTGTATAATAGTTGAGAATGTCTCATTCTAATGAAGGGGCACTTGATCACCCCACCAATGACTTTTGTCCTGCCTCGCTGGGACATCATTGCAAAATAGATGTCATTTCACTTAGGGTACATTAGAACTATTTTACTAAAACTAAAATTAGTGTTAAAAGAGGTAATGCATAAACTTATTAAGTTTGTTCATGTTTTTCAGCAACTTTAAAGTGGCAGCAGCCACGTTAGCTCTATTAAGTGTCGATAAATTGACTGACGAAAACTACTCTAGTTGAGAAAACATAATTAATACCATTCTGATCATTGATGACCTTAGGTTCGTCCTTACGGAGGAGTGTCATCCTATTCCAACTCAGACCGCCGCTTGAAATGTTCGAGAGGCATATGAGAAATGGACACGGGCGAACAAGAAGGCCTAAGCTTACATCTTAGCCATTTTGAACAGCGTTTTAGCTAAGAAGCATGAGTTATGGTCTTTGCATGTGAGATTATGGAGTCCCTACGGGGAATGTTCGGACAAGTGTCTGGATAGCTCAAGCACGAAGCTCTAAAATGCATCTTCAACTCCAAAATGAAGGAGGGTACATCTATTCGAGAACACATTCTAAACATGATGGTCTACTTCAATGTGGCGAAGATGAATGGATCCCGCATCGATGAGGGCAGCCAGGTTAGCATAATTCTGCACTCGTTGCCAAAAAGCTTCCTGCACTTTGTCAGCAATGTTGTGCTGAACAAAGTTGAATATTCCCTTACAACTCTCCTCAATGAGTTGCAGACATTCCAATCCTTGCTGAAAAGCAAGAAGAAGAAGGTTGGTGAGGCAAATGTTTCTTCATCATTAAAGAAGTTCCATTGAGGTTCGACTTCAGGAATTAAGTCTACATCTTCTACTTCTAACACTACCAAGTGGAAGAAGAAGAAGAGTGGCAAAAGGAAAGGGAAGGCACCTACTAACCCACAAACTGCTGCACAGCAGGGTAGGTGACCAACGCCGGTTGAAAAAGGAAAATGTTTCCATTGCAACCAGGATGGGTACTAGAAGCGGAAATGTCCTCGCTGATTGAAGGAGAAGAAGAAGGCTAAGGCCAACAAGGTAAATATGATTTACTATTTTTGGAAATTTGTTTAGTGGAGAATGATGATTCTGCCTGGATTATAGACTCCAAGGCCACTAATCATGTTTGTTCTTCTTTTCAGGGGATTAGATTCTGGCGGCAACTTGAGGTTGGTGAGATGATGATGTGAGTAGGCACCGGGCACGTCGTCTCAACTGTGGCAGTGGGAGGGCTCCAATTGACTTTACAAAATAAATTTATCATTTTTAAATGATGTATATGTCGTTCCTGAGTTAAAGCGAAACTTAATTTCTGTAAAGTGTCTGATTGAATGTAAATATACTCTTAACTTTTTTGTGAATAAAGTGTTTATTTTGAAATATGGTGTTGAGATTTGTTCAGCAGAACTGGAAAATAATTTGTATGTGCTAAGGCTGTTAGCAACAAATTCCCTCCATAACATAGAGATGTTTAAAACTGTCATAACTTAAAATAAATGAGTTAAGGTTTCTCCTAAAGAAAATTCCCAGCTTTGACACCTTCAATTAAGGCACATCAATCTCAATAGGATTGAGAGGTTGGTGAAGAATGGACTTCTAAGCGAGTTAGAGGCAAATTCTTTACTTGTGTGCGAGTCATGCCTTGAAGGCAAGATGACTAAAAGACGTTTTACTGAAAAAGGTTATCGAGCCAAAGAGCATCTAGAGTTAGTGCATTCAGACCTTTGTGGTCCGATGAATGTGTGAGCCAGGGGAGGCTACGAGTATTTCATCACCTTTACTGATGATTAGTCCCGGCATGGGTATGTTTATTTGATTAGCAACGAAAGTCAGAATCCTTTGAAAAGTTCAAAGATTTCAAGGCTGAAGTTGAAAACGCATTGGATAAACGGATTAAAACTCTTTGATCAAATCGGGGTGGAGAGTTTTTGGACTATGAGTTCCAGAACTATATGATAGAACATGGAATCGCAGCGCTTGGTACACCTTAGCAAAATGGTGTATCGGAGAGGAGAAAGAGAATCTCGTTGGACATGGTTTGGTCAATGATGAATTACGCTTCCTTACCGAACTTGTTTTGGGGTTTTGCAGTGGAGACTGCAGCTTATATTCTCAACTGTGTTCCTTTCAAAAGTGATTCCAAAACACCTTTGGAGTTGTAGAACGGGCGTAAAGCTAGTTTGTGTCACTTCCGCATCTAGGGTTGCTGCTTAAGGCTAATCCTAAGAAATTGGAACCACGTTCGAGGCTGTGCCTATTTGTAGGCTACCCCAAAGGTACACGAGGGGGCTGTTTTTATGATCCTAAGGAAAACAAGGTGTTTGTGTTGACAAACGCTACCTTCCTTGAGGAGGATCATATGAAGAAGCACAGTCCATGAAGTAAATTCGTGTTGCTTGAATTTTCCAACGAAACTACTAAAACTTCAACAAGAGTTGTTGAAAGGTCTGCTACATCAATAAGAGTTATTGATGGCAGTTCATCTAGTAGGTCAAATCCACCTCAGAAGTTGAGGGAACTTCGACGTAGTGGGAGGGTTGCAAACCCATCTATTCGCTATATGGGTTTCACTGAAATCCTGGCTATAGTAGTCGATGGCGAGGTTGATGATCCATTGTCTTATGAGAAGGCGATGGAGGATGTTGACCGAGATGAATGGGTCAAAGCCATGGATCTTTAAATGAAGTCTATGTACTTCAACTCAGTATGGGATCTTGTAGATCAACCTGATGGGGTTAAACCTATAGGTTATAAATGGATCTACAAGAGGAAACGGGGTGCTGATGGGAAGGTGCAAACCTTTAAGGTTAGACTTGTGGCAAAGGGTTATATCCAGGTGGAGGGAGTTGACTATGAGGAGACTTTCTCACCTGTTGCCATGCTTCAGTCTATCCACATCCTCCTATCCATTACCTCATATTATGACTATGAGATATGGCAAATGGATGTCAAGACTGCCTTTCTGAATGGTAATCTTGAGGAGACCATTTGTATGGTGTTGATGACATGTAGAAATGCATGTCATCTTAGGCCTTTTCTTTAGAATTATGAAGGTTGTTAAGCAGAATATGCGGCAATTATGTTAGGAATTCATGAGAAAAGGAGCTTGCGGCGTTTAGCATTGAGAATCTCGGCTAACCCATTATTTTGCGTTATTATGAGTTCAATTGTCTATTTTTGTAGCTAACGTAGGAAATGGACACAAACGCGCAAGCTGGATTACCACATAGACGACCGAATGCGGGGAAACCCTCCATCGCAAAGGCGAACACATACAATCAACGCATGGGTGTTGTGGTGATCAGCTGCATGCGTCCATTGCATAGAAGTTGCGATCGTCAAGTGATTGCAGTCATTGTGTAGAGTTGTGGTATTGAGCGAATGCGGTCACTACACGATAATGCATACTAGTGGGATTAACTCAAGGTTGGTGGAATGAACGCATCAACGAATCTCTCAAAAAAATCAAAAGATGATGTTGACATTTCATCTACCACGCCGTTAGCAATAGAGATTCAGAAAATGACTAACGCACCGCGAATGTCAGAATCAGAGCAGTCCATTAATGCTATCGCCGATGAGCAGAATTTCAACTTATCGAAGGTTTTCGCCTGAGGTTCGCCTTAGGGCGGATCCTTGTGATCCAGACAAATGTGTGAAAAGAAAGCTTGAGAGTTCTTCATCTTCTTCCTCCATTCCGAGGAACGGCCGGAGCCTTCAACCAGAACTAGATCTCGAGAGAGTCAGCTCCACCGCCCTTCCATGGCACCATCAGCAGCCTTGACACACATTCGCTTGAAGCAAGACATTGCTTCCAGCTGTTCCTTTCATTTTCTCTTCTTTTCTTATATTGTATTGTATTACATTTTGTGATTAAGGAATTAATACATTATGTGTTCAATGCATTTCTGTGTTTCCTTTGATTCCATCTCCATCTTCTTTACTTAGCATCTTTAACTTTCATTGCATCACTTAGTGAGATTGCTAGAGTATCGCATACTTAGTCATGTGGATTAGAGATATGAAGCATGTAGCAAAACACCGAGAGGTGTGCATTACATGAGTGTGTGAGAAAACCTTATTTGCTTAGTGTGAAGTTGTAGCAACGCCTGTCTATAGGCAGATGCAATGCTTGTCTATGAGTAAAGTCAGCAATAACTAACTGCCCGGGAGGGTAAGTGGTTGGTCGCATTAAGCAATGTAAGCAAGTATTCACTAGAGATAGGAATAATCTTACGTCAACCAAGTCCATGCAGTTACCTTATCTTATGAGCGCATCATTCATCATTTAGGCATACTTGAGAGAGTAGTCTAAAATCCAAATCTAAGACTCGAGAGAGCAGATTGGAATGCATAAGCAAGAATGAGGAACTTAGAGATAAGCTTTGTTTCCTATAACACAGCGTATGCATCCTACGGATAGGATATTGCATACATCCAAGAAGTAGGATACGGTGGTATGCGGCCATCACACTCATGCGGTTAGAGCACATGGGCGGGTTATGGAGGTTTAGGCAGCCATAGGCTTCTCAGCACTATCGTGTATACATCGCATACATCCTAGAATTAGGCTCAAGTGTGTGTAGCATGATCGCATAGCTTTTGTTGGCTGAGGTTGCCCTTGCAGTCAAGCTCAGTGTTGCAGTGAAGACATCTCCACATTTTATCTATTTTTCCATCCTTTTACTTCACGTCAATAGTTGTTATGTCTCTACCTTTCATTCATATTCTCATTGCGTTGTCTGTTAGTCAGGAGTAGAAGTAGTGTTAGCTTAGCAACCTCTCCATCATTCTTTTATTCAACTGCCGCATGAGCATTACCGCATACGTCTAGCTACAAGTCCTTGAGTTCGACCTCGGATCACCCGAGAAACTTGCGTTCGCGTTATACTTGGCGTGAGCACAAGAAAACTTGTGACAGGAATGCATTATCTTCGCATACATTTGTTAACGTATAGTCATTCCAACACATGACCATTGACGCATGATAATCAATGCATACACTAAGAACATGCATCGTATATTAAGTCCATGGAACTTTAGTTATCAAGTCCTCGACGATTTGGTAATCTAAATTTCTGTCACCAAGTTTTTGGCACCATTGCCGGGGACTTGGCAGCTAATTGTTTATTGAGTTTTGTGTCTCTGCAGGAAACCTTTTTATCTTGGGAATATTGTAGCTTGTGCGACCAAGTTGCAACCAATATTGAAGTGTTGGCGATGCGCCAAAAGCCAGTATTGACCCCAAGGTAGAAGGGAAATCAGTCGCATGAGCTGAAGGTAATTCTAAGCACATAGTGGCCAACATGTGCCCAACAATTGTCGGAAGTTCCAATGGTCAGGATAGGCATCTTGACCCAAGCAGTTGAGAGAAATCTCCTGCATGGAAGACTCCTTACGGTGACAACACTCCTATTTTTCCAGGGACGTCTCCTACTCTATCTTTACCTTGCTCTCTTAGCTTAGGTTATTTTTATGTTTATTGTTATTTTGGATATACGGCTGCTTCCTTGGTTGTGGTGTGTTTGCTCTTTGTAGGTGCAACAATAAGTCTCCTCGATGCGCAGTACAATGGAAGAATTCCTTTCATCCTTCAACGCATGGCTTTGATCGCGTGGATTCCAACACATGATCACATGCGTTATTCCGTCTAAGGTCTTTTCTTGTTATCTTTTATGCATTATCCTTTTGAAATTCTATTTTTCCCGATTGCGCTCCTTTGCGATGTTTCTATGATGGTACGTATAATTCACCACATCTTCTAATTAATCATCGCAAGGCTCTCCTTACTTTTATTAGCTTCTTCAAATTTTGAAAGTCTTAAGTTTTATTGCGTGCAAACCTTTACTCAAACGTTTGTTACCACATTCCTGTTGATTTTGCTTTTAGTTTTGCGGTGAGAACACTACCAACCTCTAAGTTTGGGGGTGGCAGCGGTCTCGAGAATTGCGTTCATTGCATTGCGATCATAAAATAATAATAATAATAATAATATTAAGAAAAAGTGAAGAGAATTTTTTAGAATAATATCGAGGTACGTGATAGTCACGAAGATAGCTTCGAAGCACAACGTTGCTGACCCGTTTACGAAGGCTCTCAGGACTATAGTTTTTTAGGGTCACCTATAGAGCATGGGTCTACGGGACCATCCGCGACGGGACTAGGGCAAATGGGAGATTTTATACTGGGCTTTAGTGCCCTAGTTTATTGTTTTGTACTTGTATTTATCTTGTACGCCCACTCACTTTAGGACAAGTGGGAGATTGTTGGGGTTGATGCCCTAAATCTTGTAGGGTTCTATAGTTTGTAAACATCTGTATAAACAAACACTCGTGATGTAATAATATGAGATATTTTCTTCACTATTGTCTATGAAATATGGGATATTTTAGTTGCATTAACGAGAAACCAATAAACTAAGATCCCTAGTTATCATTGTAACTTAAACATGTATGTGGAGACATACAAGTGGATCTTGCCTTAAGTGATAACCTAAATGGTCTGTAGTATATGGATAAAGGAGGAAAATCGTATCCTATCCTGGTGACTCTACGGATACGGCCCGCTTTGTAAATGTTATAAGTGTTGTAAAGTGCTACAGATAGTCTAATTCTGACCATTCATGTGGAGACATGCGAGCGGGGGTATCCTATACAAAGTAGTTTGTATAAGACTGAACCATAAAATGTTGAGTTTTGTTATATATCGTTGTTCATGACAGAAACTTTTATTTCACTAGGATGACCATAGGTAACATGACCTTAATCCTGAATGAGTTGGGAACTCCTACTTATAAAGGTAGTTCTTTGATTTGCATGGGTGCAAGTGGCCAGATTACCGACTCAAACCTACCACTTTGGGGACTCGTCTGATTGGGGAGCTAGAAACTCAGCTACACAAGATAAAATCCACTCCTTCCCTGAAGTAGGGTTAAATAGATAGATTGCTCCCTTAAGGGTTGATTCCAGAACTTGAACGATGTGGCGCCACACACTTTCTCATGGCCCGAAAAGTGTTCACTCATAGTAGGTCTATGATGTATTGTTCACTAGAGGAATCAGAGGTACTTAAGAAGTTAGATGTAATTACAAGGGCAAAACGGTAAATTGGCCTAACTATACTTACGAGCGATCTGTGAAGGGTTATCGTACTGTTGATTGGTTATATTTAATAGACATAGAAATAAATCTGTAGTGAGAAGAGTGCAGTTGTCGATCTTTAATGGATGCCCGACAGTTAACGGATGGTGGATATGGTGATTAAATAGTTTAGTCAGTTATTCACATATCGTTGGAGCTTCAAGCTGCAGGTCCATAATGTCCCCTTGGTAGCTCAATGGATTCAAGGTTTTTGGGTTAGTTTGAAATTTTCAAATTAACAAGAGGGAGTTTGATTACATATGATATAATTAAATTGGTTCAATTATATGTGATATAATTGATTTGATGTATTAGATACATTAATTGGAGGAATTCATATAAATATGATTTATATTAAATAATGGAGAAAAGAACTATGGTTTGAATATTACATATGATGTGATATTAAAACTATAGGTTATAAATATAATATGATATGTTAGTTATTATATTTATTTATAATAAAAACAATTATGAGATAATTGTGATTGGTTTCTCCTTTAACTGTGCATGAAGTGGGAGGTTATTTTCAGTTTTTAATAACTAAAGAATAAAATGAAAAGAGTTTTCATTAATATCGATTCATTATTGGCATTACTAATCGATCGCTCACGAGAGACTATGCGATAGCCCTCGCAAGAAATAAACGATCGAACGAGAGATTGCTAGACGATCGAGTACCCACTGTCTATACGATAAACAAAACCTTTCTCCCACTTACTTGATTGTGTAGCTCGATCGTATACTTCCTCATTCCCTCTACCAAAATCACATAGAGCCCACACCGCCTGGATTCTCACTTCGAGAATACCAAGGTTACTGAGTGGTAGTGTTGAGGGTTGCAGTTCGAGAATCAGACTGTTCGTGATTATGACAAGAATGAGAGATTGTTGGACGACAATTCATTAGAGCGAGAGATTTCCAGAAGAAGAGTTTTTCAAAGGTATGTCTCTCAATTCCTTTTGTTTTAGTAAGAAAGCATGCTGTAATTTTCTCTATAATGCATAATTGTTCTTGTATGTCTGTGATGCATTTATTCTTTCACAATGGACTTGGAAAGATCTTGCCTCTGCTCACTGGTTCTCTTGAATAAAAGTTCCTTCAAAATTCACCGTAGGGTAATCGAGTACCCCTTCACTGAAATGAAACCATCTCAAGCATTATACATAACAACTCCTTGTTACTATAAATATTAGTCACCGTTGTTCAGTCAAAAAAGTGTTAACTTGCTTAACATTTTCTTCTAAGTGTATCCCCTCATTGTAGATTCTAGAGTTCCACCCTTTGAGCCAACCGTAGGGAAAAAACTAAAGCAATCCTATCCATTTCTGGAATTTGAGTAATAGGTCATGAAAATGCCATTCGTAGGGGGGCAAGCAAAGGTGCCTCGAGGCTAAGCATAAAAATTTACTACAAACTGTTGAGAAAGATTGAAGGATGTATTGACACGTGTCCTACTCTCACTTACTATAAACACTCTCTCCATTCACCTTGGTATTGACTTATACAAACACCACCTATAGGGGAACACGTGCAAAGGTGCCTCGAGGTCGAGTATTGATCTCACGGTGTGAACTTTTAAGGAGATACGTGAAAAGGAAAAATGAAGTATCATATACCCATTTTCTTCCCACCGAGTGTTTTACCTAGGGTTAATTTAACTTAGAAAAATACGGCTAATTATTTTACTAAGTGATTGTTTAAATTTTCCTAAAAGTAATACTTATTTTGGATAGTTAAACAACTTTGATTAATATTCATTAAACACTTTAAGAAACTTAATCAATAATTGCATGCTTATAGTAAATCTATCTAATTCACCTTTCCAAGTTAGTTCCCAGGTAAGGATGTTACGTTTCCGTCAGCTTAAATACCCCAACCTCGACAGAACTAACCTTTGAAAAAAGGTCCCTTATGGATACATTTGCTATATTTATTCTTTTAATTAAAACCAATTTAATCCTATTAAACTGATTAAAAGATTAAACTAATTTCTAATCTCATTAGAAATGTGATCTTAGGTCTATGTGAATCATGTTTTAAAACTATTTTTAAAAAATGATTTTAACTTAAAGTTTGCATGAAATTCTGAGTAATTGATTTTAATTCTAATTTCATTTAATTATAACTTTTATAAAAGAAATGAAATAACTTAAAATCAGTTATTGCATGTGCACGCATATATAGGTAAATTATAACAATTATAAAATAATCTAAAGTAGTGACATGCTTCATGCAATTCCATTTCATTACTTAACATACTTAACACTTATATAATAAAGTAATGTAATTATCAATAACATACATCCATTCGTACATTCAAACTATATATGTGAAACCCTGAACTTCACCTAAGTGAGTTAGGTTGGAACTTAATTAATAAGAAAGCTTATAGAGAAATAAAAGAGAAGGAAAATGCCTTTAGTGTTGGAAATTGGACCTTAAAAGCTAAAACTTGAGTTTTGGTTAAGTGAAGATTTAGGTGACAAAAATTTGACTAAGTGTTGAATGCATGAAGGCACCATGCATTGGTAAGAGTCACGCGGTCAAGCTAGGACACCAAGCATTGGGGCATGGCACTCGGTAAGGCAAGGATCAAGCAACGAGTAAACACCATACATGAATGAGGAGATGATGGCCAAGGTATTGGCGTGAGTGGGCTGCTTATATGATGAGTTAGGTAGGCGCTGACGGACGTGCAAGAGCAAGCTAGGCGTAGCGCAAACACATCGATCCACACGAAAAGTTACGTGAGGCTAAACGCAAGGTGCTGGGTGAAGTGTAAGGCGTGCAGCTGTGAGATGAGCGTTGATAAAAATTGTGCGATGCCAAACCATGTGATGCCAAGGCTGTTAGGCTAGGCATTGAGATGGCTATCCATTGATGTAAGCATTGTTGTGAAGCTTGTGGCCAAGAAAACAAGCAAGGGGTGTTGAGCTTGGCAAGACCATGATGGACGCATGGTGTGGGTGGCAGAGAGAAAAGACAAGGTGTTGACCAAGGTAATTAAAAGTTAGTTGATAACATGAGGGGGCAAGGCAATGCCTATGCATTGAAACCACACGATGGCTCGGTCATTGTGAGGTTAGAGAAGACCTCATGGATGCATATCATAAGGTTGGCCTAGGTGAGGAAGTGTACATGTGTTGGTGGTGTTGTATGCAATGGAGTACCATGTGACGACATAAGTATGGTCATTAAGCGCATGAAGGTATATGTTAGCCAAAAAGGGCATGCGTCAAGGGAAAGCCATGCGTGGGGAAAGAGAGTACAGCCAAGGGAGGTCATGCAATGGAATTGAGGCGAGTAAGGGCCAAGGAAGAGTCAAGCGTTGGACAAGACCATGCGATCAAGAGAGCATGTGGTCACTTGGTTGAGTTATGCGTTGACAATTTGTATCTTGGAGAGCAAGGCTAAGTTGGCAACTCATCCAGACATGTGGCTGAACAAGGGAGAGTTAGGATTGAGCCAAGTCTAGGTGGAGGCATAAGAGGGCATGCAAAATAGGGACTATGCGTTGTCTAAAAGAGATGAAGCCACTTCAGGGCAAAGGTGGCAAGGGAAGGCATTGGCTACTTAAGGAAGTGGCACATAGACATGTAATGGAGCTAGAGGTGTCAAGCAGAAGGGAGTTCCGGATGCCTATAAATAGGGTAGATTGGGGTTTAGTTCTCACAATTCATTCATGCCTTTTGAATGATTTTAGTGTGAAAGTGTTCAGAACGGAGTTAAGTGAGGGATTCTAGGCTGCCGTTTGAGTTGGAGTTGGGAGAAAAAAGAAATCGACATTGGAAGGCAGGAGGCTCAGTCGGACGCACAACACAGCGTAGCGCCCATCGCCTGACACCCGTGCCTATGTGTGTGCACCCAATAGCCCATCGCTCAGCTCTGCCCATGTGTCATCGCCAGTGCACAGACGCTCCATGCCAGGCACATGCGGACGCCTAATGCAAGGCACACAGACACCCCAGCACACGCTTATGCACGTCCCACCGCCAGCCTTGCGTCCAGCCCACCGCTGCATCCCTGCCCACCCTGTGCGATGTCTGATGCCCAGCTGCATGTGTCCACGCCCATCCTGCAGTCCCAGCGCCCGTAACCTACCAAAATAACCTCCAAAGGCTGTTTTTGGGAAAGTTAAGCCTATTTTGGTATTTCTAAAGAGGATAAACTGGTTATTCTATTTTTAAGTTATTTTTGGATTAAAAATTGAATTATTGGAGGAATTTTTGGACTAATTTGGGATTTCTTGCAAAGAAGATAAACTCAAGGAAACCCAGGCTAGAAGCTGTACTAGGCAAAGTCTTGAAGGATTAAACAGGAGGACTGTGAGTGGGTTTTATTATTTTGTTATGTTGAATTCTATATATATATATATATATGTCGTTATATATATGTAAAGTTTGGAAAATTGGCATGATCGGGAGATGTGTTTTCTTGGATTTTATTACTTGACTTAAATTCATGATATATTGTTGTTGTGATTTGAATTGAAAATTGGGATTGTACCTTGGGGAATTGTTAGCGTGCCTACAACACGCCTAACGGGATAATATCGACATGTGCACATTCGGGGGACTATAAGGGTACTGGAATTGATTCCATATCATTCATATCAGGAATTCACGGGAATACCCAAGGAGATACATGATCATGTCAGGGTTATCTAGTTACCAGATTGGAAAGGTTGCATTGTTGTTGTGATGAATATCTTCGTGGTTCCTTAAATCAAACTAGTTTTCATTTGTTAAAGAATACCACTCACTAGGCTTTCTAGCTCATGTTTTTCAATGTTTTATTCCCCTCCCCCCCCCCCCAGGTAGAAGAAAACGGAACGTTTTGGGAAAAGTCACCCAAGGTTTGGAACTACTAATCTCATAGTGCAAGACTCGGATTGGGTTATCTTTGAAAGTCATTAGGATTGTTATAGCTAATATTGTATAGTAGTACAAACCTTCTAACTGTTCATAAAAATTAATTAAGTTCTCAATTATTAGCTAGTTGTGGATCGTTATGAAGTTGGGCAGTTGGTATCACAAGGATGGTATCAACTATCTTCACGTCTCTTTCCAGGTCTGGGAGACAAGGCTCGAGAGGGGGTGTAACAAGTTGGTATCAGAGCATAAGATTCTGGAAAAACTCTGAGAATTAAACTTAGTATAGGTTTTGGCTAGCTCATAGCAGGCTTGGAAAAAATGTTACAGGAAACCTTTGAGGGAATAGAAAGAGTTAGCTGAAGTTTAGTAAATAACTTAAATGACTTTCAATGTAAGAAATATATCTTAGTAGCAGACCCTGGTGGTGGCATGAATCCAGAACGACTAATGCTAACAAAGAAATAGAGGAAACATCAAGATAAATAGTCCTTACCTAGATATTGATTTGAGACATCAAATCATTTAAATTTATCGGAATCCAATAAAGAACCTGGAAGTCCGAAGTGTGGGAAAAACCATAAAGATCTATGCTTGATGGGGACCGGTATTTGTTTTGATTGTGGTAAACATGGCCATATTAGGAAAAATTGTGTGTACTTTCAGGGGGAAAATAGAAAAAGGCAAGAATAGGTTTTAAGAAATTAGGAAAGGAGTTAAGGAATCAAGAAATAGTGTAAATAGTGTAATTAGTGTAAATAGACTTAGATATATAAATGATTGAACCTGTGATTAAATAATAGAAATCTTATCTAACTAATGTGTGGTAAGCCTTTAGACCGTTAGGCTTTTACTTAACTGATTTTTGGTTATTTGTAGACAACTATGCTGAGAAGTAGGGAACACTGAAACCAACCCAACCCTGGTAGGTCAGAAGAAAAGAGTGAAAGTGAATTTGGCCATCCCTAAGAAGGAACTAGGGATGAAGAACAATTATTAAATAGGTTCGCTCAACGACTACATCAGAGCTTGGGTACAATATAACTCGATCCCGAGAATAAGTATGGGATAGAACGTTTAAGGTCATTGAGAGCTACTATTTTTTAAGGAACAAAGGACCCTGTTGATGTTGAAGTGTGGATTAACTAAGTAGATAAGTGTTTTAAAGTAATGCAGTGCCCCAAGGATAGAAAGGTAAATCTTGCAACCTTCTTACTGTAAAAGTGGGTGGAAGATTAGTAGAAGGTAGTAAAAGGTAAGAGGAGAGGAAAAAGTGAACCCACCTGGGAAGAATTTCGTGAGGCTTTCTTTAAAAAGTTTTACCCTCAATCGTTTCGTTATACAAAGCGAGATGAATTTCTACAACTCGTACAGGGAAGTATGACTGTAGTGGAATATGAATTAAAGTACACTGAGCTTTCGAGGTATGCTTTAAATATTATTGAGGACGAGAGAGAACGTTGTAAGAGGTTTAAGATCGGATTGAAGAAGGAAATCAAGATGCCCATGACGACAAATGTGACATGGGTAGAGTTTTCAAAGATAGTCGAAGTAGTGATGAGAGTTGAAGTATGTCGGTGGAGGAACAAGGGCTAGAAAGTAGTCCGTCGTCGGTGAATAAGTGGAATAAAGAAGAAAGCAAGAACTTCATTCCTGGAGTAGTAAATAAAAGTTTGTTTAAATGGAATGGAACACCAAAAGCAGGATCAAGCTCTAGAGAAGCAAGCCAATTAAGGAAAAAATTTGGACAACTCTATCCGGATCAATTAAGAGAATTTATGGCAAGTGCTAACCAAAAACCCAGATGTTCAACTTGTAATAAATATCACTGGGGAAGATGTCTTGAGTAAGTACATACTTGCCATAGGTGTGGACAACCAGGACATTTTAAGAGGGAGTGTCTCCAAGTAGGGGGTCATGAAGAGGGAAATGTGTCACAAACTGTAAATCAAGGAATCAAACCCTCAGGTTCAAGAGGAGGACGTGTTGGTGAAACAAAGAAAAATGAGACCGGGGAGCACAACCGACTATAGCATAAATTGTATACTTTTACCTAGGATGAGGAGATGCCTGATGCTAGAAGAAGCGAGGGCAAGCATCTGGAAGAGTAGTGTAGAGATAAGCTTTGTAATTAAACTTTGTTAATAAATAAAAATTTGTTGTTTGTCTTGTGTGCATAAATGTTCGTCAAATTTCGAGGACAATTTTTTTTTTTTTTTTAAGGAGATGGTAAATGTGAAACCCTGAATTTTACCTAAGTGAGTTAGGTTGAAACTTAATTAATAAGGAAGCTTGTAGAGAAATAAAAGAGGAGGAAAATGCCTTAAGTGTTGGAAACTAGACCTTAAAGGCTAAAACTTGAGTTTTGGTTAAGTCAAGATTTAGGTGACAAAAATGTTAAATGCATGAAGGCACCATGCGTTGGTAAGAGTCACGCGGCCAAGCTAGGACACCAAACATTGGGGCATGGCGCTTGGCAAGGCAAGGATCGAGCATCGAGTAAACACCATGCGTGAATGAGGAGATGTTGGCCAAGGCATTGGTGTGAGTGGGTTGCTCATGCGATAAGTTAGGTAGGCGCTGACAGACATGCAAGAGCAAGCCACAGGTAGCGTAAATGCACGGATGCACGTGAAGGGTTGTGCGAGGCTGAGTGCAAGGCGTTGGGTAGAGTGTGAAGTATGCAGCTATGAGATGAGCATTGATAAAAACAGTGCAATGCCACACCATTCGATGCCAAGGTCGTTAGGCTAGGCGTTGAGATGGTTATACGTTGATATAAGCGTTGGTGTGAAGATTGCGGCCAAGACACCAAGCAAGGATAGTTGAGCTTGGCAAGACCATGGTGGATGCATGATATGGGTGGTAGAGAGAAGGGACAAGGTGTTGGCCAAGGTAATTAAAAGTTAGTTGATCGCATGAGGGGGCAAGCAATGCCTATATGTTGAAACCATGCGATGGCTTGGTCATTGTGAGGTTAGGGAAGACCTCATGGACGCATGTCACAAGGTTGGCCTAGGCGAGGAAGTGTACATGCGTTAATGGTGTTGTATGCGTTAGAGAACCATCCGACGGCCTAAGTATGGTCATTGAGCACATGAAGGTATGCATTGGCCAAGAAGGGCATATGCCAAGGGAAAGCCATGCATGGCGAAAGAGAGTGTGGCCAAGGGAGGTCATGCGATGGACTTGAGGGTAGTAAGAGCCAAGAAAGAGTCAAACATTGGACAAGACCATGCGATCAAGAGAGCATCTGGTCATTTGGTTGAGTTATGCATTGAAAATTTGTGTCTTGGAGAGTAAGACTAAATTGGCAATTCATCCGGACATGTGGCTGAACAAGGGAGAGTTAGGATTGAGCCAATGCTAGATGGAGGCATGAAAAGGCATGCAAAATAGGGACTATGCGTTAGCTAAAAGAGATAAAGCCACTTTAGGGAAAATGTGGCAAAGGAAGGCATTGGCAGCTTAAGGAAATGGCACATAGACATGCAATGGAGCTGAAGATGTCAAGCAGAGGGGAGTTTTAGACACCTACAAATAGGTAAGTTGGGGAGTTTAGTTCTCACAATTCACTAATGCCTTTTGATTAATTTTAGTGTGAGAGTGCTGAAAAGGGAGTTAAGTGACGGGTTCTAGGCTGCCATTTGAGTTAGAGTTGGGAGAAAAGAGAAATCGACATTGGAAGGCAGGAGGCTCAATCGGACGCATAACACAGCGCAACACCCATCGCCTGATGTGCGTGCCTATGTGTGCGCACCTAGTTGCCCATCGCTCAACCCTGCTCGTGTGCCCTCGCCAGCGTGCAGACGTTCCATGCTAGGTTTCTTTGGACACCTCAGCGGACGCTTGTGTGATGACGGACAGAAATGTACTAAGAATTATAAGGGCTGATAAGTAGATATGCAGTGATTATACTAAGAATTCATGAGAAAAGTGAGCTTGCGTCGATCAGCATTGAAAATCTTGGCTAACCACTATTATGCGTTATTTTACGTCCAAATGTCTATTTTTGTAGCTATCGCAGGAATCGATCGCATGCGGTGATTTTCACCATCGCAAAAAGCGATCGCATACGTTTGACGCATGGATGTTGTGGCCATTAACCACATGCGTCCATCACATAGAGGTCGCGGCTACAGAATAATAACCATAATAGAGGGATGAACGCAAGGTTGGTGGAACACGATGATACTTCGAAAACCAAGCATGAATACATACCTTGGGAGTATCAAAAGATGATGTTGACATTTCACCTACTACGCTGTTAGTAGCAGAGATTCAGAGCAGGCCCATCACGCCGTTAGTAGCAGAATTTCAGAGAAGAACCATTAATGTTGTCGGCGATCGAGCTCTATAAATAGAAGCTTTAGAGCCCAACTTGAAAGGATCCGAGCTTTTGCCTTAGGGCAGATCCTTGTGATCTAGACAAAAGCATGAGAAGATATTTGTGAGAGTTCTTCATTCCTCCTACCATTTGGAGTGACGACCGGAGCTTCACCGGAGATAGATCTCGAGAGAGACTACTCCACCGCCTATCCATGGCACCACCTGCAGCCTTGACCGATATCTAATGGAAGCAAGACATTGCCTACCTATCCCTTCATATCTCTTCTATCTCTTTGTTGTATTACATTGTGGCTTAAGAGATTAATACATATTGTGATCAATGCATTTCTCTATTTCCTTCGATTCCATCTTCATTTACTTCTTCTTATCATCCTTTACTTTCATTGCAACGACTAAGTAAGATTGCTAGAGTATCACATACTTAATCATGGGCATAGACATATGAAGCATGTAGCAAACCACCGAAAGGTGTGCATTGCGCGGGTATTATGAGAAAATCCTATTTGCTTTGTGTGAGGCTGTAGCAACGCTTGTTATGAGCTGATCAGCGGCGACTAACTGTCTGAGAGGGTAAGTAGTGGAACACATTAAGCAAGGTAAGCAATGCTCCTAGAGATAGGAATAATCTTATGTCAACCATGCTTTATGTAAGATTACCTTGTCTTATGAGCGCATCATTCATCATTTGGGCATACTTGGGAGAGTAGTCTAAAAAACCAAATCTAGGCTTGAAAGAGTCAGATTGGAATGCATAGGCAAGAATAGAAGCTTAGGAATAAGTTATGTTTGCTATTACACAGCATATGCACCCTATAGATAGGATATGAAAGTATGCGGTCACATCGCATGCATCCAGAAGTAGGATACGATGGTATACGGTCACCTTGTTCATGTCTGGGAGCACGTGAGCAAGAATAGAGACTTAGACATAAGTCCTATCGACACTATCGCATATGCATCGCATGCGCCTTAGTCAATTGTGTATAGCATAATCGTATAACTTGGGCTGGCTAGGGTTACTCTTGCGATCAAGCTTATTGATGCGGTGAAGTCATCCCCTCCACCATTTTATCTATTTTTCCATACACCTTATTACGCGTTAACAGTTGTCGTGTCTCTAACTCTCATAGTCATACTTCCATTGCTTAATCTGTTTAGTTAGGAGTAGGAGTAGCGGATAGCCCTTAAACTTCAGTATTCTTTTATTCTTCGCCGCAAACACATTACCTCGTAAAATTTAGCTACAAGTCCCTGAGTTCGACCTCGGATCACCCCGAGAAACTTACGATCTCATTATACTTGGCGAGAGAGCAAGAAAACTCGTGGCAAGAACGCAGAGTCATCGCATAGATTCTTAGACGTATATTGCATATCCCTTAGTCAAACGCATGACCAACGATGCATGGAGAACAAACAATGAACGCATATTTATTTACTCCATTTTCCACGTATCACGTGCATCCCACTGCTAGCCTTGTGCCCAGCCCCGCGTCGACGCACAACACAACTCTGTGAAGAATGTCTTGCTTCAATGAAGGAGTATTTGACTACCCCTCGGTAGCATCTATTATGACTCACTAAAGTAATTTTGCAAATAAATAATGAAATTTGGGTACATTATTACTTTTGCTAAAATTTGATTGGGTTTAAAAATAAATTTACTAATTAGAATTTGTTTTTATTTTCAATATGTCAATTTCTTCTAAAATACTCGTTTTCAATAAGTTTAACGGTTTTAAATATTCAACATGGAAATAAAAAATAAACGCAATACTAGCAAATGATGATTTAAAATTCGTTTTAATGGAGGAGTGTCCTCTAACTCCCAGCTCATCTACAAACCAAAAGATTTGGAATGCTTATGAAAAATGGATTAAGGCAAATGATAAAGCTTGAATCTTTATATTAGCAAGTTATCTGATATACTAGCTAAGAAATATGAGAGCATGGTTTCCGTAAAAAAAAAAAAAAATCATGGATTCGATGCGAGAGAAAACTAAATTTGGGTGTCTCTTTTACTTGTATCATTTCAGTTAGATGTCATCTTTCTTCTTTTGTATCTTCGCTTCAATGATTTAATATAAATTTGTTAGGATGTTGTCTATCTTTCGTTTCCTTTTCTTTCGCCTATACTTTTGATTGCTTAATTATCTATTGTTTTGTTGCTTGCCAATGATGAAACTATGTTCTAACACTGACCGCCAAGACTGGCATCAGCATTAAGTTTTAGGATATTTTCCTTTGAAAATATTTCTAGGATTTAGCAAGTCTGTAAGCTCTACTTCAAACCTCGTTTACAATAACTTTGTAATTCTATCGCATAATTCACTTTCTCAGCAATGAGGACCTTGCTGCCTCTAAATTTAGGGGTAGGGAGAGGGAAGGTTTGAACGTAAAAGCTTTCAAAATCTTTTAATCTCCTTGAATACATATTTATTCCAAAAAAAAAAAGCGTTGAGATCAAAACTTGCTCATAGTTGGATGTCCGCATGACACCTATAGGGGTAAACCAAAACAAAGGCAAGAATTGTGATTAACGCAAGAAATAATTAATCGCAACTCCACTGCCATAACAAGTCTAAGCATGAGTTTAGACTGAAAGAATGTCTCGCTCATAGTTGGATGTCCACATGACACCCATAAGGGCAATCCAAAACGAAGGCTAGATATTTGGATCAGTGCAAGATCACAGCAAAAATAACAAGAAGAAATTTTACTTTATATTATTCAAAACCCCATTTCTGGAAAAAAAAAAAAAAAAGAAAAAAAAAAAGAAAAAAAAAAAGAAAGATTATTTTGGAAATGAGTAAAGGATTTTTGAAGATTAAGCTTGCAGCTTCTCAAGGTTATAAATAATTTTAGAAGGGAAAGGAATAAAACTCAAGAAGATTCTGGTCTAGCAAACTGGGTTAAGCACTTTGAGGGGTCTAGGCAACTAATCAAGGTGATCGAGACTTTAAGAAATCCTAAGATATGCTTAAGGACAAGCATTGTTTTAAATTTGAGGGTGTGATACCTTGTAGAAATACAAGTTATTTTTTTCTCTTTCATTTAAGAGAATAAGAAAAAGCTCTGAAAGTACGACATTTTTGCTAAAGAATTCATAACGTAATCACAGTATGTGATCATACATCTTCAACACCTGATCTATCTCAATTTTGAGCTAATATGCAAAACGCCCATTGATGCGATCAAACAAGAACTATCAAAACCAAACCCACGATCTCATAACCAGTTAAGTCGATAACTTTAGGCGGTGAAGTATGATATGCCATGGGTGGTGGAATTCAAATCTCATATTGAGTTGGTGGCTAACAAGAGAACTTCGTTGAAGATTCAATGAACTTCTGACGCGTTAAAGGCGGTAAGTCGGGGTATGGAATTTAATGCACCTTATCAGCACAATCATGAGTGAGAGAAGAGAAGCCATCCTCAGACGCCTATAAATACCCATGCTATTGCCATGCAAGAAGATATACAAGAGACACAAAATTTCTGAGAAGAAAACTCTGTAAAAAAATCCTTCTCATTCAGCCATAAAAACACCCTAATGAGAGTTTGGGTCTCTTATGGAAGAAGAGGAGCTCGACTGTCCAATATTTGAGTGAAGAAATCATCATTAGAGCTGGAGGAAGCAAGACATTGCACACCACGACTTAATTCTCTATCCCTTTCCTTATCTTAAAGTATGTTTGTGTTGTATTGCTAATATTGAAAAGTTCAAAGTCTGCAATATGAATACATATTTATTCCATCCTTTGTTCATTTCCTCCATCATTATCATGAGTAGCTAAATTACTTTATGGGTTGAGAAGCATGTAGCCAGCACGAACTAAGCAACAAAAGAATTATGCGATCAACTTGTTTTATGTATGCCTACATGCATCACTTGAATGAATCGAAAGATTACTCTAAGTAAATTAAATCTAGGTTTGAAAGAACTCAGAGTTAGAACTCATAAAACAAGAGGAGATGCTCCTTAGAAATAAGTACATCTTTTACATATTGCACTCATTGCATGCATCCTAGAGATAGGATAGTGTGGCTAGATACACTGAGAAGTGTTGGTCGTAATATCAAGTGCATTGCTTGAACGCATGATTCATATAGTTTCTTAGGAAGTGTTGGTAAAAATTCTTCTCAACTCTATCATCGCATATCAGTATCCAATAACCACTGCTCACATTGTTTCACTTAAAGTACAACCCTCATCGCATAAAGTTTAGAGTTAGAATAATACCAAAAATTGACCATTTGAGTGAACATTTCATTTGCATTAAGATCGAAGTATTAGTTTCATCGCACACTTGTAGGCAATCCCTAAGTTTACCCCTAGACTTACACTTGGGTTCTACCAGGTAAAACAAAGCGTTATAACCTCATAATCATTATTCATCTCATTGCATGGTACGAACACATCAATAGACTTTCTTGGGATGAAATATGCTCACTTAATAAGTCTATCCACTATAACCCATATCACTATATAGCCTTTTTGTTGTCCTTGGGAAACCCACAAGGAAATCCATAAACACATTCTTCCACTTCCATTCCAGAATACTCAGGGATTGCAACAAGCCTGCTGGCTTTTGTCTGGCGGTTTTCACCTGCTAGCACACCAAACATTTACTGACAAACTCGACTATTTCTCTTTTTTTTATCATGCCAACAAGAATATAGGTCCTGATACATATGGATTCTGCCAGGATGTATCGAAAATGGGGAACTATAGGCTTTTGTTAATAATTCATTTTAAGGTCAATGTCTGCAGGTACCCACAAGCGTCCCTGGTAAATGAGACCATGATCTAAGGATACTGAGAACTCAATATCTCGACTTAGCTTTATTTGACGAAATTTCTCAACAAGGTAAGATTCATCCTATTGTGCATCAATAATCCTTCATCTCAAGGTCGGTGATCGAACTGAAATATGTGTCGTTATCACACTTCCAAGGACCAAATAAATTTGTAACTTCAATCTAACAACCTACTCTACCACGTAGTATAGATAGCAAGATAGGGATCGTCTACAAAGAATCTAATGATTGTTTAACTTAGTTTGGAATTCGAGTGGTAATCGAAGGGGGGGTTTTTTGTGAAATTGAAAAAATCGTGCAAGAATGTAATGACAAGAATGTAAATGTGTGATTGAAAAATGAAAACTCGATTTTTTTTTTTTTATTGATCTAGTTTAGTTAGGTTTCCTCTTAATTTTTCTTGGTAATCATAGGCATTTATCAAAATCAAGATTCTTGATAGTTATTCACTTAGTCTATACACCCTAAAAGCATAGGAATGTATAAGCCTAATTTCTTGATTAAACAATTAATCAAACCTAAATAACGCAATTAATAAGAATCGATAACGACCTAATTAATTGTTCATTTGCATTAAGAAAGAGTGATTCTTGACTAAGATTAGATTAATAGTTCGAAAAGCCTAGGTTACTATTCCAATTGTTATTGAATTACTAAGCATGCATAATTGTGAACAAGATTAATCCTAATAACCTAAATTCACACATTTGCACTTTTTAGTTGTGGTTGACCTAAGAAATTAAGCACATAAACATGCTATTATGTTTAGCATTCATTGAATAAAAGAAAGTTGGCCAAAAATTCTTAAATCTAATGCATAGAAGTTATTTCATATTCAAGAATCAATTTCAGCAAGAGTTTATGGTAGAAATTAAGAAATTACATGAGAAATTATAAAAGATCAGCATCATACCAAGAAAATTAAGAATCTACCCTAAACTAAACTAGATTTACTTACCTTAATATAGCATATCCTTTAAGATTTGATCAAGGAATTGCATGGATGCATCAAAGGTAAGGAAAGAATGAAAGACAAAGTGTAGAAAACTAAGAAAATTGAGAGAAATCCAGTGGTGTTCTGATCTCTTGCGTGAAAATACAGAAACTTGCTTTTATACAAAGGTCACAGCATTGCAACTCTAATGATAACACTACAATGATCGTACACAATCCAAACCTCAAGCATTGGGATAGAGGTGCGACGTTGGTGTAACACTTGGTTGCGATGAGGTGTGCATGGATTTTTTATACTTTCATCAAAATCCGTAGTGTCATGACACGCAATGCTATTGCCTTCAAGCGTCGCGCACCAACATTGAGCTGAAGGATCTCTTAATGAAGAGTTCCATGAGCGTGTTCAGATCGCTCCAATTTCACCGTGATCGAAATACACCATATACATTCAAATGCACAGTTATGCAATCAAACAGTAATTAATGACATGCTTTGAACAAGAAATAACAAGGGAGAGAGTTCTCATACCAGTTGAAGATGCTCTTCAAACTATGGAACTCAATGCTGCAGAAGACCTCTACCCAATCAACAAATGCCCAACAGATGCGTCGACTATAGCAGAACGAATAATTGCAAACACACGAACGCAGCGGGGACGACACCACCAGAAAAGAGCCATAGGTATTCTCGGAGTGAGAACCCAAAGCGTGGTCTTTGGTGAGTTTGGTAGAGGTAGGAGAAAGAACTGATCGTGTAGACGATAAGCAAGTGGGAGAGAAAAAGAAGCTATCGCATAGCAAGATGCTTATCGCTTAGAAGAAACTACATAATCGTGTAGATTTTACTAAACGATCGTTTAGGAAAAGGTAGGCAATCGGGTAGGCAATCGTTTAGCAAACACGACACACTATACGATCGTTTAGGAAAACTAACCGATCATTTAGGACTTAGTGTGTGATCGTATAGGCACTAGGTAGGCGATCGTTTAGGTGCGAGGTATGCGATCATTTAGGCGCTGAGTGACTATCATATAGGCTCTCGAGTTTAAGCGATCGATTACGTTTTTACACCCACGTAACCTTCTGATCCTTTTTCTTTTCGAACTTTCAAAATGAAACAAATTTCATTTTTATTCATCGGTTACAATAACCGACGTTGTTCCACCACTAATGCACGTCTGAAAGAGATTTTAGGTTAATTATCATTGATAACTTGTAGAAATACAAGTTATTTTTGCTCTTAAGTTGGAATAACTAAGGATTTTAATGATAAATTCTCCTCATTTTTAGAAGAAACGAATGGATTTATTCAAACATTAGCAAACTCATACAAAAGAAGTTTTATTACTAAATACCGCGGCACTAATGCATTGTATTGCAGGATTTCAACGCGAGAATTAACGCTAACACATTAAAAAAGTGCCACAGGAAAAGTCCTAACGCATGGGCCATGCATCAGAGGGAGTTTAACGCATAGAAGATACATTGATCCAGGCTGATTGTGTCACATCACCACTTGCAAGTATGGGCACCTGCAGCAGGCGGCGTCTGAAAAGCTTCCGAGAGTCAGGCGGCTAACTAGGGCATGGACTTTAATGCTGACTAGGACATGGACTTTAATGCTGCCAATTCACCAAGTGGACTTGACCAACGCCTAAATAGATGAAGTCCCTCCAGAGTTAAGAAGTTCGGAAATTATCAAGATCCACACTCTCTGTATATTATAGTCATAATTCTAGTTCTATAGAGGTTGTGCTGTGGTGCTAGACGATCAGAAGGGTTGAGAATTACCACCACCGCCGGTCAGGGAGTGGAGGAAGCTAATCTTGAGAAAGACACTTCATCCAATTCCTAAACAAGTGATTGTACACAACGAGATTGAGCCAAAGAAATACAAGAGATTGTATTCTTTGGTTTGACTCAGTTTCCTTCTTCTCATTTATCACTTTCATTCCATTTGATTAAATATTGCTTTTGTAAAGACTCTCTGTTTCTTTATAAAATTCATATGTTTGATCCATCATACTTGCCATTGTTTATTTCTTGTTTATGTTGAATTCATTAATACTTTATGCACAACTTCATTCTAAAGCTCAAGCCAACTTGACAAATTGGTAAAAGCATCTTTAACTTAGATTGTTCGAAAGAATAACTAAGCTACATTAAGTAGGACGCCTAATAAAGCTAGAGATAGACTTACTGGTGTCTATTGCATTTTGTGTTAGATGCATGCATCCTAGAGATAAGCTTTGTATGTTATTTGCATTGAGAAATGTTGAATGAAGTCTGACGCATAAACAAAAGATAAGCAAATCATCCCATCTTATTCACATCACATCCTAGTTATGTACACTCATCTTAGACCGACGCGTCCACTTACCTTAAACTCCATTTTCGCATGATCCATCATTCACCACTCAACTC
Source organism: Benincasa hispida (assembly GCF_027475165.1). NCBI lineage: Eukaryota > Viridiplantae > Streptophyta > Magnoliopsida > Cucurbitales > Cucurbitaceae > Benincasa > Benincasa hispida. Next base: position 12,976,873 of record NC_143479.1, read on the forward strand.
TTTTGTATCTTCTTGCACAGGCACAACAATTTAGTGTAAATAATACATTTCTCACAGTCATTTAGGAAAACCCCTACAGTAGATACAACGCAAGGTCTGCGTTTGGTTAACTGAATCCCTGAGTTCGACCCTGGACTTATCAGGAACCTAAATTAGATTTATACATGGGTCTAGTTTAGGAAAACTTGAATGTCATTATTAGGAGTTGTGTGCGTTCTATGCATATATCTAACGCCCCAACGCATTACAATTATTTAAACGCATCAAAGCATAAACGCATCACTTATACTTAGAACTTATTCCTCCAATTTATTTTATACAATACACACCTAGAGCAAATCACGATAGCAATGAACAATCATATAATTAACCAATTAAATTATTAATAAATATAATCATATTATATTTTTACCCTATAGTTTGATATCACATATCTACTATAGTAATTTCTCCTCTACTTGACATAAATCATATTTATATCTAATTTCCTCCAAAATAAAGTATCTCATACATTTAGCCAATTATATCATATATAATTAACCAGCCCAGTTATATCATATATAATTGAATTTTCTCTTGTCAATTTGAACATTTCAAATTAACCTAAACACTAATTCTCAACTTTATCCAAGCTACCTAGGGGACCTAATGGACATGTGCCTCAAAGCTCCAACGGTCCGTGAATAGCTGACTAAACTTTTTAGCCATGAGATCCACCATTCGTTAACTGTCAGGCATTCCACTAAAGACCAACAGTTGAACTCTTCTTACCACATGAGTATATAACCAATCATGAGTACGATGACTAATAACTTGTAGAAATATAAGTTATTTATACCATCTTATTTAGAATATGTGGCAAAAAGAAGGAAAAAGGTTCGTCGAACATATAGAAATTGACTTAGAAACGTAAAAGTTGTAAAATGTCGAAAGCACACCCGCTTACCCCATTGCAATGGCAAAAAGGGATATCCAAGTCTTTGTTTTATAGGAAACAGGTATCACCGCATGCGACGATCGCTCGAGGACAAAAAGTGCAACGTATTCGCACCGCATGCAACGATCGATCATGGACAAAAAGAGCAACGCATTCGCACTGCATGCAATGGTCGATCGAGAACAAAAAGATCAACGTATTCGCACCACATGCGACGATCCACCGTGGATAAAAAGAGCGACGCATTCGCGAGGATTTCTGAAATTGTATAGCTTTTCTGTTGTACGATCTGACAAATTGAATGTGGAGCAGAGCGGACGTTTCCACCAAGCCATGGCAGAAAAAGTAACTTTTAGAGCGACACCACTGACGAAAGAGGTGCCAAGGTTTATAAATAGTTACATCAACACCAAAGAAAGAAGGTTGGTCTGAAGAGACATTCATAGAGAATCCGAGAGATAGACGAGACAAGTCCGAAAGGAAGTCTCAGGAGCCAGAAATTCATTCACAATCTCGAAGAGAAGCTCTATGCAAGGATCATTTCTGCCTGGGAAACTATCCTGAGAAGGAAGTTTCCACCTCATTCCTTCTACACGCCGGCAAGCAAAACAACTTCAATCGGGATCCGTGTCAAGATATTGACACACTTTCCTCATTTGTTCTCACTTTCTGTTCATCAATTGTTATTCATTTCTGATCTTTCATTCATCTATTTGTAACAAACGCTTTATCTTTTAATATCATTATCATATTCACCTTCATCTCTTTGTTCATCACCATACATTCATCTTCCATTTCTCTCACCATGTGTAACTAATCCTCCAGGGTTAGGGGGAAGGATAAGCGAGTAAGTTAATCCATGTTGAAGAAGTTAGCTAAGTTTAACTAACGCATACTCAACGGCATCTTCACTTGTGAGAGCAGAAGTGAATATGCTAATCCACCTCTCGAAAGAAGGTTGATAGAATACGTTAACTAAAGCAAGAAGTATTTCCAAAACAACCTTGCGTACGCAACGTTCATCCCTGTTCACCATAGAGATAAGGGAACATGGTCGATCACTGAGAGGTGTAAGCCAAGGGAAGGCGAAACCTTAGTTGCGTCCTCAACTGGATTGACAAACTTACGATGTCCTTTCCCCCAACCCGTTCTTTTTCTGATATCTTTCACAAGACTTGCCATCGCATTCCCCCATACACTAGCACAACTTCACATTTATTCATTTATTTGTTTATTTATTTGTTTGTTGCCGTAATTTACATTTCACATACAACTCATTATTATTTTGATTTTGGTCGCATGTATCACATCAATATCGCATCTAGCATCGCCATCCCCGTGTTCGACCTCAGATCACTCTAAGAAACTTGCAGTGGAATTATACTTGGTTCCAATGCAAGAAAACTTGTGACACGCGCAAACTACATGAACGCATACTACGAGCGCATCTCAGCAGCATCGCATACATTATTTTAAAGCGTAGTATTGCATATATTATCGAGAAGCATGATTAAGCAACGCATATCATACACATCATTGGTCGTTGCGGTGGCATTACCTCCGCCGCAAATCGACAATCAATAATGACCCTTCACAGATGCTCGTAAGTACAGTTGGGCCAAATTATCGTTTTGCCCCTATAATTCCATCTCACTCTTTAAGTACCACTGATTCCTCTAATGAACAATACAACATAGTCTAACTATGTGTGAATACCTCTCGGGCCAAGAGAATGTATGTGCCGCCACATTGTTCAAGCTCCGAAATCAGCCCTTAAAGAAGTTATCTATCTACTTACCCTTGCCTCGGGGACAGAGTGAATTTCATCTTGTGTGGCTAAGTTCCCATCTCCCAAATCAGACGAATCCCCAAAATGGGAGGTTTGAATCTACGACTTGGCCACTCGCACCCATACAAATCAAAGGATCACCTTCAATGGCAGGAGTTCCCAACTCACTCAGGATTGAGGTCATGTTACCTATGGTCATCCTAGTGAAGTGAAGTCTCTGTCATGAACGGTGTTATATAATGAGACGTTAACACTTCGTGGTCAGGTCTTATACAAACTCTTTGTATAGAACGCCCCCGCTCGCATGTCCCCAACACGAATGATCAGGATCAGACCATCTGTGACAAGTCACAACACTTGTGACCATTCCACAAAGCGGGCCACATCCATAGTGTTACCAGGATAATGTGTCCCTTCTATATTCATATACTACAGACCACTTTGGTTATCACTCAAGACATGATCCACTTGTATGTCACCATATACATGCTTGAGTTACATACAGATAACCAAGGAGTTTAAGTTTATTGGTTTGTGGTAAAGCAAATAAAACATGCAACTGAGCAAAAAACAAGATGTGAAGTAAATATCATATATTATACAACACAAGCATTCATAAAAACTCTTTACAAACTACAGGACATGAGACTTTAGGGCATCAACCCCAACAGTCTCCCACTTATCCTAAAGCGAAGTGGGGTGTACAATAAAATAGTACAAAACAATAAACTAGGGCATAAAAGCCCAATACAAGAAAATCTCCCATTTGCCCTAGTCCTGCCACGGACGATCCTGTAGACCCATGCTCCGTAGGTGACGCTCAAACACTATAGCCGTGAGAGCCTTTGTAAATGGGTTAGCAACATTGAGCTCCGAAACGATCTTCGTGACGATCACGTCCCCTCGATGCAATATCTCGTGGATCAGATGATACTTTCACTCTATGTGTTTGTCGTGCCTATGTCTCCTCAGCTCCTTGGAGTTCACCACTGCCCCCACCATTATCACAATAGAGGATAATGGGCCTAGACATATCTGGAACAACGTCCAGTTCTGTCAAGAACTTTCTGAGCCAGATGGCCTCCTTAGCAGCTTCGCAAGCCACTACGTACTTCGCCTCCATAGTGGAGTCTGAAGGAAATCGGAAGCAGATTTCCATGAGCAGCGGAACAAGACTATTCCAATTACAATCATGAATGAACATATATTTACAATCGACTTCAAACAAGTGGTTATACAATTCATACAGAGAAATTACAACATGAACAATACAAATGAACAACAGAGACAAACTCTACGAACAATGGCAGAAGCGTCTTCATGCTCCGATGCGCATGGCCACTCAAACAACAGAAACCTCGAACGCCTGAACTACATGACCGCAACACTGCACGAACACTTCGCGCTCGTCTTCAACGATCTCCTTGGTCACGAAGTCCTCTGCAACACGAACGAACTCCTCTACAGCACCACGAACGGCCTCTAGAAAACCTCAACGGTGTCGAATTGAGTCTGACACCACCAATAAGGCGACCTTGGTATTCTCGGTGTGAGAATCTAGAGGGTGGGCTCTATTCGGACTTGGTATGAGGCAGATGAAGAAGGAAACAATGATCGCATACACGACTGGGCAAGTGGGAGATGGCGGAGACTTATCATATAGGTCAATGTCCAATCGTTTAGATAAAGCTAAGCGATCGTCTAGCAAAAGCTATATGATCGTTTAGCTCATCGTTTAGTTTGGTCTGTCACCTAAAGACTCTACACAATCGTTTACCTTGGGCCAGCGATCATCTAGCAAAGCTATGCGATCATTTAGTAAATACTACAGGATCGTTTAGCTCTACTCTGCACGATCATTTAGCTTACCCAGCTGATGACGGGTAGAAATGCACGTCATCTTAGGCCTTTTATTTAGAATTATGAGGGCTGCAAAGAGAAATATACTGCGAATATGTTAGGAATTCATGAGAAAATGAGTTTGCGTCGATCAGCATCAAGAATCTCAGCTAACCCACTATTATTTGTTATTATGCGTTCAATTATCTATCTTTGTAACTAACGCAAGAAGCGGGTGCATACGTGGAAGCCGGGCTATCACAAAGACGACCGCATACGGGGAATCTCTCCATCACAAAGGCGAACGCATACGTTCAACGTATGGATGTTGCGGCCACCGCATGCTCCATCGTATAGAAGTTGCGGTCGTCAAGCAAATGCGGTCATCGCAGAGAAGTTGCGGCCATCGAGCGAATGTAGTCATCGCAAGGAGATTTCGGCTACATAATGATAACCATAATAAAGGGATGAACGTAAGATTGGTGGTGGAATGCAACATGAACGCATACCTCGGGAGTATCAAAAGATGATGTTAACATTTTGCCTACCATGCCGTTAGCAGCAAGGATTCAGAAAAGGACCATCGTGCCTCGAATGTCAGAATCAGAGTAGGTCCATTAATTCCGTCAGCGATCCAGCTCTATAAATATAAGCTGCTGAGAAAAATTTCATTTTATCCAAGTTTCTACCTTTGGGTGGATCTTTGTGATCCAGACAAAAGCATGAGAAGAAAGCTTGAGAGTTCTTCATCTCCTTTATCCATTTCGAGTGACAACCGGAGCCTTTGCTGGAGTCAGAGCTCGAGAGAGTCTGCTCCACCGCCCTTCCATGGCACCATCGGTAGCCTTGACACACATCTGCTGGAAGCAAGACATTGCTTCCAGCTAGCCTTTCCAATTATTTTCTCTCCTTATATTGTACTGTATAACATTTAGGCTTAAGGAATTAATACATTTTGTGATCAATGCATTTCTATATTTTCCTTAAGCTCCATCTCTATCTTCATTTACTTAGCATTCTTAACTTTCATTGCATCACTTAGTGAGACTATTAGAGTATCGCATACTTAATCATGTGACATAGGAATATGAAGTATGTAGCAAACCACTGGAAGGTGTGCGTTGCGCGAATGTTGTGAGAAAACCTTATTTTCTTAGTGTAAAGCTGTAACAACGCTTGTCTATAAGCAGACATAATGCTTGTCTATGAGTAAAATCAGCAACAACTAACTACCTGAGAGGGTAAGTGGTTGGTCGCATTAAGCAATGTAAGCAAGTATTCACTAAAGATAGGAATAATCTTACGTCAGCCAGGTTTATGCGATTACCTTGTCTTATGGGCGCATCATTCATCATTTAGGCATACTTGGGAGAGTAGTCTAAAAACCAAATCTAAGAATCGAGAGAGCAGATTGGAACGCATAAGCAAGAATGGGGAACTTAGAGATAAGCTCCGTTTGCTATTACACAGCGTATGCACCCTACGAATAGGATATTGCATACGTCCAGAAGTAGGATACGATGGTATGTGGTCATCATGCTTATATGTGAGAGCACGTGAGCGGGTTATGGAGGCTTAAAAATAGGCTTCTCGACACTATTGCATATACATCGCATATGTCCTAGAATTGGGTACAAGTGTGTGTAGCATGATCACATAGCTTTGTGCTGGCTGGGGTTGCCCTTGTGGTCAAGCTTAGTGTTGCAATGAAGACATCCTCACCTTTTCATCTATTTTTTCATGCATTTACTATGCGTCAAAAGTTGTCGTGTCTCTACCTTTCATTTATACTTCTACTGCTTTATCTGTTAGTTAAAGTAGGAGTAGTTTATAGTTACAACCCCCATCATTCTTTTATTTATCCGCCACAAACACATCACCGCATATATTTAGCTACAAGTCCTTGAGTTCGACCTCGGATCACCCGAGAAACTTGTTTTCTCGTTATACTTGGCGAGAGCGTAAGAAAACTTGTGACGGGAACGCATGGTCATCGCATACATTCGTAATCGCATATTGCATAGTCCAACGTATGATCACTGACGCATGAGAATCAACGCATAACCTAAAACATGCATCTCATAATTGCGTTCCCCTTAATTTACATCATCACCAGCCGTCGTTTAGTAAATCCGTATTTACTTGATGATTAACGTGAGTTTCTTTTGAGCAGAGAGAAAACTCAAAACATTTTCAAACTTTTGTAAAAACTTCTTTTGAAATAGGAAAATAATTTTTCTTTTCAACTCACGGTTACCATGATCCAATAACCACCCACTACTTTGGTTATTTAAAAGAAAATAATTAATTATCTAATAATTAATATTATTCTAAACATAAATGATAACCAACTTATCATACTTTATTTGTAACCTATAGTTATAATATTTCATCTCATGAAACATATAAATCATATAACCAACTTATCATACTTTATTTGTAACCTATAGTTATAATATTTCATCTCATGAAACATATAAATCATAGTTCTTTTTCTATTCCATGGTACTTAATGTAAATCTTATTTACATCAATCTTCCACTAGATGTACCGAATCATAGTTCTTTTTCTCCTTTCTGATACACCATTTTGCTGAGGTGTACCAGGGGCCGAGAGTTGGGACGCAATCCCATGTTCTATCATATAATTCTGGAATTAGAGGTCCATATACTCTCCACCATGATCAGATTGTAGTGTTTTTATCTTCTTACCTACCAAGTTTTCAATTTAGCCTTATACTCATTGAACTTATCAAGGGCTTCAGACTTACGTTGCATTAGGAAGAGATACCCAAACCTTGAATAATCATCTATAAAAAGAGATGAAATATTCATACCCACCTCGAGCTCTAACATTCACCGGACCACAGAGGTCTGAATGTAATGGCTCTGAGGCTTCCTTGGCTCTGTAACCTTTTCCAGTAAAAGGGCGTTTGGTCATCTTGCCTTCGAGGAATGATTCACATACTGGCAAGGAGTTTTCTTCTAAACTCTTTAAAATTCCACTTTTCACCAACTTCTCGATCCTATTGAGGTTGATGTGACCTAACCTTAGATGCCAAAGATGGGCGTTTTCCTTTGGAGAAACCTTTGGTCTTTTAGCTGTTGTTGCCGTACTAAATATTTCAGTTTTAAACAAGGCTTTCATGACTAATGGCTTTAGTACATATAAGTTATTTTCCATTGAACCATAACCAATCTCCATTCCATTCTTGAAAATAAACACATTATTCTTAGAAAAAGAGACGGTGTAGCCTTGTTCAATGAGACAAGAAACCGAGATTAAGTTCCTCTTAATATGAGGAACTACAAAAACATTATCCAGTAACAGATAATGTTTCTTGTCAACAAATAACTTCAGTCTGCCTACAGTAACAGCTGAAACAACCTCACCAGTACCGACTGGAAGAGTCATCTCTCCCTGTGGCAACGTTTGCCAGGAACTGAATCCTTGGTAAGAGATACTGACATGATTGGTAGGACCTGAATCAAGGATCCAGGCAGAATCATCATTCTCTACCAGACATGTATCCAAGACCAATAAATCATATTTACTGTCTTGTCTTCTCTTTTGGAGAGTAGTGGGATGGAGGTCGTTTGCCACAAAATTCGTTTTACATGATTCTTTTCATTGTAAACAATCGGTCATTTTTAGAAGATTTAAACAGAAATACTAACGAGTTGCTGAAAAGAAAAACACATTGACCTACGTTAGGTTTTAAGCAAATACCCGTTGTAAAACAAAACAACATTCAATAAGGTTTTAGCAAAACTAACATGAACCCCGTGTGACATCTAGTTTCGCAATGATGCTTCAAAGGTTTAGGACAAAAGCCGCTGAAGGGAGGTCAGTTATCCCTCCTTTGAATTGAGAAGTTCTCAACCAGTCATTAATACCAGAATAACTCTTGCTCCTATAACGACTAGCCATCATTGATTTGGCCAAGAGATCATTAACTTACTTAACAATCTCCTATAAGTTTGACCCACCATTTTAAGCTTTAAAGGTCTGTCCCAAAAGGCCAATCCAAAGGGAAAAAATCCGATTGGAGCAAAACCTAAAGCGACCCTATCAATTTCTAGAGTTCACCTTGATATTGACCAACTGCACAATATCCATCCGAAAGGGGACGCTCCGAAGGCAACACGAGGGCGTACAGAATGATCTCACGATGCGAACCAATGACAGAGACCATAGGACATATTGACACACACCCTTTACCCACTTACTATAAACACTCTCTCCGTCCACCTTGATATTGACTCATGCAAACACCATCCGAAGGGGGATGCATCCTGGGCATCTCGAGGCCAAGCGTGAATCTCACGGTGTGAACATACAGGGAGAAACGTGAGTGGAATCATAGACATATCTGATACACCTCCTCCTCCCACTGAGTATTTTATAACCTAGGGTTTAGCTTACTTAGAAAAACACGGCTAAGGATTTTAACTATGTGACTTTTAGGTTTTCCCAAGAGTAACTTTTACCTTAGATAGTTGAACAACTTTTGATCATCGTCCATTAAACTCTTTAACAGAATCTTTGACCAAATCGTCGCATCTTGTTGAAAATCTATCTAATTCACCTTTCCAGGTAAGTTCCCAGGTAGGGGTGTTACGTTTCCATCAACTTAAGAACCCCAGCCTAGCCAGAACCCGCCTTAGATAAAAGGTCCCTTATAAATAGATTTACAACAAATTTAATCTTTTATTCAACCAATTTAATCCTATTAAACCGATTTTAAAAGTTAATCTAGGTTACTAAACTCTTTAAAACCACTTGAACGTAGGTCTATCTCAATCCAATTTTAAAATCCTTTTAAAAACTTGAGTTCACCCTAAGTCTGCATGCAACTCTGAATTATTGATTTTAGGTCTAGTTTCCTTTATAAAACTTATAAACGGAAAACAACCACCATAATGCGAAGATAACACACGCAAGGCATTCATAACGAATATAAACGACCTAAGTGTCATGCTCAATGCATTGCATTGTCCATTCATTGCTACTTCTTTTATATAACACTTATACAAAACAGTAATGAAACAAGCAAAACATACTTCCATTCACCCTTAGACTATAACATTTATAATAAAAGGATGATGTATGATAATGCTCACTGCATGCAAAATATAACTCTTATATTTCATGATGCATGTGCATGCTTTCAAGTAATTTCTTCATGCTCGATTATAACAATTATAATACATTATGCATGAATAATTGCACAACCTAAGGTGGGTTTTAACTATATGACAAACACTTTGACATATAAGCACCATACATCACATGTATAAACAATAAAAGTTGATGAACCGGGTAAAATTGCCTTAAACACAAAAAATGAAAGCTAACTATTACAAAGACAAGGAGTCTCCAATTCAAACAGGAGAATCGGGTCTTGAACTGCTTGGCAAAGCATCGCTTCTCCATGCATCGTGTAATAAGCACCCTACGATCGTCTACACGATATGACAAACACTTTGTTCTATTGCATACCAGCGCTCCAGAGTTAAACGATCATTTAGCATTTACTATACGATTGTCTAGAAAATCCAAAAGATCGTTTAATTATTACTACACGATCGTGTACCTTTACTAAGCAATGAAGCCTGAAGTACACGATCGCTTAGCACGCTCCACACAGTGCTCGCCTTCCGTCATCGTCTAAGTAACTACGATTCCACGAAGCACCATCGCCTAAGCGATTGCTTAGTTAGTGTCTTCGTATCGCATAAGTGTGATCGCATAGGTAGTAACTAAGCGATGAAGCTTGCTAACTACACGATCGTCTAGCACGTGCCTTCTCCTAAACGACGAGCATCACATGCTCCCACTACGATCGCCTACCTCCAGCGCCTACGCAATCGCGCAACCAACGCTACGCGATAGGGTAAACGATTTACCCTAGGGCTTAGCATTAGCTAAACAATCGATTAGAAAATACTACACGATCGTTTAGAAAAAATATCTAATTAGTTAAATCCCAACGATCATTTACCTGAGGCTACACGATCCGACCAATGCTTGGTCTTCTTCTTCGTTGAGAACTGCATCGCCATGTGCTAGAGCTTCATCACGAATGACTCGAAGAACTCGAACTTTTTGAATTACAGACTCGAATGCAAAGTTAATTTCGCCCAAAAAAGGGGCCTTTACAATTAACACTTTGTAATACCAAAAGCTTTAACAAAAAGGTAATTTAAACTCGAAACATTCATCAATTCATCCACAAATGCAGAAAACAGTTAACCACAAATGCAGAAACCCACTGCAACTGAAAATGCGTTCAATTCAGATCTGTAATTTGGAATATCAGAGAACCTAGCTCTGATACCAATTGAAGAAAATCGGAAGCGAGATTTCCATGAGCAGCGAAACAAGACTATTCCAAATTACTATCATGAATGAACATATATTTACAGTCGACTTCAAACAAGCAGTTATACAATTCATCAAATTACAGCATGAACAATACAAATGTACAACAGAGACAAACTCTACGAACAATGGAAGAAATGTCTCCACGCTCCAATGTGCAAGGTCGCTCGAAAAACAGCAACCTCAAACGCCAAATCTACACGACCGCAACACTGTACGAACACTTTGCGCTCGTCTTAAACAATCTCCTCGGTCACGAACTCCTCCGCAACATGACTGAACTCCTCTATAGCACCACAAACGGCCTCTAGAAAACCTCGACAATGTCGAGTTGAGTCTGACACCACCAACAAGGCGACCTTGGTATTCTTGGTGTGAGAATCCAGAGGGTGGGCTCTGTTTAGACTTGGTATGAGGCAGACGAAGGAGGAAACAACGATCGCGTACACGACTGGGCAAGTGGGAGATGACAGATACCTATCATATAGGTCAATGCCTAATCGTTTAGATAAAGCTAAGCGATCGTCTAGCAAAAGCTATGCGATCTTTTAGCTCATCGTTTAGCTCTGTCTGTCGCCTAGAGACTCTACACAATCGTTTACCTTGGCCCAGCGATCGTCTAACAAAGCTATGCGATCGTTTAGTAAATATTGCATGATCGTTTAGCTCTACTCTGCACAATCGTTTAGCTCGCCCAGCCGTCGTTTATTAAATCCGTATTTACTTGACGACTACATAAGTTTCTTTTGCGCGGAGAGAAAACTCAAAACATTTTCAAACTTTTTTAAAAACTTCTTTTGAAATAGGAAAACCATTTTCCTTTTAAACTCACGGTTACCATGATCCAATAACCACCCACTACTTTGGTTATTTAAAAGAAAAAGAATTAATTATCTAATAATTAATATTACTATAAACATAAATGATAACCAACTTATCACAATATATTTATAACCTATAGTTTTAATATTTCATCTCATGAAACATATAAACCATAGTTCTTTTTCTATTCCATGGTACTTAATGTAAATCTCATTTACATCAATCCTTCACTAGATGTATCTCATACATCAAACCGATTATATCATATATAATTAAAATACCTATTGTCAATTTGAACATTTCAAATCAACACCAAGAACTGATCCTCAACTGAATCCATTGAGCTACCAAGAGGACCTCATGGACCTGTAGTTCGAAGCTCCAATGGTACGTGAATAACTGACTAAACTCTTTAGTCACCGTATCCACCATCCATTAACTACCAGGCACTCCACCAAAGACCGACAGTTGAACGCTCCTTACCACAGATATATTATGTGTTCATCTTAACCAATGAGCAGTGCGACAACACTTCACAGATCACTCATAAGTACAGGTGGGTCAATAACCGTTATGCCCCTGTAGTTACATTTGTCTCCTTATGTACCACTAATCCCTCTAATGAACATAAGTCATATGCCCCTGTAGTTACATTTGTCTCCTTATGTACCACTAATCCCTCTAATGAATATAAGTCATAGTCCTACTATGACTGAGTCTTCTCTTCCAAAGAGAAGTTGTGGCTAATATGTTCAAGCCCCAGAATCAGCCCTTAAGGGAGCAATCTCTCTACTTATCCCTGCTTTGGGAAAGAAGTGAATTCTATTTTGTGGATTGAGTTCCCAGCTCCCAGATCAGATAAGTCCCCAAAAAGGTAGGCATGTTGAGTTGGTAATCTAGCCACTCTCACCCATACTAATCAAAGGACGGCCCTCAAAGGCAGGAGTTCCTAAAACACTCAGGATTGAGGTCGTGTCACCTATGGTCGTTTAGGTGAGATGCAAGTATCTAGTATCAACGGCGTTATATACAGAGTCTAGTCATCTCGTGGTCTAGGTCTTATACAAACTCTTTGTATAGGACACCCCAGCTCCACGTCTCCACATAAATGGTTAGGATCTATCATCTGTCGTAGTTTACAACACTTGCAAACCTCTACAAAGCGGGCTGTATCCGTAATGACACCAGGATCGAGTATCCCACCTTAATCCTTATACTACAGACCGATTTAGGTTATCACTTAAGGCATGATCCACTTGTATATCACATATATATGCTTAAGTTCACATAAGATAACCAAGGAGCTTTGTTTATTGGATATGAGTAAATGTCAGAATTAAATAACACTTATTTTATTCATTGAACAATGTGTATCTTTACAAAACAATGAGACTCCGGGAGAATTAGGACATCAATCCCAATAGAGTCAGTGATGCACCCTTGCTTAGTGCTTCGACACACTACAGCTTCTCTGTTAAAAGTAAAGACTGGCCCTAATGTAGACGTGCAAAAGTCCTTATCAGTCTGAAAGTTAGAATCCGTGTATCTGGTAAGGATCAAATCTATAGAACCATACACAAGCATGTAGTCCCTCATTCTCTGAAGATACTTGAGGATGTTCTTCACTACGGTCCAGTGACCCTAGCCTGGGTTAGACTGATACCTACTGACTATTCTTACAACGTAGCAGATGTCTGGATGAGTACACAGCACTGCATACATCAAACTGCCAATAGCAGATGCATATGGGACCCATCTCATCTCCTCAACCTCTTGAGGCGTCTTAGGACACATGTCCTTAGACAACCAAACATGAACGGCAGTAGGCCCCTCTTGAAGTGCTACATCGAGTACTTGAGCAACATCTTGTCAATGTACGATGCCTGAGACAGTGCTAGCACTTTTTTCTTACGATCCCAAAAGATCTGTATACCTAGAACAAACTGAGCCTCTCTCAAATCTTTCATTTGGAATTGGGTCGCTAACTAGTTCTTAACTGCAGTCAGTAGACCTACATCATTCTCAATGAGTAGGATATCGTCTACGTACAATACTAAGAAGACTACTGAAGCGTTGATGATCTTCTAGTAGACACAAGGTTTATCAACATTTTAGTCAAAGCCATATGACTTGATCACAATATCAAAATGTATGCTCCAAGATCGAGATGCTTGTTTCAGTCCATAAATGGACTAATTCAGTTTGCAAACCTTTTGCTCTTGACCTTGGGCTACGAATCCCTCGGGTTGCACCATGTAAATGGTCTCCTCGATATTTCCATTCAGGAAGACCGTCTTGATGTCCATTTGCCATATCTCATAATTATAATAAGTTGTTATGGACAGGAGGATGTGGATCAAGTTTAACATGGCAACAGGCAAGAAAGTCTCCTCATAGTCGACTCCCTCTACCAAGGTATAACCCTTTGCCACAAGTTGAGCCTTGAAGGTCTGTACCTTCCCATCAGCATCCCGTTTGTGCTTGTAGATCCATTTACAACCTATAGTTCTTACCCCATCAGGCTGATCTACAAGATCCCATACTGAATTTAAGTACATCGACTCCATCTCAAAATCTATGGCCTTGACCCATTCATCTCAGTCAACATCCTTCATTGCCTTCTTATAAGACAACAGATCCTCAACGTCGCCATCTACTAACATAGCAAGGATTTCCATGAAACCCAGATAGCGAACGGGCAGGTTCGCAACACTCCCACTACGTCGAGGTTCCCTCAATTCTTAAGGTGGAACCGACCTACTAGATGAACTCCTATCAACAACTCTTGTTGATGTAGCAGGCTCTTCAACAACTTTTGTTGAAGTTTCAATAGTTTCATTGGAAAGCTCTCACAACATGACTTTGCTTCATGGACTGTGCTCCCTTATATGATCCTCCTCCAGGAAAGTAGCGTTTGTTGAAACAAACACCCGATTTTCTGTCGGATCATAAAAAATAATACCCTCGTATACCTTTGGGGTAGCCTACAAAGAGGCATAACCTTGACCGTGGTTCCAACTTCTTGGGATTAACCTCAAGCATGTGTGCAAGGCAACCCGAAATACGGAAGTGATGAAACTAGTTTTACATCCGTTCCACAACTCTAGAGGTGTTCTCACGACACTCTTGAAGGGAACACAGTTGAGTATGTATACCGTAGTCTCAACTACAAAACCCCAAAACGAGTCTGGTAAGGAAGCATAACTCATCGTCGAGCGAACCATGTCTAACAAGGTCTTATTTCTCCTCTCTGCTACACCATTTTGTTGAGGTATACCCAGTGCTAAGAGTTCGGAAACAATTCCATGTTCTATCAAATAGTCCTGGAATGCCGAGTCCAAAAACTCTCCATCTCGATTCGATCAAAGTGTTTTAATCCATCTATCCAATGCGTTTTCAACTTCAGCCTTGAACTCTTTGATCTTTTAAAAGGATTTAGACTTCCGTTGCATAAGATAAACATACCCGTACCTAGAGTAATCATCAGTAGAACTGATAAAATACTCATAGCCACCTCGGGCTCGCACATTCATAGGACCACAAAGGTCAGAATGTACTAACTCAAGAGGCTCCTTAACTCTATAACCTTCTCCAATAAAAGGTTGTTGAGTCATCTTACCTTCAAGGCATGACTCGCACACTGGTAAAGAATTTTCTTTTGATTCACTTAGAAGTCCTTTCTTTACCAATCTCTCAATCCTATTGAGATTGATGTGCCCTAAACATAGATGCCAAAGATGGACATTTTCTTTTGGAGAAATACATCGACGTTTTGATTGAGTTACGGTAGTTCTAAACAATTCAGTATTATGGAGGGAATTAATGGCTAACAGGCTTAGCACATATAAATTTGATTCCATATTTGTTGTGCAAATAAAAACACCATTTTTATGAATAAACTCTTTATCCACATTAAAAGAGACAGTATATTTACATTGCAATAAACACTTTACAGAAATGAGGTTTCTTTTTAGTTTGGGAACAATATATACATCATTCAAAACAAGAAACCTATTATGTAAAGCTAACTAGAGCCCTCCCACTGCCACAGCTAAGACGACGTGCCCGGTGCCTACTCGCATCGTCATCTCACCAGTCTCTAACTGTTGCCAAGATCTAATTCCCTGAAAAGAAGAACAAACATGGTTAGTGGCGCCCGAATCAATTATCCAGGAAGAATCATCATTCTCCACTAAACAAGTTTCAAGTATAAGTAAATCACATTTACCTTTATCGGCCTTGGCTGCTTTCTTCTCTTTCAGATACCAAGGTCAGTTCCTCTTTCAGTGTCCATCTTGGTTGCAATGGAAACATTTTTCCTTAGCAACCGGTGGACGCCTCCTTGGGGCGACAGGCGGTGGGTTAGTAGATGCCTTCCCTTTTCCCTTACCACCCTTCTTCTTCTTCCCCTTTCCAGAGTTAGAAATAGAAAATGCAGACTTCGTTCCTGAGGTCGAACCTCTATGGAAAGTCCTAGAGGATGAAATAACATTTGCCTCACCCTTCTTCCTCTCCTTACTTTTCAGTAAAGATTGGTAGGTCTGCAACTCATTGAGGAGAATTGTAAAGTTATATTTCACTTTGTTAAGAATCACATTGCTAACAAAGTGCAAGAAGCTCTTCGGTAAAGAATACAGGATTATGCTAACCTGGCTACCCTCATCGATGGTAGACCCATTCAACTCTGCCACATTAAAGTGAACCATCATGTTAAGCACATGTTCACGAATAGAGGTGCCTTCTTTCATTTTGGAGTTGAATATGTATTTAAGAGCCTCAAACATAAGCTGTTCAGACGGTTGTCCAAACATCCCCTGCAGGGACTCCATGATCTCATGTGGTGAGATCATAGGCTCATGTTTCTTGGTCAAGACTTCAGAAAGGCTTGCCAAGATGTAGGCTTGAGTCTTCTCATTCTCCCTTGTCCATCGCTCGTATGCCTCCGAACATTTCGAGTAGCATTAGGAGCTGGTATAGAAGGACAGACCTCCGTGAGAGCAAACATGAGATCCTCGATGATTAGGATCATCGTGATCATGTATTTTCATGTTGCAAAATTATCGCAAATCAATTTTTTGGCGCTTAACAAAGCCAACGTGGTTGTTGCTATTTTGAAAAAATTGCTGAAAATACGAACAAAACTTTATTAAATTTTGCTAAACTATTTTTAAACCAATCAGTTCTGCAAAATAGGTTCAAGTACCCTAAGTTATAGACTTCTATTTTGCAAAGATGCCCTAGTGAGGCAGGACAAACGTCACCGGTAGGGTGATTAGTTGCCCCTTCACTGGGATGAGACATTCTCAACCATTAGGCAAAACCAACTCTTGGAACTAAACCTAACAGCCACCATTTTTCGGTTCATAATTGTTAACCTTTAACTATTCCACGTAAGTGTGACCCCTCGCTTTCGGTACCAGAGTCTCGCCCTAATGAGCCCACTGTAGGGAAGAAGCGAATTAGGAAAAGAGACTAAGTTACCTTATCATCTTACAGGAGATCAAATAAAGAAATGTGCAAAACTGCCATCCTTTAGGGGGACACTCCTAGGGTGCCTCGAGGCTATGCGCAGTAACTTTATTCAACCTAACGAGGGAGACCGAGGGATATGCTGTCGCATTTCCCGCTCCTACTTACTATGAACACTCTCTCCATCCACCTTGATATTAACCTAAGTAGGCATGCATGTCTTTCTTATTTCTTTTAGTTCTAATTTCTCTTTAACTTTTAAAAATAAACAACTAAAACCATTGCTCACAACGAGGTGTTTATAACATTTATAAAGTAACCTATGTGTCATGCTTCATGCAATGTCCGGTCATTACTATATATAACTTTTACATAACACGTACTAACCAAGCAAACATGCTATCATTCACCCTTATATTATAACGATTATAATATCAAGATGATGCATGTCAATGCTTTCTATGCATGCATAAATATAACTCTTATATTATATGATGCATGAGCATGTTTCTACATAATTAAATCATGCTTCTTTAAATTATAACAATTACAATAAAGAGATGATGCATGACCACTGCATAACCTAAGGTGGGATTTACTATATGTGCATACCATATGACATATAAAAAAATATATACATCGCATGTATTAAATAAAGGAGTAATGGACCGGGATGAGCCTTTACAAAAAATCGAAATGAAATAACCCTATCTATTACATTTTTCATTGAGCAAATCGATTCACAGGTGAACCGGGTCTTGAACTGCCAGGAGGACTCCATCGTGTAGTAAACGTCGTAGGTAGACGATCGTCCAGCGCGCACTAGACGATAGAAGCAAAATTAAACGATCGCGTAGACAACAACGAGGCTGCGAAGCCTGATCGTCTATGCGATCGCTCAATGCGGCAATAGGTAAATGATTTATCTTGTGCTACTAAGCGATTGTTTAGTCAGTTACTAATCGATGAAGCTTGCTGACCTAAACGATCGTCCAGTGCGCATGCGCGTTCAACGATACACGAGTATCCCATCGTCTACACGACCTGATACTCAGCAATCGCGTACCCGATCGTCAACATGATGCGATCAACTGTTGATCGCATACCCCATCGTTTAACCGATGCGATCAACAACGATAGCGTACCCCATCATCTGCACGATGCGATCAACCCTTGATCGTCTCCTTCCTCGAAGAACCGCAACGCTTGCTCCGATCTTCATCACGAACGACTCAAGACTTCAAACAGACTTTGAATGATAACACGATTACGATTATTAATGCCCAAAAATGTAGAGGCCTTTACAAACAACCGCAAATGTAAAAGAATTAAATCGTTTAGGGGCTGAGCGACTATCGTATAGGCTCTCGAGCTTAAGCGATCGATTATGTTTTCACAACCACGCAACCTTCCGATCCTTTTTTTTTTCGAACCTTTCAAAATGAAACAAATTTCATTTTTATTCATCGGTTACAATAACAATGTTGTTCCCCCACTAACGCACGTCCGAGAGAGATTTTAGGTTAATTATCATATAATTAACCAATTAAATTATTAATAAATATAATCATATTATATTTTTACCCTATAGTTTGATATCACATATTTATTATAGTAATTTCTCTTCTACTTGATATAAATCATATTTATATCTAATTTCCTCCAAAATAATGTATCTTATACATTTAGTCAATTATATCATATATAATTAACCAGTCCAATTATATCATATATAATCGAACTTCCTCTTGTCAATTTGAACCTTTGAAATTAACCCAAACACTGATTCTCGACTTTATTCAAGTTACCAAAGGGACCTAATAGACCTGTGGCTCGAAGCTCCAACGGTCCACGAATAGCTGACTAAACTCTTTAGCCACAAGATCCACCATCCGTTAATTATCAGACATTCCACTAAAGACCAACAGCTGAACTCTTCTTACCACAGATATATTTCTGTGTCCATCGGATATAACCAATCATGAGTACGATGACCCTTCACAGATGTTCATAAGTATAGTTGGGCCAAATTATCGTTTTGCCCCTGTAGTTACATCTCACTCCTTAAGTACCACTGATTCCTTTAATGAACAATACAACATAGTCTAACTATGTGTGAACACCTCTCGAGCCAAGAGAAGGTGTGTGGCGCCACATTGTTCAAGCCTCGGAATCAGCCTTTAAGGGAGCTATCTATCTACTTACCCCTGCCTCGGGGAAGGAGTGAATTCCATCTTGTGTAGCTGAGTTCCCAGTTCCCAAATCAAATGAATCCCCAAAATGGTAGGTTTGAATCTGCGACCTGGCCACTCGCACCCATACAAATCAAATGACCACCCTCAATGGTAAGAGTTTCTAACTCACTCAGGATTAAGATTATGTTACCTATGGTCATCCTAGTGAAGTGAAGTCTCTATCATGAACGGTGTTATATAACGAGACGTTAATACTTCATAGTCAGGTCTTATACAAACTCTTTGTATAGGACGCCCCCGCTCACATGTTGATGGCAGGAAATTAGAAGTAAATTTTACTCGACAACAAAAATCTCGTGGACGCGGTATGCGGTGCATGTTCTTAAGATATGCGTTGATAGTCATGCGTCGATGGTCATGCGTTGGACCGATAATGCGTTAATGAATGTATGTGATGACCATGCGTCCTGCCACAAATTTTCTTGCACTCACACGAAGTATAACGCGAACGCAAGTTTCTCGGGTAATCTGAGGTCGAACACAGGGACTTGTAGCTATATGTATGCGGTGATGTGCATGCGGCAGTTAAATAAAAGAATGTTAGAGGGGTTGTTAAGTTAATCCTACTCCTACTCCTATCTAACAGACAACGCAATGAGAATATGCATGAGAGGTAGTGATACGACAACACTTGACCTGAAATAAATGTATGGGAAAATAGATAAAATACGGGGATGATTTCATTGCAACCCTTAAGAGAGACCTCAAGGGCAACCTTAGTCAATGCAAGCTATGCGATCATGCTACACACACTAAAAGCCTAAATCTAGGACGTATGCGGTGTGCATGCATAAATGTCGAGATGACCACATACTGCCACCATATCCTACTTCCTGAACGCAGCCATTATCCTCTTCGTAGGGTGCATACACTGTGTAATAACAAACAGAGCTTATTCCTAAGTCTCCATTCTTGCTTATGCAAACCTAATCTAGCCCTCTCGAGCATCGATTCTAACCTAACTCTCTCGAGTCATTAGGTTCTTTCTTTAGACTCTCTCTCGAGCAGCTCTAAAGGTGTGATGGGCACATACATAAGACAAGGTAACCGCATGAACTTGGTTGACGTAAGATTATTCCTATCTCAAGTGAACAATGCATACATTGCTTAATGCGACCATCCACTTACCCTCCCAGGCAGTTGGTTGTTGCTGAATTTACTCATAGACAAGCATTGCGTTAGCCTATAGACAGGCATTGTCGCAGCTGCACACTAAGCAAATAAGGTTTTCTCACACACTCACACAACGCACACCTGTCGATGGTTTGCTACATGCTTCATATCTCTAATCCACACGACTAAGTATGCGATACTCTAGCAGTCTTACTAAGTTTTGCAATGAAAGTAAAGATGCTAAGCAGAGAAGATGGAAATGGAGTCGAAGGAAACACAGAAATGCATTGAAAAAAATTGTATTAATTCCTTAATCATAAAATGTTAAACAATACAATATAAGAAGAGAAAGGAAAAATGAAATGACCGGCTAGAAGCAAAGAATTGCTTCCAGCGGAGGTGCGTTAAGGCTACCGGTGGTGCCATGGATGGGCGAAGGAGCTGACTCTCTCGAGATCTAGCTCCGGTCGAAGGCTCTGGTCGTCACTTGGAATGGATGAAGGAGGTGAAGAACTCTCAGCGTCTTCTCACGCATTTTGTCTGGATCACAAGGATCTGCCCTAGGCGAACCTCAGGCGAAAACAATGGATGACTTGAATTTCAACTCATCGACTTCTATTTATACAGTTTGAGTCGCCAACAACATTAATTGGACTGCTCTGAGTCTGACGTTCGGCGCGTTAGTCCTTTTTGAACCTCTGCCACTAACGGCGTGGTAGGTGAAATGTCAACATCATCTTTTGGTTTTTCTCGAGGTAGATGCGTTGATGCATTCATTCCACCAATCTTGCGTTAATCCCATTAGAATGCGTTGTCGCATAGCCGCAATCATTCAATAACCGCATTCATTTAATATCCCAACTCTACATGATGGCCGCATCGCTTGACGAGCGCAACTTCCATGCGATAGACGCATACAGCAGATTACCACAACATCCATACGTTGATCGATGCGTTTGCCTTTGCAATGGAGTGTTTCTCCGCATGCGGTCATCTATGCGGTGGTTCGATTTCCACATTTGCATTCATTTCTTGCGTTAGCTACAAAAATAGAACATTGAACGCATAATAACGCAAAATAACGGTTTAGCTGAGAGTTAATCATGTTGATCGACGCAAGCTCATTTTCTCATGAATTCCTAACATGATTAACACATATTTTGCCTAACAACCTTTATAATTCTAAGTAAAAGGCCTAAGATGACATGCATTTTTACATGTCATCACATGTCCCAACACGAATGATCAGGATCAGACCATCTATGACAAGTCACAACACTTGTGACCATTCCACAAAGCAGGCCGCATCCATAGCGTTACCAGGATGAGGTTTTCCTCCTATATCCATATACTACAGACCATTTTGGTTATCACTCAAGACATGATCCACTTGTATATCACCACATACATGCTTGAGTTACATACAGATAACCAGAGATTTTAAGTTTATTGGTTTGTGGTAAAGCAAAAAAAACATTCAACTGAGCAAAAAACAAGATGTGAAGTAATATCATATATTATACAACACAAGTGTTCATACAAACTCTTTACAAACTATAGGACACGAGATTTTAGGGCATCAACCCCAACAAGCAAGGGTCGTGACGCTGCCTGCATTGCCAAATGTTCTCTATTGAGGGGCATTCTGGTAATTTTTTCGACTTCTTCAATTTTGTTGATCCTAAGCTCCATTTTGACACCCATTTGGCTCATTTTTCTCCTAAGTGACTCCATTAGCCTCTTTAGATGAAATTACCTATAAAATGAACATTTTATGCATAAGAATTATACAAATATGGTAGAGTTAAGAATCAGGATAGAAAGTTCGCACACAAAAATTGACGACCTGGGTGCTCTGGTCGGGACCAGAATTCTTAAGGCACGAGAAGTACCTGGGGCAGGAAATTCCTCTACAAAACCACTCAACTATATGTCTTCGATCATCTAAGACCATTTAGGTGGCAAAGAAAAAGTGGCACAAATTTCGTGGGTTTAGGGTTATGGTTTCTGGGTGACGATTTTGGGATGAGGATTTTGTGCTCAAAATGAGCTTTGTTCCCAAAATCCTCCAACGCCAGGAGCTTTCTTAATGTTCTTATGAGTGAACTGGATTCTCTAACCATGAATCAAACTTGGGACTTGGTAGATCTCCCAAAAGGAAGTAAGCCCATTAAGTGAAAATGGATTTTCAAGAAGAAAACAAGATCTGATGGTTCAATTGAAATATACAATGCTAGATTAGTAGTAGTAGAGTATATAGAAAAACAATGTATTGTGTATTGACTACTTTGACACGTATTCCTCTATAACTAAAATAGCTAAAAAGTCTTGATTGCACTAACTACCATCCATGGACTTCTAATTCACCAAATGGATGTAAAAACAACATTTCTTAATGGTGATCTAGAAGAAGAATTTATGTGATACAACTTGAAGGCTTTGCAATTGCCATTCAAGAAATGAAGTATGTAAACTTATAAAATCTCTTTATGGTCTTAAGCAAGCCTCCAAACGATGGTATGAAAATTTTCAATAATACTTTAATAAACAATGGGTTTAAGGTGAATTCTTCTTATACATATGTCTATTCAAAATTGTTTTAAGCCAAATGTGTGATTATATGCTTGTATGTTGATGATATGCTCATCTTTGGAACAGACATAGAGGTAGTTGATAATACCAAGTTGTTATAATCATCGCATTATGAAATGAAAGATTTAGGGGAATCTGACATAATATTTGGTGTTAAAATAAGAAAAACTGAAAATGGATTTTCTCTGTGCCAATCACACTACATTGAAAAATTATAAAGAGATTTGATTATTATGATGATCATCTTGTAAGAACACCTTACAATGCCAATTTAAGTTTTAAGAAAAATAAAGGAGATTGTATCTCTCTGTTTGAATATGCAAAAATCATAGGTAGTGTTATGTTTCTAATGATCTATACTAGACCGGATATTGCATACATTGTATGTAGATTTAGTAGATATACACATAATCTGATAAATATCATTAGGGTGCTCTTCGTCGTCTATTGAGATATCTTAAGGACACAATAGACTATTTTTTGCGTTTCACTAAATTTTCTGTTGTATTAGAAGGTTATTATGATGCAAATTGGGTAACTGATAATGACGAGGTTAGTTTTACTAGTGAATATATATTCTTACTCGGAGGAGGAGCCATATCATGGAAGTCTGCAAAACAGACATGCATAACTAGATCCACAATGAAATTTGAATTTATTGATCTATAATTAGCAGGACAACAGGCTTAATGGCTTAGAAGCCTACTATAAGATGTACCATTGTGGAGGAGGGGGGGTATGAGTACCAATCTCTTTACATTGTGATTAACAAGTTGCCATAGGAATTGTTAAGAATAGTGTATAGCAAAAGAAGGCATGTACGTCTCAAACATAAAGCTATGAAACAGTTGTTAAAATGAAGAGTTATTTCCTTGGAGTATGTGAGGTCTGAGAGGAATTTAGTTGATCCTCTAACCAAAGACCTAACAAGAAAAATGATTTTAGAATCCTCAGTGAACATGGGGCTTAAACCCTTATAGTGGTCCATAGCTCTTTATCTGAGTGGTCTATTGCGATAGACTTGATGATACATAGCCATTTATTTGGGTGGTCTATTGCGATAGACTTAATGGTCCATAGCCCTTTGTTTAGGTGGTCCCAGTACAAACTTGATGGATAAGACTAAAACCCTTAAATGATCCATGGCCCTTTCTTTGAGTGGTCTTGATATGGACTTGATAGATAATTATGAAATCTTCATAGCTCAGTATTTGAGTAGTTTGTCTTTGACAGACTCGATGAAGTTGGTCCTAGTACAGATTAGATGATGAAGTCTTCATAGCTTAGTTTTTTAGTAGTTTGTCTCTAACAGGCTTAATGAAGCCTTTGACGTGATAGTGAAGGTGTGTTCGCCTTCTATGATAGAGTTTAAGGGTCTCTTTCTAGAGCTTTCATGGTGACCTCGAGGTTTATGTGCATGGCCTTAATTAGCACACTCTACACCGCAAAATCAAGAAAAACTCTAGGAGTGAAACGTGTTGTAGGGTGATGACTTAAATTAGGCAAACGCAATATGCGATGCATGTCTTAAGTTATGCGTTGGTTCTCATGCATCTGTGGTCATGCGATGGAATGAAATATATGCGTTGACCTCATATGCAATGACCATGCACTCTTGTCACAAGTTTTCTTGTGCTCTTGTCAAGTATAACGCGAACGCAAGTTTCTCGAGTGATTCGAGGTCGAACTCAGGGACTTGTAGCTAAAGGGTATGCGGTAATGTGTTTGTGGTTGATAAATAAAAGAATGAAGGGGGTTATAAGCTATAAACTACTCCTACTTCTAACTAACAGATTAAACGGTGGGAATATGACTGAGAGGTAGAGACACGACAACGGTTGACACGTAGTAAAATGCATGGAAAAATAGATAAAAAGGTGAGGATGTCTTCATCACAACCTTAAGCCTGACCGCAAGGGTAACCCCAGCCAGCGTAAACCTATGCGATCATGATATACACACCCGACGCAGATGCACGTGATGTGTAATAGCAAACGGAACTTATTCCTAAGTCTCCATTATTGCTTATGCGATCTTAATCTAGTTCTCTCGAGCCTCGATTCTAACCTAGCTCTCTCGAGTCTTAGGTTCTTTCTTTAGACTCTCTCTCGAGTAGCTCTATAGGGGTGAATGGACACATACATAAGACAAGGTAATCACATAAGCCTGGCTGACGTAAGATTATTCCTATTCCTAGTGAACACTTGCTTACAATGCTTAATGCAACAACCACTTACCCTCCCGGGCAGTTAGTTGTTGCTGATTCTACTCATGGACAAGCATTGTGTCCACTTATAGACAACCGTTGCTACAGGTTCACACTAAGCAAATAAGGTTTTCTCACAACACTCGCGCAACGCACACCTCCCGGTGGTTTGCTACATGCTTCATATCCCTAATCCGCATGATTAAGTATGTGATACTCTAGCAATGGAGATGAAGATGGAATTGAAGGAAATGTAGAAATGTATTGATCACAAAATGTATTAATTCCTTAAGCCAAACTGTAATACAAGACAACGCAAGAAGATAAATGGAAGGACCAACTGGAAACAATGTCTTGCTTCCAACAGATGTGAGTCAAGGCTGCCGGTGGTGCCATGGATGAGCGATGGAGTCGACTCTCTCGAGCTCTAACTCCAACGAAGGCTCTGGTCATCACTCGGAATGGATGAAGGAGATGAAGAACTCTCAAGCTATCTTCTCACACTTTGATCTAGATCATAAGGATCCGCTCTAAGGCGGGGAGTCTCAGGCGAAAAACCTTGGATAATTTAAAATTCTGCTCAACGGCCTCTATTTATAGAGCTTGATCGCCGACAACAATAATGGACCTGCTCTGAATTTGACACTCGCGGCATGATGGTTCTTTTCTAAATCTCTGCTGCTAACGGCGTGGTAGGTGAAATGTCAACATCACCTTTTGATACTCTCAAGGTATGCGTCCATGTTTGCATTTCACCAACCTTGCGGTTGCCCCTCTATTATGGTTATTATCTGTAGCTGTAATCTCTTTGCGATGACCGCATTCGCTTGACGGCCGCAACTTCTATGTGATGGACGCATGCGGTTGATGGCCGCAACATCCATGTGATGGACGCATGTGGTAGATGGGTGCACATCTATGCGTCGAGCATATGCGATCGCGCATGCG
Organism: Benincasa hispida; assembly: GCF_027475165.1. Classification (NCBI taxonomy): domain Eukaryota; kingdom Viridiplantae; phylum Streptophyta; class Magnoliopsida; order Cucurbitales; family Cucurbitaceae; genus Benincasa; species Benincasa hispida. Next base: position 13,003,227 of record NC_143479.1, read on the forward strand.
ATCGTCTCCGCGATAACCTGGATCCTGCGTATGCGATCGATTTCTGCGGTTGCTACAAAAATAAACAATTGAACGCATAATAACGCATAATAGTAGGTTAGCTGAGATTCTTAATGTCGATCGACGCCAACTCGTTTTCTCATGAATTCCTAACATATTTGTCGCATATTTTACTTAATAGCCCTCATAATTCTAGTGAAGTTGTTGCCCTACTTCACTATACAGCAATTCAAATCATTAGAAATTGGTGTTTAAGTTTGATCTTCTATCTTTGCTCAGAACAGTATCTTCAAATAATTTGTTTTTTTTTAATCTTGCTGTAGCAGTCATTTGTGGGAGATTATTGGAAATGACTTTTGGGCTTAGGCCCATAGCAAAAGTTAAAAGGAAATGGGAGAATGTTGTCCCACATTGGAGAATTAAACAATGCCTAAAAGGTATAGATACCAAGACATGTTAGAGGTGATTCCAAAGTGTGGTCACGGTGGAAATATAACCCTTTCACCACTCACGTGTGCCACCGCCATCATCGTTCGTCTGATCGAATGGGCGGGTTTAGGTAATTGCGCCTGCGTATAACTTTTTTTTAAACTGATTTTATTATAAAAAAATAAATAAATATTTGAATATTAAATGAGATTCATTATTTTGACTGTTTTCTTCCCATTCAACGCTAGTTGTATTGTATTTTTCTTCTTCCTCATAAACCCATGGTAAGAGATCTATAATCCATCTATTTGTATTCTGATTTTCGATCTTCACTTTATCTGTTCAAAGCATTGTCTTGATTCCAATCCATTTTCCTACGAGTGCTTGCCTGAAGTATAAAAGTTGTGTTTAAACTTTGGGAGCAACCGACAGTAGCGATTGGCACCGAGGTTGTACCAAAATTTCTTGAGGGAAATGGTTATTCCACGACGATACAACTTTTCGACATCTGCATCTAACAGGATGAAACAAACATAAGCTTTTTAAAAAGGTGAAATTGTTAGCAAACAAAGTCTTAATGGTTAATATTGACTAAACATGTATTCATATAGTCTTTTTTTCAAATCCGACAACATGCCAAGGATAGATTATTATTATTATTATTTTTTATTACACCAAGGATAGAATTCAAACTTTAGACAATTATGTATATCTACCTTAACGGCCTGTGTTTGCTTTTAATTTAACGCTGTGCATATGGTTCATTTAGGTTTTTTATCTATTAATTGACAAAATGCTCAACAAGTCGATATGTCCGAGTGGTTAAGGAGACAGACTTGAAATCTGTTGGGCTTCGCCCGCGCAGGTTCGAACCCTGCTATCGACGATTCTTTATAATTTCATTTTTTTCCCCCTTCTGGGTTTCTCGATTACAAATGAGGTCTAGGGTTTAATGAACATCAGATGTGTGACTGGAAGTTGGAATTGGGGATTTAAAAGATCTCGAACTCTCTTTTTACAAATTCGGTTTATTGCCGATTGCATTCGCAACACAGGAGCATCTGTTTTTTCTTCTGGAATAATATGATGGAAGAGAAGCCCACTAATGTTTTAGCTCTTCCCCAGACAACTCAAGAGCTTGCAATGGAGGGCATCAAGCATCTTGAAGAAACCATAGAATCCGCTTTCCAGATCCTCTACTCCATGAATGATGAGCTCTGCAATCCCACATTATGGTCCACCACTTCTTCAACGGTAACAACGGCTACTTCTGGTTTAGCAATCGCCAGCCCAAATGGTCCATCTTCGCATTCTGTTAATGGAGTTGTAAACGGCGACGCAAGTTCCGAAAGCACTAGCCATCATACCGACTCCAGCAGTGGCGGAGGCAGCGGTAGTGGGGGAGCCCTTGAGGAGGCCCGTGTTCGCTACAAGAATTCAGTCCTTGCACTTCGTGCTATTCTTGCTGCAATTCCCAATTCTCAGAAGGTAAAATTACTGATTGATCTTCCAATTCTTCATCTAAGTTCATTAGCCAGTGTCTCTCATTTCGAATTTTATTTTATTTTTTTTTTGGATTCCCCCACGGTACAAAATGCTTTGTTGAAAGCATGAAATGTCTGGAACATGGAATTTTCGTACTCAATTTCAAACGAAAGCATAAAATTCTTCCTGAATTTGTAGATTGCAGATGCTACATTTGATCTGGTTTTCATTTTCACTACTGCTGATTGATGCGCGGACTTACTTCATGTACTATGAATTTGATACATTGCTAACTGCATCGACTTGTTATCCACTTATGCGGATTAAGTGATTCTAACCAGAGACTCGTGTTCATTGATAGGCAACAGCATATGAATCGGGTACGAGTGGTTCGCCTGCAGACCAATCTGAAATTGATAAGTTGGAACAACACCTCTCTAGTCTCAGAAAGGTATTTTATTGTATCTTCATCTTGTGAATTCATGTCGGTAATTTATTTTTTCTTCAAGACATTTTGGATGCACCTGAACACTTCCTTTCATTGAATTACCACCTGTTAGAATTTTCAGGCTTAGATTTCGTGAAGGAACCAAATACTTCTGGAAATAATTTACTTATTAAGACTTTGAAGTCTACTTAGCTTCAACGACGAACGATGTATTGTTACTTCTAGATATATCTCTAGTAAGATTTATTATAATATATACAAATATTGCTGAAACTAAGAAGCTAAGCTTTTAAAAGAATTCAAGGGGTGTACCGAGAATCAATGTAAGGGAGTTAAAATAAAAGTTAGTAAACAGTTAGTTACTTGTTAGTTAACTATTATTCAACCTACTTGTAATCAATTTTCCTATTAATAAAACACTTCTCTCTCTCATTTGGAGAGAATTGACATTGATTCAAAAATTAGAGTTTTGGTTTACACCAAAGTGGTATCAGAGCAGCAACATCCTCGGATGAACGGTGGGAGGAAGACACGTGCATCCAAGAGGCAGAGATGATGCTCTAGCGCTAGTTCAAGAGGTGGAAGACACCCCCACCCTCTCTCCAAGATCCACCACGCGATGCTTGTTGTTCGTGAAAAGCACCTTGGAAGGAATCCAAGGAACGCTGAATAATCTTCAAGAATCTATGGCAATGATCATGAGAAGAATGAATGCAATGTTGGCACCAGCCAAAGTTGGGGAAGAAGCTCCAGTTTTCAATCAAATTTGGGGAAGGAGAAGAGGAAGAAGTGGCGTTGGAGGTCGAAGAAATTTCCAGTTCCATCAAGAGAACTTTCAAGAACAAGGTCCAAGAATCCATAGACCGCTCCAAGAAGAACCAAGAAGATGCTCGATGGTGCAAGAAAGGCATCAAGAATTTCAAGATTGGAGTTCTTCGAGCGAGGATCACTTAGAATAAGAGTATTTTGATGCAAGAAGAGGTCGAGAAGGCGCTCAGGGAGATTTTTATGATTTTAAGATGAAGATAGACTTACCATTTTACAATGGTAAGCGTGATATAGATGCATTTCTTGATTGGATCAAGAACACGGAAAACTTCTTCGATTATATGAATACTCCGTAGCACAAGAAGGTACGATTAGTAGTTTTTAAATTGAAGGGGGGTGCATCCGCATGGTGGGATCAATTGGAGGGAAAGCGTCAACGACAAGGCAAGAGACCTATTCAAACGTGGGAGAAGATGAAGAAGTTGATGAAGGAGAGGTTTCTTCCTCCAAATTATGAGCATACCTTATACAAACAATATCAAAATTGTAGACAAGGCTCTCGATCAGTGGTTGATTTCGAGGAAGAGTTCCATTGTTTGGGGTAAGAACCAATTTGGCTGAAAATGAACAACTCTTGATTGCAAGATTCGTTGGAGGTTTGCGTATGGACATCAAAGAGAAGGTGAAACTTCAACAATTTAATGTGTTGACTGATGTGATTGCATTTGCCAAGACTTGGAGGAACTTAATGAAATGCGATCTAAGAAATTTTCGAGAAAGAACCTGTGGGAGACATCTTCAAGCAAGAAAGTAACTTCCTCATCCAAAATCATTAATCAACCATCTTCCATGTCCTCGGCCAAAGAAAAAGAGAAAGATGGCTCGGAGGGAATGACAGAAAAGTCCACAGAAACAACCAAGAAGAAAATTCAAAACTCATATAATCGACCCTTTTTGGGTAAGTGCTTCCAATGTGTCCAAGTTGGTCACTTATCTAATGAATGGCCACACAGAAAGACAGTAGCTTACATGGAAGAAGGAGATGGAGAAGTCCTGACTGAACAAAGTGAAGAAGAAGAAGAAACAGAACTCATTGAACCGGTGATGGAGATGGGGTATCTTGTGTTCTCTAAAGGATGCTAATCACTCCCAAAGGAGACTCAAACCCTAAAAGACATTGCCTCTTCAAAACACGGTGTACAATTAATGACAGTATGCAATGTCATTATTGACAGTGGAAGTAGCGAAAATTTTGTCTCCAAGAAGTTAGTGGGCAACCTTGAATCTTAAGGTGGAAGCTCATCCAAACCCCTATAAGATTGGTTGGGTGAAAAAAAGCGACAAAGCCCAAGTGAAATCTGTACCATCCCTCTTTGAATTGACAGTAGTTATAAAGACCAAATAGAATGTGACATCCTCGAAATGGATGTTTGTCACATACTCTTAGGAAGACCATGGAAATATGATACTCGAGTCTTGCACAAGGGGAGAGAAAATACTTACGAATTCCTTTGGATGGGCAAGAAAGTAGTTCTACTTCCATCGAGTAAGAAGAATAATGAGGGAGTTAAACAGAAAAAAGAGGACAGCAACTACCATTTTACCACAATCAGTGCAGAAGCTTGATGAAGGAAAGAGAGGCCGTTGTCTTAGGACTTGTAGTTGCTGAAAAGTCCAAAGACACTCAAAATGGTGAGGTGCCTCCCTCTCGAAATATAGAAACTTTTTGATGAATTTCCTCATCTAAAAGATGAACCGAGGAACTACCACCCTTGAGGAATATCCAACACCATATTGATCTAATTCTGGGAGCAACGTTACCACACCTTCCTCATTATCGAATGAGCCCAAAGGAGTACAAAATTTTGCATCAACATATTGAAGAGCTCCTAAAGAAAGGCCACATCAAACCAAGCTTGAGTCCATGTTCAGTGCCCGCTCTATTTAGTCTAAAGTAAGATGGAAGTTGGAGAATGTGTGTATATAGCCGAGCAATCAACCAAATCATAGTGAAATATCGTTTTCCAATTCCAAGAAACAGTGACCTACTTGATCAACTTGGAGGGGCAGTGATTTTTTCAAAAGTTGATTTGAAGAGTGATTACCATCAAATAAGAATAAGACCGGGTGATGAGTGGAAGACTGCCTTCAAGACCAATGAGGGACTTTTTGAATGGCTTGTTATGTCATTCAGTCTTTCGGATGCTCCTAGCACATTTATGTGATTCATGAACCAAGTATTACACTATTTTCTTAATAAATTCATTGTAGTATACTTTGACGATATCTTGGTTTATAGCAAGAGCATTAAGTAGAACTTACAACATCTTCACAAATTGTTTCAAGTTTTGACAACAGAAAAATTATATATCAATCACAAGAAGCGTCGCTTTCTTAGGAAAGAAAGTCTTCCTAATAGGCCACAGTCAAATCAGAATCGATCCAAAGAATTAAGCTGTCACTCAATGGCCCACCCCAATTTTGTGAAAGATGTCCAAGCATTCCTTGGCTTGACCGCCTTTTATAGGAAATTTATCAAGAACTTTAACTCTACGACAGTACCCTTGACTGATTGTCTAAAGAATGGGAGCTTCACTTGCGGCCCAAAACAACAAAACAGCTTTGAAAACACCAAGAACAAACTGAGCAGCAGCCATGTTTTGAAACTACCAGACTTCTCCTTACCTTTCGAAGTGGCAATGGATGCTTGTACTTCCGGTATTGGAGCTGTCCTATCTCAACAAGGCCACCCACTTGAGTATTTTAGTTAAAAACTCAATCCTTCAAGGCAAAAATGGAGTACATATGAGCAGGAATTATATGCTCTTGTTCGTGCTCTCAAACAATGGGGAGCATTATCTTCTACCCAAGGAGTTTCTCCTAATCATAGACCACTTTTCACTCAAATACTTATAATATCAAGAGAATATTGTCCGTATACGTGCACGATAGATTTTGTTTATACAAAGATTTGAATTCGTGATCAAACATCAATCAGGCTAAGAGAATAAGGTTGCTAATGCTCTTAGTAGAAAATGGTTGATTCTAACTACTTTAGCTACAGAAGTAACTACATTTTCTCACCTAACAGAATTATATGAAAATGATCAAGGCTTTGCTGATACTTGGTACTAGTGTACTAATTTCTTGAATGCTGAAGACTTTCTTATTATGGACGATTTCTTATTCAAAGGAGAGCAGTTGTGTATTCCTTATACATCTCTTCGAGAGCCCTCTTAAAAGAAGCTCACTCCAGAGGTTTAGCAGGGCATTTTGACCAAGACAAAACGTTTGAATTAGTATCCAATCGACGGCCAAACTAAAGTAATCAATAGAACATTAGGAAATCTTATATGATGTTTAAGTGGTTCATGACCAAAGCAATGGGATTTGTCTCTTGCTCAAGTGGAGTTTGCTTTCAATAATATGAAGAATAGATCAACAGGAAAATGCCCCTTCGAAGTAGTATACACTCAACCTCCTAGACTCACATTTGATCTTGCCAATTTACCTTCTTCTGTAGATATTATTCTTGAAGCTGAAAGTATGATTGAAAGAATAGAAGAATTGCATTGAGAAATTCATGACCATTTAGAGAAGACCACGGAGTCTTACAAGGAAACTAAAGACAAATCAAGGAGAGAAGTCAATTTCAAAGAAGAGGACCTTGTAATGATCCACCTACGTAAGATAAGATTCCCAACGGGAACTTACAACAAGCTGAAAGATAGACAATTTGGGCCTTTTAAAATCATACAAAAATATGGTTCGAATGCTTATCGCATTGAGCTACCGGTTGACATTCACATCAATCCAGTATTCAGTGTAGCAGATTTGAAAGGACTTTGTCCCTGATGAATTCCAATTAACTTCTTGATAGCCTCAAGGTCGAGTCTGAATTTTAAGGGGGTGGAATATAGTGTACCGAGAATCAATGTAAGGGAGTTAGAATAAAAGTTAGTAAATAGTTAGTTATTTGTTATTCAGCCTACTTGTAATCAATTTTTCTATAAATAAAACATCTCTCTCCCTCATTTAAAGGGAATGGATATTGATTAAAAAATTAGAGTTTTGGTTTACACCATCAAGACAACAATTCTATTTATCTTCTTATTTGTTTTATCCCAGTATTAATCTAAGGAAAGATTTTGAAACTAAGAAGACGATTGAGAAAATCAAATATTGTAACTAACAACATTATGGAGGATACATCATATAGATATTATAGATAATATGCTTCTTCCTTCGTCTTATTTTTATCCTTTGTTAAGGTCCTTGAAGTGACATTTTATTTTCCCTTCAACTACTAGTTCTTATATGGGTCCTATCTGCGGTGTCTTTGCAGGAACTTGTAGTTAAGAATTTGCATATCAAGCTTCTGATAGATCAACTACGAGATCTTGTTGCAGATGTATCTACATGGCAAAGTCCTTGTTCTGTCTGAAAAAACGTGACTAGCCTCGAGTCCCCTCACTAATTGAGCTGTTGAAATTTAAAATTGTGATGCTCTGTTTCTTGAAAAAAAATGAGCTGTTATTAGAACGTATCTTTACATATCTTCAATGAAAGTAGTGATTATACATTTGCCATTGTCACTAGATTGTTAATATAGAGGAAGGCTCTGATAAATCAAGTGCCACGAATAAAATGTTCGATTTTCCCATTTAGGAGCTACAGTATGGGAGTTGACAATACAACTTAGAAAATCTGTTAACTCTTATAATGAACGCACTAGTGAGTAGTGATTACTTGAGTTTTTCTTACAAGTCATCTACAAAAACCCTTTAGACACTCTTTAATACACGTGAATGCACACAAAAACAACAATATAGCTTCAGCGTATGAAACATAGTTACACTTGCTCTCAACTCCTAAAATCTAGCTTGTAAGGGATAAGAATTCATGTAGCCGTGTAGGTTTTATACCCTCGATGAATGCTTTCAGTTGTGGATTGATGATCTTGTAGTAAGGGAAGATCTCATATCCACAATGGCAGATTCATCAGCACCCAACTTGATGGCCTCTTTGCTTGCTCTGATGAACCTTGAAACAGCTCCTCTAGTGTAATCGTGTGCTTCCTTCACCGTCATCTTCTCGCTTATTTCATTAGGGAAACTACTCAGGAAATGGTCGCCGTTCAGAACAGCAGCTAACTGTACAACCTCGCTCTGAAACTCAGATAATCCACTGTTTTCATTTGCTTCTGTCTTCCTCAAAGGTGTCACTTCAGGCAAGGTTACTGCAACAAGTGTACGGGAAATTAACAACAAAATATAATTTAAATTGGGAAAATGTCGATAGAGATTGATGATACCTGGGCAGTCGGTTCGTGGCGAGTTTAGCTGATCAACAATGTCCTCGAATGTCCCGGCCCAAGCATCTCTGTGAGTCAGGAAGTTAGAGGGGAGATTGAATATTTTCTTTATGGTAGCAGGGATTGAGGAATGCTCAAACTCAGAGTTTGAAGTTGGACCCTTTGGACTGCTTATTACTGCAAAAACAGAGATTTAGAGCTATAAACACACCCCAGAAGAAGAAATAGCCAAACAATCAACTCATCAACTCTGAGTTTAATACATAGGCCATTTGTGAGTATACTTTGCTTATGTTAAGAGATGACTAGAAGGTTCCATTTTCAAGAAAAACTTATCTTACCAGTTCCTTTCTTAATCCAAGGCGAGACCATGATTGTTGGCACACGAACTCCAAGCCTATCGAACTTGAAGAAATAAGGAGCAGGGCCAGTGTTTCCATCAGGATTAGGGACATTGACAAAAGGAGTCTTGACATGGTCAAAAAATCCACCATGCTCATCGTAAGTTATTATCAAAAGGGTTTCATTCCACTGTGGGCTAGCCCTCAGAGTCTCGTAAACCTCTTTCACTAGCTTTTGCCCATTTGCAACATCATGAGATGGATGATCATCATTTGCAGGCATTCCCACAAGATCAAAATACCGTGGCTCAATCACAGTTAAGCTGGGGAGTTTTCCATTTCTAGCATCCTTTTTGAACTTCAAATCATACTGATGAAACTTGAAAATGTACTTCAATTTCCTCAAGTTTCTATAGAACAGAGTAGTGGGTATGTTCTGGAAGTAAATTCCAAAGTTGATACCATTCTCATGTAGTGAATCAAAAATGGTTTTCTGGGGATAACCCATAGCTAATTGCTTCTTCACATGGCTTGTTGAACCATGAGAAGTTGCAGAATAAACAAAGAGTCTATTTGGTTGAGTTGGGCCAGGAATTGAAGAGAACCACCTATCAAACACTGCAAATTCACGAACTAAAGCTCCATAAATGGGCACAGCTTCAGGCTTGAAGCCTTTCATGACAGTTTCAGAGAGATTTGGTGACATTGAAAGAGCCTGTTCCACAAAGCCAGACATGGAAGGAATGGAATTAGAGCCAAATACCTGCTGCAACACGTCTTCAAATGAATGGCCCGGATCCGGATCTACAAACTCGGCATCATCAGAGAAGCAAATCGTTTCAGGGTTGGGATTCTTTGTTGAAACAGGGTTGCATTCGTCTCCAGTGACGCCATTGATTTTTGGGTTGATGTATTTCTTCATCCATCCAATCATGTGATCGAAGGAACGATTCTCCATAACCAAAACCACCACGGTTTTGATGGGTTGCTGCTGGAAACTGGGTCGAGGAACCCATGAGAGAGTGAGAAGAAGGAAGAAAATGGAAGGCAAATGAAATGGGAAATTGCCTCGTCGTCCTCTCATTGTTATCACTGCGAGCAGTGGGAAGCAAAATAGAAGAAGATAACTCTGCCAAATTTACTCTTGAGATTCCAAAAGAGCATTTAAAAATGGGGAAATTGGATTGTGGATGAGAATGTTACAGAGAAACCCCACTTTAAAAAAAGGCAAAATCCTCTGGCTGTGACTTAAGAGAGAGAGAGAGAAGCTAAGAGTGGAGTGTAGCAGAGAGAGAGGAAGAAGAAGTTTCTGGTCTTGCGCGTTTCAGAAACAGTGCAGTTAAAGTAAGGAATCAATAAAAGGTGAAGCGCAAAATTTGAAAATTGGGTCTCTGCCATTGTTTTTGTTAATAATCTAATCCTTCTCGATCGCATTTGCGGTTACAGTTTCCTAATGAATTTCTATAATTTAATTTCTTCATACATTTTTCAAAAGGTACTGAATGATAATTTAATTCAAATAACCACTCAAATTAGACTTACAAACGGAAGTTGGGATTACTCCACATATTGTAAAGAAAACGTCATATTATTTATTTATTTATTTTCAAAAAAGAAAAAAGTCAGTATTTTAATTATTTTGGAGTTGGGATACCACTGGAGTATAGAGAAAACTTAGAGGTCCCAATCAACCCTATAAGATATACTATAACTTTTTTGAATTTGTACAAATTGTATAAATTCAATTGCGTTTCCTAAAAACTAAAGTCTCTTGAAATAAATCACTCTTATCTCTTGACCTAACCAACGCAAATCATGGAGCAACGAGGAATCAAAAGCTAAAAGAGTGGAGAATAACTTTGTTCTTTTTTTATTTTGCATCATTACTGCACCACTCCCAGCTTGAGTCACTTTTCAAGCTTTAAGTTGGAGATAATGGTTAACTTTTTTTTCTTCTTTTTTATTTCAGCAAATCAGTGCAGCCAATGCCACTTTCTCACTTCTTTAAAATTGTTCCCATCACTCTCAAACCAAAACCGCCCCTCCCTCCCACTATCACTATCACATGGCATCTTAGAATTCCTTCATTTATAGAATCTCAATCTACCAACACCAAAACACCCAGTTATGAGTTTTCTTTGTTGAGCTTCATTTGTTTTTACTCTCTTTTTACTCTTCGCTAGAGTCAAATATTCAAGTTCCAAACAAACGTTGGTGAGACTTTTTGTCTTAATTTTACATTACAGAAATCAGAAACCAGAGTAATTGGCTGAACTTGGTCGCAAATTTTGTCGTATTTTACTATTAAAAGATTTTATTAAAAAAAAAAATCAATTCAATACGCATGTGAATCAAATCATGCCGCAGGCTGTGCTTAGGCTTTGCTTTTGGATTTGCCAAACCACAAATGTACAAAATAGCAACGTGTGAACACTCCGTGACACCTTTCCCTACATGACACAACTTTGTTGGTTTTTGCTATCGCCTAAATTTTTTCTATTTAAGAGAAAAAAAAAACCCTCTTGAAGTATAAAATATATTGTATAATAATTTGCTTATTGCAAATATTTCCTTAAATGCTAATAATTATTTATTATCAGGACCGACAATGGGTTCATGGGAGTTCTTTTTTTTTTTTACGTTTTGGGAAGTACAATTAACAGTAATTTTCATAAAATTCATAAATATATATATATATATATATATACCGAACTTGGTTAAAGTTAGTGACGATGCCATTCACAAAATTTGTCTTATCCAAGACAATAAAAAGTTAAAAAGCAGTAAAAACAGAGGGCCCTTCACACCAAAGCACCGACAGAAGTAATCATATTTCTTCAGCCATTGTGGCCCTAAGTGCGTAATGACATCGATCATCAACTTTTTTTTTCCCTTCTTTTTTTGCTTCTTTTTTTTTTCTCATTTGTTTTGTGTATTACATCAACAATCATATAGAAAATCAAGCAAGCAGTGTACTGCTGAGACTATATAATTATGAATGGAGTGTAGAAAGTTGATTCACATACACAAGATCACGAATTCATGGAGCTGCAAAACCTTCAGAAACATTAACACATATCAATTCTGGCAGCAGCAAATGGAATGGAATGCATTTCTTTCATGCATCAAATCAACAATCCCAAAATTTTAACTTTTCCTTCATAAAATTATGACTTTTCCAATGAAAAACAGATTATAAGCACAAGCACCGATGCTATTCCAACCGGTCCCAACAAAGGGGTCCTCCTTTCGGAGGTTACTCGGACCATAATCATTGAATAAAATGTGTATGAATTTTATTGATTAATTACCAGATCTTCTCAGGTATGCTAACACGCCTAACCCGGCAACAAGTGCGGCTCCAGCTGCAACTGCACTGTACGCCGACGCCCATGCGTCTCTTTGAGCATAATCCATATTTGCTGCACCAGAACCCCTTCTACGACCATGACTTCCTGGATATTCCAAATGCAATCTCAGACCCTGTGCAAAACCAACATGTCTTTTTCTTCAGTTGAACCATTTCTTTTCTTCGATAAATTGTCATTCACAAATAATGATCCAATACAGTACCTTCCACCCAGCCAACCTTGCGTGCTCTACAGCTGCTGCAAGATCACTGTCTGATCCTAGAACAACTTTATCGTGGTCTTCATCTTCATACTACAAAATGTGGGCCATCAATAAGTTCTGTTATTTAGGAAACTCAAAATTGTGAAGCCAAATAAAGAGACCGGTAATATGGGTCCGAGTGCATACCAAAATCTGAGGCAGTTTGTTGCGGTCAATATCTTCGCCAATTCTCTGAAGGATTGCTGTTATAACATCTGTTAAACTCCGAGTATCTTATCTCAGATAAAACGACAAAGAAATCCAGTCAGCCCCACTTAAATGGATGTTAATGTTGATATTAACAATGAATGTGGAAAGCTAGCTACAAAGACACGAAGGAACAAAAGGAATAATGTTTGTTTCTAGCCATTATCGCTCTGGGAAAACATGTTTAGCCATCCATCACGGTCTTGCCAATCAAAGTTGATTACTAAAATACAGATAATGTAACCTTATTTGGCATTTGGGAATAATCAAGTGCCACAAAGAGCCATGAAAATACATCCATAACTTGCACATTTGGATTGATGATAATGAAAATAGAATGAGAAACGTACCACAAGAAAATCGATGCATCCGGCCCTTCCTATCTTCAAGTTTAAAAGAAAAAGTATTTGACATTCCAGATGATGGAAAGGGAAGAGTTCTTCCAGTATCCGTTTCCTCGGAAGCCAATTTCATTGAACCTTCACTGAGATATCACACAAACGTGTGAGATAACTAAATAACTGCAGCAAAAATGTAAGCGCATAACTATTTGACAGTCACAACCTATGCAATTCATCGTCATCATCATTTGGTGATAAGGCCATGGCAGAATCCCAAAATTTCTGCATCATGGAACTTGCAGCCTCGTTGCTAACTCCAGATGCATTTCCAACCTAATCACGAAGGAATGCACAAGTCACGTGAATCTTCACAAATCACAATCACAGATTAAAGAGCTCCAATAAATTTAAGTACGTTGTTCAAAGCACAACTAATATTCTATATTAATTTCTAAAAATTTAAATATTTCTTCTCCCTGCCAGACGCTCATTGGTTTATGACTTTAAATGAGTCCACAAATGTTTTGTATGTCAGTCCTAAAAATCCTCACCCATCAATGTTCACAAGGTTAAACTCAAAGTAGATGGCTGACAGGGTCTTAACACTAGACTACTAGGTTAAATCCTTGAGCCTATAACATATTTACCAATATAACGAACCCTTGAGGCTGTAAATCAAAAAATTCAGAGAAGCGAAAAACATAGCCTTCATACTACAAAGATTTCGAACTGGAAGAGGAGATTGTGATAGCTAGAGCTTGCGCAGAACATAAGAAATTAGAGGGGGAATCTTGACGATTTTAGTTGACTAAGCTTAAAATTAAAGAGCACAGCAAACACTATAGGAGTAAAAAAAAAAATAAGACTATTTAAATACAAAAATAATATATGGAAAGGCATTGAGTTGCTACATATATGAGAGCAATTCTTATAGCAACATAATATAGAAAATTTCTCAAAGAACATTCAGAAGGTCTAATATTTACCCATACCAACTTAACTATTCAAACTACACTGCTCACTGGTATATCAGAACTGTTCCATTCGGAAACTAGCAACACCACTGATCTCAAATTCCAAATCTTATCATGGAAAACATGATTAATAATCTGGACATTACACTTCCAGTAATATGTTAATAGCCCTTTGAAAGTGATATAGCACGAACATAGTATATCTTTTATTTTTGCAATAACAAGAAGCAAAGTCAAACAGTTCTAACAAATATAAGGTTCCAAAAATTAATGGACTCACCGTAGCAACAGCAGCATGGGTGATATGTATTACATCAACTACAGCAACAACATTTCCATCTGCAGCCAATTAACTATCAGCATCAGAAATAAAGATGACAGGCTTATGTTCACAGATGAAACCTTTTCTTGTTCCTAGGATTTACAATTACACAAACGTTACCTCTATCTACCACTGGAAGATGCAAAAATTTTCCATCATGCATAGTGTGCAGAGCGTCAACTATTGGTGTATCAATTGATGCACATTCAGGATTTGGAGTCATGACCTAAAACATGAAACAGAGAGGTGATATTCAGTTCTGAAGAACACATATCTTGCATCGTCAAAGAGATTAAAACAAAATTTACATGATACAGAGTAGTGTTTCTCCAATATCTAATCTTCTTGCAATTTCTGTCATATTTATCTCTGCCCCAAACCCCAATCTAAACCAGCGCCCCCTTTCAATTTAACCAATAGAACTGCACAGACAGGAGGGGAGGCAATGCACTATCCTTTATACTTCATGCTAGCTGAAAGAAATTACCTTCTCCACAAGTGTGGATTCTGGTGGAAGATTTTGCGCTATTAATCGCATCAAAATATCCTTTGACCTGAAAAATATTAAATACAGGATACGTGAAATTTTATCCAAGTATAAAATCCTAAGTCCAGAAGACTTATGATGGTACTCACGTGAGAATTCCTTGTGGCTTGTTATCAACTGTCACAACTGCAGAACTCACTCGAAGTTCTAGCATCTTTTTCGTGGCCATCAAAACTGTTTCTGTTGGTGGAACTGTAACAATCCTGGAAAATGGAACATCAATAAAAGATGCGATGCAGATAACATTAAAGACCAAATATCTTTCACGCAAGAAAAGTATTACCTACTTTAAATTCTCTGGGATTATAGTAGACAGAGATGGTCTGAACATACGCTCTCGAAGTGTCTCGATAAATGTATTAGGACCTGGTCATCAATGTTAGCACAAATTAGAGTTGTTTTTGGAAGGTATTAATACCATTGGAAATGACAGTCCACTAACCAGAAACAGAG
Organism: Benincasa hispida; assembly: GCF_027475165.1. NCBI lineage: Eukaryota > Viridiplantae > Streptophyta > Magnoliopsida > Cucurbitales > Cucurbitaceae > Benincasa > Benincasa hispida. The sequence continues at coordinate 13,018,468 of NC_143479.1, forward strand.
GTTCCCCAACTTTTTTCAACACCTTCAACTGCTGCAGCAATAGCCTTTCCTTTTTCAGCTGCTCTTTCCATTCGTGCAATAGCATCATATAAACATTTTGCAATATCAAGTAATGCAATGACCTCCCCGTTCTCAACTACAGGCAAATGTCTAAATTTTCCTGTAGACACACATATCAGACCCACATAGCAAGAATCACTACCATGTACCAAACAGCACGGCACATTAAAATGTGAATGTGCTTGTCAGAATCATACGAACCTTGAACCATCTTCTGGAGGGCTTCCACGGCTAGGGTATCAGAAAGAACAAAAACTGGATTCCTCGTCATAACTTTGGATACAGGTGTTTCATCAAGATTAATGCCACAAGCAACAACCCTTGTTGCTATATCCTTCCATCAAAAGGAACATAAATATATTAGAAAACTTTTTTTTTTTTTTTTGGTTGCAAGGGGACTTTTACCCTTAAGGCTAAAGGAAAGCCAATGTTAAACCTTGTCTGTGAGGATACCGCAAAGTAAAGCATTTGAATCAGTCAGTAACAAAGCATCAACTCTACGAGCAGCCATCCGACGACAAGCCTCAGAGACAGTAGTACTTTCAGGAACTGTCAGTGCTCTTGACAGCCGCAATCGTTTTACCGTACGCTCACCAGTGAGTTGTCTTTTTCAAACGTAAATGGAGAATGGAAATCAGGTTAATATCTCTTGACTTTACCAGTTAAATAATTGTATCCAACAAATATCCTATAAATTGTTACTGAACCAGGAAAGGTATCGCTAAGTACTCCCATTCTAGTAAATTAAGAAATCCCTCAAAAAGTTCCACGATAAAATAAGAAAATATACACAATGCATACATGATGCAATCATATGATATAGCAGAATACTAACGTTCAAGTACATCTGTTAATCCTCTAAAAGGTTAAGCAGTGAAATATTAGTACTTGAGTTTCATGTATTTTCAATTCCATTTTGCCTAGACAGATTCTTGATGACATGAACTACTATATTTTGCAGTTTCACACCAAAAATTTGGGAACCGGGCTGTTCTGAAGGTTCCTGCAAACCTTTGAAGAGTTTTAGAAGATCATCTGATTGAAGAAACGCAACTTCAAACAAGTTTCAACTTTCAGCTTTGAAACTTACCGAAAAAAAAAATCTAAACGGACTCAAATAAATAACATGTCACTTAAGATGTATGTGTAGGCATAACAAAATAAGGATAAGTGAGAGCATCGATGAGAAGGGATTTAGAAGTAGCGATTTACAATGAACGAGAGGATGAAAGAGACTTCCGCGGTGCATCCGAGCTTCCGTTCTCATGGGTTTTCTTCTTGCCCTGAGACGATATGTTCGTTAAGGACAGACTTCTTCTCGAAGAACCGCCTTGACTAGTCATTTCTTCCCGATGGTTTTCACAATCTCAGATAACACCTTGAAAACATTACAACCGAAGCTCGTTCAATCTCACGTGAAAAAATTGAATATGAGAAAAGAAACATAACCCAATTCAGACGGGAAAAAATATAGTAAACAATTAAGATTCAATTCTAATGAGCAATCTATCAGTTTTTGAAGCATAGAATCGAAATAACGAAATAAAAAGAAAATCTAAAAACCTGAAATATCGCTTCTTCTTCAGCGTTGAATCTCTCCTTAATTTTTTTTTTTTTCCCTATTGAAAAATCTTGAACATAGATTCTACGCCCTCAGAGAGAGATTATTCAAAATATTGAGAGTTAAACCCAAATCGTGCGAGCGCGAGCAAATTAATCACCAAAAGTGAACAGAGAAATGAGGTCAACGGCGATAATCGATCGGAAAACTTCAAAAATTCAAAGAAAGATAGAGTAGCAACGGTCGGTAATCTTATCGGAAAGATAAAAATTATCCGGGAGAAACTACCGACCGTCGAGCGAACAAGAAAGGGATAGCGAAACGAGAGGGAAGGGAGAGGAGAAAACCTAAAGAAATGGGAGAAATCGAATTTTTTAAGAGGATGGGGAGAGTGGACCAATCATAGTCCTCCACGTCCACAAAACTAACTGAAATAGTTGAACTTGAAAAATAACAGATAATATTTCTGAGGAATGCTTCCGGTTGGCGCTAAATAAAGAAATTGATTTCTCTTCAAGTTACGATTTTCCCATTTTCCTTCGTTTATTTAATCAATTTATTTATAAAAGCTTTATTCTAATTTTTGAGGTTAGTTTCAATTTCCTATCTACAATTCGATATTTTTAAATTGTAGCCAGAAAAAATAATAATACTATTTTCATTTTTTTTTTAATTAATTTCTTAGCAATATGTAAACTATCTAGCTTGCTGACATAGTCATGCCAATATAAAGACATACCATGTATTTACTATTATTTATGTTTATGTGACCATAAAGTCATTAATTATCATGTCGATAATTTTATCTCTCCCTTCTTGAACTGAAAAAACAACGTATATAAATAATAAGTTGCACCAAAAAATATATAAATAATTAGAAGTTTTTTTTAACATTATAACAATCAAATTAAAATCAAGAGCTCAAATTATAGGAAGAAATTTTATAGTTTAATCTAAAAACATGTTATATGATAATGGGTTTGTATGTGTGTGTGAGAGGACAAATTATATTAATCTCAATATATGAAAATAAAAAGGCTAAACAGTAGAAAAAAGTACTCTTATACTATGTATTGGTTTCAATTATAATTTATACCTCCAATTTGAAAAAATTTAATTTAACCAAGTTTAAACTCTTTTTTCTTTTTTTCTTTTTTTCTTTTTTTCTTTTTTTCTTTTTTTCTTTTTTTACTAAAACATCCTTAAAATATTTTTGCCATTATATTGTGTATTTTATTTGTTGCTCAATTAACAAAAATAAAAATATATACGATAAGTAACCCTTCAATGAAATGAGAGAAAATCCGGGATCGTGGAATTGAAATGAAGAATACAAGTATGAGCCGATACAATCTCTTCCATCTAAAAATTTTAGTAATAAAAAACTTCAAGAATTAAATGTAACGTCTCGAGTTTTAAAAAAAACTAATTAATTATCTTATATTATTGAGTTTTGATTTTCCTTTAATTTTATGAATTTGGAATCAAATTGAGATGATTGTAAAACCGCGTTGATTAATTTGAATTTAATTGAATTATTTAGATTTATTTGATATTTTGATTTTGAATTTAGATTTGGTGTTTAAGAGGGGAAGAGGAGAATAATTGGAAATTGAAATTTAATTATGAAAACGAAAAGGAGTTTTGATATATATACACATATAAATATTGTTTGAGGGCCCAACATGAGATGGTATATCATGGGTTAATATATCATTTTAGTGTTTGGAGGCCCATTATCCCATCTCATCGATTTTAATTGTTTGTGGGCCCATTTTTGAAACGTGTTTCGTATCTCACCGCCATTTTCCTTTCGTGTATCATATATCATCTCAGTGCTTGAACATATTCGATCATGCTTGATCATACTCGATCATACTTGATCGTTCATACTTGATCATACTTGAACTACTCGATCATTCTTGAATATACTCGATCATGCTTGAACATACTCGACCATACTCAATCGTTCTACTCGATCATACTTAACATACTCAATCATATTCGATCATGCTTGAACATACTCAATCATGGTTGTTCAAACTCGATCATGATCGAACATACTTGTTCATACTTGATCATACTCGCGTATTTTGCATGTTTTCAATATTATGCATTATTAGTTACCTCATTTATTCAACTACCCACCAACTTTAGTAATAACTGTTCTAATTGTTTGCTGGTTTTATTCCACTTGTGTATTTCCACTACCCATTCAACCACTTTATTAATGACTCAACCAGTTTATTAATTGGATTTAAGTTCATTCACGATGTAAACTTAATATTCTAGGCTAGTCACACTTTTTTTAAATATTTTTTGGGTTATTATTAATGTTCAACAACCACCATTCTCCTTTCACTTTTTCTATATAACAACATTGGTCATTCTCTATTTGCTTAAAGCTTCCACTGTCCAATATTTATTTTGTCAATCCGGTGAGTTGTTTAACTTTGATTTGTCATTTTCTACTTTCTAATGTTTGGTTATGATATTTTCATATTATTGATTTTCTAACTTTTGGTTGTTTGGTGGGTGGTAAGGTGTCTCGTTGTGTTTTGATCCAACAACCTGTGGACTCCATCTATATCATACTTTATAAAAGTAACATAGGTACTTCTCCCGAACTAGTTATCCTTCTACATTATAAGTATTTATAGATTTTTTCTAACTTTTTTTTTATTGTTTTGTTATGCAACCCAAACTAATACGAAATATTCAATTAGTTCGAAGTTGGTGCATTATTTTTTTTTTTGTATTCCTCTATATTCTATTTCAGTTGTATTTTTTTGTGTTATTATTTTTGGTGTGTTACTTATACAATGGATCTATTGCACGGACTGTTTGACATTTTTGGTATTGATATTTTTTTTAATTTTTTTTATGAGTATTTGCAATGTCTTCATTTAATTTTAATGTTTACATGCTTCTTAATATTAAAGTTACCTAAGTTACCTTGCAAAAGTGTGGGATTTATATTTTTGGAATATTGAACAATAAAAATATAGCTTAATTAATCGATAAATATAAATATATTACTTAGATTTAATAAATTTCAGTAATTAATATAATCATCGTTAATTATTTTAATATAAATTATCAATGCAATCATTTTTAATTATTTTAATATAAAATTGGATTGTATACCATATATTGATGTTGGAAAGAATAAAAAAAATGCAATCAATGTCTTCTTGCAAATATGATGGATACAATAATTGGATTATAAGATTTTTTTTTTTAAAAAATAGTGTTCATACGAGTAAATTATTATAGAGTACAAAAACTAAACCAGATAGCACTGGCATAAAAGCTCTACACACTCAAACACATATATATGAATTCAGACATAACAACTATGCACACTCAAACACATGTTGTAAAGGTGTTATTGAATAGATCTATTGCTTAAATAGAAATCCAATAAAATTGAAAGTCCTTGGACTATTGGATAATTACTTGAACTTTATATGGAAACATAAAGGTGGATCAGGTTCAAGTAAATAGTCAAAATGATCTATAGTATATGAATAAGGTTGGGTACCTTATTCTGGTAACACTATTGGATATGGCCCGTCTGTAGTTGTTACAAGGAGTTGTAAAGTGCTACAAACGATGGGATCCTAATTCGTTCACGTTGGACATGAGGAGTAGGGGTGTCCTTGTGCAAAAGGGTTTGTACAAGATTGGACCACGAAATGAGTCACTATTACTTTATAAGATTGGACCACGAAATGAGTCACTATTACTCTATAAGATTGGACGACAAAATGAGTCACTATTACTTTATAACCCTGTTTACTGTTTAAGATTGACTATTTCAAAGCGATGACCTAGGTAACTTGACATTAATCCTAAGCTGACTATGAACTCCTATTTATTCAGGATAAATTTGTATAGGTGAGGGTTGGCTCGACAACATCGGCGCAATAAAACTACCATTTCAGGGGTAAGACTGGATAAATAGTTGGGGACATACAAGAGGGAATTCACTCCCATCCGTTTTAGAGATAGTAGAGATTGATTGTTGCTTTAAGTGGGCCCACCCTCTCATTGGCCCGATAGGGACTCGTTTTGTTGATTGAATCACAAAATCATTGTTCATTAGGGATCAGTGAGAACTTAGGAACAAAATGTAATTTTGGGGGTAAAACAGAGATTTGACCTAATCAATATTACGAAAAACCTAATCTAATGAGTTTAGTCGATTAATTCAAATTAGAATCAAACGGAATTGGAAAAATATATTTAAATATAATTTAAATATATAAAAATGAATTTGTGTAAAAATTAATTTAATTTTAGATATTAAATTAATTAGAATTATTTAAATTGTTTAAATAATTATTTGTTAATTTTATTAGAAAATTAATTTTGAAATTAATTTGTAAAATCAATAAATTTTTATTTTAGAAATAAAATATAATTTTAAAATCAAAATAGATTTTGGAAATTAATAAAAACACAAAAATGAGAAATGAGATTTTTCATGTTCATCTTCAAAATAACTCACAAAGAAACCAACCTCTTCCTTCAACCAATGAGCTGCATCCCATAACCGATTATTTGGAGGCTATATTCTTAAAACTCATTAAATTGTTTCCAAAATGAATTAAAGTGTTTATGGATCCTAAACTCTTCCACTAACTGTCGATCCAACACAGACATATGAACTCAAACATAACAACTTTCCACACCAAAACACATAGATATTAGAAACTCTTCAAATCCCACATCCTATATCATCTCAACGTAAAAAATAACCCAATATATTTTTGGTGTGTCTAGGGATGATGGAAACAAGAAAGAACTAATTAAATAAGTTCTCCGTTAGCGTGAAAGTTAAAAAAAAAAAAAGGGGAAAATTCTTCATCTTCTTCGTGAAAGCACTGTCGCGCATCCCTTCTTCGCGTGGACCAGTCGCACGACGTCAACACCGCTGCGGATTTCCCTTATCGGCTGTTTCGCGGCCGTCGACCGCCGCCCAACACCGTGGATCGTTGGCGTATTTCCCTTATCGGCTGTTTCGCGGCTGCTTTCTTCCACGAGTCTCAGCTGCGCCGCCAGCCGCCGCCTGTGCCCAGCCACGCACCGATGATGCCGCCGTCGGTCGCCGATTAGGCCTGCTGCCATCTTCGCCGGAATCCTAGATTTTGTAGTTTACCCATAATATTTGGGGCTTGTTTGGAGTACGTTTTGGAGGAATTCGAGATGCTTTCTAGCGGAATTAAACTTGTTTCGATCCATTCGTGGAATTTAATTATAGTAAATTGTTAAAGTTGGTTATCGTGATAACTTTTCTCCGGATTTAATTCAAGGTAAGTGACAGTTTGGTATTAGGCATCCTAATTTAGATTTATCAAGTTGTTTAATGGATTTTAAAAGCATGATTTGAAATTTGTGATACTCTTTATGTTTATGAATGTTACGGAAAATTTTAGCATATTTGGATCTATATGACATGTTATGAATTATGTTGTGGGATTAATTATGAATTTCATGTATGTGATGCATGATAGACTAGCAGAGACAATCTAATGCATGTTTTTATTTCAGGAGACCGATGGGTCCAGTATCATGTTTTAACGGTGTATCTTTGAGCCACTAGAAATACTTGAACCAACAAGTTTACTTCCATGTTTTTTTCTTCATGTTTGACGGTGCGCCATCAAGCCATTAGACATGCATGAATCGACATGTTTACGTTCTATGTTTCTTTTCCATATTTGACGGTGTGCCATCAGGCCACTAGACATGCAAGTTAAGGCGATACAGGTTATCCCCTTAATTTAATGAAGTCACTTGCTAGGTATTTTATACTCATCCTATGTTTATACGTCATTCAAGTAAGGGCAAGAATACTAACAAGAGGAATCCATCCCTCATAGTGTTAACAGGACTAGAAAACTATACGCCTCTTTCATGTTTTACGTTTTTCTTTTCATGGACTTGATTTTTGACCGAATCTAGATGTTAAAAGATTTTCAATTTCAACTAATCTTTTCCAAATTTAAAATTTATATTTTAGGGAACATGATTTAAATTATATGAATTCTTTAACTGAAATTTTGTTTGAATTATTTATTTAATACAATATTTCAATTTTCTTATTTTAAATGTATATATTTTTTACAAGTTTATGCATGCATGAAGTAACAACCATATTAGGTGGTTAGAAAGTTGGATTGTTACATTAAAACAAAATTTTTCAAAGTTCGGCAAATAATTTAGATTATCTTCATGGTCCATGAGTTTATATATACATATATACATTTAACAGCAATAAATAGAGAAAATATCAATTTTGAGCTTAAATTTGTTGGGTTGCATCAATATGGACCATAAATTTTCAAATTCATGAATTGTAATTCTAAACTTAAAGAAAAATTATTTTAAATGACAAAACTGTTGAAATTATTTACAAATAATAGCAAAATATCATAATCTATCCGATAGACACAAATAATAATCTATTATAGTCTATCATCTAAAATTTTGATATATTTATAAATATTTTGATTTATTTTTCTATATTTAAAAATAGTCGAAACTTAAACCACGGCTGCAATTTTAATCCTTTTATAAGTTCTCATCCAAAGTATTCATTAAAAAAAAGTTTATTTTTTTGTAAAAATATATTTTATTGAAATCAATGAATTTATGAAGAATTCTTGGATTGTGTGTGCGTGTGTTCCTTTTAATTATTATTATTATTATTAAAATGAGTAGGTGAGCTAGAATTGAATATATTTTTAAAATTCTAATACTTTTGAAGTTTATAGTTAAAAGTAATGTTTTTCCAAAAGGAATATATATATATATCAAATGTGGAGAGGTTTAGTTTACTTTTGAAATTTATTGTCGGACTTGATTTAATAATGAAAAATAGTCCTTTTTAAAAATATTCCTTTTCCCCAACTCTGAACATGGAAATTGGAATAAAGAAAGTTTCAACAGGGGAATTGAAAGGACAGAGGAAGATGTGTGTTGTAGCTTATTGGATCAAGTTAAAGTTGATTTGGTATTGATTCCTATCTTGATGCTCTGATTTCGTTTTTATGTTGGATGAGACTTACAGTTGATGAGTGAGCCCAAATTCAAACGAAATCGGGAAGTCAAATAAAGAAATACACATATTAAAAGGAAGATGTAGAAGCCTCAAGTAATGGATCGATCAACCAAGTCTGATAAATATTGTAAGTTTGAGATTGATGGTTCAATTTTTACAATTATTGTATGTTTGAATATCAAATTTTAACCTTTATAAAAAATTGTTGGTTCAATTGCTACATTTAAAAATTTGAGAGTGTAATTGCAATTATGATAAATTTTGTAAGTTTGATGGTCTAATTTTAATATTTTGAAAATTTGTCGATAAAAAAAACCTATTTTTCAAAGCGTTGAGACTAAAAAAAAAGTAAAATTTTCATATATTTTATTTTAGTTTGGAATTTGAAGTTTGTAATTATTTAGTTGTTGAAGTTTTAAAATTATAAAGAAATAGTTGAGCTTTGATATATTTATTAAAATTCATGCAATAATTTTTTTTTTTAAAAAAAACTAAAGATCTAGAATTTCATTAGATAAAAAATTCAAATCTCTCTCTTATAAATCAATTAATTTTTAAAAGTTTTAAATTCGTCAAGAAAATATTACTTTTGAATGAGATCAAAGTTATGGGTACTAAATTGTCAAAAAAAGATTTCTTTATCATCATTCATTTTCAATTTGACATTTTTCATTAACTTGCTTAACTGTCAAATAAATATTAATTTTCAATTTAACATTTTTCACCGACTCACACATCATGGAATAAATCGAAAAACAAAGTATTATGCAAGATTGAATATTATAAAGGATAAAAAATAAATAATTCATTGAATTATCAAATAAAGATTCATTTTTTAACTTATCAAAATCAACTAGAAAATTATTTCAACTTCACTTTAGTTTTTTCTTCTTAATACAATATTCGTGAAATTAGGGTTCAAATAACCCGACAATCCGAACAATTCGGACTACGTAATCCAAAATATAAAGGTTAGGTTGGGTTAATTTTATTTTTGGGTTGGGTTGGATTAAACTTCTTCAATTTTTGTTGGATTGGGTCTCGCTAAAAAAGTTGGGTTGACCCAACCCAATTCGAATTATATATATATAAATAAAATATACTATATATATTTTTCTTTGTTTAAAATTTGGTTACTTTATATTGATTAACTTGTGAATTTTAAATATTTTTCTTTTAAAATTGTTATGATATTTGTGTCTATTTGAAGTTTGCAATAAATTTCTTAGATATTTGAATTTTATAAGATTTTAGTTATTAGTCATGTGTTGTATATAAATTTATATATTTTTAATTAAAAAGAAAAAAACAAATTATAACCCAACAACTCAACCCAACCTAGAGATTTTATTTAGGTTCTTTGGATTGGTCCAAAAAAACACCCTCAATCCAACCCAATCCATGTACGTTCCAATGTGAAATGTAAACTAAAGATTCACCAAATTATCAGCTAAAATTTAGTATTATTTCTTTATAACACTTAGTCCTTATATTAAACCTTTTTCTAAAAAAATTGGTAATAAAAATTGTGTCGTAGCTGTTGGTATTTGAAATTGGTAATGAAAATTATCATAGCTGAACAATTTATCCATATTTGAAATTGGTAAGAAAAAAGACATTCCATCTTCGAAATTGTATGAAGAAAAAAAACGTTTAAAAATTTAGTACATGTATAGTTTTATAGATTAGAATATTTTACTGGAAACAAAATTCTTAACATAAAAAAGGAAAATTTTGTGCTGCCAATTAAGGAAAATCTATTGCTGGAAGTGTGTTTTATATATATTTGCTTGTGGATTACACAAAATCCCATTCTCAAATTTAAACCACACACATTATTATCCAAATTTATTACAGTTTATGAACACGACAGCTTCATCTTCTTCTGTAAAGCTCATTACTACTTTGAGCATCGACGGCGATGGAATCTGAGGCCTCATTGCCGCCACTATCCTCTCCTTTTTTGAGTCCCAACTTCAGGTGCTTCGTTAATTCTAAAATTTTAATTTTTTATAACAATCTAATTATCTATTATATATTATATTATTTTTTTTTAAATTTTAAATATGCAGAAACTTGATGGAGGGGAAGCAAGAATTATGCAAATTACTTCAACGTGACTGCCAGAATAAGCACCGACGGACTAGTCCCAACAATGTTAACTATACCAAATGAAAACAACAGACCTTTGTTTCCTACTAAAGATATTAAGGATTTTTACCTTAACTATTGTCATAAAACTTTCCCCCAAGACGGTTTTATTTTTTTTTAAAAAAAATAAATAAAATTGATGAATTAAGATAAATTTAATTATATCATATTTAAATGCTAGATGGATACCATTGACACTCAAGAAATTGATAGGATCAAAATACAGCAGACAGTATCTCCATAAGATCATTAGGGAGAAACTCGGAAGAATAATATTGCACCAAATTCTTACGAATGTGGTTATCCCAACATTCGACATTAAACTCCTCTAGTCAACCATCATCTTCACTTATAAGGTTAGTGTAATTAATTAAATTAGTTAAAATCTTTAATTTTAGTCCAAATTTTAATTTTTCGTAATTAATTGTTAGATTAATGTAATTTTTAGTGACACACAACTAAAGAAAAATCCTTTATTAGACGCCTTGGTATCAGATATATGTATCTCAACTTCAGCAGCACCTACATATCTTCCGACGCACCACTTCAATCACCCATAAGTTGTATGTTTTAGTTTTACTTAATTCATAAGTTTCAAATATTATTTATTTAAAAAATTATCTTTTTCCTTCGTAATTTCTAAAAAATGTGCTCGTTTTTTCACAATTACTTGACAAACATTGTTGACGATTTCCGAAGTAATAAAGGAGATAGTAGTCGTCTTCGTTGCAATTTTTAGTGATATCTATAGGGATAGAGTCGTCAAGAGAGGAGATGTATAAATACACGACAAAGAAAGCAGAGTGAGATTTGTTAGAGTGGTTGAATCTAACTATTGATGGATTTTCTTACGCAAGTTTTGATTTGGTAGATTTATTTCTTGATGAGATTCTTGAAGTTTATCACTCTAAGAATAACTACCTTCAAATTCAAGACGATAGTTTAAAGAGTAATGATGTTTCTTCGGTGGATGGGACAACAGAGAGGAATCTGAATCATCTTGCGAGAATTAGGAAAAACCTGTTGAAGAAAAAGATTTCAAAAGTGAATTTGGAGACGGGGATTCGTGGAGATTTTGGATTTTTAGAAACTAATCAACAAACTATGATTAGATATGCTAAATTATTTTCTGAACGAAAAAAGGCCTGCTGCTCTCTACCTTATCAATTAACTAATTGCTATTACTTTGTTAAGATATTCCATGTTTTTGTGATATCTAGCTGCGTTGTATTGCTTTAGTTTCAATATTATTATTAGTAATTTTTCTTTTGCAATGTTTATTTGTTTTCTTTGTTCAGTTTCCTCTTATTTCCTCTTTTTATTTTGAGCTAACTACTCTACCAAATGTCAATATTAAATACTAATAATAAACTAAAATATGAATCTGAATGAATGTCGCAATATAATGCACTTTTAATTTCAAAGATAACTAATATTTTTCAAAATGAGAAAGTGGTAAGTTATAAGCGAGGTGGATTAATGAAAATTAGATAAAACTTAAATTATCATTCTATCTAAATATATACTATATTGAAAAAAGCAATAAGGAGAGAATTTTTCTCTTTCTTTTTTACCCTTACAATTTTTAAAATGTTGTTATTATATCTCTTCGGTTAAAATCTTACTGGTAGATACCTCACCAATCAAACTCTTTTATCGAACACACTTATGCAAAGAGACTTCTTCCTTTCTACGATAACCACCCTAACCTTTTTTCTTTTTTTCTTTTTTTTTTCTTTTTTTTTATTTTTAAATTTAAATCTTTGTAGCATTTTATTTTGTAACTTGTTCATAAGTAACTATTTTACCAGAGATTGAAATGGGATCGAAACACACATGACTCTACAATTTATGCATTGATACGACTAAATGACAATTCCAAAATGAAAAATTAAAGTTGAATTTCAAAACGATAATTCCATATTCTTTTTCCCTCTATTTTACTTTTGTTCAAATTACATTTTGGAGAAAATGTTAATGGTTGTGGAATTTTTACTTTGGCTAATTGGACGAATTTTTATAACTTATGTTGTGTAGGTGTTGAGAGGAAATAATATACGACATTGTGAATGTTTTAAAAGGTATTGGAGTAATGAATTGGTTGTTGTTGTTTTGTATGTTTCTTTAGTTGCACCTTTTCGCAAAGGCAAAGAACCAATGTATATGGATAGGATTTTCTTGCATTCCAAGCCATTACACATAACTAGATATTTGCAATGATATGTTAATATTCATATTTACATTTTTTTTCCCCAATATTCTATTTATAAAAGGGGATAATTTTTATATACCTATTTTGCATTTTTATTTTTATTGAATTCTTATATTACTCTTTGTCAATAAAATGAGCATTTTCGAGTGTAGGTGTCCATTAATAATAAAATAGATTTGACCTTCTAATTTTAAATTCACAAATTATATTTATATATTTCAAAATTAAAGTTTTACATAGAATAGGTGCAATTGTTGTTGGTGGATACAAATCTTTGAGAGTATGTGTTTGATGAGCACCAAATAATGCAAATGGAATGTGACTATTTAGAAGGTGGTGGTTATACATCGAACATATGCTTCTTCTCGTATAGGTGTGAAATGTAGATATAACAGAAAAAAAATAAATTGTTTGATTATGTTCTTAATTAAAAGAATATTTTGCATAGCTAAAATTTAGAACAAAAAAAAAAAAAAAAAAAAAAAAACAAAAATACAATATCTTTTAAAGAGGCAAGTATAAAAGTAAATAAAGTAAATTAAATATATAAAAAGTTCGGAGATTTAAATTATAGAGATCTTTTTAAATATTAAAAAATATTTAAAAATATTTATACTTTATAGCAACAAAACACTTTTGTAACTTTTTGCTATAAAGTGTAAATATTTTTTAGATTTTTTATTTATAAGAATTTCCCTCCATTTTTATACACATGCATAAATTAGTTAATAATCTTGAACTTTTATGTAAACATTAGAATAAAGATTCCAAAATAGTTAAGAAAATTGAGATTACTTCATTCCAAAAGAAATTATTAATTTTCAAATTAAATTTTACATGTATTATATTGGTCTTTTAAAATTAAAATAGAATCTTGATTTTTTAAATTATATTGCATTAAATTCTTTCATAATTTTATGGAGATTAAAACAAATTTCAAATACTATTTAGTTAGGACAAAATCATGTTTATATAGTTGAAATTGAGGGGAAAAAAATACAGGATCTTTTAAAGAGACAAGTATGAAAGTAAATAAAATAAATTGATACATAAAAGTTGGGAGACTTAAACTATATACACATGCACAATTTTTTTAAGAATATTGAATTTTTACTTAAAAATTAGAATATAAATCCTAAAATAGTTAAGAAAATTGAGATCGTTGAATTCCAAAAGAAATTATTAAACTTCAAATTAAAATTTCACATGTATTGTACTAATTATTTTAAAATTAAAATTTTATCTTGATTTTTTAAACTATATTGTAATCAACTTTTCCATATATTTCATGAAGATTAAAACAAACTTCAAATACTATTTAGTTAGGATAAAATGATCTTTAAATAAAAACTAAACATTTTTTAGTTACTTTAAACTTTTCCATATATTTCATGAAGATTAAAACAAACTTCAAATACTATTTAGTTATGATAAAATGATCTTTAAATAAAAACTAAACATTTTTTAGTTACTTTAAATTAAAACTACAAAATTTTATGGAACTATAGAACCTAATATCTTACTATTTAATTCTTAGTTTTTCGTAAAATTATCTTTTATCACCCTTTTCCAGGAATACTTACAATAAAATTTGTTTAGTACTCTACAATGTAGAACAATTTATTTATGAAAAAAAATAATCATATGAAAATATGAAAATAAAAATTGTTACATTTTCTAATTCTTAAAAGTTTTGGGTAATTACAAACAAAAAATGATTTACATTATTTTAATTTTTTTAATAAAGACTACAAGATTTCACGTGTATATGCATGTGTTTTTTAACTAATATTTTAAAATTGATTAGATTTTTGTCTTTACTTTATATCCTTAATTTATTGGTGTTTTTTTTAATAAAAAATGATAAATGGTAAAAATCTCCATAAAATAGTGATATGTAATAACATAAAATTGAGCCCATAAATATTAAAATCGGTTCCCAAATTTACAATATAAATTGGATTCTTAAAAGTGATGCGAAAAACTTATAGAATTGATACAATTGTTTACCAAAATTAAAAAACAGAGAGCAAAATATTATATTTAGGTCATAAAGTTTGTGAGAGGATGACAGAAAAAATAAATAAAGGGGAAACGGAAAAATGGGGGAGGCTCATCCGTCCACGTGAAGCATCAAGATCAACGCAGTTGTCGAATCGCTGTCCCGCTTTCAAGTTTCCAAAACCACTCCACTCCACAGCTTCCCTTCTTAAACCTTCTATCCAGCCAAACCCCATCCCTATCGCCAAAGCCAAATCTCACTTTCTTTGTGGTTTTAATTTTAGAGACTAAATGGCAGATTGGGGGCCGGTGGTTATAGCGGTGGTGCTGTTCGTGCTGCTCAGTCCTGGCCTCCTCTTTCAGATCCCAGCCAGATCAGGACGAGTCGTTGAATTTGGGAACATGCAAACAAGTGGGGCTTCCATTTTAGTCCACGCCGTCATCTTCTTCGGCCTCATCACTATCTTCCTCATCGCCATCGGCGTTCATATCTACACTGGCTAAACTCTGTTCTTCTCTTTAATTTATGCCCCTGTTATCTGTACGTTTCTTTATTGGCTTTTTTTTTTTCTTTTCCTAATTTATCGGTTGTTGTTACGAGACTTGTGATTGATACTGTATCATTGGGGTTTCAATGTAAAATTGGTTTAATTTGAAACGAGATCCTTAAATTGAATGGTTGTTGTTGGGTATTTGGTACGAAGGTAGAGGAGAAGAAGGGGAAAAGATTCCGATTCGACTCAAATGCGAAGTCGAAGTATGATTTTGAAACAAAAGGATTCCGAGATACGATTCCCATGGGTTTTACAACCATTAACACGTGCTTTTACTGTTTCATCCTCTTCCTCTTCCTTTTTCGTCCGTTCGGTCTCGACGTTGAAGATGCCCTGTAGGCCACCGCGTCTGGTCGGTGGCTTGCACCCAATAGACGCCGGGCCCACATTTGCGCCTCGATTTTTCTTTTTTTCTTATTTATATATATATCTTTATCTTCTGCCTAAATAAATAAATAAATAAAAATAATACTCTTTTCATCTATAAGAAAATAAATCATATCAATACCTATCATGGATGATGAAGCCATTTTTTTTTTTTCTTATATTTAAAAATATTTTTATTTTCGTTCCATATATATTGAACAAGGTGGTGGTTTTATTTAGGTTAAAAATTATTCCAACTAAGTCAATTGTCCAACTTTATGTTCAGATCATTTTAATAATTTTAAATTTAATCTTATCTATGGAGTATTTTTACTATAAATTCAAGAAACATATTTACATGCTAAAAATTCTAAAAACATATTTATATATTATATTTTCTCCATGGCGCGTAGTGAGAAGATTATTTAATTTGAGGTTAATTAACCAAACAAAGTGAGAAAAAAAAGTTTAGTGAAATTTGATGTTGTAGCAAAGTTCTATGATGTATGGGAATTCTACGAGAGAGCCGTTTGGGGAGTTTTATCATGTATGGGAATTTGATGGTTAATTATCTTCATTGGAGAAGCTTATCATGAATTGCTCTCATTTTCATATCTAATATCACTTCTCAATCGTAAAGGTCGGTAATTTGAAAAGTGGGATCTATTTCATCTTTTACGTTTGATTGTGTTTACTGGTGTCCCACAATTTTCCTAATACGTGGTCTCCCATTGAAAATCCGTAATGAAGTAATGTAATATGAATGAAAGGTGTAGGATGATCAATCGAATTGTGTTTGAATATTGAGTGGGATGCACATTTTTTTTTGTTGATAATTTTGTTTGATTTTCCAAAATTTGCAATTCACAAGTCATCAATTATCGTCGCACTGCTTGGGTTTATCGGTGATGGTGAGTGGTATAAATGATTGTTACCATTTACCCAATTTTTAGGGTTTCTGGTCTACTACTAAATGGAATAAAAAATCATATCGATAAATTTGTCCTCATACATCATCAATTATTGTTGCATCACTTGGGTTTATCAGTAACAATGAGTGGTTTAAATGATTATTACCATTTATCTAATTTTTAGGATTTCCTGTCACACCCTCTCCCAAGACACCCTATTAATCTGGAAAGAGATGTGAAGACAACAGATGTCAACCCTCTTATGACATTTACTGCTCATTTAGTACCTGTAATCTGTCTCCTCGTTTTTGCATAATCTAATAAACAAATAAGTAAGTATGTATGTATATATGTATGTATATCCAGATGTCCCAAGCATAAGCCATAGAGGCAACATGAACTTCAGATAATAACATAGCTAGGTTGTCCATGATAAACTTCGTATAATTATTGATAGACCAAAGCTCATACTCAGCAAACTCACTGACATATTTATAGACTTAGGTCTCTACCTTTTTTCTGCTCTTATGTACATGAATACAAAATACTTCAAACTTAGTATAGACCTAAGGACTTCTTGGTCTATCTAAATCTTCTCATAGTTTTATGGTAGACTGATAGTTGTAAGCTAGGTATCGAGAACCCAATCGCTACCTAGGGAAGGAAAACATTTTGAAAAAGTGAGCTGGGAAGCCCATAACTTACAATCTTGCCCATATAAAGCTTAGCTAACTTGTCAAGAGTAAATGTTACTTTGATTGGAAGGAAGCTCTTGAAACTAAACTTCATTTCAATATAGCTTTTCATCCTCAAACAGATGGTCAACCAGAAAGGACCATACAGACATTAGAGGACATGTTACGAGCATGTGTGCTACAATTCAAAGGTAGTTAGGGTACACACTTTCCTTTGATGAAATTTTCCTAAAACTGTAGCTACCACTCCAATATTGGAATGACAACTTATGAGGCATTGTATGGGAGATAGTGTAGGACTTCAATGTGCTAGACTGAAGTAGGAAAAAGAAAGATGATAGGGCCAGAGTTAGTCCAAGCTATCTCAAAGAATATTAAGTTGATCAGGGAAAGCCTAAAGGTAGCTCGAGATCATCAGAAGAGCTATGCAGACAAGTGATGAAGAAAATTAGAGTTCGATGTCAAAGATTAGGTCTTTCTTAAGTTATCTCCATTGAAAGGTGTATTACGCTTCGGTAGAAAAGGGAAGCTAAGTCCGAGGTATATTGGACCATATAAGATTATAGAACATGTTGAACCATCAGCTTACAGATTAGAAGTGCCAATAGAGCTGTCCAGAATACATGATGTATTCCATGTATCAATGTTGAGAAAATATTTTCCAGATCCATCTCATATTCTTTAACCACAGTCAGTTCAGCTGAAGAAGAACTTGACATATGAAGAGGAACTAGTTCAGATCATGGACAAGAAAGAACAAATGTTAGAAACAAGACTATTACTTTAGTAAATATCTTGTGGAACAATCATGAAGTGGAAGAGGCCATTTGGCAAACAGAAGCTCAGATGAGAAGCATATACCCACATCTTTTCCTATGAGGACGTTCAACTGAATTTTGAAGACGAAGTTCTTCTAAGGGCAAGGTAAATTTTAAACCCTAGAACTTGAGTTCCTAAGCATCTATACTTTGAAGTTAATTTTGGTGTTGTATGCTTTAAGATACTTAGTAAATTTTAATCCTTATGATATAGGTGTGGAACTTGGTAAAGGAATGAAATAATAATGGGATTTTCTCTAAGTGTTAAGCTTGAGAAATTCTAAGTTAAATCATGAAGTGAAGTTCTCGGGTAGTTAAGTTGAAGGAACTCTTACTGAAGAGTTCCATGAGCGCATTCGGATCGCTCCGATCTCACTGTGACCAAAATACAACAATATACATTTAAACATACAATTATGCAAACAAATCTTAATTAATGGCGTGCTATGAACAAGATATAACAAAGGAGAGAGTTCCATACTAGTTGAAGACAATCTTCAATCTTCGGAACTCAACGCAACGGAACCCTCCACCTGATCAACCAATGCCCAGCAGCAACGTCGACTACAACAGCACGAACAACCGCATGAACATGAATGCCGCGGGGACGACAACACCAGAAAAGAGCCCCGGATATTCTCAGAGTGAGAACCCAAAGTGTGGTCTTTGGTGAATTTGGTAGAGGAAGGAGGAAACACGGATCGTATAGGCGATAAGCAAGTGGAAGGGAAAAAGGCACTATTGCATAGCACGATGCTTATCGTTTAGGAGGCACTACATGATCGTGTAGGATTTACTGAACGATCGTTTAGGAAACGGTATACGATCGTTTAACAAAATCGGCATGCTATACGATCGTTTAGAGAAGCTATCTGATCGTATAGGAAATAATGTGCAATCGTTTAGGCGGAGGTAGACGATCGTTTAGGCGGAGAGTGACTATCGTATAGGCTCTTGAAATGCTTAAGCAATCGTTTACTATTCTACCAGCGCGGTCTCTTGATCTTTTTGGACGACGACTTCGCGCACCATTCAAAATGAAACAATTTCATTTTTATTTCATCAGTTACAATAATCGACGTTGCCCCACTAACCCACGTTCAAACGTGTTTTTTGGGTTAATTATCATATAATTAACCAACTAAAATAATAATAAATATAATCATATTATACTTTTAACCTATAGTTTGATATCACATATCTACTATAGTATTTTCTCCTCTACTTAATATAAATCATATTTATATCTAATTTCCTCCAAAATAATGTATCTCATACATTTAACCAATTATATCATATATAATTATCCAGTCCAATTATATCATATATAATCGAACTTCCTCTTGTCAATTTGAACATTTCAAATTAACCCAAACACTGGTTCTCGACTTTATCCAAGCTACCTAGGGGACCTAATGGACTTGTGGCTTGAAGCTCCAACGGTCCGTAAATAGCTGACTAAGCTCTTTAGACACGAGATCCACCATCCGTTAACTGTCAGGCATTTCACTAAAGACCAACAGCTGAACTCTTCTTACCACAGATATATTTCTGTGTCCATCGGATATAACCAATCATGAGTGCGATGACCCTTCATAGATGCTCGTAAGTACAGCTGGGTCAAATTACCGTTTTGCCCTTGTAGTTACATCTCACTCCTTAAGTACCACTGATTTCTCTAATGAACAATACAACATAGTCAAACTATGTGTGAACACTTCTCGGGCCAAGAGAAGGTGTGTGGCACCACATCGTTCAAGCCCTGGAATCAGCCCTTAAGGGAGCTATCTATCTACTTACCCCTGCCTCGGGGAAAGAATGAATTCCATCTTGTGTAGCTGAGTTCCCAGCTCCCAAATCAGATGAATCCCCAAAATGGTAGGTTTGAATCGGCGACCTGGCCACTCGCACCTATACAAATCAAATGACCGCCCTCAATGGCAGGAGTTCCCAACTCACTCAGGATTGAGGTCATGTTACCTATGGTCATCCTAGTGAAGTGAAGTCTTTGTCATGAACGATGTTATATAACGAGACGTTAATACTTTGTGGTTAGATCTTATACAAACTCTTTGTACAGGACACCCCCACTCGCATGTCCCCAACACGAATGATCAGGATCAGACCATCTGTGACAAGTCACAACACTTGTGACCATTCCACAAAGCGGGCCGTGTCCGTAGCAATACTAGGATAAAGTTTCTCTCTTATATCCATATACTACAGACCATTTTGGTTATCACTCAAGACATGATCCACTTGTATGTCACCACATACATGCTTGAGTCACATACAGATAACCAGGGATTTTATGTTTATTGGTTTGTGGTAAAATAAATAAAACAAGCAACTGAGCAAAATACAAGATGTGAAGTAAATATTATATATTATACAACACAAGCGTTCATACAAACTGTTTACAAACTACAGGACACGAGACTTTAGGGCATCAACCGTCAATTAAGTGTTTTAAACACTTGGTGAAATTTTGAGGATGACCTGAAGAAGAGGAGACTAGGTGCTCAAAATGCTTCAACTTTACACAATCTCTTCAAAATAATTTGTTTCTTTTAACTCTTGGTCGCTTCTTTAGGAAATCTTTTTTAGTCTTAGATTCAACAAATTTCTGCTCAAAAGTATTTTTCTAGATTTAAACAACTTTTGCATATATATATATATATATATATATATATATATATATATATATATATTTTAATAAAACAACATGTGTTTCTTGCAGGGGTACAATTTGCATCTCGATTATTTTTTTGCGCTCAAGAGGTTGAACTTGGTCACACTCTTCATTTTGGCTTGCCCCCACGGGTGTCATGCGAACATCCAACTACGATTGTGTTCCAAGCTCAATTCAACTCTTATCTTGGCTAAGTTTTTACTCGTGCCAGATTGTAGAGTTGTCTTTATTTCATTATATTTGAATTACATTGATCCTATTAATCTACTTTTGTTTTGGCTTACCTGCACGGGTGTCATGTGAAGTATCCAACTAAGGGAAAGTTCCTTTCTCAACTTAACTCTTATCAGGTTAGGATTTTCCTTTATACTGATAGTGGAGAGTATATATTATATATATATATATATATATATATATATATATATATATATATATATATATATATAAGATAGAAAATTCAAGGGTGAACGCATCTGCTCAAACCTTTCCCAACCCCCAAATTTTATAGGTGCAAGGTCCTCATTGCACTTGTTAAAAAAAAAGGGAAACAAACTTGTTCAAAAATTTTGAAAAAAAGGCTTGAGCAGATGCTTGCGCAAATACAAGGTAAGATGGATAAGAGTTGAAGAAGGTTCTTGGGTAAAAAGAAGCATGTGATGTACTGAGATGTGTTAAGTAATTGCATATATATCATCATAGCTGTTAAGCTAACAACGCAAAAAGATGATTGAAAGGAATGAATTTCAAAAGGATAAACGAGTAGTACATAAGGCAAAGAAATATAGGAAAGGAAAAAAAATGCATATCCACTGGAATTTAAGAAGTAAAAATGATAGAGCGTAAGGTACACTTAAAACAAACACAAAATAAATTACAAGTAAAAGAAAATAGTGAGATTTAGAGAACAACTTTTAAAACACACCCTCAAATTACATTGGTGGTGGAGGATCATTGTTGGGAGGGACTAGCGATGCATCGTGGGGAGGAGCTTATGGTGCAGTGGCTGGCGGCTTGTGGAAGAATAGAGGCTGGCAAAAATGAGGAGGAACCATGGGGTCATGTAAGTATGCAGTTGAGAAAAAAGTACTCGTGGATGTGCTCAGCCTGTTGGTGTTGATTCTGGCCGATGGTGAATATGTTGCATTGCACATTCACAAGAGCTTGTTGCAGCGTGGCATTGTGAGAGTGCAGCTCCGTGAGCGATTGATGGAAGAAGGAAAGTTCATGGCTAAGGAGAGCTCGAAGATCATCAATGGCAGCAATTGTGTAGAGTGGAGGTTAATGATGCGGTGATGCCCTGGATGTCTCATCAGCTTCAATTCAGGGCTGATGAGAGGGACAACATCCGAATCGTGTGGGTCATCAACATGGGGCGAGCGAGGCAGAGATGGATGGAGTTGCAGTGATTGATTGGTGGGGTGAAGTTGCTAGAGACTGATGATTGGAATCAGGCAGGGGGAGGAGGTTGGTGAAGGCTTCAAGAAGAGGCGACAAAGGAGCAAAAGGACTTGGAAGGATAATTGTCAAAGGGAGAAGGTAATTTATGCACTCATCAATTGGAATGCACTCTCAGCTTCCAGGAGTAGCTTCTTTCCCTTTAGTAGATTTGTGCAGCCTTTTGGGTCTGGGTGGTTGTGGGGCATTAAGGTCAATGACTGGGCGCTTAGGGAGTTCTGGGCAATGCGATGAATCTTTTTGTAGAATTCGCAGGATTTTGGTGTTAATCAATCCGTGGATCTTAGCCATTGGCTCCTCTTTGATTCTATATCCAACCGATAGGTAGAGGTTTGTGACGATCCAAAGAAAGAAGAGTTAGCCAGGAGGCCTGCCAACCGATCCACGTATTTGCCTTACGATCAAGTGTCAACATCGATTGGAATTCCACGAGCAATGCTGTACCATGACTCGATCCCGTGAGATAGTCTTATCATGTGTTGTCGGGATGAATCGTTTCTTCACCAAATAGACCCATAAGCGCGCTTCGAGGAAAAGGTGATTGGAAGCCAGTTGTGAATCTCGGTAAAAAAGATGGTCCATTGAGTTTCTGGTTGTGCCAACACTCTCAGCGCATCTTCCAAATGCTCGTCATCGGAGCTCTTTATCAACCGATTACCGAGCGCATCTGTGAAGTCTTTTAACTTATATAATTGGTTGATATCTTGGGCACTGAATGGCACAGCCCGATCGTCAATGACCACCACGTCTGTTGATTCATGTATGCGGCATTGGTAGAATGCTCGCACCACTCTTGGGATTACGATGAACAGACACTAGCAGAACATTTCCCATCCAAGCTCAACCACAATACCCATGATGAAATCTAGCAGTGGGGATGATGCAGGGAAGAATCCCATCTCCATAAACAGATCATCATTTTCTTTTCTGCCAGATCTTGAATGCCCCCGAGCAGGAGATGACCTACTCCCTTCCACATTTTCCTTGCCCTTCACTTGCACAGTGGCAAGCAGAGCCCTCTGCCGCTTTGCACATTCTTTTTCCCTTTCATGGTCTAGCTTCTCCTTTTTCCACTCTTCATTTTCTTTTCTTTTTAGCTCAATATTACGCTGGACTTTCGCCCGTCTATGCGTCTCCTTCTCTTCCTTCTGCTTCCTCTCTGCCTCTTCTTCCTCTTTTAAGTCTTGTTATTGCTCAGTGACAATTTTTATACGCCGTTCATCTTCGAGATTTTTCTTAGCTTCATTTTTTGCTAGCGTATTTACACAACACATTTCTTCATCATGTAAGTGTCTTGCCAAATCTGCAGATGCGATGAATTGGCGCGCTTTCTCCCTTTTTGCTTTTTTTTTTTCCTTCAACACTCGCTCCATTTCTTCTTTGTCTTTTTTAATATGCTCAAGTACTTGCGCATTCTTTGGGTCCACAAAAGACCCTGCCACCAATTACCAGTTCACCCGCTTGGGTTGCGTTCAATACTTCAACATCTTTAATTTCTATAGTCCGCTTCCTTGATCGACGGACGAGTGGAGCAACGGACGCATCATCATTTTCCTGAGGGCTGTGCGACTGAGCCTCAGATGTGGCCAAACGATCATGAGGGATTGTGGGATGTTCTTCCATTTTTGGCTCGGCATGCTTCATTGTCAAAGGTTCTTTCACCCTTGCGGTGGTTGATTCTCCCTCAACAACCGGGCTCTCAGCCTGCTGCCGATATTTTTCCTCGCACTTGATGCACTTCTCTTCCTTTTTGCAATGTTCCTTCTTAACCTTCTTTTTCTCTTTTTTCTCTTTTCTTCGTTGGGCTCGCTCCAATTCCTCAAAGTCTTCCTGCTCGTGGTGACCTTTTCCTTGTCAACCCTTCGCTTTGATTCTACATCTTCCAACACAACCCTTATGGGTCCCTCATTTAAGTCTGTTGGCGCATTCTCCTTAGGATCCATTGTCACAACGACCTCAACTTGCGGCACAATAATTACTGCATCCTCATGGGGCATAGACTGATTCACCACACTAGCTTCTGGCAACCCCCCATCGCATTCCATATTACTCAGAATGCTCCCGAACACTTCCTTATCATCATTCCTCTTTAGCGCACTTTCAGATGAGAGTAGGGATGCTACCACCTCAGAGCTGGTGGCTAGAGCACTCTTTTTCCACAACCCCTCTCGGTTGACGAACGGTAAGGCGATGGTGGATGAAGGTATGGTTCACTTTTTGGGTTTAACAGAAGGTCGGGGCAGTGGTTTTGGTTACATTGAAATGCGATGGCTGGATGCTAGGATGACGGTCTCTCGGGTAGAGGAAGGGGTTCCGGCTGGCGAAGATGATGTGACAGGGGGTGGGAGGCTTGGTCGGCCATTAATTTCGAAAAGGACTCAAACAATTGGAAAACTGAGGACTTAAAGTTTGAGAGAGAGTAGAATGCTCAAAGTGTAGGTAGAAGCGAGAAAACTGGAATGAGATGGGTTGAAATAGGTTGGGCAAACGGGAATTTCAAGCATCGCAATGATGAATAATTGGCAAGCTCGGGAATTCTAAAAGCCTACCAATCATTAAATGCTTGATAGACGAAAGGACACTTTGTCTGACGACGCATTTTTGATGCCTTGAAAATGTAACCTATAAAACATCCTCATTCCTGTGCTGACGCCTAATGAATTATCGCGTGAGCTAGGGAAGGACAAAACTACAGGCACATTAAGCGACCATTATCGCGGGAAATAACACAATCAATTCAATATAAATTTAACTCAATCGTAGAGTAAGCAACAAATTCTCAAAATAGCAAGTTCAAATAAAAGATGAAAGACAAGATCATAGATTAATCTAGGAAAGTAGTAAAAGGGTAGGGATGGATGCCCTTGAAAGAATAAAACATGATACCACAAGATGCATCCATGCAGGCTATCAAGCTTGCCCAGCTAAATCAATGGCCTCCTTGCTGCGATCCAATAAGCCTCCATAGTAAGGCTTTATACATTGACCGTTGACCTTAAAAACATTGCTTCCATCCTTACTAGTTAGTTCGACAGCTCCATGCAGGATATGTTCTTGATGATGAAGGGCCTGGACCATTGCGATTTTAATTTTCCTGGGAACAGACGAAGACATGCATTAAATAATAAAACTTGTTGCCTAATGGCAAAGTTCTTCTTACAAATCTTGTCCTCATGCCATTTCTTCGTCTGTTCCTTATAGAGCTTAGCATTTTCGTAAGTAGCGATGCACTATTTAGCCAGCTCATTCAATTGAAGTTTCCTGGTTTCTTCCGTGCTTGTTAAGTCCAGATTTAGCTTTTTGAGTGCCCATTGTGCTTTATGCTCCAGCTCTAACGGTAAATGACAGGCCTTCCGAAAGACTAATGCATATGAAGACATTCCAATGGGAGTTTTGTAGGCGGTGCGATATGCCCATAGAGCCTTGTCAAGTCGTTGTGCCTAGTCCTTCCTGGAGATGTTGGCAACTTTCTCCAAGATGGATTTTATCTCCTTGTTGGAAACCTCTGCTTGACCATTTATTTGTGGATGGTAAGTTGTTGCAACCTTGTGACTAACATCGAATTTCATTAAAAGATTAGCAATGATGCGATTAATAAAATGCGTACCTTCATCGCCGATTATCGCATGGGGCGTGTCAAACTACGTAAAGATATTTTCTTTAAAAATTTTACCACCGTGTTCGCATCGTTCTTGGCGCAAGAGATTGCTTCCACCCAATTTGAGACATATCAATTGAAACTAGAATGTATTGATGCCCCTCTGATGCTGGGAAAGGACTTATAAAATCTATGCCTCATATATCAAACAACTCCACTTCCAGGATGGAAGTTAGCGGCATTTTGTTCTTTCTGGCCATATTACTTATTCTCTGGCAATGATCGCAATTCACCGCATGGGCTCAGGCTTCCTTGAATAAATTTGGCCAGAAGTAGCCACATTGAAGGACTTTAGTTGCAGTTCTTTGCCCTCCGTATGGGGACTCATGATATTGTTCCAAGATGTGTTGAGTTTCATGTTCAGGAATGCATTGACGTAAAATATGATCTGGCCCCAGCTTACACAAAAAAGGGTCATCCCAAGAGTAAAACTTGGCTTCATGGTGTAGCTTATTCTTTTACTGCAGGGAATAGTCCTCCGGTGTTTGGCCGCAAACTAAAAAGTTTACAGTATCTGCATACCAAGGTTCTTTTCCACTCATAATCATCAATTTTTCATCGGGAAAACAGTCTTCTATGTCTTTTTCTTTCCTCTGTGTCTGCAGGTTTTCCCATCTTGATAAATGGTCAACCACTTAATTCTTGGTTCCTTTTCTATCTTTGATCTCCGAATCAAATTCTTTCAAAAGAAAAACCCACCGAATCAATCAGGGTTTGGCATCCTTTTTAGCCATTAAGTGCTTGACCGTAGAATGATTCGTATATACCACTATGCTCGTTCCCGCTAAGTATTGGTGAAACCTTTCTAGCACAAACACCACTGCAAGCATTTCCTTCTCAGTGGTGGTGTAATTTTCCTGTGAGTCATTCATGTTAGGTTTTATGTCCTAAAACTCGTGGTATGTAAACAATAGAACTTATTCTGGAATTCAATAAAGTGTTATTGAATAGATGTATTGCTTATTAGAAATCCAATAATTCTAAAAGTCCCTTGACTATTGGATGAGTACTTGAACCTTATGTGGAGACATAAAGGTGGACCAGATTCGAGTAAATAGTCAAAATGATCTATAGTATATGAATAAGTTTAGGTATCTTATTCTGGTAACACTAATGGATGTGGCTTGCTCTATAGTTGTTACAAGGAGTTGTAAAGTGCTACAAATAAAGTGATCGTAATTCGTTCATGTTGGGACATGAGGAGTGGGCGTGTCCTTGGGCAAAAGGGTTTGTACAAGATCAAACCATGAAATTAGTCGCTCTTACTTTATAACGTTGTTTACTGTTTAAGACTAACTATTTCAAAGCGATGAACTAGGTAACTTGACCTTAATCTTGAGCTAACTATGAACTCCCGTTTATTTGGAATTATCCTTAGATTTTCATAGGTGAGGGTTGGCTCAACAGCGCTGACTCAATAAACCTCCAATTTCAGGGGTAAGACTGGATAGATAGCTGGGGACATAGAGCACAAGACAGAATTCACTGCCACCCGCTTTTAGGGATAGTAGAGAGGTTGTTTCCTTAAGTGCTGATTCTGGGTCTTGAACAAGGGGCTCCACCCTCTTACTGGCCCGAGAGAGACTTGGGTTTGTTGATTGGATCACAAAACAATTGTTCATTAGAGGATCAGTGGGGACTTAAGAAACAAGAGGTAATTTAGAGGTAAAACAGAGATTCGACCCAACCGTTATTACAAACAACCTATGAAGGGTTGACTTACTAATCATGGTTATATCGAGTGGACATAATATATCTACAGTAAGGGGAGTTCAACTATGAGCTTTAGTAGAGTGACCCATTAGTTAACGAATGGGGGTTATATCGGTCTATTGAGTTTAGTCGATTAATCTCAGATCGTTGGAACCCATGATTTGTAGGTCCATGAGGTCCCCCTACTAGCTCGAAAATGGATTAGCTCTAGATTAACGTGATAAGTTAATTTGAAACGTAAAAATTAGAATCAAACAGAATTGGAGAATATATATTTAAATATGTTTTAAATATATAAAGATGGATTTGTATAAACTTAATTTAATATAGGATATTAAATTAATTAGAATTATTTAAATTGTTTAAATAATTATTTATTAATTTTATTAGATTAATCTGTAAAATTAATAAAATTTTATTTTAGAAATAAAATATGAATTTAAAATATATTTTGGATTTTGGAAATAGAAAAATACAAAAATGAAAAATTGGATTTTTCAACTTTATCTCCAACTAGCTCACAAAGAACCATTATCTTCAACCTTCAATAAATCTAAGCATGAGCTGCATCCCATGCAGCAAATCTCTTTGCATGATAGCCTGTAATATATTGAAGAGATTGGAGTGAAGTTGAGAGAAGGCAACTGATAGAATTTTAGCTGAAAATTCGGGTAGAAGAAGGTGTTCTTCATTGGGTTGCTGCTGTGAGCATTCTCCAAGTTCTCTTTGATTCCAGCTTACTTTGAGTCCCACAACTCAATCTAGAGCACCAAGAGAATAGTAGGGAAGATCTTATGGTGGTCTGCACAAAGATTTGGAGGAATTAGCAGCTGAAAATTGAGATTTCAACGATTCTTCAAAGATATGTCTTGAAACCCATTAAATTCTGTTTGAGCATGTTTTCATTTCTGCCAAAAATAATCAATTAGAGTGCTTATCGATCCTCGTCGCTTCTGCTGTGTGCTGGTACCATCCCACAATTCAAAGTTTTTCTAGCATAGTAAATATGATGAAGAAGTTTATCCTGTCATTGGCCCAACACAGCTCTTACTGCGTAATTACTTGCGTCACACATCACTTCGAAGGGTTGCACCAATCTAGCGCCACCAAAATGGGCACAGATATGAGCGCATCCTACAAAGTGTTGAATGCTTGAGAGCAAGCATCATCGAATTCGTACATCCTGTCAACTTCAAGAAGTGCACTGAGCTCTTGCAATTTGGGAAAAACCACAAATGAATCTTCATTAATTCTGCGTGTCCCAAAAAACTTCTTAGTATTTTCACATTTACTAGTGGTGGCAGCTTGGCAATAGCATCAATTTTTGCCTGGTCGATCTTAATTCCAGCTTTAGACACCTTATGGCCCAACACAATACCTTCTATAACTATAAAATGACATTTTTCCCAGTTCAAAACAAGGTTGGTCTCCTCACATTTCTTCAACACATTTTCCAGATTCGTTAGGCACACTCTATATGAATTACCAAAGATTGAGAAGTCGTCCATGAATAAGTCCACCAAATTTTCCAAGAATTCAGAAAATATTGCCATTATGCACCTCTGAAAGGTGCCGAGCACATTGTAGAGCCAAATGGCATGCTTCGGAAGGCAAAAGTGCCAAACAGGCATGTGAGGTGGTTTTCTCTTGATCCTTCGATGTAATAGCTATTTGGTTATAGTTAGAGTAGCCATCTAGAAAAAAAGGAAAAAATCATTCCCCGTGAGTCTATCAAGCATTTGGTTAATTGGGGGGGGGGGGGGGGGGGGAGGGAAGTGGTCTTTCTTTGTGGCTTGATTTAGTTTGTGGTAATCCATACAAATGTGCCAACCTATCACGGTTCGTGGGGGAATCAGTTCATTTTTGCTATTGGCCATGACGGTCATTCCCCCTTTTTTAGGTACACATTAAATCGGGCTAACCTAGCTGAAGGAAATTAGACACGAGGATTTCCATGAGTAGTGGAAGAGATCGTTCTAAATTCCATTCAAGTTGAATATAAACAATTACAGTACAAGAACGGAAACTAATAGGTCATACACAACAAGAAATTACAGCATGCTTACATAGAATATCAAGGGATAGAGTATGCATTCCTTTGAAGAAACATTCTTCAAACTCCCTCGATCAATCTACAAGCGTCCACAACAATATATGTGGAGACATACAAGTGGATCATGTCTTAAGAGATAATCAAAATGGTCTGTAGTATATGGATATAAGAGGGAAACCTTATCCTGGTAACGCTATGGGTGCGGCCCTCTTTATAGAATAGTTACAAGTTTTGTGACTTGCTATAGATGATCTGATCCTGATCATTCATGTGGGGACATGCAAGCGGGGGTGCCCTATACAAAGAGTTTGTATAAGACCGAACCACGAAGTGTTATAGTCTTGTAATATAACGTTGTTCATGACAGAGATTTCACTTCACTAGGATGACCATAGGTAACATGACCTCAATCCTGAGTGAGTTGGGAACTCCTACATTTAAGGGCGGTCCTTTGATTTGCATGGGTGTGAGTAGCCAGATCACCGACTCAAACCTACCACTTTGGGGATTCATCTTATTTAGGAGCTGGGAACTCAACTACACAAGATGGAATTCACTCCTTCCCCGAAGCATGGGTAAGTAGATAGATTGCTCCCTTAAGAGCTGATTTTGAGGCTTGAACGATGTGGCGCCACACACCTTCTCATGGCCCGAGAGGTGTCCACACATAGTAGGACTATGTTGTATTGTTCATTAGAGTGACCAGTGGTACTTAAGGAGTTAGATGTAACTACAAGGGCAAAATAGTAAATTGGTCCAACTGTACTACGAGCATCTGTGAAGGATTATCGTACTGTTGATTGGTTATATCTGATGGACATAAAAATATATCTGTGGTGAGAATAGTGCAGTTGTTGGCCTTTAGTGGAATGTCTGGCAGTTAACGGATGGTGGATCTCGTGGCTAAAGAGTTTAGTCAGATATTCACGTACTGTTGAAGCTTCAAGCCATAGGTCCATAAGGTCCCCTTGGTAGCTTAATGGATTCAAGTTGAGAATCAATTTTTGGGTCAGCTTGAAGTGTTCAAATTAACAAGAGGGAGTTCGATTATATATGATATGATTGAACTGGTTAATTATATATGATATGATTGACTTTATGTATAAGATACATTATTTGGAGGAAAATGATATAAATATGATTTCTTGAGGAGAAAAGATTATGGTTCATATGTTGCATTTGATGTGATATTAAACCGCAGGTTAATGAATATAATATGATTATATTTATTATTTTTAATTGGACAATTATGGGATAATTGTGCCGACATTTTCTCCATAACCATGTGATAGTAGGAGGTTGCTTGCAGTTTTTGTAACTAAAGAATAAAATGAAAATAATTTTCATTTTGCAAAGAGATCAGGGAATTCGCTCAAGAGTTGTATACTGCCTATCACATAAAAAACCGAGAGCCTACACGATAGCTCAACGTTTCTACACGATTGTATACACGCACGCCTCTTTCTTAATGATCACATAGGATTTGCTAAATGATCGTCTAGCTTTTACCTAAATGATCGTGCGCCCGAGCATTTACTAAATGATCATCTATACGATTGCAACTTATTTACTAAACGATCGTGTAACGCTTCCTAAACGATCGAGCATTGTCTATACGATAGACCCGATATTCTCCCACTTGCTTGGTCGGGGTATACGATCTTCCTTTTCTCCTTCCCTCTACCAAATCCAACAGAGCCCACACCTTCTGGATTCTCACACTAAGAATACCGAGGGTTCTAAGTGGTGGTGTCCTTCCCATTGTTGTGTTCGTGTGGAGGCTGTTCGTGAGTAGACGACTGTGATTTGGTGAACGACTGGAGTGGACGTTCTCAGTGAGAGCGAGAGAAGCAGTTCGTTTGGAGAGAACGAGTTTTCTGTGAAGAAGAGTTTTTCAACTGATACGCATTTCTTGTTCCCTTGTTATGGTTATAGCTGGGGACATAGGGTGCAAGACAGACTTCAGTTCTACCCATCTCTAAGGGTAGTAGATAGGTTGTTCCCTTAAGTGCTAACTTCGAAATAAGAACAAGGGGCCCCATCCTCTCACTAGGCTGAGAGGGACTGGATTTGTTGGTTGGACCACAAATCAATTGTTCTTTAGAGGTTCAGTGGGACTGAAGGAACAAGAAGTGTTCTCGGGGGTAAAACAATATTTTTACCCAGCCAAAACCACAAACAACCTGTGAAAGATTGACTTACTGGTTATGGTTATATCAGATGGACAGAAATATATCTATAGTGAGGGGAGTGCAACTACGGGACTTTAGTGGAATGACCCGTTAGTTAACAAATGTTGACTAATTAGGTTAAAGAGTTTTACCGGTTAATCTCGGATTGTTGGAGCCCATGATCTGTAGCCCCATTAGGTCCCTCTGCTAGCTCATATGGATTAAAATTAGAACAGTATGTTGGATTAATTCGAATTGTTCAAATTAAGAAAAGGGATTAAAACCGACAAGTATTTGCGATATCACTATCGATTTTTTGTATGGCGCTCTATATTAAAATGTGATTTGAATTTCGAAAATATGAATATGGATTCATATTTGGGAGGTCAAAATTAGTCAAGAGGGTTAAAACTGTAAAAAGTCAAAGGGTTGATTTTTCGCTAAAAGTCAAAGTTTGACTTTGACCAAATAGAAAAAGACCATTTTGCCCTTGACTAAGAGTTAGTGGAATTATGCAACATTTTTGTTGGATAATCCCACTAACTTAAGTGTACTATTGATAACAGGCAGAAATGCATGTTATTACAGTGCTAAGTTATAAAACAATGCAGGTTTACGTTGATAAAAATATACAAGATTGCGTCCAAAAGTATTAAGTTCACAATATTACGGTTGCATGCGTCCATCACATTAAAATAGCTAACTTGTGTATTTTGTGCAGAATATGTGTTGACGCAAGGTGAAATGCGATCCAAAGAAATCAACGACCGAGCGCATTAAGAGATTGCGTTAACGCAAGACTATGCGATCATTTGCGCTCGTGAATATCTGCTCGAGAAGGTTGCCGCATAAAGCCGGTGCATCTTTGGTGGGCACATCTGGGTGAAAAGCGTAATAAATCACGATGGGACAGAAAGCTGATGACGGTCGATTCCGAATTAAGTTGACAAGCCGTTAACGAACTACTGTAGCAAGCACACTCCACTTTTCGGTGACAAATATTCGGTGCATCAGACAGAGAATTAATGCCATCCCATCAATGCAATCATAAGAGAGAAGAAGCCTTTCACCCCGAAGCTCTATAAATACTAGAGGCCACCTTCAGTGAAGGAGTTCGTGTAGTTAGGTCAGTTAGTTCAGCTCGTATAGTTAGAGAATTTCCCTTTAGATAGAAGTAGCCTTGTTCTTAGTTTTCTTTAACTTAGAAGGCGGAAATGAGGGAAGTGAGATTGTACAGAGAGATCGTTCCAATGAACTTGGAAGAGTGCCGGAAGCGTCGAGATCAGAGAAAGGGTCAACTCCTGTGGAAGCAGGAACATCTTTTGAGTAGAATAGAGTTAACAATGTAAAAGCCTTGGAAAGCAAGGAATTGCTACCAGGCTCTCTATCTTTATCTTCCATTGTTGTTTTGTACTCTGAACTTATTTATAGAAATGGAATTTACATCTTTATATCTGTTCACTCTCTGTACATTATACATGAGTAGCTAAATCTGTCGAATGGGTTGAGAAGCACTTAGCTAGCATAACTGGGGATCTTCATTCTATGCGATTATCTTATATTATGTATGCGTCATTCGTCCATTAGAGATACTCGGGAGGGTAGTCTAAGGATAAAATCTAGGCTTGGAAAAGTCAGGTTAGAATCTAGGCTCGGGAGAGTCAGATTAGAAATGCATAATCAAGAGATAGAAGCTTAGGAATAAGCACTATTTGCTATTAACGTATCGCATGCATCGTAGAGATAGGTTATGATTGTATGCGGTCACCTTGTCCTTGTGTGCATCTTGCATAATCGCATAGACAAGAAGTAGAGACTTAGGAATAAGCTTTATAGACATTATCAAATTCATCGCATGCATCCTAGAATTAGGAGCTACTGCATTTGCATTGGAAAATGATTTGTTGTCGCATGAGTGTAGCATGATTGCATAGTTTGAACACATTCTCAGAAAACGCTAGCTAAAGACCTTCTCAACCCGTTCCTCCGCATACTCAGTGTATATCTGTCGCATAATCAATCTTTTCTCAAATCCGCTGCATACTTTTCATACTTCAAACAACAAACCAACCAAACTATTAATTTATTTGTTACCGCAAAGTGATCTTAAAAATTACTACCGCATATTGTTTTCTTTAGTCCCTGAGTTCAACCCTAGACTTACCAGGAAACTTAGTAGGATTACCAGGAAACTCAGTAGGATTTATACTTGGGTCCTGCTAAGAAAACTTGTTTGCACAACGCATTTTCCACCAATGCAACCCTTCCATTATTTCATTGCATAAAATAACGCATCAACTATGTGATGTAAATTCAACCATTGAATCATTGCATGTACCTAAAGGACTAATTACAAGAAACAAGGCAAAAAAGATTCAAGAGGCATTCACACTACATCTTAAAAAACTAGTAAATTCACAAGAAATGACAAATAATTTTGAGACCAAAGTTTTATATAATGTTAGTTCAATGAGTCAAGAAGAGAATGACATGAAGATGGCATAGGAAAAGTCCTATAGTTTGGAAGATGACATAGTGGTAAAAAAAATGTGCAGATTTTGTGAAGAAAATGCTGTCAAGTGTGCACTGCATGGGGAAATGTGATGTCAAACCTTGTCAAACGTGCATAACTAATTTGCCGCCTTCTAGCGGAGATATTTAAGGCAATTTGAAGACTTTCTACATTCCTAGTTTTGCATTTTGACTTATAATTTAGTATGCAATTAAGTTTCAAGTTTCTAGGTGTTATTTTCTACAATTTGCAATTAATTGTATTTGAATGGCTTTTGAGTTTCTTGCATCCACGACCATTTGACCTATAAAATGGCTTGTAATGTTCTTCAAAACTCAAATTATCAATAGTAAAAAGCTTGTTCTTATTCAACCCTTTGGTATTGTCTTTTTCTTTCAAATCTTGTTTTAGATTTGATATTTAAATAAATTCATTGGATTAGTCTTGATCAAGCTAATTCTGGAGTGAGTTGTCTTAGGATCTAAGAGTGACCATCATATATTCTAAGTTCGATCTAAGTAGTTTTCTTTGTGAGTGTTTGCAAGGATCCTAGAAGGACCTCTAACTTTGCATCCAACAAGCATCGCGAGCGCTTATCATTTGGTATCAGAGCATTTGTTCATCGTTCTTGGCTGACTTTAGAGGTGTTATCTTTATTTTATTTCAATTTTTTTCTCCATAGCATTTGCTTACATCTTGTAACAAGACATACTACAAATTGTCTTTAAAACTTCTTCAAATCAACTCTTGGATCATAAAGAAAAAAAAAGTTAGCAAAAAAAAAAAAAGTCAGCAAAAAAAAAAAAAAAAAAAAAACAGTAGAAAAAAAAAGAAGAAAAGAAATCAAAGTTTCAAAGCACATGAAAATTTCTTGCCATTCATTTGAAGGAAAAAAAAACCAGATTTGTTTTATTTTTAGCCTAAGTTTAGTTACTCTAGTCTTAGTTTGTGAGAGTTGATCATTTTGAATTGGTTTTTATCAATCTCTTAGTGAGATTGCACCAAAAATATAAGCCAACCCTTACATCTTTGACCTAGTACCAAAAGCCTACCCTTGAGTGATAAACACGAGTGTTCTTGAGTGAAATTGGTGAGAAGTGTGGTGAGGTCCTTTTATTACTAACTTTAAAATGTCATAGGATGAAGGAGTACCACAAGTACAAGATACTAATATGGCTATTCTTCAAGCCATTCAAGGCATGATGGAAATGATGAGGGAATATAGATAAGAAAGAAGGGCACAGCAAAAAAGAGTCTTACAAGAAGATGAGGGAGTAATCGACTTAGTTGAACAAGAAAGACAAATTGGAGGAAGAGGAAACATGAGAGGAAAAGGAAGAAATAATATGCACCCTAGAAGAGGAGAAAGAATGCATGAAGATAGAGATAGTGGAGTCAAGCTCAAAATTCCACCATTTTGTGGAACGTCGGATGCGGAGGCATATTTGGAATGGGAAAGGAAGATAGAATATGTGTTTGATTGAAACACATTCAGTGAGAATAAGAAGATGAGACTTGCCATTGCCGAATTCATTAACCATGCGGAAAATTGGTATCAACATCTCAAATCCAAGAGAAGGAGGAAAGAGGAGGATCCCATTGAAACTTGGGAAGAACTTAAAGAAGCCATGAAAAAGAGGTATGTTCCAAAACATTATGAAAGAGATTTGAGAACTAAATTGCAAGTTTTGAGGTAGGGAACAAAAAGTGTAGCTGAATATTATCAAGAGATGGAAACTTTGATAGAAAGAGCAAATATTCGAGAAGAAGAAGAAGACATCATGTCTAAATTCCTTGGAGGTTTAAATCGAGAAATTGCTCATATCGTTGATAGATATCCACAACTATACTTGGAAGATATGTATCATTATGCAATCAAAATTGAAGAACAATTGAGAGAAGAAAAGGAACATTCCAAGAGGTATAATTCTAAAGCTAATAGCTTTTCAAATTCTAATGTTTGGAACAAGGATGGTTTTTATGAATAGGGGTGAAGAAAAAGGGAAGTTTGTGGCTCCGAAAAGAGTGGAAGCTGGAAACACCTATACTAAAAAAAATGAAGCTTCAAAGGAGGAAAGAGAGAAATCTAGTTCCATTCAATGTTGGAAGTGCAAAGGATTTGGGCACATGAGCAAAGATTGTGTCAATAAAAAAGTCATGGTGATAAGAAATGGAATTATTGATTCAGAAGATGAATGTGATGAACAAGGTGGTAGCCTTAAGGAAGAATCCAAAGCCTTTGATGATGAGTACATTGAAGAAGGTAACCCCATATCCTTAGTTTCAAGAAGAGTACTTAATGTGTAAATCAAGGAGGAGAAAGTTGAAGATCAAAGGGAGAACTTATTTCACACAAGGTGCTTGATATTGGAAGTTGCACAAATGTAGTAAGTAGTTTTCTTGTAAAAATACTCCAGCTCACTACTCGTCCACATCCAAAACCATATAAACTTCAATGGTTAACAAACAAAGGAGAATTGAAGGTAAACTCTCAAGTTCTTATTTCTTTTACTTTGGGAAGATATAAGGATGTGGTTCTTTGTGATGTAGTACCTATGCATGCTGGTGATATCTTATTGGGCCAACCTTGGCAATATGATAGAGAAGTCACATATGATGGCTTGTTGAACAAATACACATTTACTTTGAATGGGAAAAAGTTTATTTTGCTTCGATTATCTCCATATGAAGTACAATGCGATCAAGTGAAATTAGAAAAGAAAAGAAAAGAATTTGAGGATCAAGAGAGGAGAGAAGAAAGTAAGTTAAAGGAGAAGAGCGAAAAAAAAGGAGAAAAGTGAGGGCCAAAAGGTGAGTGAAAATCAAGAGAGAAAAAAAAAATGATTTTGAGGAAAAAAAGAAAGAGTGTGAGTTTGGTTATGAGAAAGGGGGAAGAAAAGAATATGTTTTCATTCGAAGCACCAAACTTTGTACTTATGTGCAAAGGAATGTGTTTAGTAACTGAACCTAACTCTAATGATGGTTTGCCTAGTGCATTTAAATCTCCTTTGTAGGAATTTAATGACATGTTTCCACATGAAGATGCACCTACGGGTCTACCTCCTTTAAGAGGAATTGAGCACAAAATTGACTTCATACCTGGGGCAACGCTTCCAAATATGGCAGCCAACAGGACTAATCCAATCGAGGCCAAGGAAATCCAAAGGCAAGTAGAAGAACTCATGGATAAAGGTTATGTTCGAGAAAGCATGAGTCCTTGTTCGGTTCCAATCATTTTAATACCCAAAAAAGATGGAACATGGAGGATCTGTGTTGATTGTCGAGTCAACAACAAAGTAATGGTAAAGTATCGACATCCTATTCCTATCGGCCAAGGAAATCCAAAGGCAAGTAAGGACTAATTACAAGAAGCAAGGCAAAGAAGATTCAAGAGGCATTCACACCACATCTTCAAAAACTAGCAAATTCATAAGAATCGACAAATAATTTTGAGACCAAAGTTTTATATAATGTTAGTTCAATGAGTCAAGAAGAGAATGGCATGAAGATGGCATGAGAAAAGTCCTATAGTTTGGAAGAAGTCACGGTGGTCAATAAAAGTGTGCAGATTTTGTGAAGAAAATTCTGTCAAGTGTGCATTACATGGGGAAATGTGATGTCAAATCTTGTCAAACGTGCATAACTAATTTGCCGCCTTCTAGAGGAGATATTTAAGGTAATTTGAAGACTTTCTACATTCCTAGTTTTGCATTTTGACTTATAATTTAGTATGCAATTAAGTTTCAAGTTTCTAGGTGTTATTTTCTACAGTTTGCAATTAATTGTATTTGAATGACTTTTGAGTTTCTTGCATCCACGACCATTTGGCCTATAAAATGGCTTGTAATGTTCTTAAAAACTCAGATTATCAATAGTAAAAAGCTAGTGCTTATTAAACCTTTTGGTGTTGTCTTTTTCTTTCAAATCTTGCTTTAGATTTGATATTTAAATCAATTTATTGGATTAGTCTTGATCAAGCTAATTCTGGAGTGAGTTATCTTAGGATCTAAGAGTAACCATCATATATTCTAAGTTCGATCCAAGTAGCTTTCTTTGTGATTGTTTGCTGGGATCCTAGAAGGACCTCTAGCTTTACATCCAACAAGCATCACGGGCACTTATCACTATGTGTAAACATTATAGAATGACACATAGTCCACTTTGGTTTAGTGCTTTTTGAGGTGTTGAATTTTTGTGAGTTTTTACATGCATTAGATACATGTAATTGTTTAATAAAAAGAGGTTTTTGAAATCTTTTTCTCTCCTTCTTGGAAAAATTTTCTATTTTTGGTTTCCAAAATTCTCACAAAAAATTCTCCTATCTTTCTCACATTAACCTTAAACCACCATTTCTTCCCATTTTCATTCCTTCATTCACCGGGTCTCACAACTCGGTTCTGAGTCCAGAGAATAGCGGGTAAACTCTAGTGGTGGTCCAGAAGAGTTCGGGTCAAGATTCAGTGAGGAAAAGCTTTTTTTGCTAGCTACAAAGGTTGTACTCTACTCCTTTTTAATTTATTGTTTTTCCTATTTTTTTGCATGTTTTTTTCCTTTTAATTAAAAACAATTAGAGTGTAATTAAAACCTTATTCTGCTGCGTATGTCTCATGTTCCATCATTTATTTTCGGTTTTGAGGTGGTTCATTTGGATCCATTAATCTTTTGTGAATGTACATAGGATGTATGTTTATTTATATGTCATATGGTATGCCATATAGAAGAAATCCCACCTTAAGTTATGCATTGGTCATGCATCATTTCTCTTTATTATAAGTGTTATGATTTAGAAAAGCATGATTTAAATTACGTAAGAACATGCTCATGCATCATATAATATAAGAGTTATATTTATGCATCCATAAAGGCATAGACATGCATCATCTTTATATTATAAGTGTTATAGTATAAGGGTGTATGGAGCATGTTTGCTTGGTTCGTTACTTGTATATAAAAGTTATGTATAGTAATGAATGGACATTGCATAAAGCATGACATATAGGTTAAATTTATAAGCGTTATAAATACCTAGTTGTGTGACAATGTGGTTTTAATTGTTTCTTTTATAAAGGTTATAAGGAAATTAGAACTAAAATCTATAAGTAAGATATGCATGCGAACTTAGGTTTGAATCATGGTTTTAAAAATGTTTTAAAACTTGGTGGAGATAGACCTAAGATCACGGTTCTAATATGATTAGCAAATCATATTAGATTAAATTGACTAATAAAAGGTTAAAGTGTAGCCAATCTATCGATAAGGGAATTTTGTCTACTGGGAACCTACTTGGAAAGGTGAATTAGATAGATTTGATGCATGCATGCAAGATTGAGGACAGTCCACTAAAGAGTTTAATATGATTACTTGAACTTATTTAATTTCAAAGACAAAATTTTTTTTTAGCGGATTAAACGGACTTAGATTAAAATCAGTAGCTGGATGGTCTAAGTTAATGAACTCCTAGGCAGAACATTCAAGTGGGAGGTACTTGGGGCATCTGATGCTTCATTTAAACCTCTCATGTTTCTCCCTTTATTGTCCACACCGTGAGATCTATCCTCGGCGTCGTGGTACCCTGGGAGCGTCCCCCTAAAGGATGGTGTTTGAGTAGGTCAATATCAAGGTGGATGGAGAGAATGCTCATAGTAAGTGGGAGCAGGACGTGCGACAGCATATCCCATGGTCTCTCACGTTAGGTTGGATAAAGTTTCTGTGCATCGCTTTGAGGCACCCTGGGAATGTTCCCCTATAGAATGGAAATTTTGCACGTTTTTTATTTGATCTCCTGTATAGGATAAGGTTACTTAGTCTGTTGTCCTAATCTGCTTTTTCTCTACGGTGGGCGTATTAGGGCAGGACTTTAGGACTGAAAACGAGGGGTTACAGTTACGCAAAATTATTAAGGGTTAACAGTTCTGGACTGAACAAATGGTGACTGTTAGATGCAGTTCCAAGAGTTGGTTCTGTCTAATGGTTGAGAGTGTCTCATCCCAGTGAAGAGGCATCTGATCACTCCACCGGTGACGTTTGTCCTGCCTCGCTGAGGCATCATTGCGAAATAGAAGTCTTATCACTTAGGGTACTTGGTAACTATTTTTCTAAAACTAAATTGGTGTCAAAATGTGGTTTAGCAAAAGACTTATAAAAGTTTGTTCTTCTTTCAGCAACGGTTTTAAAATGGCTATAGCCAAAATTTCTTTGCTTAACGCCGATAAGCTAACTATCGACAATTACGCTAGTTAGAAACATATGATCACGACTATACTAATCATCGAGGATCTCAGGTTTGCCCTTATGGAGAAGCATCCTCCTATTCCACCTCCTAACGCCGCTCGAAATGTTCGGGAGGCTTATCAGTGTTGGACACGGGTGAATGAGAAGGCCCAAGCCTATATCTTGGCTAGTCTCAACGACGTGTTGGCCAAGAAGCATGAACTCATGGTCTCAGCGCATGAGATCATGGAGTCCCTGTGGGGGATGTTCGGACAACTGTCTAAACAGCTCAAGCACGAGGCTCTAAAATACATCTTCGACTCCAAAATGGAGGAAGGCACCTTTGTTCGTGAACATGTGCTTAACATGATGGTCCACTTCAATGTGGGGAGATGAATGGATCTAGGATCGATGAGGGTTGTCGGGTTAGCATTGTAACGATCCTACTTTCCTACTTATGTCTAGGACGCTACTTCATGCATGCATAGGCTTAACCGTACATTTTTTTCTAAACAAACAAATGAAAGAGTCGAAATTTTATTTAGTATTGCTCAAATGAGCAAAGAGAAGAAAACATAATTAAATAATAATAAATAAACTAAAACAAAAATAAAATAAAATAAAATAAAAGTTTACCGTCGAGGTACCCCGAAACCCAACTTTAAAATGGAAAACAATTAAATAGTCAAATAATAAAATTAATAAATTTTTCATGAGAGTTTAAAATGCCTAACTCCTAAACCAGACTTCAAAACATGATACTAAGTGCGAAAGTAGTAAGTTGTCCTAATAGCCAGGTCACGGATCTCTCTTGTCATGCGTCGGTCTGTCATTACCCTTACATGAAAATTAGGAAAAGAAAAAAGTGAGTATAAAAGTATACTCAGTAAGCGGCCCACTACTGGGCTCACTCAATGATCTGTTAGTCTTTCCATTGGACCAAAATGCACAAGGGCATCATAGGCATAGGCATAAAGGGTGAACCCGAAGGCACGCTTTCGTAAGTAGTGATACAAAGGTTACAGGCATAAACACAAGTGGTGATCCCAAAAAGGACACTGTACATAAGCATAGGGTGTGGGCTCGAAGGCTCACAACATGCGATGTGCATAGCCCAATGGTAACACTAACAGTCAGTAAAATTTCATATGGACATAAGCATACAATCATGAATCCTGGAACTAACAGTCATTAAAACCTCAGACAGACATAAGCATGCAATCAAGGCCATGAAGCAGTATAGTTACCTATACATCAACTTTATCACAGTATACTCATACATCAAACCTTATCACAGTCTACTCATACATCCAACTTTACCACAGTATCTTCATACATCAATTTCAGCACAGTTATCCATACATCAAATTTTATGACAGTCTACTCATACATCAAACCTTATCATAATCTACTCATACATCCAACTTTACCAGAGTATTCTTATACATCAACTTTATCACAGTTACCCATACATCGAATTTTATCACAGTTACATACAGTGACATAAGAATTTTTTCAGTAGCCTTATCAAGATCTTAGGGCAAAATCGGCAGTAAACCACTTACCTCGGGATAATGAACTGTCCCAAAACGAACCCTTACTCCGCTCGAAAACTTCCTTCACCGCCATACGTTCTTGAAACAAATCACAAATTCCATGGGTGAAAGTTAGCTTAGGCCCAAGAATCCCAAATGACAATAGGCTGCCAAAAAGAGAACCGAACTTACCCCAACAGACAGATCGGCCGGAACTGCCGCAATCTGATGGCGATCAGAATCGGTGA
The DNA here is from genome assembly GCF_027475165.1 of Benincasa hispida. NCBI lineage: Eukaryota > Viridiplantae > Streptophyta > Magnoliopsida > Cucurbitales > Cucurbitaceae > Benincasa > Benincasa hispida. The sequence goes on from NC_143479.1 coordinate 13,061,113, forward strand.
TAGGCAGATGACGCAACTGAGAGAGAGAGTGAAGGGGCTTCGGTTGTTTCGGGCTTGGTCGACAGCGAAGAAGAGCGCTTCGCGACCTCCAGCTTTAGCGGCTTCAACGGCTTCAGGTCGACAGATAAGGAAGAAAGAAAACGATTGGCGAGCGCGGATTGGTTGACGGTGAAGACTAGCACAACTCCTCGCGCGGCTGGCAGCAGACGGTTGGCCGAAAAAAGAAGAGAAAAAGAAAACCCTAGAGGCGATGGCAACTGCACAGTGAGGGGAGATGTGCGGCTGGAGGAGGAAGAAGAAGGGAAAAAAGAAAAAAAAAAGAAAAAGAAAAAGAATTTTTTTCCTTTGCACGCAACCCGAGGTCTCTCAAAACACATTTATAACCCTAATTCCCTTCTCCTTTTTTAAATTAACTATTAAATCTTTTTCCTTATTTTTCCTTATTTTTCCTTTTTTGTAAATAAATGTACAAATCTTTAGGGTGTCATAAGCATAATCCTGCATTCATTGCCGGAAAGCTTCCTGTACTTTGTTAGCAATGCGATTCTTAACAAAGTGGACTATACCCTTACAACTCTCCTCAACAAGTTGCAAACATACCATTCCTTACTGAAAAGTAAGGAGAAGAGAGGAGGTGAGGCAAATGTTGCCTCGTCTTCAAAACAGTTCCATTGAGATTCGACCTCTGGGACTAAGTCTGCATCTTCTACTTCTAACACTGGAAAGTGGAAGAAGAAGAAGGGTGGTAAGGGGAAGGGGAAGGCGCCTGCTAACCCACCACCTATTGTCCAGTGGAATAGGCATCCGATGCCCGTTGATGAAGGAAAGTGTTTCCACTGCAACCAGGACGGACACTAGAAGAGGAATTATCCTCGCTGGCTTAAGGAGAAGAAGGCGGCCAAGGCTAAGTCAAAACAAGATAAATGTGATTTACTAGTTTTGGAAACTTACTTAGTGGAGAATGATGATTCTGCCTGGATTATTGATTCAGGCGCCACTAATCATGTTTGTTCTTCTTTTCAGGGGATTCGATCCTGGCGGCAGCTGAGGCTGGTGAGATGATGATGCGAGTAGGCACCGGGCACGTCGTCCCAGTTGTGGAAGTGGGAAGGATCCAGTTGACTTTACAGAAAAAGTTTCTTATTTTACAAGATGTATTTATAGTTCCTGAGTTGAAAAGGAATTTAATTTCTGTAAAGTGCTTGATACAGTATAAATATACTCTTAATTTTAATGTGGACAAAGTGTTTGTTCATAAAGATGGAGTTGAGATTTGTACAGCAAAATTGGAAAATAACTTGTATGTGCTAAAACCGTTAACATTAAGTTCCCTTCATAACATAGAGATGTTTAAATCTGTCGTAACTCAAAATAAACGTCAATGAGTTTCTCCAAAAGAAAATGCCCAACTTTGGCACCTTCGATTAGGGCACATGAATCTCAATAGGATTGAGAGGTTGGTGAAGAATAGACTTCTAAGTGAGTTAGAAGAAAATTCTTTACTAGTGTACGAATCTTGCCTTAAAGGTAAGATGACTAAACAATCTTTTACTGGAAAAGGTTATCGAGCCAAAGAGCCTCTAGAGTTAGTGCATTTTGACCTCTGTGGTCCTTTGAATGTGCAAGCCAGGGGAGGCTATGAGTATTTTTTCAGTTTTAATGAAGATTACTCTAGGTATGGGTTTGTTTAGCTGATGCAACGAAAGTATGAATCCTTTGAAAATTTTTTAGAGTTCAAGGCTGAAGTTTAAAATGCATTGGATAGACAGATTAAGACACTTCGATTGCATCAACGTGGAGAGTTTTTGGATTTGGGGTTCCAGGATTATTTGATAGAACATGGAATTGTTTTCCAACTTTCAGCACTGGGTACACCTTAGCAGAATGGTATAGAGGAGAGGAGAAACAAAACCTTGTTCCACACGGTTCGTTCGATGATGAGTTAGTCTTCCTTACCGGACTCATTTTAGGGTTTTGCAGTGGAGACTACAGTGTATATACTCAATTGTGTTCCTTCTAAGAGTGTTGCGAGAACACCTCTGGAGTTGTGAAATGAGTGTAAAGCTAGTTTACGTCACTTCTGCATATGGGGTTGCCCAACATATATGCTTGAGGCTAATCCATAGAAATTGGAACTACGGTCAAGGTTGTGCCTCTTTGTAGGCTACCCCAAAGGTACACGAGGGGGTTACTTTTATGATCCATCGAAAAACTGAGTGTTTGTTTTCATGAACGCTACCTTCCTCGAGGAGATCATATTAGGGAGCACAGTCCATGTAGTAAGGTCGTGTTACGTGAGCTTTCCAACGAAACTACTGAAACTTCAATAAGAGTTGTTGAAGGGCCTGTTACATCAGCAAGAGTTGTTGATGATAGTTCATTTGGTAGGTCGGTTCCACCTAAAGACTTGAGGGAACCTCGACGCGGTGGAAGGGTTGCGAACCCACCCATTTGCTATCTGTGTTTCACGAAAATCCTGGCTATGGTAGCCGATGGTGACGTTGAGGATCCGTTGTCTTATCAGAAGGCAATGGAGGATGTTGCCCGGGATGAAAGGGTCAAAACCATTAATCTCGAGATGAAGTCGATGTACTTCAACTCAGTGTGGGATCTTGTAGATTAGCTTGATGGGATCAGATCTATAGGTTGTAAATGGATTTACAAGCGAAAACAGGGTGCTGATGGGAAGGTGCAAACCTTCAGTGCTCGACTTGTGGGAAAGGGTTATACCCAGGTGGAGGGAGTCGACTATGAAGAGACTTTCTCGCCTATTGCCATGTTGAAGTCGATCCGCATTCTCCTGTCCATTGTCGCTTATTATGATTATGAGATTTGGCAAATGGACATCAAGACGGCCTTTCTGAATGGCAGTCTAGAGGAGACCATTTATATGGTGCAGCTTGAGGGATTTATTACCCAAGGTCAAGAGAAAAAAGTTTACAAACTGATTCGGTCCATTTATGGGCTGAAACAAGCATCTCGATCTTGGAATATTCAGTTTGATACTGTGATCAAATCGTATGGCTTTGACCAAAATGTTGATGAGCCTTGTGTCTACAAGAAGATTGTCAACAGTTCAGTAGTTTTACTAGTGTTGTATGCAGACGATATCCTACTCATTGGGAATGATGTAGGACTACTGACTGCAATTCAACACCGGCTAGCGACTCAATTTCAAATGAAAGATTTGGTAGCGGCTCAATTTATTCTAGGTATACAGATCTTTCGAGATCGTAAGAAGAAAGTGCTAACGCTGTCTTAGACATCGTACATTGACAAGATGTTGCTCAAGTATTTAATGCAGAACTATAAAAGGGGCCTACTGTCGTTCAGGCATGGAGTTACTTTGTCTAAGGAAATGTGTCCTAAGATGCCGTAGGAGGTTGAGGAGATGAGAAGGGTCCCATATGCATCTGCCATTGGCAGTTTGATATATGTGATACTCTGTGTTCAACCAGACATCTGCTATGCTGTGGGAATAGTCAATAGGTATCAGTCTGACCCAGGGCATGGTCACTGGACCGCAGTTAAGAACATCCTCAAGTATCTTCGAAGAACGAGGGACTACATGTTCGTGTATGGAACTAGGGATTTGATCCTTATTGGATACACGGATTCTGACTTTCAGTTTGGTAAGGACTCAAGGAAATCCGTTTTAGGGTCAGTATTTACTCATAATGGAGGAGCAGTAGTGTGGCAAAGCATTAAGCAGGGGTGGATCACCGACTCCACGATGAAGGCCGAGTACATAGTGACTTGTGAAGTTGTTAAGGAGGACGTTTGGCTCAGAAAATTCCTGACAGATCTGGAAGTTGTTCTAGACATGTCTAGGCCCATCACTCTCTATTGTGACAATAGTGGTGTTGTGGAGAACTCCAAGGAGCCTAGGAGTCGCAGGCGTGACAAACACATAGAGCGAAAGTATCATCTCATTCGCGAGATAGTGCATCGAGGGGACATGATAGTCACGAAGATCGCTTCGGAGCACAACGTTGCTAACCCATTTATGAAGGCTCACACGACTACAGTGTTTGAGGGTCACCTTTAGAGCATGGGCCTATGGGACCGCCCGCGGCTAGACTAGAGGAGGTGAAAGATGTTTTTTTACTGGGCCTTAGTGCCCTAGTTTATTATTTTGTATTAGTTATTTATACACCCCACTCGCTTTAGGACAAGTGAGAGATTGTTGGGATGATTTCCTAAACGCTCGTGTCCTATAGTTTGTAAATACAGTTTTGAACAAATGCTTGTGATGTATAATATATTATATTTTCTTCACTTATTGTCTATGAACATTAGATGTTTTATTTGCTTTACCACAAACCAATAAACTAAGATCCCTGGTTGTCATTTGTAACTTAAGCATATATGTGGAGACATACAAGTGGATCATGTCTTAAGAGATAACCAAAATGGTCTGTAGTATATGGATATATGAGGGAAACCTTATCCTGGTAACGCTATGGATGCGGCCCGCTTTGTAGAATAGTTACAAGTGTTGTGACTTGTTACAGATGGTCTGATCCTGATCAATCATGTAAGGACATGCAAGCGGGGACGTCCTATACAAAGAGTTTGTATAAGACCGGACCATGAAGTGTTATAGTCTCGTTACTTTACTTTACTAGGATGACCATAGATAACATGACCTCAATTCTGAGTGAGTTGGGAACTCCTGCCTTTTAGGGCGGTCTTTTGATTTACATGGGTACGAGTGGCCAAATCGCCGACTCAAACCTACCACTTTGGGGATTCGTCTGATTTGGGAGTTGGGAACTCAGCTACCCAAGATGGAATTCACTTCTTCCCCAAAGTAGGTGTAAGTAGATAGATTACTCCGTTAAGGCTGATTCCGTGGTTTGAACGATGTGACTCCACACACCTTCTCATGGCCCGAGAGGTGTCCACACATAGTAGGACTATGTTGTATTATTCATTAGAGGGATTAGTGGTACTTAAAGACTTAGATGTAACTACAGGGGCAAAATGGTAAATTGGCACAACTGTACTTACGAGCAACTGTGAAGGGTTATCATACTGCTGATTGGTTATATCCGATGGACACATAAATATATCTATGGTGAGAAAAGTGTAGTTATCGGTCTTTAGTGGAATGCTTGACAGTTAATGGATGGTGGATCTCGTGGCTAAAGAGTTTAGTCAGCTATTCACGTACCATTGGAGCTTTGAGCCATAGGTCCATAAGGTCCCCTTGGTAGCTCAATGGATTCAAGTTGAGAATCAGTTTTTGGGTTAGTTTGAAGTGTTCAAATTGACAAGAGGGAGTTTGATTATATATGATATGATTGAACTGGTTATTTATATATGATATGATTAACTTTATTTATGAGATACATTATTTGGAGGAAAATGATATAAATATGATTTATATGTAGTGGAGGAGAAAAGACGATGGTTCATATGTTGCATTTGATGTGATATTAAACCATAGGTTAATGAATGTATTATGATTATATTTATTATTTTTAATTGGACAATTATGGGATAATTGTGTCGACATTTTCTCCGTAACCGTGTGATAGTGGGAGGTTGCTTGTAGTTTTTATAATTGAAGAATAAAATGAAAATCGTTTTCATTTTGCAAAGAGATCAGAGAATTTTCTCATGAGTTGTATACTGCCTATCGCATAGCAAACCGAAAGCCTACACGATAGCTCAATGTTTCTACACGATCGTATACACGTGCGTCGCTTTCTAAATGATCACATAGGACTTACTAAACGATCGTCTAGCTTTTACCTAAACAATCACACGCACTAGCGTTTACTAAATGATCATTTATACGATCGCGGCCTATTTACTAAACGATCGTGTACCGCTTCCTAAACGATCAAGCTTTGTCTATACGATAGACCTGATATTCTCCCACTTTCTTGGTCGTGTATACAATCTTACTTTCCTCCTTCCTTCTACCAAATCTAATAGAGCCCACACCTTCTGGATTCTCACAGCGAGAATACCGAGGGTTCTAAGTGGTGGTGTCCTCCCTGTTGCTCTGTTTGTGTGGAGGTTGTTCGTGAGTAGATGACTGTGATTTGGTGAACGACTGAGTGGATGTTCTCAACGAGAGCCAGAAGAGAAGTTCATTTGGAGAGAACGAGTTTTCTGTGAAGAAGAGTTCTCAATTGGTACGTATTTCTTATTCTCTTGTTGTTTAAATTTCAAAGCATGCCAGTAGTTTGTTGAATATTGCATAACTTGTTTGTTGGATTGTAAATGTGTTAATTCTGTCACAATGAGTTTGAATCTGCTTCCGCTCAGAGGTATTCTTGTATAAGAGTTCCTTCATGAACGACCTTTGGCTCCTTGAAATCAATTGAGTTGAGTGAGGATACCACCACAATGGTTACCTTGGTATTCTCTGTTTGAGAACCCAGGAGCTGTGGGCTCTGTATGATCTTGGCTTGAGGAAGAGACTGGAGGACAACAATCATGTAGATGATCGAGCAAGTGGGAGATAGGAATCTGTCTATCTATAGATGATATGCTCGATTGTTTAGTAAATGGTAGCCTATCGTATAGACAAAGCCACACAATCGTTTAGCTATGATCAACTAATGAACTATCGTGTAGTCAAAGCACCACGATCGTTTAGTTTCTTTATAGCTATCGCTTAGTGAAACACTTTCACTTGATAGCTTTCTCTGTGAGTTACTTTCCGAAAATGACAACTCTCTAAAATTAGGAAAATATTTTTCCTTTTATCTCATGGTTACCATAAAACCACCAATAACCTCCCACTCAATCGGTTATTAGAGAAAAAGATTTAATTATCAAATAATTAGTATTATTATAAATAAATATGATAACGAACTAACCATATTATATTTATAAACTATAGTTTTAATATTTCATCTCATGAAACACATAAACCATAGTTCTTTTTCTATTTTATGGTACTTAATATAAATCATATTTACGTTAATCCTCCACTTGATGTATCTCATACATTACACCAATTATATTATACATAATTGAATTTCCTTTTGTTAATTTGAAAACTTCAAACTATCTCCAAGAACTGATCCTCAACTTGAATCCATTGAGCTACCAAGGGGACCTTATGGACCTGTAACTTGAAGCTCTAACGACACGTGAATAATTGACTAAACTCTTTAGTCACAGGATCCACCATCCGTTAACTGCCGGATACTCTACTAAAGACCGACAATTGCACTCTCCTCACTACAGATATATTTTTGTGTCCATATCAACCAATCAACAGTACAATATACAATAAGTTAGGGCATACTCTATACCCCAGTATCATCTCCCATTTACCCTAGACAAGATGCCCCATTTCCCGCAGACCCAGGCTATCTAGATGACCCTCGAACACTTTAGCCGTGAGAGCCTTTGTAAATGGATCAACAACATTATGCTCCGATGCGATCTTCATGACTATCACATCACCGCGATGCACAATCTCCCTGATCAAATGATATTTCCGTTCTATATGCTTGCCTCTACAATGACTCCGAGGTTCCTTTTAATTTTCCACAGCCCCGTTGTTATCACAATAGAGAGTGATCGGAAAAGACATATTTGGAACAATTTCCAAATCTGTAAGGTACTTTCTAAGCCAAACAACCTCCTTAGCAGCTTCACAAGCGGCTACATATTCGGCTTCCATAGTGGAGTCTGCAATGCATCCTTGCTTGATGCTTCGGCACACTACAGCTCCTCCATTCAGAGTGAATACTGACCTTGATGTCGATTTCGAAGAATCCCTATTAGTCTGAAAGTTAGAGTCTGGGTATCATGTAAGAATCAAATCCTTATCTCCATACACGAGCATGTAGTCCTTCGTTCTTCGAAGATACTTGAGGATCCCTACTACATAGCAAATGTCGGGTCTGGAACATAACATTGCATACATTAAGCTTCCAACAGTCGAAGCATAAGGAATCAGTCTCATCTCCTCAACTTCTTGAGGTGTCTTAGGACATTGATCCTTAGACAAAACCATTCCATGCCTGAAGGGTAATAAACCCCTCTTGGAATCCCGCATCCTGTACCTTATCAACATTTGATCTATGTACGATGCCTGAGATGAAGCTAACCTCTTATTTTTACAATCCTAAATGATCTGGATCCCTAAAACATTCTGTGCCTCTACCAAATCTTTCATTTGGAATTGGGTGGCTAGCCACTTCTTAATATCAGTCAGAAAACCTACATTATTCCCAATGAGTAGGATATCATCCACATAGAGTACCAGGAAAACTACTGAGTTGCTGATGATTTTTTTGTAGATACAAGGTTTATCGATGTTCTGATCAAAATCAAACGATTTGATCGCACTGTCAAATCTAATGTTCCGCGATCTAGATGCTTGTTTCAGCCTATAAATGGACATATTAAGCCTTCAAACTATTTGCTCTTGATTTGGAACAATGAACCCATTTGGTTGAGCCCTGTAGATGGTCTCCTCAAGATTACCATTAAGAAATGCAGTCTTGACATCCATTTTCCATATCTCTAATCATAAAATATGGCTATGGATAGGAGTATCTTGATAGACTTCAACATGACAATAGGCGAGAAAATTTCCTCATAGTCCACTCCCTCAACCTGGGTATAACCCTTTGCCACGAGTCTAGCCTTAAAGGTTTGCACCTTTCCATCTACCTCTCGTTTTCTCTTGTAGATCCACTTACACCCTATAGGTTTTACCCCATCAGGTTGATCCACAAGTTTCCAGACGTTATTGAAGTACATAGACTCCATTTCCTGGTTCATGGCTTCAATCCACTCATCTTTGTCAACATCCTCCATTGCTTACTTACAAGACAATGGATCCACTCATTGTAAACTATCTTTACGGCCTCTCCACAACTCAAAAGGTGTATCAGAAACACTTTTCGAGGGAACGTTGTTCAAAATGTAACATGCAGTCTCCACTGCAAATCCCCAAAACGAGTATGGAAGATGAGCATAACTCATTATAGACCGAACCATGTCCAACAAAGTTCTGTTTCTCCTTTCTAATACACCATTCTGCTAGGGTGTACCTGGGGTCGAGAGTTGGGATGTAATTCCATGTTCTGTCATATAATTATGGAATTGGAGGTCTATATACACTCTACCATCATCAGATCGTAGTGTTTTTATCTTCTTACCTAACAAGTTTTCAACTTCAGCCTTATGCTCCTTGAACTTGTCAAGAGCTTCAAACTTACATTGCATTAGGTAGAGATACCCATACCTTGAATAATCATATATGAAAAAGATGAAATATTCATACCCACCTCGAGCCCTAACACTCATCGGATCACAGAGGCCTGAATGTATAAGCTCCAAGGTTTCCTTGGCTCTATAACCTTTTACAGTAAAAGGTTGTTTGGTCATCTTGCCTTCGAGGCATGATTCACACACCGGCAAAGAGTTTTCTTCTAAACTCTTTAGAAGTCCACATTTCACCAACTACTCAATCCCATTGAAGTTGATGTGACCTAACCTTAGATGCCAAAGATGGGCGTTTTCTTTAGGAGAAATCTTTGGTCTTTTAGCTGTTGTTGCAGTACTAAACATTTTAGTATTAAGCAAGGCTTTTATGACTAATGGCTTTAGTACATACAAGTTATATTTTCTATTGAACCAAAACTAATCTCCATCCCATTCGTGAAAATAAACACTTTACTCTAAAAAATGGAGACGGTATAACCTTGTTCAATGAGATAAGAAACCGAGATTAAGTTCCTCTTGATATGAGGAACTACAAAAATATTATTTAGTAAGAGATAACGTTTCTTGTCCAAAAATAACTTTAGCCTGCCTACAGCAACAACTGAAACAACCTCACGAGTACTAACTTGAAGAATTAACTCTCCCTGTGGCAATGTTTGCCAAGAACTAAATCCTTGGTAGGAAGAACTGACGTGATTAGTAGCACCCGAATCAAGGATCCAGGAAGAATCATCATTCTCTACCAAACACGTCTCTAAGACTAATAAATCACATTTTCTATCTTTAGACTTCCTCCTCTTTTGGAGAGTAGTGGGATCGGTATCAGAACCTAAATAAGCTCTAAGTTCCATTTCAGAGAACACTTCTTATCGATGAACTTTAATAGAGTCATCAATACTTGCTTTCTCTTCCTGAAGGTTATCTTGGGAACTAACATTACTGGTTTCTTTGTTATCCATCCCTTTGTGCTCAAAAAGTGAGAACTGTCGTTCAAACAATTCTTGCAACGAGTCCATGATCTTACGTGCAATGGCCATGTTCTCAACTCTTCTGGCCAAAGCATCAGGTATGTTAGCCAAAATGTGAAGTCGGGTCAATGAATTAGCCTTCATCCACACCTCATATGCATTACGAACACTTCGCGGTGCATCAAGGGTTAGGACTTGAGGACACTCCTCAACCATGTCAAACTCGAGGTCGTTTACCACGAAATATGTTTTAGTGGACTCTTTCCACTGTATGAAATCGGTCAAACTAGAGGCATTTAACGGAAAAACATTCATGTTGCTAAAAAAAAGAAACACATTGACCTACATTAGATTTTAAGCAAATACTCGTTGAAAAGCATACAACATCCAATACGGTTTAGCAAAATTGAAATGAACCTCATGTGGCATCTGGTTTCGCAATGACGCTTCAAAGGTTTAGGACAAAAGCCATCGAAGGGTGGTCAATTTATCCCTCCTCTAAATTGAGACATTTTCAATCGGCCATTAATATTAGAACAACTCTTGTTCCTATAACCTAGCCATCATTGATTTTGTCAAGAAATCATTAACTTACCTAACAATTCCCATAAGTTTGACCCGTCATTTTAGGCCCTAGAGTTTTGCCCCAAGTAGCCAATCCGAAGGGGAAAAAATCCAATTGGGGCAAAAACTAAAGTGGCCCTATCCATTTATGGAGTTCGCCTTGATATTGACCAACTGCACAAAACCCATCCGAAGGGGGACACTTTCAGGGCACCACAAGGGAGTGCAAGAATGATCTCCTGGTGCGAACCAATGAAGGAGACCGCAGGATATGTTGACACAAACCCTTCACCCACTTACTATAAATACTCTCTCTATCCACTTTGATATTGACTCATGCAAACACCATCCGAAGGGGAATGCTCCCAGGGCACCAAGAGGCCAAGCATGAATCTCACGGCGTGAACATTCAGGGAGAAACATGAGTGGAATCATTGACATATCATATATATCTCTTCCTCCCACTGAGTATTTTATAACCTAGGGTTTAGTTTACTTAGAAAAACACTACTAAGAATTTTAACTAAGTGGTTGTTTAGGTTTGTCCAAGACTAACTCTTACCTTGGAAAGTTGAAACAACTTTTGATCATCATTCATTAAACTCTTTAACGAAGTCTTTGATCAACTGTCGCATGCTTGTAGAAAATCTATCTAATTCACCTTTCCAGGTGGGTGTTCCGTTTCCGTCAGCTTAAGAACCCCAACCTAGACAGAACCCACCTTAGACCTTTATAGATAGATTTAATACAATTTTAATCTTTTATGCCAATCAATTTAATCCTATTAAACCGATTCAAAAGATTAAAATTAAGTATCTAATCGCATTAGAACCTTGAACTTATGTCTATCTCAATACAATTTTAAAACCCATTAAAAACATGAGTTCATCTAAGTTCGCATGCAACTCTTTCTTATCGATTTTAGTTCTAATTTCCATTATAACGCTTATAACAGAAATAACCAAAACCATCCTCAACGTGAAGCAAACACATACAAGGCACCCATAACTTTTACAAACAAGCCTAAGTGTCATGCTCCATGCATTGTTCATTCATTGCTACTTTTTATATAACACTTATACAACCAAGCAATGAACCAAATACACATGCTTCCGTACACCCGTATACTTTAACTCTATAATATAAAGATGATGCATGAATATGCTTACTGCATGCATAAATATAAATCTTATATTTCATGATGTATGCACATACTTTCTGTAATTTTATTATGCCAGAAGCTATATTATAACATTTATGATATATGATGCATGAATAATTGCATATTTTAAATCTATATGCCATACACTATGGCATATAAACAACATACATCTCATGTATATTAAATAAAAGTTGATGTACCGGGATAATTAGCCTCAAATCCTAAAAAACTAAAGCTAACTATTACAAATAGCAAAGAGTCTCTGGTTCAAATAGGCGAACCGGATCTTGAACCGTTTGGGCAAAGAAACACGTTTCCTTTGATCGTGTACCAACCTGTGATCACCTACACAAGAGAGTAAATGCTTTACTCAATTGCTTACCGATGCTTCTTGAGCTAAACGATCGTTTCGCAACGATTGTGTACCTTTGACTATGCGATGAAATATGAGATACGCGATCGTGCAACACGCAACGTGCAATGCAAGCCTTTAATTGATCATCTAGATGACAACGATGCGGTGAAGCACAATCATCTAAATGATCGCTGAGCAAGCGCCAAGGTATCGCATACCACGTGATCGTGTAGTCAGTGACTATGCGATGAAGCATACTAACTACACGATCAATTACTGCACACACCTTTTATTAAACGATGAGCATCAAATACTCTATACGATCGTCTACCTCTAGCATCCATGTGATCGAGCAACCAATGCTATGTAATAGAGCAAATCTTTACCCCATCATTTAGCATTAGCTAAACGATCGTTTAGTAAATACTACACGATCGCGCAGAATTTTTCTACATGATCGTTTAGCCAAATCCCAACAATCATTTATCTTAGGCTACACGATACGACCAACACTTGGTCTTCTTCCTCGATGAGAACCGCATCTCCTGCTTCGAAACTTCATCACGAACGACTCAACAAACTCAAACACTTTGAATTACAAACTTGATTGCATATTAATTATGCCCAAAAACACAGGGGCCCTTAAAAATTAACACTTTGTAATTGAAAAGAAAGTTTTAAACATAGGCAATTAACCCGTAAACATTCATCAACACATCCACAAACGCATTTAACACTTAAACGCAATGCAGAAACCGCGACTGCAAAAGAAGTTCAAAACAGAAGTGAAATTTGGAATAGTAGAACAACTTGGCTCTGATACCAATTGAAGGAAATCAGACACAAGGATTTCCATGAGCAGCGGAAGCGATCGTTCCAAATTCCATTCGAGTTGAACACAAACAATTACAATACAAGAATATAAACTAAAGGTCATTCACAACAAGAAATTACAGCATGCTCACAAAGAATATCAAGGATAGAGTATGCATACCTTTGAAGAAACATTCTTCAAACTCCCTCGACCAATCTACAAGCATCCATAGAAACACAACCCTCGAACGCAACAATCGGTGCATCACGATCACCAGCACGAACACAACAAACAAAATGACCACAAACACAATGAACAGTGTTCGGCTCCTCGGAATCAATAAAGTTGAGTGAGGACACCACCACAATGGTTACCTTGGTATTCTCGGTCTGAGAATCTAGGAGTTATGGGCTCTGTATTATCTTGGCTTGAGGAAGAGACTAGAGGACAATGATCAAGCAAGTGGGAGATAGGAAGCTGTTTATCATATAGACGATATGCTCGATTGTTTATTAAATGACAGCCTATCGTATAGACAAAGCCACACAATCATTTAGCTACGATCAACTGATGAACTATCGTGTAATCAAAGCTCCACGATCGTTTAGTCTCTCTATAGCTATTGCTTAGTGAAACACTTTCACTCAATAGCTTTCTCCGTGAGTTACTTTCCAAAAATGGCAACTCTCTACAATTAGGAAAACATTTTTCCTTTCATCTCATAGTTACCATAAAACCACCAATAACCTCCCACTCAATCGGTTATTAGAGAAAAAAAATTTAATTATCAAATAATTAATATTATTATAAATAAATATGATAACGAACCTACTATATTATATTTATAACCTATAATTTTAATATTTCATTTCATGAAACACATAAAGTAGAGTTCTTTTTCTATTTTATGGTACTTAATGTAAATCATATTTACATTAATCCTCCACTTGATGTATCTCATACATTACACCAATTATATCATATATAATTGAATTTCCTCTTGTTAAATTGAACATTGCAAACTAACTCCAAGAATTGATTCTCAACTTGAATCCATTGAGCTACCAAAGGGACCTTATGGACCTGTAACCATCTGGCACTCCACTAAAGATCGACAACTGCACTCTCCTCACTACAGATATATTTCTGTGTCCATATCAACCAATCAACATCGTGATAACCCTTCACAGATCGCTCTAAGTACAGTTGGGCCGATTTACCTTTTTACCCTTGTAGTTACATCTAACTCCTTAAGTACCACTGATTCCTCCAATGAATATAAGTCATAGTCCTACTATGACTGATCCTCTCTACCAAAGAGAGGCCATGGCCACTATGTTTAAAACCCGGAATCAGCCCTTAAGGGAGCAATCTATCTACTTACCCCTGCTTCGGGGAAGGAGTGAATTTCATCTTGTGTAACTGAGTTTCTAGCTCCTCAATCAGACAAATCCCCAAAGAGCTAGGCTTGTTAAGTTGGCAATCTTGCCACTCTCACCCATACTAATCAAAGGATCGCCCTCAAAGGCAGGAGTTCCCAAAACACTCAGAATTAAGGTCATGTCACCTATGCTAGTTTAAGTGAGATGTAAGTCTCAAGTATCAATGACGTTATATAAAGAGAAAAATCATCTCGTAGTCCAGTCTTATACAAACTCTTTATATAAGATACCCCCGCTCGCATGTCTCCACATGAATGGTCAGGATCAGATGATCTGTAGTAGTTCGCAACACTTGCAAACCTCTATAAAGTGAGCCGTATCCGTAGTGTCACAAGGATAAGGTATCCCTCCTTTATCCTTATACTACAGACCTTTTAGGTTATTACTTAAGGCATGATCTACTTGTATATCTCATATACATGCTTAAGTTTACATACAATAACCACATATATTTTTTTTATTGGATATGAGTAAATGCAAAATAAAATAACTCTTATTTTATTCATAACAATGTGTACAATGTTTACAAACTACGAGACTCTGGGAGAATTAGGACACCAATCCCAACACCAGCTACTATCAGAGATGGGGTAAATGACTCCCACATCGAGCCACTTGATAATCTCTTTCTTGACTACCTCGCACATAGTGGGGTTCAATCTGTGATGCCTCTCTACTGAGCTCCCATTTCCTTCTTCCAGCCGAATCTTATGTATACAATAAAAAAGGGCTAATTCCTCTGATGTCAACCAGGGTCCAACCAATTGCCTTTGTGTATCTTCTTAATATGCTTAGCAAGGCTTTCTCATCCTCTTCACCCAATGTGGCAAAGATGATGACAGGAAGAGTGTCATTATCTCCTAGGTAAGCATACTTGAGGTGAGCTGACAAGGCTTTGAGTTCTAATGTGAGCGACTCCTCTAGAGATGGTTTAGTCTTTTTTATGGTTCGTGCAAATAGATTTAATTATTCAAAACCAAAGTCTGCTTTGACTAACACATAAACTTCTTCCATGATTGCGTCATTCTCAACTTCTTCTTCTTCTAGTTTCTTCTAGATTGTGTCCCAATGTTTGATTTCGAGGTCATCGATGTACTGACAAGTTTCAATGTTGTCCAGGTATTTTAACACATTAAATACGTTGAACTTGACTTTCTAATCATCTATCCGAATTGTTAATTCCCCTTCTGAACATCAATTAATGCATGCCCTGTAGCCAAGAACGAGCGTCCCAAGATGATGGGGATATCCATGTCTACCTCATAATCTAGGATAATGAAGTTGGTCGGAAAGATAAACTTGTCTACTTGCATAAGAACAACAGTGGTGCCTCCTTTTTTGGGGATGCATTGGACTGGGCTCACCCAATTACTGTTAGAGATTGGATAAATTACCCCTGCGTCGAGCCACTTGATGATTTCTTTCTTCACCACTTCTTTCATGACAAGATTTAGCCTGCATTGAGGCTCAATCGATCCTGTTTTTCCTTCCTCCAGCTGAATCTTGTGCATGCAGTAGGATGGGCTGATACCACGAATATCAACCAGCGTCCATCCGATTGCACGCGTATACCTTTTCAACATTTGCAAAAGAGAACACTCGTTAGGTTTAGAAAGATTGGCTGAAACAATCACAGGCAAAGTGTTATTAGGTCTAAGAAAAGCATATTTTAAATGATGAGGTAAAGGTTTCAATTCCAGTGTTGGTGGTTCTTCTAAAAATGGATGCGTTGATTTGATTTGTCGCTTATTCAGACTTAGCGACTCAAATTTCCTTACAATTTCTTCCAACGCATAGACCTCGCAGACTTGGTCCATTTCTTCTTCATCATGCAGGTTAATTAGACTGTCAGGTTGACATTGTTCATTGTCTGGGAACTTCAATTCGTTCAACACATTAAATTTTACTTCTTGGTTGTCCACGTGCATAGTCAGTTTTCCCTTGTGTACATCTATCACTACTTTTCCAATGGCAAGAAATGAGCGTCCAAGGATGATTGGAACATCCCGATCTGCTTCATAATCTAAGATAATGAAATCGGTTGAGAATATAAACTTGTCAACCTTTACCAAAACTTTTTTCTTTTGGGTATGTGATGGTCTTGTCAGCGAGCTGAAGCGTCACAGAAGTGGGTTGCGCTTCACCAATTCCTAGTTTTTTTAAAATTGAAAGGGGCATGAGGTTAATGCTGGCTCCCAGGCCGCACAACGAATTTCCTACATCTATCCCTCCAATTGAACAAGGGACTGTAAAGCTTCCCGGGTCCTTCTGCTTCTCAGGAATTTTTGTTATTGATCAACGCATTGCTTTCCTGCGTCAGCACCACGACTTCCAACTCACCAACTTTTCTCTTCTTTGTTAGAACTGTTGGGGATGTCCTAAAACTCGTAGTTCGTAATTCATGTTAAACATTCTATTTATCAATAAATTATTATTGGGCAAATTATTCAATAAAGTTATTGATATTGCATTCTATTATAAAAATCCAATAAACAAATCCATGACTATCGTATAAATACTTTAACTTTATATGGTGACATAAACAGGATCAAGTGATAGTGTATAGCCTAAATGGTCTATAAGTATATGGATGAAGTTGGGTATTTCATCCTGGTAACACTATTGGATGTGGTCCATTTTGTATACTGATACAAATGATGTGATCCACAAATCATTCATGTAGAGACATGTGAGTAAGGGCATCCTATGAAATGAGTTTGCATAAGACTGGACCTCGAAATAGTCACTTTTCTTTATAACGACCATTTACTATTAAAACTGACTATTTCAAACTAAAATGACCTAGGGTAACACGATCTTAATCTTGAGATAACTATGAACTCCTGTTTCTTTCAGGATTATCCTTTGATCTGCATAAGTGAGAGTAGTCCAACAACACTGCTCAATAAGCCTCTCATTTTGGGGATAAGATCGGGTAGATAGCTTGGGACATAGCTATGCAAGATGGAATTCACTCCTACCCAACTTAGGGTTAGCAGATAGGTTGTTCTCTTAAGTGCTGATGCCTAGTCTTGAACAACGAGGCCCCGCCCTCTCTTGGTAGAGAGGGATATGATTTATAAATGGTATTATAAATCAGTTGTTCAATAGAGGGCCAGTGAGAGCTTAAGGTGCAAGATGTATTTACAAGGGTAAAATGGTATATTTAACCCAGCTGTAAATACGAAAGACTTATGAAGGATCGACTTACTGATTATGGTTGAAATGGACAGAAACACATCTACAGTGAGGAGAGTGCAACTATCGAGCTATAGTGGTGTGCCTTGATAGTTAACGAATAGTAATTAATTCGATTTAAAAAGTTTAACCAATTAATTACAAATCGTTAGAGCTCATGATTTGTAGGTCCATTAGGTCCCTCTACTAGCTCGTAAATTGGATTAATAAATTGAGTATTGTTGGATGAAATTAAGGTTATGAATTTGAAATTGTCAAATTCAATTTAGGGTTTTTGATTAATTGTATACGATACAATTGAAACGTTTAATTTTATCGAAATTAAACAAAATTGGAGAATCAATTAATATTTAAATTTTGATTCAAATATTAATTATATGAAATTGAATCATATTAGTGGAGCTGGTTTTATTAATTTAATATTAAGATATTAAATTAATATTTTAATTAAAATTAAAATTAGTTATTTAAAATCAATTATTTTGAATTAATTTTGTAAAACTAAATATTTAAATAAAATAAGTTTATTTAAATACAAAATCATTTTTTAATCATTTATTAACTTGGATTGAGTGGATTTTTTCAATTTTGGAAAAAAAATCCACATTGTGATTAAGTGTTTAATCACCAAATTACACTTGAGTTTTATTAAATTGATGAAGCTGGAGCTGACCTCCATGCAAACACCATCTCCATGCATCTTTTTAGCTTATAAATTGAAGCTTCATGTTGAGAATTTGGTAAAGATGCAATGATTTTGAACCAAAATACTGCTACTGTGAAAACCTAGAAAACCCACTTAAGTTCATCTAAAATTCAGCTCAATTTGAGTGTTTCCACAACACAATCCTCCTTGAGATTAGTAGAGAAGATCTTGGTGGTGGTCTACTTGAAGATTCAAGCTCAAATTTTTGGATTTCTTGCTGAATTTGTGGAGTTTTCTTCAAAGGTAAAGTTTGCTTCAAATCCTCTATGAATATCACTTGAATAGCATGTTTAAAACTCAAATTAAGAGTAGCTAGAATGCTTATTGATTCTGATTTGTTTCGCTGCATGTTATATTACTCATTCAAGAACATCCTTAAGGAATTTCACATACTTTGGCATTTGCTCCAAGGCTTCTATAAGAGGAATATTAATGTGCAGTTGCCTTAGAATCTCGAGGAAATGCCTGAATTACTACTCATCAGTCTTCTTCTGCAGGCGTCTGGAAAATCGTTTAGATGCACCATAAGCGACCCTGCATTAGACGTGCTCGATTTGAAATGACTTGTAGTTTCAAATGTTCTTTCTTTTCGCTCTTCAAATACTTTGGTGTGCATTGTGTGCTCATCTGCTGAAGGATTGTTATTTCTTGAGTTCATCTTCTTCTTTACTAGAGGTCTACCACTTCGCAATGTGACCGCATGACAATGTTCCTTGCCATTATTACTTCCAGGGGTTTCCGTATTGCTAGGCAGGACTCCTTGCTTCTGATTCTTCAGCTCACTAGAAATTTGTCCTACTTGAATCTCCAAGTTCTTGATAGATGACGTCTGACTCTTCAACAATGCGTCATTCTAGGCCATATACTCCTTCAAGAGATTCTCAAGCAGAGAAGTTGAACTCGACGCTTGACCACCTCTATTAAAGGCGAAGTTACATAAAGACAACCAGGGATTTAAGTTTATTGGCTTGTGGTAAAGCAAATAAAACATCTAAATGTGCAAAGTCAAGAAGTGAAGTAAATATCATATATTATACATCACAAACGTTCGTACAAAATGTGTTTACAAACTACGGAACACGAGACTTTAGGGCATCAACCCCAACATGATGCTGAGGTTGCTGTGATGACTTGAATCCAGGCGGGGGTCCCTACCTTTGCTATTGGGTTGCCCCCGGATGATGTTGTTCCTGCTGGTGACCTCCCCAAGAAAAATTTGGATGGTTTCTCCATCCCGGGTTGTAAATGTTTGAGAATGGGTTATTCTTGATAAAACAGACTGATTGCGGAGTGAGGTTCTCCATAACCCACACAGCTATCCATAGGTTATATGAATGCGTCCACTTGATTCACCTTTTGAGTATGAGCTGCATATCTCATCGATAAAGTTTGCAAAAGGTTTTTCATAGTAGCCATCTATGCATGGAGTATGGCAATTGCGTTTGAATCAACACTGTTCACACTCTGAGAATGCCTCATATTATCTGTTTTGGCATCATAAGTATCATCTACCCATTCCATGTTGTGTTTGGCGATGCAATATAGTATTTCCTTAGCTTCATTGTAAGTCTTATCCATTATGCCACTAGCTGCGGCTGCATTACCTACCATTTGAGAAGCGTTTCCATATGAAGCGTTTGAATAGTTAAAGGCGGTCCGTGGTTAGGAAAATTCTTGACTAATCCCTTGAAGCGTTTCCATATGACACTCAATGTTTCAAACTCTCCTTGTTCGAAGTTCATGATTTCTCTAGGCCTACTTGCGTTATAGTTGGAGGAAAGTACTTCTGCATGAACTTCTCCACTAATTTCTCCCATGTTATTTCGCTAGGTTCCAAGGAACTTGCCTATTGCTTTGCGTCATCGCGAAGAGAATAAGGGAATAAAGAGAGTCTGATGGCTTCCAAAGTGATTCCTGGAATCACAAACGAGTTGCACGTTTCTAGGAAGCGTTTCATGTGGGCATGAGGATCTTCACCATGAGCACCTCCAAACTGACCTGCAGTTTGAAGCATCTGGAGCATTATAGGCTTCATCTAAAATCTCGTTCATCTGGCGTCGGGTATATGATCCCTAGTGAGAAGTCATACAACATAGGTGATGCATACTCCCGAATTGGACACGTACTATTGTTCGCCATCAGGATTGGATTTGTGGCAGCATTGGCTAATTGCTGAGCTAATTCTGGTTTAGTTGATCATCTCATATTTGTTGTTATCTTTGTTGTTGTTGTCTTAGTTGTTGTTGCCTTAACCTTCGACGACAATTTGATCGGTTTTTTTGTCTAGAGATTCTTTCAACTTAAGGGTCTATAGGAGCTCAGGAGTGTTTTTCCTACTCATAAAATGTTTACAAGCTTCGACTTAGCTTGTAATACTCCCTCAGCTGCAAGCTTTCTACAAAAAATACAAGTAAAATTCTGGTTAGCCTTGTTGCTAAATCACTGACAATGGTGCCAAAAACTTGTTCGTGGTTTCGTGATGTGTGCTAGGAGTATATAATGAGTGGAAATGGAAGATAAGATTGATGTGAATGAAGATGAATGATGAATGAATTCTCTAGGTGAGAAGAATGGATGATGCGTTACACTCACTGGATGATGCGTACAAGCTTTATTTGAGCTAGATCCAAGTATAAATCTAAGTCAGGTTCCTGGTAAGTCCAGGGTCGAACACGAGGATCTAACGCAAGCCATGCGTTGCACAGATGTAAAGGGGTTCTAAGTAAATGCTGAAAAAGGTTTTCATTATAACTGCTTGCATATAAGAAACAAGAGTTCAAGTGAAATACAGGGTTCAATGAAGGAATGGTGCTAAGTGATAAGTGAATGCGTTGATCTAAGTAAGATGGACAAGAAAGAGTGGGCAAGAATGAAGATGAAGGATGCGTGCTTACAATCGAGTGTATGTCAATGCGTTGGGTTTCTGTCTATCTAATCATTTAACATTTCTCGATGCAAATGCCACATGTTCCTATCTCTAGAGTGCATGCGTTGGATACAAAAAATAGTGAACCACAAGTATCTTTCTCTAGAGCTACGGTGCGTTCTGACTTGATGCGTTTCTAGCTTTCCTATTCTCTCGAATAGTTTAGCTGAGATAACTTCAACCAAATGATCGGAATGATTAAAGCTTTTAGAATTTTAGCATGCACAAAGTCACAAACACATTTAACACAGTAGATTGTAAGTAGAGGCAAGTGAATGGATTAAGTGCATGATTTTATAAAGATTGAAATTATCTTTACAATAACACACTTAATCGTATGAATGATGAATGAAAATAGAGTAAAAAAATGAGTCAAGTCACAGAGTTCAATTTCTTTTCCTGTTTGACTTGATCTTAATGTGTATACGATCAACTTGTTAAAGAAATGAAGAAAAAGTTCTCTCTCGAGCTTGATTTTCTTTAATTCTCCTTGATCAATAATGGTGATGGTTCTTTTCTTCCTGCGATATTCTTGCAGCAGCAACACTACTATATTCTAAGCCCTCTATTTTATGTTATGTTATACTCTCTATGCTAAGTGATAAGTGCATCATTTTTCGGGTGCAAGTCTTCTATTAATAAACGTTTTCCCTCAGCAACTTGTGATATGACAACATTAATTTCCATACCCCAGCCGCCTGCCATCTCAATTGCTTTTCAGACGCCGACATTCAAATGCCCATACTTGCAAGTGGTGATTTGATGGGAACAGCTCGAATCAATGTATCTGTTATGCGTTGCTTCAAACACATGCCTTTGCGTTAGTTATGTTGGGAATGTCCTAGAACTCGCAGTTTGTGTTAAACATTCTATTTTATCAATACCAATGACTTGTTGATTTTGCATCCTTGGCTATAGTCTAAATGCTGTAACTTTATGTAGTGACATAAACAAGATCAAGTTGACAGTATATAGCCTAAATGGTCTAATAAGTATATGGATGAAATTGGGTATCTCATTCTGGTAACACTATTGGATGCGGCCCATTCTGTAGTCGTTACAAGAAGTTGTAAGGTGCTACAAACGATGTGATCCATAAATCGTTCATGTCGAGACATGAGAGTGGGGGAATCCTATGTAATGAGTTTGTATATAGACTAGACCACGAAAATAGTCACTTTTCTTTATAACAACCGTTTACTGTTAAAACTGACTATTTCATTTATTATATAACCCAGGTTAACTCGATCTTAATCCTGAGCTAGCTATGAACTCTTGTTTGTTCGGGATTATCCTTTGATCTTTAAACAGTGAGAGTAGTCCAATAGCACTGCTCAATAAGCTTACCTTTTTGGGGATAAGACCAGATGAATAGCTGAGGACATAGCCTTGCAAAATGGAATTCACTTCTACACTATTTAAGGTTAGCAGATAGGTTGTTCTCTTAAGTACTGACTCCAAGGCTTGAACAAACGAGGCCTCGCCTTTTCATGATATAGAAAGGATTTGATTCATAGAGATTACGAATCAGAATTGTTCATTAGAGGATCAGTAGGAACTTAAGGAACAAGATGTAGTCACAGGGGTAAAATGGTATTTTTGACCTAGCAGTGATTACGAACAACCTGTGAAGGATCGACTTACTGATTATGGTTTTAAATGAAAATAATATATCTACAGTGAGGGGAGTTCAACTATGGACTATAGTGGAGTGTCCCATTAGTTAACGAACGGGGGTTAGATCGGACTAATGAGTTTAGCCGATTAATCTTAAATCATTGGAGCCCATGATCTGTAGGTCTGCGAGGTCCCCCTACTAGCTCGTAAATGGATAAGTTTTAAGGTAGCTTGAGAAATTATTGTTCAAATTAAATGGAACAAGAGAATAAATATTTAAATATGATTTAAATATATGAAGATGATTATTGTGCAAAAATTAATTTAATATTTGATATTAAATTAATTAATATTTTAAATTAATTTAAGAAAATAATTTTTTGAATTAAAATGATTTTAAATCATTTTTTGTTTTAAAAAATAAAATGGAAAAACTTTTTTCATGGTTGCACAAAATGGAAAATGAGTTTTCTCCATTACGATCATCTTTACGCTTACACAAAAGCCATTATCCTCTTTACTTTGATTCTCCAAGCATGAGCTGCAAGCCATGCACTCCATCTCTTTGCATGTTCATCTAATACATATAAAGAAGATTGGAGTTGTTGGAGGAAAAAAAAAAGCAGAATTTTGAGAGAGAAATTTCTGTGAAGAAACTGTCTTCTTCAATCGGCTACTATGAGTTCTTCTTGTTTCTTCACTTCTTCAAGCTGTTTTTGAGTCCCACAACTCTATCTAAAGCTCTAAGAGCATAGTAGGGAAGGCTTTAAGGTGGTTCACGATGATATCAAGTGAAGACAGCTGTTGAACAAACGTTTTCTTGGAGAGTTAATCAAAGGTATGTTCTGAAAACCCATTTTTTAAGAAGAGCATGATTTAGTTTTTTCCAAAATTAGTGAATTAGTAGAATGCTTATGGATCCTTGATACTTCCGCTACATGTTGTTTAACTCTTTTAAGTTTTGCCTGCGACACTTAATACAATTTACTGAAATCCTGCGATAAGATGCGTTAGTGACGTAGTTTTATAAAAAAGAATGTTTTTTTTTTGTAAAGGTTATTTATGCCTGAAGGATTCATGTGTTTACCTTTAAAAAAGATGAGATTTTGTCATTTAGAATCCTGATTGTTCCAACTTTCAAGAGACAATAACTTGTATTTCTATAAGTTATCATTCGGAATTGCAAGAACAAAACGCTGACACTATTTCAAGCATCTTATATTGACAAAATGTTGTCAAGATATAATATGCAAGATTCCAAAAGAGGTTTCTTACCTTTTAGACATGGAATTAATTTGTCTAAGGAAGAATGTCCTAAGACACCTTAAGAAGTTGAGAGAATGAAAAGAATTCCTTATGCATTAGTAGTCGGAAGCTTAATATACGCTATGTTGTGTACATGCCCAGACATATGCTTTGCAGTTGGAATAGTCAGCAAGTTCCAATCCAACCCTAGACATAGTCATTGGACTACCGTTAAGAACATCTTCAAGTATCTTCGAAGAACGAGGAACTATATGCTCGTGTATGGCTCTAAGTATTTGATCCTTACGGGATACACTGGTTCTGATTTTAGACCGATGTAGATTCTAGGAAATCTACTTTAGGATCAACATTCACTCTAAATGGAGGAGCATCAAATAGAGTTGTATTGCTGACTTTACCATGGAAGCTGAATACGTAGCTGCATGTGAAGCAACTAAAGAAGCAGTATGGCTCAAAAAATTCTTGACTAATTTGGAAGTTGATCCAAATATGCATTTACCAATCACCCCGTATTGTGATAGCAGTAGAGCAGTTGCCAACTCAAAGGAACCTATAAGCCATAAAGCCGGAAAGCACATCGAGATAGTACACCGAGGAGACGTGATAGTCACGAAAATAGCCTCTGAAGATAATCTCGCTGATCCATTTATGAAGGCCCTCACGGCTAAAGTGTTCGAGGGTCACCTGGTAGGACTAGGACTATGAGCTTCATCAATATAGGGCAAGTAGGAGAATGTAAAGGATATTTAGATGCCCTATTTATTGTATTTTTTCTCTCTCATACTCAACATTGTATATTTTTATATATTTAAATCTCATTGGAGTTTAGTCCAAGTGGGAGTTTGTTGAGAATGTCCTAAAACTCACAATTTGTAAACATTAAATATATTATATTTACAATAAAAGTATTATTGAAATTTCTTTTAATAAAGGTGTTATTGATTGCATTAAATCATAAATCTAATAAACTAACCCAAGGATATAACATGAATACTTAAACTTTATGTAGAGACATAAAAGAGGATCAAATTTTAGTATATAGCAAAAAAA
Source organism: Benincasa hispida (assembly GCF_027475165.1). Lineage (NCBI taxonomy): Eukaryota > Viridiplantae > Streptophyta > Magnoliopsida > Cucurbitales > Cucurbitaceae > Benincasa > Benincasa hispida. The sequence continues at coordinate 13,086,391 of NC_143479.1, forward strand.
AGTCAATAAGTATATGGATAGGGTTGGGTACCTTATCATGGGGACACTATGGATACAACATGCTTTGTATATTGATACAAACAATGTGATCCCAAAGTCGTTCATGTGAAGATTTGCGAGTGGGGGCATCCTATGCAAAAGAAGTTTGTATAAGATCAAACCAAGAAATAGTCACTTTTCTTTATAACGACCGTTTACTATTAAAACTGACTAGTTCAATTCGATGACTGAAGGTAACTTGATCTTAATCTTGAGCTAACTGTGAACTCCTATTTATTCAGGATTATCCTTTAATCAGTATAGGTGAGAGTGATTCAACATCACCTCTAAAAAAGCCTCCCATTTTAGGGGTAAAACCGAATAGATAGTTAGGGACATAGTCTTACAAGACAAAATTCACTTCTACTCGTCTTAGGATTAGCAAATAGGTTGTTCCCTTAAGCACTGACTTCTGGTCTTGAACAAAAGGGACCTTGCCCTCTCGTGGCCAAGAGGGACTTGGTTTATTGGTTGGACCATAAACCAATTGTTTAATAGAGAATTAGTTGAGACATAAGGAGCAAGATGTATTATAGAGATAAGACAGTAATTTTGATATAGCTGTAAATATGAATGACCTGTGAAGGATCAACTTGCTGATTATGGTTAAATCAAGTAGACAAAAATATATCTACAGTAAGGAGAGTGCAACTACTAAGCTATAGTGGTATGTCTCGATAGTTAACAAATAACGATTAATTCGATTTAAAGGGTTTAACAAATTAATCTCAAATCATTGGAACTCATATCTGCAGGTCCATTAGATCCCTCTATTAGCTCATAAAAGGATTAAACCTTGGAATAACATGTTGAGAGAATTTGAAATGTTCAAACTCGATTTAGGGTTTGGATTATTATATTTGATATAATTAATGTTTAATTAATCGAATTAAACATTATGGTTTTTTAGAGAGTTGATAATATTTAAATATAATTTAAATATTTGATGAGGTGTTTAAATAATTTAATATTTGATATTAAATTAAATTAATTAATTTTAAAAAATTAAAATTTTGAATTTATAAAATCATGAAATTGATTTATTAAATTTAAATTTTTTAAATTCAAACAACTATACTTAATTAAAATTGATTTTGAGAACATCAATTTTTTTTTAAAATTAGATTATTTGTCAAATTAATCCATTTCAATTTTTAAATTAAAATAAAATGGAAAGTGAGTTATTCTCACATCTTCCATTTAGATAAACACCCCATGTCACTTCCTTCAATGGAAGTTTGAAGTGGCACCTTCAAATTTGATCTCATCTGCATGGTTTAGTGCTATATAATGAGAGTTTGAGATCGATTGAAGTTTTATGCAAGCTAAAATCAAAATATTACAAAAGGAAAAAATTTGTATTTTAGATCGATTGAAGTTTTATGCAAGCTAAAATCAAAATATTACAAAAGGAAAAAATTTGTATTTTTCCACTAGTTCAACTCTAAAATATCCATAGTAAATTTCTGTCAATTTGAGTTCCACCATCTAATCTAATGCTTGAGGATGGTAGAGAAGACTTTGGTGGTGGTCTATTGCTGAGATTGAAGAGGAAATCATAGAAGATCAAGCAATTTAGTGGAATCTAGGAAGGTTATATTCTATAAACCCTATTTCTTATTTTTCATTGAGCATGCATGTTTTTTCTTTAAAATTGACGTAGTTAGAGTGCTTTGATCCTTAATAGCTTCCATCTGTTGAATGTCAACTCCATCAGGATTGTCCTTTGATTTGTATGAGCGAGAGTGACCAGTTCGCTGACTCAACAAACCTACCATTTTGGGGACAAAATGGTGCGGGGAGTTGGGAACATAATTTCACGAGATGAAATTCACTCTTTCCCGAATTTAGGGTAAGTAGATGAGTGTTCCCTTAAGTGGGGTACGAGTCTTGAACAAAGGGTCTTACCCTCTCACTGGCCCGATAAGGGTTTCTATTTAATGCTAGGATCATAAATAGGTTGTTCATTAGAGGAGCATTGATACTTAAGGATGTACAGGTAACCTAGGGGTAAAATGATAATTTGACCCAGTTGATGTTACGAACACTCTGAAGGACAAACGTGCTATTATTGGTCGATATCCTTTGACACATAAATATATCTGCAGTGAGAATAGTGAAGTTGTGAGTTTATAATGGAGTGTACCCACAATTAACGTATATTGATTAACTTAATTAATGAGTTTAGCCAATTAATCTCATATCATTGGAGCTTCTGATTTATAGGTTCATTAGGTCCCACTGGTAGCTCATAAAGGTTACTAGGGTAATATAGCAATTTGAAATGTTTATATTTACTCAGGAAAATAATATAATGTATAAAGATGCATTATAATATAAAGTTTATATTTTAATTAAACTTTTAATATAAATCTATGTTGAATTTGATTCAAAACTTAATTTAAGGTAGAATTAAATATTTGAAGAAGTTCAAATATTAATTTTAATATGAAGTGAGTTTATGTTAAAACTATAGTTTAAAATCAATGTGCATTGGATACACATTAAAACTATAGGATATGAGAGAAATATAATTGAACGTGATCCAATTATAAGATTAAATTAAATATACGATATTTAAATTAATTATTAGTTAATTGGAGAATTAATTAATTAATTTAATTAAATTTTATCTAATTAAATAAATTGAATCAAAACTATGGGTTATGTGGGAGATGTTCATTTAAATATGATTTAAATGAAATAGTTAATTAAATATTGATTTAATTAATTAATTAATTAATTGTGTTTAGTTAAATAAATAAAATTTATTTAAATTAAATTAATGATAAGTTAAAGTAACTGATCTTTCACATGTGGAAGGTTGAACTTGGTCTCCTCCCTCCTTAACCAAACGCCACAATATTGAGGGAAGTCTTTTTATTCTTCCTTCATTATCAGCGTGAAGGGGATGGATCTAAAAAAATGGATCGACTCTGAGTTTTTAATTCTCTTAGTGGTTTTTCTCTCTAGAAAAAAAGGAGTTCTTTTTTTCCCCTTCCAAGAAAAGACTCCCACAAGTCTTCTATTTTCAATCCGAAGAGAATGTCGGTGAAACCATAGTGGTGGTGTTGCTTGGATTGAAGAGATCCTGATCTTGATGCATTACTAAGAAGAATTGGTGAAGCTCTCTAGAGTCACAGCGTAGGTTTGTTTCATAATTCCTATTCTCCGTAGGTTTATTCAAATTTTTTAGCATATTATAACCTAAGTTTTATAGTAGATTTACCTTATTAGAATACTGTAAGATTTGTTGATGCATGGGTATTTTATTTGTTAATTAAAAATGAGGTTTAGTTCTCTAATTGTCTACCACTGTGTGGGCTTTAAACCCTACAATTTGATGGTAAAAATGAATGACAAAAGTTATCTCTGATAACATGTTATCAGTGATAGAAGCTATCAATCACGATATAAGTTATATCAGTGATATAGGGGATAGAACTGAGGTGATATTCATATATCGATAATATCAATGATATAAAAAGCCGATTCCATTTGATGAAAGTCTATCATTAATAACTACTGTTAAAAGCTATTCGTGATAGCCACTGATAGAGCATATTAGTGATATTCCCTAATATAAGCTATTAGTAATATATGTATATCAACGATATGACTTAAGTATGCATCAATTAAATGAATGATATTAATGATATTGGTGCTGACTTAGGTAGACATCAGTGATAGTCACTTATAGATTTCTCATTGGTAGACTTCTATCACTTATAGAGTTAAAGATTCATCTCTTTGAAAGTTGATAGTTTCCTTTCAAAGTTGATAACTATTTATAAAAATCTACCATTGATAGTCGCTAATAGCTGGAGTATTAATATTTCAAGTTTGATTCTAATTGATGAAAGTGTATCAATGATAGCTAATGATAGCAAATTGAAAACTAATATTTCAAGTGTTACTATTTCAAGGTTGCATTAATATTTCTCAAATTGAAAGCTATTACTAATAGCAGCTATTGGTGATAACAACTTATAATAGCTATTAGTGACTATAACAGACAATCACTATTAGTGATAGTTTTCAATTTAAGAAAATCGAAACAAGAAACGCGAAATGGTGAGCTGCGTGTGAGCTTTTTAGTCATTTACCAATATGACTATCATTAGTAGTAGCTATCAATGATATCTGACATTAATTTTAGATCATATTCTTAATATGTTTATTTTTATGCTACATCTTTTATTATTTTGGGTTTGATCATTATTTGTGCAACTATCCCATTTCGAAAGTTAAATTTACGTTTACGGGCCGTTTAGTGTAGACCATAATGGTCTAAAGCCCATTCACAACTTTGGCCCATTTAAACAGCAAAGACGGATGATTGTATCGCCCTCTCCGACTTGCCATCAGCTGAATCACAGACCACGCTCGCTTCTGCTCTAGAAATGGCAGCTGTAGCTCGTTTTTCCAGGAAGGCAATTGCCTCAGCGGTTGCGAACAATCAACTCCACCGTGCTTTCGCGACGGAAGTGTCGAAGACGATCGCGCCCTCACCGGATCGAGTCAAGTGGGACTATAGAGGTCAAAGACAGATAATCCCGCTCGGCCAGTGGCTCCCCAAAATCGCAGTCGATGCCTATGTTGCCCCTAATGTGGTCCTTGCCGGACAGGTTAACGTCTGCGACGGGGCCTCTGTTTGGGCGGGTTCCGTTCTCCGCGGCGATCTCAACAAGATTACAGTCGGGTTTTGCTCTAATGTGCAGGAACGGTGCGTCCTCCATGCTGCTTGGTCCTCCCCAACAGGTTCAATTCAGCTTACATGTTTTCATGTGATTTTTCCCGTTATTTCCAGTTATTGGTTTTTCTCGAATTTCGTTGTTTGGTGATTGTTTTCCTCTGTCATGTGAAAATGTGACTGAGAAAAGGGTTCTTTGATTACTGCACTCGCAATTTCTAGTATCTGTTTGTTTAACGAGCATCTCCAGGGATAGTGATTAAATCTTCAAAAAAATTCTGAATTCTTGAAATTATGGATCTTTTGAGTAGCTGACGCCATATTTTTTTCTTGTTAATCTAAAAACTCGAATGTAAGTATCTAGATTGTGTTTTTCTGGAGACTTGGTAGATTCGAGTAATTGGAGCTAGTGTCTGTGGGAAATATGCGCATAATTTCTGCGTCCTTGATTGACGTGATGGACAATCAAGATTTTTAACTGGGAAATGAGGTTTCAGCAATAGCGTCTTGCCATTTAAAAACTAAGCAATTGAGTCTTGCCATTGGAAATGTGTGATCATCTTAACTTTGAACTGGGTCGTTATTGTAGAATATCTCGTATAACTCCTAAATACTGTATGAATTACGTACACGTGATTGAACTTTGAACTTCATACATACCATAGTCTGCCAGTAGAATAAGTCGTCTTTGCCATTTTTTTAATGTGCGTCTGTGTGATAAATGCTCCACATGATTAGTAAACTGCAATGGAGGTTTTGATTACTTTAGAGTTGGTTGGTTGGGATAGAGGCTATCTCCATCCTCCTCTTTCTCTTTGTAGTTGTTCGAGGTACTATTTTCTTTATCTCTTTTAGATTTTGTTTGGTTTAGAAGTCTATAGAGTAACAAGCTCCATCACTCTGGTTTACAGTGATTATTGGTAGACATGAATCATTGAAGGTCTATTTTGCCTTGGTTTCTTTTACTTTTGATCGAGGATTGATGTCTCAGTTGATTTTGAAAGAATCACTGGAATGAGCAATGCCTAAGGTGTCATATTAGGGAACTTTGTACATGGTGTTGTTGTCCTTTATTTTTCACGTATTTAGATACCCGTGCATTCTTTATTTCCAGACTTTTAGATTACTAGACATTTGGATTACCTAAAAACAAATGGCTGTTTCTTTAGTTTTATCCAAGCCCTCATCAATATATCTCGTTGGAGTTTTTTTCTTTCCCTCTGCAAATCTAAGAACTTAAATTCAAACTTGAAACCATATGAGTGAACAAAGTTGTGGCACAAAATGTTAGCATCTATGCACTTTGAAGTTTGAACTACTTGCTTGCACTATTTTGCCCCTTGGTCCCACCCAAGACTTGAATTATCTCCACCCAATAACTCAAGTAATCACAAAATTTCAAAATACAACCAAATAATTAAAATAATTATTTTAGATTTACCTGAAAATTTGTGATATTACAGTTTCCTTGCAATAAGCTCACTCTAAGATCTGAACATGTGAAGATGACCTGGTGCTTCAGCGGTTGTTGGGCCACGCCAAAGTATTCCGGACCAGGGTTTGAGCCTTATGTCTGGTAATCTAAAAAGATCTAAACATGTGACTTATGTGTGGATGTTATTCAAAGACCACGGACCTTAGCCAATGGGGATGCTCCTTGAGGGCTTCTTGCCCACTTGTTATCATTCCTTTCATATGAACTAAACATCTTTCTCAAGTACCTCTCTTGACAATTAATGTTGAACATTTAACATGAGAAGTAATTCTTGTTTCTTGTTCTAAAGAAAAGAAGTCAAATTCAAGTATCAATCAGCCTTATGAACTTGTTTGATAGGTGAATCATCTCATCATATTCAACACATCAGTACAATTATAAATATAAGATCTGAGGTGTAGACCTCCTTAGTATTCTCCCTATATTTGGGATCTTGACATCCTTTAACGCCTGTTCTAACCATTGAGAAGGATGTGGTAATTGGTACAGATGTGATTGTTTTGCTTCTCAAAATATCTCTAAGAACACGTTCAAAAAAGAATATGTCATGTCACTTCAGGGTAAAACATTAATTACATAGAGATAAACTTTCTTCACTTCCATCACATTTTTTGGGACACTATTATTTACTTTATGGATGAAAATAACTCTCCCTAAAGGCTCCACAGAATTTACAACCAGTCCAAGCATTGTTCTCCACTCTTCAGATGCGATAAACATGAAGCATTACAAACTCAATAAATATAGTTCCTATAGGAATAGTAAGTTTTAACTAAGAGCTTAGAAGTTAATCAACCTTCTTCTTATATCTCTTTTCATGCAACCATCCATATGCGATGATCATGTATCAAACCTTGGTCTACTTGTTTACTAATGACTCTTTGTGTTCAACCACAATACTCCCGTTTCATGATAAATTGGTCTTATTCTAGAATAGTGTTCTTCAATTGCTTCAGTAACCTTGGTTCAACATATTGTAGATTTCATCAATATGTGTATTGTTAGCTCTCTAGGAAAGAACACTCCCAATTTATGATAAGATGGTTTTGTTCCAAAATCATATATTCAAATTGCTTCAATTATTGGAGCAGAATTCTCGCAGAAACATCATGCTTCTCTTCTTTTTATTTTCCCCCCTTTTTTTTTTCTTTTTTCTTTAATGGAGCACAATTTATTATTGTTTCTTTTCTGTTACATTTTTTCCCATTTTGGTCAACCTGACACCTCTTCCTCAAAAGTACACTGTCAACTTATTGTATTGTACACTATTTTTTTTTATCGTTCACTTCCCTTTTTTGTCTCTCCTTATTTGTTATGATCAAAAGTTCCTAATAGAGGTTAGTTCTACGTCAGGGATTTGTCAAATTTCTTATTTTCTTGGCAGTTCCTCTCTAGGATCTTCATTGAGATCTATGCTTATGCATGACATTGTAAGGAATTATATCATCATTTAACAATTAGTGGATAGAGTTGGGGGGTTATGATGGGATAGACAAGGAGAAAGACAGAGGAGGAGTAAGAGATAAAGAGAGAGACAGAGCAAGGTGGAGAGAGAGGGAATGGGAGAAGGAACAAGAGAGTTGGGTGATAGAGAAAGAGTGATGGATAGAGAGAGTCAAAGAGGGAAGTAAAATGGAGGCAGAGGAAGGCTATGGATAGAGAGGTGTAAAGAGGGAGATATAGAGCTGACCTATGGGATGGTACAAATGCAGTAGTGCACAGGTTGTTAAGTTGCTTCTCCTGTACTCTTGTAGGTTCAAAGGGGGGTTTAGCCTACAAATTTTGGGGTTTGAATTTGCTTATGATATGATATTCATACATTCAAGTGCATGGTATTGCCTCTTTCAGTATTGGGGTTGAAGTGCACAAGTCTTCAAATATTTCCTTCTCTGTCTTGTATTTAAGTCACTTTCTTGTCTCTGTAAGTCTGGATGTAAAAGCTGAAATTCCAGTAATGTCTTATCACTTATGACAAACTGGATAATAGCCAAACCTAAGTTTACTAAGTTGGTTTTTGTTATTCATGTGATCAGTCCAAAATATGAAACTTCAGCCGTTTAAAACGTATATATATATTTTTTTATCTCTCTCTTTCTCTCTCTCTCTCTCTCCTTTTTTTTTTTTTTTTTTTTTTTTTTGGTTAAAAAATTACTATATACTGTGAAGGAAACAGGTGAGAATTGAGAAAGTTCTAAATGATAGAAATGAGAGGTGCAAGTCATCTAAGTTGACCAAGTTTCTTGGTCTTAATTCATAATCGATAACCCCTCAGTTTGGAGAAAATGACTATCTTATTGGAGAGAAAAGGCCCTTGTTTATAAAGATGAATAAAATTTGTAATGCTGGTTACATCCTCTTTTCAGTTTGTGGCATCTTAATGTTTTCTAGTCCATGCCATGTCTAAATTTTCCCTTATGTGTCAATCCAGGACTCCCAGCAGCGACTTCCATAGAGAGATTCGTCACCATTGGTGCATATAGTCTGTTGCGGTCATGCATAATTGAGCCAGAATGCATTATCGGGCAACATTCCATCCTCATGGAAGGCTCCCTGGTCGAGACCCACTCTATTCTTGAAGCTGGGTCCGTGGTTCCCCCAGGAAGGAGAATTCCCAGTGGTGAACTTTGGGCAGGAAACCCAGCAAGGTTTGTCAGAACGTTGACCCACGAGGAGACATTGGAAATTCCTAAACTTGCTGTTGCAATTAATGACCTAAGCAAGGAACATTTCTCAGAGTTTCTTCCTTACTCAACAGTATACTTGGAGGTTGAGAAATTCAAGAAGTCCTTGGGTATAACCATATGATATGATGCAACCCTTTCTTATATTTGCATTTTGTTTGTTGAGAAAAATAAATATCTCCAAATGATAAATCATCCTTCATTTGACAGTTTGTTTTGCTGGGATCGAGTTAGGATGAAGTGGATTTTCTTAGAATTTAAGATTAACGTTTATGCTATTACCTGGATTCCTCGTCGGTGGGTAGTTAAAATCCACAGATGACTTGTAATCCCCTGTTGTATGTTTTACATACAACATTTTTATGGTTGTTCCCAGTATGGGTTTTTTTTACATTTTCCATTTCCGAGGCACTATTCAAACTTGGTTAAGAGGTTGGCTCTGTAAATGTTTCAAGGAATGTTTGATGACACATTCCCTTCCATTGTCCGCTCATATTAGGTTAGTTTTTGCTTATTCTTCTCTATGGTGTCTGTCTTGGTTTGGTTTTTTTATTTTATTTTATTTTTTTTTCACTTGTATGTCTTCTTTGACCTGAGGAAAGGGATATCAATAAAAAAAAAATACAGATGAAAGTAGAATTAGGTAAAATTAGGTCTTTCTCCATGAATTAAGCAGCATCCAAAAGTGGTGTAAATACGACAAGGTATTAGGTTTTAGCACCAAGATTGTGCAATCTTGGAGTTGGGCGACATCAATAACTGATCTTTTAATAAACAATATATCAAAATGGCATTCCCACGAAAAAGATCCGATGGAAAGTTTGTGTATATTCTAGCCATTGACTCCCAATTAGTTATTGATGGTCGTATTAATCTCCTTTTTTAAATAAACAAACATATCATCTTAAAGTGTTTCCAACAATCCCCTCGTATGAAGGCAAATAACATATCGTGCTGATGAGGAAGCCCAATTAGTGGGCAATTATTTTTTTTAATTGTGCTTTATTTTATTCTTTTTTTTTTTTATTACAACAGAAGGAAACAAAAAATTAGCAGAATTCTCCCTAATCAAATTTAAAACGGAGAAATTCTCCGAAGATTGTTTTCAACTTAGATTGTCAAAAAATTACATCTTCAAGTATGGACAGCCAGTGTTCTTGCGATTAACCAAAAGGAACTCATTAACAGAACAACACGAATGAACTCAACCAACCCTTGAACTTCATTCTCATATCTAGGTTTTCCCAACATAAGGTTCCAAACGATATAATGATTATTTAGCTGAGGCACACCAAAACACTAAATAAGGCAATATATGATTATTTAGCTCAAGTCCTTTTCTGTAAGAAATTGAAAGTGGAAACACTCAGCATGCCGAGGAACCGGCCACCTTATGCAATTGTGACAAAGTCATCAACCACAACCCATCTACAGTCGTGGAAGACCTGATCAAGGATAAATTTTTCTTAGAAAAAAGGAAAAAAAAATCTCTTTCTTATATGTTGTCTCTTTTCTAATTAAAGCCAAGATATAGACATCCCAACCATTCTAATTTCTAATGCTCATCCCACTTATAAATTTCTCTCTCTCTTCTTCTCATTTGGTCATATCGTTTATGTATTTTTATTCAACCACTTCTGTCTGTCTAGACATGGTATTCCTCTTTTCCTCCTACCTCGAAGATGCTATCCACAGAGACAAAGCTGACAAAAAGGAAAACATGTTATCTATGGTTGGTTTTCTCGTATTGTGTCGATGTTGGAACGGTTCAATCAAATCAAATCTCCTATGAATTGGGTCTTTTAATTTGATTGAGCCGTGCCAATATCGACGATTGTTGTAAATTTCCAATTGCTTATGCAGTTAATTTTTCTATCTTCTTTTGTTACATGGCTTAGAAACCATATTTTTTGTTCTTGCATACATTTAATCTTTCCGTTTCTCCTTCAACATGGCTTAGAAACAATATTTTTAATTCTTGTTATTATTACATATAATCTTTTATTTTCTCCTTTTTAACATGGCTTAGAGATGAGGTTGAGGTTCTTTTTTATTTGGGATCCCAACAGTAGATGAAATGAGATGAACAAGGGCAGGATCCATGCTATACCTTTTGATTGGTAATGCTAGACCTATTCCAATTTTTGATTGCTTTTTAGATGATAGAGTAGATGGAGGGCCTCTGAGTTTAGATCTTTTCACATTCTTTGCTGGGGTGAAGTTTCTGTTGCTGAAGTAGATCAGATGCTGTGGTTTTATTTTAAATAAAAAAAAAAAAAACAGAATAACATAGGACAGCAGCTGATGTTCTTCCAAAATCAGCAGCCAGGAATGTTCTGAAGAGACGATTGCTTCTATGAAAATGGGGGTAGCAAAATTGAAGCATTCCACTGGAGGCTCTGATGTTCTTCATAGCAAAACTATGTTCTTTTCTACAAAAGTACTATGGAAGAAAGAATTTACAGCTCCAGATAAGAAAGTTACTTCTACTGTCCTTTGTTAATAAAGACGAATGTATAATGTGAAAGAAAGAAAAGTAAGAAGAAGAAGACAATTCTCCCACCCAATCCATCGTCATTGTAATTTCTCTTCTTGACATAAAGGACAAGACAAAAAGGCCGGCTTTCTTCTAATTCAATTGTATTGTATTGCTGGGGGTTCTTCAGCTCTCACAAATTCTATTAATAGCAAAAATAACATTCCTTAAACATTTCATTAGTAATTATTTTTTACCTTTTCTTTCAGTAATTGTTGACTTACATGATGAATTATTAAATTCGACATTAATTAAAATTATTATAGTAATTGATTGAAGTTAAACCCCATTTAGAAAGACAAGTCAGCGAGTTCTTTTTATGCTTTGCATTACATCAATAGCTGGACTTCTTATTTGTGATGTTAATGTAACTATATGAAAAATTGGAATCCCAAAAACGAACGAGCATTTTATGAAACCCAATTCCAGGGAGGACCATGAAAAGATTTCCATTGTCCCACGAAGGATTGAGATATTTATGGAACCATGAGGCGTTTACCTTTTCATTTTCCATGGTCCCACGATGAAAAAGAGAAGATATCTTTTTCATTATGCTTTTAATGGAAATAAAAGGCCTTTTTACACCCTTTCTAGTTGGAACTCAAAGGAAAAGCTGATGCCTGAGGGTAATGGAGACAGAGAATAAGGAGTCAAGTAGACAAAGGCAATGTTGTTGGGCTTCCTGTTGAAATTTGATTATATAAGAGCAAAGGAAGGATTAATATGCACAAAAGATTTCCCTGTACAGATAAAGCAGTGTAAACGGATGGTAAGAAAATACTCCATAAAGCAACCGAAGTTGAAATGAAAGAAATATCATTGTTAAGCCTCACAAGCATAAAAGACAGGCAGCAGTTAAAACTTAAATATATGAGAGTGAAATTCCTTCTGGATATCATGAACATGGGTTTATAGAAGCACTGTTTGCTTATAGAAGCACTGTTTGCTCATTCATTTTTACACAAAAAGATCAGTTTTTGTTTACTGAAGTTACTTTACTGCCAGTGAAAAGGAAGGGATGGTGGAGGAGCATCATTCCCTCCATCATTAGATGAAATGTGAAACATTCCTGAGCAATTAATATCAGCATTACTCACACTGCCATTCAGTACTGAATTAACTGGCTCCAATCTGTTGTGATGACCTAAGCTCACATCTAATGGCTGCAGGAAGGATATAAGATGACGGTCCTGCTCGGCTTCACTAAAACCAATCCCAGATGACTGTGTCTGCAAAGATGACAGAAGAGAGAGAGCACAATTCGATTCATGGCCTGGAGTTGCAAACTTGTCATATAACATTTTCCTTCGACCACCTCCATTTTCTGAAAAATCAATGGTTGTGACAAGGGGCTGGCTGAATGAAGATTCTGGATTGTCACTTTGCATAAATGTGACCTGCTTTCCGATTTTATGGATGCTATCATTTGACGATGATCCAAGATAGATGTTGTGTTTATCAGGGAAGTGGGTTGGCTCTTGCTGAACGTGAAGCCTTGCATCGATCTGAGTATTATTGGCAATATCACACCAGGAATGGCTCATAACAATTGTAGATGGATAGACATGTGAGGTAGAAAGTGGTAAAAGTTGAGAACCTGAAAGCAGAAAATATGGCATGTTATATCTCGAAGTATTTGTACACAATAACAAAACAAACTTTTTCACCACTGAGCATTTCTACAGAACATAAAGATGGATCCATATCAAAAGAAATCATCTCCTACTTTTTCACGAAGTATAAAATGGAATTGGCATATGAGCCACCTGGGTTAGCAAAGTGTATCAGAACTCAGAAGCGAGAAAATAGAAGTTGTTCTGACATTAAGTCTTTTCCCTTTTTATCTTAAAGTAAATTGGCTGGTTCATGTGGACAACTGAGGGAAATCTTCGAGTTTATGGCTAGGCCAATGATAACCGTGAAGGTGGAAAATACAGAAGAATGTAAAATAAGAAACCAATATTTGACAAGGCAAAAGAAGCAAAATCATCAAGTTTATTATGCCAATGCCAAGCTAACCTTGGTAAGGAGACAAAATACTTCGTGATAGGGAGTCTGACTGTGGCTTCCTTCGCCTTCGATTGTGTCCATCGAGACGTTTCCTACAGCTTCTCTTTCCTTCATCAAATTCGTCTAGTGAGTGGAACCTATATATTGATTGGAACTGTTATTGAGAAACTAAGCCACTAGAGATAGGACTCAGAATGCATGGACGTGTGTAGGACAATTAAAGTCGCTATATGGAAGCCAGTGTTAATATGAAAGTGAACATATCATGAAAGAAGTAGCATATAAATTTGCAGTCTACCTGCTACACTGCTGACAGAATCTTTGTTTTAGGCCACCAATTGTAACCTGGGGAGTCTTTGAATGGAGCTCGCAGACCTTGTGGCGCCTGTGGTAATCTCTATAATTGCTAAGGTCTGAAACACATCCATCAACAAGGCATGACGAAGGCTGAGCCCCATTTCCAGATCCTCTTGCCCTCTTTGATGGTTCTGAAGGGGACGGTGCCATTTTAAAGACTCCTGGCTTATTGACTACATATTTTGTTCCCAGATTATTGACTTGGCCGAGTTTCAAATCAACCGAGAAATCCCCAGAAGTCGTTCTATGTTCAACAAAGCTGCTGGATGCACCTATTGTATTAATGTTCTTCAATGCATCTTGTTCCAATTGAGTGAAATCCCAAGATGGGGTCTTCAAGTTCCAGTCCATAGAGAATATTTCAGTTCTTCACTTCTTTTCCACTTAAAAATGAACACCCTTTTCAGAGTTTGAATCACTTTTCTGATGACTTCATGAATGGATTATATTCAACTAAAGAACACAGAAATCTGAAGAAAGGATGAGATAAAGCTGTAAGAATCCCCAAGAAATTGGAAAGTTTTATTTACAACCAAGTCCACAAAATTGGTATGAATATCAAGTACCTTATGGCTGACAAGAAATGCATATAACAAGAACAGAGCCCACTAATCATACAGACAGCAACAATACAAGAATTGAAGCAACAGAATCTTTAAGGCAGTTATTTGCATCTTCCTTAAACCAAAAGCAAAAACATCACGTCAGTGGTGATTATGGCTCTTTGATCTTATCAAACTGAAAATATATCATCAGTGGAGTTGCAGTTCCAGATATTACTTCAAGTAGATTGGAGGATTTTGAAGACGTCAAAAGACTAAAATAAATAAACATCAAGTCATTGATGATTGTGGCTCTTTCCTTTTAGCAAACTTGAAACATATCAGTAGTAAAACTACAGTTGCAGATATAACTCCAAGTAGATTGGAGAGGAATTAGAAGAAGAAGTCACAAGACTAAAAAAAAATAATAAGTTGAGAGTTAAGAAAATGAAGGATGAGAGTACTTGCAGACTAGGGCAGCAGAACACAAATGGGGTTGCTATTTTACAACCATCCATTCACTGACAAGGATTCCACCAAACAATTAAAGTTTGTGGTCAAGGGGAAAAGCCAAAGGAGGAGGAGGAAAGCCCCCATAAAAAGCTAGGGTGTAGGTTACTCAAGAAGAATCACTTGTTGCACCTGTCTACAAGATGTCAATTTTAGCTAGGATTGAAGGTGGCTGTGATGCAAAAAAGTTGGAGAGAGCTTTTGTTGAAGGGAAGTGGGAAACTGCAACTCCATGAATAGCCCAAAAAGAGCCGCCAACTTTATTCTGAATTTACCTTATCTTCCTTTTCCTTTTTTTCTTTTTCTTATTTCTCTCCTTATTCTCATATTGGTTAGGGTTTGTTTAAAATTTGGAAGTTGGAGAAAGGTTGATATTAAAAGAGACAGCTATTTGTTGCTTTCAAACTTTCAGCAAACTAAGAAAATGAAGAAAGTTATACAAAAATGGATGCTGGTGAAGACAACCAGAGGAAGTGGGATAGGCCTACATTGTGTTGTGTTTCACATTTCTTGGCATATTTTCTTTTTTGGGGTTTCAAGCGAGTTACAAATTACAAGGAAAAACAGATAAATGTACATATACCAAAACCCTTTGAGACTAAAGAGAGACAAAACTCCCCACTTGAGTTTTCCTTTTCCTTTTCCTAAAAATTTTCTTTTGGGAATTTAAACTTAAGGGCTCATTAGAAACCCCCCACAAAAAAGAAAAACATGCAAATATTTTTTTGTTCATTTTTCAAGGGGAAAAGGAAAGCAAATGATTTTGCCCCAAAACTGGTGGTGAGCTGTCTGCCCCCACCCCTTTTGATGATTCTTATTCATAAATCTGTATGTGCATTGATTACTACTCGTCTATACAGCATAAACAAATCAAACATTTAGGGAAAAAGAAAAAAAGGATTTAGATTTTCATTGGCCCAGCTCTGAGTTGAAAGTTCAAGGAGAGACAAATGGTAATTGTATGGATTCACCTTCTCATTATTAAGTTGCTTGAAATCAAAGCTCTTCATCTTCATTGTGGGGCGGAATGATCCTCAGTTCAGCAGCATCAAAGAATGCCTGAAATGAAAATGGGGAATGCAATCGCAACGTAAAATCAAAACTGAAAGAGAATAAAGAGGAAATAAAAATGGGTTGTCTGTGTTAAAGATGGAAAATCAGTGAGTAAAAAACACAGAGAAGAGAAGGATTGAAAAGATGGGAGAACCCCAACCACCAAAAAGGGGAAGTAAAGGAAGGTTTAAATGCCAATGTCAGATGAGCTGACCCATTTGAGCTTCACTGACCACTGTCGCCTCTCTCCCTCTCTCTCTCTCTCTCTTTTTTTTCTTTTTGCAACCACCAAATAATGTTCCAAATTGGTATAATATTTCCACAACCATATAAACTTTTGTCGGCACCTCTTTCCTTTTGTTAACATTCCTATTTATAAACGACATGTTTTGAAAGCAACTCTATTAAGATGGTATCAGATGAAGTTATTTAAGATATTCTTTCTTCAAACGTTATTATTCACTCCCCAAACTTTTGGATTAATTGTTGACTTAAATTATTATTATTATTATTTTTAAAAAATTCAAATTCTAAACCAAGTTTTAGGCTATAGATAAAAAAGAAAGAACCAAATGCAAATCAATTGAATCCTTCATAATCTAAGTAAGTTTTGAAAAACTAAAAAATATGTTTTTTTTAAGGTCTTTGACAATAATTTTGGCTCTATTCAATAAT
Source organism: Benincasa hispida (assembly GCF_027475165.1). Taxonomy (NCBI): domain Eukaryota; kingdom Viridiplantae; phylum Streptophyta; class Magnoliopsida; order Cucurbitales; family Cucurbitaceae; genus Benincasa; species Benincasa hispida. Next base: position 13,102,982 of record NC_143479.1, read on the forward strand.
AATTTAAGTTTTAGTTTTTTATTTTTTCAAAATTAAGCCTATAAACATCACTTTTATATATTGATTTGTACTTGTTTACATTTTACGAGTATTTTCAAATTAAAATTCAAGCCAAAATTTGAAAACTAAAAAAAAAGTTTCAAAGGTTTTTTTTTTTTTTTTTTTTTTTGGAATTTGGTTAAGAGTTTAAATATTTACCCATAATATTTAAAACCAAGATTAATAAATTGTACGAAACAAACACAATTTTAAAAAACACTGGACGAGACATATTCTTTTTTATTTTATGTTTTTAAATTTTCTATTTGTTTATTTTCAATTTTCTTACTATAGTTTATACATTTTCTTAACCTTTGAATTATTAATCAAGTTTCAAAAATAAAAACTATGTTTTTTTTTTTTTTTTTTCAGCTTTTAGAACTTGTCTTGATTTTTAAAAATATTGGCGTAAAGTAAATAACAAAGGAAAAAAAATTATAGGTAAGAGTAGTGTTTATAAGTTTAATTTTAAAAAATTAATAACAAAAAATCAAATAATTATCAAATATGGTTTAAAAACTTGTTTTTTTACAAAAAATTTAACTATAAATTTAAATGTTTATTTAGAAAAATATGAAAAACTATGGTAAATAAATGGAAAAAAAACAACCCCACATCTTTTAAAAATGAAAATGATCGAATAATTATCAAACAAGACGGTATTAAGAGTTTATGTTTATTTTTTTTAATATTTATTTATTTTGTCATTGTCACCTACTATTATATACATAAAAGAATATATGTGTGCATCCTAATTGAAATATTTAACTCTCGTTGTCACTTGTCTGATATGCACAACTCTTGGGAACTTTGAATGAAATTTAAAAGTGTGATTTTTTCTTTTTTTCATTTAATTATTTGTCACGGGGAATAGGAATAAAAAAGAAATGGAATGATAGTGAAAAAGTTGAAAATGTGGAGGCCAATTTGTAATGACACACAGAATAACAATAAACAAATCATGAAACAAAAGGACAAATGAAACAAAACGATCAGAGTTAGAGTTAGAGTTAGAGTTAGAGATGTATTGCATTTTCGTTTTTTAAATTATACCAGATGTTTACAATCTCTTCCATTCAAACTTTATTAAAGGAATAATTATGTGGTCACATATTTTTAATAAATTAATATCATTATTCAAATTGAGTCAAGGCACGTGACTCTAAGCCAACCATAAAATTCCAAAATCTCTCATTAATCTTCATTCTCCCAATGTTGTTAACTGTTCTCTAAATGTAAATATTTTAACGCTTACTTGTGCACTGCCTTACCTCCCTCTTAAGGTAACTCTCAAATAATTAAAATATTTAAACATGTTTTGGTCTCAATATCAAAGTTTCCATCCATGAGTATTTATAAATTTAAAGTGTACATATTGGCCAATTTTCAATCACATTTTTATTAAAAGCTTAGTCTAATTAGTCATTCAATGATTAAAATATCGTATGTTGACTGTATCATTTAGTTTTTAAAATAGTATTTTAGGACTAGTAATTACAATCAAAGGGTAGTAAACTATAGACTCTTGTTAATGACATTGAACTGGATTTAAATTTTGTTATATTTGTAAATATTTTGGAATTTGGCGATGAGGAGAGCCTGTATAGTTGGCCCATGATTTTTTAAAGCATCGTGGAAATAATTAAAATAAAGAAAAAAGAAAAAAAAAAAAAGTAGTGGAGAGGGAAGGGGATGCCCGGTGGTGGTGTGGTGGGGGAATAAATAATAATGAATATTGCAGTCACTTTCTTTCAAATACTTTGAAAAGAAAAGAATGAGTAATGATTAATGATGGTTTGTCAAAGCTAAAGTTGAAGATATTCTTAAAATCCTTTATTCAATTTCATTTATTAGGGTTAATTGGAAAGATAAAACAGTTTTAAAGGAAAAAAAAAAAAAAAGAAAAGAAGAAAGGGGTAGTTTGGAAAAAAAATATTAGAGAAATGTGGTTATTTTTTTTTTATTTTTTGTTTGTTTGTTTATGGTGTGTCTCTTGAGGAGATTAATTAGGAACGATTATTCAGGGCTTTTTATGATTCAGCACTCACTTTTTATTTTATTTATTTGTTTGTAATCTTCCATTATCCTAACTCTTCTTCCTTTCCTTTCCATTTGTTCCCTTTTCAATTTAATTCATTTCTTTTAAAGCTTAAACTAACTTTTTTTTTTTATTGGAATTGCATAATATTATTTTTTTTAAAAAAATATATTTTTATCCATAAATTTTGAATCTAACCTCTATTTAGTCCCTAAGTTTTAAAATTTTGTATTTTTAGTCATTCAATCTTGAGCTCTAAGTTTTAGAGTGTTAGGATAATTTTATCATTGAGATTTGAATTTTACTTCAATTTGGTCTCTAAGTTTCAACAAACTTTTAACCCTGATTTTCTCACTAAATATTCACTTTCTATTTTTGACATACATGTCGATAAATTAATTTAAAATAATTATATATAGGGTGAAATTTTAAATTTAATTTCAATGGTTATGAAAAATATAACTTAAAATTAACTATATTTATTTTAAATAAATTAATAGACATCAATATTAAAGATGGAATGTGATTGAAAATTGAAGTTAAAAGTGTAGGTCTTGAAACCCAATAGACCAAATTAAAACAAAAACTCAATAGTGTTTGCCCCATAAAAAAGGCATTTTCCCATTAAAAAAATAACCTTCAACGATGTTAACTGTGTGACAAACCCTAAACCTTAAAACAGTAAAGGGACGTTTGGGGCAAAGAGTTGGTTATTATAGTCTTAGGTTATTATAGTTGGATTATAATAGTTTGTGTTTGGGTATGAGTATAGATTATCTTAGTTTGAGTTATAATAGTATGTGTTCAAGGTGTAAACTTTTTTAATTTGAGAAGAAAATAGTAAACACCGTAGCAATGAATAAAAAAATGATGAATATAAAATAGTAAATACTATAGCAAATGATGGTTTTGAATTAATTTGATTGTAGCTAATTGAGGAATACAAAATAGTATTTGTTGTAGCAAGTGATGGTAATTATAATCTTAGGGTAATCTTCACCCAAACACACCCTAAATGATATAGAGGATGATGTGCAAACACGCGTTGAGCAATATTATAGTTTCTATCAAAATTATCAAGATCGTGGATTATTTGCTCCAAGGTCATTTTTTGGTAAAGACATGTAGATTTTATAATAAACAATTTATAATTTTTTTGTATGCAAATATCTCATGTCGTTTAATTTTATAATTAATTACCAATAATTGATATTACTTGGTAATTATTTTTTCATTTCTTTTGTAAATGGTCTCACATCAACATTTACATAACTATTTACAAGATACATCTAAATGTTGTCTTACTTTAGAGAAATGAAGGTCCTCAGGTTTCAAGATTTACACATTTAACTTCAATTTTTCATTTGAAATAAATATAATATAATTAATTTTTCATCACCATTGAAATTAATTTTAAAATCTCACTTCATATGTAATTATTTTAAATTAATTAATTGACAATCATGTCAAAGACTATTATTTAGTGAAAAAATAGAGGTTAGAAGCATAAATCATGAAACTTAGAGACCAAATTGAAGCAAAATTCAAATCTCGAAGGTAAAATAAGACCTAGAGCTCAAAATTGGATGACTAAAAATAAAAAATTTTAAAATTTAGAGACCAAATAAAAATTAGATCCAAAATTTATGGATAAAAAGGTATTTTAATTTTTTTTAAAACAAACAATATTATGCAATTTCAATACTAAAAATTAGTTAGTTTAAACTTGAAAGGAATGAAATTAAATTAAAACACCATCAGATATCCATCTCTAACAATTAGGTTTGAAACCAATATGAAAATCTGCTTTCACAATTATGTGAAGTTTTGGCGAAGTCTTCCTATTTTACAACACGTTATCATCACAAACTTCTTTCATTTTCTCCCGTTGAAGGTAGGTTTTAAAGGTATGCCCTTTTTTTCTCTTCATTATAATTAATAAATTAAATGTTATTTTGCATATTTGGTACATATTAAATTTCTAATATGAATACAATTTTTTGTGATAGTGTTGTCATGACAAACCTTACAAAATTAAAATTCGCAGCCCTTGACATTAATGGAAATAATATTATTTGTCATGGGTGCTCGATGCCAAAATCTACTTGGATGCTATGGACCTTGGTATCACACTCCCTCCCGAGCTCACCTCTAGAACCCAAAAGAAGGCATGAGGACAACATATACCACCCTTGAGTGATATCTATTGCCCAACTCTTCTAGCTTGCTTTAAAACAATAAACTTGCAACGATATTTAAGAAAACAATTGGAAGCGGAACTTTATTTTAGAAATTAGTTTATACAAGTTAGATAAATTTTACAACATTAGTCCTGCCCCAATTACAACTAATCTAGTAACATTTTAATTCGTGCAGACCTCGATTTCTCGTAGCAACTTGGACTCTTTTGCTAACTACAAGAAAAACATAAGAGAAAAACATGAGCTTTAAGCCCAGTGATTGGTAACAACTTAGCAAGTTTCTTTCAACTCATAAAAATAAAAACATAACATAATATAAGGTCAACACTCAAACCTCAGTCTTGAACGAGTCTGTTCTCAACCCTACCTACACACACGGTAGATAGTTAAAAGTTAAAACTAATACTCAACATAATCGTTTTATCTTCTACGTGCACATAGATTCCCCTCTTATGGGCTTAGAAGCTAGGCCCGTCGGTCTTCTGACCATTTCATGTGAGGTTACTTCCACAGGCTCAGGAACTAGGCCTAGTAGCCCCCTGACCATCCTGTGAGATTCTGCCTCAAACTCAGGAACTAGGTCCGTTGATCCTTTGACCATTCCGGCCACATATTCTTATTCTCGTTCTGACTACTCATTCACCACAATAGCTTATAGTCTAAAAGATATGCTAAAAATATTAAAAGAATACCACTCACCATTGTTTTACAGGAACCTTTCTCTCTTTGTAAGTTCTCTGGTTTCTCTTGGTTCCCTCTTTGTACCCTAGTTTCTAGATTCATTTTGAAGCTCAGATTACTCATTATTCCAGACCTTATTTTGTGACTTCCTTCTACAAACTTGTTTAAAAATGTCTTAACTTACCTTAAAATTTAGGCTTCAAATTCTAACTCAAGAGCTTAGGAGCTCAAGATTACTCCACCTCGCTCGACTGTCACAAATTCTGTGAACTCTTCTCGGTTTCCTTCAATTCTAACAAATCTTCTCTTAGCATTTTCTCATAGAAGCCCTCATACATAAACTACACTTAATTTATGAGATTTTTGGCATAAAAATCACCTGATTTGCACGCATAATTTGAGAGAACTTCTTGTTTGAACTTGGTGTTACAATATACCCTCAATGCCCGGACAACACTTGCAACTTCTGTCTTCTTGATCAACACATGGTCTTGCTATCAATGCATGCTCTTCATGATCAACACAAGGCCTTCTCCAAACTTGCTCTCAATTACTCTTCCTAACATCTTTTGAAGGGAATTTGTGTTATGAGCTGAAGTGAAACCTTGGGGGTGATATTTATAGGCCTTTAGGAGACCATCCTTATTATCCCCTCAAGCTCAAAACACATAACACTTGTATTGCATGAAAACCTAAGTGTCAACTCCATGCAATACCCAACACTTACACTTTCCACCTTCTACTAGCATGGATTTGAGTTTTCTTCCCCATATGTTGTCCAATGCAGAGGTCATTCTTTCATGTCCTAATATGCTCATACCTCATCCTAACTTAAGCTTAAACTTCACTTGGTTTAGCCACTTGTCTCGATGCTAGCCTTAATCTCCAAGTTTCCTCAACTCATCGCATACTCTTCTTCTTGGTTGCATAGCATCTCTTGAACACATCCCCTTTGTCAACGCATAGCTTCTTTGAACGCCTAACCTCACTTGGACTCAGCCTTTGCCATGAACCACCTCGTGTTTAACTAACTTGTCAAGACCAACGCAGAATCCAATGGATGCATTCTCCTTCCAATGCTTAGCCTCATGGTTGGTGCATATTTCATTGGCCAACCCATACCCTTGCGCCTATTACGCCCAACACTCACCTTAGCTAGCTCATGAGTGGCAACGCTTACACAAGCCCCTTGCTTAAGGCCTTTTGCTACATGTATCAACCTAGCCTCATTGCATAGTTCCCAGCCGCTTGCCTCACACATGCCTAGCGCCCCCGCGCTCAGTGCCTTGCGCCTACACTCATGCAACCCCTTGCGTGCAACCGAGCGTTCACCCACACAATGCCTTGCATCAACTTGCCTGCGCGCATGCGTCCACTAGCACTTTGCCTAGACGTTCAAGCTATTGCATGTAGAGCCACATAGCCTTTTGCGTCATTGTCTATGTGCGCGTCCATGCCCTATCAATGCATAGGCCAATGCTCACCGCATGGAATCCTCTCGGCCTTGCTAACTTGTGCGCATCTAGCCCCCATTAACGTATACCTTGTGCCAGAACTCATGCCAATGCACAACAGCCCCCTCGCCGAATGCTTTGGCTAGCGTCCTCACGTCAATGCATGGTCTCTCAATGCTCAATCCTTGCCTTGCCGAGCATAACACCCCAACGCTTGGTGTCAAGCTTTAGCCATACACCAATGCATAGTGACTTCACGCGTCCAACTTTGACACCTTGTCTCGCAGACCATCACCTATGGTCATGACATTGCCTAAGAGCATCCTTACATCCATACTCGGTCAACACTTAGCCATCAAATGGACTTGTGTAATGACAGAACCTGAAACTGACGTCGTTAATAAGCTTCAAACTTGATCAAAAGAAAATTTGTATACACCGAACTACTCCTATTACTACTAAAGCATAACAACAGTGGTAATTGAAGGGTCGTACTGAAGGGAATCTCAATATGAGGAGATCTTTGAGTAGAAACGGATCGTCTAAATTCCATTTCGATTGAAACATAAATTTACAGTAAACGCAGATAGATTATGCAGACTAAGTAAATTACAACATGCTTTTCAAATAAGATACATAGTTTTGAGATTATACCTTTGAAGAACTCTTCTTTGCGTAAGTCTCCTTGAACTATCATGAATTCCTCGAACACACAACAACAAGATCTTGAAGAGCTTCTTCAAGTAAATCACGAACCAAATGGGAAGAGAACACTACCACTCGGATTCCTTGGTATGCTCAGGGTGAGAGCTCAAGAGTGGTGAGCTCTGACTATTTTGGTTAAGAGGAGTTTGAAGGAGGAAGACGATTGAAGAAGAAGTACTATCGCATAGGAACTACTTCAATCGTTTAGGCTATAGCATAGACAAAGAGCATATCGTGTATGCTCTGTGTTTTATCGTATAGACTATCGCATAGTCTATTCTTGCGTTCGATTCTCTTGGAAGAAAAGAAAAAACAAATTTGCATTTTATTCCAATTGCCATGAAATTGCATAACCACTCAATAAAGTAGTTTTTGAGAAAAAAGATTATTATTCAAAATAATAAATAATACAAATAAATATAATAACCAACTTATCATATTATATTTATAACCTATAGTTTTAATATTGCATCACAAACAATATAAACTATAGTTATTTTTCTCTATTTTATGGCATATTAAATTAATAATGATTTGAATCTCATTCAAATATATATTCCTCCAATTAATGTATCAAATACATTATATCAATTATATCATATATAATTAAATTCCCTCTTATTAATTTGAACAATTCAAATTAACCCAAAAAATGATTCTCAACAAAATCCTTTTAAGCTACCAAGGGAACCTTATGAACTTATAGCTTGAAGCTCAAACGATACGTGAATAATTAATTAAACTCTTTAATTACATCATCCACCATCCATTAACTATCGGGCACTTCACTAAAGACCGATAGTTGCACTATTCGCACTACAGATATATTTCTGTGTCCATTGGATATAACCAATCAACAGTGCGATAACCCTTCACAAATTGCTCATAAGTATAGCTGGGCCAAAATACTGTTTTGCCCTGTAGTTACATCTTACTTCTTAAGTACCACTGATTCCTCTAATGAACAATAAATCATAGTCCTACTATGACCAAGTCCTCTCGGGCTAAGAGAGGGTGTGACCACTATGTTTAAGACCCAGAATCAGCCTTTAAGGGAGCAATTTATCTACTTACCCCTGCATCGGGGAAGGAGTGAATTCTGCCTTGTTTAGCTGAGTTCCCAGCTCCCCAATCAGACGAATCCCCAAAATTGTAGGCTTGTTGAGTTGGCAATCTGGCCACTCTCACTCATACAAATCAAAGGATCGCCTTCATGAGCAAGAGTTCACAACTCACTCTGGATTCAAGTCATGTCACCTATGGTCATCCTAGTGAAATGTAAGTATCTATTATTAACGATGTTATATAAAGAGACTAATCATTTCGTGGTCTGGTCTTATACAAACTCTTTGCATATTATACCCCCGCTCGCATGTCTCCACATGAATGATCAGGATCAGATCATTTGTGGCACTTTACAACATTTGTAACACCTATAAAACGGGCCATATCTGTATTATCACCAAGATAAGGTACCCAACCTTATCCATCTACTATAGACCATTTAGGTTATCATTTAAACATGATCCACCTGTATGTCTCTACATACTTGTTTAAATTTACATAAAATAACCTCGGATTTAGTTTATTGGATTGAGTATATGCTTATAAAATAACACTTATTTTATTAATAACGATATGTTTATATAGAGTTTACAAACTACGAGATTACAAGGATATTTAGGACACCATTCCCATCAATCTCCCACTTGTTGTAAAGCATAGGGAGACTAATGTACAATACAAAAAAAGTACAAAATACAACAAACTAGGGCATACACTATAATCCAGTAACATCTCCCACTTGCCCTAGACAATGGGTCGCATATCCCGTAGACCCAGACTTTCTAGATGACCTTCGAACACTTAAGCCGTGAGAGCCTTTGTAAACGGATCAGCAACGTTGTGCTTCAACATGATCTTCATGACAATCACGTCACCTCGATGCACAATCTCTCAGATCAAATGATATTTTCGTTCTATGTGCTTGCCTCTTCGGTGACTCCTAGGTTCCTTAGAATTTGCTACAACACTACTATTATCACAATAAAGTGTGATAGGAAAGACATATTTGGAACGACTTCCAAATCAGTTAGGAACTTCTTAAGCCAAACAACCTCTTTAACAGCTTTACAAGCAACTACGTATTCAGCTTCCTTAGTGGAGTCCATGATGCATCCTTGCTTGATGCTTCGCCATACTATAGTTCCTCCATTTAAAGTGAACATTGACCCTGATGTGGATTTCCAAGAATCCCTATCAGTCTGAAAGTTAGAGTTTGTATCCTGTAAGGATCAAATCCTTATCTCCATACACGAGCATATAGTTCCTCGTTCTCCAAAGATACTTGAGGATAGTTTTGACTGCCGACAAGTGATCTAATCCTGGATTAGACTGATATCCATTGACAATCCCTACTGCATAGCAAATGTCAGGTCTAGTACACAACATTGCATACATAAGGCTATCAATAGCTGATACATAGGGAATTTGTCTCATTTCCTCAACCTCTTGAGGAGTCTTAAGACATTGTTCCTTAGACAAAACAATTCATAAACTCTTCTTGGAATTGTACATCGAGTATCTGACAAGTATCTTGTCAATATACAATGCCTGAGACAAGGCCAACCTTTTGTTCTTATGATCCCTTATGATCTAGATCCCTAGAATAAACTGTGCCTCTCACAAATCTTTCATTTGGAATTAGGCGGCTAGCCATTTCTTAACATCAATTAGAAAACCTACGTCATTCTTAATGAGTAGGATATCATCCACATACAACACGAGGAAAGCTACTGAGCTATTGATGATTTTCTTGTAAACATAAGGCTCATCAACATTCTGATCAAAGCCATAAGAATTGATTGCAGTATCAAATCTTATATTCCAAGATCGAGATGCTTGTTTCAGTACAGAAATGGACCGATTAAGCTTGCAAACCTTTTGCTATTGATCTTGTTCAATGAATCCTTCTAGTTGAACCATGTAGATGGTCTCCTTAAGATTAACATTCAAAGAGTCAGTCTTGACGTCTATTTTCTATATCTCATTGTTATAATATGTGGCCGTGGACAAGAGAATCCTAATAGACTTTAACATGACAACAGGTGAGAAAGTTTCTTCATAGTCCACTCCCTCAACCTGGGTTTGCCACAAGTTTAGCTTTAAAGGTATATACCTTTCCATCTACACCTCTTTTCCTCTTGTAGATCCATTTAAAACCTATAGGTTTTACCCCATCAGGTTGATCTACAAGCTCTCAGAGAGAATTGAAATACATAGACTCCATTTCTAGATTCATGGCTTTAATCCATTCATCTTTGTCAACATCTTCCATTGCTTGTTTATAAGACAATGGATCCTCAACTCCATCATCAGATATGATGTTTTGGGCTTTTGTTAAACCCATGTAGCGTATAGATGGGTTCACAACCCTCCTACTACGTCGAGGCAATCTCAACTCTTGAGATGGATGACTAAATGAACTGACATCAACAACTCTTGTTGATCTATCAGCCTGTTCAACAACTCTTGTTGAAGTCTCAACAGTCTCATTAGAAATCTCATTTAAAAAAAGTTTACTTCGTGGTTTATGATCCCTCATGTGGTCTTCTTCAAAGAAGGCAGGTTTGTCGATACAAACATTTTATTCTCACTTGGATCATAGAAGTATCCACCTCTGGTTTCTTTGGGCTAACCTACAAATAGGCACATTTTTTTAATGAGGTTCCAACTTTTGGAGTTTGCTCTAAGCACATGGGCTGGAAATCCTCAAATCTTGAAGTGGCGTAAACTACCTTTACGACCTCTCCATGGCTCAAAAGGTGTTTCAGAAACACTCTTTGAGGGAACATTGTTCAAAAGATAAACTGTCGTCTCTACTGCATATCCCAAAAATAAGTTTGAAAGATGAGCATAACTCATCATAGATCGAACCATGTCTAACAGGCTTCTATTTCTCCTTTCTGATACACCATTTTGCTGAGGTGTACCTAGGGCTAAGAGTTAGGACGTGATTCCATGTTCTATCTTATAGTTCTGGAATCTTAAGTCCATATACTCTCTACCATGATCATATCGTAGTGTTTTTATCTTCTTATCTAACAAGTTTTCAACTTCAGTCTTATACTCCGTGAACTTTTCAAGAGCTTCAAACTTATGTTGCATTAGGTATAAATACCCAAATCTAGAATAATCATCTATGAAAGAGATGAAATATTCATACTCACCTCATGCTCTTACATTTATCGAATCACAGAGGTCTGAATGTATAAGCTCCAAGTTTTCTTGGCTCTATAACCTTTTCCAGTAAAAGGTCGTTTGGTCATTGTGCCCTCAAGGCATGATTCACATATTGGTAAAGAGTTTTCTTCTGAACCATTTAGAAGTCCACTTTTCACCAACTTCTCAATCCTATTGAGATTGATATGACCTAACCTTAGATGCCAAAGATGGGCATTTTCTTTAGGAGAAATTCTTGGCCTTTTTATAGTTGTTGTTGTTTTGAACATTTCAGTATTGAGCACGACTTTTATGACTAATGGTCTTAGTATATACAAGTTATCTTCCATTGAACCAAAATCTATCTCCAATCCATTCTAAAAAACAAACACTTTATTCGAAGAGAATGAAATGGAATAATTTTGTTTAATCAAACAAGAAACAAAAATTAGGTTTCTCTTGATATGAGAAGCTACATATACATTATCCAATAACAGATATCGTTTCTAGTCCAAAAATAACTTAAGCCTACCTATAGCAACAACTGAAACGGCTTCACCAGTACTGACTCTAAGAGTCATCTCTCTAGCTTCCAACTGTTTCCAGGAACTCAATCCTTGATGGGAAGAACACACTGAAGGAAATTGAACACGAGGATTTCCATGAGCATTGGAACGATCTTACCAAATTTGAATCGTATATAAACTTTACAATTACAATCACAAACGAAAACATACGGTTATGCGAAATATAGAAATTACAACATGCTATACTAAAGATCAAGGAAAAGAATCAACATACTTTTGTAGACTCATCTTCAAGTTCCTTGATCACGAATGCTCGATAACAGCAACATAACAACACACAAATGCTTGTCCAATACGACCGCTACACTACACGAACATTGCACACTCAAATTAAGAGATCGCCAAGGTCAGAACACCTTGAACACCACGAACGACCTCCATAGAACCTCGATAGTGTCAAGTTGAGTATGACACCACCAAGAAGGTTATGTTGGTATTCTCGATGTGAGAATCCAGAGGGTGGGCTCTGTGTGGACTTGGTTTGAGGCAAAAAACGGGAGGAATCACAATCGTGTAAATGATTGAGCAAGTGGGAGATGGAACAACCTATCATATAGGTCGATGCCCAATCATTTAAGAAAAGCTATGTAATCGTTTAGCTCATTGCTTAGCTAAGGTCTATCGTGTAAGAACACTCCATGATCGTTTAGCTAACTCCAAGCTGTCGCTTAGTAAATCTAATTTACTTGACAACTATCCGTGAGTATTTTTCGAGATTGGAAATCTCAAAACAACTTCTTACTTTTTCTTACTAAAATTAGGAAAACATTTTTCCTTTTATCTCACAGTTGCCATGAAACCACCAATAATCCCCTACTCAATTGTTTATTAGAGAAAAATAGATAATTATCCAATAATTAATATTGTTATAAATATAAATGATAACTAACTTACCATAATATATTTATAACCTATAGTTTTAATATTTCATCTCATGAAACATAAAACCATAGCTCTTTTTCTATTCCATGGCACTTAGTGTAAATCTCATTTACATTAATCTTCCACTAGATGTATCTCATACATCATACCGATCATATCATATATAATCGAATTACCTCTTGTCAATTTGAACATTTCAAATCAGCACTAAGAACTGATCCTCAACTTGAATCCATTGAGCTACCAAGGGGACCTTATAGACCTGTAGCTCGAAGTTCCAATGATACGTGAATAAGTGACTATCCGTTAACTGCCAGGCACTCCATTAAAAATCGATAGCTGAACTTTTTGTACCACAGATATATTATGTGTCCATCTTAACCAATCAATAGTGCAACAACCCTTCGCAGATTGCTTGTAAGTACAGCTCGGCCAATAACCGTTATGCCCCTGTAGTTATATCTAACTCCTTAAGTACCATTGAATCCTCTAATGAACATAAATCATAGTCCTACTATGACTGAGTTCTCTCTTCCAAAGAGAAGAGGTGGCCACTATGTTCAAGCCCCGGAATCAGCCCTTAAGGGAGCAATCTATCTACTTACCCCTGCTTTGGGAAAGGAGTGAATTCCATCATGTGTAAGTGAGTTCCCCAGCTCCCAGATCAGACAAGTCCCCAAAAAGGTAGGCATGTTGAGTTGGAAATCTGGCCACTCTAACCCATACTAATCAAAGGATCGCCTCAAAGGTAGAAGTTCCTAAAACACTCAGGATTGAGGTCGTGTTACCTATGGTCGTTTAGGTGTGATGTAAATCTCCAGTATCGACGACATTATATACAGAGTCTAGTCATCTTGTGGTCTAGTCTTATACAAACTCTTTGTATAGGACACCCCCCTTACATGACTCCACATGAATGGCTAGGATCTACCATCTATAGTAGTTTACAACACTTGCAAACCTCTACAAAGCGGGCCGTATCCGTAGTATCACCAAGGTCAGATATCCCATCTTAATCCTTATACTATAGACCTATTTAGGTTAATCACTTAAACGCATGATCCACTTGTATATAACATTTACATGCTTAAGTTTACATAGGATAACTGTGGAGCTTTGTTAAATGCTAGAATGAAATAACAGTTATTTTATTCATAAAAACAATGTGTATAATTACAAACAACGAGACTCTGGGAGAATTATAACACCATTCCCAACAATCTCCCACTTGTCCTAATGTCTCTCACTTGTCCCACTTGCCCTATACAAGGTGTCGCATGTCCCGTAGACCTAGACTCTTCAGGTGACCCTTGAACACTTTAGCCGTGAAAGCCTTTGTAAAGGGATCAACAACATTGTGCTTCGACGCGATATTCGTGACTATCACATCACGATGATGCACAATCTCCCTGATGAAATGGTATTTTCGCTCTATATACTTGCCCTGATGATGACTCCGAGGCTCATTTGAATTTGCCACAGTGTTGTTATCACAATACAGAGTGATAGGCAAATCCATATTTGGAACAACTTCCAAATCTGAAAGGAGTTTCCTCAGCCAAACAACTTTCTTAGTTGCTTCACAAGCGGCTATATATTTGGCTTCCATAGTGGAGTCCACGATCCATCCTTGCTTAATGCTTCGTCACACTACAACCCCTCCATTCAGAGTGAAAACTGACCCCGATGTTGATTTGCGAGAATCTCTATCAGTCTGAAAGTCAAAGTCCGTGTATCCTGTAAGGATCAGATTCTTAGCTTCATACATGAGCATGTAATCCCTCGTTCTCCGAAGATATTTAAAGATCGTCTTGACCACCATCCAGTGATCAAATCCTGGATTGGACTGATACCGATTAACAATCCCTATTGCATAGAAAATGTTGGGTCTGGTACACAACATTATATACATTAAGCTTCCTACAGCTGAAGCATACGGAATCCGTCTCATCTTCTCAACTTCTTGAGGTGTCTTAGGACATTAATCCTTCGACAAAACGATTCCATGCCTGAAGGGTAATAAACCCCTTTTGGAATCTTGCATCCTGTACCTGATCAACATTTGATCGATGTACGATGCCTGAGACAGGGATAACCATTTGTTCTTACAATTCTGAATGATCTGGATGCCTAGAACATACTGTGCCTCACCCAAATATTTCATTTAGAATTGGACAACTAGCCATTTCTTAATGTCAGTCAGATACCCTATGTCATTTCCAATGAGTAGGATATCATCCACATACAATACCAGAAAAGCTACTGAGCTGTTGATGATTTTCTTGTAGACACAAGGCTCATCAACGTTCTGATCAAAGCCAAACGACTTGACCGTAGTGTCAAATCTAATGTTCCATGATCTAGATGCTTGTTTTAGCCCCATAAATGAACTTATTAAGCTTGCAAACTTTTTACTCTTAATATGGAACTATGAACCCCTCTGGTTGAGTCATATAGATAGTCTCCTCAAGATTACCATTAAGGAAGGCAGTCTTGACGTCCATTTTCCATACTTCATAATCATAGAATGTGGCTATGGACAAGACTATCCTAATAGACTTGAGCATGATAACAGGTGAGAAAGTTTCCTCAAAGTCAACTCCCTCGACCTGGGTATAACCTTTTGCCACGAGAAAGGTTTGCACCTTTCCATCTAGATCTCTCTTTTGCTTATAGATCCACATACATCTAATAGGTCTTACCCCATCAGGTGGATCAATAAGTCTTAGATGTTATTGAAGTACATAGACTCCATTTTATGGTTCATGGCATTAATCCATTCATCTTTGTCAACATCCTCCATTGCTTTCTTAAAAGACAATGGATTCTCGACCCCATCATTCGAAATGATGTTTTGGGCTTCAGTCAAACCCATGTAGCGATCTGGTGGGTTCATAACCCTCCCACTACGTCGAGGCAATCTTAGCTCTTGAGCTGGTTGACTAGATGGTCCGACCTTAACAACTCTTATTGATCTGTCGGCCTGTTTAACAACTCTCATTAAACTCTTAGTAGTCTCAGTCTCACTAGAAATCTCACGTAAAACGAGCTTACTCCATGGCTTATGATCCCGAATGTGGTCTTCTTCCAAGAAGATAGCATTTGTAGAAACAAACACTTTGTTCTCACTTAGATCATAGAAGTATCCACCTCTCATTTCCTTGGGGTAACCTACAAAGAGGCAAACCTTCGAATGCGGTTCCATCTTCTTTAGGTTAGTCACTAGCACATGTGTCGGACAACCCAAAATCCTAAAGTGGTGTAAACTATCTTTACAACCTCTCCACAACTCAAAAGGTATTTCAGAAACACTTTTCGATAGAACATTGTTCAGGATATAGAATGCAATCTCCACTGCAAAACCCCCAAAACGAGTCTGGAAGATGAACATGACTCATCATAGACTAAACCATGTCCAACAAGGTTCTGTTTCTCATTTCTGATACACCATTCTGCTGAAGTGTACCAGGGGTCGAGAGTTGGGACGCAATCCCATGTTCTATCATATAGTCCATATACTCTCCACCATGATCAGATCGTAGTGTTTTTATCTTCTTACCTAATAAGTTTTCAACTTCAACCTTATACTCCTTGAATTTGTCAAGGGCTTTAAACTTACGTTGCATTAGGTAGAAATACCCAAATCTTGAATAATCATTTATGAAAGAGTGAAATATTCATACCCACCTCGAGCTCTAACATTCATCGGACCATAGAGGTATGAATGTACAAGCTCCAAGACTTCCTTGGCTCTGTAACCTTTTCCAGTAAAAGGGAGTTTGGTCATCTTGCCTTCGAGGCATGATTTACATACCGACAATAAGTTTTCTTCTAAACTCTTTAGAAGTCCACTTTTCACCAACTTCTCAATCCTATTGAGGTTGATGTGACCTAATTTTAAATGCCAAAGATGGGTGTTTTCCTTAGGAGAAACCTTTGGTCTTTTAACTGTTGTTCCCGTACTGAACATTTTAGTGTTAAACAAGGATTTTATGACTAATGGCCTTAGTACATATAAGTTAGTACATATAAGTTACTTTCCATTGAACCATAACCAATCTCCGTTCCATTCTTGAAAACAAACACTTTATTCTCAGAAAAAGAGACGGTATACCCTTATTCAATGATACAAGAAACTGAGATTAAGTTCCTCTTAATATGAGGAACTACGAAAACATTATCCAGTAACAGATAACATTTCTTGTCAACAAATAACTTCAGTCTGCCTACAACAACAGCTGAAACAACCTCACCAATACCGACTTATAGAGTCATCTCTCCCTGTGGCAACGTTTGCCAGGAACTGAATCCTCGGTCAGAGGAACTGACATGGTTGGTAGCACCCAAATCAAGAATCCAAGCAAAGTCATTATTCTCTACCAAACACATCTCCAAGACCAATAAATTAGATTTACTGTCTTTCCTCCTCTTTTAGAGAGTAGTGGGATTAGTGTCAGAACAACTAACACTACTGTTTTTGTCATCCATCCCTTTGTGCTCAACAAGTAAGAACTGACGTTTAAAAATATCTTGCAACGAGTCCATTATCTCACATGCAATGACCATGTTCTCAACCCTTTTGGCCAAAACATCAGGTTGTTAGCCAAAATTTGAAGTCGAGTCAATGAATTAGCCTTCATCCACACCTCATATGCATTGTGAACACTTTGTAGTGCATCAAGGGTCGAGACTTGAGGACACTCCTCAACCATGACAAATTTGAGGTCGTTTGCCATGAAATACGTTTGACACGATTCTTTCCACTGTATGTATTCGGTCAGATTAAAAGCACTAAACGGAAATACTAACGAGTTGCTGAAAAGAAAATCACATTGACCTATGTTAGGTTTTAAGCAAATACCCGTTGTAAAACAAATAACATCCAATAAGATTTTAGCAAAACTAATATGAATCCCGTGTGACATCTAGTTTTGCAATGACGCTTCAAAGGTTTAGGACAAAAGCTGCCAAAGGAAGGTCAATTTTCCCTCATCTGAATCGAGAAGTTCTCAACCAGTCATTAATACCAGAACAACTCTTGCTCCTATAACGACTAGCCATCATTGATTTGGCCAAGAGATCATTAATTTACTTAACAATATCCCGTATTTGTGACCTGCCATTTTAGGCCCTAGAAATCTGCCCCAAGTAACCAATTTGAAGGGAAAAAATCAGATTGGGGCAAAACCTAAAGCGACCTTATCCATTTATGGAGTTCACTTTGATCTTGACCAACTGCACAAAACCCATCCAAAGGGGACGCTCCCAGGGTGCCACGAGGGAGTACAGAATGATCTCACGGTGTGACCCAATGACAGAGACCATAGGACGTGTTGACACACACCCTTCACCCACTTACTATAAACATTCTCTCTGTCCACCTTGATACTGACTCATGCAAACACCATCCGAAAGGGGATGCTCCGAGGGCACCATGAGGCCAAGCATGAATCTCACGGTGTGAACATTCAGGGAGAAACGTGAGTGGAATCATAGACATATCAAATACATCTCTTCCTCCCACTGAGTATTTTATAACCTAGGGTTTAGTTTACTTAGAAAAAACATGGCTAAGGATTTTAAATGATTTTTAGGTTTGCCCAAGAATAACTTTTACCTTGGATAGATAAACAACTTTTGATCATCATCCATTAAACTCTTTAATGGAGTATTTGATCAAATTGTCGCATGCTTGTAGAAAATCTATCTAATTCACCTTTCCAGGTAGGTTTCCAAGTAGGGGTATTCCGTTTCCGTCAGCTTAAGAACCCTAGCCTAGTCAGAACCCGCCTTAGACAAAAGGTCCCTTATAGATAGATTTAAAACAAATTTAATCTTTTATGCCAATCAATTTAATACTATTAAACCGATTTTAAATGATTAATGTAGGTTACTAAATTCTTTAGAACCATTTGAACTTAGGTATATCTCAATCCAATTTTAAAATCCTTTTAAAAAACATGGGTTCACCCTAAGTTCGTATGCAACTCTTTCTTATTGATTTTAGTTCTCATTTCCTTTATAACACTTATAAACGGAAACAACCAAAACCACAATGCTAAGCTAAGACATGCAAGGCATTCATAACGATTGTAAACAGCCTAAGTGTCATGCTCAATGCATTATTCATTCATTGTTACTTCTTTTATATAACACTTATACAAAACAGAAATGAAACAAGCATAACATGCTTCTATTCACCCTTAGACTGTAACACTTATAATAAAAGGATAATGCATGAGAATGCTCACTGCATGCAAAATATAACTCTTATATTTCATGATGCATGCGCATGCTTTCACGTAATTTCTTCATGCAATATTATAACATTTATAATACATGATACATGAATAATTGCACAACCTAAGGTGGGTTTTTAAACTATATGTCAAACACTTTATCATATAAACACCATACATCACATGTATAATAAACAAATGTTGATGAACCGGGTAGAATTGCCTAAAATCCACAAAAAATAAAGCTAACTATTACAAAACCAAGGAGTCTCTGGTTCAAACAGGCGAACCGGGTCTTGAACCGACTGGGTGAAGCAACGCGTCTTGAACCATCGTGCACCAAACTCCCCTCAATCGTCTACACAAAAGAACAAAAAATTTGCTCCATCATTTACCAAAACTCTCAAAGTTAAACAATCGTTTAGCAACGATAGAGTACCTTTTACTAAGCAATAAAGCCCGAGGTACACGATCGCCTAGCATGCTCCGCATAATGCCTTCCTTACACGATCGTCTAAACGACTATGATGCGGCAAAGCACCATTGCCTAAACAATCGCTTAGGTATCGTATACTGCGCGATCATCTAGGTAGTAACTAAGCGATGAAGCAAGCTAACTACACGATCGTCTAGCATGCGCCTTTTACTAAACGATGAACATCAAATGCTCACACTACGATCATCTACCTCCAACATCTATGCGATCGGTCAACCAATGCTACGCGATAGAGTAAACGATTTACCCCATCGTTTAGTAAACACTACACGATCGTATAGAAAAATTTGCACAATCACTTAGATAAATCCCAACGATCGTTTACCTTAGGCTACACGATACGACCAACTCTTGGTCTTCTTCCTTGCTGAGAATCACATCTTCATGCTTTGAAACTTCATCACGAACGACTCAACTAACTCAAACTGTTTAAATTACATACTCGATTACATGTTAATTACGCCAAAAAACATTGAGGCCCTTACAAATTATCACTTTGTAATTTAAGAAAGCTTTAAACAAAGGCAATTAAACCCATAAACATTCATAAACTCTATCCACAAATGCACTTAACAATTAAACACAAATGCAGAAAACCCACAAAGACTGTAAAAGAAGTTCAAAACAGAATTGAAATTTGGAATATCAGAACAACCTGGCTCTAATACCAATTGAAGGAAATCGAACACGAGGATTTCCATGAGCAGTGAAATGATCTTACCAAATTTGAATCGTATATGAACTTTACAATTACAATCACAAACGGAAACATACGGTTATTTGAAATACAGAAATTACAGCATACTATACTAAAGATCAAGGACAAGAATCAACAAACTTTTTTGTAGACTCATCTTCAAGTTCCTTGATCACGAACGCTCGATCATAGCAACACAGCAACACACGAATGCTAGTCCAATACGATCACTACACTACACAAACAACGCGCACTTGAACTAAGTGATCACCAAGGTCACGAACACCCAGAAGACCACGAACGACCTCCACAGAACCTCGACAGTGTCGAGTTGAGTATGACACCACCAAGAAGGTTACGTTGGTATTCTGGTGTGAGAATCTAGAGGGTGGGCTTTGTGTAGACTTGGTTTGAGGCAGAAAATGGGAGGAATCACAATTGTGTAAATGATTGAGCAAGTGGGAGATGGAACGACCTATTCTATAGGTCGATGCCCAATCGTTTAGGAAAGGCTATGCGATCGTCTAGCAAAAGCTATGCGATCATTTAGCTCATCGCTTAGCTGAGTGTTTATCGTTTAAGAACACTCCACGATCGTTTAGCTAACTCCAAGCCGTCGCTTAGTAAATCTAATTTACTTGACAACTCTTCGTGAGTATTTCCGAGATTGGGAATCTTAAAACAACTTCTTACTTTTTCTTACTAAAATTAGGAAAACATTTTCCCTTTTATCTCACGGTTACTATGAAACCACCAATAACCTTCCACTCAATTGGTTATTAGAGAAAAAGAGTAATTATCCAATAATTAATATTATTATAAATATAAATGATAACTAACTTATCATAATATATTTATAGCCTATAGTTTTAATATTTCATCTCATAAAACATATAAACCATAGCTTTTTTTCTATTCCATGACACTTAATGTAAATCTCATTTAAATTAATCCTCCACTAGATGTATCTCAAACATCATACCGATCATATCATATATAATCGAATTACCTCTTGTCAATTTGAACATTTTAAATCAACACTAATAACTGATCCTCAACTTGAACCCATTGAGCTACCAAATGGACCTTATGAACTGTAGCTCGAAGCTCCAACGGTACGTAATAACTTATTAAACTCTTTAGTCATAGGATCCACCATCCATTAACTTCTAGGCACTCCACTAAAGACCGACAACTGAACTCTCCTTACTACAGATATATTATGTCTCCATCTTAACCAATCAATAGTGCAACAACCCTTCACAGATTACTCGTAAGTAGAGCTCGGTCGTTATGTCCTTGTAGTTACATCTAACTCCTTAAGTACTATTGAATCCTCTAATTAACATAAGTCATAGTCCTACTATGACTGAGTCTTCTCTTCCAAAGGGAAGCTGTGTCCATTATATTCAAGCCCCGGAATCAGCCCTTAAGGTAGCAATCTATCTACTTGCTTCGGGAAAGAAGTAAATTCCATCTTGTGTAAGTGAGTTCCCAGCTCCTAGATCAGACAAGTCCTAAAAAATGTAGGCATGTGTTGGGGTTGATGCCCTAAAGTCTCGTGTTTTGTAGTTTGTAAACAGTTTGTACGAACGCTTATGTTGTATAATATATGATATTTTACTTCACATCTTGTATTTTGCTCAGTTGCATGTTTTATTTGCTTTACTACAAACTACTAAACTTAAAATCTCTAGTTATCTGTATGTAACTCAAGCGTGTATGTGGTGACATACAAGTGGATCATGTCTTGAGTGGTAACCAAAATGGTCTGTAGTATAAGGATATAGGAGGGAAACCTTATCCCGGTAACGCTACGGATGCCGCCCGCTTTGTGGAATGGTCACAAGTGTTGTGACTTGTCAAAGATGGTTTGTATACCAAGAGTTTGTATAAGACCCGACCACGAAGTGTTAACGTCTTTTTATATAACACCATTCATGACAGAGACTTCACTTCACTAGGATAACCATAGGTAACATGACCTCAATCCTGAGTGAGTTGGGAACTTCTATCATTGAGGGCGATCCTTTGATTTGTATGGGTGCGAGTGGCCAGGTTACCAATTCAAATATATCATTTTGGGGATTCGTTTGATTTGAGAGCTGGGAACTCAGCTACACAAGATGGAATTCACTCCTTCCCCAAAGCAGGGGTAAATAGATAGATAGCTCCCTTAAGGGCTAATTCCAGGGCTTAAACGATGTGGTGCCACACACCTTCTCTTGGCCCGAGAGGTGTTCACACATAGTTAGACTATGTTGTATTGTTCATTAGAGGAATCAGTGGTACTTAAGAAGTAAGATGTAATATAGGGGCAAAACGGTAATTTGGCCCAACTGTACTTATGAGCATCTGTGAAGGGTCATCGTATTCATGATTGGTTATATCTGATGGACATAGAAATATATCTGTGGTAAGAAGAGTTTAGCTGTTGGTCTTTAGTGGAATGCCTGACAATTAATGGATGGTGGATCTCGTGGCTAAAGAGTTTAGTCAGCTATTCACGGACCGTTAGAACTTCGAGCCACAGGTCCATTAGGTCCCCTGGGTAGCTTGGATAAAGTCGAGAATTAGTGTTTGGGTTAATTTGAAATGTTCAAATTGACAAGAGGAAGTTCGATTATATATGATATAATTGGACTGGTTAATTATATATGATATAATTGGCTAAATTTATGAGATACATTATTTTGGTGGAAATCAAACATAAATATGATTTATATCAAGTAGAGGAGAAATTACTATAGTAGATATGTGATATCAAACTATAGGGTAAAAATATAATATGATTATATTTATTAATAATTTAATTGGTTAATTATATGATAATTAACCTAAAATCTCTCTCGGACGTGCGTTAGTAGGGAACAACATCGATTATTGTAACTGATGAATAAAAATGAAATTTGTTTCATTTTGAATGGTTAACGAAAAAAGATTGGAAGGTTTGCATTGGTGTGAAAAAGTAATCGATCGCTTAAATTCGAGAGCCTATATGATAGTCACTCAGCACCTAAACGATCGCATACCTCACACCTAAACGATCGCCTATCTAGCGCTGAAATGATTAGTTAGCTTTCCTAAATGATCGTATAGTGTTTCGTGTTTGCTAAACGATATCCTACTATTTTCTAAATGATCGTTCAGTAAAATCTCCACGATCATGTAGTTTCTTCTAAGCGATAAGCATTTTGCTATGCGATAGCTTCATATTCTCTCCCACTTGCTTATCGCCTACACAATCGGTTTTTTCTCCTACCTCTACCAAACTCACCGAAGACCATTCTTTGGTTTCTCACTCCGAGAATACCTAAGGCTCCTTTTTGGTGGTGTCGTCCCTGCTGCGTTCACGTGTTTGTGGTTGTTCGTGCTGCTGTAGTCGACGCATTTGCTGGGCGTTGGTTGTTCGGGTAGAGCTCTTCCACTGCGTTGAGTTTCATAGTTAGAAGAGCGTCTTCAAATGGTATGAGAGAACTCTCTCCCTTGTTATTTTGTTGTTTAAAGCATGTCGTTTATTACTGTTTGTTTGTATAACTGTGCATTTAAATGTATATGGTGTATTTCAGTCACTGTGAAATTGGAGCGATGCGAACGCGCTCATGGAACTCTTCGTTAAGAGATCCTTCAGCATGTTGAGTTGGCAATCTGGTCACTCTCACCCATACTAATTAAAGGATTGCCCTCAAAAGCAAGAGTTCCCAAAACACTTAGGATTGAGGTTGTGTCACCGATGGTCGTTTAGGTTAGATGTAAATCTTCAGTATTAATAGCATTATATATAGAGTCTAGTCATCTCGTGGTCCGGTCTTATACAAACTCTTTGTATAGGACACCCCGCTCACATGTCTCCACATGAATGGTCAGGATCTACCATCTGTAGTAGTTCACAACACTTGCAAACCTCTACAAAGCGGGCTGTATCCGTAGTGTCACCAGGATTAGGTATCCCTCCTTAATCCTTATACTATAGATCTATTTAGGTTATCACTTAAGGCATAATCCACTTGTATATCACATATACATGCTTAAGTTTATATAAGATAACTATGGAGCTTTGTTTATTGGATATGAGTAAATACCAAAATGAAATAACAATTATTTTATTCATAGAAACAATGTGTATAATTACAAACAACGGGACTCTGGGAGAATTAGGACATCAATTCCAACACACACATGGTTAGTAGCCCCTAAATCAATTATCCAGGCAGAATCATCATTCTCTACTAAGCATGTCTCCAAGACAAATAAATCATATTTATCGTCGTTGGAGTTCTTCCTTTGGGATAAGTATCAGAACTCGTATTATAAATTCCAAGTTTCATCTCAGAGGACAATCCTTGTCGATGAACTTCATCAGAGTTGGCAATAATTGCTTTCTCTGTTAGTCCCTTGACATTCAATGTGGACGGGAGATTATCTTGGGAACCGACACTACTGGTTTCATTGTCATTAATTCCATTTTTCTTGAATAGTGAAAACTTTTGTTCAAACAATTCTCACATTTATTCCATGATCTCATGTGCAATGGCTATGTTCTCAAACCTCTTGGCCAATGCATTAGGTATGCTTGCCAAAATGTGAAGTCGAGCCCTTGAATTAGCTTTTATCCACACCTCATATGCATTATGAACATTTCGTGGTGCATCAGGGCTTGGAACTTGAGGACAATCCTCAAACATGACAATTTCAAGGTCGTTTACCACGAAAAATATTTTAATAAATTCTTTCCATGTCATGTAATTAAAATCGGTCAAAGTAGAAAAGGCAACTAACAGAAAATCAATATTTGACATTTTGCTGAAAAAAAAAAACATATTGATCTACATTAAATTTAAACATAACTCTTTAAAACAGAAAAATCCAATCAATTTTAGAAAAATCTAAATGAACCCCATTTAGTCTAATTTTGTAATCACGCTTCAGTGATTTAGGACAAAATCCACCAAAGATAGTCAATTTCCCCCTTCATTGAATTGAGACACTCTCAATTAATCATTACACTAGAATAATTCTTATCCCTATAATGATTAGTCATCATTTATTTGGTCAAGAAATCATTAACTTGCTTAATAATTTCCTGACCCTTTATTTTAAATCCTAGAGTTACGCTCCAATGAGCCAACCGAAGGGAAAAACCGATTGGGGCAAAACTAAAGCGACCTTATCCATTTTTGGAGTTCGCCTTGATATTGACCAATTGCACAAACCACGCAAAGGGGGACGCTCCTATGGCGCCTCTAGGCTGTGCAAGAAGGTCTCAAGGTGCAAACCAATGAAAGAGACCGCATGACATGTTGAAACGCATCATTCTCCCACTTACTATAAATAATCTCTCCCTTTACCTTGATATTGACCCATGCAAACACCATCTGAAGGGGGATGCTCCCAGGGCACCACGACGCAAAGCATGAATCTCACGGTGTGAATATTAAGGGTGAAATTTGAGTGGAAAAATGACATATCTGTAGAAATGTATCAGCAACATCAGAAGCACAAGGATCATTAAAGCACTCTAATTCATTGATTTTGGCAAAATATAAAGCATGCTCTTGCATAAAACAAGTGAGTTTCAAGACATACCTCTTGTAAAACTTCTTCATTTATACTCTAGCTGCAATCTTCTCCAAATCTTGTTGCAAACCACTTTAAGATCTTCCCTACTATTCTCTTGGTGCTTTAGATTGAGTTGTGGGACTCAAAACAAGCTTGAATCAAGGGATGAAGGAGAAAAGCTCACAGTAGCAATCTTGGTTATGAACACCTTCTTCAGCACGAATTTTCTCTAAAATTCTCTCTTGATTACATGCCCGAATTTTACTCCAAACTCTTCATTATATTGCAGATCAACATGCAAGGGAGAGAGTTGCATGAGTTACAGCTCATGCTTGGAGTAAGACAAGGCAAAGATGATGCCTTTTGTGTGAGCAAGTAAAAAGATGGATAATGGAAAACAAGGTTTTTCCATTTGTGTTTTTTTTTTTTTTCAAATTTTATCTCAAAAATCAAAATTTGATATTTCCTAAATCCATTTTGATTTTAAAATTGAAAAATAAAATTAATTTCATAAATTAATTTTTAAATAAAACTTAAGTAATTTAATATCAAATATTAAATTAATTTTTACACACATCCATCTTTATATATTTAAATCATATTTAAATATAGATTCTCTTATTCTGTTTAATTCTCAAATTAAATACGTAATTATATCTCATATAATTACTAATTCCCTTAATTCTAATTTGAACGTTTCAAATTAACTTATCATGCTATTCTAGAGCGAGCCCATTATGAGTTAGTAGGGGGACCTCACGGACCTACATATCATGGGCTCCAACGATACAAGATTAATTGGCTAAACTCATTAGACCAAATTAATCCCCATTTGTTAACTAATGGGTCACTCCACTAAAGCCCATAGTTGCACTCCCCTCACTGTAGATATATTATGTCCACATGATTTAACCATAATCAGCCAGTCGACCCTTCACAAGTTGTTCGTAATAACGGCTAGGTCAAATATTTGTTTTACCTTGCGATTATGTCTTATTCCTCAAGCTCCTACTGATCCCCTAATGAAAACTGGTTTGTGATCCAATCACTAAACCAAACTTTCTCAGCCCAGTGAGAGGGTAGGGCCCCTTGTTCAAGACTTGGATTCAGTACTTGAGAGAACAACCTTTCTCTTATCCCTAAATCAGGTAGGTGTGAACTCCGACTTGCACCTTATGTCCCCAGCTATCTATTCGGTCTTACCCCTGAAATGGGAGTCTTATTGAGCCAGTGATGTTGAGCCAACCGTCACCTATGCAAATTTAAGGCCAATCTCGAATAAACAGGAGTCATAGTTAACTCAGGATTAAGATCGAGTTACCTAGGTCATCTAGGTGAAATAATCAGTCTTATACAGTAAACAACGTTATAAAGTAAGAGTGACTTATTTCTTGGTCCGATCTTATGCAAACTCATTGCATAGGATGCCCCCACTCCTCATGTCATAACATGTACAAATTAGGATCACATCGTATGTAGCACTTTACAACTCTTTGTAACAACTACAGAGTACGCTGCATCCAATGGTGTTACCAGAATAAGGTACCCAACCTTATTCATGTACCATAGATCATTTTGACTATTTACTCGAACTTGATCCACTCTTATGTCTTCACATAAAGTTCAAGTACTCATGCAATAGTCATGGGTCTTAGTTTATTGGATTTAGACTTTCATACAATTTATGAAATCAATAATAAGTATATTGATTATAGAAAATGTTTATCATTTTACAAACTTTGAGTTTTAGGACATAAAACCCAAAAATATCATATATATCTTTTCCTCCCACTGAGTATTTTAACAACCTAGGGTCTAATTTACTTAGGAAAAATACGGCTAATTATTTTTATTAAGTGATTGTTTAAGTTTGCCCAAAAGTAACATTTACTTTGGAAAGTTAAACAATTTTGATTAACATTCATTAAACACTTTAACAAATATTAATCAATAATTTCATGCTTGTAGCAAATCTATCTAATTAATCTTTCCAGATAGGTTCCTAGGTAGGGGTATTCCATTTCCGTCAGCTTAAATACCCCTGCCTAGCCAGAACCCACCTTAGACAAAAGGTCCCTTATAGATATATTTGCTACAAATATAATCTTTTATTGAAATCAATTTAATCCTAGTAAATCGATTTAAAAGATTAATCTAATTTCTAATCTCATCACAAATTTGTGAGCTTAGGTCTATCTCAACCATAGCTTAAAACTATTTAAAAAATGATTTACTTAAGTTTGCATACAACTCTTGGTTATTGATTTTAATTTTAAATTTCATTTATTTATAACTCTTCTAAAGTAAATGAAACAAATTAAAACCAACATTGCAAGCAAGATATACATGAGTTATTTATTACAATTATAAATTAACTTAAGGTAGTGTCATGCTTCATGCAATGTTCATTCATTACTAATATATAACTTTTATATAATTAAGTAATGAACTATGCTATAGCATAATACCATACATCCTTTCAACCTTATATTATAACACTTATAATATAAATGATGCATGGATATGCTATAATGCATTCATACATATAGTATAACTCTTATATTATATGATGCATAAGCATGCTTCATGTAATTTAAATCATGCATACTAGTATATTATAACACTTATAATATAAAATGATACATGAAAATAAATGCATAATCTATGGTGGGTTTTAAAACTATATGACATACATTATAACATATAATATAAACATATATCACATACATATTTAATTAAAGTTGATGGACCAGGATAGTTAATCTCAAAAATGGAAAAGCAAAGTCTAAACTATTACAAAAGTGGAGTTCTTCGGTTCGAAACAAGTGAACTGGGTCTTGAACTGATCGCCTTGAGGTCTTGTAGCTTGATCGTGTAGAAAAAGTCCTGATCGTCGAGCAACGAGCATCAAGTGTAAACGATCGTGTAGCAATGATCGCGTAGCTTTGGACTATGCGATGAGCATGAAAGTCCACAGGATCGTGCAATGTGCTTCGAGTAGCGTAGACTATGCGATCGTGTAGCTAATGACTATGCGATGAGCATGATAGTCTACACGAACGAGTAGCCTGCACCGAGTGTTATGTACTATGCGATCATGTAGCTAATGACTATGCGATGAGCATGATAGTCTACATGATCATTTAACACTCATGCCTTGCGTTGAGTATCAAATACCACGCGATTGTCTACTCCTCAAGCGCCTACGCGATCATACAGCCAACGCAACACGATCGTGTAACAACTTTACACGATCGCGTAGCATTAGCTATGCGATCGTTTAGAAGATGCTACACAATCGTATAGAAAACTCTACACGAATGCATAGTTAAATCTAAACGATCATTTAGCTCAAGCTACACGATGCGACCATTGTTTTGTCTTCTCCATCGAAACGCATTGCAACCTTCACGTCTGAAGCTTCACAAAAGACTCAAAACCTTAACGAATACAGACTCGATTGCAAGTATAATGCCCAAAAATGCAGAGGCCCTTACAAATTAACTTTTGTAATTTAAACAGTAAGCCAAAACAGAGATAACTATCTTGTAAACATCCATCACAACCATCCACATATATTTAATAATTAAACACAATGCAGAACTTAAAATCCACAAAACTATAAACGATTTCAATATAGCAAATGGAATTTGGAAATCAGAACACAACCTGGCTCTGCCAATTGAAGGGAATCTCAACATGAGAAGATCCTTGAGCGGAAGCGGATCGGCGGTCCAAATTCCATTTCGATTGAACATACAGTAATCGCAGACAGATTATGCAAACTAAGTAAATTATAACATGCTTTTCAAATAAATATATATATTAGTTAAAAATTGTTCGGTTTGGTTTCAAATTCGATTTTCAAAAATGAAACCAAAACCGAATTAATTTGATTTCAAAATTTCTTCAAACCGGATCGAACCGGATTTTTCGATTTCCCTGAGTTTTCAGTTCGGTTTGATTTAGTTTTAGAAACGATTCGATTTTTGCGGTTTGAATGACAACCCCTAGTTCAAGACCCGGGATCAACTCTAGGGAACAACCTTTCTACTATCCCTAAAATTGGTAGGAGTGAATTCCATCTTGCAAATTCTATCCCCTAGCCATCTACTCGGTCTTATCCCTAAAATAGGAGGCATATTGAGCAGCGACATTAGGCTTAGCCTCAACTATGCAGATCAAAGGACAATCGTGAATAAATAGGAGTTCATAGACAGCTCAGGATTTAGATCAAGTTATTTAGGTCATCAAGAAGTGAAATTAATCAGTGTAACAGTAAACAATGTTGATACGTAACAATGAGTATTTTGTGGTCTGTCTTACACAGTCTCATCGTGTAGAACACCCTCGCTCACATGTCTCTACATGAACGAACTGATCGCATTGTTTATGACACTTTACAACATTTGTAACAATCATAAAGTGGGTCGTATTCAATAGTATCTCCAAAAATAGGTACCCAACCTAATTCAAGTACTATAGATGGTTTAGGATATTTTACTCGAACTTGATCAAGTTTATGTCTCCACATAAAGTCCAAGTATTCATGACAATAGCCAAGGGTTCGTAGTTTATTGGATTTAGAGTTATTAAACAATCAACAACACTTGTCTGAAAAACATCATATATGTTTACTGTTTACGAAACTACGAGTTTTAGGACATACAACCCAACAACTCCCACTTGGACTAAAACTCTTCGTGGGTTACAATAAAGTTGAGTGCTATAAAAGAAAACTAAATACAATAAACTAGGGCATCCCAAACCCACAATTTCTCCCACTTGCCCTATTTATTCTACCTGTAGTCCTAAACTCTTTAGGTGACCTTCGAAAATCTTAGCCGTGAGGGCCTTAGTAAACGGATCAATAGGGCAAGTGGGAGATCAATAGTAAACAGATCAACAACATTGTCCTTAGACGCTATTTATCTCACAATAACGTCTCCTCTTAGCACGATCTCTCTTGATTAGATGATATTTGTGCTCAATATGTTTTCCGCGCTTATGGCTTCTAGGTTCTTTGGAGTTTGCTACTACCCCACTGTTATCGCAATACAAAGTGTGTCACACCCTCTCCCAGACTACTCTTTGAGCCTAGGAAAGGACATGATTGCAGCAGTTATCAACCCTTTTGCTGACACTTACTGCCTAATAACTCTAGCGAAAATAACTCTGATACCAACATGCAAACTCATACACAACGAATGCCTTTAAGGCTAAAACATTAAATGTTAACAAACAACATATTTAGAGAGATTATGTTACTAGTCTCATAAGACCCGATACCCAAAATCTTAGTCCCCATATGAACAACTGTAACAAGTGTACACTATTTATAGTAACCACCTAACAGATGGTTACGATAACTTTTGTCCTTGAGTGGCAGAGCTACCTCCTGAGGATTTGACCACTACCTGGGGGAAAGGAAAACATTTGAAAACGGGATGAGCTTATTAGCCCAGTGAGTGACTTAAAAAAAGAAAACTAATTCTCATGCTAAAGTCTCAATAAAGAGATTAAACTGGAATATAAATTTCTACAGTAACCTTGTACTGCAATATAAACATTTTCCAAGCATAAAGCATATAAAGCTATTTTTATCATAAAACATTAAACTGTTCCTTAGTTGAGAATAACCCAGATGTGGTTAAATCCTAACGTCAACTGCTAGTCAAGAGAGAACCCTTTTGCTCAATCTCTAACTTTAACTACCTACGTGCACGTGGCTATAACTAAGTACCGTCATACCTTAGGTACTTTTGCTCAGATACCTTCTCAAAACTCATCCCTCAGTATTGAGCTGCTTGGATACCTTCTCAAAATGTCCCTTGGTATCGAGTTTCAAGTAAAACTAGTCATACAATGACTTTCTCTTTAAAGCATGTAAAGCATAACACATAGAAATCATATCTTTAAAGATACTAACACATGCTTTATGTAATTAAACACACATAAATAGTTTTTCAATAAACTTTCATACATGGTATGCATTTAAAACATAACTCATGATTTGCTTGGAAATTACTTTGTAAAACTAGCTAGCATGGGAATAATTTTCTTTAAAACATGGTTTCTTTAAAACATTGTAAATATCTAGTCACTTACAACCTTTAGAACTATTCCTCAAGGGTCGATATGCTTCTATCACTGGTGTCAATCCTGTGGACACAAAAGAATATATTAGCTACTAGCATAAGTCTCCCTTTTGAGACAAACCCTTAAGTAAGCTTTGCATTTAGCCTTTCTCTTGAAGACCTTCACAACAACGCACCTTGCTGTAGTTTTAGACACTTAGGAATTTCTTTGAGATTTGGCTCATGCAAGGCTTCCAACCGCTCTTCACAAACGCAACACCATTTATGCAACGAACACTTTTCTCTCTAAGTGTTCTTACAGTTGCATATGGTCATCCTCAAGGCTGCTTATGCATTCAAGACTCCACTGCAAGCTCTCTTAGCCTACATAGTAGGTCCAACACATGGAAAAGCTCAGCTCTTGGTCTGTTCAAGCATTTCCTTCGAGCTATCAGCTTACTCAACTCAAGCAGCTTCTTGCTTGTTCATAAAATTTCAGATTCATCTCACGAAATTAATAACTCGAATTCTAGAGCTCATTTCAAGAAATTTTCCTCTACAAACTTGTTAATAATTGTCTCAGGAATTTACCTCAAAATTTCAGCTTCAGAATCCTCGTGGTCTGTCCTAGAGACTCAATTCTTTAACGATGGCCTGGATTCACCCGAGAATAGAACCTCTGGTCCTTTTTCTCCTTCTCCGACCTTAATCCTATGAGGACTTTTTCCGGCAGTATCACCTCTGAAAGTAGACTCTCAGAGCTTTCCAATGACACTAAGTAAAGTTTCATGGAGGAATTGATCAAACTAATCGTTTGAAGTTTGACCTCCCATTTTTATACTGCTTTCCACCACTTCTCATTAAAGCATAGCGTGACACTTCATTTTTCATGGAGTTAAATCCAGTGCTAAAAACATCTGGTGTTTTTAATCGGTGATTAATACCAATCAACACAAGTCCAATCGTTTAGCTCACCGCCCCATCGTTTAGCTCATCGTTTTGTGACCTCACGCTGATACTTGTCACTCGATGATCTCACCCAACGCATAGCACACTGATGCCTATCATGTAGTGTTGACGCCCATCGTCTAGCGCAACACGGCTACCGTCTAGCGCCCACGCCCATCGCGTAGCACCATCGCCCAGTGTCATCGCCTAGCACTGATGCCGATCGTGCAATGCCAACGCCCTATCGCTTAACGCTATCGCCTAACGTATAGCGCGACCCGTCGCATCGTCTAGCGCCACACTTTGCCACACGATCGCCTACCGCATCGCTTAGCTCCTTGCATTGCTACACGATCGTCTACCTCATCGTGTAGCGCCACTCACTACTGTTGGCTTTTTGGCCCTTAATCTCAAATCAATTAATTTTAGTTAATTAATTAATCAATGTTTTGATAATAACAAACTCAATTTTTAATTACTGAAAATTTTAGTGTTTTAATATGTACCTAGCGTAGAGCTCGGAACAAAGATTCCAACACCTTTTGAATCACTCAAATCGGAGCTAAAACGAAGACGATATGACCGAAACAAGTCTATAGAGAAAATACCGTGGTGGATGACATGGCATAACCAGACCATTTGCATGTAGACATGTGGCAGCATATTGGTTGAATGGTGGATCTTTAAGAGATTAACCTATGATAGACTTTTGATTTTTGGATTGATTTAAAAAATGAAATTAAAAAGAAATTTAAAAGGAAAATAAATTTAATATTATTTTATGTTTGTGTCTAACGGCTAGTTTTTTTACACATGGTATGTTTTTTTAAAAATATTTTTGGATTGACTTTAAAAAGAATGAATTTAAAAAGAAAATAAATTTAATATTATTTTATGTTTGTGTCTAACAGCTAGTTTTTGACACATGGTATGTTTTTTATTTTTTGGATTAATTTTAAAAAGAAAAGGAATTTAGTATTATATTTTGTTTGTATCTAACGACTAGTTTAGTTTAAAATCTCCACAATTGATTTTTCTTTTCCAAAAATCCAATGGTCCAAATTAATTGTGGTTTCTAAAAATTTTTCCATCTCTATATAAACCATCTTCCTCTCCAAATTTTGTACTAACAAATTTTACATTTCATAATCCTCCAAAACTCAAAAGTTCCCATTGTTGCTCTCTCTAGGCTCCCAATTTTTTTTTTCTCTTTTCATCTTATTCTTGAGAGAGTGTTATTGTATTATGAGGATAAATTTTTTGAGTGCATAAACTTGTAAATCCATTCTAGTGAGAGTTGTATTGTGTTCTTCAAAAATTCTAACATTTGTAACGGTTTGATCCTAAACCGTGGAAAAGATCGGGTTTGCTCTTGAACCCGTAAAAGGAGCAGTGGTGTAACGGTTGGGCTCTAATCCGTGGAAAGAGTCGAAAAGATTTTATTCAAAATTCCAAGAGGCGCTTGGAGAGTGGAGTAGGTTGAGTTTGACCGAACCACTACGGTGTCTTCTTCTCTAACTCTTTCCTTTTTATTTTTGCAATTAATTTAAGCAATTTATTGTATGTTTTAGTTTGTTCTTATTTATTTGCTAAAATTCGATGAATTAAATTATCACACTATTTGTCATCTTATTTGTTGCATAAATTGAATTTTTCTTATTATTATAAAAAGTGTATTAATTAGTTTAATTGGGTTAATTTAGAAAAAAAAAGTTTAATTAAACCCTATTCACTCCCCCCTAGGGTTGCCATATCGATCTAACAAATGGTATCAAAGTGGGTTGCTCTTCTTGAAATATTTATTTCTTGATAAACTTAATTGTTTTTGAGCTATGGCAACTTTAGGTTTTATCCCTTTTACCGATAGTCATTCTATTACAAAGTCTCCTTTCTTTAATGGTACTAATTATAGTTATTGGAAAAATAGAATGAGATTTTTCTTGCTTTCTATTGATTATGATTTATGGGATATTATTGAGGAAAGTTTTAAAATTCCAACAAAAGATGTTGATGGTGTTAGCACTATAAAACCTAAGGAAGAATAGTCAATAAATGAAAAAAAAGCATGCTCTTTAAATGACAAAACTATTAATTGCTTATTTTATGCTTTGAATGAAGTTGAGTATAATAGAGTGTCTATTTGCAAAACCGCTAAAGAGATATAGGATAAATTAGAAATTACTCATGAAGGAACTAGTCAAGTAAAAGAAACAAAGATTGACATGTTAGTTCATCAATATGAAAATTTTAAAATTGATGAAAATGAAGCTATTTCCGATATGTTTATTAGATTTACTAACATTGTCAATGCTTTAGAAGGACTTGGGAAAAAGTACTCAAATCTTGAGAAGATAAAAAAGCTGTTGTAGTCTTTGCTTAAACAATGGGAGCCTAAAGTCACCGCCATTCAAGAGGCAAAGGATCTCAAATCTCTCTCCATTGATGAACTCATGGGCTCGTTGTTGATGCATGAAATAAAGATCAAGAAAAACATGGAGGATGAGAAGAAAAAGAAAGAAAAGAGTATAGCTTTAAAGACCATCTCTTTAGAAGTTGACTCCCAAGATGAAAATGACCTTGATGAAGATGATGTTGCTTATCTTTCACGTAAATATAAGAACTTCATCAAGAGAAAGAAGTAATTCAAGAAGTATCTCTCCAACCAAAAAGAGTCAAAAGGTGAAAAGAGAAAAAAGGATGAGGTAATATACTATGAATGCAAGAAGCCGGGTCATATAAGAACCGATTGTCCTTTTCTCAAATCATCCAAGAAATACAAGAAGAAAGCAATGAAAGCTACTTGGGATGATAACGATGAAAGCGAAAGTGGGAGTGATAATGAAGAAGTGGCCAATTTTTGCTTCATGGCCCATAGTGACAAAGAGGATGAACAAAATGATGAGGTAACTCTAGAACCTCTTTCTTATAATGAATTGTTTGAAGCTTTTGAAAATATGCAAAATGATTTAGAAAAATTTAGTTCTAAGTATGTTGTGCTTAAAAAGAAATACAATGTTTTATCTAGTAAAAATAAGTTTTTACTTGAAGAAATTGCTTGATTAAAAAAGAATGAGCATGATGCTATGCATATTAATGAAATGAATATCTCTTGTGACAAGCATGCTCTTGATTGTGATGAGAAAAATGCCTTGTTTGACAAAGTTAAATTTCTTGAGCATGATAGTTTTGAAAAAGATAATTTGATTAAATTACTCAAAGAAAAGGAATGAACTTGATAAGGCTAAAGAATCTATTAAAAAGTTGACCATAGGTGCTCAAAGATTAGACAAGATAATTGAAGTAGGCAAGCCTTTTGGTGATAAAAGATGTTTAGGCTATATTGATGAATGTTCTACTCCTTCAAGTTCTAAAACTATCTTTGTTAAAGCATCTCATAATATGCCTAAGCTTAATATGCCTAAGGTTGTGTCTAAGCATGTTAAATCTAACTTTGTGCCTATATGTCATTATTGTGGTGTTGAAGGCCATATTAGACCTAAGTGTTTTAAATTGAAATATGCTCATACTACTTCTCCAAGAAGAAATTTTTCTCAAAGAGAAAAGTTTTATAATGCTCCAAGGAATAATTTCTCCAAGAAAAGTAGAGTGTATAAATTTGTTGTAAGAGATAAATATTTGCATAATTTTGTTTGTTTCTCATGTGGCAAGTTTGGACATACAACTCATTCTTGTTACTTGTCTAAATTCAATGCCTTAAATGTCTATGCAAAAATGAAATGGATTCCCAAGTTTGTCAATGCTAACCATCTAGGACACAAACAAGTGTGGGTACCAAAGAATCAAACTTGAACATTTGTGTTTGTAGGTTTGTTTGAAAGCCTCTAAGAAAAACAAGTGGTACTTGGATAGTGGTTGCTCGAGGCACATGATAGGAGACCCATCCAAGTTTGTCTCTCTCTCCAAAAAGGATGGAGGTCTTATAACCTTTGATGACAACAAGAAAGGTAAAATAATTGGTAAAGGTAGTATATGTAATGAATCTTCTATTTTAATTGAAAATGTACTTTTGGTTGATGGTTTGAAGCATGATTTACTTAGTATTAGTCAATTGTGTGATAAAGGCTTTAGAGTTGTGTTTGATAAAAAGAATTATATCATTGAAAATGCTAGTGATAGAAAAGTTATATTTGATGGAAATAGAGATGAAAATTTTTATACTATTGATTTGAATGATTGTCCTATTAATGATAAATGTTTATCGGCTTTGCATAATGATTCTTGATTATGGCATAGAAAACTAGGACATGCTAGCATGCATTTAATTTCAAATATTTCCAAGAATTCTTTGGTTGGAGGTCTTCCCAAATTTAAATTTGAAAAAGACAAAGTTTGTGATGCTTGTCAAATGGGTAAGCAAACTAAATCCTCTTTCAAATCTAAAAAATGTGATCTCTACAACTAAACCCCTTCAACTATTACATATGGACTTATTTGGCCCTTCTAGAATTGCTAGTTTTGGAGGGAACTATTATACCTTTGTGATAGTTTATGATTTTTCAAGATTTACTTGGGTTTTGATGCTAAAACATAAAGATAATGCTTTGAAAAGCTTTTCTAGTTTTGCGAAAAGAGTTCAAAATGAAAAAGGTTTTTTGATTTCTAAAATTAGGAGTGATCATGGAGGAGAATTTGATAGCAATGCTTTTGAAACTTTTTGTGAAGAAAATGGTTTTTCTCATAGTTTCTCCGCTCCAAGAACTCCTCAACAAAACGGTTTAGTTGAAAGGAAAAATCGTACTTTGCAAGAATTTGCTAGATCAATGTTGCATGAGTATGGTTTACCTACATACTTTTGGGCGGAAGTCGTTAACACCGCTTGTTATGTTCTAAATAGAGTTTTGATTAGGCCTTCTTTGGATAAAACTCCTTATGAACTTTGGCATAACAAAATTCCAAATATTGGGTATTTCAAGGTTTTTGATTGCAAATGTTTTATTTTGAATAACAAAGAAAAACTTGGAAATTTTGATTCTAAGACGGATGTTGGTATTTTCCTTGGCTATTCCTCTACTAGTAAAGCTTATAGAGTTTTCAATAAAAGAACTTTAGTAATTGAGGAATCTATGCATGTAGTATTTGATGAATCTTGCAATGTTATTTCTAATGAGCCTATTTATAGTGATGTTTTAGAAGGAAATTTTGGAGATTTACTTGTTAGTGACAAAGGTAAGGAAATTGTTTCAAGTAAGCAAGAGGTGGGCTTAATCGAAAAGAACGAAGTTGGTTCTTCATCCATGCCTAAAAAGTGGAGGTATGCTCCTTCCCATCCCAAAGAATTAATTCTTGGTGATCCCGAACAAGATGTGAAAACTCGTTCCTCTCTTAATATGATTAATAATCTTGCTTTTGTTTCTCAAATTGAACTAAAAAGTTTTAATTTTAAAGATGCCGAAAATGATGAATTTTGGGTTTTAGCTATGCAAGAAGAATTAAATCAATTTGAAAGGAATAAAATATTGGGAGTTAGTCCCTAGGCCCTCTCATGCTTCTATAATTGAAACTAAATGGGTCTTTAGAAATAAAATGGATGAAAATGGAAATATCATTAGAAATAAAGCTAGACTTGTAGCTCAAGGTTATTGTCAAGAGGAAGGAATAGATTATGAAGAAACTTTTGCACCCGTTGCTAGATTAGAAGTTATTAGAATGTTGCTTGCTTTTGCTTCTTATAAGAATTTCATTTTGTATCAAATGGATGTGAATAGTGCATTTTTAAATGGTTATATCATGGAGGAAGTTTATGTAGAACAACCTCCGGGGTTTGAAAATTTTGATTTTTCTAATCATGTCTATAAGTTGAAAAAGGCTCTTTATGGCTTAAAACAAGCTCCAAGAGCTTGGTATGATAGACTTAGTAATTTCTTGCTTGAGAATGGATTTAAAATGGGTAAAATTGATACTACTCTTTTTATTAAGACTAAAGAAAATGATATGCTTTTAGTACAAATATATGTGGATGATATTATTTTTGGTTCTACTAATCCATCTTTGTGTGAAGAATTTTCTAAGTGTATGCATAGTTAATTTGAGATGAGTATGATGGGAGAACTTAACTTCTTCCTTGAACTCCAAATCAAACAACTCAAGGATGGTATTTTATAAGTCAAGAAAAATACACAAGAGATTTGCTCAAAAGGTTCAAATTCAATGAAGGTAAAATTGCAAAAACTCATATGAGCACATCCACTAAGCTTGACAAGGATGAAAAGTGTAAGTGTGTGGATGTAAAAACTTATAGAGGTATGATTGGATCTTTACTTTATTTAACCTCTAGTAGACCCGATATTATGTTTAGTGTATGTCTTTGTGCTAGATTTCAATCTTGTCCTAAGGAATCACATTTACATGCAGTTAAAAGAATTTTTAAATATTTGCTTGGTAATATTGGTTTAGGCTTATGGTATCCTAGAAATGTTGAATTTAATTTGGTAGGATATTCCGATGCGGATTTTGCGGGTAGTTTACTTGACCGTAAGAGTACTAGTGGGACTTTTCAATTTCTTGGTAGTTCCTTAGTTTCTTGGTTTAGTAAAAAGCAAAATTCAGTTGCCTTATCCACTACCAAAGCGGAATATATTGCAGTTGCTAGTTGTTGTGCTCAAATTCTTTGGATGAAACAAACTCTTTGTGATCTTGGATTAAAGTTTGATAATGTGCCTATATTTTGTGATAATACTAGTGCTATTAATTTAACTAAAAATCCTATACATTATTCTAAGACTAAACATATTGATATTAGACATCACTTTATTAGAGAAAATGTGCAAAATGATAATATTACTCTTGAATTTGTAGGCTCTAATAATCAATTAGCGGATACTTTTACCAAGCCTTTGAATGAAGAAAACCTTTGCAAAAATAGGCTTGAGCTCGGTATTATTCGTTGTAATGCCTCTTGATTTTATAATTTTACTTGTTAAATCTTTTAGAAGGTATTTTGATAGGGGGAGATATGGAAAGCATGTGTTAATATTCTTAGAGGGAGTTGTGCTAAATTTATGCTCATGTTTTTAAGGGAAACATTTATGTAGTTCTAAATTTTTATTAATTATTATTTTTGATGATTCCAAAGGGGAGAAGTTTAAGAAAAATATGCTATAAATTTGTTATGATTTTGATTGTATTAATTAGGGGGAGGATTTATTTTTTGAGTGAATTTCAAGAATGATCTTTATGGTGATATGTTGAATTTTATTATGTGCTACATATGGTTTATATGTATTTCAAGTTATTTTTTCTTGAATGGTTTGTCATCATAAAAAAGGGGGAGATTGTTGGCTTTTTGGCCCTTAATCTCAAATCAATTAATTTTAATTAATTAATTAATCAATATTTTGATGATAACAAACTCAATTTTTAATTAATGAAATTTTTAGTGTTTTAATATGTCCATAGCGTAGAGCTTGGAACAACGATTCCAACACCTCTTGAATCACTCAAATTAGAGCTAAAACGAAGACGATATGATCGAAAAAAATCTATAGAGAAAATACCATGGTGGATGACGTGGTGTAACCAGACCATTTGCATGTAGACATGTGGTAGCATATTGGTTTAATGGTGGATCTTTAAGAGATTAACATATGATGAACTTTTGATTTTTGGATTGATTTAAAAAATGAAATTTAAAAGAAATTTAAAAGAAAAATAAATTTAATATTATTTTATATTTGTGTCTAACGGTTAGTTTTTTTACACATAGTATGTTTTTTTTAATTTTTGGATTGAATGAATTTAAAAAGAAAATGAATTAAAAGAAAAATAAATTTAATATTATTTTATGTTTGTGTCTAACGGCTAGTTTTTGACACATGGTATGTTTTTTATTTTTTGGATTAATTTTAAAAAGAAAAGGAATTTCAAAAGAAAAGGAATTTAATATTATATTATGTTTGTATCTAATAACTAGTTTAGTTTAAAATCTCCACCATTGATTTTTCTTTTCCAAAAATCCAATGGTCCAAATTAATTGTGGTTTCTAAAAATTTTTCCATCTCTATATAAACCTAAACCATCTTCCTCTCCAAATTTTGTACTAATAAATTTTACATTTCATAATCCTCAAAAACTCAAAAGTTCCCATTGTTGCTCTCTTTAAGCTCCCAATTTTTTTTCTCTTTTCATCTTATTCTTGAGAGAATGTTATTGTATTGTGAGGATAAATTTGTTGAATGCTTAAACTTGTAAATCCACTCTAGTGAGAGTTGTATTGTGTTCTTTAAAAATGCTAACATTTGTAACTGTTTGATCCTAAACCGTGGAAAGGATCGGGTTTGCTCTTGAACCCGTAAAAGAAGCAGTGGTGTAACGGTTGGGCTCTAATCCATGGAAAAAGTCGAAAAAATTTTATTCAAATTCTCAAGAGGCAATTGAAGAGTGGAGTAGGTTGAGTTTGACCGAACCACTATAAAAATTACAGTGTCTTCTTCTCTAATTCTTTTCTTTTTATTTTTGCAAATAATTTAAGCAATTTATTGTATGTTTTAGTTTGTTCTTATTTATTTGCTAAAATTTGATAGAATTAAATTATCACACTATTTGTCATCTTATTTGTTGCATAAATTGAATTTTTCTTATTATTTATAAAAAGTGTATTAATTAGTTTAATTGGGTTAATTTAGAAAAAAAAAGTTTAATTAAACCCCATTCACCCCCCTCTAAGGTTGCCATATCGATCTAACAACTACTACATGATTGCCTGCCTCATCGTGTAGCACCGCTCATTGGCTACACGATCGTCCAGTGCGTGCAACTCCAATGCCCAGCGCGCGCAACTCCAATGCCCAGCTCTCATGCTCTTGCACACTTGAGGTTGTCGCATCTTTGCTAACCTCTCAAGACTTTAGTTGCCGCATGCTTTCCAATGCATATCTTTTCTCTTGGCCACACTTTGGCTTCCTTCAAGGCCCAAATAACCTCTCAAATGAGCAAGGCCAATGCATGGCACAACACTTAGCTAATTTTCTAGCTTTCATCGCATGGGTTATACTTAGCCAATTTTTCAAGCTTTACCCAAGAGTCAAGCCTTCAAATTCAAAATTTTCTTCTAACATTTCACCCTTTTCTCTACCATTACACATTAATTTTCACATCAACCAACTCACTACACCGGTCTCAGTAGGGAACATACACAAGTAGAGAAATTAGGGCTCAGGGTTCATAAAGTGATTGACAGATGCATGTTTGGAAAAACTTCAGATCATTTAGGAAGTTTCTAAGCCATACTGCTTCCTTGGCTACTTCACAAGTAGCAACATATTCTGCTTCCATCGTGGAGTCTGCAATGCAGCTCTGCTTAATACTTCTCCATACTACTACTCCTCCATTTAGAGTGAACATCGATCCTGAAGTAGATCTCCTAGAGTCTATATTGATCTGAAAATCGGAGTCAGTATATCCCGTAAGGATCAAATCCTTATTTCCATATATGAGCATGTAGTTCCTCATTCTCCTAAGATACTTAAGGATATTCTTAACAGCAGTCCAATGTTCATAACCAGGATTGGACTGATACCTATTGAGAATCCTTACTACAACGCATATGTCTGGACGAGTATATAGCATTGCATACATTAAACTTCCTACTGCTGATGCATAGGGAACCCGTCTCATATCCTCAACTTCTTGAGGTGTCTTAGGACATAGTTCCTTTGACAAATGTATTCCATTCCTAAAAAGTAAGAAACCTCTTTTGGGTTCTGCATCTTAAACCTAGACAACACCTTGTCTATATAAGATGTTTGAGACATGGCTAGTGTTCTGTTCT
Organism: Benincasa hispida; assembly: GCF_027475165.1. Taxonomy (NCBI): domain Eukaryota; kingdom Viridiplantae; phylum Streptophyta; class Magnoliopsida; order Cucurbitales; family Cucurbitaceae; genus Benincasa; species Benincasa hispida. The sequence goes on from NC_143479.1 coordinate 13,145,593, forward strand.
TTCGATTTTGAACTATTTGAATCCCAAGAACATATTGCACCTTTCCCAGATCTTTTGCCTAGAGTCTGCACCTCTCCTAGAACATACTGCACTTCCATCGTGGAGTCTGCAATGTAGCTCTTCTTCACTTGTCGGTATAACTCTTTTGCCTGTCTCGAGCTGTTTTAAGATTTTCTCTTATAATCTTAACACTGTTTGACGTCTACTGAACAATTTTCGGGCCTGATAATTTCCTTTCACCGAATTTATTCTAACATACCGGAGTTCTACATGCTCTTCCATACAAAACCTCATACGTTGCCATTTTGATACTCAAATGGTAACTGTTGTTATACGTAAATTCAATCGACGATAGATGCGTATCCCAACTGCCCTTGAAATACACATGCCCTCAACATGTCCTCTAGTGTCTAAATCGTCCACTCAGACTGACGATCTTTCTGTAGATGAAAAGTTGTACTGAAATATAGCTTGATACCCATAGTTTTCTGCAGGCTAAGCCAAAATTTTGATGTAAACTTGGAATCTCGGTCTAATACAGTCGAAACTAGAGCCCTAAATTGACTCACAATTCTGTCAACATACAACTTTGATAACTGGTCTAGGGTAAAAGTAACTTTAACAGGTAAAAACTTAGGTGTCTTTGTCAATCTATCCACAATTACTCATATACCATAATAACTTGCTGGTGTCCTAGGTAAACTAAATAGGAAATCCTTCGTAACATGCTCCCACTTCCACTCGAGTACTGGGAGTGGATTAAGCAATCTTGCTGGCCTCTGTCTTTTCGGCTTAACTTGCTGACACACTAAACATCTGTCAACATACTTTGCTATTTCTCTTTTCATACCAGACCACCAGTATGACTTCTCTAATGTTCTATACATCTTTGTACTTCCTGGATGCATAACATAAGCTGAACAATGTGCCTCCTCCAGAATAGCCTGTTTAAATGCTAAGGTAATAGGTACACATACCCTACCTTCTTTCAATAGCACGCTGTCTACTCTTAACTGGTAGTCCGTCCTCAGACCTTTACCTACTTCTTCAACTAACTTCTGAAGGTAAGAATCTCTTAACTGGTAGTCCGTCCTCAGACCTTTACCTACTTCTTCAACTAACTTCTGAAGGTAAGAATCTTTTAACTGTTCGTGTAGAATATCATCTACGAGAGTAGGACGTACTTGAAATGAAGCTATCAAACCTTCTGTCTATCCAACTGATAATGCTGCTTTAGCACTATATAGCTTATGTATTAGTACACCTCTTACTGTACAGATAACAGCTTTGGCTGACCTGGTCTTTCTACTTAAAGCATCAACCACCATATTCATTTTACCTGGGTGGTAATCAATTGTACAGTCATAATCTTTGATCAACTCGATCCATCTTCTTTGTCTCAAGTTTAGCTCTTTATGATCAAAGATATACTTTAGACTCTTATGATCAGTAAATATATGATAATGTTCTCCAAACAGGTAATGTCTCCACAATTTTAGAGCCAACAAAACTGCTGATAACTCTAAATCATGCACAGGGTAGTTACATTCATGCTTCTTTAATTGACGAGAAGTGTAGGCCACTACCTTTCCTTCCTGTATCACAATAAACCTCAAACTCTTTACCTGGTGTAGGTAAAGTTAACATTGGTGCTGATACTACCTCTGTTTCAACTCTTGGAAACTGTGCTCGCATTCTAGCAGCCACTCAAACTTTGCATCTTTTCTAGTCAGGTTTTTCAATGGTAGAGCTATCTTAGAAAAGCCCTCCATGAATCTCCGATAATAACCTGCTAAACCTAGAAAACTGCGTACTTCTGTTACAGTCATGCGTCGTTCCCAGTTAACTATCGCTTCTGTCTTTTGGGAATCTACACTGACTCCGTCAGCTGAAATTATATGCCCCAGGAATAGGACTTGGTTTAACCAAAAAGCACACTTACTAAACTTGGCATATAACTTCTTTTCTCTTAACATTTGCAACACCAACCTTAGATGTTCCTTGCGCTTCTCTGCACTACTAGAATATACTAGCATGTCGTCCATGAAAACTATCACAAACTGATCCAGGTAAGGATGAAATATCCTATTTATCAAGTCCATAAATACCGCAGGAGCATTCGTTAACCCAAACGACATTACTAGGCACTCATAATGTCCATATCTAGTCCTGAAAGCAGTTTTTGGAGCATCTGTTTCCTTCACCTTCAACTGGTGATAACTTGATCTCAAGTCTATCTTAGAGAACACCATGGCTCCCTTTAACTGGTCGAAGAGATCGTTTATACGAGGCAATTGGTACTTATTCTTAATGGTCACCTTATTCAACTGTCTATAGTCTATACATAATCTGAGAGTACCATCTTTCTTCTTGACAAACAAGACTGGTGCTCCCCAAGGCAACCCATTGGTTTAATGTACCCTTTATCCACAAGTTCCTATAACTAAACTTTTAACTCCTTCAGTTCTACTGGCGCCATCCTATATGGTGCCTGGGATATAAATGTTGTACCTGAAACTAATTCAATACTCTACTTCCCTGTCAGGTGGTAAACCTGGTAACTCTTCATGGAACACATCTAAGATTCTTGTACCACAGGTACATCCTCAAGTCTCAGCTTCCTATTTTGTAAAACTGCCACATGGGCTAAATAAGCTTTACATCCCTTATTCAGCAGCTTTCTAGCCTTCACTGCTGATATTAGAATTCCTAGAAGTATTCTTTTACTTCCTACTAGGGTTATCTCTTTTTCACCTAGTGATAACGGGTAGAAATGCACGTTATTATAGTGCAAATAAGTAAAACAATGAGAGATTGCGATGGTAAAAATATACAAAATCATGTCTAAAAGTGCTAAACTAAAGAAATTGCGATCGCATGAGCCCATCGCATAAAAGTAGCTAATTTACTTATTTTGTGCAGGAAAAATGGCGCAAGTAAAATTGCGATCCAAGGAATTAGGTGTCTGTGCGCATTGAAAGATTGCGATCGCAAAGTCATGCAATCGTATGCGATTGCAGGAAGTTTCTTAAGAAGGTGGTCGCATAAAGACGACACATCAAGGTGACAACATAATAAATCATGATGGGACAAAAGCTAATGACGGTCGAATCCGAATTTAGTTGACAAGCCGTTAACGCCACATTGTAGAAAGTACACTCAACTTTTGGTGACCATTAATCGACGCATCAGAGCAAGAGATTTAATGACTGCCCATCATTGCAATCATTGGAGAGCAAGGCTCCTTCACTTTGAATTCTATAAATACTGAAGGCCACCATGGTTAACAAGTTAGATCATATACAAGATAGAGAGTCGTTAGTCTGTTCATACTTATACTTAGAAGACGGAGACGAGCTAATAGACGAAGAAGCCGAGAGATAATTTTTGGACAGCTCGAAAGATTGCTGGGAAGCGTTACAAAGGGAGAGAGGGCCAACACTTGCAAAAGCAAGGACATTCAGCTGGGTAGAGTGGAGTGAAAACGACAGTGTAAAAAGCCATGGGAAGCAAGACATTGATACCGAGCTTCTTATCCCTACATTCCACTGTTATTTTGTATTCTGCATTTTATTTATAGGAAATAGAAATCTCATTTCAACTTATGTTCAATCTCTCCATACTTGGCATGAGTAGCTATCGAATGGGTTGAGAAGTACTTAACTAGCATGACCTAATATTTACACTTTATGCGATCATCTTTATGTAGGCGTCATTCACCCTTTAAAGATACTTGAGAGAGTAGTCTAAAGAAAGAAACTAGACTTGAGAGAGTCAGATTAGAATCTAGGCTTGAGAGAGTCAAATTAAAACCGCATAAGCAAGAGATAGAAACTGAGACATAAGTTCTATTGCTATTAACGCATTATATGCACCCTAGAAATAGGATATGATAGTATGCGGTCACCTTGTGTATGTGTTCATCATTCATCATCGCATAGACAAGATTAGAGGCTTAGACATAAGACCTACCGACACTTTCGTATACATCGCATGCATCCTAGAAATAGAAATTATGGAATTTGCATTGAGAGATCACATGCCTAAATAACCTCTCAAATGAGCAAGGCCAACGCATGGCATAACACTTGCCAATTTTCTAGCCTCTAACGCATGGGTTATACTTAGCCAATTTTTCAAGCTTTACCCAAGAGTCAAAGCCTTCAAATTCAGACTTTTCTTCTAACTTTTCACCCTCCTCCATTTAGAGTGAACATCGATCCCGAAGTAGATCTTTTAGAGTTTATATCGATATGAAAATCGTAGTCAGTATATCCCGTAAGGATCAAATCCTTATTTCCATATACGAGCATGTAGTTCCTCGTTCTCCTAAGATACTTAAGAATATTCTTAACAATAGTCTAATGTTTATAACCAGGATTGGACTAATACCTACTAACAATCCTTCCTACAAAGCATATGTCTAGACAAGTATACGTCATTGCATACATCAGACTTCCTACTGCTGATGCATAGGGAACCCGTCTCATATCCTCAACTTCTTGAGGTGTCTTAGGACATAGTTCCTTTGACAAATGTATTCCATTCCTAAAAGGTAAAAAACCTCTTTTGGAATCCTTCATCTTAAACCTAGACAACACCTTGTCTATATAAGATGTTTGAGACATGGTTAGTGTTTTGTTCTTTCGGTTTTGAACTATTTGAATCCCAAGAACATATTTTTCCTCTTCCAGATCTTTCATTTGAAATTGGATTGCTAGCTAATTTTTAATGTTAGTTAGGTATCCTACCTTATTCTCAATAAGTAGGGTATCATCTATATACAAAACTAGAAATGCTATAGTGGAGTTGATGATCTTTTTGTATACACATGGTTTATCAATGTTCTGTTCAAAGCCATAAGATTTGACTGCAGTATCAAATCTTATATTCCAGGATTTGGATGCTTGTTTCAATCCATAAATAGATCTCTTCAGTATGCAAACTTTTTGCTTCTGACCCTGTTCAATGAACCCTTCTAGTTGGACCATAGAAATACTCTCTTCAAGATCTCAGTTTAGAAAGGTAGTGGGCAAAAGTATCCTGATTGATTTGAACATTGAAATAGGTGAGAAGATTTCTTTAGAGTCCACCACCTCAAGCTGGGTATAACCCTTTGCTACTAATCGGGCTTTATAGGTCTGTACCTTCCCCATATGGTCTCTTTTACGCTTGTAGATCCACATACAGCCGATAGGTCTTACCTCATCAGGTTTATCTACAAGTTCCCAGACTGAATTAAGTACATGGACTCTATTTCAAGGTCCATGGCTTTGATCCACTAATCTCGATCAACATCATCCATTGCCTATTTCTAGGTTAATGGATCCTCTAAGCCATCATCAGGTATGTTGACTTCGGTTTCAGTTAAACCCATATAGTGGTCAGGCTGTCTCATAACTCTCCCACTACGTCGAGGTTCTCTCAACTCTTGAGTAGGATGTGATGAATTAGACGTCCTTGATTTATCTACAACTTTTGTTGATGAGCAAGGCTGATCAACAACTTTAGTTGATTCATCTATAGCATTATTTGAAATCTCTTCCAATACTAGTTTACTAAGGGGTTTATGATCTCAAATGTGGTCTTCCTCTAGGAATATGGAATTTGTCAATACAATTAACTTATCATCCTGAGGATCATAAAACTGACCACCTCTCGTTCCTTTAAGGTAACCTATAAACAGGCATAATTTTGAACGATGTTCCAATTTCTTAGGATTTTGCACCAACACGCGTGCTGGGCAACCCCAGATTCGGAAATGATGTAAACTAGCTTTACGTCCTGTCCATAACTCATAAGGTGTTTCTGAATCGCTCTTAGAGGGAACATTATTCAAAATGTAAGCTGCAGTCTCTACTGCATACCCCCAGAACAAGTTACACAACTGAGCATAACTCATCATGGATCGAACCATGTCTAACAAGGTTCTGTTTCTTTGTTCAGATACACCATTTTGCTGAGGTGTTCCTGGTGTAGAGAATTGTGACTGAATCCTTTGTTCTATCATATAATCCTAGAATGTCAAGTCCAAATACTCCCTACCTCGATCTGATTGAAGTTTCTTAATAGATTTACCTAATTGGTTCTCAACCTTGATTTTAAATTCCTTGAACTTTTCAAGAGCTTCAGACTTAAAATGAATTAGGTAAATGTAACTGTAACTTGAATAATCATCTATAAAGCTAATGAAATATTCATAATCTTCCCGTGCTTTATCATTCATCGATCCAGAGAGGTCCGAATGCACGAGCTCTAAGGTTTATTTGGCTCGAAGACCCTTTCAGAAAAAAGATCTTTTTGTCATTTTTCCTTCGAGACATGACTCACATGGTGGTAAAGAGACATCTTCTAACTTGTTTAGAAGTCCACTTTTAGTCAGTCTCTCAATTCTATTGAGATTAATGTGACCAAGTCTCAAGTGCCAAAGATAGGTACTCTGAGAAATGCGTTACCTTTTTCTTTGAGTTTTAGTTGTTTTAAACATTTTTGTGTTATATACAACTTCAACTTTAGATGGTTTTAACTTATATAAGTTACTTTCTAAGATTGCAAAATAGATTTGTATACCTCTTTTTGTAATGAACACTTCATCAAGACAAAAATTTACTTTGTACAAATCTTCCAAAAAATAGGAAATAGATATCAAATTTCTTTTACAAGAAGGTACATAAAGAACATTTTCTAAATACAAGTATATATTTCCAAAAGTTAACTTAATAACTCCCACTACTTTTGTTGAGATATGCTCCCCTGATCTAACACGAAAAGTAATCTCATCATTTTCAAGCTGCCTCCAGGAACTAATTTCCTGAGAAGAAAAATAAATATGATTAATGGCCCCTGAATCCAATATCTAGGTAGAATCTTCATTCTCCACTATACATGTTTCAATAACCAATAAATCTAATTTACCTTGTCTTTCTTTTTCAACTTTCTTCTCGGCAAGATATTTAGGGAAATTTCTTTTCCAATGCCTATTTTCGTTGTAATGAAAACATTTTCCTTTGGCAACTTCCATTTTCCTTTCTGTGCAGCTGGAGCCTTCCCCTTCCCAGTTTCATTCCTTTTTCTTTTGAATACCTCTATTTTTGGAAAAAGAAGGGCCAAATTTACTCCCAGAAGACAAATTTTTCTAGGGTTTCCTTTTTGAAGTGGAAGCGACATTTGCTTCTGCCTCTGAATCTTTATTTTTCAATAAAGATTCATAAATCTGGAGTTCGTTGAGAAGTGTTGTCAAATTATACTATATCTTATTCATCATGGCATTTGTTTTGAATTGAAAAATCTCTTCGGAAGAGACTACATGATGAATCCAACTTGACTCTTCTCATTCACGACGGCTCCGTTCACTTTTGCAATATTGAAGTGAACCATCAGGTTCAAAACATGTTCCCTTACGGAGGTTCCTTCCTTCATTCTGCGGTTGTAAACTAATTTAATTATGTTATGCATGACAGATGTGGACTGTTGTCTAAAAAGGCCCTGCAAAGAGTCCATGATCTCTTTTGCGATAGCTAGATTCTCGTGTTTCTTAGACAGTACATCAGATATACTGGCAAAAATGTAAAGCTGGGCCTTCTCATTAGCTTTGACTCATCTGGCAAAAATGTAAACCTGGGCCTTCTCATTAGCTAAATTCTCGTCTATATGACACAGTCTATCGTATAGACGATGCCCAATCATTTAACAAATACTATGCAATCATTAAGCAAAAGCTCCGCGATTGTTTAGCTAAATGCCAGCTGAGTGAACTATCGTGTAGTGTCGCTCCATGATTTTCTAGTCTCTCTTCAGCTATCATTTAGTAAATCTCATTCACTTGATAGCCACCGTGAGTTATTCCTTCTTTCCCAGAATGGAAAATCTAAAAAAAGTTCATACTAAATTTTGGAAAACATTTTTTCTTTTATCTCATGGTTACCATGAAACTACCAATAACCTCCCACTCAATTGGTTATTAGAGAAAAAGAGATAATTATCCAATAATTAATATTATTATAAATATACATGATAACCAACTTACCATACTACATTTATAACCTATAGTTTTAATATTTCATCTCATGAAACATATAAATCATAACTCTTTTTCTATTTTATGGTACTTAATGTAAATCTCATTTACATTAATTCTCCACTTGATGTATCTCATACACCATATCGATCATATCATATATAATCGAATTACCTATTGTCAATTTGAACTTTTCAAATCAACACCAAGAACTGATTCTCAACTTGAATCCATTGAGCTACCAAGGGAACCTTATGAACCTGTAGCTCGAAGCTCCAACAGTACGTGAATAACTGATTAACCTCTTTAGTTACGAGAACCACCATCTGTTAACTGTCAAGTACTCCACTAAAGACCGACAGCTAAACTCTTCTTACTACAGATATATTATGTGTCTATATCAACCAATCAACAGTGCGATAACCCTTCATAGATTGCTCATAAGTACAGCTAGGCCAATAGCTGTTATGCCCCTGTAGTTACATCTAACTCCTTAAGTACCACAGATCACTCTAATGAACATAAGTCATAGTCCTACTATGATTGAGTCTTCTCTTCTAAAGAGAAGTTGTGGCCACTATGTTCAAGACCTGGAATCAGCCCTTAAAGGAGCAATCTATCTACTTACCTCTGCTTCGGGGAAGGAGTGAATTCCATCTTGTGTAATTGAGTTCCCAGCTCATAAATCAGACAAGTCCCCAAAAAGGTAGGCATGTTGAGTTGGCAATCTGGCCACTCTCACTCATACTAATCAAAGGATCGCCTTCAAAGGCAGAAGTTCCCAAAACACTCAGGATTGAGGTCATGTCATATGGTTGTTTAGGTGAGATGTAAGTCTTCAGTATCAACGACGTTATATACAGAGGCGAATCATCTCGTGGTCCAATCTTATACAAACTCTTTGTATAAGACACCCCCGCTCGCATGTCTCCACATGAATGGCTAGGATCTACCATCTATAGTAGTTCACAACACTTGCAAACGTTTACAAAGTGGGCTATATCCGTAGTGTTACCAGAATTAGGTATCCCTCCTTAATCCTTATACTACAGACCTATTTAGGTTATCACTTAAGGCATGATCCACTTGTATATCTCATATACATGCTTAAGTTTACATACAATAACCAAGGAGCTTTGTTTATTGGATATGAGTAAATGCCAAATAAAATAACTCTTAACAATATGTATATATTACAAACTACGAGACTTCGGAACAATTAGGACATCAATCCCAACAATCTCCCACTTGTCCTAATGCCTCAGGAGACTAATGTATAATACAAGATAAATACATGTACAATATTCAATAAACTAGGGCATACCCCAGTATCGTCTCCCACTTGCCCTAGACAAGATGCCACATGTCCCGTAGACCCAGACTCTCTAGGTGACCCTCAAACACTTTAGCCGTGAGAGCCTTTGTAAAGGGATCAACAACATTGTGCTTCGACGCAATCTTCGTGACAATCACATCACCGTGATGCACAATCTCCCTGATCAAGTGGTATTTCCGTTCTATATGCTTGCCCCGACAATGACTCCAAGGTTCCTTCAAATTTTCCACATCTGCATTATTATCACAATAGAGAGTGACTGACAAATCCATATTTGGAACAACTTTCAAATCTGAAAGGAATTTCCTCAACCAAACAGCCTCCTTAGCTACTTCACAAGCGGCTACGTATTTGACTTCCATAGTGGAGTCTGCAATACATCTTTGCTTGATGCTTCACCATACTACAGCCCCTCCATTCAGAGTGAACACTAACCCTAATGTCAATTTATGAAAATCTCTATCGATCTGAAAGTCAAAGTTTGTGTATCCTATAAAAAATAAATCCTTATCTCCATACACGAGCATATAGTTCCTTGTTCTCCGAAGATACTTGAGGATCATCTTGACTGCCGTCCAGTGATCAAATCCTGGATTAGAATGATACTGACTAACAATCCCTACTACATAGCAATTTTCGGTTCTAGTACAGAACATTCCATACATTAATCTTCCAATAACTGAAGCATAGGGAATCCATCTTATCTCCTCAACTTCTTGAGGTTTCTTAGTACATTGATCCTTAGACAATACGATTCCATGCCTGAAGGGTAACAAACCCCTCTTGGAATCCTGCATCTTGTACCTGATCAACATTTGATTGATGTACGATGCCTGAGACAAGGCTAACCTCTTGTTCTTACGATCTTGAATGATCTAGATCCCTAGAACATACTGTGCCTCACCCAAACATTTTTGGAACTGGGCAACTAGCCACTTTTTAATTTCAGTCAAAAACCTTACATAATTCCCAATGAGTAGGATATCATCCACATACAGTACCATGAAAGCTACTTAGCTATTAATGTTCTTCTTGTAAACACAAGGCTCATCAACGTTCTGATCAAAGGCAAATGATTCGACCGCACTGTCAAATCTAATGTTCCATGATCTAGACGCTTATTTCAGCGCATAAATGGACCTATTAAGCTTGCAAACTTTTTGCTCTTGATTTGGAACTACAAACCCTTCTGGTTGAGCCATGTAGATGGTCTCCTCAAGATTACCATTAAGAAAAGCAGTCTTGACGTCCATTTTCCATATCTCATAATCATAAAATGTGGCTATGGATAGGAGTACCCTGATAAACTTAAACATGACAACAGATGAGAAAGTTTCCTCATAGTCAACTCCCTCAACCTGGGTATAACCCTTTGCCACGAGTCTAGCCTTAAAGGTTTGCATCTTTCCATCTACACCTCGCTTTCGCTTATAGATCCACTTATAACCTATAGGTCTTACCCCATCAGGTGGATCCACAAGCTCTCAGACGTTATTGAAGTACATAGACTCCATTTCCTGGTTCATGGATTTAATCCATTCATCCTTGTCAACATCCTTCATTGATTTCTTTAAAGACAATGGATCCTCGACCCCATCAGTAGAAATGATGTTTTGGGCTTCAATCAATCCCATGTAGAAATCCGGTGGGTTCATAACCCTCCCACTACATCGAGGTAGTCTCAACTCTTGAGCTAGTTGACTAGATGTACTGATCTCAAAACCTCTTATTGATCTGTCAGTCTGTTCAACAACTCTTGTTGAACCCTCAGTAGTCTCAGTGTCACTAGAAATCTCACGTAAAACAAGCTTACTTTGTGGCTTATGATCCCTTATGTGGTCTTCTTTCAAGATGATAATATTTGTTGAAACAAACACTTTGTTCTCACTTTGATCATAGAAGTATCCACCCCTCGTTTTCTAGGGTAGCCTCCAAAGAGGAAAACTTTCGAACACAGATCCAACTTCTTCAGGTTAGTCACAAGCACATGTGTCGGACACCCCCAAATCTTGAAGTGGCGTAAACTACCTTTACAGCCTCTCCGCAACTCAAATGGTGTTTCATAAACACTTTTCGAGGGAACGTTGTTTAGAATGTAGCATGCAATCTCCTCTTCAAAACCCCAAAACGAGTCTGGAAGATGAGCATAACTCATCATAGACCGAACCATGTTTAATAAGGTTCTGTTTCTCCTTTCTGATACACTATTCTGCTGAGGTTTACCTAAGGCCGAGAGTTGGGATGCAATCCCATGTTCTATCATATATTCCATATACTCTCCACCACAATCAGATCGTAGTGTTTTTATCTTCTTACCTAACAAGTTTTCAACTTCAGCCTTATACTCCTTGAACTTGTCAAGGGCTTCAGACTTATGTTGCATTAGGTAGAGATACACATACCTTGAATAATCATCTATGAAAGAGATGAAATATTCATGCCCATCTTGAGCTCTAACACTCATCGGACGACAGAGGTCAGAATGTATAAGCTCTAAGGCTTCCTTGGCTCAGTAACCTTTTCCAGTAAAAGGTCGTTTGGTCATCTTACCTTCGAGGTATGATTCACACATCGGTAATGAGTTTTCTTCTAAACTCTTTAGAAGTCCACTTTTCACCAACTTCTCAATCCTATTGAGGTTGATGTGACCTAACCTTAGATGCCAAAGATGGGCGTTTTCCTTAGGAGAAACCTTTGGTCTTTTAATTGTTATCACTGTACTGAACATTTCAGTGTTAAATAAGGCTTTTATTGAAGGAAATCGGAAATGAGATTTCCATAAGCAGCGGAAAAAGACTCAAATTACAATCATGAATGAACATATATTTACAGTCGACTTGAATACAAATAGTTATACAATTACAATGCAGAAATTTTAGCATGAACAATAAATGAACAAGGGAGACAAACTCTACGAACAATAGCAGAAGTGTCTCCACGCTACTATACGCACTTTGATCGCTCGTCCTCAACAATTTCTTGGTCACAAACTCCTCCGCAACACGAACCCTCCACAGCACTACGAATGGCCTCTAGAAAACCTCGACAGTGTCGAGTTGATTCTGACACCACCAACAAGGTGACCTTGGTATTCTCGGTGTGAGAATCCAGATGGTGGGCTCTGTTCGGACTTGGTATGAGGCAGACAAATGGAGGAAATAACGATCGCGTACACGACTGGGCAAGTGGGAGATGGCGAAGACCTATCGTATAGGTCGATGCTCAATCGTTTAGATAAAGCTATGCGATCGTCTAGCAAAAGCTATGTGATCATTTAGCTCTATCGTTTAGCTCAGCCTGTCGCCTACAGACTCTACACGAATGTTTACCTTGGGCCAGCGATTGTCTAGCAAAGCTATGTGATCGTTTAGTAAATAAGGCATGATCGTTTAGCTCGCATCTGCACGATCATTTAGCTCGCCTAACCGTCGTTTAGTAAATCGGTATTTACTTGACAACTTCGTGAGTTACTTTTTCGCAAGAGAAAACTCAAAAACCTTTTCAAAAATTTGTAAAATTAGGAAACCACATTCCTTTTAAACTCACAGTTATCATGATCCAATAACCACCCACTACTTTGGTTATTTAAAAAGAAAAAGTATTAATTATCCAATAATTAATATTATTATAAATATAAATGATAACCAACTTATCATACTATATTTATAACCTATAGTTTTAATATTTCATCTCATGAAACATATAAACCATAATTTTTTTCTATTCCATGGTACTTAATGTAAATATTATTTACATCAATCCTTCACTAGATGTATCTTATACATCATACCGATTATATCATATATAATCAAAATACCTCTTGTCAATTTGAACATTTCAAATCAACACCAAGAACTGATTCTCAACTTGAATGCATTGAGCCACCAATGAACCTGTAGCTCGAAGCTCCAACAGTAAGTGAATAACTGATTAACCTCTTTAGTCACGGGATCCACCATCCGTTAACTATCAGGCACTCCACTAAAGACCGACAGTTGAACTCTCCTTACTACAGATGTTAAGCGGACCTTATTGCAGACGAATCCATTTTGTTTTTTCATTCTCAATTATAAATGAAACTTCTAGAAAAAATTATAGTGAGAACGTTTGAACAAATTAGATTCATGCTATCTTTCTTAATACTAATTACCCACAAATTGAAGATAAAATTGAGTCAGAAGATCGAATAAAATCTTTAAACTTTTTATTCGATGCAGTTATAACTTCTTACAACGCTAAAGCAAGTCGTAAAAACTTGATTGGAATAAGAGAAATCAGTAAAAAATTTCCTCGATGGTCATACACATTAATCGACGAGTTAGAACAAGAGGAAGGAGAAAACGAGGAAAGTCTGGCGGAAGATCATGAAATTCGTTCAAGAAAAGCCAAACGTGTCATAATTTTTTCTGATGATATAGAAACTAGCGATACTCATACATCGTGTCCATCTTAACCAATCAGCAGTGCAACAACCCTTCACAGATCGCTCGTAAGTACAGTTGGGCCAATAACCGTTATGCCTCTGTAGTTACATCTGTCTCCTAAAGTACCACTGATCCCTCTAATGAACATAAGTCATAGTCCTATCATGACTAAGTCTTCTCTTCTAAAGAGAAGTTGTGGCCACTATGTTAAAGGCCCAGACTCAGGCCTTAAGGGAGCAATCTCTCTACTTATCCCTGCTTCAGGAAAGAAGTGAATTCCATATTGTAAATTGAGTTCCCAGCTCCCAGATCAGATAAGTCCCAAAAAAGGTAGGCATGTTGAGTTGGAAATCTGGCCACTCTCACCCATACTAATCAAAGGACCGCCCTCAAAGGTTGGAGTTCACAAAACACTCAGGATTGAGGTCGTTCACCTATGGTCGTTTAGGTGAGATGCAAGTCTCTAGTATCAATGACATTATATACAGAGTCTAGTCATCTCGTGGTCCAGGTCTTATACAAACTCTTTGTATAGGATACCCCCGCTCCACGTCTCCACATGAATGGTCAAGATCTACCATTTGTAGTAGTTTAAAACACTTGCAAACCTCTATAAAGGGAGCCGTATTCGTAATGTCACCAGGATCAGTTATCCCACCTTAATCCTTATACTACAGACCGATTTAGGTTATCACTTAAGGCATGATTCACTTGTATTTCACATATATATGCTTAAGTTCACATAAGATAACCAAGGAGCTTGTTTATTGGATATGAGTAAATGCCAGAATTAAATAACACTTATTTTATTCATTGAACAATGTGTATCTTTACAAAACAACGAGACTCCGAGAGAAGTAGGACACCAATCCCAACATTTATGACTTATGGCCTTAGTACATACAAGTTACTTTCCATTGAACCAAAACTAATCTCCATACCATTCTTGAAAATAAACACTTTATTCTTAGAAAAGGAGACGATATAACCTTATTCAATGAGACAAGAAACCGAGATTAAGTTCCTCTTGATATAAGAAACTACGAAAACATTATCCAGTAACAGATAATGTTTCTTGTCCAAAAATAACCTCAGCCTGCATACAACAACAGTTGAAACAACCACACCAGTGTCGACTCGAAGAGTCATCTCTTTCTGTGGCAATGTTTGCCAGGAACTGAATCCTTGGTAAGAGGAATTGACGTGATTAGTAGCACCCAAATCTAGGATCTAGGTAGAATCATCATTCTCTACCAAACACGTCTCCAAGAGCAATAAATCACATTTACTGTCTTTACACATCCTCCTCTTTTGAAGAGTAGTGGGATTAGTATCAGAACCTAAATAAGCTCCAAGTTCCATATCAGAGAGCACTTCTCTTCCATGAACTTCAACAGAGTCAGCAACACTTGCTTCCTTTTCCTAGAGTTTAACTTGGGAACTGACACTACTGGTTTTGTCATCCATCCCTTTGTGCTCAAAAAATAAGAACTGACGTTCAAACAATTCTTACAACGAGTCCATGATCTCGCGTGAAATGACCATGTTCTCATCCTTTTTGGCCAAAACATCAGGTATGCTAGCCAATATGTGAAGTCGGGCCAATGAATTAGCCTTCATCCACACCTCATATGCATTACGAACACTTCGCGGTGCATCAAGGGTTGAGACTTGAGGACATTCCTCAACCATGACAAATTCAAGGTCGTTTACCATGAAATACGTTTTACAAGACTCTTTCCACTGTATGTAACCAGTCAAACTAGAGGCATTAAATGGAAATACAAACATGTTGCTGAAAACAAAAAACACATTGACCTACGTTAAGTTTTAAGCAAATACCCATTGAAAAAACAAACAACATCCAATAAGGTTTAGCAAAACTAACATGAATCCCATGTGACATCTAGTTTCACAATGACGCTTCAAAGGTTTAGGATAAAAGTCGCCGAAGGGAGGTCAATTATCCCTCCTCTGAATTGAGACATGCTCAACCAGCCATTAATACCAAAATAACTCTTGCTTCTATAACGACTAGCCATCATTGATTTGGTCAAGAAATCATTAACTTACTTAACAATATTCCGTAAGTGTGACCCGCCATTTTAGGCCTTAGAGTTCCACCCAAAGCAGCCAATCCGAAGGGAAAAAATCCGATTGGGGCAAAAAAGTGACCCTATCCATTTCTGGAGTTCACTTTGATCTTGATTAACTATACAAAACCTATCTAAAAGAGGACGCTCCCAGGGCACCACGAGGGAGTACAGAATGATCTCACGGAGTGAACTAATGACAGAGACCGTAGGACGTGTTGAGACACACCCTTCACCCATTTACAATAAACACTTTCTTCGTCTACTTTGATATTGACTCATGCAAACACCATCCGAAGGGGGATGCTCCCAAGGCACCATGAGGCCAAGCATGAATCTCATGGCATGAACATTTAGAGAGAAACTTGAGTGGAATTATTGACATATCAGATACACCTCTTCCTCCCACTGAGTATTTAATAACATAAGGTTTAGTTTACTTAGAAAAAAACACGGCTAAGGATTTTAACTAAGTGACTTTTTAGGTTTGCCAAAGGGTAACTTTTACCTTGGTATAGTTGAAACAACTATTTATCATCATCCTTTAAACTCTTTAACGGAGTCTTTGACCAACTATCACATGCTTGCAGAAAATGTATTTAATTCACCTTTCTAGGTAGGTTCCTAGGTAGGGGTGTTCCGTTTCCGTCAGCTTAAGTACCCCAGCTTAGACAGAACCCGCCTTAGACAAAAGGTCCCTTATAGATAGATTTAATACAATTTTAATCTTTTAAGCCAATCAATTTAATCTTATTAAACCGATTTAAAATGTTAAACTAGGTTGCTAATCCCATTAGAACCTTTGAACTTAGGTCTATCTCAATCCAATTTTAAAACCCTTTTAAAACATGAATTCACCTTAAGTTTGCATGCAACTCTTTCTTATCGATTTTAGTTCTAATTTCTATTATAAAGTTTATAACATAAACAACCAGAACCATACACAACGCAGAGTAAAGACATACAAGGCATTCATAAAAATTATAAACAGCCTAAATGTCATGCTCCATGCATTGTTCACTCATTGCTACCTTTTTATATAACTCTTATACAAACAAGCAACGAACTAAGCAAAACATGTTTCCAATTCACCTTTATACTATAAGGCTTATAAAGACGATGCATGAATATGCTTACTGCATGCAAAAATATAACTCTTATATTTTCATGATGCATGCGCATGCTTGCTTGTTATTTCATCATGCCATATTATAACAGTTATAATACATGATGCATGAATAATTGCACAACCTAAAGTGGGTTTCAAAACTATATGTCAAACACTTTGCCATACAAACCACATACATCTCCTGTGTATTAAACGAAATATTGATGAACCGGGAAAAATTGCCCCAAAATTCAAAAAACCAAAGCTAACTATTACAAAAACAAGAGTCTTCAGTTCAAAAAAGCGAACCGGGTCTTGAACCGTTCGGGCAAAGCAACATGTCTCCATTGATCGTGTACCAAACTTCCCCGCGATCGTCTACACGAAAGAGTAAATGCTTTACTCAATCGTTTACCTACGATTCCAGAGCTAAATGATTGTGTACCTTTTACTATGTGACGAAGCATGAGGTACATGATCGTGTAGTGCGCAACGCCTAACGCAATCTCTAAATGATCGTCTAAATGACAATGATGCAGTGAAGCACAATCGTCTAAACAATTACTGAGCGAGCATCGTCGTATCGTATACCTTGTAATCGTGTAGTCAGTAATTATGCGATGAGTATGCTACCTACATGATCGTTTAGTGCACGAATTTTTCTAAACGATGAGCATCAAATGCTCCCACTCGATCATTTACCTTCAGTGTCTCTGTGATCGGGCAACGAATGCTACGCGATAAAGTACTCATCATTTAGCATTAGTTAAACGATCATTTAGTAAATACTACACGACCACATAGAAAAATCTACACGATTGTTTAGTTAAATCCCAACGATCTTTTACCTGAGGCTACACGACACGACCAACTCTTGATCTTCTTCTTCACTGAGAACCACATCTCCATGCTTCGAAACTTCATCACGAACAATTCGACAAACTCAATCACTTTGAATTACAGACTTGATTGCATGTTAATTATGCCCAAAAACACAGGGACCCTTACAAATTAACACTTTGTAATTTAAAGAAAGCTTTAAACAGAGGCAATTAACCCGTAAACATTCATCAACGCCATCCACAAATGCATTTGACAATTAAGCGCAATGTAGAAAACCCACCATGACTGTAAAAGGAGTTCAAAACAGAAGTGAAATTTAGAATAGCAGAACAACCTGGCTCTAATACCAATTGAAGGAAATCGGATATAAGGATTTCCATGAGCAGCAGAATAATCGTTCCAAATTTCATTCGTATATGAACATACACAATTACAATCAATAAACAGAAACATACAAGCTATGCATAAAACAAAATTATAGCATGCTTTTAAAACAATCAAGGGAAAGAATAAACATACCTTTGAAGACCCATCTTTAATCTCCCTTGATCCAGAACTCTCGATCAATCAGCAAGACAGCAATGACGAACACTTAAACACTTCGACTGCAACATAGCACGATCAATCAATAGCCTCCACACGAACACCGCGAACTCAACGAATGGCCTCCAAATACCTCGAACTATGTCGAGTTGAGTACGACACCACCACAATGGCTACTTGGTATTCTCGGTGTGAGAATCCAAAAGTGTGGGCTCTGTGTGGACTTGATTTGAGGAAGATACTGGAGGAAGAACAGTCGTGTAAATGATTGAGCAAGTGGGAGATGACAAGGTCTATCATATAGACGATGCTCAATCGTTTAACAAATGTTATGCAATCGGTTAGCAAAAGCTCCATGATCGTTTAGCTAAAGGCCAGCTGAGTGAACTATCATGTAGTGTCACTCCACAATCGTCTAGCCTCTCTTCAGCTATCGTTTAGTGAATCACTATTCCTTCTTTCCCAGAATGGAAAATCTAAAAAAAATCATACTAAATTTAGGAAAATATTTTTCCTTTTATCTCACGGTTACCATGAAACTACCAATAACCTCCCACTCAATTGATTATTAGAGAAACAAAGATAATTATCCAATAATTACTATTATTATAAATATACATGATAACCAACTTACCATACTATATTTATAACCTATAGTTTTAATATTTCATCTCATGAAACATATAAGCCATAGCTCTTTTTCAATTTCATGGTACTTAATGTAAATCTCATTTACATTAATCCTCCACTTGAAGTATCTCATACACCATACCGATCATATCATATATAATTGAATTACCTCTTGTCAATTTGAACATTTCAAATCAACACCAAGAACTAATTCTCAACTTGAATCCATTGAACTACCAAGGGGACCTTATAGACTTGTAGCTTGAAGCTCCAACGGTACGTGAATAACTGACAAAACTCTTTAGTCACGAGATCCACGATCCGTTAACTGCCATGCACTCCACTAAAGATCGACAGCTGAACTCTCCTTACTATAAATATATTATGTGTCCATATCAACCAATCAGTAGTGCGATAACCTTTCACAGATTGCTCGTGAGTACAGCTAGGCCAATAACCTTTGTGCCCCTGTAGTTACATCTAACTTCTTAAGTACCACATGTCCCTTTAATGAACACAAGTCATAGTTCTACTATGACTGATTTCTTTCCTCCAAAGAGAAGTTGTGGCCACTATGTTCAAGACCTGGAATCAGCCCTTAAGGGAGCAATCTATCTACTTACCCCTGCTTCGGGGAAGGAGTGAATTCCATCTTGTGTAACAGAGTTCCCAACTCCCAAATCAGACAAGTCCCCAAAAAGGTAGGTATGTTGAGTTGAAAATTTGGCCACTCTCACCCATACTAATCAAAGGATCGCCTTCAAAGGCAAGAGTTTCTAAAACACTCAGGATTGAGGTCATGTCACCTATGTTCGTTTAGGTGAGATGTAAGTCTCCAGTATCAACGACATTATATACAGAGACGAATTATCTTGTGGTCTGGTCTTATATAAACTCTTTGATAGGACACCTTCGCTCGCATGTCTCCACATGAATGGTTAGAATCTACCATCTGTAGTAGTTCACAACACTTGCAAACCTCTACAAAGTGGGTTGTATCCTTAGTGTCACCAGGATCAGGTATCCCTCCTTAATCCTTATACTACAGACCTATTTAGGTTATCACTTAAGGCATGATCCACTTGTATATCTCATATACATGCTTAATTTTACATATAATAACCATGGAGTTTTGTTTATTGGATATGAATAAATGCCAGATAAAATAACTCTTATTTTATTCATAACAATATGTATATATTACAAACTATGAGACTCCGGGAGAATTAGGACATCAATCCCAACAATTCTAAGTCTTAAAAAAGGTGATTGAATTGCACCGGTTAACCCTAGGTGAGCATGCATCTTATCTTTATTATAGAATTTAAAAGTATAGGTCATTTTATAATAATTATAAAATAAACTATAACATTTATAACCATAGAACATTCATCTATAACATGCTTCCTTAAACAAACATGCTTTAATATAACACTTATATTAAAATTAAGCATGCATACTATATACATTATAAAACTTATAATATATAAAAAATTTATGCCACATGTTTATCCTATGTTGAGGTTTTTTTAAAAAATATATGGTATACTTTATGCACATATAATAAAACAATATTATACATAACATGCATAATAAGTAAACAACACTAAAGTGGACCGGTTTTGTAAAAGAAAATAAACAACTAAATCATTACATAATTCAACAAGCAGCTCCCTCGAATCGGCTTCAAACACTTTGAACTAACCCAAACTGGTAAAAAACCACTCGAACCGACTTGAAAACACCAAAAACTAGATTGAATCGGTCAAACCGGCTCAACCAGGTCAACTGGACCGATCCAGACCATCTGGATCGGCTGGTCAACACACGCTGGCACGGTCAATGGGTGGGAGCGTACAGGTTGCAAAGCGAGCGTACAGGTCGGAGCCTCATGCTGTTCGGTTCACTGATAGACTACAAGCGCACGGGGCACTGAAGGAACCAGGTCGCACACGAGGAACGAGGAAAAAACCAATCAAGGATCGAGTTGGATTAGACCGCCAGGTTCTCGGGTTTGGGAGGAAAAACTCGGGTCTGAAGGCTAAAGTAGAAGAAGAGCTAAGACAAATTACCACTTTGCCCCTCAAAAAGAACAAGTCAACACACTTTAGCAATGCTTATAGCATCCAACGCTCCCCACAACACTAAGCTTGGCGCTAGCTCGACGTTTGAAGACAAAATGCACCATTTTGCTATAAAATAGGGCAATGTCGTAATGCTCTTTGCAGCGTTGCAACGCTTTAGAAATTGATGGAAAAATAAAAACGTGTGCGTGAGCCTGCGCAACATAACGTTGGACTTCTATAGGGTAGTGTTGCAATGCTGAACATTCTTCAGAACAAAAAAGGGCTTCGATTTAGATTTCAAAAATAGGGAACTTCAATTTTTAGAGAGAATTCGAAATTACAGAGCTATTCTTGTAAATTTTGGAGAGATTCTGTAAATTTGTATTTAATTATTATACCAATTATGCAACTATCAATGGATTCTTTGAAGAATTTCACCATCCATGAGTAGGTAATTATTTTTCTTGGGGAATTATGTAGATTGGCACTTTCTTGAGACTTTTCCTTGAATTTCTTTCATGTAGTTACTTTCTTTTTAATGTTCTTGATTAGATTTCGAATCAAATTGATTAAAATGAATTAACAACTCAAGATTAATCAATTTTTGTATGAAAAATTACATAGTTCTATAAAAAAAATTGTAATTAGGTTGCAAGAATTAAGAATCTTGATCGAAAATGTGGACTTCTTTTCCTCTTTTTTTTTTAAAGAATCTATTAATTCAGAACATTCATACAATCAATCTTGAATTTTCAGTCTTTTGATTTCAAGATTTGGTATAGTTAAGAAAACCCATGAGTTTAATACAAGTTAATAATTAATTGTGAAATGTCTTTAGGAAGCAATTATGACCTAGATTAGGATTAATTGTTAAATTAGCAATTAGTATATTAGAGATTTATTCTTAATGAACTATTGAATAATCTAATTGCATCATTCCTTGTTAAGTCCATGATAAAATTGTCTAGTTTACATAAAATCTCCAAGATTTCATTTCTCATTGAATCTTATCTCATAATCTCTCTTATTTCTCTCATTACTAAATTTCCTATATCAAATCATGCTTTTCATTTGGTTAGTTTCTAGTTCTCTAAAATAAACAACTCCCCCCGTTTAATCCTTTGCATTTTGGAATTCAATTAGTCTATTTTAGGTCAATTAATAGAGGCTCTCTTGGGATCAACCTCTTAATCCACTATTGCTATGTGCTATTTTTAGTTGTAGTTAGAGTATTATAAATTTCATTTGCTTTGGGTAAGATAGAATTCACAACACCTATTTTTAGCTCGATCAGAGGGATTGTCCTTTGATTTGTTTGGGTGAAAGTGGTCAGTTCGTCAACTCAATATGTCTATCAATATGCCAGTTCATCGACATAATCATACAAGATGGATTTCACTCATTCTCGACTTCAGGGTGAGTGTTCCCTTAAGTGGTGTCTCCGGGACTTGAACAAAGGGTCCTACCCTTTCACTGGCCTGAGAGGGTTTCTGTTTATAGTTGGACCATAAACAAGTTGTTCATTAAAGGAGCACTGGTACTTAAGGATGTAGAGGTAACCCAGGGGTAAAACGGTATTTGAGCCAGCTGATGTTGCGAACACTCTTGAAGGACTAACTTGCTATTATTGGTCTATATTCGTGGACACAAAAACATATCTATAGTGAGAAGAGTGCAGATGTGGGTCTTTAGTGGAGTGTACCTACAGTTAGCAAATATTGATTAATTTGGTTAATGAGTTTAGCCAATTAATCTCACATCGTTGGAGCTTTTGATCTGCAGGTCCATTAGGTCCCCTTCCTAGCTTGTAAAAGGTATTGAGGTAAGTCATTATTAAATTGAATATGAAATGTTCAAATTTAGATTTGGGAATTTTTTAATATATGTTGATACATTTTAATATAAATTTCAATTTTAGATTTATATTATTAATTTTGGATATGATTCAAAATTAATAAAAATTAATAAATGAGAAAACAAAATATTTGAAAGGAGTTCAAATATAAATTTAATATGAATAAGATTCATATTAAAAACTATAGGTTAAAAATGATGTGCATTGGATGCACATTAAAACTATAGGTTAAATGAGAGAAATATATTTGAATATGATTCAAATGAGAAACTTAAATTAAATATGTGATATTTAATAGGATGATTAATTAATTGGAGAATTAATTAATTATTTTATTTAATTGAATTTTTCAATTTAATTAAATTGATTAAATCAAAATTATAGGTTAAAATTAATGCACATTAAAACTATAGGTTATGTGAGAGGGAACTATTTAAATATGATTTAAATGGTTATTCTTTTTATTTATTTAATCTTAATTATATAAAATGTAACTCCCTATGTAGGGGAGTTACTAAAGATGTGGAATGAATCCAACGTCTCCTCACTTTCACCCTCTTTCTCCTAGTCTCTCTATATCAAAACAAAAGAAAAAAAAGGCAGAGAAGATCAATTGATCGATAATCAAAAATCTCTGCATTTTTTGTCTTCCCCCATCCTCCCAATTCCAAAAGAAAAAAAAAAAAAAGAGAATCTCACAATTCTCATCTCCTCAATTTCCCTGTAAGAATAGGGAGAACTCCAAGTGTGCCCAATCCCAATTCCCAATAGAGAAATTCTATTGTCAAAAGTTACATGCTTAATCTATTTTTCTATTTTATTCCAATGCAAAATTGTCCTATTTTAAATGCCGATTTTAAATACGTTTGGGTTCTGTGTTTTGGCTTCCGCCATGCCTTATGGTTTTCATCCATTTAGAGCCCTCTTGGGTTGGTGTCAATTCTCTGAAGATTATCAAAGCAAAAGTGTTTCCTTCGCCTAGGTACACGTACTTTAGATGAATAGGGAGAGCTTTTAACTCAATCCCTTGTACTTGCGAATTACCAAGGCCAATGTTAGAAGAAGGTTTATCATTGTTGATAACATTAACGAAAGAAAGAGATAGATCATGTGAATCCAAATCAATACAGGGGCAATCAACTCATCAGAAACATCCTCATCATGCAAAACAATGTCATCCAAAAAATCATGAGCTTTAATCATGCATAGAGACATATTCTTCAGGAAACTTCATTGCATCATACATTGAATGAGACAACTTCTCTATCAAATTCTACAGATCGACATCCTTTATCAACATCAATTTTTGTTTTTGCAGTTTTCCTAAATGGTCTCTCTAACAAAATGGTAGAAGAAGCAGGTGTAGAAATCTTATCCATTTTCAAAATATAGAAATCAATAGGAAAAATTAAGTCTTTTACTTGAAGCAAAACATCCTCAACTACTCATAAAAGCTGAATATAAGATCTATCGACCAACTGAATGCACACGATAGTTTTTTGCAGATAATTTAATTTAAGATCCTTGTATACATGATAAGGCATAACATTAATAAAGACTACTAAATCAAGCCTAGCATGTTGAATAACTCTATTACCAATAACACAGAGCAACTTAAACATACCTGGATCACAATATTTCTCAAGCATATTTCTTTTAAGAAAAGCCGAAACATTTTTATTTATCATCATATGTTATTTGTCCTTACCTATCCTCTTTTTTGTGCAAAGCTCATTGAGAAACTTAGGGTACCTTAGAATCTGTTGAATTGCATTTAGGAGGGGAATATTGATCTGAACCTTTTTAAACATCTCTATCAGTTCTTCATCCTTATTTTCCTACTTCGGTTTCACCAACCTACTAGGGAAAGAAGCTTTAGGTATATAAGGTTCAATTGAAGGCAAAGACAACATACTTACCTCGGAAGTCGATGGTGTTGCCTCAGATTTTGCTTCACTTTTCTCATTTTATTTGACTTCCTCTTTGGACTTACCAAGTTTTGAGGAATAGAAACTGGTGATGTTGGGGCATTTAAGGAGAGTGTCAGAGATGGAAGCTTCTTCTTTGCTCCTAAGAATGCTATTGAACCGTTAATGATCTTCTTGTAAACACAAGGTTCATCAACATTTTGATTAAAGCCATAGGTTTTGACCACAACGTCAAACCTCATATTCCAAGATCGAGATGTTTGTTTCAATCCATAGATGAATCGATTTAGCTTGCAAACTTTTTGCTCTCGACCATGTACTATGAATCCTTCTGGTTAAGTCATGTAGATTATCTTTTCAAGATTATCATTAAAAAAAGTAGTTTTGACGTCCATTTGTCATATCTCATAGTCATAATATGTGGCAATAAACAAGAATTCGGATAGATTTTATCATAGAACATGTGCGAAGGTTTCATCATAGTCCACCCCATCAACCTGGGTATAATCCTTTACTACTAATCTAGCCTTGAAGGTTTGCACCTTTCCAACTACACCTTTTTTCCTCTTATAGATCCACTTGCAACCTATTGGTTTTACCCCATCAGGTTGGTCTACAAGTTCCTAGATAGAATTGGAGTACATAGACTCAATTTCTTGATTCATGGCCTTAATCCATTCATCTTTGTCAACATCTTCTATTACTTTCTTGTAAGACAATGGATCTTCAACGTTATCATCTAGTATGTACTTTAAGTTTTAGTTAAACCCAAATAGCGAGTGGGTTGAGTTATAACCCTCCCACTATGTCGAGGCCGTTTCAACTCCTTAGTAGGATGTGTTTTACTTGATGAAGTAATATCAACAACTCTTGTTGAAGTTTTAATAGTGTCTTTGATGATTTCATTCAATACAATCATACCCCATGATTTATGCTCTCTAATGTGTTCTTCCTCTAAAAAGGTTGCATTTGTCGATACAAATACCTTATTCTCGTTTGGATCAAAAAATAAACCACCTCTTGTTTACTTGGAATAGCCTACAAATAGGCATAATTTTGAAAGCGGTCCAATTTCCTTGGGTTTGCCACAAGCACATGTGCTGAACACCCTCAAATCCTAAGATGTCATAAACTACTTTTACGATCTCTCCATAACTCAAAAGGTGTTTTAGAAATACTGTTTGATGGAACTTGGTTCAAAAGGTATGTTGTAGTCTCCACTACATAACCCCAAAACTAGATGGGAAGAGAAGCATAACTCATGGAATGAACCATGTCTAGTAAGGTTCTATTTCTCCTTTCTGATACACCATTCTTTTGAGGTGTACCAGACGTTGAGAATTGAGATGTGATTCCATGTTCTATAGTTATGAAATCTTACATCCATGTACTCTCCACCTCGATCTGATCGAAGTGTTTTTATCCTTTTACCTAACAATTTCTCAACCTCAACCTTATACTCCTTGAATTTTTCAAGTGTATTAGACCTGTGTTACATTAGGTAAATGTACCCGTATTTTGAATAATTGTTAGTGAAAGTGATGAAATATTCAAAACTTCCCTTGCTTTAACATTCACCATACCACAAAAGTCTGAATGTATAAACTCCAAGGATTCTTAGGCTTTATAACCTTTTCTAATACAAGTTCATTTTGTAATTTTTCCTTCAAGACAAGACTTACATACTAATAAAGAATTTTCTTCTAACTCGTTTAGAAGTCCATTCTTAACTAATCTCTCAATTGTATTGAAATTAATGTGACCTAGTCTTAGATGCCAAAGATGAGCGTTTTTGTTTGGAGAAACATTCCTTCTTTTGTTTTGCCTAGTTGCAGTGTTGAACATTTCAACATTATGAAGCATTTTAGATACTGATAGTCTTAGATGCCAAAGATGAGCGTTTTCGTTTGGAGAAACATTCCTTCTTTTGTTTTGGCTAGTTGCAGTGTTGAACATTTCAACATTATGAAGCATTTTAGATACGCGATGGGATATGTGTATGATATTAAATGCTCACAATGATGCGATACTACTACTATTTATGCGTTAATTAAGGATTGTTCAGGTAGTATGCCCAGCGTTGTCACAAGTTTCCTTATGATGGAACCAAGTGTAATTCCACCGTAATTTTCTCGGTGTGATCCGAGGTCGAACACAGGGAAGTGGTGCCGGTTATTGCGGTATGTTCATGGTATATGCGACTAGGTTTTTTTAATTCTTTATAAAAGGTGTGTACAGTATGTAAATTGCAATAAAATAAAGAAAAGCGGTAAAGATACGATAAGACATAAAAATACAATAAACCTAAGCTAGATGTTACAAGATACAGGCTTTATGTGTAAGATACTAGGATTAAAGCTAGCTGTGAAGGTAGCGCAAAGATGTGGGATGCGATAAGTCTTGTGAACATATTAGAAAGAGAAAGATAAGTATTACAAACAACGCAAGTTCTTAATTGAATTGAAGGTACAAATACTGTTTCGCTCTTCTCTTAGCGTACACCTCTCAGTGATCGGCCGCGTTTCTTACATGTCTGTGGTGAAACAGAGTCTAACGTAATGAACGCAAGATTGCTTCCATGTCTGGAAGTACTACTCGCTTTAGTTAATGCACTCTTCTGACCTTCTCTCGATAGATCAGAATGACATCTTCACTTCTGCTCTCATAGGTGAAGATGCTGTCTAGCATACTTTAGCTAAACATATTTTATAACTTTAATACATATTAAGTTCTTGGTGATTCATATTGCTCATCAAGGGATTAAGAAAACATCATGAAGAAAGTGACTAATGGGTGAATGGAAATAGACAGAAAATGGTAAACGAAATCTATCGAAACATTTAATATTTCTACTAAGTGTTTGATACATGATGTGTGAATTAAGAGATAAAGAAAATATGGAATACAATGAAAGAGAGATAGAACAGATACAATCTGGTGCCAATGTCTTGGCACAGATTCGATGGAGATCTGCTTGTCAGATCGAATGGTTTTAATGGCAGGAAGAGCTTCCCTCTCAGACTTGCTCCATTAGTAGCAAAGGTCTCTGCACAGAGCTTCGATCGCGACAGGTCGGATCTGAGATTCATCTCTCGGCCTTATCTCGTTCTCTTCCCGAATTTCTTCTCTTCAGCACTCAGCTCAGCCTTTTCTCTTCTAAAATCTTACAGCACTTAGCCCAGTATCAAATAACATACTTTTGTCTGAAATCACTGGGTATTTATAGCACTTAGCTCAGCCTTTTCTCTTCTAAAATCTTACAGCACTCAGCTCAGCCTTGTGGTCCCCACGTGATGGTTATGGTAATTCCGCAGATGGAGGGATATTATTCCTTCTGTTATGCAATCAGACCATTAATTCTACACAACCGTTAGTCGTACACGTGCCTCAATCCTCCGCTTTCGCGTTGCTCAGTTGCATCCTTCGATCATGGGTTCACATGTGATGTTTGTTCTTATTACCGCATGCGGTCGAAGCGTAGCTCTGACCAACTGTCGCATTGTGTCATGACTTCGGTAATCGTCTCTTCATGGTTGATCGACGGGCGCAATGTGACAGAGATACGTTGATTAGTTTCTCATGAGCCTTGAGCGCAAGCGGTGACTTGGTCTCCTGCAAAATAGAGTAAAGTTTGGCTTGTCCTCCATCTTGTTGGCGTTAATGGGTGTAATTGCAAACATTTATAATTATTATCATACTAGGTTAATTTTCATACAATTGGCACATAATTACTAACTTTTGGCCGCAATATCTAGATAAGGTGGAATGAATAACTTGTATTTCTACAAGTTATCACACCCCCAAATTTAGATATATGCTTGTCCTTAAGCATATCTTCTACTTAAGGAAATCATGCTCCATTCCTATCCTATATTTCTACGATGATTGGTTGCTTCAAATGTTACACTTAGGCACATTACCTGACATTGCACTTCCCTTCTATCCTTGCTAATTCTTAGAAAGCCTTATTTTATTCTTCTATATAACAAAATTCTGCTCAAAGACACTTTTCGAGTTTTCAAAATAGAAAGTTTATCTCTTCGTTATCAAAACAACTTGATGTATCTATATGCGGTGAGCAAAACTTTGCGTCATTTATTCACTTTGAGACAGTTGGTCATGGTTACACTCTTCGTTTTAGCTTGTCCCCATGGGTGTCATGCGAACATCCAACTATGGTAGTGTGCCAGTTCTAACTTTAACTCATAATAATCAAAGGAGTTGTCCCTTGCATTTTTTTTTTTTTTTGTTTATTCAACATTATTCTTGGAAACCCACCTTCATTTTGGCTTGCTCCTACGAGTGTCATAAGATCATCCAACTACGAGCAGGCTTCTTTCACAACTAAACTCTTATCAGGTTGGGAACAGTTTTGAAATTTTCTCTTGCGCTGACATTGGAGTTTTGCTTTTTTTTTTTTTTTTTTTTTTTGAAAACGAAAAGGGACGCATTTTCTGAAATACTGCATACTTCTGAGTTCATCTGCTCAGACCTTCCCCACCCCCAAATTTAAAGATGAGCAAGGTTCTCATTGCATTGTTTGGATAGATTAGACAAATACTTAGAAGAAAATTTCAAAAAGAAGGTTTGAGCAGGACTTTGAAAGATAAAAGTTAAAGTATTGCTAAACTTAGAGTTAACTAAGTGTTAGTCAAAATTTATTGAGTATGGAAAATGTTTCTAAGTGTAACATATAATACATCATAGCAATGCAATGAAGATCGTAAAAATACAAGAGTACAAATATAAAAACGATTAACAAAGGAAGATAAAGACAGAGGCGCAGGCAAAGAGTAGAATGAATTATGTACTTTGATTGTATTGACTATTAAAAAAGTATGTGAATAGATTACAAATGGTCGCATTACAAACAAAATTTTCTCATGCCTGTACAAGAGTCAAAGAATTTGGTAGAGTTACAAAATAATAAAAGAATTGAATGTAATTAAAGAATGGCTGCATTAAAACTTAAAATTGAAGAAAGAATAAAAACCATGGTTGAAGAGCAAGGGGATCTGGATGAGGGTATTAAGGCGGTGCAACAGAGCCATCATAAAAAATAAAGGGTTGCCTTAGATGTGGAGGCACCATCAGACCATGCAGATAGGCGGTGAGAAAGTTGAAGTATTCTTGATTGCGCTCCGCTATCTGCCGCTGGTGTTAGAAGATCCTGTGCATACTGCACTAGATATTGATGAGTGCTTCCCTTGAAGTTGCAGCACTGGTTGAATCTTATCAATGCGCTCCATTGTTACCTCAAATCGATGGTTGAAGAAGTAACGCTACTGAGAGACAAGTTCTTGCAGTTGGGCGAAGAAGGTTCTCATTTCATTAGCTCAGCAACCAAGGAGATGGAGGATGGTTGTGCCTGCGATGTCTCGCCAGCACCGTTTTTGGGTTGGGCAGATGTGCCTTCACCCAAAGCGTGTGGGTCATCAACTTGTGGCGATGGGGTAGTGGAATGTGGTGATGAAGTCGTTGGTGAAGGTGGGGCTACTGGTTGAACAGAAAAGTTGGGAATAAGAGGAAGATTGGTAATAGGTTCAAGGTTCATGAAGAGGGGAGGAAGTTTGCGCTAGCGGGCTTGGAGGGCTTGGAGATCTGATGACTAAGGGAAGAGGTTTATGAGCTCTGAATCATGCGTTGGTGACTCATGTACCCTCTCTTTTCCCTTATCTTCTCTTTTTCTTCTTCTTAGTATGGGTTCCTACGGTGCATTCAAATCCATCGCAGGTCTCTTTGCTGGCAGTTTCGGGCAATGTGGGGAATCCTTGAGAAGCATCCTCAGAATTTTGATGTTGATAAGGCTGTGGACTTCTGGGTCCTCATCAATGCCTACACCCACACTTAGGCATAAACTTGAGACGATCCATGGGAAGAAGTACTGCCCCCGTATATGCCTCACTAGTGTTCTGATCTGGCCTGCGATCAACCTTCCCACGTCAATAGGAATGCCCCGCGCAATACAATATGCGGCCATCACTCGATCTCTTGATACAGTTCTGTCATGAGTTGTTGGGATCAGCTGCTTCTTGACCAAATACACCCAGAGCCTTCCCTCCAGCAGCAAAGACTTAAGACTCTAGAGTGCGGATGCCTTTAGGGGAGACTGTCCATCTTGTGCCTGATTGTGCTAGTACCTTCAGCGCGTCTCTCATCAGTTCTTCTGTAGGATCATCAATAATCTTGTTCCCTGGTGCATCAGGGTTGTCCCCCATCTGATAAAGTCCATTGATGTCCTTTGCACTGAAGTGTACTATCTCGCCCTTAAAAGTCACCGCATTCCTATTTCCGTGCAGACGCCCGCGATAGAAGTCTCGCACTACCTGAGGCATGATGATGGATGGGCACTAACAAAAAGTGTCCCACCCATGCTCTACAATGACACTCATGATGAGATCAGGTAGTGGGGTCAGCGCAGGGTAGAAGCCCATCTCGATCAGCATGTCATCATTCTTCTTTCTTTTAGCTGATCGCTTCTTGGCCGATGCAAGCCTGCTGCTCTCTGCTACGTCTTTGCCTCTTGCTAGCGCAAGGCGGGCTACTTGCCTTAGTCTCTTTTCCCGCTCCTTGCTTTGTTCCTCTTTCTCGCATTCAGCGAGTTCTTTGCCCTTACTTTTATACAAGCGCTTCTTGTTAGCTTCGCTCTTCCTCCTCTTCTCTTCCAAAAGCAGTCTTTCCTTTTCTTCCTTCTTCCTCATTTCTTCTTCTTCTGCCTCTCTCTCTTCTCTCTCGAACTCTTCTTTAAAATGCTCAGAGGATAGCAATAGGCACTGATCCTCCTCGCGTTTTCGGATCCCTTCAAGTCGGGCAAGCTAGTTATTTCTTCGCATTTCTTCAAATTCTAATCTTCTTCTTCTGTTCCCTTCTGCGATGATGAGCTTACCCTGCTCCATCTTTTCTTACTTCTCTTCTTCTTCTTTTCTTCTTCTTTCCTCCTCTTTTAGTGCTAACATTAATTGTTGAGGGTCCATTAGGGGTGTTCCATCTGTTTCTTCACCTTTGTCCACCGCAACCAATTTCTTTGCTTCAGGTTGCGGCGGCTCCATCAATTGCGCTGTTTCCTCCCTATCCTCCCTTACGGAGGTCGACTCTCCATCCTTCTCGGGGCTTACAACCCTCTGCTTTGCTTTTTCTTCTTCTCTCAGGCGCCTCTTCTCTTTTCGGCGCAATCTTCTCTCTTCTCTCTTCTTTCTTCTTTCTCCTCTTCTTCTTGGCCTCTTCATCTTCATCATCATCCTTTTTCTCTTTGTTCTTTCTTGATTTGTGATGATGCAATGACTCTGCCTTTCCAACCTTCTTTCCCTTACTCATCTTCTTTTTCTTATCTTCCTTTTCAGCCTCTGCTACCTTCTTCAATCTAACTCCGGCTTCCTTCTCTGCCTCAGTTGCCTTCAACTCTTCCTTCTTGGCCTCTTCTGGCAGCACACCCCCTGCAATCTCCTCCATCGCAAGGTCAGGGGTTATTAACTCTATCTCCGCTTCTCCGGCCTCTTCAACTGTGATCTCATTTTCTTCTCTTTCAATGATCGCAATCTTCTCTTCTTCCATTTGTGGAGGCTTATCAAAAAAATTTGCGATAATGGTGGCCTCTGGAGTCTCCGGGACCAGGACATCATTCCCTTTATCTTTTTCTTCAACCACCACATCTTCCACCACCACTACTCCATCCTTTATCGTTTCTTTCGCCACAACTACCGTCTCCTCCTCCTTAGGTAGTGGCTGGTTTACAACCCCTGCCTCA
This sequence comes from Benincasa hispida, assembly GCF_027475165.1. NCBI lineage: Eukaryota > Viridiplantae > Streptophyta > Magnoliopsida > Cucurbitales > Cucurbitaceae > Benincasa > Benincasa hispida. The sequence continues at coordinate 13,178,180 of NC_143479.1, forward strand.
GGCAATCCTCTTCCTTACTCTAAGGTGCTTAAGATAATGCCAAACATCTACGTGTCATCTCGCCTCTTCCGTTCACTTTCAGTGGAGACGAACAATGTTGGTGTTGGCAAGCTTTCAGTGCTTCCTACTCTTTTGAACGCAGGAAGCCTAGTGGCTAAGGGATTTCTTTGGGTTCTTCTGGTGGGTCTGAGGATAGAACAGGCTTATGTGGAAAGCCTGCGACTGGCAGCCAGGAATGCTGCCTCTCGCATGGCTGCTTGGCATGGATGGAAGGTGAAGCGGGTTGGTTTGATGTTTGGTCAGCCATTGAAACGGGTTGGAAGGTCTGGTAGACTTCGAACTTTTAGGAGAAGAAAGGGTTCTGAAAGTAAAATGTTTAGGGTTCTGATTTGCTGATAAAGAATTTCCAAAGACAGAGGAGGGGGTATTTATAGGTCGGGCCGTGGTGGGGCCCAATGTGATTTGTGCGGCGACTGACCTCGAGCATCTCAACAGGCATGTCGTTCCACCTCCCGCATTTATGGAATTTTCAGAAAAAGCGTCTTTTCGTCTGCCAGGCCATAATTGCTTGGGGATACGAATTGATTGACCTTCTTTCCGAATTACCAGACAAAATTTTCTTTAATATTTTATTTGAATGGACGCATGATAAGGTATAACGCATTGTGTTCAATAACGCAACTACATCTTTGCAGAGGACGGGCATAAAGCATATATCCCCGCAACAAACCCCTTAACCAACACATTTCTAGAGGATACCTCAATATAGTGCATTTGGCTAAGGACGGGAAAAGAACATATACGAGTGCAACACACCCCTCAACTCAATACAGTTGAGTTAGGTGATCACAATGCATTCCTAGTAGGTTCGGGATGCGTCCACTATCATCTTGCTTTCTTGTTGTTTAATGTTTTATTTTCGTAACTTATGTTTTACACAGGTATTTTATTTTTATTATTATTATTGTTTATTTTTCTTTATGACTCAATCATTTTAAAGATCATACGCTGACTACAGAAAACTCAAAGAATTAAAGGCAGAATGAATTAAATGCACAGAAGAACTGAAGAATGAAATTCAAGAGTCAAAATTTGCATTAAATGAATCATTAAAACTTGGCTCAGAAATCAAAGAAGGAATTTAGTAAAGCAGAATAAATGTAGTATTGAGATATGAACTGAAAATTTGCATTTGTCTTTGATGCTCGCAATCCACATCCCCACAGGCGGTCAGGCTTGCCTGCTCAATGTCTTCACGGACATTACTCTTTCCCTATTGATCCCGGGGTTTTAGAATTGCTGGGCAGTGTTCCAGGTGTCCGACTTCTCAGCTCAGAGGCCAGCTAGCCCACTTGGATCTCCAGATTTCGTATAAAGGATGCTTACTGCATCATTCTTGTCCATATATTGTTTCAGCAGCGCCTCCAACGATCCTTCCGAGGCGTTAGATGATGATGAAGGTTGTTGGTTCTGCAGTCTTGATTGCCCCTGATTATGGTGAAACGAAGGATTCCCTCTGCTGCCCCCTTGATGGTTCATGGCCCCTCTAGGTTGGGATTGCCGCCCCAACCAAAGTTAGGATGGCTCCTCCACCCCGGATTGTAGGTGTTGCTGAATGGGTTGTTCTGGATAGCACACACTTGTTGTAGATTCAACGGCCATCCTTTAGCTCCATGAGCCCCTCCAAAGCTAACGCAGCCAATTGCGGCCAGCTCAACGGGTTGCGCTGATTGTAGAGCAATGGCTCCTTGATTAATGGCCATTGATTGGAAGATCAAGGTTATCGTGGCCATCTGAGCGGCCAATGTAGTCATTGTCTCTGCCGGGACAATGGTTGTTTCAGCTTTTCTTCGATCGGTACCTCGGCCTCCATATCCATCATCTATCCAGTCATCCATATTCCTCGAAATGCGATCAAGGATGACTTTGGCCTCCGTGTATGTCTTGTCCATAAAACCTCCTGTCGCGGAGGCATCAGCAACAGCCTGCGTTGCTCTATTCAGACCATTATAGAATGTTTCCATCAGGACACAATTAGGAATCCCGATATGCGGATAGTTTTTCACCAATCTTCTAAATCGCACCCAGGCGGTGCTCATGGTCTCATTCTCTTTTTGTTCAAAGTTCAGCACGTCCTTCTATCTTCTTGCGTTGACAACTGGTGGGAAGAACTTCTTCATAAACCGCTCAATCAATTGCCCTCATGACATGATTTCATTGGGTTCTAGTAAATAAGCCCACTTTTTAGCCTCATCCCTCAAGGTGTAAGGGAACAAATATAACCTAATATTCTCCGGAGTCACACCAGGTAGGGATAAATTGCCGCAAATCTCAATTAAGCTGGTCAGGTGGGCATGTGGGTCTTCACCTTGTAGACCCCCAAACTGCCCTACGTTTTGAATCATTTGTAACATGACCGGATTGATCTCAAAGCGGGCATTCTCCTCAACAGTTGGCCTTGAGATTCCAGGTGAAAAATCATACAGGTTAGGTGTCGCATAGTTTCGCATTGGGATATTGCGATCGGCTGCCAAGAATATGGGATCCTGGGCCGGTCAAACAACCCTTTTATTCACATTTAGCACCGTGTTATCGTTATTATTTGCCATGCTGGCCGCCTTTTTTCGTCGATTCCTATTCTAGCATATCCTCGTGCGGAAGGTTCGCTCGATCTCAGGGTCAGCTACGAATTTTGGTTCAGCACCATAACTCATAAACCACCAGGCCGCTCTCCATGTTAAACAACCAATACAATGAGATCTGTCCTGCAAAATACCAAAAGCCACTCAAACAATAAATCGTTGACCAGTTCCCCGGCAATAGCGCTATAAACTTGTAATGCGATGGGATATGTGTATGATATTAAATGCTCACAATGATGCGATACTACTACTATTTATACGTTAATTAGGGATTGCTCAGGTAGTATGCCCTGCGTTGTCACAAGTTTCCTTACGATGGAACCAAATGTAATTCCATCGCAAGTTTCTCGGTGTGATCCGAGATTGAACACGGGGAAGTGGTGCCAGTTATTGTGGTATGTTCATGGTATATGCGACCAGGTTTTTTTAATTCTTTATAAAAGGTGTGTACAGTATGTAAATTGCAATAAAATAAAGGAAAGCGGTAAAGATACGATAAGACATAAAAATAAAATAAACCTAAGCTAGATGTTACAAGATACAGGCTTTATGTGCAAGATAATAGGATTAAGGTTGGCTGTGAAGGTTGTGCAAAGATGTGGGATGTGACGACAAGTCTTGTGAGAAGATTAGAAAGAGAAAGATAAGTATTACAAACAACGCAAGTTCTTAATTGAATTGAAGGTACAAATACTGTTCCGCTCTTCTCTTAGTGTACACCTCTCAGTGATCAGCCGCATTTCCCACATGTCTATGGTGAAACAGAGTCTAATGTAATGAACGCAAGGTTGCTTCTATGTCTGGAAGTACTACTCACTTTAGTTAACGCACTCTTCTGACCTTCTCTCGATAGATCAGAATGACATCTTCACTTATGCTCTCACAGGTGAAGATGTCGTCTAGCATGCTTTAGCTAAACGTATTTTATAACTTTAATACATATTAAGTTCTACTAAGTGGTAAATAGATAGAAAATGGTAAACGAAATAGACAGAAAATGGTAAACGAAATCTATCGAAACATTTAATATTTCTACTAAGTGTTTGATACATGATGTGTGAATGAAGAGATAAAGAAAATATGGAATACAATGAAAGAGAGATAGAATAGATACAATCCGGTGCCAATGTCTTGGCACAGATTCGATAGAGATCTGCTTGCCAGATCGGATGGTTTCAATGGCAGGAAGAGCTTCCCTCTCAGGCTTGCTCCACCAGTAGCAGGGGTCTCTACATAGAGCTTCGATCGGGTATATGACAGACCGGATCTGAGATTCACCTCTCGACCTTATCTCGTTCTCTTCCCGGATTTCTTCTCTTCGGCACTCAACTCAGCCTTTTCTCTTCTAAAATCTTACAGCACTTAGCCCAGTATCAAATAGCATACTTTTCTCTGAAATCACTGGGGTATTTATAGGAGCAGATCCTTTGACTCCGGCCTTGTGGTCCCCACGTGATGGTTATGGTAATTCCACAGATGGAGGGATATTATTCCTTCTGTTTCTCTAATGAACAAACAATTTATAGTCCAACTATAAACTAACACCTCTTGGGCTAGTGAGAGGTTGAGGCCTCAATGTTCAAGACCCAAAATCAACTATTAAGGGAGCAATTTATCTACTTTCCCTAAGGACAGGAATGAGTGAACTCCATCTTGTGTAGTTGTGTTCCCAGCTCCCTATTCGAACAGATCCCCAAAATGGTAGGTTTGTTGAGTTGACTAATAAGGTCACTCTCATCCATGCAAATCAAAGGATTGCCCTCATAAACAAGAGTTCACAACTCACTCAGGATTAAGGTCAAGTCCCCTATGGTCATCCTAGTGAAATGTAAGTCTCTTCTAACAATAGTGTTATATAGAGAGACTATTCATTTCGTGGTCTAATCTTATACAAACTCCTTGTATAGAATGCTCACGCTCGCATGTCTTCACATGAACAATCAGGATCTGAACATTTGTAGCACTTTGCAACAATTGTAATATATACAGAGTGGGTCGTATTCATAGTGTCACTAGGATAAGGTATTCGACCATATCCATCTACTACAAACCATTTGGGTTATCACTTAAACATGATCCACTTTTATGTCTCCACATACATGTTTAAGTTTCATAAAATAACCTTGGATTTTAGTTTATTGCATTTAATTAATGCAGTCTAAACATTAATAAAATATCTCTTATTTTATTAGATATGTTATTTGTATTTACAAACTACATGACATATGAGATTTTTTTTTTTTAGGATATTAACTCCAACAATCTCCGATGAACGATTGATATGAGTTTGTTTTATTCAAATAAATCAAAATTTGATATAATTTAAGGACTAAATAAAAATTAAAAAAAAAAACAAAGAGATGAAAATGGTATTTTTCCTTAAAAATTAGCAATACACGTGATTTACATTTTTCTTGGACCTTTCCATCAAATCACATACGGCCAAAATTGAAAAATGAATGACCATCAAAATACATACTGTCAAAATTGAAAAATGACAACAAAAGTATCATTTTCATCGTTTTTGGGGGTTATGCATATTCTAGATATTTATTCGATCTACACAAAACTAGATCTCAAATAGGTTATCTATTCACATGTGGAGGAACTATTATATCATTTCGATCAGTGAAATAGACCATAATAACAACTTCTTCAAATCACGCTAAAATCCTTGCAATTCATAAGGCTAATCGAAAATGTGTATGGCTAAGATCAATTACTCAACACATTTGTGGAGCATGTGGCTTATCTTCCAATATAAATATTTCAATAATATTATACGAGGACAACATAGCTTACATAGCTCAAATCAAAAGATGATATATTAAAAGAAATAGAATAAAACATATTTCACCCCAGCTTTTCTAACCTCATGATCTTGAAGAAAATGATGACATCACTATATAACAAATTTATTCGAAGGATAACCTGATAGACTTATTTACCAAAACATTACCAACCGCAACCTTTGAAAAATTGATGTACAAACATTGGAATGTGGGATTCAAAGATCTCAAGTGATCTTTCCATGAGGGAGTAAATATATTGTATTCTTTTTAACAGTATTAGATTATATGAAATATGTACTATTTTTCCTTCCCTAGGATTTTTTCCCAGTGGGTTTTTTTCTTAGTAAAGTTTTAATGAGATATATTTCATCTATATATAATGGGCTTCTAAGTGGAGTATTATAAATATTATAGTAATAGATGTCTATTAGATGCTTATACTTAAGTGTCCATTTACCATGTGTCATATCCCCATTACCTCAAATGTTATCTATGTGTCTCGAGATTATACCCTATTATTAACGATGTAATCCACCTACTTGTCAAATTTTCTTAGTGACATTTGGTGGGTTTTTTAAGAGATACATACGTTGATGAGGAATTCAAAATATTGAAAAATTAGTGGAGAATTTACCAATTTCTATTTTAGTCTTTTTATATTTTAGTTATTTATTCGTTTTATATATTATTATTACAATTATTATATTATATATTTTTTTCATATCTGTATTCTTGTTATGTGCAGTTGTGCTTCTTGATTTTAGACCAAATCATAATTCCTCCATGAAATCTGCTATTCAGTATAAAGTTTTTTTTAGTTAAATGTGAGGAAACGTATGTATTAGCTGAGGCGAGGCGCGCAGCGGATGAAATCCCAACGGCCGAATCAAAATCAAAATTCAAACAAATCACCAACACGATGTAAATATATAACCATCAGAGCCTGAACGTGGGCAGTTTCTAATCAAAATCCCGTTTTCATCTCTCACCACTTTCAAATACTCAAATTCCAATGGAAGACGGCGAACAAACCCCCAAAACTCCTCCAAATCCCAATAACAATCTCCATATTCTCGAGCAGTTCTTCCAATTGCAGCGCCACTGGAACCACTACAAAGCTTCTTTAAGTTCCAACCTCCGCTCACCCTCACCCACAATGCTCCCCCTCTCAGAACCAGAAGACGATCTCATCTCCTCCCTCAACCACCATGGTACTCCGTCATCCACCTGGAACATTCGAACCAACCAATTGGCTCACCACGAGATCCGAAGAGAACGCAAGGCCGCCATTGCTAGCGGCAATTTCAAGGCCCGAAGGCTTTCTTACGATGATGCCGTCGATACCGACTTCTTAAATGGGGATTACTTCAACGCCTTTCTTCAGGATCAGATCGTCGCTTCATCGATTCACTCATACGATTCCGCCGTAGAAAAACCAGAACAAGTTCCTATCTGTTTAAACGCTCTGTCTTATTCCTCTGCCTCCTCCTCTTCTTCTTCTTCACAGCCATTTGTTCCTCCGCAAATAAAAGAACAAATCGCCGCCAAGGTAGAACAGAATGCGGCGCCGATTGTTGGTGAGAAGAAGGAAATTGGGAATCGGTGCAAAATAGGAAAGTTGGAAGTGGGTTTAGCTTGGCTTGCCATTTTGTCGGTTGCTATGATTATATTTTCGCTACGTTGTTTAGGGTTTGGAGCATATGATGAAGAACGATTCCCCTTTCTTTTAGTCCCAACTTGAATTCAAGTGTCAAAAATCAATGTATTTATCCTATAACGCCCTTCTCTCCATATTTTAGTATGTGTTATTTAGTATAGGATATGTTGATCTCTGGAATATGACAAAAATGGTATAATTGTTAATGATATATCAGTTGGTTGAAATTCTGTTTTGAAGTTATATATTCTGTTTTAGCAGATGGGGTTTTATAAAAACCTCTTGCTCTTGTTGATTACAATGACTCACTTATTAAAATGCTATTTCTTGCATTGGTGAGAGCATTTCATTTATTTTTTCATTAATTTCTTGTGCAAGCTATTATATTTTTGTGTTATCAGAGACCCTTTTTGGTTGGTTCAACAACGTGAGTTAAAAGAAGAACAGATCCTGATGGAAGAGTTAACCTCTACTCGGAGCAACGATGATGATCAAGAAAATGAAAAGAGTTGTGTTGTTGAAGAGGAAGGTGATGAGAGTTCAAGAAGCCCCAATTCAGAGACAGATTTCCTAGTTTGGTCATGGTTACTTGACCCTATGACTGAAGACATTCTTGAAGACATGCTTGATATGGAGATTCGGGAAACGCTAAAAGAAAATGGTAGTAGTAGGTGCAAGAAACAGATTGAAATGATTGATTCATTGGAGGAGGGTGAAAAGCATGCGATGATGTGGTTCTTTAGAAGAAACCTAGAAATGGAGAGCAATAATGTTAATATGGAGCCATATTGGTGGTATGTTGATTCGGGTGCGGCGGGCCATGTGACCAGATATCTTGCTAATTTTTCAAAGTTCAGTCGTTGTGAGGGTGGTGAAACAGTGCGGTTTGCTAATGGAGAGTGGATGCGTGTGGAACATGTTGGGTCTTCTAGTTTCATGTTGGGTAATCGTCGTTGCATTTTCAAAGAGCTGTGGCATGTTCCTAGGATAACCAAAAATTTTCTTAGTGTCAGTCAATTTACCAAAGATAATGAGGTCTACTTTGAGTTTGACTCCCTTTTTTGTTTTGTCAAGGATCGGAAAAATTCTCAAATTCTTGTTGTTGGATTTATGTTTGAAGGACTCTACAGATTTCAAATTAGACTAACCTAAATCCTTCTCTTGTCTTTTCTGGATTTCTTCGCTTAACCCTTCTCGTATAACATTTAGCATTCGATAGTATGAATTATATTGACTTTTATTACTAGGCATAGATTAGGGGAAAAAAATTAATGATACTATGTCTTAATCACTACTAAAGAAAAATAAAATTAAATAGATGATTTGTGGGTCTCATAACCTAATACATATATATATATGGGCTGGAGTTAGGAAATTGGCCCAATAACGGTCTGGCCCCTTGTTCATGGCCCATATAATTTCTACATTTTGAGAAGGAAAAAAGAGGAAAAATTAGGGTTATCGAATCATAAAATTCAAACTCCAGTTTCTGTTCATCCCTATGTTTTATGATGTTTTTGGAGTTTTTTTATTTTATTTTTTTCCCTAAGATCTTTGGATGTGGAAACTCTCCACAATGTCGTGAGGTATTGTAATTAAAGTGTGTAGAATAGTATGAACATTATACCAGTTGAGTCATGCTCTTGGTGGCATTATTTTATATTTTTCTATATTTTTCTGTCTACTTAGGAAGAATTACTGAAGAATTGTTCTTTACTATTTTGGTAAGATTTTGAATGAATAAAAGAATTTATTTCGTGATCTTAACCCAATTTTAAATGTAATCCAGTGAAAATTATTATTATTTGATTTAAGGTTTTTAATTTATACAACCTCTAAATTTAGGTTGTCAATCAATTTTTAATTTCCTTTTATTGTTTATTTAATTTATAATCTTTCAGGTAAACATTAAAAAATAATTTGAAAAAAGTACTCAATTACTATAGCAAATGAAAAAGTTACCGTAAAAAAAAAAAAAAAATTAAACTAAAATAAATGTTTTGAAAAACCTATTTCTCAAATTCAGAGATTCATAGTGGATATTTTGAAATCTCTAAAAATTAAAATAAATGTAATGACCTGAATCTCTAACACGTACTAGAGGGATATTAGTCCATGTATGTAAAACTTGAAATGGAGTCTTTTGTAAATTTAAGTAAAAGAAACAAAACCCTTTTTATTAAATAAAGTTCTAAAAGAATAAAAATATAAAATCACTATTCGGGGTACCCCTAATAAATTAAATAAATGACCAAATAAAAACATATAGAAAAAAGGGTGAGTATAAAAATACTTATAAGTGACCCACTACTAGGCCCACTAGGTGATTTTGTTAGTCTTCCTATCGAGACACAAGTGTACATCACGTATCATTGGCATAAGAATAGACATACGTATAGGCATAAAGGGCGAACCTGAAGGTACACTTTCATAGGTAGTGACCTCGGAGGGTCACAATCATAAGCATAGGTAGCGATCCCATAGGGACATCGAAACATGAACATAAGCAGTGAACTTGAAGGTTCACAAATATGAGAAGTACACAATCCGATAGAAGTGCTAACAGTCACCATTAGTCCCACATGCAACATACAACATCCATGTTTCGTAACAAATATAAACATGTTATCATGATCTTAGTAATATATCTCATAGGTTTCCATAACACCATCAACGATCCATCCATTAGCAAAACATAGCAAAATATTCATCACAATAACATCATGCTCTCATGTGTATACACAGTCTTAACATCAACTTGGTTAGAGCGCCTGCTTCGAGGGTGAACCAATAGTAAACCACTTATCTTGAAATTGAGTCCAAACCAACACCCAAACTTGGTTACCAGAAAAAAAAAATAAACCTTGACAAAATCTTAAATCAAATCCTACAACACAAACACACACTTAATTCCAATAATTTAAAGCTAATTCATTAATGAATTTATTTAGATTATTTTGAATAATCTTCACCCAACTATGCGGATCCACAAATCACCTCAAACTCTTCAAAATCAGCGCGTCCTTGAACCAAACACCACAATTTATTAGTAAATCCCAAAACACAACCCAAATATCCAACAAAAAGTTCCAATGCCTTTAAGACTTACCAAAATCGACCAAGTTTGATCCCAAACTCTACTAAACAACAACTTCAACAACCTCTAAACCTCGATTTCTAACTTGAAAATTGGAAACAAACTAATATCAGGCCAAAACTTGAATACGTAAAGAGATCTTCAAGAAAACCCACACAAACCATCAAATAACCAATCTTTACCCCAAAACACACAAATCTGACAAGATCCAGTGGCTGGAATAACTCGACGACGCGAAAGATGACAGCGGAACAACTACCTAAACCAACTTCAGTAACGCTGGCGGACTGTTATCAAGTGGAGATGAGCGCACACTGGGTTGGCTCAGAAACAACCTGGCATTGACTCAAAGCAACAACGGAATACGGAGAAATGACGGCTGGGTAGAGGCACGAATGAGCGACGACGAGGGCTATATGTATCCAACAGACTGATTGGGCCGAACGGCGGTTGGACAGAGCGGTGAGAGATGAGAGATTAGATTGGTATGCAATTGATTGAAGGCACGAACAACTAACCCACGAACCGACGGACAGAGGCGATGCGACACAACTGATTGGCAAACGATGGCTTGGGAATTGGTGCAACGAGAGACGAGAGGGACGAGGGAAAATTTCAAAAAATGACCTAAAAAAACAAAAACTTTTCTACCAATGACCTCTTCCTAAAAACTTTTCTACCACTGGCCTTTTTCCCATGTGAAATTCTAAAATTACCCCCAATTTTAAAAAGCTTTCAGACTGTTTGGTATCCACACACCTCTACAAATACTTTACAACGATAGGTCATTTCCTTTATTTCCTTCTCAAAGCATTTCTCTTCGAAGAATTTTCTCTCAAATTTGCTCCTATTTTCTCTTTGAACTTCAGTCGAGCACTCACAGGTTTCTCGTCAGTCGTCTCTACGCACTTGCCACTTTCGTTCTAATCTGAAAGGCATGAGACTTTTCTCCTTGAAGAATGCATGTTGATATTCAAGGTTTGACTATCTTTTAGGGTTTGATCGCGTATTCGTTCGTAAACGATTGTTGAGAGAATATTAAGCAGTCGGATAGAGAATACTAAGTAGGTGTTTAAAGAATATTAAGCGAGCGTTTAGATATTACTAAGCGATCAGATAGAGATTACTAAGTGATCAAATAGAGAATACTAAATGATCGAATAGAAATTACTAAGCGATCGTTTAGATATTTATTGTGTAATCGTTTAGGTTTATATCGTGCGATCGTTTAGCTATCTGTTACGTGATCGTTTAGATATTTATTATGTGATCATTTAAGTTTATATTGTGCGATCATTTAACTATATGTTATGTAATCGTCTAGCTAACTGTTATGCGATCGTTTAGATATTTATTGTGTGATCGTTTAGTTATCTATTCTGTGATCGTTTAGCTAATTGTTATACAATCGTTTAGATATTTATTGTTTATTGTGTGATCGTTTAGTTATCTATTATGTGATCGTTTAGCTAATTGTTATACAATCGTTTAGATATTTATTGTGTGATTGTTTAGGTTTATATTGTGCGATCATTTAGCTATCTGTTATGCGATCATTTAGCTAACTGTTACGCGATCATTTTGATATCTGTTATGCGATCGTTTTATTTTTGTTATGCAATTGTTTACTAGTTGTTGTAGTGTACACGCTTGTCAGATTGGTAAGATGGACGTCCCTGTTGAGAAATATTTTCTTGCTACAGTCTCTTGCCAAGTACACGCTTGTTATGCAATTGTTTACTAGTTGTTGTAGTGTATACGATTGTACACGCTTGTAGTTTTGTTAACACAAATTATTTATCTAATAAAATCAGAGGTATTTTATTTGACATTTAGATAACATTAATTCAATCCAATAAACTAAGATCCAAGGTTATATGATGTCTTTTGAACAGTATGTAGTTGATATATAGGTGATTCATGTTCAAGTAATAAACTAAAAGGTCTGCAGTAAATAGATGAAGGTTGGGTGTCTCATCTTGGTAACACTACGAATACGACCCACTTTGTAATTGTTACATGAGATGTAAGTGTTACAAATAATATGAACCATATTGTTCATGTAGAGACAAGTGAGCGGGGGTATCCTGTATAAAGGAATTTATACATAGACTAGACTGCGAATAATTAGTTTCTTTGTATAACACTGTTACTTGAAGAAACTAATATTTCACTAGGATGACCATAGGAAACTTGACCTTAATCCTGAGTAAGTTATGAACAGTTGTTTATGACGGCAATCTTTTGATCTATATCAGTGAGAGTGGTCATGATAACTGACTCAACAAGCCTACCATTTTGGAGATTTATCTAATTAGAGAGCTGGAATTCACTCCTTCCCATTCCTTAAGAAAGTAGATAAATTGCTCACTTAATAGCTGGTTCCAAGTCTTGAACAATGAGGCCTCAACCTCTCACTAGCCCAAGAGGTGTTAGTTTATAATTGGACTATAAACTATTTGTTCATTAGAGGAATCAACGGTACTTAAGGAGTTAAATGTAATTGTAGGGGTAAAACGGTATTTTGAACCAGTTGTAGTTATGAGCATTTGTGAAAGGTCATTACTCCGTTGATTGATTATATCTATGGGCACAAAAATATATCTACAATGCGAACTGCAATAACTTAAATTAATTTATGTGCTAAACTGTATTAATATATAGTTTTAATAAAACATTTAATATATATTTGTATGATGACCACCTTATCATATAATAGATATTAAACTTATGTTATATCAAATATAACACATAACCTATAGTTTTTATATTGTATCAAATATAATATAACCTATAGTTTTTAATTCTCCCAATGATGCATGATATTTAATATAAATGTCATTTATATTAAATTTAATTATATGAATCCAGTTCACATAATTAATATTTGAATCATATTCAAATATTTATTTGCTCTCAAATAAACTTTATATTATAATGTAACAAATATATTATAGTAACTATATCATATATAATTAAGTTAAATTAATTATATCTCATATAATTAATTCCCTCAATTAATTTGAAAAATTAAAATTAATTATCAATAATCCTTGTTGAGCTACAGAGGGGACCTTATAGACTTGTAGATTAAAGCTCCATAGTACTTGAATAATTAATTAAACTCTTTTAATTAAATTACTCAATATCCATTAACTGTCGGACACTCCACTAAAGACCGACAGCTACACTCACTACAGATATATTTTTGTGTCCATTGGATATAACCAGTCAACAGTGTGATGACCCTTCACAAATTGCTCGTAAGTACAGTTGGGCCCAAATTACAATTTTTCTCTTGTAGTTACATCTAACTCCTTAAGTACCACTAATCCCTCTAATGAACAAAAAATCATAGTTCAATTATGAATAAGCTCCTTTAGAGCTAAGAGAGGGTGTGGTGTCACATTGTTCAAGTCCCAGAATCAGCCTTTAAAGGATCAATTTATCTACTTACCCCGATGTTAGGGAAAGAGTGAATTCCTTCTTGTGTAGCTGTGTTCCTAGTTCTCCAATTAGAAAAAATCTCCAAAATGGTAGGCTTATTAAGTCGGCAATCTGGCTACTTTCACCCACACAAACCAAAGGGTCGCCTTCATAGGTAGGAGTTCAACACTCACTCAGGATTCAGGTCATGTCACCTATGGTCATCCTGGTGAAATGTAAGTCTTTATTATGAACGGTGTTATATAATGAGACTAGTCATTTCGAGGTCTGTTCTTATACAAACCCTTTTGTATAGGATACCCCTGCCACATGTTTCCACGTGAATGATCAGGATCATATCCACTTTACAATAATTATCTACAAAGCGGGTCGTATTTGTAGCCAAGGTAAGGTATTCAATCTTATCCATCTACTACAGACCATTTAGGTTATCACTTAAACATGATCCATCTCTATGTCGCTACATACATGTTTAAGCTACAGATGATAACCTTAGATGTTAGTTTATTGATTTGTGGGTTAATGCTACTAAATGTCAAATAAAGCATCACAAATTTTATTAAATAAATAAAATGTTTGTACAATACAATTATAAACTACAGAACCCTACGAGATTTAGGGCATCAACCCCAATATTAATTATATATGATATAATTAATTAAATTAATTGTATATGATATAATTAATATAATGTATTTAATACATTATAATATAAAGTTTATTTTGAGAGGAATTAAATATTTGAATTTGATTCAAATATTAATTATATGGATGAGATTCATATAATTGAATTTAGCATAAATGTGATTTATATTAAATACCATACATTGTTGAGAGAAATTAAAACTATAAGTTGTATTGTATTTGATTCAATATAAAAGCTATAAGTTATGTGTTATATTTGATATAACATATAGTATATATACATAGTTAGTTATTATATATATATATATATATATATATATATATATATATATATATAATTATTAATTAAATTAAATTAATTTTAATTTTAATTTAATTAAAGGGAGGGAGTTACAACCCCCTCCCTTAATTCACCCTTTTAATCAGACATGGAGGAAATAGAGGTCGTTCAGTTTTTCTAACTCTTCTTCCTTAGAGAAGAAAAAAATGTTTTTCTTCCTCTCTCAAATTCTCTCCCTCTTCCCAAATAACATAACAGGGTCCACACCTCCTTCTAATTCTCAATCCTTAAGGAGAATACAAAAGGTTCATTTGTGGTGGTGTGGGATTTCAAATTTTGAAGATCGAGATCTAGATCGAAGAGTTCGTGACCAGATCGAGAAATTTCGTGAAGAATTTTGTCTTCAATGGTAAGTTATTCTTCCCTAATTATTCTTAATAGCATGTTGTAATTTTATTGTATAATACATAATTTTTTGTTTTCTAAATTGGGATTCTGTAAAAAGAAAAAACAAAAATTGGGAACGATCCACACTTCCGCATAGGGCCTTCACCAGTTTCTTTAATTCGTATGTGAAAGAATTGTAGAAGACTGAAGAATCGTCTTTAAAGATAATCTTCTCTTCTTCTTGACTTTCATCATTGGTTTCAACATGCTTAGTTAAATATGTTTATGGTTCTCTAATTTTTTTTTGTTAATTTGAAACGTGAACTAAAAGCACAGCATTTGCATGCTTCCTTCCACACGAGATTCAATCCTTTCACTACGGTAGTTCCAGTAAAGGTTCAAAGAAGTCTAGCATGAGCAATGAAGATTGGAATTAAATGGATTTCAGAGTTGCAAGTGCAATCAGGCTAATTTTGGCTAAAAATGTTCTTGTAAATGTGTATGAAATTTCTACAACCAAAGAGCTTTGGGAGATGCTTGATGTAATGTATCAAGCAAAGAGCATCTCAAATCGGTTATACCTAAATGAGCATTTGCACACATTGCTAATGGTAGAAAGTACATAAATCTTAGATTATCTGGATATTCTCAATGGCATTGTTTCTGAATTGGAGGTGATTAGAGTGAAGATAGAAGATGAAGATAAGTACTCCAACTCATCTGGTCACTTCCTTCTTCTTATGAACACATGAAACCAATCTTGATATACGGGAAGGAAATTTTAGATTTTGCTGGGTTACTAGTAAACTTTTTCTTAAGGAAAAAATACTGAATAGTGAAGGGCACATTTCACAAGAGGATTCAATACTGGTAGCTAGCAAGTGAAAAAAGAAGAAGAAAAGGTTCATGCAAAAAAAAGGTTTGTATGGAATGTGGACAATCTGGACACATGAAAAATGATTGTCCTAACAGAGCATGTTTGTTAAAGAGCTCTGAGTCGGATGCTAACATTGTCTTTATTGTTACGAAAGATGACAATCTCTTCCATTAACGAAAGACAATATTCATCCTTGTGGTATTGTTGGGGTTGATACTCTAAATCTTGTAGGGTTCTGTAGTTTGTAATTATATTGTATAAATATTTTATTTACTTAACAATTAATAAAATATGAGATGTTTTATTTGACATTTAGTAGCATTAAACCCACAAACCAATAAACTAACATCTAAAGTTATCTTATGTAGCTTAAACATGTATGTAGAGACATATAGGTAGATCATGTTTAAATGAAAACCTAAATGGTCTGTAGTAGATGGATAAGGCTGGATACCTTATCCTGGTGACACTACGAGTACAACCCGCTTTGTAGATGTTACAATTGTTGTAAAATGCTACAAATGATCTGATCTTGATCATTCATGTGGAGACATGTAAGTGGGGGTATTCTATACAAAGGAGTTTCATTATTTAACATCGTTCATAATAGAGATTAACATTTTATTAGGATGACCATAGATGACATGACTTGAATCCTGAGTGAGTTCTGAACTTCTGCCTATGAAAGCGGTCCTTTGATTTGTATGGGTGAGAGTGGTCAGATCACCGACTTGAAAAGCCTACCATTATGGGGGTTTGTCTGATTGGTGAGTTAGGAACACAGCTACACAAGGCGAAATTGATTCATTCTCCGAGGTCGGGGAAAGTAGATAAATTGCTCTCTTGAGGATTGATTATAAGGATTGAACAATGTAGCGTCACACCCTCTCTTGGCCGAAAGGAGTTTAGTCATAGTTGGATTATGATTTATTGTTCATTAAAGGGATCAGTGATACTTAAGAGTTAGATTTAACTAAAAGGGCAAAATAGTAACTTTTGTCTAGCTGTACTTACGAGCAATTTGTGAAGGGTCATCGCATTGTTGACTGGTTATATCCAATAGACACAGAAATATACTTGTAGTGCGAAGAATCCAACTATTGGTCTTTAGTGGAGTGCCCGACAGTTAATGGTTGTTGAATAATATAATTAAATAAGTTTAATTAATTATTCAAGTACCATTGGAGTTTCAAGCTACAGGTCCATGAGATCCCCAGCTCAATAAGGATTAAATGAGAATATTTTGGATTAATTTGATCCCTCTAATGAACAATAAGTCATAGTTCAACCATGACCAAGTCCCTCTCGGGCCAAGAAAGGGTGTGGCCACATTTTCAAACCCCGGAATCAACTCTTAAGAGAGCAATTTATCTATTTATCCTAGCATCAGGGAATGAGTGAATTTCGTCTTGTGTAGCTGTGTTCCCACTCCCCAATCAAACAATCTGACCCCTTTCACCCATACAAATCAAAGGACTACCTTCATAGATAGGAGTTCACAACTCACTTAGGATTCAGGTCATGTCACCTATGGTCATCCTGGTGAAATGTAAATGTTTACTATTAATGACGTTATATAATGAGACTAGTCATTTCGTGGTCCAATCTTATACAAACTCTTTGTATAGGATACCCCGCTCACATGTCTCCACATGAATGATCAGGATCAGATCATTTGTAACACTTTACAACACTTGTAACATCTACAAAGCGGGTCGTATCCGTAGTATCACCAGGATAAGGTAACCAGCCCTATCCATCTACTACAGACCGTTTAGTTTATCATTTAAACATGATTTACCTATATGTCTCTACATACATGTTTAAATTATATAAAGTAACATAGGATCTTAGTTTATTGGATTGAATATATGCTCATAAAATAAAAATTATTTTATTAATAACAATTTGTTTATACAATGTTTACGGAGTACGAGAATACAAGAGAGATTTAGGATACCAATCTCAACACGAACTCCAAACTTCTCCCTCGAACAAGATCTAATAGGACACTACCAATAGTATTACCTTATTATTATCTGGCAAGAATTGAATGGTGGGATCCAACTTTTTTAGAAGGGAAAATGAATTTTACAGAATAATTTTTTTGTAAAAAACTTATTGAGAAAGATAACTTTTTGTGAGAATGTTGAGATTCTGAGATTCCAAGAAAAAAATAATATCTTCTATCCCATTCTTTAATAAGTGAAAAAGAGAGGGAGTTAATTTGAAGGAGGAGTTATAACTCCCCTCCACTAATTCATTAGATAACTCCCCATGGAAATTATCTTATTTAACTTATTTATTTAATTTATATTAAATCTAATTCAATAAATGACTAAATAAATAACAATACTAATT
The DNA here is from genome assembly GCF_027475165.1 of Benincasa hispida. NCBI lineage: Eukaryota > Viridiplantae > Streptophyta > Magnoliopsida > Cucurbitales > Cucurbitaceae > Benincasa > Benincasa hispida. The sequence continues at coordinate 13,196,365 of NC_143479.1, forward strand.
AATTAACATTTAATTAATCATTAAGTTATATATCACATATTTAACTAAAATTATATTTGAATCATATTCAAATATAATCCCCTCTCAGGATTCACAAAATGTATACATGATTTGGGCCAAATTTAAAATTTTTTCTTAATTCCCCGACATATTTTGAACACATAGCCATCTTATTTGTGGTCTTGACTGCTTGGGACTGGGTTATTTAGTCCATATGCTTGTTGTCACCCGAAAGGTCTAGGTGATAGTTGTTAAGTAACTGAAGCTCAACTTAGTAATGCATGTAGTTTTTTTTTTTTTTTTTTTTTGCCAAACTCTTGGTTTGTAAAGTAAAAACTTGTTGTATGTTAAACAAAAGGTAAGCATGTTGTAGAGTAAAAGTAAGTTTGTATTATTGGTGTAAAGAAACACACAACAGAAGAAAACAAGATCATTAAATATTCTAATTCCTCGATTTTGGCATCAAATTAAGCATGTTCATAGGGTATCAAGAAGGTTTCAAACATACATTTGAAGATCTACTTCAAAGTCGAAATTTAGCTACAATTCTCCCTTCTTCTGGTCATGAACCGCCACTAGAGCTTATCTACTATTCTCTAGGAACCTTAGATTGAGTTGTGGGACTCAAAAAAAGCTAAATTGAAGAGAAGAATGGAGAGGACATACTGGTTTTCAGCTTTGGTGAAGAACACTTCTTCAACCTTAATTCTCAGCAACTTTCACTGACTTGCATGCCTTTTCTTCAGCTAAAAAAAGTGTGTTTTTATGTAGGTATATCATGCAATAAGATTGCATTTCAAACATTCAGCTCCTCCTCTGATTTTGAATTGGAATTTAGTAGTGGAAGATGACTAAGGTGCTAGGTATTCAAAGTAGGAAAATCCCACATTTGGGATTTTTCCATTTTCAAATTTCTTTTCCTCTTTTTTCATTTTGAAACTAATTTTCAATAATAAAACTGATTTTCAATTTTAATTATTTAATTAAATTTTTTTTATTAATTTTACAAAAAATTTATTCAATAATTAATTTTTCTAATAAAATTAATAATTAATAATTAATTAAATAATTTAATTAATTCTATTAATTTAATGTCAAATATTAAATTAATTTAACACCAATTTCACCACTATGAATCTTTATTCATTAATATTTAAATCATATTTAAATGTTTAATTGATTCTTCGATTTCGTTTAATTTCAAAATTAAACGTGTAATTATATCACATATAATTACTAATTCTCTTAATTCGAATTTGAACATTTCGAATCAACTTATCACGCTATTCTAAGGCTTATTCCGTTTCTGAGATAGTAGGGGGACCCAATGGCCTACAGATCATGGGCTCCAACGATTCGAGATTAATTGAAAGTCTTTACACCGAATTAACCCACATTCGTTAACTACTAGGTCACTCCACTAAATCCCAATAGTTGCACTCCCCTCACTGTAGATATATTGTGTCCACTCGATATAACCATGATTAGTAAGTTAACCTTTCACAGGTTGTTCGTAATAACGGTTGGGTCAAACGACTGTTTTACCCCCGAGATCACCTCTTGTTTCTTAAGTCCCACCGATTCTCTAATGAACAATTGGTTTGTGATCCTATGATCAAACTGGGCCAATGAGAGGGTGGGACCCCTCAATCAAGTCCCGCAGTCAGTACTTAAGGGAACAACCTCCTTACTATCCCTAAAAACAGGTAGGGGTGAATTTCTTTCTTGCACCCTATGTCCCTAGCTATCTACCCGGTCTTACCCTTGAAATTTGAGGCTTATTGAGCAGGTGCTGTTGAGCTAACCCTCACCTATGAAAATCTAAGGATAATCCCAAATAAATAGAAGTTCATAATTAGCTCAAGATTAATATTAAGTTACCTAGGTCATCGTTATGAAATAATCAGTCTTGAATAGTAAATAACATTATAAAGTAATAGTGACTTTATTTCTTGGTCCGATCTTATGCAAACTCATTGCACAAAACGCCCTTACTCCTCATGTCACCACATGAACGAATCAGGATCACTTCGATTGTAATACTTTACAACTTCATGTAACAACTACAGAGTGGGCCATATCCAATAGTGTTACCAGTATGCTATATATCATTTTGGCTATTTACTTGAACCTTATCCACTCTTTTTCTCCATATAAAGTTCAAATACTCATGTAATAGTCATGAATTTTTTAGTTTATTGGATTTATTTCTGAAATGAAATAAGAAATTCATATATTCAATAACAACTTTATTGAATCAAAACTTCAATAACAACCTTATTGATTTACAGAATAAGTTTATTGTTTACAAACTACGAGTTTTAGGACATAAAACCCAACATGTATGATATTTTTTAAGGGGATTACTCCTCTTCCTTAAGGGTATGATTAACCTGGGGCAGCTATGACACCTGTAATTTCCTTCTGAGCTGAAGTGCCCTTGAAGAATGAGTAAACTTCGGCACCTTTAAAAGATACGTTGCTCGTAGTTGGATGTCTTTTAGGTAAGACGTGTGGGCAAGCCAAAACGAAGGTGGCATAATCTGGATAAGGGTCCTTCTTTTGTGTAAAAAAAAAAAAAAAAAGTAGAATAAAAGTTTGGTTCCCTTAATATTTTTGAAAGGGATTACTCCTCTTCCTTAAGGGTATGATTAACCTGAGGCAGCTATGACACCTGTAGTTTCCTTCTGAACTGAAGTGCCCTCGAGGAATGAGTAAACTTCGGCACCTTTAAAAGATACGTTGCTCGTGTTGGATGTCTTTCACGTAATCCGTGTAGGCAAGCCAAAACGAAGGTGGCATATTCTGGATAAGGGTCCTTCTTTTGTGTAAAAAAAAAAAGTAGAATAAAAGTTTGGTTCCCTTAAGTTTTACATTGCCACCTTGGGTCTAGGAAGCTTGATACTTGATCCTTCGGGCCAGAGTAGGAGAAAACAAGTTGAGAACCGAATAAAACCTTTTCAGACTAGTAAAAACCTAGATAGGATTGGCTAAGTACACACACACGTAGGGGAATAGAAAATGAGTTTTAAATTTCTTGATTTACTGCATGCATTTGAATGACCCTATCTTTGTAAAGAGTTTGTTATCTTTAGTCCTGAGATTCGTTCACTCATTTGCATCACATGATTCATGTCTAAATTTCATTTTACCATGCTCAAGACAAGCAAGAATTAAGTTGGGGGTATTTAATAGCTCTCAAAGAAACCTATAATTCCTAGCTTAATTTAGGCTCATTAATGGATTTTACATGTTAATTATCCTATTTTCTAGGTATTGAGCACAAAAGAGGTAGAATCGAGCATTTGGAGTCAAACAGGATTAATTTGAAGCAATTTGGAGGTAATTTGAGCATCTAAGCTTCAAAAAAGGATAAATGACAAAAATACCCCTGATCGAGTGTTGCAACCCTCACTCGATGCTATAATGCAATGCTATAAGGCAGTAAGCTCGTATATAGGACAACGTCGCAACGCTGTGAAGATTAATGGAACACCAGTACATCTGCGCATGCATGCTTGCCACAAGAAAGCGTCACACGCAGCGTCGCACCTCTGCCCCAACACTTAAGGGTTGGATCAACAAGAGCGTTGCAATGCTCTTGCTAGCATTGCAACGTTACGCCTATTGTATAAATGTGTTTTTTACGAATTAGTTAAAGAGGGAGGAGAGTTAGGCCGTCTTAGAGAGCATGTTGCTCGATTTTGGCCATTCCGAGTCAAAACTCATGAGATTTCTTTTGATTTTGAGTTGTAATTATATATCTTGGCATCGTAAATTGGATTTGATGAATGACCAAAGGCCATGACGTCGGTTTTTGAGGTTTGTAGGGATTTTCTTGAATTCTATGAGATTTGTTATGGATTTTTGTTTGGATCTTTCTATTTCTTTATGATTTCCATTCTTTGATTCAATTTCTAGCACAAACATATAGGATTAATGAATTGACAACTCGATTTCTTGTATATTTGGTCTTTGCTATGTGTTCTTTTTTGTGTCTGTAATTGCATTGAAAGCATGCTCAATTCAATTGGGAGTTTGTATAGGTTGTCCCTACATTCAATTACGCTTAAGAAATAGTTAATTCAAGCATGTTTTCATAATTAATCGATGATTAGATTCATAGAAAACCCTACGATCTATAAACCGGCCAAGGTAATCTTGTATTTAATCTCTCTCTTACTCAATCTATCTTACTTTTTCGTATTTTAATTTCCACATTTAGTTTTCCTGTCAATCAAACCAAAACCCCCATTTTTACTGCTTTCCACAATCAAATTTAGTTTTAGGGAACATCTAATTCTTAGCCTCTTTGTAATTTGATCTCATGCTTACCACTTGTATTACCTAATAGTATAAGTAGTACTTCGGTGATTTGTAAATATTTTTTTGTTTTGAGTTGAAGTCGAATTAACATCGATTTTCAAAATCGAACAATCTCTCTCCCTCTTTTTCCCCATTATGCATGTTGCCGGAGCCACCTTCTTCATGCCTACAAGGAAGATTTCTCAAAGTTGGTTATGTTGTTTAATAATATAAATAAGCATGTAATCAGGAAGAGAGATAAATACTTTATGTTTGAATTTTTTTTTTTTTTAATATGATAAACCTAACTATCCTAAGATTTGCATTTTTTATTTTTTTTAAAAAAAGAACAAAATGTATCCAACAGAACAAAATATATATATATATTATGAGAAATTTTATAGGGAGGCGTATGATCATTTGTGGCTTCGGGCAAAAAAGCTTTATGAACGACAGATGATGGCCACTACAGAGCATGATATACAACATAGAAGTTCAAACAAAACAGGTTTTGCGGGGTTTTTTTTCCTTACCGAAATCAATACCTGGGTTTTTTGTTAAACATGTCGACGACTGTCGTTTTGTATCGGAATCCATGCTGAGTTGCGCTTCTATTGTTTTCCTTCGATCAAGACTCGATGGAGTATTCGAAGGATAGAGATGAAAGATTCTAAGCGTGCCGAGCGCTGAATTGGGGGCATCTGAACGTTGGAGATGAAAGGTTGGTGGTGGGAGGGTTTTCCTTGGAAATGGAACGTTGGAGGCGTTGAGGTATTGAAATGGTTTCGTTCGAATATGGAAAGGTTATATGGCGAATCGTGTTGCTTTTTGTAGGTATTAATTGCTGTTGATTTGATTTTTTGTTTTCGTTTATGTGTCATGACTATTGCATTAGGGTTCAATCATTTGATCATACTGTATATTCCTGACTTAAATACTACATTTGTTTGTCTGTATAATTTCTAAAAAAAATGGGGAAGGTTTGTGTGGAGGGATGTGCTAGTTTTTGCAGGTATTAAATGATACTATTGATTTGATTGTTATCTTAAGTTATGTGTTATAATTATTGCACTATGGTTCTTCCGAGTACATCGAGGATTTTTTTAAATATTTTTGGTTATCCATGTAGATTCTAAGATATTTCTAGATCTTGTTTCAATAATGAACCGGTGGATAAAAAGAATTTGTTTAATTAATAAGATTTTGTTTTTAAATAGACTAAAAAATGTAGGTATCTTGGATTCTATTTCATAGAAGGGTATAATTGTTACTTTTTTAATACCAAAATGAACCGATAGAATGTGATAAGTAGAAACTGTTTTGCCTTTTTTTTATAGAGGCAATTAAATGTTGACCATTTGTCCAAAGACCCCTAATTTCTACATTTAGGCCACTGTTAACATCATTAGAATGAAAAATGGTGTAAATGTAATGAATTTTTATTAATGAATCAATTGTAATGGATCTCGATCGTAAAGTTAATCATATTGCTTTTGAACACATTTACTTAACTATTTTGTAAACTAATTTGATTACCGTTGTCATTGTTTACTTAACCATTTTCCAACAAAAAAAATGGATTTTTTAAACTTTTTTATCGATACGTTAGCAAATAACATCCCAAAATTTTGAATTTCTTTTTATTTTTTTTATCGATACTCTATCGATATCCAAAATAACATCCAAAAAAATTTGAAACTTTAGAATATTTTTTTTTATCAAATGTTGTCAACAAATAACACCCTAAAATTTTATATTTTTTAAGATTTTTTTTATTTACTGAACAAATAAAATCTCAAAATTTTAGATTTTTTATATTTTTTATCGATACCGTCATAGACCAAATAACATCTATAACAATAGATCGATAACCATGTTTTTTTTAAATTTTTTCTCTTTTATCAATAAAATGGCTTGAGGTTAACATAACAAAGAAAATCCCAAAATTTTGAAATTTTTTTATCGATGGTTATCGACATGACATCCCAAAATTGGATTCATTTAGATTTTTTTATCGATAGATAAAACCATGTTATCATCAATTGAATGTTCAAATATATTTTAAAAATATAGTGGATCACATGTAATTTTCAAAAGTAATTTGATTGATCACCTTTGAGTCTTCGATCAGATTACAATATTTGATTACCAATTTTATAATAGGACCCACATTTTATTACAATTAGAAAATACTATTAAACAACAACAAACATAATCAAATGAGACCCACTTTTTAAGTTAGGATTGAGAAATGTGTTACCAATGAAAAACGTGGTCAAACTCCACTTTCTATTCATCCCTATGTTTTATGATTTTCTTGGAGTGTCTTTCCCGTGTGTTTTTTTTAACTTTCTCAAGTTCTTTAGACGTCGAAACTCTCTACAATATCGTTGGCGGCGATGAGAGGAATTACCTAAGAATTGTTCTTTACTATTTTGGTAAGATTTTGAAAGAAGAAAATGTTTATTTTGTGATCTTAACCCAATTTTAAATTTCGATTTAACGTTTTTAATTTATACAACCTCTAAATTTGGAGTGTCAATCAATTTTTAATTTCCTTTTATTTTTTATTAAATTTATAATCTTCCATGTAAGCATTAAAAAACAATTTTTAAAAAGTACTCAATTACTACAGCGAATGAAAAGGATACTGTGGAAAAAAGAAAAAAAAACTATTTTTCAAAATCAGAGATTCATAGTGTATATTTTGAAATTTGACTTTTTTATTTTTTTAATAAAAAAAAAGGAGGAGGAGGAAGAAGAAGAAGAAGAGGAGAAGCAGAAGAAGGAGACGGATGATGAGATCATTTGGGACCTCAACAAGAAGGAATTGGCATGAAACAGGCTATTGTTTACGATGTCAACTCTTCCAATGGAAAGTTTTCTCAGCAATTGTGGAAAAAGTTTTGGAAGGTTAAAAGTCCTCTCCAAACGCTAAGATTTATTTTTGAAAAATTATTCATGATCTTATCCCTTCTAAATCTAATTTGGTTAAGAAAGATGCTCATACTGATTTGTTTGTGTTTTGTGCATGAAGAATATCGAGACGTTTTCCCATATTATATGGAAATGTTATCTAAGGAAAGACATTTGGCCTCGGTTTCTTGATTCTAGTGTGAACATCTTTTGTAATGATAGGATCAAGATGGGTCAACTTGTATCACTGGTTTTGGATTATTGAAAGGGGTTTTCCCAAAAGTTGGTGAGGATAGTGATTATTACACTACATATTTGAGAGACTAGAAATAAGTTGTTGTTTCAAAGAGCTCTCGGTAGCACTGATTCCATTTGTGCTTCGACGATAAGTCTTTTGATCTTTCAGAGACTCCCTTCTTTATTGAAAAGGTTAAGTACATGACAGTTGATTTGGGGACAGTTTCCTTTTACCATGTGAAGCGGTGCCACAATTTTCTAGCTTATTCCATTGCGTAAAGGATGATGTTATTCTCTTCTTCTTTTCCCCTTATTCGAACAGTTTGTTTTGTTTATACTTCATTTTTTTCAAGTTTTTTTAGATTTAAAAATATATATATTGTAAACCTCATGAGTCTAAAAAGGGTATTTTGTCATGTTTTAATGGAAAAAATTATATTTCAACCATAATAGCTACTCTCATTCATTATTTGATATAACATTACATAACTTATTCATTTATTTTATAGATCCAATATATTTTTTAAATGCTACCAATGACGTATCCAAAATTTTATATAAGGGGCACAAAGTTCATATAAATATAATTTTTCGTGGCATCGATAAAATATTCAAATCATAGAATATCGCCAAAGCCAACATAGTCAATTACGAGTAGATCTAAAGTTTTATGTTAGATGGCACAACTTTATATAAGATTAAAATTTTGACCCATTAACTTTTAAATTTGTGTCATATATAATTCTTGAACTTTAAAAAATTTATATTAAATTATAGACATCTTGATTTATGTGATTAATTCGTAATACTAGAATTCTTTTTTTGAAAATAACTATTGGCTATAAAGTTTTGAATTTGAGGTTTAGTTAGAAAAAAAAAAAAACAAATTTTTCTAATATAATGGTTAATTTTGCAGAGGCGCAATCTACAAGTTTGAAACATCAGTGACGATCTTGCCCACCATCCAATCACTAATGCAATCTACAAATTTGAAACATTAGGGCACAGTTTAATATATATTCTATATATAAAATTTTTAAATTTAATAAAAAAATAATATATGAAAAACGACACGATATAAGAAGGATACGTACTTTTCTATTTCCTTCATAGGTCTATCCTTAAATATTATTTTTGTAACCTTCATTATTTGATGCAACGTTAAATAATTTATTCATTTATTTTAAACCTCTCACATATTTTTTCAATTTTACTTTTTAAATAATTTATTCATTTATTTTTAACCTCTCACATAATTTTTCAATTTTACTTTTAAATTGTAAAGGATGAATTTAGGTAGTATGAAGGATTTTTGGTAGTATACTCCAAATATTTTCGTTTTCCTGAGATGCTAGAGTGGCCGGTTACACTTGTACAGAAATGGTGAATATTAAATGATATTAAAAAAAAAAAAAACTCGCACGTGTGATAATTCGTGGCTGTAATGACCATGGCCAATTGGATCCCGTACACCAAGGGCCCATGGGCCAACAACTTGGACCTCCTTGGGCATTGCTTTGGAACGTGTCGTAATTTCAATAACGTATTATTTTATAATAATAATGTAATCCCCACTAACCGAAAAGCAAATCACAAATTGACACGTGGCAACAATTAATGGAAAGGGTCCCACATACTGATGTGTACAACTTCGTGGCCACTAAGGCTGTCTACGTGTAAGGAGAAGGCAATTGAAGAGATCAATTATTTAATTAAAGTGAAAAATAGAATAATGAATAAAGAATAGTATTTTGTAAAGGTCCAAAATTAATTAGAAGATTTGGTGAAGGGATCGGAATTAAAGCACTATGTTTAATAATTTATCTTTCCTTTATTAATTGTGATGTAAAGGAAATTGATTAAAGCAAGCAAACTTAAAAGCGCATCGGATTGGGTGTCAGAGTCAGCAATATTCAATAACTGCGTTATTCAATTCAGACTGAATTAATATTTATTATATTGAATTACAGTTTCTTTTTCTTAAAAAAAAAAAGAGAGAGAGAGAGAAAAGAAAGAAAGACAAGTGAAGCTACACTACATATGTAAACCACCATTACCATACTTAAAAGTCGTTAATTTCTTCATCACTAAAATGATAAGACATTTCAAGGTGTTCATTTCGTGCCTGGTTAGCGATGAAGGATAGGTTAGATATTCGAGATTAGTTAAGAAGATGGGATAAAGAGATGGGATCAGTTAGTGGATAATGCTTGTTTGCTCTATTTGGGTGGGATTGAGTCCAGAAATCATATGTTCTTTGACTGTGTGTTTGGAAGTGAAATTTGGAAGGGTTTAATATGCTTATTGGATTTTTCTCATCGTATTTGTTAAATGGGATGTGAAGAGGAGTTGGGTGTGTCGGGTAGGGTTGGGTAAGGGTGTGAAGAGTAAGTTATTTAGAGTCTTCTGGTGTGCGTCGATTTACTATATTTGGCAAAGGAGGAATCTTCGGTTACACGAAGGTCAGCCGAGATTGGCGTCTACTGTGTTTCAACTTATTGTATCTATGGTTCATGCACGTATTACTTCGTGGCAAATTAATCTTCATAGACTTATCTAGTTTGTTTGATTTCTTCATTATTTGTTTGGATACTTTAACCATGTTTGTCCAATTTCTGAGGTCCTCGGATTGTAGGGTGTTTTTTGTTCTTCTATGAGTTTGGTTATTTGTTCGTATTGGCCTCTTTTTTTATTCTATTTTTCACCAACGTGCGTCTTTGTAGGTACTTTTTTTACGTTGGTGTCTTGATCCCGAACTGTATGATCCCTCTTGTTGTTAGATAATAATATTACCTATTCAAAAAAAAAAATGACAAGAGACTCTCTAATATTTATTGTCTTTATTACTACAAAATTTCAGTTTAATCCAAAATATTTTCATATTGTCCATATTGTTCAACTTAACTTTCACTATTGGTAAATATTTATATATATGTATAAAAAATTGCTCTTTCATAAAAAAAGAGGGCTTGAAATTTATACCCGTTTAAAAAAAAAAAAAAGTAAACGAGAATAAAAAATATTCAATTTTTAATTGGGTGTTTTTCCTCCAATCATATAAGTTTATCATTGAGTTATCAAAGGCGTGAAGATCAATTTGAGAAAGATTTAAACCACAAAATTAAATAACAAAAATTAAACGGATAAAATACACAAAATTAGGATAATTAAAACATATATTAAACCAAAAATGAATTCTAAAAATTCTCTTTAATCATTATTCAAAAGTTTTCTTGCCACCTAAAACATTGAATTTGTGATAAGTGAAATGATTTTGTGCAATTATTTGGAATTCCATATGATGTCTCATTTGAACAGTTTTGTTTGAATTGAAAATATTAGCATATTTAAAAAAAGAAAAATTGTAAGGAAATTAGGTAGAGTAGAACATTGGAAACATTTATAGAAATAGAATAGAAAAGAAGTTATGATGATGTGGTGAAAGGGAAAGGGAAGAAATTAAAAGAAGGAGTTAGAGTGTCAAATCATGAAGGGTTTGGGAACTTAGTTTGGAAGTTTCATGATGAAGGAAAATAGGGTAGCTGAGTTGAAAGCTACAAGTAGTCCATGAAAATGGAAGGATTAGATACGAGAGATTTTGTGTTTGAAAATTTGAATTACCCAAAATAATAATAATAAATTATTAAATAATAGGGAGTGAGGTGACACTTCACAATCATCCTACTAAAATCTGATATGCATACAAATCTAGTTTTAGTTACAATACAATATTGTTTTCTCCCTCATTTTAGGTAATTCTTGCCGACTTGGTGATCTTTTACACGTCCCCTTCGTCACCTTCTTATCTTATATCCCTACTTTTTCTTATAATCAAAATTTTAGATGTCCAAAATTACAAATTATCATGTTTATTTTGCAACAATATTTTTGTACATGCTTGAAAATATTTTGATAATTATGTTTGTTTCGTATGATTTCTATTTAGAAATGTCTTAAATCCAAAAATACACATATGACTATTTATTAATATATAATTAATTTGATATAATTTGAACTTATTATTTATTATTGCTAAAAATAATAAGAATTACAATATAACTAAAAATATATAATATATATGGTTGACAGTATTTATTTTGATTATATAATGCAGATGAAGATTAATATATATGTATATGTAAAATAAAATAAAATAAAAATGAATGACAAAAAAGGAAAATGGAGATGCTTTTCAACTCAAAAATCTAGAAGACTCGTTTTTCAAGAGAGCATCCAAAACTCTCTAGATGCCCTTCATCTGAGCATCCTAAGATGGCTAGGAATCTTTAGATGTCAGATCATTTTACAATACCGTAAAACAAACATGGTAATCGAGATGCACATTCCAAGAGAATCTAAAATGTCTGCAAAACAGTCCCTTATTGTTTTATTCATAGTATAACATTCTGTAAACCACGGGATTTAATTGGAAATATCCACCCATATAGGCTAACTATCCAAATGTTTCATTTCACGTATATCTTTGGCCAAATTGAACACATTTAAACCTAAGTTTTTTTTTTTCATCATTTAAAGAAAGCATAATTTCAAATATTCATTCTCATATTTATATATACTAATCAATAACACATGCGATGTGCTAATTTTATTTTAGTATATAGAAAAAAATGCGTTTTAAATGATTCTAATTACTATATCAATTAGGTTTTTATCCAAATAATTCTAATTACTATATTATTGAAATTAATTTTTAATTATAATCAACTAGATTTATGTAAAATACTTATAATAGTGTGCTAAATTAACCTAATTAAGCATCCAATTGTAGTAAATCAATCCAAGTAATTGGTTTACTAAAAATATATCCCACGAATCCTCATGTATAAAGAGAAAAAGGAAATCAGTTTTTATCATTAAGTTTGTCAATTACCCGACTCCGAATTCTTAATTTCATCAAATTGTATTCCAAATTTATATAAATATTGCAAAAATCTTAATCTTAAATATAAAAGGTGTTGCAATTTCCATCGTCCAATGAGCTTTACTTTGAGAAATTATTAATAAATAGTAATTTTTTTAAATAGATTTAATTTATTGGAATGATTAATTTAGTGTTCAAATTTTAATTTTTATCATTATTTATTCAATTAAAATCATACATCTACTATGATGAATTAATTTCTATCTGTTAGTTGGACACTTCATCAATTAATAATGCATCACGAATATATAAAATTTACAAAAATACAATTTAAATAAAAATAACAATAAAAATTTGTAGGTCTATGGTGAGGAAAATTTAATTTGTTTGCGTTAATGGATATGCGTTGATAGTCATGCACTGATCATGCGTTCTTGTCATAAGTTTTCTTGCTCTCTTGCCAAGTATAACGAGATCACAAGTTTCTCGAGATGATCTGAGATCGAACATGGGGACTTGCAACTAAAAGATTATTGTAAAGTAATGCGTTTGAGGCAGAGAATAAAAATAAAAAGAAAGAAGCTAATTATTATGCGCTACTCCTACTCCTAGCTAAACAGACTAAACAATTGAAGTTTGACTATGAGAATCAGTAGAGATGTGGCAATTGTTAATGCGTAATAAGATGCATGGAGAAGTAGGGTTGTGGAGGAGATATCACCCAAGTCCTTAAGTTTGGTCGCAACGGTAATCCCAGCTTGCCACACTAACACATCGCACACCTCTCAGTGGTCAGCCACATACTATCTCTATAACGCATGGTTGCGTTGAGCATAAGATTATTCCTATTTCTAGGAACATTGTTTATTTTGCTTATTGAGTTTCACTATTTACCATCTCGGGCAGTTGGTTTATAACTATTCTGCTCATAGAAAAGTATTGCGATAGCCTCGCACTAATCAAACAGGATTGATTCCCTATACTCGCGCAACGCATACCTCTCGATAGTTTTCTACATGCGTCATATCTCTAAGCCACATGATTAAGTATGCGATAACTTTTGCAATCTACACTTAACTCATGCAGTAAAAGAAAAATATGATAAAGTAGAAGAAGATGATGAAAATGATGTTGAAGGAATTAAAGAGATGCATTGGTTACAAAATGTATTAATACCTTAAGCCAAAATGTAATACAATACAGGGGTGAGAAGAGAGATAAATGGCTAGATGTAGGTAATCTCTTGCTTCCATCAGATGTGTCTCAAGGCTGTCGATGGTGCAATGGATGGACGGTAGAGTTAGTCTCTCTCAAGATCTATCTTCGGCGAAGCTCCGATCGTCAATTGGAGGAAGTTGTGGAAGTGAAGAACTCTCAAAGACTTTCTTGCTCATGCTCTCGTCTGTGATCACAGAAATCTGCCCAAGGAAAAAGTTTCAGATACTTGAATTTGGACTCCAAAGCTCTATTTATAGAGCTCAAACGCCGACAACTTTGATAATCCTGTGCTGAATCACTGACATTACTGACACGATAGTTGAAAATGTCATCATGATCTTATATCTTTGATATTCCCGAGGTATGCGTTCATGATTATTTCTTCTAAAGTATCAATGCATTCCACCCACTTTGCGATCATCCTTCTATCGTGGCTATTACTTTGTAGTTGCAACATTTCGTGCGACCAACTTGTCTTCATTAAGATCAACGCATGCGATGGTTTGGGATCAACGCATGCGATCGACTCCTGCGACAACTACACACAGACATTTTGGCGCAAGATAATGCATGATATAGGGTTAGCAGGGATTTTTAGTGCTGATCAACGAAAGTTCATTATTCCACATGAATTCTTAGCAATATTAACGCATGTTCTGCTCATCAACCTTCATAATTCTAAATAAAAGTCTGCAATAGCTTGTATTTCTACCAACTATCAGTGTACAACAAATATATGCAAACAAGTTATGATCGTTAATAATCTAATTTTCAAACATTTTATACCATGCATTGTATTTTCATGCAGACCTTAAATTAAATAAACTCTTGAGTTATATACAATTGGAAAATTATAGATAGAAGTAACGTTTATAATTTTTTTTTATTAAGAAAATAACTGTAGAAAAGGATAGTTATATCTACTATTTAGATTCTTCGAATTTTCTTAATTAACTAAAAGAAAATGACGAGTAGTTAGTTTATTCTTAAAACAAAAACAATCATGCAAGATATACGCAGTATGAGATCAAACAAATGATTGGTTCGTTGAAAAAAGTTTATGGAAACTCCAACTAAACCTAACAGAAGTAGGTGAACTTAATTTAATTTTTTTGTCAAGAGAAAAAGAAATTAAAACCCCATAGTGGATGAAGTTTGAAAATACGTTCCGAAAAGACTCCAATTCCAAACTTCAATGATTTTTCTTAAAAAAAAACCCTGTAAATCATTGAACTTTACTTGAAAATAATTATAATTTTATTTTAAATTACAATAATAAACAATGGTAACGTAGAATCGAAAATAGAATCATAAATCAACAAGAATGAAATTTAGTGGAAAAAGGAAAGAAAAAGGAAAGAAAAAAGGAAATCTCCTGAAATATTCGACATTCTTTGGACAGGATTCTGATCCATTAGGGCAGAGAAGAAATGGTAAGTATAACAATACGAAACTAAATACGCAAGTCTGACAAATTCATAGAATTCATTATCAGCCGGAAAGTAATAATTCATAAAACGAAATGAAACCCTGATATATTTAATTCGGTGGTCAGAATTTTTAATTTTGTTTCTTTAAGAAAACAATGGTAAAAATTATTGACAGTGGACCCACGTGGGAAGGGTGCAGTAATAAGATAATGGGTGAGACGTTGCAATGATGATCCACTTGCGAGCAAACCTAGATTCTTTATTATCCCAATAAATGTTCTCTATACATTTCAGGTTCTGTATTTATAACCTCTTAATTTTGCCTTCATTACTTTGCTTCTATTCATACACAAAATATATGGACGTTATTTCATTCATCATCTAATTTTCTAAAATTCTTTTTCTTTTTAATTTTAACTACAGTTAAAAAAATAAAAACTAAAAAATGTCTAAACCTAAATCATTTTAGTCGGGTTGAGAATTTACATGAAACATAAGATGAGTGAATTGTAAAACTTAACTAATTAATGGACATGACAGTTAGTCACAAACAAAACTACATGAAATTTATAGTTTAGTACTTGACCGACTAACACATTTTGAACATCTCACACACATGACATGCTGACTCGACTATGAATCATGGTTGCCTACTTACGTATCAATAATTGGGTGCATAAATAATTAACTGAATAAAGGAAAAGAATGAAAAGAGGGTACAAAAGTTGATTTGGATGGTGAGGAACCGACTTAAACATGGGCAAAGCAATAAAGTTGAAGTCCCCTGGCTGGCGGGGACCTGTGTTCTGTAATAATACTTGAGAATATACGATGGATTAGTTAAATAGAAGTAGGATTAAAGTGGGTACTTAGGCGCAAAGGAATTGGAGTTAGGTGGTGAAATGTGGGCTGGGCTGGGCTGTTAGATTTTGCGAGAAAAGATAGAAGAAAGCTGCAGGATCCAAGTTTGTGTTGTGAATATCGATGCAAGAAGCTGAACCTGGCCTTTATAAAGCACCACGTCACTCGAGGAGTTGGATGATGATGACGATGATACATTTTGGGATCTGGAATTAGAACCGAATCCTCCAAACCCATAACCCATTGTTGTTTTTCCTCTTCTTTTAACTTGAAACCAACCAACTCTCATCTCTCAGCTTCAGCTACTTTCCACTCTTCGAAAGCTCCAATTTCCAATGGGGGAGGTCACTAACTAACCCAACTCTGTTTCTCTGTTTCTTCTCTGTTTTCACATTTAGTTCGTGTCTTGTGAGTTAATTCTGTGTGTGTTGTATGGATTTGTTCATTAGGAGGACAAGAAACCGGAGGATACAAAACCAGAGGAACCCCCGAGGGCGGCTCCCGATCAAGAGCAAACAGGGGCCGAGAGCGACAATAAAGAATCAAAAGATGCCGTCGAAGAAAAACCTCTTCCTAAACCTCCTCAGGATATTGTGCTCTCTGTTTTTATGCATTGTGAAGGCTGTGCCCGCAAGGTCCGCCGCTGCCTCAGAGGCTTCGAAGGTTGGATTCTTTTCTTTTTACTTAACGAAGTCTCAGTTAGTGGAGAAACAGAGGAATAATTGAGGTTTGGTTGTTTCAGGGGTTGAAAGTGTGGAGACCGATTGTAGAACTCATAAAGTCGTGGTGAAAGGAGAGAAGGCCGATCCGGTCAAGGTTCTAGGCAGACTTCAGAGGAAAAGCCACCGCCGGGTTGAATTGATCTCTCCAATTCCCGAGCCCACTGCCCCGATCCCTGAACCCGTAGAGAAACCCAAAACAGAGGACACCAAACCACAGGTTTTATTCTGCTTCTACCTTTCTACGGTTATTTTCTTTTTTGAAAAAATATTATATTAATTATATATCTCATCTTCTTCCCTTTTGGATTCCATTCGCAGCCTCAGATTCTAACAACGGTCGTCTTGAAAGTGCACATGCACTGTGAGGCCTGCGCTCAAGAAATCAAAAGAAGGATACACAGAATGAAAGGTTCGATTTTCTTTAATTCTTTTCGTTTTTAATAAACAAGTTGATCTGATTTGGATATTAGATGAAATGGGTCTTTTATTATATGTCAATAAATAAGATATAAGAGTTGATTCTTTGACTAATTTTTCATTGATTGAAAAATACGCGCAATTATAAAATTTGTGGTTGGTAATGGATGGGTCAGGTGTTGAATTAGTGGACCCAGATCTAAAGAGCTCGCAGGTCACCGTGAAAGGAGCGATCGATCCGGCGGCGCTGGTTGCATATGTTCATCGCCGAACTGGAAAACACGCTGCGATTGTGAAGCAAGAGCCGGAAATTACGCCGGAGAATAACGAGTCAGAAGTTGCTGCGAAAGAAGTCGAAGAAGAGAAGAAAGCCGACGCCAGTGACGGAGTTGAAAGTGAGAAAAAGGTGGAGGAAGAAAGTAAAGTCGAGGAGAAACCCGCGGCTGCAGCTGCCGGCGGTGGAGAGGCAGAAGGAACCGCCCCTGCGGAGGCCGATCCGGTGGCGGAAGAAGCTCCGAAGATGGTGGAAGTGAAGAAGAATGAATACCATTATTACCCGCAAAGGTATATTATGGAAATGTATCCGTATGCACCGCCGATGATGGGCGATGTAGCGTACCCGGCGCCGCATATGGTTGTGGACGCGTACCCGGCGCCGATGATGATGGGGCATGCATATCCACCTCAGATGTTCAGCGATGAAAATCCAAATGCTTGTTCCGTCATGTAATGTTCTCTGTTTTGTTCTATAGGATTTTCTTCCACTGGGACGGAAGTATAAACATATAATCAACGGGTGGTGTTGAGCCGTAGAATTTTGTGAATTGTTACAAAGTTCTATTCCACTGCCACATGTTATAAAACATTGGCGTATATTATATCATTAGTACGTGTGATAAATAGGATCGTTACCACAAATTAATTTAATGTCATAAAATCATATTGGTCAACCCAATTATAGATTTATAATACATCATTTCAAAAGGGAAAAAATTACTGTTGTTTATTAGCTTAGCTAACATATTAAGAGTTTGGATTCTACGAATACTTTTGGACCACTAAAATTGGTTGCTTTTAGGAACATTAATTACTTAAAAGAAGAGATCGATCCTTCATTCAACAGCAAAATTGAAACAACAAATTAAAATTAAATAGGTCACATTAGTGTACACAGAACATAAGATTCATGGGTTTCTCTACCAAAACTTCATTTCAAATGTGTTATCTCGACCTCGAAATACTATTTATCGTCTATCTCTATTAGCTAAACCTTTTTCATTGCAACGAGCATCATTTTACCACTTGAGTCACGTACAATTATTTTTAATTATTGATTTGTTAAGAATTTAGAGATGGCAATGAGGAGAAGGGAAGAGCATAAGTGGGTGACTGGTGGAGGACGTGTCAATGAGTGATGAGCCTCAATATTCAATTGTGTTAGAATCGAGTGATTTTGTATATCCCAATCCAACAATGAAAATGTAAAGATAGATATAGCATTATGAATTATATTCATAGTTTCTTTAATTTGGTTGCTTTTATGGACATGTTGCCGTGTCATCAACAGTCAGTTCCACCATGTAACGAGCATACAAAGTTTACTTTTAATTGGAACATGTATTTTAAAGCTTATTTTATAAATTTATAAAAGACTGTCGCCAAAAATTAATCTCTGCTCGTGCATGGGGCTCATGTGCCACCAATAACATATGATTTTATTATTTTTAATAAAGAAAAAAAAGCACCAAAAAAGATGAGGAAAGGAAAGCAGAGAGATGAGAGATGAAAAGGTGAATGAGTTATGGGTTTGAAAAGCTCGTTATTGGGCA
Organism: Benincasa hispida; assembly: GCF_027475165.1. Classification (NCBI taxonomy): domain Eukaryota; kingdom Viridiplantae; phylum Streptophyta; class Magnoliopsida; order Cucurbitales; family Cucurbitaceae; genus Benincasa; species Benincasa hispida. The sequence continues at coordinate 13,215,182 of NC_143479.1, forward strand.
AAACAAAACATTGGATATAGACAATCAAAACGCAAAGTTAGATGAAAATAATAAAGGATGAAAATGGAGAGGTGTCATGATACAATAAACCAGAAAATATATATCTTTTTTCAAAAGTTTAGTGTCACATTTTTTAGTCTTTTAAGTTTTTATTTTAGTTGAGTCGTTACACTTTTATCTTTGAGATTTTTATTTTGTTTCAATTTTATCTTGGTTTATACTTTGAACTTCGCTTTTTCACTCTTTTGACGTTAATATCTATTGATTAATTTAAAATAATTATGAATATAATTTTAAGATTATTTTTAACTGTGATAAAATAAAAAAAAAAGTAAAACTTAGTTGATTACAGTTCTTTAAATTATTCTGAATTAATTAATAGACATCAACACATATAGTGATAAATTGACTCTTAAACAAATCTAAAAATTGTAACGAAATTTAGTGACCAATCTCAAATATAAAAATAGGATACTTCAATTTATGGGTTATTTGGTTGGATGGCCTAGAACGTCTAGATTGATAGAATTGGTGTCCTAAATCTTTTTATTCTCGTAGTTTGTAAATTAGTATAAACAAATTGTTATCAATAAAATAAAACTTATTTTATCTGTACATTAATTCAATCTAATAAAATAAGATCCAATGTTATTTTATATAATTTAAACATGTATGTGTTTGATTTGGAGTTAGTGCCCTAAATCTCGTAGGGTCTTGTAGTTTGTAATTGTATTGTACAAATATTTTATTTATTTAATAAAATATGTGATGTTTTATTTGACATAACTTATTGTTTATTAGAGAGATCAATGACACTTAAAGAGTTAGATGTAACTATAGGGCAAAACGATAATTTTGACATAACTATATTTACGAGCAATTTGTGAAGGGTCATCATACTGTTGACTAGTTTTATCCAATGGATGCAGAAATATATCTATAACGTGAAGAGTGCAACTGGACTGCCAATAGTTAATGGATGTTGAATAATATAATTAAGAAGTACCATTGGAACTTCAAGCTACAGGTCCATAAGGTCCTCTCTATAGCTCAACAGAGATTAAATGAGAATAAATTTTAGATTAATTTAAATTGTTCAAATTAATTTAGAGAATTAATTATATGTGATATAATTACTTTAATGTAATTATACATTATATAATTACTATAATATATTTGATACATTATAATATAAAGTTTATTTGAGAGGAAGTAAATATTTGAATATGATTCAAATATTAATTATGTGAATGGGATACGTATAATTAAATTTAGTATAAATAGGATTTATTTTAAATACCGTGTATTAATGAGAGAATAAAAACTATATGTTATATTGTACTTGATACAATATCAAACTATAGGTTATATGTTATATTTGATATAACATATAGTTTAATATATATTATATGATAAATTATATGATAAAGTGGTTATCATATAAATATATATCAAATATTTTTTAATAAAATATTTTTGAAAATTATTTTGGGAGAGAGTTGTAACTCACTCCCATTTTTTCACTCTGTAACGTACAGAGTGCTATTGTTATCACCTCATTCTTCTCAATTGAGTGAGACATAAAAGAAAATAGAAATATTTTCTTGGAGAAAAGTTTTCAGAATCTCACCTTCTCAATTTCTTCTCTCTCAATCTTTCCCTCACTTTCAAATACCTAAGAGCCCATAAAACTCCTTAGACATTCTCTTTGCCTATAGAGAATATAGGAGATTTCGAGTTGTAATGGCCATTTGGAGATCATTTTGTTTGTGACCATTCTTGGAGAGGAAAAACATGAAGAAAAAGTTCTTCAAAGGTAAGAGTTTCTTGAAACCCTAATTATCCATTTTCTATTTTTTTTTTCTAAAAAAGTATGCTGTTAATTTTTGTTGCATAATTCTGTATTAATTTTGTAAAATTTATGAATTTCAGATTTGGGTCTGATCTCCGTTTCCACTCAAGGACCTTCATTGGTTCCTTCAATTGGTATCAGAGCCAGGTTTTTAGCCAAAATTTTTCCAAAATTTTTCAGATTTATTTATTTTTACAGTTTTATGGTGGGATGCATTTTGTCAATTTATTCATGTGATTGAGAGATTAGTTAAGAATGGATTTCTAAGCGAGTTAGAAAAAAATTCTTTACATGTGTATGAGTCATGCCTTGAAGGCAAAATGACTAAAACTGGAAAAGATCATAGGGCCAAAGAACCCTTATTGCTTGTACATTTAGACATCTGTGGTTCGACGAATGTTAAAACAAGAGGAGGGTTTGAATATTTCATCACTTTTACTTTGAATATTTCATCACTTTTACTGATGGTTATTCAAGATATGGATATGTTTATGCAATGCAACAGAAATCTGAAGCTTTGAAAAGTTCAAAGAGCTTAAGGCTGAAGTTGAAAATACATTAAATAAAACGATTAAAATATTTCAATCTGATCGAGGTGGAGAGTTTTTGGATGTTACATTCCAGAACATGGAATTGTATCCCAACTATCAGCACCCAGTATACCTCAGCAGAATGGTGTATCAGAAAGGAGAAATCGAACCCTGTTGGACATGGTTCAGTCTATGATGAGTTATGCATCCCTACCAGACTCTTTTTAGGGTTATGCAGTATAGAGAATACATGAGGTTCTGAGTGGTAGTAGCCATTTGGAGATCGTTTTGTTCGCGACCATTCTTGGAGAGGAAAAACGTGAAGAAAAGGTTCTTCAATGGTAAGAGTTTCTTGAAACCCTACTTATCCCTTTTCTATTTTTTTTTTAAAAAAAGCCATGCTGTTAATTCTTGTTGCATAATTCTGTATTGATTCTATAAAAATTATAAGTTTTCTAAAATTGGAATTTGGGCCCGATCCCCGCTTCCGTTCAAGGACCTTCACTGGTTCCTTCAGTTGACATACAGGTAGATCATATTTAAGTAATGACCTAAATGATATTTAGTATATGGATAAAGTTGGGTGCCTTATCTTGGTGACACTACGGATATGACCCACTTTGTAGTTGTTACAAGTGTTGTAAAGTGTTACAAATGATTTGATCTTAATCGTTCATGTGGAGACATGTGATTGGGGGTATTTTATACAAAGAGTTTGTATAAGACCATATCGCAAAATGATTAGTCTCTACAACACCGTTACTTGAAGAGATTAATATTTCCAATAGGATGATCATAGGTGACTGAATCTTAATCCTGAGTGAATTGTGAACTATTGTATATGAGGGTAATCTTTTGATCAGTATGGGTGAGAGTGGCCAGATTCGTCAACTCAATATGTCTACCATTTCGACAATTTGTTCGAGTAAGGAGCTGGAAACATAGCCACAGAAGATGGAGTTCACTTATTCTTGTTTCTAGGGTAAGTAGATGAATTGCTCCCTTAAGAACTGATTCTAGATCTTGAATAATGAGGACCCTCACCCTCTCACTGGCCAGAGAAGGATCTAATTTATAATTAGACTATAATTTATTATTCATTAGAGGGACCGGTAGTGCTTAAGAAGTTAAATGTAACTACAGGGATCGACTTACTGTTGATTGGTTATATCCGAGGACATAGAAATATATCTATAGTGCGAATAGTGCAACTGTTGATCTTTAGGGGTAACCGACTGTTAATGAATTGATTAACTTAATTAAAGAGTTTAATTAATTAATCTCATATCATTAGAGCTTCTAATCTATAGGTCTATAAGATCTTATTGCTAGCTCACCAAGGATAAAACAAAGAGTAATTGTTTTTAGAATAACTTATATTGTTCAAATTATTCAAGGGAATAAAAGGTATTAATTATATTGATGTGACTAATATAAATTATAATGTATATTAAAAGTGGCAATATATAGTTAATTATAAATATGATTTATTATTAAAACTATATATGAGAGATAAATATTTGAATATGATTCAAATATTATTTATATGAATAAGATTCATATAAGTATTACAGGTTAAATCTATAAGTCATAAGGGTTGCATTTTAATGTGATTAAAATGTACAATATATGATTGAATGATTAAAGGTTAATTAATTAATTATATATTTAACATTATATTTTATTATATTTTATATAATATTTTTAACTCCTTATTACAAGGGAGTTATTTTTTCTTTTCATGGTGCGGAGTTAAAATAACTCCTCCCCTAAACCTATGTGAATCTGTATTGTGAATACATAGAAAGAAATCAAGGGTTGTGAATATGAAACATAGAGAAAATTTTGTATCAAAACATCTCTTTCAAACTTTCTGCATTTTCACCTGATTTCTTCTAAAGATTCTAAAGGAGTCCACACATCTTCTTTCTTATCGGAGAATAGCAATGTCACCACATGGTGGTGTTTTGCATTTTGAGTTTGGTATTTTTGGAATTGTTCTTGTATTTGTGCAAAGAAATTACTGACTGTGATCTTTGGAGAGTAAATTCAAGAAGAAAGATTATACATAAATGTAAGCACTTCATCTTCCCTTTCTCTCAGTAAAACAACATGTTTATAAAGTTAATTTATATTGATGTTTATCCTGTAAATTCATCTTTGAATGTATGTTCACTTCTCCATATTTTGAGTGTTTCCCAATTGAATTATGATTGCACGACGTTCACATACTTCTACAAAGGAATTCTACAGAGCCATATCGTTTTATTTGTTTTTCAATTTGAAATGAAAATCAGAGAACTGGTGGGTTTTATTCTGCATTATGAAGTGGATGTTTTCGAATTTGGCACTAGTTTATTGCTTTAGTTTTGATTAAAGTTGTAAGGACATACTGTTTTAGATATTTATTTTATGAAATCGAGCCTATATGTACGTGTCGATCATGGAGCAAGTATTGCTGTGGAGATCGATGGAAAATGGAGCAATTGGCCAAGAACGAAGAAGATATATGCATTCTTTGCTGGAGTGTAAAGGCACAGTGTTGCAACAGTGTGCTTTATGCTGCGACACAGAAGCCCAGCATCGCAGGGCCTGGTGACAGCGCTGCAATGTGAGGGTTGCGATGCTGGAAGCAACATAGCTTACACATATAAAGGACAATGATAAGGCATGAGTTCACATTTTGGCAAGCATGTTTGATATTTTAGTAAAAAAAAAAAAAAAATTAGAGCATGGTCACTACACTTGAGATTGTGTAATCATTGCAAGAATTGTTTAGGTGAGAGTCCTCACAGTTCAAGCAGAAGGCTATATTTGACGAAACCAATAATGTCAGCTCCCTAAATGAACTTCAATCCTTATTGAGTGTCAAGGGCCAAATAGAGGAGACAAATGTTGCCAACTCTAGTGAAGTTTATCAAAGTGGTTCGACCTCTGAGATAAAAGATGGAGTTTATAGTAAGAGGATTAAAGTTGATCCTACTATTCTCCATAAAAGAAATAATTCCAATAACATGATTTGCTTGTCTTGAAAACGTGTTTAGTGGAGAATGATGATTCTGCCTGGATAATTGATTCAGGAGCCTCTAATCACGTCTGTTCTTCCTCTTAGGAAATTAGTTCCTGGAGGCAGTCGGAAGCTGGAGAGATCCTTCTTTGAGTTGATACTGGAGAGGTCATTTGTACTGTTAACGTAGGCAAACTCAAGCTATTTTTGAACAAGAAACAATATATGTTATTTGATGAGGTATATGTTGTTCCTAAAATTAAAAGGAATTCAATTTCAGTATCTTGTTTGATTGAATAAATGTATTTTCTTTCCTTCTCTGAGAACAAAGTGTTTATTTTTAATAATGGGCTTGAGATTGGTTCTGTTTCAATGGAAAATAACTTGTATGTACTAAGCTTGTTAGTTACAAAGGCCATCCTAAATACTCAAATGTTTAAATTGAAAACCACAAGTAAAAGACAAAGAGTTTCTCGTAAAGAAAATGTCCAACTTTGACACCTAAAGTTAAGTCATATTAATCTCAATAGGATTAAGAGATTGATTAAGAGTGAACTTCTAAATGGTTTAGAAGAAAACTCTTTATCAATATGTGAGCCATGCCTTGAAGGCAAAATGACAAAACGACATTTTACTGGAAAAAGTCATGGAGCCAAATTCAAATTTTTGTCGTCCAATGAATGTAAAATCAAGAGAAAGGTACGAATATTTCATTTTTTTTCATAGATGATTATTCAAGGTAGGAGTATCATTACCTAATGCAACATTAGTCTAAAGCTCTTAAAAAGTTCAAGGAGTATAAGACTGAAGTTGAAAACTTGTTAGGTAAAAAAATAAAAACACTTCGATCTGATCGAAGTGGAGAATATATGGACCAAAGATTCTAGGACTATATGAGATTGTTGGGGTTGATGCCCTAAATCTCGTGAGTTCTGTAGATTGTAATTGTAATGTATAAACAATTTATTTATTTAATAAAATATGAGATAATTTATTCGTCATTTAGTAGCATTAACACAAAAAACCAATAAATTAACATCCAAGGTTATCTTCTGTAGCTTAAACATATATTTAGAGAAAAACAGGTGAATGATGTTTAAGTGATAACCTAAATGGTCTGTAGTAGATAGATAAGGCTGGATATCTTATCCTGATGACACTACAAATACAACCTACTTTGAAGATGTTACAATTGTTGTAAAATGCTACAAATGATCTGATCCTAATCATTCATATGGAGACATGTGAGGGGTGTTCTATACAAAAGGGTTTGTACAAGATCAGACCACGAAATAAATAGTCTCATTATATAACACCATTGATAATAGAGACTCACATTTCACCAAGATGACCATAGGTGACATGACTTGAATCCTGAGTGAGTTGTGAACTCCTGCCTATGAAGGCAATCTTTTGATTTGTATGGGTGAGAGTGGCCAAATCACCGACTCAATAAGCGTACCATTTTGAGGATTCGTCTGATTGGGGAGCTGGGAACATAGCTACACAAGAAAAAATTCACTCCTTCCCTAATGTCAGGATAAGTAGATAAATTACACCCTTAAAAGCTGATTTTGGGACTTGAACAATGTGGCACTACACCCTCTCTTAGTTCGAGAGGGGTTTGGTCATAGTTGGACTATGACTTATTGTTCATTAGAGGGATCGATGGTACTTAATAAGTTAGATGTAACTATAGGGACAAAACGGTAATTTTGGCCCAACTGTACTTACGAACAATATGTGAAGGGTCATCCCACTATTGACTGGTTATATCCAATAAATACATAAATATATCTGTAGTGTGAAGAGTACAACTATCAATCTTTAGTGGAGTGACTGACAGTTAATGAATGTTGAGTAATTTAATTAAATAAGTTTAATTAATTATTCAAGTATCATTGAAGCTTTAATCTACAGGTCCATAAGGTCCCCTCTGTAGCTCAACAGAGATTATTGAGAATTAATCCAGGATTAATTTGAATTTTTTAAATTAATTGAGGGAATTAATTATATGTGATATAATTAATTTAACTTAATTATATATGATATAATTAATATAGTATATTTGATACATTATAATATACAGTTTATTCAAGAGGAATTAAATACTTGAATATGATTCAAATATTAATTATATAAATGAGATTCACATAATTAAATTTAGTATAAATGCGATATTAAATACCATACACATATGAGAGAAATAAAACTATATGTTATATTGTATTTGATATAATATAAAAACTATAGGTTATGTGTAATATTTGATACAACATATAGTTTTTTATATATAATAAGTTAGTTATTATATATATGTTTTATTTATTAAATTAAATTTATTTAAATTTAAATTTAAATTTTAACTAACTCCCCCCCCCCCCCCCCCCCCTAATTCTCTAAGAAAATTGATCGTGTGGTGTAGGAGAGGGGAGATGCAATACAACTTTTCATCTTCTTTAGAGAAGGTCTCTATGACTTGATTCTAAGAAACACTCTGTTGTTCTCTTAGAATACACACTCCTAAGAAAAATTTCCTCTCTCTCGAATCTATTCTCCCTCTCCCAAAATTCAGAGCTCACACACTTTTGGGCATTGTCTACCCAAAAGAGAATATAAAAGGCTCTGCTTGGTGGTGTCCTCATTGGGTGTTCGTGATCTAGTTGTTCATGACACATCGAGGAGGGATTTTGTGAAGAAGTTTTCTTCAAGGATAAGTTGTTTTCTAACCCTAATTCTCTTCTTTGTTTTCTTTCAAAAGCATGTTGTAATTTTGTTAATTGGATTATGAATTTTATCATTCTGTGAAATTAACAATTTGGGAACTATCTACGTTAAGTAAATCTCACGGTTCTTTCAGATAGAACATAGAGTAACATTCTAACTCTTAGCCCCTTGTACACTTCAACAAAATGGTGTATCAGAAAGGAAAAATAGAACCCTGTTGGACATAGTTCGGTCTATGATGAGTTATGCTTAACTTCCTAACTCATTTTAGGGATGTGTAGTGGAGATTGCAGTTTACATTTTGAACAACGTTCCATCAAAGAATGTTTCTGAAATACTTTTTTAGCTATGGAGAGGTCATAAAGGTAGTTTACACCACTTCAGGATTTGGGAATATCCGTCACATGTGCTAATGACAAATTCAAATAAGTTGGAACCTCGAATGCCTATTTGTAGACTACCCCAAGGAAACAAGAAGTGGGTACTACTTCAATCCAAATGAGTAAAGTATTTGTATCGAAAAATTTTACTTTTTTGGAAGAATACCACATGAAGGACCACAAACCACGAAGCAAAATAGTATTAAGTGAAAAATTCAATGAAACTACTGAAACTTCAACAAGAGCTATTAAAGAGGTTAATATATCAACAAAAGTTGTTGATATTGGTTCATCTAGTCAAGCATATCCATCTCAAGAGTTGATATTTCTTCGACATAGTGCGAGGGTTATGAACCCACTTGTTCGCTATATGGGTTTAACAGAAGCCCAAGACATCATATCTGATGATGGGGTTGAAGATCCATTATCTTACAAGCAAGCAATGGAAGATATTGACAAAGATGAAAGAATTAAAACCATGAATCTAGAAATGGAGTCTACATACTTCAATTCTCTCTGGGAACTTGTAGACCAACCTGATGAAGTAAAACCTATAGGTTGCAAATGGAAGGGGAAAAAGGGGTGTAGATCGTAAGATACAGACTTTTAAGACTAGACTGATGGCAAAAGGTTATACCTAGGTTGAGGGAGTGGACTATGAAGAAACTTTCTCACCTATTATTATGCTAAAGTCTATCCAGATTCTCTTGTCCATTGCCACATATTATGACTATGAGATATGAAAAATGAATGTTAGGACTGCCTTTTTAATGGTAATCTTGAAGAGACCATATACATGAATCAGCCAGAGGGATTTATTGAACAAAATAACAAAAGGTTTGCAAGATTATTCTGTCCATATATGGATTGAAACAAGCATATCGATCTTGGAATATAAGATTTGACACTGTGATCGAGTCTTATGGTTTTGACCAGAATGTTAATGAACCTTATACCTGCAAGAAAATCATTGGCAATTCAGTAGCTTTCCTGGTATTGTATGTGGATGATATTCTACTCATTGAGAATGATATAGGTTTATTGACAGATGTAAAGAAACGGCTAGCCACCAATTCTAAATGAAAGATATGGGTGAGATGCAGTTTGTTCTAGGGATCCAGATCATCAAGGATTGTAAGAACAGACGATGGCTTTGTCTAAAAAATCATATATTGACAAGATGCTTGTCAAATATTCGAAGCACAATTCAAGAGGAGTTTCTTACCTTTCAGGCATGGATTGTATTGTCTAAGGAACAATATCCTAAGACTGTTTAAAAGGTTGAGGAAATGAGACAGATTCCCTATGTATCAGTTGTAGGCAACCTTTTGTATGCCATGTTGTGTCTAAAGCCTGAAATTTGTTATGTAGTAGGGATTGTAAATAGATATCAATCCAATCTAGGATTAGATCACTGGACAATAGTCAAAACAATCCTTAAGTATCTACGGAGAACGAGGGACTATATGAGTTGTGAGAGCCAAAGATTTGATTTTTACAGGATACATGAACATTTTTAGACTAATAAAGATTTTAGGAAATTCACATCAGGATTAGTGCTCACTCTTAATAGAAGAGCTATAGCGTGGCGAAGCATCAAGCAAGAGTTTCTTTTCATTCGCTGAAAAACAACACAGTATCTATAGAATGAGCACTGTGAACTATCTGCCCAGCTTTGGTCTCTGGTTTGATGGTTGTACGTGCATCGGTTCACGATCCAATAGTAGGGAAGCCCGCCCGCGCAGACTTCATAATGGAAGCTGAATACGTAGTTGCTTGTGAAGCTGCTAAGGAAGTTCCTTACTGATTTGGAAGTTGTTCCAAATATATCTTTGCCCATCACACTTTATTGTGATAAGAATGGTGCTGTAGCAAATTTATATGGATATAGGAGTCATAAAAGAGGAAAACATATTAAAAGGAAACATCGTTTGATCCAGGAGATCGTGCAATGAGGTGATGTGATAGTCATGAAGATAGTTTTAGAGCACAACATTGCTGAGCCGTTTACGAAGACTCTCACAGTTAAAGTGTTCGAGGTCATCTAGAAAATCTAGGTTTATGAGATATGCGTTACATTATCTAGGGTAAATGGAAGATGTTACTTGGTATAGTGTATACCTTAGTTTATTGTATTGTATACTTTACTTATATAGTACTTTGTATTGTACACTCTACTAGTGACAAAAGACAAGTGCGAGATTATTGGGATTAGTGTCATAAATCTCTTTGTTCTCGTAGCTTGTAAACTCGTATAAACAAATTGTTATTAATAAAATAAAAGTTATCTTATTTTGCATTCACTACTACAAATTTAGCCTTTCTTGACGCACAAATTTTTTGTTTTCTTGATGGTCATGACAAAAGACCATCAAGAAAACTATATTTCTTGACACAATTAATGTTTATATTTAACTTTCCATGAATGTACGTTAAAAAATACATTTCTTGACACACAAATGCATAGGTTACGTCAAAATGGTGAATTCCCAATTTTTGAATTCCTTGATGATTAAAACCATCAAGAAAACCCTTTCTTGACGAGCTATGACCGTCAAGAAAGATGCATAACTTGACAGGCAATGACCTTCAATGAAATTAGGCAATTCAATATTTAATTTGCGTACAATTTGAAATTTTGACGCGCGAATGTCAGAATGCTTGACGGGCATTGCCCGTTAAGGAAAAGACTTATGTTGACTGATTATGACCATTAGGAAAAGTGTTAAAAACGACGTTGTTTTGTTAGAGCTTTCTTGAGGGGCACTATCCATCAAGAAAAGTGGATGCATTGACTGGCTTTGTCCCTCAACAAAAGGCCCAAAACGGCGTCATTTTGGGCATTAGCTCAAATACGTTTCTTTTCTTTATGCTAAACTACATTGTTTTCAGTTTAAGTCTAAAACGACATCGTTTGGGCCTTTTTTTTTTTCTTTCTAAAGTTATTCTCCCTCCATTCCTCAACAAATCTTAAGCTCCTCATTCCCAAATGCTAAGTGCTTTTTCGACCCTGAACCTGCTGCCGCCGTGACAATCAACTGTTGCCGCTACTATGAAGACCGCATCTTGCTTTCGTGACGTTGACGTCGATTGCTGGTCGACTGGTCGACTGATCACCCCTAAGTGCTCTCCCATCTGCTCACCTGTTGTTGTGACGTATATGTAGTTACCTTCCCTCTCTCTAATTTTTCCCCTTCAATCAATTTCCCCAGTCTCGTAACAGTAGTCATCTTCATTTTCACGTCGTAGGAGAACTATCATTGTTTCAAAGGAAACCGCATTGTCGTTGTTGTTGTGAAGTAATGGCCAGTTGCCGCCGTGGAGATTTCATTAACAAAAATTAACAATTTCCCTTGATGAAGTGATTCTACATACTAATGCCCAAAGGGGCTGTTTGGTTTAAGGTTTTCTAGATGTTCAAGAATTATGGGTGACTAGGAATTATAAACCTAGGAATAAGATTGATGGGAATCAAGGATGACTGTATTTGATTGTGCATGAAAATGTTATTTGAATTTTATGGGAACAAATTATCTTTGTATTTAATTTATAAAATTAATTGTGACAACTCTATAAAATTTTATAGATTAATTGATAAACAATAAATCCAATTCAAAATTTTGAGAAAATTTATTATTTAACAATTAAATAATAATAATAATAAAATTATTAATTACTAATATTTGTAAAATGAGTAATTTGTAATTAAAGCTACTAGAATAGTGAGCAATTATAAAGTAATAAATCAAACCAAATTTACCTTTCAATAATAATTTTAAACAAAATAAATTAATTTAATCTTCATTCAAAGAATAGAAAATCATGAGAATAAAATGATAAGAATGAAATAAATAAAATAATAAAATTAAAAGAAAAATAAAATAGAAAAAGATGAATAATAAATAGAATGAAGAAGCAAAAAATATATTAAAGAAAAAATAGAAAAGAAAAACAGGCAAAAATATCACATAAAATAGAAAAAATGATTAAAAAAAAGGTAAATAATAAATATGAAAAAAAAAAAAGTAAGAAGCAAAAGCACGAAATACCGTAGGAATAAAAAGCATATAAAGAGAGGTATCTTTCATACCTAGAAAAAATGTTTTCTTAAGTAAATACCTCAAAATTTTCATCTAAACAAGAATTTTATATATCCATATGCATTTCCACTCTTTATTCCCTCAAACCGGTCCAAAAAAGGGATAGGTGGAAAATCTGCGGTAGGACATGAAAACCTTTCATTCTGACTCCTCCATTAAATCTCCCCTTTTGCTGATCGATGAGTTCAATTTTACTTTATTCACCTTTTGTTTTCCCAAATTCCCACATATATTTTTACTAAATAAGTGCACCATTTTAATTGATGCCTTATTTTGCCTTTTGGGTAGTGGTTTCTTTTTCCCTCTTTTTCGCCTCTTGGATCTTTTCTTCTTTTGAAATGGATTTCCCACGTTCGGCTTCGCCATACTCCTCTTCTGCATTTTGCTCACTTATATTGTTCACTTCCATTCTTCGTTTTTTGTTGTCTCCCAGGTTCTTCAAATTATACTTCAAAGTCCTCAAGTAATGAAAGGTTGAAGATTGCAGTAGGTTTATTAGACTAGTTACCCAACTAAAATGTTTCGGCAATATTTCACTTGATAAAATCACACTCGTATTATAGTTACTTTTCTCATCTTTCACAAACGGTTTTATTAGAAGCAATAATTATGAAAGTGGGAACTGTGAGCTTGTCCTATTTTCTTCTTTCTTGCATATGTTATGATTTTTTTTTTTTTTTTTTTTTAATTCTCAAATGTAATTCTGTAAATGGTCTGCATTTTTCCTGCTACTATTGTCTTTGTTGCACCCAAAGTTCATACGCAGTGACTTAGTGATCGATGTCTGCCTGCTGCTCTTTCAACGTATTAAGTTTTTGTTTTTACCTCTTTAGAGGTTGTTTCACTGACTTTATTTAAGTATTGGCTTTGAAGAATCATTTTTAGAGATGAGAAATCATGGAAACATTACTAATGTCTAATTTTTATGTGACCCCATCAACTTATGATGGGTTGATAATATTTAACTAAATTAATTTATTAAATTTTGAATTTATGGAATTCAAAAATTATGGAATTGATTAAATTAAAGTTCGAGGTATGAAATTGAATATAATAAAATTTATTTAGTTAAAATTGTTTTAAAATTTGGTTTTAATTTTGAAATTAAATTTAGTTTTGTAAATCAAAAAATGGAAATTAAAACGGAAAGTGGATTTATCGTACAAATTCCATTAAGAACACCTCATGCCACTTCCACTAATTGAATTTTGAAGTGGCAACTTCAAATTTGATCTCTACTACATGATTTGGTGATATATATTGAGTGTTTCAGATAAGGTAGAATGATCATGCAAAACTGGAAATTTAGATAAAAAAAATAAATAAAAGGAAAAGATTTTTCTTTATTCTCCAACCCTCAAAGCCCATATCAAATTGAACTCAATTTGAGTTCCACCACTCAATTTAAGGTCTGAGGATAGTAGAGAAGACTTTGGTGGTAGTTTACCATTGAGATTGAAGAAGAAATAAGAAAGGAATCAAGCAAATTGGTGGATTTTACAAAGGTTGTATTTCATAAACCCTATTTATGGTTTTCTATTGAACATAAATGCTTTTCCTTTAAAATTGATGTAGTTAGAGTGCTTAGATCTGTAATAGCTTCTATTTGTTGATTGTCAACTCCATTCATTGGTATCAGAGAATATTTTAAGCACTCAATTTACGTTAATTTGTGCATGTTGGGTGTTTTTCATGGGTTGCATGAAATGGTTGCTGAAATGATTTTTTTATGACTTTGGCATCTTAATTTTTGTTCAATTTGCAAGTAATTGTTGTAATTTTCTCTATGTTTATAGGCCTTAATGTGTGTTTAAAAGTCGGTAAATTTATTAGAGTCATTGGAGTTGCAATTAGGTTGTAATTGAAGGAAATTCGAAGCAAACTCAGTTGTAGAATTCAACTTTTAAGCTTCTATGAGACAACATTGCAACGCTATTCTTCAGCCAGCCTAGTTTTTAAGAACAAATCCTATGGCGTTGCAATGTTGGAATGAAGTGTTGCGATTATGTTCATCCCAGCTTAGTTCGCGACGCGCCAGATGATCAACGGTTCAATTGAACCGGTTTGATCGGTTCAACCCTTGGAGAATCGGTTCAACTTGTTTTTTACCGGTTCAACCATTTTTTGAAGTCTTGGAGGTTCAATTCGAGCAGTCCAGAGACTTTGTGAATATTTATTACTGTAATAATTAGCTTGTTTGCTTGTTTAGGATGCCAAAACCAGTCCATTTCAACGTGTTTAGTTATTATGCATTATGAATGTATGTTTAATCAAATTAAATCTTGTATGTGCATCAAATATGCCATGTAGATTTAAAATCCCACCATAGAAAGCATGTATCATGCATTGAAAGTATGTTATAACATGTTATAATATATAGTATGATGGAACACGAGACATACGCAGTGGAATAAGGATCTAATTACACTCTAATTGCTTCTAATTAAAAGAAAAAAAAGCATGCAAATATATAAAAAAACAGTAAACTAAAAAGGGATATAATACAACCTTTGTAGCTCCTGAAAAACGCTTTTTCTTGCTGAATCTCGACCCGAACTCTTCCGAACCATCACTAGAGTTTACTCGCTATTCTCTGGACTCATAACCGGATTGTGGGACCGGTGAATGAAGGAATGAAAAGAGGAAGAAATAGTGATTCAAGGTTAATGTGAGAAAAAAGGAATTTTTGGTGAGAATTTGAAAATCAAAATTATAAAAATTCAGCTTGCTTAAAGAAGAAAAGAAGAAGAAATTTGTTTTATAAAACTTCATTTTTATAAAACAATTACATGTATCTAATGCATGTAAAAACTCACCAAAGATCAATACCTCACAAAGCACTAAACCAAAGTAGGCTATGTGTCATTCTATAATGTTTACACATAGTCCACTTAAGTTAGTGCGATTATCCAACAAAAATGTTGGATAATTCCACTAACTCTAGTCAAGGGCAAAATGGTTTTTTTTCATTTGGTCAAAGTCAAACTTTGACTTTCCCTAGTGAAAAAGTCAACCCTTTGACTTTTTACAGTTTTGACCACCTTGACTAATTTTGACCTACCGAACATGAATCCACATTTATATTTTCAAAATTCGAATCACATTTGAATATAGAGCACCAAACAAAAAACCAATAACGATATCGCATATACTTGTCGGTTTTAATCCCTTTTCCTAATTCGAACAATTCGAATTAATCCAACATACTGTTCTAAGTTTAATCTATATGAGCTAGTAGGGGGGACCTAATCGACCTACAGATCATGGGCTCCAACAATCCGAGATTAACCAGTAAAACTCTTTAACCTAATTAATCAACATTTGTTAACTAACGGGTCATTCCACTAAAGTCCCGTAGTTGCACTCTCCCCACTATAGATATGTTTCTGTCCATCTGATATAACCATAACCAGTAAGTCAATCTTTCACAGTTGTTCGTGGTCTTGGCTAGGTCAAAATACCGTTTTACCCTCAAGAACACTTCTTGTTCATTCAGTCTCACTGAACCTCTAAAGAACAATTGATTTGTGGTCCAACCAACAAATCCAGTTCCTCTCAGCCTAGTGAGAGGATGGGGCCCCTTGTTCTTATTCCGAAGTCAGCACTTAAGGGAACAACCTATCTACTACTACTAGAGACAAGTAGTAGTGAAGTCCGTCTTGCACCCTATGTCCCTAGCTATTTACCCGGTCTTACCCCTGAAATAGGAGGCTTATTGAGCGATCACTGTTGAGTTGCTCTCACCCATGCAGATCTAAGGATAATCCCAAATAACTAGGAGTTCATAGTTAGCTTAGGATTGAGATCGAGTTACCTAGGTCATCAAATTTGAATTAGTCAGTTTTATACAGTAAATGGTGTTATAAAACAAAAGTGACTAAGTCGTGGTACAGTCTTATACAAACTCATTGTATAGGTTGCTCCTACTCACATATCTCTATATGAACGATTCAGGATTACATCGTTTGTAGTCTATAAAGTAGGCCGCATCTATAGTGTCCCCAGAACAAGGCGCCCAATCTTATCCCTATACTATAGACCATTTTAGGCTATATACTCGAACTTGATCCATATTTTATGTCATCACATAAAGTTCAAGTCTACATTAAATAGCCTCAGGACCTTAGCTTATTGGATTCAAGATTACAATTTCAATAAAAATTTTATTGAAAAACAAAACAGAATATGTTTATTAATTTACAAACTACGAGTTTTAGGACATAAAATCCAACAAAATCCCAGTTGGACTAAAGCTCCTAGTGGAATATCACATAATTAAATTTAAGTGAGGAAAAATAACATATGAGTACAATAAATATATGAATACAATAAACTAGGGCATATACCCAAAAGTTCTCCCACTTATCCTAGTTTACAAACTTTGCAGACCTAGAATCTGTAGGTGACCTTCAAACACTTTAGCCGTGAGGGCCTTTGTAAAAGGATCAGTAATGTTTTGTAGTATATCCAGTAAGGATCAAATCCTTAGTACCATACACGAGCATGTAGTTCCTCGTTCTCCTAAGATACTTGAGGATATTCTTAACGGCAGTCCAATGATCATATCCAGGATTGGATTGATACCTACTGACTATCCTTACTGCGTAGCATATGTCAGGTCTAGTATATAACATTGCATACATCAGGCTCCCTACTATGGAAGCATAGGGAATGCGTCTCATATCCTCAAGCTCTTGAGGTGTCTTAGGACATTGATCCTTTGACAAATGAATTCCATATTTGTAATGTAACAGACCTCTTTTGGAATTTTTCATCTTATACCTAGACAACATTTTGTCTATATAAGTTGCTTGAGACATGGCTAGTGTTATATTCTTACGATTTTGAATAATCTGAATCCCGAGAACATACTGCACATTTCCTAAATCTTTCATTTGGAACTGCGTTGCTAGCCATTTCTTGATGTCAGTTAGGTAACCTACTTCATTCCCAATGAGTAGAATATTGTCAACATATAAAACTAAGAACGCTATAGTAGAATTGGCGATCTTCTTGTAAACACAAGGCTCGTCAACATTATGTTCAAAGCTATAAGATTTGATCGCAGTATCAAAACTTATATTCCAAGATCTAGAAGCTTGTTTCAACCCATAAATGGATTTTTTAAGCTTACAAACCTTTTGTTCTTGACTCTATGCAATAAACCCCTCTAATTGAGCCAAATAGATACTCTTCTCAAGATCGCCATTTAAAAAGGCTGTCTTGACATCCATCTGCCAAATTTCATAGTCATAAAGGTGACAATGGATAAGAATATTCTAATCGACTTAAGCATGACAACGGAAGAGAAATTTTCTTCATAGTCCACTCCCTCTCTATGGGTATAACACTTTGCCACAAGTTGAGCCTTAAAAGTCTGTACTTTATCGGCTTGGTCTCGTTTTCTCTTGTAGTTCCACTTACAACCAATTGGTTTTACATCATTTGGTTGATCTAAAAGTTCCCAGACAGAATTGAAGTACATAGACTCCATTTTGAGGTCCATGGCTTTGACCCATTGATCATGGTTCACATCTTTCATTGCCTGTTTATAGATCGATGGATCCTCTATGTCGTCATCAGGTATGACGACTTGTGTTTCTATTAAACCCAAGTAACGGTCAGGCTGATGAATAACCCACCCACTACGTTGAGGCATTCTCAACTCTTGAGAATGATGTGACTGGCCAGATATACTAGTTTTATCTACTACTTTAGTAGATGAACTAGCTCTATCTGTAGCGTCTTTGGAAATTTCATTCAATACTAGTCTACTGCGAGGTTAATGACTTCTTATGTGGTCTTCCTTTAAGAATGTGGCATTTATCGATACAAATACCTTATTCTCTTGAGGATCGTAAAATAGACCACCTTTTGTTTCTTTTGGATAACCTACAAATAGGCATAGTTTTGAATGACGTTCCAATTTTTTAGGATTTTGCACCAACACGTGTGTTGATCATCCCCAAATCCTAAAGTGATATAAATTGTCTTTACGCCCTTTCCATAGCTCATAAGGTGTTTTTGAAACACTTTTAGAGGGAACGTTATTCAAAATATAGACAACAGTTTCTAATGCATGCCCCCAAAAGGAATCTGGTAACTTAGCAGAGCTCATCATTGAACGAACCATGTCAAACAAGGTTCTGTTTCTTCTTTTAGATATACTGTTCTACTGAGGCATATTAGGTGCAGAGAGTTGTGACTTGATTCCGTGTTCTGTCATATAGTCCTGGAATCTTAAGTCCATGTACTCCTCACCTCGATCTGATCGTAGTGTCTTAATTGTTTTACCTAACTGGTTCTCAACCTTAACCTTATATTCTTTGAACTTTTCAAAAGAATCAGACTTGTGATGCATTAGGTAAATATGACCATACCTTGAATAATCATCAATAAAACTGATGAAATATTCATACCCACCTCGAGCTTTGACATTCATCGGTCCACAGAGGTCCAAATGTACGAGCTCTAAGGGTATTGTGGCTCTGAGACATTTTCCAGTAAAAGATCTCTTAGTCATTTTCCCTTCAAGATAAGACTAACATGGAGGTAAAGAATTGTCTTCTAACTGACTTAGGAGTCCATTCAGTTAGGAGTCCATTCTTAACCAATCTCTCAATCCTTTTGAGATTTATGTGGCCAAGTCTTAAGTGCCATAGATAGGCATTATAAGAAACTTTTTGTTTTTTATTCTGATTTTCGGCTGTTCTAAACATTTCAGTATTTAAGACAAATTTTGCTTTAGTTGGTCTTAACTTATATAAGTTGTTTTCAAGTATAGCAGAACAAATTTGAATACCTTTTCTGAAAATGAACGCTTCATTAATTTCAAAAGGTATTTTATACATTTGTTCCAATATACATGTGATAGATATTAAATTTCGTCTAATTTTAGGAGCATACAAAACATTTTTAAGTATGATATATCTATCGTTAAAAAACAACTTCAAGTCTCCCACTGCTTTGGCCGAGACAACCTCTCCTGTTCCAACCTTGAAGGTGATCTTGCCTTCTTCAAGCTTTTTCCAGGAACTAGTTTCTTGAAAAGAGAAGCAAATATGATTAGTGGCTTCTGAATCCAATATCCACGAGTATCATACTCCACTAAACATGTTTCAGCAACTAGTAAATCATATTTACCTTGTACTTCTTTCGAGGCAGGGGCCTGAGGACATTCCTCAGTTAAGACAAATCTCAGGTCATCTATTACTACTGTTGAATTCAGATATGTTTTCCATGTTGAGTAGTTGTCGTTGTTAAGTTTTTTAGAAGCTAATAGTTGAACTAAAGAGCTAGTCATGCTGAAAAGAAAAACATATCATTTTTAGTAAAAAACATTAATCTTTAAAATCCAATCAAGTTTAGCAAAAAATAATGTACCCATCATTATTATATTTGCAACAATATTTCAACGGTTTAGAATAACCTTCACCGAGGGGTGATCGACTATTCCTCCATTGAACCAAGACTTTTTAAACTAGATACTATCACTAGAATAACTCTTATTCCTATAGTAACTTAGTTATTGCTACTTTGGTCAAGAATTTACTAACACTTAGTAATTCTTGTACGTGTGACCCTCCATTTTCAGACCTCAAAGATCGGAATCATTATGCTCCCGAAGTTAGAAAGACAAGAATGAAAACAAACCTGGGAGACCCTATCAATTTCTAGAGTTCGCGGAGTTCCGAATCCTATAATACAACTTTTCGATTGGTAAGGATGCTCCAGGGCAGACATGCAGGTGCATTATAGGAATCTCATGGTGCGACCTAATGGAAGAGACCGTAGGATGTGTTGACACACTTCCTTCTCTCACTTACTATGAACAACTTCCCCTATTCACCTTGGTATTGACTCATGCAAACACTCTCCGAATGGAGTCCGCTCCCAGGGCGGCCCAAAGCCAAGCATGAATCTCACGGTGTGAACTCTTAGGAACGCTAGAGCTAAAAGTACATTATTTCTCTCCAGCTGAAGTGTTCTAGATAGTTAGGGTATAAAATACTTAGCGATACATTTCGGCTAACTTAAACATATCCTAAGTCTAGGTGATTCATCCGAGTATAACTTTTATACTGGATTTTTAACCTACGATGTCTAGGTGATAAACAAATTTTATTACCTCACACCACTTACGCATGCTCATAAAATCGGTTTAATCTAACTCAGACGCCGGCTCGATCTCCAGGTAGTAAGTGTTCTGTGAACCGTCAACTTAAAAACCTTCAACCTTAGTCATCTTATCTGACTTTTTGCCAAGATCTTACCGGGTGAGTTTTCTTGTAACTTCGGTTTTACAAGATATCGACCTATTTTCTATGAAAATTTGGATTGCTCGATGGTTAACCCTAAGTGAGCATGCATCTTATCTGTATTATAGATTTTAGAAGTCTAGGTTATTTTATAACAATTATAAAATAAATTATAACAATTATAACCCTAGAGCATTCATCTATAACATGTTTCCTTCAAACAAACATGTTTTAATATAACACTTATATTAAAACTAAGCATGCATAGTATAACATATAACAAATGCATGTCACATACTTTTCCTATAGTGGGGTTTTAAAACTATAAGGCATACTATATGCACATATAATCAAACAACATTATACATCACATGCATAATAGGTAAAGAACACTAAAGTGGACCGATTTTGGCATTAAAGACAAACAAATAACTAATTTATTACAGAAAATAGCAACCAGCTTACCGAAATCAGCTTCAAACACTTTGAACCATCTAGAACCGCTCAGAAACCACTCGAACCAGCTCAAAAACACCAAAAAACAAGTTAAACCGGTCAAACCGGCTTAACTAGGTCAAACCGGCTTAACTAGGTCAAACGGACTGGTCCGGACCGGCTGGTCAACACGTGCTGGCACGATCAACAGAGGCGAGGGGCGGGGCGGGTCGATGGGAAGTGCACAGGCACCTGGGAGGTGCGCGGGTGGTGAAAACGGGTCGGAGCGCGGAACGGGTCGGGCCTTTCGTCGACAGCTAGCGCGCACAAGGCTACTCCGAACCGAGTCGAACCTCGGGCTGGTCGGTGGGTCGTCGGGTCTGGTTTCCAAAACGGGTTTGGAAGCAAATTTCTTTAATTTTTGAAGTTGTCCTCTCTCCCGGAATCGAGTATTTAAGATGACGGTTTACGAAACACCTTCTACTTGGGGATTATAACTAAATTATTGAGCATTGTTAACTCGATTTTATGAGCATACGTGAGTGGTGTGAGGTAATAAAATGGTTTTTTCACTTAGACATCATAGGTTAAAATCCAAATATAATCGTTATACATGGATAAACCATCTAGACTTAGGATTGTTTTTTAGCTGTAATATACCTAAGTAAAAGAATATACTCAAACAATTAGAACACTTCGGTGAAAGATTAATAATATATATGACATATTATTTTTAGCTCTCATGTCCTAAGAATTCACATCATGAAATTCATGCTTGGCTTCATATTTCTTTTATCGCAACTACTCCATTCGGAAAGTGTTTGCATGGGCCAATAACAAGATGAATAAAGGAAGTTGTTCATAGTAAGTGGGTGCAGGAAATATGTCAGCATATCCTACGGTCACCTCCATTAGTTTGAACCGTGAGATTCTTATGTTGCGCCTACTGTTGTTTTTCATGACTATCCTCTTGAAGGGTTGTAACATAGGATTTGGAACAACTCAAACTTAAAAAATGAATAGGGTTTCATAGTTCCGTCTTGAACATTGTCTTCTGAATCAGGGTATGTTCATACCATTCTATGAAATTTGAAAATGAAGAGTCACACTTACAAGAATTACTAAGTTTTAGTAAGTTCTTGACCGAAAATAGTAACTAAATAACTAATAGAATAAAGAGTTATTCTAGAGTTAGTATTTAGTCAAGAATGTCTTGCTTCAGTGAATGAGCATTTATTCTGACTCACTAAAGTGTTGTTGCAAATAAATAAAGAAATTTGGATACTTTATTACTTTTGCTAAAATTGGATTTAGATGTAATTTTTTCTGATAGAATTTGTTTATGTTTCAGCATGTCAAACTTGATAATTCAACTCTTAGCTCCCGATAAGTTATAGATGACTTGAAGTTCGTTTTAACAAAGGAATGTGCTCCTCTTCCTAGTTCAAATACAAACCGAAGTGTTCTAGATGCCTATGACAGATGGGTCAGAGCTAAAGAAAAGGCTCAAGCCTACATCTTAGCAAGCATATCTGATGTGCTTACTAAAAAGCATGAAACCATGGTGACCGCTGGGAAAATCATTGAGTCTATATAGGTGATGTTTGGACAACCATCCTCATCAGTACGACATGATGCTATTAAATACGTTTATAACTCTCATATGAAGGAAGGGACCTCTGTTAGAGAATACGTCTTGGATCTGATGGTCCACTTCAATACAGTGGAAGGGAACGATGCTGTCATAGATGAAGTCAAGTCGGTATGATCTTAGAATGTTTTCCAAACAGTTTCTTAACCTTTTGCACAAATGTTGTAATGAATAAGATCGAATATAATTTCACAACTCTTTTAAATGAACTCCAGACTTACCAATCATTGATGAAAAATAAAAATCAAGAAGGGGAAGCAAATATTGTTACCTAAAAGAAGTTTCAGAAGGGATCGACATTTGGTACAAAACCTTTTGAAAAGAAGTCTAGTTCTTCAAAGGATAAGAGTATCCAAATGAAGAAAAAGGGAAAAGGAAAGAAGAAGGCTTCTACTAAGAGCAAGACAAATAGTGCAAAAGGAAAATGTTTCCACTGCAACGTAGATGGGCATTGAAAACGAAATTGCCCTAAGTATCTTGCTGAAAAGAAGGTTGAAAAAAACCAAGGTAAATTTGATTTACTTGTAATTGAAACATGCTCAGTGGAAAGTTTTCATTTAACCTGGATATTGGATTCAGGTGTCACTAAGCACACTTACACTTTTATTTAGGAAACTAGTTCCTATAGAGGCAGCTAACGGAGAATAAGGTGGCTTTCAAGGTGGGAACGAGTGAAGTCATTTTAGCTCAAGCAGTGGGAGATATCAAGTTATTTTTTGGACAATCTTACATTTTTTTAGAAAATTTATATTATGTACCTAAAATGGAAAGGAATTTAATCTCGGTCTCCTGTTTATTAGAACATATGTATAAAGTTACTTTTGATATAAATGAAGTGTTCATTAGTTCAAGAGGTGTTCAAATTTATTTTGGTAAACTTAAAAATAATTTGTATATGTTAAAACCAACTGAGACAAAAGCTATTTTAAATATAGAGATGTTTACAACAATCAAAACTCAAAATAAAAAATGAAAAATTTCTCCTAACGCCTATCTTTGACACTTAAGACTTGGACACGTAAATCTCAACATGATTGAGAAATTAATAAAAACTGGACATCTAGAACAGTTAGAAGACAATTCTTTACCTCCATGTGAATCATGTCTTAAGGGAAAAATGATTAAAAGATCTTTTCAGAAAAAAGTCTTAGTGCCAAAGAGCCTGTAGAACTTATAGATTCAGATCTTTTTGGTCCAATGATTATTAAAACTCGAGGAGGACATGATTATTTCATCAGTTTTATAGATGAATATCCAAGATATGACTATGTTTACCTAATACATCATAAGTTCGAAACTCTTGAAAAGTTCAAAGAGTATAAGACAGAAGTTGAAAACTTATTAGGTAAAAAGATTAAAACCCTTCGATTAGATCGAGATGGATGGATTAACTATTTAGTAGAACATGGAATTCAATCCCAACTCACTGCACTTAAAACACCACAACAAAACAGTGTAGCAGAAAGGAGAAATCAAACCCTATTAGAGATGGTTTGTTCAATGATGAGTTATGCCCAGTTACCTCAGTCCTTTTGGGAGTATGTAGTGCATGTTGTTGTATATATTTTGAACAAGGTGAAGGATCTCATATCTAAGAGTTCCATGAGCACGTTTGGATCGTTCTGATCCCACAATGACCGAAATACATAAATATACATTCAACACATAAAGTTATGCAAACAAATCTTAATTAACGACATGCTTTGAACAAAAAAATAACAAGGGAGAGAGTTCCATACCAGTTGAAGACATTCTTCACACTTCGGAACTCCAACGCAGCGGAAAACCTCCACGCAATCTACCAATGCCCAACGGAAACGTCAACAACAGTACCACGAACAATCGCACAAACACGAATGCTGCGGGGACGACACCACCACTAAAGATCCCCGGGTATTCTCTGAGTGAAAACCCAAAGGGTGTTCTTTGGTGAATTTGGTAGAGGAAGGAGGAAACACGAATCTTGTAGGTGATAAGTAAGTGGGAGGGAAAAAGTGCTATCGCATAGCAGACTTCTTATCGTTTAGGAGGAGCTACATGATCATGTAGGATTTACTGAACGATCATTTAGGAAAAAGAATACGATTGTTTAGCAAAATAGGCATACAATTGTTTAGAGAAGCTATGTGATCGTGTAGGCAATAGTGTGCGATCGTTTAGGCGCGATGTAGACGATCGTTTAGACGAAGAGAAACTATCGTATAGGCTCTCGAAAAACTTTAAGCGATCGTTTACGATATCACCAACGCGCGCTCTCTTTTCTTTTTGAACCCGGGCGATCAAAATGAAATAATTTCATTTTTAACTCATCGGTTACAATAACCGACCTTACCCCACTAACCCACATCTGAACATGAATTTGGATTAATTACCATATAATTAATCAACTAATTAATTAATAAATATAATCATATTAATTAATAAATATAATCATATTAATTAATAAATATAATCATATTATATTTTTATCCTATAGTTTGATATCACATATCTACTGTAGTATTTTCTCTTCTACTTGATATAAATCATATTTATATCAAATTTCCTCTAAAATAATGTATCTCATACATTTAGCCAATTATATCATATATATTTAACCAGTCCAATTATATTATATATAATCGAACTTTCTCTTTTCAATTTGAACATTTCAAATTAACCCAAATACTGGTTCTCGACTTTATCCAAGCTACCCAGGGGACCTAATGGACCTGTGGCTCGAAGCTCCAACGGTCCTTGAATAACTGACTAAACTCTTTAGCCACGAGATCCACCATCCGTTAATTGTTAGGCATTCCACTAAAGACTAACAACTAAACTCTTCTTACCACAGATATATTTCTGTGTCCATCAGATATAACCAATCATGAGTACGATGACCCTTCATAGATGTTGGGCCAAATTATCGTTTTTCCCCTGTAGTTACATCTCACTCCTTAAGTACCACTGATTCCTCTAATGAACAATACAACGTAGTCCAACTATGTGTGAACACCTCTCGGGCCAAGAGAAGGTGTATGGCACCATATCGTTCAAGCCCCAGAATCAGCCCTTAAAGGAGCTATCTATCTATTTACCCCTGCCTCGGGGAAGGAGTGAATTCCATCTTGTGAAGCTGAGTTCCCAGCTCCCAAATTCAACAAATCCTCAAAATAGTAGGTTTGAATCGACGACCTGGCCACTCGCACCCATACAAATCAAAAGACCGCCCTTAATGGCAGGAGTTCCCAACTCACTCAGGATTGAGGTCATGTTACCTATGGTCATCCTAGTGAAGTGAAGTCTCTGTCATGAACGGTGTTATATAACGAGACGTTAACACTTTGTGGTCAGATCTTATACAAACTCTTTGTATAGGATGCCCCTGCTCGTATGTCCCCAACACGAATGATCAGGATCAGATCATCTATGACAAGTCACAAAAATTGTGACCATTCCACAAAGCAGGCCGCATCCGTAGCGTTACCAAGATAAGGTTTCCCTCCTATATCCATATACTACAGACCATTTTGGTTATCACTCAAGACATGATCCACTTGTATGTCACCACATACATGCTTGAGTCACATACAGATAACCAGGGATTTTATGTTTATTAGTTTATGGTAAAGCAAATAAAACAAGTAACCTAGTAAAATACAAGATGTGAAGTAAATATCATATATTAACAACACAAGCGTTCATACAAACTGTTTACAAACTACAGGACACGAGACTTTAGGGCATCAACCCCAACACAAGGTTCCTTCAAAAAGTGTTTTAGAAACACCATACGAGTTGTGGAGAGGATGTAAAGGTAGTTTACGTCACTTTAGAATCTGAGGATGCCCGGTACATGTGTTGGTGCAAAACCCTAAGAAATTAGAACAACATTCAAAAGTATGCCCATTTGTAGGATTCCCTAAAAAAGAAGATGGTCTATTTTATGATCCTCAAGAAGACAAAGTACTTGTATTGACAAATGATACATTCTTAGAGGAAGGCTATATAAGAAATCATCAACCTAGTAGTAAACTAGTACTAAATGAGATGTCTGGAGAATCTTTGGATAGATCAATAAAAGTTGTTCACGAAGCTGGTCCTTTAACAAAAGTTGTTGGTCCATCACATTCTTCTCACGAATTAAGGATGCCTCGATGTAGTGGGAGGGTTGTTCAACAGCTTGACCGATACATAGGTTTAATAGAAATTCAAGTTGTCATACTTGATGATGGCTTAGAGTAACCATTGACCTTTAAATGGGCAATGGAAGATGTAGATAAAGACCAATGGATAAAAGTCATAGACCTTGAAATGAAGTTTATGTACTTCAATTCTGTATGGGGACTTGTAAATCAATTAGATAGTGTAAAACTTATTGGTTGCAAGTAGTTCTACAAGAGAAAATGAGACCAAACTAGTAAGGTGCAAACCTACAAAGCAAAGGTTTTTCCTAAAGAGATGGGGTAGACTACAAAGAAACCTTCTCTTCTATTGCCATGATTAAATCTATTAGAATACTTCTATCCATCACTGCTTTTTATGATTATGAAATCTGGAAAATGGATGTCCAGACAACCTTTCATGGGCCAAGAGCAAAAAGTTTGCAAACTTAAAAATCCATTTATGGGTTAAAACATGCATCTCGGTCATGTAATATAAGATTTGACACTGCGATCAAATCTTATGGCTTTGAACAGAATGTTGACGAACCCTATGTTTACAAGAAAATAGTCAACAAGACTATAACTTTTCTGGTACTTTATGCTGATGATATCCTACTCATTAGGAATGAAGTAGGATTCCTTGCTGACGTAAAAAGATGGCTAGCATTATAATTTCAAATGAAATATTTGGGAGATGCACAATATGTTCTTGGGATCCAAATAGTTCGAAATCGCAAGAACATAATGCTAGCCTTATCTCAAGCATCTTATATTGACAAAAATTTGTCAAGATATAACATGCAAGATTCCAAAAGAGGTTTGTTACCTTTTAGACATAGAGTTCATTTGTCTAATAAAAAATGTCCTAAGACATCTCAAAAGATTGAGAATATAAAAAGAATTCCATATGCATCAGCAGTCGAGAGCTTAATGTACGTCATGTTGTGCACACGCCCCGACATATGCTTTGTAGTCGGAATGGTCAGCAAGTTCTAGTTTAACCCTAGATATAGTCATTGAACTATTGTTAAGAACATCCTCAAGTAACTTCGAAGAACGAGGGGCTATATGCTCATGTATGGCTCTAAGGATTTAATCCTTACTGGATACACTGGTTCTGATTTTCAGACTGATATTGATTCTCGAAAATCTACTTCATGATCAATATTCACTCTAAATAAAGGAGCAATAGTGTAGAGAAGCATTAAACAAAATTTTATTGCTAACTCCACCATGGAAGCTGAATACGTAGCTGCATGTGAAGCAGTTAAAGAAGTAGTGTGGCTTAGAAAGTTCTTGACCGATTTGGAAATGGTTCCAAATATGCATCTGTCAATTACCCTGTATTGTGATAACAGTGGAGCAGTTGCCAACTTAAAAGAACCAAGAAGCCATAAACAAGGAAAGCACATCAAACGAAAGTACCATTTCATTAGGGATATATTACACAGAAGAGACATGATCATCACGTAGATAGCCTCCGAAGACAACCTAGCTTATCCATTTACTAAGGTCCTCACGATTAAATTGTTCGAGGGTTACCTAGTAAGACTAGGATTACGAGCTTCATAAATCTAAGGCAAGTGTCACACCCCGCCCCAGACCACCTCTTGGCCTAGGAAAGGGTGTGACTACAATAGTTATCAACCCTTTGGCTGACCCTTACTGCCTAATAACTCTGGCGGAAATAACTCTGATACCAAAATATAACTTATACACAGCGGAATATCTTTAGGCCAAAATTTATTAATTCAAAAACATAACATATTTAGAGTTATTACAACATTAGATTCACAAGTCCCAAAACTCAAAAACCCTAGTCCCTATATGAACAACAGTAACATGTGTACAATATTTACAATAACCACCTAAACCGACGGGTTAGAAAATCTTTATCCTTTAGTGGCAGAGCAGATGTAGAGCTTATCTTCTGAGGATTTGGCCGCTACCTGGGGAAAAGGAAAACATTTGAAAATGGGGTGAGCTTGATAGCTCAGTGAGTGACTTAAGAAAGATAACTGATTCTCATGCAAAATCTCAATAAAGAGTTTAAACTGAAATATAAGCTCTTTACAGTACCTTGTACCGCAGTATAAACATTTTCCAAGCATAAAACATATAAAGTTGTTTTAATCATAAAACAGTAAAATTGTTTCTCAGTTGAAAATAACCCCATTGTGGGTAAAACTAATCCCAACATCAACTACTAGTCAAGAGAGAACCCTTTTGCTTAATCTCTGACTCTAACTACCTATGTGCACGTGGCCATACTAAGTACCGTCATACCTTAGGTACTTCTACTCAGATACCTTCTCAAATTTCCTTTAGTATCGAGCTACTAGGATACCTTCTCAAACGTCCTTCAGTACCAATAGATACCTTCTCAAATTTCCTTCGGTATTTAGTTGGGCGGATACCTTCTCAAACGTCCTTTGGTATCGCGTTTTAAGTAAAATTAGTCACAAATGACTTTTTCTTTAATGCATGTAAAGTATAACACATATAAAAACATATCTTTAAAGATACTAATGCATGCTGGGTATATTTAACACATATAAATAGCTTTTCAACAAACTTCCCACACATGCATTCGTTTAAAATATAACTCATGGTTTGCTTGGAAATCACTTTGCAAAACTAGCTGGCATGAGAATAATCTTCTTTAAAACATGCTTTCTATAAAATATTGTAATAAAACATTTTAGTCAAAAAAATTTAGTCGTTTTAGTCACTCACCTCGATCGCTTAGGAACTTTTCACTCTAGTAGTTCCTTTTCTACCTCGGGCTCCCTTTTTCACCCCTAGAATTCATATTCAAATTACAGCTCAGATTACTCATAGTTATAGACCTTATTTTGAAATACTTCCTTCTACAAAAATATTCTAAAATGTCTCAGGAAGATTACCCTAAAATTTGAGCTTAGAAATCCTCGTGTTTTGCGAGAATCATAAAATCTTCAAGACTGGCCCAAGCTTATCCGACAGCCTGACCCTTCTGCCTTCTTCTCAGTTTCCATCCCGATCCCTTCGAGATTTTTCTCTTGAAGCCTTACCCTGAAAACTAGACTTTTAGAGCTTTCAAGTGGCTTTAGAATCACTCCAAACGCACGAGTAAATTGGGATAATTCCTCATCCCAAGTTGAGGCTATTTTCCAGACTTCACTGTCCAATGCGTCCTCTTTGAAATTCTATGACAAACGCATGGATTTTGCTCTCAACGCAAGGTTTACTCAACTTTCCCACTCTTTTTACTGTCTTTTTGAATTGTGATCTACAAATGAAGTCTTTTTGGCCCTATTTATAAGCGTCCAAACCTTCTCCAAAGTCAACACCTCCTACTTGGCTGCATGTCCAAGTGTTTCTCCCTCACACTACCAACACATCTTTTTGATCAACGCAAAACTAAGTGTCTTCCTCCTAAGTAGCCAACGCATGAGCCTCAAATTGCATGTCCTCAGATGCAACCACCTCAAATTCTTAAGGCTTAAGGCTTAAGGCTTCCTCCCAAGAAGACACAAGATTTGATGACGTCCTTTAGGTGATCTCATCCTTTATATGCATCCAACTCTTAGATGTTCAACGCATAGTCCATACTCAATGCATAGCCTATAATCAACGCATAGCAAGCCAATTCACTACCATCACAATCCAACTTAGCCATCGCAAGAGCTAGGCATCACCAACACATAGGGTGACCGCCCATCCTCGACGCATGGCTCACTAGGTAGCATTGTACGGCTTGCTTGGCATGGAAGCATGGTGCTGGCCACCAACGCATGGGCGTGCTACATAGGCTGGCCGCTCGACGCATGGGCGTACGACATAGGCTGGCCATCGCTTGCTCTCTCGGTCGTATGGGCGTGCTTAGCCGCATGGGCTGTGCGCTTGGCTGCATGGGCATGCGCGACATATTGATGCTTGGCAGGGCGTTTCGATGCATGGGCATGGTCGTTCGTGCCGCTTCTTCCCCATTTTTTTCTCTTTCTCTTACTATTTTGATAGAGAAGACTACAGACAATAAGTCAGAGTCCCTTAAAAAACTCCCAGTGTATAAAGGATTTCTTCCCCTTGTTTATTTGTGAAAGCTAGGATTCCAGGTGTTATGAAAGAAAGATTCACACAAGAAAAGTGATCACAACAATCTTCTGACTCGAAGATTAGGGCTTCTTCCTAGCCAGAGGCATCCAAAATAGGATAATGTAAGGAAATTGAAAGAAGTGCGGAAAAGGGTCAAACGCAGTTGCTAGCATCGAAGAGAGTCGACAAGGAATTCCATTAATAATTGGTCGGGTTTCACTTTGACTTAAGCCTATTAGAAATACAAGAAAGAGAGCTTGAATACTGTCAGGGTACTTACTTGAGCGAGGAGTCATCCTTCTTCATTCAAACGATAGGGCGTTCGCTGCACAGGCATGGCTGCTCGGTAGGGCACTCAACGCATGGGCGTGGCTGCTCGACACATGGCAGGGGCGCTCAGCTGGCCGCTCGACGCATTGGGCAAGGGCGTTGTGCATCGACCACTCGATGCATAGGCTGACTCCCAACGCATGCTTTGCCTACCCTTGTGCCTTCCAATGCGTCACCTCCATTTTTCCTTCTTCAGCTGCATGCCATCACCAACAATTCTTCCAACGCACCAACACCACCCTTTCAACACATCAACACACAAAATTCTATACTTAGCCAAATTTCCAAATTTTCCCCAAAAGTCAAGTTTCCAATTTCCCTCTTTTCCTTTAATCTCCTCTCTTTTCTCTACCATTACACTCTAGTTTCCACATCAACCTCCATATCACACTGATCTCAGTAGGGAACATACTCAAGTAAAGAAATTAGGATTCAGGGTTCACGGCAAGTGGGAGAATTCATGGGTATATAGATGCCCTAGTTTATTGTATTTATTCTCTCATACTCAACATTGTATATTTGTGTATATATTTTAACACATACTGGAGTTTATAGTCCAAGTGGGAGTTTGTTAGGAATGTCCTAAAAATCGCAGTTTGTAAACATCAAACATATTCTATTCACAATAAAGTTATTATTGAAATTTCTATCATTAAAATTGTTATTGAATTGCATTCTTTTATAAATCCAATAAACTAACCCATGGCTATAATATGAATACTAACTTTATGTAGAGACATAAAAGAGGATCAAGTTTTAGTATATACCCAAAAAGGTCTATAAGTATATGGATGGGATTGGGTACCTCATCTTGGGGACACTACGGATGCGATCCACTTTGTATATTGATACATGATGTGATCCTAAAATCATTCATATAGAGACATGTGAGTGAGAAGATGCTATGCAAAAGATGTTTTCATAAGACCGAACCATGAAGTAGTCACTTTTCTTTATAACAACCGTACACTGTTAAAACTAACTATTTCAATTTGATGACCTAAGGTAACTTGATCTTAATCCTGAGCTAACTATGAACTCCTGTTTATTAGGGATTATCCTTTAATTTACATAGGTGATTGGGGACAATGGTTCAACATCACTGCTCAATAAGCCTCCCATTTTAGGGGTGAGACTGGATAGATAATTGGGGACATAGTTCTGCAAGAAGGAATTCACTCCTACTCATCTTAGGGTTAGCAGATAGGTTGTTTCTTTAAGTACTAATTCCTGGTTTTGAACAAAGGGGCCCGCCCTCTCATGACAGAAAGGGATATGGTTTATTGGTAGGATCATAAACCAATTGTTCAATAGAGGTTCAATGGAGACTCAAGGAGCAAAATGTATTACAGGGGTAAAATGGTAATTTTGACCTAGTTGTAGATATGAACGACCTGTGAAGGATCAACTTACTGATTATGGTTAAATCAAGTGCACAAAAAAATATCTACAGTGAGGAGACTGCAACTATTGAGCTATAGCGGTATGTCTTAGTAGTTAATGAATAGTGATTAATTCGGTTTAAAGAGTTTAGCCAATTAATTTCAAATCGTTGGATCTCATGATTTGCAGGACCATTAGGTCCATCTACTAGCTCGTAAAAGGATTAAACCTTAGAATAGAGTGTTGAGAGATTTTGAAATGTCCAAAATCGGTTTAGGGTTTGAAAATTATATTTGATATAATTAATGTTTAATTAATGAATTAAACATTATGGTTTTCTAGAGTTGATAATATTTAAATATGATTTAAATTTTTTATGAGGTGTTTTATTAATTCAATATCTGATATAAATTAAATTAATTTATTAAATTTTGAATTTATGAAATTCAAAAGTATGAAATTGATTAAATTAAATTTTGGTTCATGAAGTTGAATATAATAAAATTTATTTAGTTATTTTTTTTTTTAAAAAAAAGCCAGTTTAATTTTGAAATTAAATTCAATTTTATAAAACAAAAAATGGAAATTAAAATGGAAAGTGGGTTTATCCCACAAATTCCATTAAGAACACTTCATACCACTTCCATTAATGAAATTTTGAAGTGGCAACTTCAAATCTAATCTCTACTGCATGATTTGGTGACATATATGGAGTGTTTCAGATCAGATAGAATGATCATGCAAAACTAGAAATCTGGGGGAAAAAAAAAGGGAAAATTGTTTTCTTTCTTCTTCAACCCTTAAAACCCATATCAAAATTGATCTCAATTTGATTTCCACCACTCAATCTAAGGCTTGAGGATAGTAGAGAAGGCTTTAGTGGTAGTCTACTACTAAGATTGAAGAAGAAATCAGAAAAGAATCAAGCAAATTGGTGGATTCAACAAATGTTGTATTTCATAAACCCTATTTCTAGTTTTCTATTGAACATGCATGATTCTCGTTGAGGTAATGGAGTTGATAATCAACAACATGCATTAACAATCATGTATTAACAACATGCATGATTCCGTTTATTGATTATCAACTCCATTACCCACTACGTCGAGGCTCCCTTAACACTTGAGGTGGATGTGACCTACAAGATGAACCAACTTTAACAACTCTCGTTGAGGTATTAGGTTCTTCAACAACTCTTGTTGAAGGTTCAATAGTTTTATTGAAAAGTTCACTCAACACAATCTTACTGCGGAGCTTATGCTCCCTCATATGGTCCTCTTCTAAAAAGGTAATGTTTTTCGATACAAACACCTCATTATCTTTAGGATCATAGAAGTAACCACCTCTTGTTCCTTTAGGTAATCTACAAATAGGCACATTTTTAAACGAGGTTCCAATTTCTTAGGATTTGCCTCAAGCACATGTTCTGGGCAACCCTAGATCCTAAATAGCATAAACTACCTTGACGACCATTTCATAATTCCAAAGATATTCCAGTAACACTTTTGGACAGAACACAGTTCAAAAAATAAGTTGCAATCTGTACTGCATAACCCCAGAACGATTTAGGTAGGGAAGCATAACTCATCATAGATCGAACCATGTTCAACAGAGTTTAATTTCTCCTTTTTGATATACATTCTGCTAAGGTGTACCAAGTTCCGAGAGTTGGGATACAATTCTATGTTCTATCAAAAACTCTAGGAATTTTATATCCAAATATTCTCCACCTTGATCAAATTGAAATGTTTTAATGGTTTTATTTAATGCATTTTCAACTCCAGTCTTATACTCCTTGAACTTTTCAAGGGCTTCAGACTTATGTTGCATTAAATAAACATACCCATATCTAGAATAATCATTAATAAAAGTGATGAAATATTCAAACCCTCCTCTTGCCTTAACATTCATCAGATCACAGAGGTCTGAATGTACAAATTCTAAGAGTTCTTTGGCCCTATGACCTTTTCCAGTAAAAGATCTTTTAGTCATTTTGCTTTCAAGGTATGACTCACATACAAATAAAGAATTTTCTTCTAACTCACTTAGAAGTCCATTCTTGACCAGTCTCTCAATCTTATTGAGATTTATTCGTCCTAATCTTAGGTGCCAACGATGGAAATTTTCCTTAGGAGAAATTTTAAGTCTTTTATTCTGAGTTATCGCACTTTCAAACAGTTCAATATTCATGAGGGCTTTAGTTGCTAACGGTATTAGCACCTAAAGATTATCGTCCAACTTAGTAGAACAAATATTGATACCATTTTTGTAAATAAATACTTTATTTACATTAAATGAAACAAAATAATTTTGTTTAGTAAACACTTTATAGAAATTAAGTTCCTTTTTAAGTCAAGAACAACAAATACATTTTCTATAAAATATATCTATTATGTAAAGTAAGCTAGAGTCCTCCAACTGCTATAATTGAAATGACATGCCCAATTCCAACACACATCATCATCTCCCCAGCCTCTAGTTGTCACCAGGAATTAATTCCCTGAAATGAAGAATAAACATAGTTAATGGCACTTGAATCTATTATTCAGACTAAATCATCATTCTCCATTAAACAAGTTTCCAAAATAAGTAAATCATATTTACCTTACTTGGCCTCCTTTTTGCAATGGAAACAGATTCTTTTGTAGCATTGGCCTTCTTACCCTTCTGGGCAGCAGCTGGTAGGTTAGCTTTCGCCTTTCCATCTTTCTTCTTATTCCACTTTTTGGTGCTGGAATAAGAAGGCATGAATTTAGTTCCAGAGGACAATCCTTTATAGGAATTTTTAGAGGACGAGGCAACGTTTTCCTCACCTTCTGTTCCTTGGATTTCATCAAGGATTGGAATGTTAGTAGCTTATTAAGCAAAGTAGTTAGGTTGTATTCAATCCTATTCATAACAGCATTCCTACGGAACTGGATTCATTCATCTCCGCCACGTTGAAGTGGACCATCATGTTGAGAACATGTTCTCTAACAGATGCCCCCTCTTGCATACGAGCATTGTAGATGTTTTTCAGAGCGTCATGCCTGAGCTGTGTGGATAGTTGTCAGAACATCCCCCATAGGGACTTCAGAAAGGCTTGCCAAGATATACTCTCGGTCCTTTTTATTTTCACGTGTCCAACGCTCATATGCCTCCCGAACGTTTTGAGTAGTATTTTGAGCAGGAAGAAGGAAAATCCTCCATAAGGACAAATCTTAGGTCATCGATGATTAATATTGTATTGATGGTGTTTTTCCATATTGCATAATTTTCATCGGTAAGTTTGTCGAAGGCGAGTAAGTTTAGTGTTGCGGAAGTCATAATGAATTTGCTGAAACATACAATTTATTTAAATTAGTTTTGAAGTATTACCCATTTGGAAAAACCAATCAAATTTAGCAAAATAATTTAATGCGTTCTATGTGATATCTATTTTGCAATGATGTTTTAGTGAGGCAAAATAAAAGCCACCATAGCGTGATCGGGTACCACTTCACTGAAATGAGACCATCTCAACCAATATACAAAACAACTCCTAGTTATTGTAAATATCAGTCACCATTATTTGGTCCAGTAACTTTTAACTTGCTTAACATTTTTCTATAAGTGTAACCCCTCATTTTAGATTTTAGAGTTCCACTCCAATGAGCCAATTGTAGGGAAAAACCAATTGGGGCAAAAACTAAAACAATCTTATCCATTTCTGGAGTTTGAGTAAAGAATTGTGCAAATGTCATCCGTAGGGGGACACAAGCAAAGATGCCTCGAGGTCGAGCATGAAAATTTACTACAAACTAATGAGAGAGATCGTGGGATGTGTTGACACATGTCCCACTCCCACTTACTATAAACACTCTCTCCATTCACCTTGGTATTACCTATACAAACACCACCCTTAGGGGGATACAAGCAAAGGTGCCTGGAGGTTGAGTATAGATCTCATGGTGTGAACTTATAGGAAAAACGTGAAAAGGAAAAATGAAGTATCATATATCCCATTTTCCTCCCATTGAGTGTTTTACCTAGGGTTATTTAACTTAGAAAAATACTACTACTTATTTTTACTAAGTATTTGTTTAAACTTGCTAACAAATAATAATTACTTCGGATAGTTAAACAACTTTGATTAATATTCATTAAACACTTTAATAAACTTTAATAAATGATTACATGCTTATAGCAAATCTATCTAATTTATCTTTCCAGATCAGTTCCCAAGTAGAGATATTCCGTTTCCATCAACTTAAATACCCCAGCCTAGACAAAACTAGCCTTAGAAAAAAGGTCCCTTATAGATACATTTACTACAAATTTAATCTTTTAATTGAAACCAATTCAATCCAATTAAACTGATCAAAATATTAAACTTATTTCTAATCTCATTAGAAATGTGATCTTAGATCTATGTGAATCATGTTTTAAAACTATTTTATAAAATGATTTTAACCTAAGGTTTGCATGCAATTCTGAATTATTGATTTTAATTTCTAATTTCATTTTTTCATTTAATTATAACCTTTATAAAAGAAATGAAATAAATTAAAACCAATCATTGCAAAATTAAAACCAATCACGGCATGTGAAAGCATACTTAAGTAAATTATAACAATCATAAAATAACCTAAAGTAATGACATGATTCATGCAATTCCATTTCATTACTTAACATACATAAAACTTATATACTAAAGTGGTGAAATAATTAATAACGTACATCCATCCATACATTCAAACTATATATTATAACAATTATAATATAAATGATGTATGGCTATGTTATTAATGCATGCAAACGTATATTATAACACTTATATTATATGATGCATGAGATGCTATAAAATTAAATCATAAAAATATATATTATAACATTTATAATATAAATGATGCATGAATAATGGATAACCTATGGTTGGATTTTACTTTATGACATACAATATGACATATAGTTATACAAATTAAACCATACATCATATGCATAATTTAAACAATAATTATTGGACCGAGATTGGACTCCTAAACAATTAAATAAATTAATATAATACTTATATTAATTTAATTAATTAAAAATAGCTAACTATTAAAAATAAATGGCCAAACCAATTCTAAACAAGGTGAATCGGGTCTGAACCGCATTAACCAGACCACCCAGCACCCGAACTGGCCACGAACTGCTTGAACCAAGCGAATCAAACGTGAACCAACTGAGTCACGAGCTTAACTTTGCGCAAATCAATTTATTCTTTCCATCTCGAAGCGTTGCAACGCTATGGAAAGAACATTTCGTTCACCCTTCGCAGCGTTGCAATGCTAAGGCACAATTAATTAGCCACTATACAGTTGCGAATTTCATCGAATCTTCTCCGATTCTCCCCTCATTTTCTCTATAAGAACACCGGAACAAATGACTCAAAACTTTCAAATTACAGGCTCTATCTCAGAATATGCCCAAAAACAAAAGGCCTTTACAAACCAATTTGTAAAATTAAAGCGATAAATCTAAAATTCAATCCCGCAGACATCCAAAAATTGTAAACTAAAATACATTCCATACATTCATCACATGAAACAAAATTACATAATGCAAACCCACCATAAATCTATAAAAACATTTTGGAAAAAAAAAAAATGGGACCAAAATCATGCTCTGATACCAATTAAAGGAACAACGAAGTTCATTGTGAAAGCTGGGATTATCCCAATTTTAATTTTCACATAATAGAAACTTATAGAACCAAAATATGTATAAAATTTGAGAAATTTTATAGCATGTAAGAGAGGGGTAAAAAAAAATAATAGAATTAAGGTTAGAGAAGATTTACCCTTAAAGAATCGAAGCCTTTTCGAAATTCTCTCTCTAAAAACAATCAACCACGCACAATCAAAACCATGAACAGAAATCCAAGAAGGGTATCACAACAAGTGAGACCTCCGTATTCTCTATAGAGGTTGAGAATCACAGAAGGTGTGGGCTCTATGATTTTAGAAGAGGGAGAAATATTGAGAGGAGAAGAGAAATATTTTTTGGGAAAGTTTACAGAGAGATCTCAAAATACACATAATGCATCTTTGACAATTCTTCTATGAAGAAGATCATATCCCAAAACTTCCCCACACTGCACAATAAAAACAAGAGAGAATGAAGGGGATGGAAGTTATTTCTCTCTCTTTAGATTTAAAATTAAAATTAAATTAAATTAATTTTAATTTAAATAAATATATTATATATAAATATTCTTGTGTTTATGTCCTAAAGCTCGTGCTTTTGTAAAATAATAAACTTATTCTATAAATGAATAAAGTTGTTATTGAAGTGAGTTCAATAAAGTCGTTATTGAATATATGAATTGCTTATTTCATTTCAGAAATAAATCCAATAAACTAAAAGACTCATGACTATTACACGAGTATTTAAACTTTATGTGGAGACATAAGAGTGGATCAGGTTTGAGTAAATAGTCAAAATGATCTATAGTATAAGAATAAGGTTGGGTGCCTTATTCTGGTAAC
The DNA here is from genome assembly GCF_027475165.1 of Benincasa hispida. Taxonomy (NCBI): domain Eukaryota; kingdom Viridiplantae; phylum Streptophyta; class Magnoliopsida; order Cucurbitales; family Cucurbitaceae; genus Benincasa; species Benincasa hispida. The sequence goes on from NC_143479.1 coordinate 13,254,548, forward strand.
ACTATTGGATGCGGCTTACGTTGTAGTTGTTACAAGGAGTTGTAAAGTGCTACATACGAAGTGATTCTAATTTGTTCATGTGGTGGCATGAGAAGTGGGGGCATCCTGTGCAATGAGTTTGCATAAGATCGGACCAAGAAATAAGTCACTCTTACTTTATAACGTTGTTTACTGTTTAAGACTGACTATTTCATAACGATGACCTAGGTAATTTAACCTTAATTCTGAGCTAACTATGAACTCCTGTTTATTTAGGATTATCCTTATATTGCATAGGTGAGAGTTGGCTCAACAACATTAGCTCAATAAACCTCCCATTTCAGGGGTAAATCGGGTAAATAGCTGAGGACGTAGGGTACAAGATGGAACTCACTACTACCCGCTTTCAGGGATAGTAGAGAGGTTGTTCCCTTAAGTGCTAACTCCGAGTCTTGACCATGGGGCCTCACACTCTAATTGGCCTGAGAGAGATTTGGTTTATTGATTGAATCACAAATAAATTGTTCATTAGAGGATCAGTGGAACTTAAGGAACAAGAGGTAATCTCGGGGGTAAAACAACTATTGACCCAACCATTATTACAAGCAACCTGTGAAGGGTTAACTACTAATCATGGTTATATCGAGTGGACACAATATATCTTCAGTGAGGGAAGTGCAACTACTGGACTTTAGTGAAGTGACCCAGTAGTTAACAAATGGGGATTAATTCAGTGTAAAGAGTTTAGCCAATTAATCTCGGATCGTTGAAGCCCATGATCTGTAGGTCCAATAGGTCCCCCTACTAGCTCACAAACGAAATAAGCCTTAGAATAGCGTGATAAGTTGATTTGAAATGTTCAAATTTGAATTAACAGAATTAGTAATTATATGTGATATAATTACACGTTTAATTTTGAAATTAAACGATTTCAGAGAATCAATTAATATTTAAATATTAAATTCATGAATAGAGATTCATGGTGGTGGAACTGATGATAAATTTATTTAATATTTTATATTAAATTAATAGAAATAATTAAATTGTTTAATTAATTATTTATTATTAATTTTATTAGAAAATTAATTATTGAATTAATTTTTGTAAAATTAATAAAATTTCAAGTTTTAATTATAGAATTAAAAATTGAAAAATGGTTTTTATTTGAAAATTTGTTTTCAAAATAAAAAGGATTTTTGAAAATAGAAATATCCCAAATGTGGGATTTTTCCACTTTCAAGCATGCTTCTTAGTCACCTTTACACTACATTTTCAGCTAAAATTTGAAGGTGGAGCTGAAACCATATCATGCAATCAGTATTTGCAGAAGAACCTAAATAAAAGACTACTTTGAGTGGAAATTCTCATAGGCAACTACTGAATTTGTTTAGAGTCTTGAGGTTGAAGAAGTGTTCTTCACCAAGCTGAAAGATCAGTCACCTTCTCCTCTCAATTCCCTTAATTCTAGCTTGTTTTAAGTCCCACAACTCAATCTACGGCTCCTAAAGGATAGTAGAGAATTTCTAATGGGTGGTCCACACCCAGAATTCGAGAGGATTGCAGCTGATTTTTGTTGAAAAAGAAGATCTTCAAAGGTATATATATGAAATCCTCTTACTATCTCATAAGCATGTTTATTTCAAAGCCAAAATTGATGTATTAGAATGCTTTTTTATTTTGTTTTTCCACTGTGTGTTTTCTTAAACTAAGAAATATATAAAATAACTAACTTATTATATATATATATATATATATATATATATATAACTATATGTTATATCATATATAACACATAACATATAGTTTTATATTATATCAAATATAATATAACCTATAGTTTTAACCTGGTCATGGATAGATCATGGTTCGGGTCCATAAGTAGTGACAATTGCCCCATGAAGACTCGCTTTCGCTACGACTTCGATGGGTTCCCTTAACCAAGCCACTGCCTATGAGTCATCGGCTCATTCTTCAACAGGCACGCGATCAGAGTCATGGTCTCCTCCTACTGCTTGGAAGCTTACGGCTTCATGTTCTATTTCACTCTTCTCACTAATGCATGGTATTTAATATAAATCTCATTTATACTAAATTTAATTATATGAATCCAATTCACATAATAAATATTTGAACTATATTCAAATATTTATTTCTTCTCAAGTAAACTTTATACAATAATGTATCAAATACATTATATTAATTATATCATATATAATTAAGTTAAATTAATTATGTCACATATAATTAATTCTCCCAACTAATTTGAACAATTCAAATTAATTCAAATTGATTCTCATAAATCCTCGTTGATCTACAGATGGGACCTTATGAACCTGTAGATTAAAGCTCCAATAATACTTGAATAATTAATTAGACTCTTTTAATTAAATTATTCTTAATTAATTATTCAACATCCATTAACTGTCGATCACTCCACTAAAGATCGACAACTGCACTCTTCACACTACAAATACATTTCTATGTCAATTGGATATAACCAGTCAACAGTGCGATGACCTTTCACTAACCAATATAGCTGGGCCAAAATTATCAATACATCTGGGCCAAAATTACCGTTTTGCCCTATAGTTACATTTAACTCCTTAAATACCACTGATTCCTCTAATGAACAATAAGTCATAGTCCAACTATGACCAAACCCCTCTTGGGAGCAATTTATCTACTTACACAGGCGTTAGGGAATGAGTGAATTTTGTCTTGTGTAGTTCTGTTCCTAACTCCCCAATCAGACGAATCCCAAAATGGTAGACTTATTGAGTCTGCAAACTGGCCACCCTCACCTATACAAATCAAGTGACCGCTCTCATAGACAGGAGTTCACAACTCACTTAGGATTCAGATCATCTCACCTATGGTCATCCTAGTGAAATGTAAGTCTCTATTATGAACAGTGTTATATAATGAGACTAGTCATTTTGTGGTCCGATCTTATATAAACTCCTTTGTATAGAATACCCCCGCTCACATGTCTCTACATGAATAATAAGGATTAGATCATTTGTAGAACTTTACAACAATTGTAACATCTACAAAGCGAGCGGAATTCTTAGTGTCACCAGGATGAGGTTGATAAGGTATCCAACCTCATCCATCTACTAAAAACCATTTAGGTTATCACTTAAATATGATTCACCTGTATGTCTCTACATACATGTTTAAGCTACAAATAATAACCTTGGATGTTAATTTATTTGTTTGTGGGTTAATTCTATTAAATGTCGAATAAAACATCTCATATTTTATTAAATAAATAAAATATTTGTGCATTACAATTACAAACTACAGGACCCACGAGATTTAGGGCATCAACCCTAACAAAAACAAGGGTGCCTTACTCACGCACACAAAACATAAAGGATATTTGTTTTACCTAAAGGGCTAGCTTTCATACTCAGCTGCAGGGAACCTATCCACTCTTTTCTCACGGGGCCCTTACTTGACACGGCGGAGGTAGCTCTTTTCACCTCTATCCATGCATACACACAATTTTTTTTTTTTTTTTTTTTTTGCAATAAACAAGCAATTGCCTCATTTTTTTTGCTTTAAATAACATTTATTTAGCAACTACATTTTTTTTTATTACACGCACTAGACTTTTTTTTATCCAAATTGTTTAGTTTTGCTCTAAAACAAGAATGATTAATCTCAATATCAAATGTGGGCCTTCGAGGTAATAACAAAAATGTAAACTCGATAATACAATTCTAAGTACGCAAGATTTTAATTTTAGAAGAAGAATGACATAAAAATGCATAAGGGACAAGAATTTTTTTTTAAAAAAATTGGACTAAAAATCATGATTATGTTCTCCTAACATTATTTCATGCAAACTATTCATCATAACAAACTGTGCAACAAAGAAAACAAATATTCAAGTACGCAACATTGTTCAAGCACAACGCTCAAAGCCTCAGGCTATAATATAAACTACCCAACAGGTACCCCATCCCCAACTCAAAATGATACATTGTCCCAATGTATCTCTACTCTATGCGCTATGAAAAATAAAACAAGGGAACAAAGAAATTCCCCTGATAGCGTTCATGAACACGAGATGGTGGTAAAAGGCTACACTCTTTCATTGGATTTTCTTTCTCTTTTGGGGCGAGAGGAACCTACAAAAAAAAAAAAAAAACAAAAATTAAACTAGGAAAGCAATAAAAGAAAGCAGTAAATTTATTCACCTGATCCCTCTAGGAAGGGCAAATTTTTAACGTTGATTGCTTGACGGCACCTGTCCCTTATCAAGGTACAAAGAAATTCTTGAATTTCTCCGGTCCTTTCTTGGATGAGTCGATATAGCCCAACAAGGCTATAAGGTTCTTCATCTTTTGAAAGGCACTAGACATGTCATTTTGGTTTTTTGGATTTATAAAAGGAATATGAAATAAAACAAAAGATTCAAGAACTACTTCTGCAAGAAAAAAAAAATTCTGACTTGCAACGAAAAAATGAGCAATATTAAAAAAAATTAATGAGATGTCAGAGGGAAGAACAAAACAAGGCTTGGTAGCCTCTAACTCTAGCACCTGAGGCTCTTCGGGATTAAGCTCGGGCTCATACTTAACCTCACTATCTTCTTCTTGGTATGGCGGTGGATATACATCTTCATCATTGTTCATGAAAGGATAGAACTCCTCAATGAACTCGGCGTCAGTGGTATAGGCGTAATTTAACTCTGGTCAGTTATCCAATGGGGGCATGGAATTTTCAAACTAAGAAACAAGATCCATCTCAACTAGCATGGGGGCTTGAGTCTCCAGGTGAGACTTGATAGACTCTTACTCACACTAAAAAGAAGGATTAGTAAGTTCGCACATTAAATAATTCAATGTCATACCTTAGCTTAAAGTTTGAGGACTCAACAGGTCAACAGGGTGGTCAATGTCGGTGAACTCACTACTGCCCAAGTCGGTAGGATTAGAAAATGGTTGCAACAAGGATTCTTCAACCCTCCCAATTGATGTAGTAACCTAAGAAAAAAGGTCACTCAGATTCTGGAATTCAGTTTTAGCTTCAAATCTGAAATAGAAGTTATCCTACTGGTAACTTGAGAATTCATGTTGTCTATAGGAGGTTCCTGCACAAACTCACAAGAGCTATTAGAAAGTTCCCTAACCAAATCTTCTAATGAAAAGCCTGAATTGGCAGAAGAAGCATGCATCGACATCGGGGTTTGGCTTGAAGCGAACATCTCCCAAAGGAAATAAGCATACCATGCGAAAGCTGAGGACATACTCCAGATGGGTGACCTTGAAGCGAACATATTCGACATGTCTCAAACTCATTGGCTTGCCTCCTAGGTAACAACGTCATGTTATTAGGTAGAAATTTAATGTCATTTATTAGACCCCCAGCCTAAACAAATCATATTTGTATTTAACTGAACCACTACTCATACTACTAGGTAGCACAAGTGGCAAGCATGGGGTCGATCTATAGAGAGGTCAAGAACTAAATCTCTCATAAGCTTAATTTGACTATGGAAAGCAATAAAAACGAGAGGGATTTGGTTGTTTGGATTGATAAAATAACATACGTGAAATTAAAATGCAAGAGATAAATGTAAACTAGGATTGGTCTATCTAGCTCATAGAACAAGATGGATGCTCAATGCAATTTCAATCATCGAATTCTGTAGATCAAACATGCAACCGATTTATGTATACACAACAACTCGCTCGATTCGACCTAACTAGCCTCTACAAAGGTAGAAAACTAACAAAGACTGGACCTGGAAAACATCCTAGATATTAATTAAGGTTGGAAGCCATTCTCTAATTAAACTACATGCTCATAATTTCTACTAGGTTTGATAGCGTCCACATAGAAAGAAAAATATGTGCATTACGATTTAGGATTTAATTGTGTTGACTAATAATTGGATAACCTAATTCATTAACCAATTTTTCCTTTGAATCTAGCAATTAGCATCTTAGGAATAGCCATCAAATGCAAAATTGACTAATGCTACTAGAGTGATTTTAGCTCGACATTCTGGCAAGAACGTGACAAAACTAAGAATCGATTGGCTACGCATGCTTATGCGTGAAAAGTCAACATCACAAACATACTTATAGAAATTAAATTGAATTCAAGGAAGTCATAAATTCATAATGCAAATTATTCAAGAAAACGAAAATTTCAAGAAATTACATAGAGGTCTTGTTTAAAAAAGCTTGATAGAAAAATGACCTCAAGTAATTCATAGACAAATCAAAGAACATCATCTACAATCCAAAAGAAAACTAAAATCAAAAGTTCCTATCCATCATCTACAAACCAAAAGAAAATTAAAATATGACCTAATGATACCAAAAAGATAAAGGAAGGGGAAGAACATGAAGCCTCTCCTCGTCCTCCATCATTTTCTGAGAGCGTTACAACGAAGAGAGTGTTTACAACATTGCAAATCCAGCCCTCGAGCATTGCATGAGCATTGTAACTCTTGTGCAATTCTGGCTTGCGACGAGGTACGTTCGCATGAGTTGGAAATTTTGTCAAAACTCATAGCGTCATGATGCTCCCTATATTTTTCACATTCTACCTTTAAGTGTCGCGTTGTGCACAAGGGTTGTGACACTCCGACTAGGAGCATTTTGGTCATTTCTATTTTCTCTTTATTAACCTCTAACCTCAACTTAGACACCTTGTGCCCAAGGACAATCCATTCTATTACTATAAAATGACATTTTCCCCAATTCAGAACCAGTTTGGTGTCTTCACATCTTCTCAATTTTGTTTCAAAATTGGCCAGGCATACGTCATAGGGTTTCCCATAAACTGAGAAATCTTCCATAAAAATTTCTACTAATTCTTTCAGATAATCAGATAAGATGGCCATCATGTACCTCTAAAAGGTGCTAGGGGCGGTACATAGCCCAAAGGGCATGCACTGAAAGGTGAATGTTCCATATGAGCAGGTAAAGTTTTTTTTCTCTTGATCCTCTGGCGCAATCATGATTTGATTGTACCCTGCATAACCGTCCAAAAAGCAGAATAAGTCATTCCCTACTAATCTATCTAGCATCTGATCAATAAAAGGTTAGTGAAAGTGGTCCTTCTTTGTCATTGCATTAAGCTTTCTATAGTCCATACAGATCCTCCATCCCGTGATAGTGCATGTATGGATGAGTTCGTTGTTTTGATTAGGGACTAGCGTGATACTGCCTTTTTTGGAAATGCATTATACGAGGCTTACCCATTTACTGTTTGCAATGGGAAAGATAACCTTTGTGTCCAACCACGTAATGAATTCTTTCTTTACAACTTTCTTCAATGCAGGATATAGCCTGCGTTGATGCTCAATAGAGGCATCCTTTCCATCTTCGAGTCGAATTTTATGCATGCAATAGGAGGGGTTGATTCCCCTGATATCTACTAGGGTCCATCCTATCGCCTTAATATACTTCTTCAAAATCTTTAAAAGAGCATCTTCGTTTTCTTCAGAGAATGTTACTGAGATGATGATAGGTAGAGTGTCATGTTCACCGAAAAACACATACTTTTAATAAGCAGGGATGCTTTTAACTCCAATACAGAAGATTGCTCAAGCAAAAGCTTGATCTTGCTTTCTCGATTTTTAAGCTTAGAGGCTCAAAATGATGGAACATGAGACATACGCAACGGAATTAGGATCTAATTACACTCTAAATGCTTTTAATTAAAAGGAAACTAGCATGCAAAATGAAGGAAAAACAGTAAATTAACTTACCTTTGGAGCTCCCGAAAATCGCTTTTCCTCGTTGAATCTTGACTCGAACTCTTCCAGACCACCATACTATCCTCTAAACTCAGAACCGGGTTGTGAGACCTGATGGATGAAGAAAACCGAGAGAGAGAAAAGAGATGAAAAATAAGAATGAATTTGGGTTTGGGTTTTTAATTTTTCAGCCCAATTATGAAAATAATTTTTGCAAAAAATGGCAAAAGTCTTTTATCCAAATTCAAAAGCCCATTTTATAGAAACAACCATGCAACATTTGCATGATCCAAATCCATAAAAACCCAACACCTGGAATCCAAGATCTAAGTGGGCTTAATGTCTCTACTATAAGCCAACATCTAGCCCACTATTTTGTTAGTGGAATTATCTAACAAAAGTTCGGATTTTCCCACTAACTTTAGTCAAAGGGCAAAATAGTCATTTGGTTAAAGTCAAACTTTGACCAAAAAGGCAACATTTTGAGTTCTTATGATTTTTCCGTGTTGACTAATTTTGACCTCCCGAGCATGAAACCGCATTCATTTTCTCGAAATTCAAATCACATTTGAATATAAGGTCAGTCAAAGTTAGACTTTTCAAAGTCAAAAGTCAACTCTTTGACTTTTTACATCTTTGACCATTTCCATTATTTCCGAGCTTCCGAATATGTACGTATTCATATTCTTGATATTTAAATGACATTTAAATATTAAAGTTGTATCTCTAAACTGAAAAACCGACCACTATATCACATATACTTGTCGGTTTCTCTCTTTTCACCTAATTCGAACAATTCAAATTATTCTATCATACTGTTCTAAGTTTATTCCATATGAGCTAGTAGGAGAACCTAATGAACCTATAGATCACGGGCTTTAACGATCCCAGATTAGCTAGCTAAACTCTTTAGACGGAGCTAATCAACATTCGTTAACTAACGGGTCATTCCACTATAGTCCCGTAGTTGCACTCCCCTCACTATAGATATATTTGTGTCCATTTGATATAACCATGATTAGTAAGCTAATCCTTCACAGGTTGCTCATAATCTCGATTGGGTCATAAAAACCGTTTTACCCCCGAGACTGCATCTTATTCCTTAAGTTCCACTAATCCTCTAATGAATAATTGGTTTAAGGTCCAACCTATAAATCGAATCCTTCTCGGGCCAAGGAAAGGGTAGGGCCCCTTCTTCAAGACCTGGATTCAGTACTAAAGGGAACAACCTATCTACTATCCCTATAACGGGTAGGAGTGAATTCCATCTTGCACCCTATGTTCCCAGCTATCCACCCGATCTTACCCCTGAAATGGGAGGCTTATTGGGCCAGCGATGATGAGCTACCCTCACCTATACAGATCTAAGGATAATTTCGAGTGAATCATAGTTAGCTCAAGATTAAGATTAAGTTACCTAGGTCATCAATTAACAAATAGTCAGTTTTATACATAAAACGGCATTTAGAACGTAAAAAGTGACTATTTCATGGTTCAGTCTTATGCAAACTCATTGCATAGGATGCTCCCACTCACATATCTCTATATGAACGATTCAGGATCACATCGTTTGTACTAACTACAAAGTGGGTCGCATCCATAGTGTCCCCAAAACAAGGCGCCCAACCTTATTGGCTATATATTTGAACTTGATCCATATTTATGTCACTACATAAAGTTCAAGCTACATTAAATAGCCTCAAGACCTTAATTTATTGGATTCAAGATTACAATTTCAATAACAACTTTATCAAAAAACAAAACAGAATATGTTTATTAATTTACAAACTACGAGTTTTAGGACATAAAACTCCTAGTAGAGTATCACAATGTTGAATTTAAGTGAGAAACATATGAGTACATAAACATATGAATACAATAAACTAGGGCATATACCCAAAAGTTCTCCCACTTGTCCTAGTTTACAAACTTCATAAACCTAGACTCTGTAGGTGACCTTCAAACACTTTAGCCGTGAGGACCTTTGTAAAAGGATCAACAATGTTTTGCTCAGAAGATATCAGGGTTACTACAATGTCTTCACAATGTATAATCTTCTGGATCAGATGGTATTTGCGCTCAATATGCTTGCCGCGCTTGTGGCTTCTTGGTTCTCTTGAATTTGCAACTACACCACAATGATCACAATATAGGGTGATAGGCAGATGCATATTTGGAACGACTTCAAAATCTGTCAAGAATTTCCTCAACCATACTGCTTCCTTTGCTGCTTCACAAGCAGCTACGTATTCAGCTTCCATTGTGGAGTCCGCAATACAGTTTTGCTTCACACTTCTCCACACTACTTCTCCTCTATTCAGAATGAACACTGATCCCGATGTAGCTTGCATCTTTATCGGTTTGAAAATCAGAGTCAGTGTATCCAGTAAGGATCAAATCCTTAGTACTATACACGAGCATGTAGTTCCTCGTTCTCCTAAGATACTGGAGGATATTTTTAACGGCAGTCCAATGATCATATCCAGGATTGGACTGATACCTACTGACTATCCCTACTGCGTAGCATATGTCAGGTCTAGTACATAACATTGCATACATCAAGCTCCTTACTATGGAAGGATAAGGAATACATCTCATATCCTTAACCTCTTGAGGTTTCCTAAGACATTGATCCTTTGACAAATGAATTCCATATCTGTAAGGTAACAGACCTCTTTTGGAATTCTGCATTTTATACCTAGACAACATTTTGTCTATATAAGTTTCTTGAGACATGGCTAATGTTCTGTTCTTGTGGTTCCAAATAATATGAATCCTGAGAACATAATGCGCATTTCCTAAATCTTTCATTTGGAACTGCATTGCTAGCCATTTCTTGATGTCAGTTAGGTAACATACTTCATTCCCAATGAGTAGAATATCGTCAACATATAAAACTAAGAACGTTATAGTAGAATTGACCATCTTCTTGTAAACACAGGGCTCGTCAACATTTTGTTTGAAGCCATAAGATTTGATCGCAGTATCAAATCTTATATTCCAAGATCTAGAAGCTTGTTTCAACCCATAAATGGATTTTTGAAGCTTACAAACCTTTTATTCTTGACCCTGTGCAATAAAACCCTCTAGTTGAGCCATATAGATACTCTCTTCAAGATCGCCATTTAGAAAGGCTATCTTGACATCCATCTGCCAAATTTCATAATCATAAAATGTGGCAATGGATAAGAGTATTCTAATCGACTTAAGCATGGCAATGGGAGAGAAAGTTTCTTCATAGTCCACTCCCTCTCTCTAGGTATAACCCTTTGCCATAAGTCGAGCCTTAAAAGTCTGTACTTTTCCGGCTTGGTCTCGTTTTCTCTTATAGATCCACTTACAACCAATTGGTTTTACATCATTTGGTTGATCTACAAGTTTCCGGACAGAATTGAAGTACATAGACTCCATTTCAAGGTCCATGGCTTTGACCCACTGATCACGATCCACATCTTTCATCGCCTATTTAAAGGTCGATGGATCCTCTATGTCGTCATCAGGTATGACGACTTGTGTTTTTGTTAAACCCAAGTAACGGTCAGACTGATGAACCACCCTCCCACTACGTCGAGGCATTCTCAACTCTTGAGAAGGATGTGACTGACCAGATATTTATTTACTACTTTAGTAGATGAACTAGTTCTATCTGTAGCGTCTTTGGAAATTTCATTCAATACTAGTCTACTGCGAGGTTGATGACTTCTTATGTGATCTTCCTCTAAGAATGTGGCATTTGTCGATACAAATACCTTATTCTCATAAGGATCATAAAATAGACCACCTTTTGTTCTTTTGGATAACCTACAAATAGGCATAGTTTTGAACGGCGTTCCAATTTTTTAGAATTTTGCACCAACACGTGTGTCAGGCATCCCCAAATCCTAAAGTGATGTAAACTGTCTTTATGCCCTTTCCATAACTCATAAGGTGTTTCTGAAACACTTTTAGAAGGAACGTTATTCAAAATATAGATAGCAATCTCTAATGCATGTCCCCAAAAAGGAATCAAGTAACTCAGCAAAGCTCATCATTGAGCAAACCATGTCCAACAAGGTTCTGTTTCTTCTTTCAGAAACACCGTTCTATTGAGGCATATTAGGTGCAGAGAGTTGTGACTTGATTCTGTATTCTATCATATAGTCCTGGAATCTTAAGTCCATGTACTCCCCACCTCGATCTGATCATAGTGTCTTAATTGTTGTACCTAACTAGTTCTCAACCTCAGCCTTATATTCTTTGAACTTTTCAAAAGAATCAGACTTGTGATGCATTAGATAAATATGACCATACCTTGAATAATCATCAATAAAACTGATGAAATATTCATACCCATCTCGAGCTTTGACATTCATCCGTCCATAGAGGTCCGAATGTACGAGCTCTAAGGGTATTGTGGCTCTGAGACCTTTTCCAGTAAAAGATCTCTTAGTCATTTCTCCCTTAAAACAAGACTCACATAGAGGTAAAGAATTGTCTTCTAACTGATTTAGAAGTCCATTTTTAACCAATCTCTCAATCCTTTTGAGATTTATGTGGCCAAGTCTTAAGTGTCATAGATAGGCATTAGAAGAAACTTTTTGTCTCTTATTCTGAGTTTTGGTTGTTCTATACACATCAATTTGCTTCATTTCCATGGATAGAAAAGTTCTTCCTAAAATGATGGCTACATCCTTGTCAACTTTGTAGTCCTATATTATAAAGTTGGAAGGTAGAATAAATTTATGAACGGTATGCCAATTGCAGAGTGACCGTTGTGGGTGCAAGCTTTCCTATTACCAATTGCTTGAATATTGATAATGGCATAAGATTGATATTGGCTCCCAAGTCGCATAGGGCTTGACCTATGTGGACTCCTCAGATTGAACAAGGAATAGTAAAACTTCCCAGATCTTTCATCTTAGGTGGAACATTCTCTTGTATAATGGCACTGCACTCCTGCGTCAATACTACCGTTTCATGGATGCCCATCTTTCTTTTCTTTGAGAGAATATCTTTAAAAATTTTTGCATAAGACAACATTTGTTCCAACACCTCAATTAGTGGAATATTGATATGCAATTGTTTCAACACTCTAAGGAAATGTTGAAATTTCCCTTCATCATTCTTTCTCCCCAACTGTTGCGGATAGGGAAGGTTATGTACTTCTGGCGCATTTAAAATGGAAGTTTTCTCAGCTCAATCTTTGTGTTCCTCTAGACTTTCACGTGATGAAGTTTGTGTAATTGGAGTTTGCATTGGCTATCTGTCAGGCTGTTGAACTAAAGAGTATCCATGCACTGTGTAGATAGATTTGCTAATTGAATTCTCTCTTTTCTAATCTTCCTTCATTGTTCGGCCGCTTCTCAATGTCACCGTGTGACATTGTTCTTTATCTGAACTACCCGCATTGCGAGGAACTTCAGTGTTGCTTGGTTGTGATCCTTGTGGTCTGCTTTTCAATTCTCCGGCAATCTGCCCCATTTGAAGTTCAAGAATTTGAATGGAGGACGCTTGACTTTATAGAATCGCCTTATTTTTTTGTATGTATTCTTTTAACATATTTCTAAAGGCGAAGAAGTTGTTGCTGTTGCAATGAGTTTGATGCCTATTGGTGTCTATTTTGTCCTTGATGGAACCCAAGTGGTCCATCTTTAGGGGCAACATGATGGTTGGTGTGTACTTACTGATTTCCACTCCAAGAGAAATTTGGGTGGTTTCGCCAAACACGGTTGTAGGTGTTCGAAAATGGGTTATTCTTGACAAAGAAGACAGATTATGGGGTATGTGGGCATACCTCAAGTGAGTGAGCTTCTTCGCATCAAATGCAACTCTCATTAGCCACCTGAGTAACCGTATTCACTTGCCCATTTTCGACGCTAGTTTTTGAAATTGCCATTGCTTGCAGCAAATTAGTCATCGCATTCACCTATGCCTGTAATCATGCGATGGCATCGTTACTATGTAAACTTTCTTTTCTTCCTCTATCATTCGATCTTAAGCCGTATTCATTCTAATTCAACCCTCATGGTTTCTTGAAATGCAATCAAGGATGTTTTTGGCTTCAACATAAGTTTTATCCAATAAACCGGCTATTGTGGCAGCGTTTACAGGAGTTTGAGATGCTTCATTCAAGCCATCATAAAAAAATCTTTATTTGTAAATAGTCAGGGAGTCCATTATGTGGACAATTTCTCACTAGCCTTTTGAACCTCGCCCATGCGTTACTTAATGTTTCATTCTCTTCATGTTGAAAATTTGATTTGCCTTTCTGCTTTTTGCATTTTCTATAGGTGGAAAATACTTCTTCATAAATTTTTCCACTACTATATCCCATGATGTGATTTCACTGGGTTCAAATGAATAGACCGACTTCCTGGTGTCTTCACATAGTGAAAATGGAAATAAAGTGAGCATGATTTATTCAAGAGTAATGTTGGGGAATACGAAGTGTTGCATATTTTGATGAAACTTCTCAAGTGAGTATGAGGGTCTTCGCCTGGTCTCTCTCCAATTGTCCAGCTGTCTGGATCATCTGAAGCATAACAGGTCTCATTTCATACCTAGAACCATCTACTGTTGGACGCATAATACCAAGTGAGAAATCATATAAGATAGGCAAAGCATAATCTCTAATTGGTTTATTGCAATCATTAGCTAGAAGAATGGGGGGTTGGCAAGAGCAACCGCATTGTCATTTCCATTGTCTCTTACATTGATTACCGCATTTGGCTCTTCAAGATTGTTTTGTTGATCTTCCATCTTCCTAGCCATGTTCCTTTGTCTTCTTTCCTTATCTGTTATTCTTCTTCTATGAAAAGTCCTATCGATTTCCGGGTTGTATAATAGCTCAGGTGATGATCCTTTTCTCATAAAACATTTGTACCTCTTCCACATATAAGGATACAATATGCCAGCTCTCTAGACCTGTGAAATTCAAAAATAATAATTTAGCACAACTTTAGTTACCGCAATCCCCCACAACGGCACCAAAAACTTGATGTGTTTCTATAAATGCGATGAAATGATTCTTTAATTTAGTCTCTTTAATTATGTAAACGCATTATTTTATCCACTCAAATCCAAATGTAAGTTTAACTTGAGTCTTGATGAGTCCACGGTCGAACTCAGGGATTGCTTTCTAAAGATGCAGTGAAATGCTTGTTTTAGATCTTAACGCAACTTTTTTCAATAATGTGAATGATTGTTTCTATTATACCACTATTACTAAAATGCATGAAAAGGGGTGCAATGAGTACCACAATTCAAGTAAAGCAAGATGCGGAGAGAAATGTAAAATTCCAATGAATGAAATAAGATTGAGAAAAATATCTATTAACACTTCTAAAGCAATGCATATACCACCCGTTCAAGCAACTTACTCATAATCACAAGTTACATTTGTCAGTGATTTAGCCACAATATCCTATTTCTACGACACATGCAATGAGTATTTAATGCAAAAGATGTACCTTTATGTTTAAAGATATTTCTTTCCTTGTTTAATGAGATCTGAAATCCCTTGCTTTTTCAAATAGTGATTAGTTCTATTTAGAGCAATATGACAGCTTGATCAAAATAGTTTATGAAGCACGCATTAAACAAGTTAAATGCTAGTATATCATTTACTTAGTACATGTTAGTTTCATTTTCCTGAACTCATTATGAAATTAGTTACTCATACTTGGTTAAAAAAAAAAAAAGATGGATAGACAAGAAAATGTGATGGCATTCATTTTGGTAATGACAGTTTCTCAATGTTGCAAAATAATACAAATGTTAATGAAAATATAAAACGAAAGATAAGGAAAGAGAGTCAAGCCATCAGATGCAATTTATTGCACCTTCTGACTTCTTTGAATGACTATTTCACGTTGATTGTGATGGGATTTATGTCCTTCTTCCTATACTACCAGTGGAAATCTTGAGCTCTCACTCAAGATTTCTCAAATGGAAAGCTTCGGAGGAAGTTATCTAAGGGAAGGAATGGAGAATTTTTTTCAAAGGTTTCGCCAATTTCTTGGGTGTCTCTTTTGGACAAGAACCTTGTGGCTATTTATGGCATTGATGAGGAGTTTTTGTGTCTCTCACTAATGATTGTGCTGACACCAGACATTAATTTCCATACTCTATCACGCTGCCTTCCTCATGCGACAGTAAAAAGTAAAATGACTTGTATTTCTACAAGTTATCAATAGCCTATAAATAAGTACAATTTTGAACGATGCTCCAATTTCTTAGTATTTTCCTCAAGCACATGTGTTGAGCAACCTTGGATTTGGAAGTGTCGTAAACTACTTTTAAGACCTCTCCATAATTCCAAAGGTGATACTCTTGGATGGAACATTGTTCAAAATATAAGTTGCAGTCATTACTGCATAACCCCAAAACAAATCAAGTAAATGAGCATAACTCATCATAGACCGAACCATGTCTAACAAGGTTCTATTTCTCCTTTCTGATACACCATTTTGCGGAGGTGTACCAGGTGCTAAGAGTTGAGATGCTATTCCATGTTGTATCATATAGTCCTGGAATCTTAAATCCATATACTCTCCACCTCCATCTTATTGAAGTGTTTTAATGGTTTTACCTAATGAATTTTCAACCTCTACCATATACTATTTAAACTTTTCAAGAGCTTCTTATTTATGTTTCATTAGATTAACATACCCATATCTTGAATAATCATATATAAAATAGACGAAGTATTCAAACGCTCTTTCTGCCTTAACATTCGTAGGACCACAAAGGTTTGAATATACAAGTTCCAAAGGTTTTTTGGCTCTAATACATTTTCCAGTAAAAGGTTTTTCTTGTCATTTTTTCTTCAAGGCATGACTCACATACTAGTAATGAGTCTTCTTCTAACTCACTTAGAAGTCCACTCTTCACCAACCTCCCAATCCTATTGAGATTTACGTAACCTAATCTTAGATGCCAAAGATAGGCCTTAAGAGAAACCTTTTGTCTTTTATGCTAAGTCATTGCAGTTATGAACATTTCAGTATTTAACAACGCTTTAGATGTTAATGGTCTTAGCACATATAAAGTACTCTCTAATTTTGCAAAACAAATAATAACACCATTCTTACAAATAAACGCTTTATTTATATCAAAGGTAACAATGTACTTTTATTCAAGCAAAGTTTTTACAGAAATCAAGTTCTGTTTCAAACCCGGAACCACACAAACATTGTCTAAAATGATAAAGGATTTTTGGCAAAGTAATTTCACACCTCCCACTACAACTGCTAAGATGACATGCCCTGTTCCAACCTGCATCGTCATCTCGCTAGTCCTGAGCTGTTGTGTAACGACCCAGATTTGAACGCATACAGGAAATTAAATGTCAACTAATAAACATGACGAAATTTTATTTAAATGGGTGGAAATTTAGAAGAAGAAAAAACATAATGAATAATTGGAAATTGGAAGTTTATTGGATTAATTGGAAATTTATTCATTATCCAAAAATAATGAATAAGGGAGCAGAATCAGGGAGGATTAATTGGAAGTTGGACGCTAGCTAATTCAAGAGACAACGGGCAGTAGATAACTTTTGTTTGGACACTACTCATTGGAAGAATTAGAGGTGAATTAATTGCCCATATACTCTTAAAATTTGAAAAAGAAGAAGTGGAATCCACAAGCAGTGAAGGCAACCACGCGTGAAAACTAGCGAGATTGGAGAAAACATTGGAGAGAGCGAGAGTAAAGTGAGCGAGATTCTTAGCGAGACAGTAGGAAAGAGCAGGAGCGAGAGCGAAAGCGGGAGCGAGAGCGAGAGCGAGAGAGAGAGCGAGAGCGAGAGCACGACTAGCGACAACAAGAGCGAGAGCGGAAGTCGCGAGAGCCAAACCAGCGAGAAAGCTGGAGAGAGCGAGATTCTAAGAACAAATAGAGCGAAAGTTGGACAAAAGCGTGGATTATGCATTGAATTTGGCCACGATCTTATAGATTATACATAGAAAAACCCTAAAATTGAATACAAACAAAGAATGATGACGTAAGGGCAAACGTTAGCCAAGATTAGGTGTCTTATTGAGAGGAATCCTTAAACCCTAAGTAATTCTAAAGAAGCCACCTGTAGGATGATTTGTCACACTGAGAAGAGCTGAAAACTACTATAAATAGGACCCTTTGCCGAAGATTTAACCTGTTCTAAAAAAAATCTCAGTAACAAAGAATCGTGTGAAAAAGTAAGTGTGAGTGAGGAAGTTCTGTGAGATTAAAAGAGAAAAGCTCGGGTAAGGTGCTGCCCAAATTTCTTCTTTTGATTTAAAAAGGGAAAGCTCTACTGATCAAATCATAAAGAATAATAAGGAATAATTATATCACAGCCAAGGTAAGTAGTTTATCTCACCCTCTCTTTAAATGTTCTATGGTAGTGTACCTTTATTATGTTGCATGGTTATGTTAATTTTTATATTGCATTACATGTTTAGAACACGTTTCTCTACAAGGGACCCCATGCATTATGTTTGTTCACGATTATGTTAAAATCAAGTTTTAATTAGGTGTAAGTTATGCTTCCAGTCTAATCTTACGTTTATGTTAATGGTTGATGTTGGATGCGACTCTGGCTCTACTGACTGCATGACCCGTTAATCATCAGATGGGTTAGTTTTCGCTTAAGTCCTCATCTTCCTATCAGGGTGGAGAAATTTATGTTTCCAGGGCTGGCAAGGCATGTATGGTTGCACCCCTCCAGGCCTAATCTTACGTTATGTTTATGCTAGGGACTAGCAGGGTATGTATGGTTGCACCCCTCTAGTCCAATATTACGTTTATGCTAATGATTGATGTTGGATGCGACTCTGGCCCTACTGACTGCATGACTCGCTAATTATCAGATGGGTTAGTTTTTGCTTAGGTCCTCATATTTCTATAAGGGCGGAGAGATTTATGTTGGAAGCATAACTGACCACCACATGTTAATATATGTTTTCGGTCCCAACCATATGTTTTCATGACATGTTGCTGTGATTGTGCATTTGGTCACTACCCTACGTGAGAACTACTTACTGGGTATATTATATACTCATACTATATTTTTATAGACTTTGTAGGTAAGGACACAGCGTAGATGGCAGAATTGGACGTCGCTCAAATGGCCAACCATCAAACTCACTATTATAGGCATATGCATTTTGTACCACCACGCTATTGTTTTATGGATCTTGGTGTTTTGATAAATAAACATTTTTATATAGTTTTCTATCTAATTAATAAAATTTAGATATGTTCTTTGAAATTTTGACCAAACTCATCTCATGATAGAAAAGTCTAAGTATGCATGTCGTAGTAGTCGGATCATAATGTGTAAGGATCCGGTTGTTACATGTTGCTAGTAACTAGTTCCCTGGAAATAAAAACAAACATGATTAGTGGCCCCCTAAATCAATTATCCAAAATACTTGCCACAGTTCCTTTTCTAGTATCCCTTCTAGTTGCAGTGGGAACATTTTCCTTTGGCAACCTTGGCCTTCTTACCCTTCTGGGCTGCAACAAGGTTAACGTTATTCCCCTGACCTCCCTTCTTCTTTTTCCAGTTTTTATTACTAGATGAAGAAGGCACAGACTTAGTTCCAGATGTCAAATCTTTGTAGAACTTCTTTAATGAAGTGGTAACATTTTTCTTTCCCTTCTGTTCCTTAACTTTCATGAAGGATTGGTAAGTCTATAGTTCATTGAGAAGGGTGGTTAGGTTGTAGTCTAGCTTGTTCATAACAACATTACTACGGAACTAAAGGAAACTCTTTAGCAGAGTCTCCAAAATAAAGCTTACTTGACTAACTTCATCGATGACGGCCTCATTCATTTCAACCACATTAAAATGGACCATCATGTTGAGAATGTGTTCCCTGACAGATGTCCCCTCTTACATAAGGGCATTGAAAATGAACTTAGAGCACCGTGCTTGAGCTCTGAGGACGGTTGTCCAAACATCTCTCATTGTGAATCCATAATCTCACCTATAGTGACCATGGATTCATACTTCTTTTCCAAAACTTTAGCCAAGTTGGCAAGTATGTACGCTCGAGCCTTTTCATTTTCCTTTACCCACCTCTTATAAGCATACCGAACATTTTAAGGTGCATTTTGAGCTAGGGCCTAAGGACATTCCTCAAGTAGGACAAATTTTAAGTCATCAATGATTAGCACAGTATTGATTGTGTTTTTCCAACTAGTATAATTATCACCAATTAACTTATCAGCACTTAGAAGGTTGATTGTAGTGCTAGTCATATTGAAGTTTGTTGAAAACATACAAATAAGTTATATTAGTTATATGCATTACCCAACTAAACTAATCAAATTTAGTAAAGTTTTAATGTACCCTATGTGACATCTAATTTTGGAATGATACTTTAATAAGTTAGTGTCACACCCCCTCCCAGATTTCATTCCTAACCTAGAAGAAGATGTGAAGACAGCAGATGCCAACTCTTTTATGACAACTTCTACCCAACTCAACTCTCATCACCTGTTCTTAGACACCTGATAAGCAACTTATAGACACACACTTTCTCATACACTTTACATTAAATGCAACTAAAAGCACATGCACAAGCTTAAATACATATATACATAATAGAGATAAACACATGAGTTCATAACAGTGGGTCCCACTTAATCTACCCTACATCCCTAATATGTACATAATGTTCATTCTCAAAAAGACAAGCTTAACAACCTAGACTTCTTTTTCTTTTCTTTTCTTCTCAAATCTCGCACTTGAGTGGCAAACAGTAGAACACCTACCTTCTGGGGAATTCTACTACCTAGAGAAAAAAGAAAACATTGGAAAGAATTAGCTACTAGTCTAGTGAGTGACTTACTTTAGAAAAATATTCTCATTAAACATCAACTGAAACATTAACTCAAGAAATAACATGCATCTCTAAACTTAGGGTTTGGAAAACATCTGAAACTCAAATCTCAACTAACATTAAGAAAATCATAAAATTATCATTCTTACTCATCATCAACATATACATTTAAAATGACATTCCTCTACCTTAGTTAAGAGAAAACCCTTTTGTTCAATCTCTCAACGTCAAAACCTTAGCTGATGCAGAGTAATCTCAACACATTCAGCGTCAACATCATAGTACCTACATGCACGTGGTAATACCCTAGATACCGTCATACCTTAGGTATCAGGGGACCTGGATGCCTTCATACCTTAACTATCAGGTTTCTTCATCATCACATTTAAACATCATGGAAACATCTTAAATCGTCATAGTTTTACTCATCAAAACTTAAGTAACTTCATAAATTTCTTTTCAAACTCATCGTATAAAACTCAAGGTTTTTCTTTGAACTCATCATAAACTCACTTATAATTTTCTCAAAAGAAAGGACTATGCGTCCACATCTTTGCTTAAAACTCAATACTTCAATTCGTGAAAACTCGTAGGATGGCAAATAATCTATGCATTGAAAACCTCTTTAAGAAAATCATCCGCAAACCTTCGACCTTTACATACATCATGCTTTGAAAACTCTTAAGTAAAACATTCATCATAAAACATGCGTTGAAACCATTTAATAAGAAAACATTCATAAAAAAATGTCACTCACAATCTTGTGTTATTTCCTCAAAGGTTGTAGGTTGTCTCTATTTATGTTTGCCCTACGACAACCATAAATACCTTTGGTTAATAAGACTAGCCCTATTTTGAGCTTAACTTTAATATTAAAACTCATCATCAAACTTAAACATTCCCTCTTAACTTATCATCGTATAGCTTAACTTAACTCATCGCATCTCAACCCATCTTATCGCATCATCAATACTTAATCATTTTACCTTACAGTTGGTTGAACAATGGCAATCCTTGCTTACGGGTGCTCACTCAGGTGTCAAGACATGCTCATCGTACTTATACAACGAGCCTTTGTTACGTGTTTTCCTCAGCGTGCCTTGGCTGCCGACACCTCCTTTTCTGCGGCCTCACACTTCACACTACACACGCACCTCACCTAACAACTTCCTTCTCTCGCGTAAGCCCTCGCCAATTGCTTATGTGCGTCATAGTATATCTGTTCGGTCAGCTGCTTGCTTATTCTTTGGGTGCAGCTATCTGTTTATTCATCCAAAATTCTAGATACAACTTCTAAATTTCATAACTTTAAAACCAACCATTATTTAGCTAATTTTTTCTTTATAAACTTGTTCATAAACATCTTAACTCTCTTACCTTAGAATTTGAGCATCAAACTCTTCTTGGTAGGCTAGAAATTCTCTAACTTCTCAAGTTTTCCTAAGAATTCATAAAACTTCAAATTCTCATCAATTCTTCAAATTTTTAACCCTTATTCGTTCAATTCACGCATTGGCAATCTGAGAACACCTTCAACACCTTTTGAACTTCAAGTGGCAATAATCCCCTTCCTTAAGCATGTGCAAATTGGCTAAACCGGTTCCTTCTTTGCAAGGCCTATTTATACTTGAGCTAACTGAAGGAACTCTTATCAAAGAGAACCCATGAGTGGAAGCAAAATCGTTCGAAATAAATTGTGATAGAAGTACAAGCATTCACAAACATACAAACAAGTTATGCATTTCAGAACAAACTACGGCATGCTTTCATAAATTAAATACAAAAGAACGAGTGACTTACCTTTGAAGAACTCTTCTTCTATTTTTCTTTCGCTCTCATGAAAAACTAGGACTAATAACCACTTACTGTCACTGCAATCGTCTACCCAAATGTCTTGTTGTCGCTTAACACACGAATAATCATCTCCATGAACAAGCAGCCTTTTGGACACCACCACTTAGTGACCTTGATATTCTTAGAGTGAGAATCCATGAGATTTGGGCTCTATTGGATTTGGTAGAGGGAAGGAGGAAATAACGATAATATTCAATGACCAAGCAAGTGGGAGAGTGAAAGTGTCTATCGTATAGACTTGTGCTTGATCATTTAGTAAAGGAACACGATCGTTTAGGAAATCAGGTGAGATCGTTTACACAACCGTTTAGTGAAGCTCGCTTAGGCATGCGATCGTGTTTAATAAAACCTTACATGATTGTTTAGTCAACAACGCGTGTAAACGACCATTTAGACAAATACTTGAAGCTGTCGTGTAGTCTCTCGTGAGCTAAACGATAGGCTGTGTACTCAAATGAAGTGATGCAATAATTCTTTTCCAAAATGAAAACATTTTTCATTTTATCCTTCAATTATGAAAACTAAATAAAACCTCCCACTTTCACGCACGGTTAAGAAGAAACCACCAAAAATTGTGTCATAATTGTTTTAATTATAAATAAATATAATAACTAACTTATTATATTATATTTATAACCTATAGTTTTAATATCACATCATATGCAACATTTAAACCATAGTTCTTTTCTCCTTTACTTGATATAAATCATATTTACATAAAATTCCTCCAATTAGTATATCTCATACATCATGTCAACTATATCATATATAATTGAACTAATTTAATCATATCATATATAATCAAACTCCCTCTTGTCAATTTGTACACTTTAAACTGACCCAAAAACTGATACTCGACTTGAATCCATTAAGATACCAAGGGGACCTTATGAACCTGTAGCTTGAAGCTCCAACGGTACGTGAATAGTTGACTAAACTCTTTAGCCACGAGATCCACCATCCATTAACTGTCGGGTATTCCACTAAAGACTGAAAGCTGCACTCTTCTCACCACAGATATATTTCTGTGTCCATCGGATATAACCAGTCAACAGTACGATAACCCTTCACAGATGCTCGTAAGTACAACTGGGCCAATTCACTATTTTTCCCCTGCAGTTACATCTAACTCCTTAAGTACCACTGATTCCTCTAATGAACAATACATCATAGTCCTACTATGATTGGACACCTCTCGGGCCATGAGAAGGTGTGTGGCGCCACATCGTTCAAGCCCCCAAAACAGCCCTTAAAGAAGCAATCTATCTACTTATCTCTGCTTTGGGGAATGAGTGAATTCCATCTTGTGTAGCTGAGTTCCCAGCTCCCCAATCAGACGAATCCCCATTCACCATTTTCTCCTGTAGTTACATCTAACTCCTTAAGTACTACTGATCCCTCTAATGAACAATACATCGTAGTCCTACTATGAGTGGACACCTCTCGGGCCATGAGAAAGTGTGTGGCGCCACATCGTTCAAGCCCCCGAATCAGCCCTTAAAGAAGAAATCTATCTACTTATCTCTGCTTTGGGGAATGAGTGAATTCCATCTTGTGTAGCTGAGTTCCCAGCTCCCCAATTAGACAAATCCCTATTCACCATTTTTCCCCTGTAGTTACATCTAACTCCTTAAGTACTACTGATCCCTCTAATGAACAATACATCATAGTCCTATTATGAGTGGACACCTTTCGGGTTATGAGAAGATGTGTAGCGTCACATCGTTCAAGCCCCCGAATCAGCCCTTAAGGGAGAAATCTATCTACTTATCCCTGTTTTGTGGAATGAGTGAATTTCATCTTGTGTAGCTGGGTTCCCAGCTCCCCAATCAGACGAATCCCCAAAGTGGTAGGTTTGAGTCGGCGATATGGCCACTCGCACCCATGCAAATCAAAGGACCGTCCTCAAAGGCAAGAATTCCCAACTCACTCAAGATTAAAGTCATGTTACCTATGGTCATCTTAGTGAAGTGAAGTCTTTTTCATGAACGGCGTTATATAACGAGACTATACACTTCGTGGTCTAATCTTATACAAACTCCTTTGTATAGGACACTCCCGCTCGCATGTCTCTACATGAATGATCAGGATCAGATCATCTGTAGCACGTCACAACACTCAAAACTATCTACAAAGTGGGCCACATCCTAGTGTCACCAGGATAAGTTTCCCTCCTATATCCATATACTATAAACCATTTTTGTTATCACTTAAGGCATGATCTACTTGTATGTCTCCACATACATGCTTAAGTTACAACGACATCCAGGGATCTTAGTTTATTGGTTGTGGTAAAGAAATTAAAACATCTCATGTTTCATAGACAACAGTGAAAAAAATATCTCATATTATTACATCATAAGTGTTTGTTCAATACAGGTGTTTACAAACTACAGGACCTAATGAGAGTTTAGGGCATCATGTAAGCTTATCTTTATTAAATGCCACCTGGCCCATAAATCTTTGATTAACATTTCTAAAGCTGCCACATGGCCCACTTACGAAGTGATAAGGCTGAACACTTCCACTTAACCTCATCGCATAGGGCTTACGTCCACTTAAGCCCTTTCCTAGTCTTCACTTAACTTTAACATTGTTCGGAGCTAAGTAGGTGTCGTTAGTTCTACCTAACCCAAAACAAACAATATTTATAAAGCTCAAACATCAACCTAAACTAACTCATAGTTAAAGTGGAAGTAAGAGGTCGATCCACATGGAAATGTTATTTAATCCTTCCTTAACCAAGCTTAACTATGAAAGCTATAAAATGGGGGTTTTTTATTAAGACAAGAAACATGCTAAAAATCAAAAAACAAAGGATAGTTGTAACCAAATTTAGAACAATTTTTCTTCTACCTCTATTGGGTTCGATAGCGGCCATATAGAAGAGAAAACACGCGCATTAAGTTCTAGGATTCAATTGCGCCAATTAATTGTTACGATAGCTTACTCAATTAACCAAATTTTCTTCAAATCTAGTAATTAATGCATCCTAGGATAGCTATTCAACACATAATTACTATTGCCTCTTGGAGATCTTGGCTAGACATTCTATCGAACACATTAAAAGCAACGCATTCAATCATGAGTAAATGTGATAAAACCAAGCATCTAGGCTAAACATGTTCAAGATATAGATCATTCAACATGCTTTGAGAATTGAAAATGGATTCAAGAATGCTCCAATCAGATTGTGAATGATAAAGACAAGTAGAAAACTCAAAAGAATTTACAAGAACTCTTGAAATAGAAACAAGATTCAATTACTTCACAAATCCATAGGCAAATTCATAAAGAATTACAAGTTATTGATTACAATTCAAAAAGAAATCAAAATCTAACCTAAGTAGGAAACAAAATTACCATAAAGACTAATTGATACAGAAAGAAACTCTAGCCTCCATTGAAATCG
Organism: Benincasa hispida; assembly: GCF_027475165.1. NCBI lineage: Eukaryota > Viridiplantae > Streptophyta > Magnoliopsida > Cucurbitales > Cucurbitaceae > Benincasa > Benincasa hispida. Next base: position 13,280,328 of record NC_143479.1, read on the forward strand.
TGTTTCCTCCTCTTTAGCAAAAATGAAAGAAAAACTATTTATACTTGTAAGGTAGAGTCGCGACGCTGAAGTCAACGTTGCAACGCTAAATCGCAAAAAGCCAAGAAGCATTGCGCTTGAGACGTGACATTGGAGGTTAACGCTGCGTTGCATGAGGCGCGCGTGCGGGATGAATCGCGTCAAAGTCTCGAGCATGGAAACGTTGTGGGAAGCGTTGCAACACTGCCCTATTTTGCAGTAGAAGAGAGTGTTCTATCTTCAAGCGTTGCTCGATGCTTCTCCTAGGGTCGTGACGTTAAAACTAGAGGCCTTACTCGATGGCATTACTCGATGGTATTTTGGTAATTTTGTAATTCTTTTCAACTTAGTTGATTTTCTTGGTCGTTTTTTATCCTTTTGGCCCAATTTTCTTGTAATGACTACTAAACGCCTCGGGGATCATTTTACTACAAAATTAGCATTAAAAGCAAATAATCAACACAATGTTTAGGGAGTTAACATGGAAAATATATATCTTTTTAAAGACCTAACAAAAACACCCCCAACTTAACTCTTGGTCATCCCAAGCAAGTCTAAACTAGAAATATGTATACATTCAAGCAAAAACATGATTATCAATCGTGCATTCAAAAATGTTAATCTTGATTCGTATCTCTCTTTTCAACAATCAAACAAGTGAATGATATAAATGAGCATTTAAACCTTTAAAATTTTTCTAACAAAGAATTGAAAACCTTTTTTTGAATAGAAAACGTCTTTTTCTTGTAAAGTCATAAAAGAAAGGACTACTTAGTTTTAGTTTATTTAAAAGCTAAAACTAGTAGAAAGGCTATATCCAACTCTCAATTCCTCTTTGCTCTACACTGGCTCGATTATCAGTCTAAAGTATACCTATCTTGCAAAACAAAAAAAAAAAAGACAATTTTAGGACAAGAGTGCCTTTTAAACTCACGCACACAAAATGTAAATGGCATTTCTTTTACCTAGAAGGATAGCTTTCACACTCACACCACAGGAAACCTATTGCTCTTTTCTCACAGGCCCTAACTAACACGATGGACGTAACTCTTTTCACCTTTATCCATACAAACTCGCACACATTAGTGATGATTAAGATAAATAAGCAAGCTTGCTTTGTTTTCTTTTTTATTTTTATTTAAACTCTAAGCCCCTTTTTATCCTTTTTGTCTAGACTTATCTCTACAACAAGATAGTTTACCTTAGACCAAAATTTTTCCTATCGGGGTGACAAAGAAAATTAAGTGGGTATGAAGTTTCTAAGAGTTTTGAGATTCTAAATAAATCTAAAGACTAAGTATTCAATTTTTTATGAAGTTAAAAGGAAAAAGAAAGATTCTTTTGAAAAATAAGTTTCAAAATTTTGTAAGAATAGATTTTAAGAAGCTTAAAATTGATTCATATCATTGCTTGAGAGAATGTGTCATCAAAGATCATTGATAAGAATCAAAAGATTGAGAAAAAAAATGATCATGACAAACAAAGTGAATGTTGAATGAACATCTAGTTGAATGAATAGAAAGAATCAAGATATTGTGTTTTTGTAGAGAATAAAAAAGAATGCATAGAAATGTAATAGAGCATAATCAAGAATTCATTAAGATCATACATAAAGGTGCTCAAGGGTTAAAAAAAAAAAAAGTTTTTGTAAGGCTCATTTTTACAAACCTAATAAAAAAAAAATGTTAAAAACATGCAATGTACTCCCACTCCCAACTTAAAAATTAAACATTGTCCTCGATGTTTATAAAACTAAGATAAGAGCAAGAAGACAAAAAGAAAAAGAGAACAGAAAACTCCCCTGATTTCGCCCAATAGATGGTGGTAGTTTTTCTCTTTTTTTTTTTTTTTTTGTTCTTTTCCTACATCAAAGTTTTTGCTTTTTCTTTCAGTTTGTTGTTCCTAAAAAAAAGAGAAAAGAAAAAAAAAAAAAAGGAAAAGAAAAGCTACAAGAAAAATAAGAAGTTAGTCTAAAATTTTCTAATCCTAGAAAGCTAATAAAGAAAGCAAAAAAATGAAAAAAAAATGAATAATAAAATATAGGGAAAAAATGAAGAAGATACCAGAAAAATATGTGTGGCCAATGTCAGTCCAAGTCAGGTGAGTTGGGCTCTCGCTAAAGGTCGTATTGAAAACCTATGCTGGCATAGTAGAGACGATCTTTTTCGCACATGAAATCCACGATTCTCTGCATACGCCTGACTTGGCGAGCGGTTTCGTGGCTCACCCTTAAGGCTTCAGTGGTAGTTCTAAGGGCTTGCTCACCTAATGTGTCACCACTAGCGGGTTGCTCATGAGGATGACTAGAAAGTTCTACCCTAAGTGGTTCCTTTCTAAAATGCTCATCTTCCCTACCTAGCTCTTCTTCTTCTTGTTTATGGAGTTCCTCAACTCCACAACCTCAGAAGGCTCTTTGAAATTGAAGCTTTACGCCCCATACGTTCCTCATTTGTGGGTATTTCTACCCCCGACTCTGACACAACAAAGTTATTAAGCTAGGGTGTCCAAGGCTACCCGTTGTAGTGTTGGGTTGTATGTCCTAAAACTCGTAGTTTGTAGAGTTAAATATTTTCTATTATCAATAAAGATGTTATTCAACATTTCTTCAATAAAGTTGTTATTGAATTTGTAAATTGCACTTGTAAAGATAAATTCAACAAACTAAAAGATCCATGACTATTACATGAGTACTTGAACTTTATGTGGAGACATAAAAGTGGATCAGGTTCGAGTAAATAGTTTAAAGATCTATTGTATATGAATAAGGTTGGGTGCCTTATTCTGATAACACTATTAGATGCGGCTCACTCTATAGTTGTTACAATTTGTTGTAAGTTGCTACAAACGAAGTGATCCTAATTTGTTCATATATTGAAATGAGGAGTGGGGGCGTCCTATGCAATGAGTTTGTGTAAGATCGGACCAAGAAATAATTCACTCTTACTTTATAACACTGTTTACTGTTTAAGACTGATTATTTCGTTTAGATGACCTAGGTAACTCGATCTTAATCCTGAGCTAACTATGAACTTCTGTTTATTCGAGATTATTCTTATATTTGCATAAGTAAGGGTTAGCTCAACAGGACCAGCTTAATAAGCTCCCATTTTAGGGGTAATACCAAGTAGATAGCTGGGGACATAGGGTGCAAGACGGAATTCACGCCTACCCAATTGAGAGATAGGAGAAAGGTTGTTCTCTTAAGTGCTTAACCAGATCTTGAACAAGGGGCCTCACCCTTTCATTGGCCCGAGAGGGATCTGGTTTAGTGATTGGATGACAAACCAATTGTTCATTAGATGATCAGTGGAACTTAAGGAGCAAGACGTAATTTCGTGGATAAAATAGCATTTGACCCAACTGTTATTACGAATAACCTATAAAGATCGACTTACTAATTATGGTTAAATCAAGTGGACACAAATATATGTCTACAGTGAGGAGAATGCAACTATCGAGCTATAGTGGTGTGATTCGATAGTTAACGAATATTGATTAATTCAGTCTAAAGAGTTTTAGTCAATTAATCTCAAATCATTAGAACCCATGATCTGTAAATCCAAAAGGTCCCTCTACTAGCTCATAAAACATGAATACCTTGAATTAGTAAATTGAGTGAATTTGAAATGATTTCAATTTGAAGCGTTCAAATTAAATTTAGGGTTTAATTTTGGATAGTTCAAATTCAAATTATGGTTTGTATAATTATATTTGATATAATTAACTAATGTTTAATTTATTGAATTTAAATGAAATTGGAAAGTTTATAATATTTAAATATTGATTTAGATGTTAATTACATGAATAGGATTCATGTTTAAAGTTAGGTGTGTAATTAATTTAATATTTGATATTAAATTATTATTTAACTAATTAAAAAATCAAAATTTATTTTCATCTTATTTCAATTTTTGAAATTAAAATATTATTTTTTATTTTAAATTAATTTAGAATTAATTAAAAATCAAACAAAATAATGAAAATTGAATTTTGAAATCTTATGTGGGAATCTCCCATTTTTGGTTGAAGTATGAGGTGTTCTAGTAATTACACACCTAGCCCATTTGTGTTTGCTGATTGAAGTGTCATGGAGTAAGAAACTTCAGTGTTTGCATGTAAGTGAAGGATAAAAACTCCCAATTTTGGCTGATGAAGTTCTAGTTGGTGGTAGAAAAGAGTTTTCAGCTAGTGTTGTTCATCTTCCTCACAAAAACCAATCCTATTCCCTTCACAAATTCACTCCATTTGTGAGTTCCACCACTCAAATTCAAGGCTGGGAATGATAGAGAAGATCTCTTGGTGGTTCACAGAAGATTTGGACCTGAGAATACGTGAGGAGCAATTTGGATCGGAGAGGAATTCTTCAAAGGTATGTGTTTCTTAAAACCATCTTATTACCCTATGAACATGATTATTTTAATGTCAAAATTAAAGAATTAGAATGCTTAATGATTCTGTTTTCTTCGGCTGCTTGTTTCTGTATTCCAACAATTGGTATCAGAGCATCATTTAAGCATTCATTTCAAGTTTTTTTTTTTTTTGGGTGGGTGTTTTCATAAGTTGTATGAAAATGGTGAACTAATATGGTTTTTCTAATTTTTGGCATTGTTTTCTCTTCAATTATATTGTAATTCTTGTAATTGGCTCTTGATTGATGGGCCTTAATGTGTGACTAAGTGTCTGTAATTCGATTGGAGTCATTAGAGTTGCAATTAGGATGTAATTAAAGAAAGAAATGAAGAAGTTCAAGCAGCAAGAACTGGATTTTCAGCCACTTGTAAATACTCGATGCACGATGCCATAAACTATGGTATTTTGGTAAAATACTCGATGCACGATACCATACTTGATGGTACTCGATGGTATTTTGGTAAAATACTCGATGCACGATGCCATACTCGATGGTACTCAATGGCATTTACTCGACGGTATTTTTGTGAAATACTCGACGCACGATGCCATACTTGATGGTATTTTGGTAAAATACTAGATGCACAATGGCATACTCGATGCTTAATGGCATCCTTGATGCTTGATGGTACTCGATAGTTTTTTGCCTGGTTCAACCCTTTTTTCAGCATTGGAGGACTGGTTCAAGAGGTTTGGGTTCGATTTAGGGCACGATGCCATACATGAATTGAAAGTATATTATAAAGTGTTATAATATATAGTATGCATATATAGGGTTTCAGATCTTTAATATAAGTTATATTATGAGATATCATATGTATGTTATGGATGCCTAGCATGTCTAAAGTTTTATAAGTTATTATAAAATTGGGTTAGACATTTAAAATCCATAACAAAGATAAGTTGCATGCTCACATAGGTTAACCACTTGTTTTAATAGTTAAAATAGGTCGACATCTTGTAAAATATGGTTACAAACTCAACCGGTATATAATCTTGTCTAAGGCTGGGAGTATTTAAGTTGACGGTCTACAAAACACCTCCTACCTGGAGATTATTGAATGCATTAGCTTGGGTTGATTGAAGCTTTTGCTTGAGAGGAAGAGAAAAAGCCTTAAAATGGGTATTTTGATGAAAAACCAAAAAAAAATCAAGGAAGAAATCCTTGAAAAGTGAAGAGAATGAAGATATTTGAAAGAAAAATGGCTTGGATTTGGAATTTGGGATGAAAAATCGATGAGGGGTAGGAAGAAAATTTGAGAGAGAATCGAGTTTAAGAAGAGGGAATCGAGTTTCTGTCTTCTTCATGTAGGATTGTATCAATAGCAGCAGAAACACAAGGATCATCTAAGCACTCAAATTCACTAATTTTGGCATAGTATAAAGCATGATTCTGCAGAAAAATGGGTTTCAAGACATACCTCTTGTAAAACTTCTTCAAAGCTCATTTTCCAGCTGCAATCTTCTCCATATTTTGTTGTAGACCACCTCAAAGTCTTTCCCACTATTCTCTTGGTGCTCTAAATTGAGTTGTGGGACTCAAAACAAACTTGAATCAAGAGATGAAGGAGAAAAGCTCACTGCAGTAACCATTGTTGAAGAACCTTACTTCAAATCGAATTTTCTCTCAAAATTCTGTAGATTGCATGCTCGATTTTCACTCCAATCTTCTCATTATATTGCAGATCAACATGCAAAGAGAAAAGTTGTATAAGTTGCAGCTCATGCTTGGAGAAGACAAGGCCAAGACAATGTAATATGTGTGAGCTACTTGGTGATGGATAATGAAAAAATCCATTTTTCCATTTTGTGTTTTTGTTTTCCAATTTTTCCAATTTTATCTAAAAATAAAATTTTGATTTTAAAAAATCTATTTGATTTTAGAAAAGAAAAATTAATTAATTTCATAAATTAATTACTAAATAAAACTTAATTAATTTAATATAAAATATTAAATTAATTTTAACATATATCCATCTTTATATATTTAAATCATATTTAAATATATAAATTCTCCTATTCCGTTTAATTCTAAAATTAAACATAATTATATCTCATATAATTACTAATTCCCTTAATTCTAATTTGAACGTTTCAAATTAACTTAGCACGCTATTCTAGAGCTAGTCCGTTATGAGCTAGTAGGGGGACCTCGCGGATCTACAAATCATGGGCTCCAACGATCCGAGATTAATTGGCGAAACTCATTAGACCAAATTAGTCTTCATTCGTTAACTAATGGGTCACTCCACTAAAGCCCATAGTTGCACTCCCCTCACTGTAGATATATTATGTCCACATGATTTAACCATAATCAGCAAGTCGACCCTTCACAGATTGTTTGTAATAATGGTTGGGTCAAATATCTGTTTTACCCCCAAGATTACGTCTTAATCCTCAAGTCCCTACTGATCCTCTAATGAACAACTAGTTTTTTGATCCAATCACCAAACCAAACTCTCTCAGCCCAGTGAGAGAGTGGGGCCCTTTGTTCAAGACCTAGATTCAGTACTTGAGAGAACAACCTTTCTCCTACCACTAAATCAGGTAGGCGTGAACTCCGTCTTGCACCCTATATCCTCAGCTATCTATCCGGTCTTACCCTTGAAATGAGAGTCTTATTGAGTCAGCGTTGTTGAGCCAACCCTCAACTATGAAAATCTAAGGTCAATCCTAAATAAACAGGAGTTCATAGTTAGCTCAGGATTAAGATCGAGTTACCTAGGTCATCTAGGTGAAATAGTCAGTCTTAAATAGTAAATAGTGTTATAAAGTAAGAGTGACTTATTTCTTGGTCCTGATCTTATGCAAACTCGTTGCATAGGACGCCTCCACTCCTCATGTCATAATTTGTACGAATTAGGATCACATCGTATGTAGCACTTTACAACTTTTTGTAACAACTACATAGTAGGTTGTATCCAATGGTGTTACCATAATAAGGTACCCAACCTCATTCATGTACCATAGATCATTTAGACTATTTACTCGAACCCGATCCACTCTTATGTCTCCACATAAAGTTCAAGTACTCATACAATAGTCATGGGTCTTAGTTTATTGGATTTAGACTTTCATACAATTTATGAGATTAATAACAAGTATATTGATAATAGAAAATGTTTATCATTTTACAAACTGCGAGTTTTAGAACATAAAACCCAACACTTCAAATGATAGAAACTTGTTTAAAATTGAGTTTCTGTCTCACAGCGTCGCTACGCTAGTTACACAGCGTTACAATGTTGTGCCCTATTTTTTTTTTTTTTTGGGAATAGAAACTAAGAATATCCTAACTTTATTAAGAACAAAGAATTAAAATTCTAATCTACAACTAAAACTAATTCTTAAAAGAATGAAAATTAAAACTAAAAGAAAATGTGTTTTATTTTTTACGCCTGGCTACCTCCAGGAAGGGTAAATTTTTAATGTCGATTGCTCAACGGGACCTATCTTTTATGCTTCTCAAGGTACATAATAATTTTCATATTTATTTGATCCTCTCTTAGATGAATCTATATAGCCCGGAAGGGCTATAAGAGAACTCACCTTCTTACGAGAACCAGACAGGTTGAATTTGGATTTTCTAATATTTGATTAAAAAATGAAAAAGAAAGAATCAAAAGACTCAAACGACCCAAAAGATTTGAAAGAAAGAAAATACTCAACAATAGACTCTAAGTCATAAGGAAAATACGAGCAATTATCAAAGATGCAAGAAATTCCAGGATAAAGTACGGTTCTAGGCTTGAAGCCTCTAACTATTTTACCTGAGATTCCTTGAGGTGTGGTACAGGCTTATACTTATCCCTACTTACTTGTTCTAAGCATGATGTGGGATAAACATCATCTTCATTGTCAATCCAAGAAAACTCCTCAATTAGATTGGCTTTAAAGCCAAAGACTACGGAAGGCTCTGAATGGTTCTCCAATGTAATCATGGAGTGTGCAGGCTCAGGCATTTGATGGAGCTCAACTGGCACGAGGGTTTGAGCCTCCAGGTGAAACTCAATTGAATCCTGCTCACAATCAAAAAAGCCATTAGCAAGTTCACACATTACGAAATCCAACATCTTACCTTGATAGGAGTTTCAAAGAATCGGCAGCTCTACCGGATTATTGATGTGAATTCCTCCACCACTTAACTCAATATTCTCAAAAAATTTATCTTCCCAAGACTCCTCAACTCTCCTAATCGAATCGGTAATCTAGACAATAAGGTCACACAGATTTTAAATGTCGGCTCTGGCTTCATGTCCGAAATAAAACCTATTCTATTGGAAACTTGATGGTTCTTGAGCAAGATAAGAATGTTCCTACACAAACTCACAAGAGTAGTCAGAAAGCTCATTAACTAAATTTCTGAGGAATTACTTATATTGGTAGAAGAAGACGACATCGATGATGGAGTTCGATTGGGCTTCTCCCAAATTGGGAAGTATTCGCATTCAGAACCACGCAGAACTTGTATCTATTCAGTAAGCACCACTTAAACAAGAGAGATTAGTTCATTTATTTCACTCTTAAGCTTATTAATTTTGTTTACCTTTTGTGCTCTCTGATAGGCCGCATACTTCCCTTGAAGTGCATAGTAGATGTTCATATCTACCATATTAAAACAAGTAGACACAAAAAGAAGAAAATATTTTTGGTGTTTTAAAGTTTGCTAGTCAAGTTTAGTTAAGAAAAAACATTAAATGGTTAGCCATTTCCCTGGCAACGACGTCATTTTGTTCGAAACTAAGGTGTCGTTAGTTCTACCTAACTAAAAAAAACAATATTTATAAAGCTCGAACATCAACCTAAACTAACTCGTAGTTAAAGTGGAAGTAAGAGGTTGATCCACAAAATGTTATTTAATCCTTTCCTTAACCAAGCTTAACTATGAAAGCTATAAAACGGAGGTTTTTTATTAAGACAAGAAACATGCTAAAAATCAAAAGACAAAGGATAGTTGTAACCAAATTTAGAACAATCTTGCTTCTATTCCAAGTTAGACGTTCAATGAAATTCTTATCATTGAATTCTACAAATTTAATTCCCAATTGGATTAACCTCGCAACTACCCACTTAACTAGATTAAACTAGTCTCTACAAAGGCGGACAACTAGCATTAACCTAGTCAAGAGAGCGTCCTAATCAATAATTAAGATAGGATAGCCCTAACCCTAATCAATCTACATGCTTCTACCTCTATTGAGTTCGATAGTGGCCATATAGAAGAGAAAACAAGCGCATTAAGTTCTAGGATTCAATTACGCCAATTAATTGTTAAGATAGCTTACTCAATGAGCCCAATTTTCTTCAAATCTAGTAATTAGTGCATCCTAGGATAGCCATTCAACACATAATTACTATTGCCTCTTGAAGATCTTGGCTAGACATTCTATCGAACACATTAAAAGCAACGCATTCAATCATGAGTGAACATGAAAAAACCAAGCATCTAGGCTAAACATGTTCAAGATATAGATCATTCAACATGCCTCAAGAATTAAAAATAGATTCAAGAATGTTCCAATCAGATTGTAAATGATAAAGACAAGCAGAAAACTCAAAAGAATTTGCAAGAACTCTTGAAATAGAAATAAGATTCAATTACTTCACAAATACATAGACAAATTCACGAAGAATTACAAGTCATTGATTACAATTCAAAAAGAAATCAAAATCTAACCTAAGTAGGAAACAAAATTACCATAAAGACTAATTGATACAGAGAGAAATTCCGACCTCCATTGAAATCATGCTTCCTCCTCTTTAGCAAAAATGAAAGAGAAACTATTTATACTTGTAGAGTAGCGTCGTGACACTGAAGTCAGCGTTGCAGTGCTAAATCGCAAAAAGCCAAGAAGCATTGCACTTGAGACGTGATGCTACGTTGTGCACGCGGGATGAATCGCGTCAAATTCCAGAGCATTGCAACGCTGTGAGGAGTGTTGCAGCGCTGCCCTGTTTTGTAGCAGAAGTGAGTGCTCTGTCTCTAAGCGTTGCTTGGCGCTTCTTCTAGGGTCATGACGGTGAAACTCGACGGCCTTACTCGATGGTACTTGATGGTATTTTGGTAATTTTTTTATTTTGTTCAACTTAGTTGAATTTCTTGGTCATTTTTTTTTATCCTTTTGGCCCAATTTTCTTGTAATGACTTCTAAATGCCTCAATGACTATTTTACCTACAAAATTAGCATTAAAAGCAAATAATCAACATAATTTGGGGAAATTAACATGGAAAATATATATCCTTTAAAGATCTAACAAACATTCATCAAACCTAACAAACATTCATCATAATGTCTTGCCTTAGGCACTCATCACAAGCCTTACCCAGTCATTCCTTCCTTAAATGACTCCATAGTATATTGTCGCATCATCTATGCGACACCATTCCTCATGTCATCGTCTAATGCTCACGGCAGCCTTACCTATCGACCTCTAAGCCTCCTAGCTAGTCCTCATCCTGCACCTCTCTTACCACTCTGCCTTAACATCATTTGAAATGCTCATCTAGGCGACACAACTGCTCGCATGTTGCCTGCATTTACCCATGAAACTGGTCACATGCACCTTTTACTAGCCTTGGCCAACACTTGACTCGTCCAATGGCCAATTCAACTTCCTTTATAGTCGCTCACATCCACTATGGGTCATACTTAGCTAAATATTCCTTTTCTTAAATACCCGGCCACATAGCTTGGGATGACTGGTTACATAGCTTGACTCAACTTCGTCGCATCAAGCTCTCTATTTTTCTTCTAAGTACTGGTTCCGCTCCAGCTCACCCGAGAGCTTAATATCCATACTTACAACAGTTTTTCCTTCCTCTTATCCTTTCATACATCCTCATTATACCTTCATATCATTTCAACTAACTCAACATCATTAACTCATAATCACCGAGACTTAAGCATTATTAATCAGTAAAATAGGTTTAGAGGTTTACAGTTAGAATAAAAGTCACTGAAGGGTGGTCAATTATCCCTTCACTTATTTTAGACATTCCCAACCAATCATTACACCAGAATAACTCTTATTCCTATAATGATTAGTCATCATTGTTCGATCAAGAAATTATTAACTCGCTTAAAAATTTCTTGTAAGTGTAACTTTTCATTTTAGACCAAAGAGTTCCAACCCAATGAGCCAACCAAAGGAAAAAACCAACTAGGGCAAAAACTAAAGAAATCCTATCCATTTATGGAGTTTTTGATCATTTCATGCAAATGCTTTCCGATGGGGGACCCAAGCAATGGTGCCACAAAACCAAGCATGAAACTTCACAACAAACTAATGAAGAAGACCATGGGATGTGTTTACATACGTCCCTTTCCCACTTACTATAAACACTTTCTCCATTCACCTTATTATTGACCTATGCAAACACCTTCCGAAGGGGGACATAAGTAAGCAGTGCCACGAGACCGAGCATAGATCTCACGATGTGACATATGGTATACATCATTTTGAAGGAACCGGTGAAGGTTCGTGAGCGGAAGCAGGGATCGGACCTAAGTCCCAATTTTATAGAATCAAGAATTTTTACAAAATTATTATGCGACAAAAGAAAATTACAACATGCTTATAACAATAGAGAAAAGAGAAGATGGCGAAGAATTACTAACCCTTGAAGAAATTTTCTTCTCGGAAGATTTCTCCTCTGCAAAATGGCCACGAACACGAAACCTTAATTTTGACACCACCGCTCGGAACCTCTTGTATTCTCTGGGATGAGAATCTAAGAAGTTTGTGAGCTCTTAGTTTTTGAAAGAAAAAGGGAATTGAGAGAGGAGAAAAGAGATTAAAAAAAAAAAAAAAAAAAAGAACTCTGGAAATCTTTGCAAAACCATTTTGTATTTCTTCCTCTATCAAACAACAAAGAAGAATCATATCCCAAATGCAACCACCCACACAATACGTGGGTTGAGAGAGAATAATTTCCCTCCCTTAATTTCATAAATTTAAATTAATTTCATATATATAACATATAACCTATATAGTTTTAATTCTTTCAACAACAATATTTAATATAAATCATATTTATATTAAATTTAAATATATGAATCTAATTCACATAATTAATATTTGAATCATATTCAAATATTTATTTCCTCTCAAATAAACTTTATATTATAATGTACTAAATATATTATAGTAATTATATCATATATAATTAAATTAAATTAATTATATCACATATAATTAATTCCCTCAATTAATTTGAACAATGCAAATTAATCCAAAATTGATTCTCATTTAATCCCGTTGAGCTACAGAGTGGACCTCATGGACCTGTAGCTTGAAGCATCAATGGTACTTGAATAATTAATTAAACTCGACCTGTAGCTTGAAGCATCAATGGTACTTGAATAATTAATTAAACTCCAGTTTAATTAATTATTCGTAATTATATTATTCGACATCTATTAACTATCAGGCACTCCTCTAAAGACCGACAACTGCACTATTCGCACTACAAATTTATTTTTCTGTACATTGGATATAACCAGTTGACAGTGTGATAACCCTTCACAAATTGCTTGAATGTACAACTAGGCCAAAATTACTGTTTTGCCGCTGTAGTTACATCTAACTTCTTAAGTACCACCAATCCCTCTAATGAATAATAAGTCACAGTCCAACTATGACCAAACCCCTCTGTGGCTAGGAGATGGTATGGCACCCTATTGTTCAAGCCCCGGAATCGGTCATTAAGAGAGCAATTTATCTACTTTCCCCGATGTTAGGGAATGAGTGAATTTCGTCTTGTATAGTTGTGTTTCCAGCTCCCTAATCAAACAAATCCTCAAAATGATAGGCTTGTTGAGTCGGCGATCTGGCCTCTCTCACCCATACAAATCAAATGACCTCCTTCATAGACAGGAGTTCACAACTCACTCAGGATTCAGGTCATGTCACCTATGATCATTCTGGTGAAATGTAAGTCTCTATTATGAATGCTTTTATATAATGAGACTAATAATTTCGTTGTTCGGTCTTATACAAACTTATTTGTATAGAATACTCCCACTCACATGTCTCTACATGAATGATTAGGATTAGATCATTTGTAGCACTTTACAAACAATTGTAACATTTACAAAGTGGGTCGTATTCGTAGTGTCACCAGGATAAGGTATCTAGCCTTATCCATCTACTACAGACCATTTAGGTTATCACTTAAACATGATCCACCTATATGTCTCTACATATATGTTGAAGCTACATAAGATAACCCTGGATGTTAGTTTATTAGTTTGTGGGTTTAATGCTACTTGTCAAATAAAACATCTCATATTTTATTAAATAAATAAAATGTTTGTACAATACAATTACAAACTACAGGACCCTACGAGATTTAGGGCATCAACCCCAACACATTTTACTCTCACTAAGTATCTTAAATCTAGGGTACTTAGGTAAATCCCGCTAATAATTTATCTAAGCCTATTGTTAAATTGACCCAATAACTCTTATATTAGATAGTTTAACAATATATGATTTTGTTCATTAAATACTATAATAAACTAAATCATGTATTGTATGCTTATAAAATACTTGTATAATTCACCTTCCATGTTTGTTTTCAGGTAGGGGTGTTATATTTCCGTCAGCTTAAATACCTCAGCCTTATATAACCTTCCTTAGATAAAGGTCCCTTATAGACAATTATTTTATAAATTTGATCTTTTATTATTTTCAATTTAATCCTATTAAAAAAAATAAAAGATTAACTTATTTCTAATTATATTAGAAATATTTTAACATAGGTCTAGGTGAATTAATTTTAAACCATTTAAATTAATTGAAACCAATGTTTGCATGCAACTCTTGATTATGGATTGTAATTCTAATCATCAAACTTATAACACTTATAAATTAATGAAAAAATAAAACCTATAAGTATACATCTAATGACATTAATTAAATATAACATTTATATTTACTAAGTAATGCTCAATATAATTCCATTTTCATTATATAATATAATTACTTATATTATAAACAAATGAAAATAAAACACATCCATCATTCAACCATATAATATAACTTTTATACTATAGTATGATCCATGGACATGTTAATGATACGTGTAATCATATAATATAGCATTTATATTCAATATGATGCATGGGCATGCTTATAATGCAACTATATAATATAAAAATTATATTAAATATGATGCATGATAAATGTTTATCCTATGGTGGGATTTTAAAAACTATATGGCATACATTATGTAATATATAAAATTAATCATACATCATATGTAAAATTAAAGAACCAACAAAAGTGAACCAAATTTTGGCACTCCTAAAACTAATTAAATTTATATAAAATTTATATTAATTTAATTAATAAAAAAATTATAATAATAAAGGGAAAATAAGCAAAAAAAAAAAAATTGCTCCAAAACTGCCTTGGGACTCAAACACATGACCTCCAATCATCTAGAACGCACATGCCTGATGCTTAGAGCATTGCTCAAGCGTTGCAATGCTCGGCTAGAGCATTGTGATGCTGGTCTGAAAAATACTCCAACATAGAAACGCTCAGTTGGAGAGTAGCAATGTTGGCCTTCTATGCTATAACTTAAAAGATAGGGTTGTAACGCTCTTCCGTTACGCTCTAGCACAAAATGAAATTTTCACTTCAAATTGGGTCCTTTCTTCCTCCAAATTGCACCAATCTTCTCAGCAACATTTGCATCACGGTCAACACGGACTTACGAACTTGGTAATATGAATGAAATGCCCAAAAAAAGGGCCCTTACAACTTTAAACAATTTAAAGCAGTAAAACTAAAGTGCCAAAGTTTGAAAACATCCAATTTGCAAACTTACATTCACAATGTAGTGCAACACCCACCATTTCTTTGATTTTCTTTTCCAAAAATAAATTTGGAGACACTATTTGTCTCTGATACCAATTATGGATTTGAATCCTCAACGGAAGCATATGAATGTCTTTGTGTCAAAGAATTCGTTTTTTGAAAGAGATAAAATAGAGAAAATACTGAATAAGGATAAAAGTCTAAGTATGTTGTCTAGTCATAAGAGAGGGAAGGGAAGATAAGAGACTTACCCTTGAAGGGTTCTTCACGTACTCCTCTCCGAAAGGTCACAAACACCACTCTTCCTCATGAACACAACAAGATCAAATCTTCAGCACAGGATACCACCACCAAATCCTTTCTTTCTATTCTCAAGGTAAGCAATCAAGACGGAGTTGTGGTCGCTCTTCTAAGCATTTTAACGAGGGAGAATTTGTTTTTCTTGAGATAGTTCTTGAGAGAGGAAAAAGAATTACAGAGAAAACCAACGTTTGTCTCTTCTGAAAACTTTCTGCAGTGTTATGTGAAAAATGAGGGAACAGTTACAAAATAACTCATCCACTAATACGAGTTATTCTTTAATTTAATTTAAAGAATTACACTAAAACAAGTTTTAATGTAAATAACTTTATATTAAATCAAAAACTTTATATCATATCATATATAATATAATCATCACGAGTTTGAATCATATTCAAACTATTTTAATGTAATTCTTTAAATTAAATCAAAACTCTATATCCTATCATATATAATATAATCATCACAAGTTTGAATTATATTCAAACTATATTCTCACACAAAACTTATAGTTTTAATATGAATAATATTCATATTAATTTTTAACCTACAGTATTTATATGAATCTCATTCCTAATTAATATTTGAATCATATTTAAATATTTCTCTCTCTCATCAAACTTTATATTATAATATATCCATATACATTATATTAATTGCATCTCATATAATTAATTCCATTTAATTAATTTGAACAATTCAAATTAATCCATAATTAATTTAGTCTTATTTAATCCTTATTGAGCTATCAAGAGGACCTTATAGACGTACAGATTAGAAGCTTTAATGATATGAGACTAATTAACTAAACTCTTTAATTAAATTAATCGACATTCATTAACTGTAGATCACTCCACTAAAGACCGACAGCTGCACTTTTCGCATTGTAGATATATTTATGTGTCCAAAGATATAACCAATCAACATTAAGTTGACCCTTCACAAATTGCTCGTAACTTCAACTAGGTCAAATTATCGTTTTACCCCTGTAGTTATATCTAAAGTACCACTAATCTCTCTAATGAACAATTAGTTATAGTCCAACTATAACTAGACCCATTTCTGGTCAGTGAGAGGGTGAGGCGCTTCATTGTTCAAGATTCAGAGCAATTCATCCACTTACACTATGACTAGAAAGAAGAGAATTTCATCTTGTGTAGCTGTGTTCCCAGCTCCTCACTAGGACGAATCCCCAAAAAATGGTAGGCATATTGAGTTAATGAATTTGGCAACTCTCACCCATACAGATCAAATGACCGCCCTTACAAGCAGGAGTTCATAACTCACTCAGGATTAAGATCAAGTTACCCACGGTCATCCTAGTGAAATGTAAGTCTCTTCAAGTAACGGTTTTATAAAGAGAGACTAATTATTTCGTGGTCTGGTCTTATACAAACTCTTTGTATAGGATGCCTCTACTCACATATCTCCACGTGAACGATCAAGATCAAATCATTTGTAACACTTTACAACAGTTATATGATTATAACAATTGTAACACTTTACAACAATTGTATCCAACTTTATCCATATACTACACTACATTCAGGTTATTACATAAACATGTTCCATTTTTATGTCAACCACACACATATTTAAGCTACATTAAATAACCTTGGATCTTAGTTTATTAGATTTGAGTTAATGCAAACTAAATGTCAAATAAAATAATACTTTATTTTATTAAATAAATAATTCGTGTACAGATAATTTACAAACTATGAAATCTACGAGATTTAGGGCATCAACCTCAACAAGTATTATATAAGGGGTCGTGCAACGTCCCAAAGTTTTGAGGTAAATTTTAATTTGATTATCTCTGATTATTTGGGATGTATGTTGAATCTTTAAGGCTTAATTGTTTTACTTTGAAAATATTGAGTTTAATTCAAGTAATGTTTAGTTCAATAAGTGGAAATTGAAATTTATTTGGAGAAGATTTGGAAAAGACTTCCTTGTTAAATAAAAGATTGTTTTGGGGTTTATTTGAATTTGGAATTTGAGAAGTAAAGAGGAAATTATATATTTGGGGAAAAAGGGAAATTAATGGGGAAAAAAGGAAATTAAGAAAAGAAAAAAATATATATGTATATAAAGATGTAAATATATATATTTGTTTAGGAAAAAGAATTAGGGTTTTAAAAGATATAAATGTATGTGTTAGGGCTACCTTGAGAAACATGCTAAAGAAAAAGGGGGAAAAAAAAAAGAAGAAGAATTAGATCTTCTTCTTCCTTGCAGCCGCATGAGTCACACCCCCCTATTTCTTCTTCCAGTTGCCCGACCTCCGCTGTTCAGATCGTAACACTAGCCGAGCCACCATCGAAGCACCGTGGGTTATCGCCGACTTCGAACGTGGGTCGCCATGCTCAGATCACGATGCAGTCCCTCTCTATCTCTCACATGCGCCGCCTAAAGACCACGCCAACCGCGCACGCTGTCGTCAACAACCCAGCTACGTGGAGTCTTCATTCTGTCAATGATCAATTTCCTTCGATCGTCGCTCATCCTGTTCGCCAGCCTCCTTTGCTTGTTGGAGTTCATCAGATTTTTCCGTTTGGGGTAAGATTTTAGGCGTTTTGGATTGTTCTTGTTTAATTCATTAATGCCCAAAGTTCCTGGCCTAAATCTTGTGATTTGGCTTTTTTTATTAAAGATTTGGAGCCTTTGGAGCCCCTGTCTAACAGCATTAAGGATCAATTTTAAACGGTTTGGTAAATATTTAAGACCATAAGTATTTTCAAGGATGATTATATTGATTATTGTACTGTAAATCGGGTTTGACACCTAAAATTTTTGCGTTAGTTTTGGGTCATGCTGATTTGAAAGTCTTGAGATGGTTTTGGTCCAACCACACTTTGGGTAAGTAATTTGGAATTTTATAGCTTAAACTGTCTGTTAGGGTGAGTTTCTGAGGATTTGACTCGAGTTTGAAGATGATTTTGTTTAAGAGTTTGGTTCAAGAATACCTTAATTCAAGAAGAATGTCTAATCGATAATCATTTGGAGCTTAAATTGAGAGGTAAGTGGTTTGTTACCAGTTCGCCCTCGAACCGAAGTTGGTGTTAATCATTACGGTCAGGCTTTCTTGGTGTTAATCACTACTACAAATTTGGCCTTCTTGACGTTTTTTGACATTT
Source organism: Benincasa hispida (assembly GCF_027475165.1). Lineage (NCBI taxonomy): Eukaryota > Viridiplantae > Streptophyta > Magnoliopsida > Cucurbitales > Cucurbitaceae > Benincasa > Benincasa hispida. Next base: position 13,299,023 of record NC_143479.1, read on the forward strand.
TTTGTCCATCAACGAAGATCAAATTTGTAGTAGTGATTAACTCAATCCAATAAGCTAAGATCTAAGGTTATTTTATGTAACTTAAACATATATGTGATTGACATACAGGTAGATCATGTTTAAGTAATAACTTAAATGATCTATAGAATATGGATAAGATTGTGTGTCTTATCCTAGTCACACTACAGATATGACACACTTTGTAATTGTTATAATTGTTGTAAAGTATTATAAAAGATTTGATCTTAATCATTCTTGTGGAGATATGTGAGTGGAAGTTGAAGGAACTCGTTTTTAAAGAGATCCTTGAGCGAAAGCGGATTGTTCAAATTCCATTTTGATTTAAAGACAAATTTACAGCAAACATACAAGATATGTGTTCTTAAATAAATTACATCATGCTATTGTAAAGAAAAAAAGTTCAAGAGACTATACCTTTGAAGAACGTTTCTTCTTTTATATCACCTGTACTATCACAAACTCAAAAACAACAACAAGAGAAAACCATTAGGAACCTTCAGTATACTCAGGGTGAGAGTCCAGGAATTGTGGGCTCTGACTATTTTGGTAAGGAGGGAGTTTTGAGTTTGGAGGAGGGAGAAGATCGAAGAAGATTAAAACGTTTCTGCTCTTCTATCATATTGCAAACTTCCTTCAATCGTCTAGTGTTTCAACGTGAGTCTATATAAGGAAGAAAAGAAAATAATTCTTTTATTCCATTTCCCATAAGAACTACTTAACTACGCCCACTAAGGTGGTTGGAGAGAAAAAAAGAATAATTGTCCAAATAATAAAATTAGTATAAATAAATATGATAACTAACTTATCATACATTATTTATATTAAACTATATGTTATATCAAATATAACATATAACCTATAGTTTTAATATTGTATCATATACAATATAAACTATAGTTCTTTTTTCTCTATTTTATGGCATTTAATATAAATCATATTTATATTAAATTTTAACAATTATGAATCACATTCATAGAAAATATATTTGAATCTTATTCAAATATTTACTTCCTCCAAATAAACTATAATTATCAAATACATTATAACAATTATATCATATGTAATTAAATCAATTTAATTATATCAAATATAATTAAATTCCCTCTTATTAATTTGAACAATTCAAATTAACCCAAAAACTGATTCTCAACTAAACTCTTTTGACCTACCAAGGGGACTTTATGGACCTGTAGTTTGAAGCTTCAACGGTACGTGAATAATTAATTAAACTCTTTAATTAAATTATCCACCATTCGTTAACTGTTGGCACTCCACTAAAGATCAACAGTTGCACTCTTCACACTACAGATATATTTCTGTGTCCATTGGATATAACCAATCAACGGTATGATGACCCTTTACAAATTGCTCGTAAGTACAGTTGGGTCAAATTACTGCTTTGCCCCTGTAGTTACATCTAACTCCTTGTACCACTGATCTCTCTAATGAACAATAGATCATAGTCCTATTGTGACTAAACCCCTATCAGGCCAAGCCCTTAAGGGAGCAATTTATCTACTTATCCCTGCTTCGAGAAAGGAGTGAATTTCATCTTGTGTAGTTATGTTTCCAGCTCCCCAATCAAATGAATCCCCAAAATTGTAGGCTTGTTGAGTCGACGATCTGGCCACCCTCACCCATACAAATCAAAGGACCGCCCTCATAGGCAGGAGTTCACAACTCACTCAGGATTAAGGTCATGTTACCTATGGTCATCCTAGTGAAATGAAAGTCTCTATAATGAACGGTGTTATATAATGAGACTAAACATTTCGTGGTCCGGTCTTATACAAACTCCTTTGTATAGAATATCCTCGCTCACATGTCTAATACATGAATGATCAGGATCAGATCATTTATAGCACTTTACAATAATTATAACACCTACAAAGCGGGCTATACTCGTAGTGTCACTAGGATAAAATACATAGTCTTATCCATATACTACAGACCATTTAGGTTATCACTTAAATATGATCTACCTGTATGTCTCCATATACATGTTTAAGTTACAACAACAATCTTGGATGTTAGTTTATTGGTTTGTGGTTAATGCAACTAAAATATCACATATTTTATAGACAAAGTGAATAAAAATATCCTATATTATTAATCACATAAGAGTTTGTTCATACAAGATTTATAATCTATAGGACCCTATGAGATTTAGGACATCAACCCTAACAAGGTATCCTATACAAAATGTTTGTATAAGATTGTACTAGAAAATGATTAGTCTCTCTTTATAACAACATTACTTGAAAAGGTTAACAATTCAATAGGATGGCCATAGGTGACTTGACCTTAATCCCGAGTGAGTTGTGAACTCATGTCTATAAGGGCAATCCTTTGATCTGTATTGAGAATTGTCAGATTCGCCGACTCAATATGTATACCATTTTGGGGATTTGTCCGAGTAGAAAGCTGAGAACAGAGCTACAGAAGATGGAATTCACACCTTCCCAGTCCTAGGGTAAGTAGATGAATTACTCCCTTAAGAGCTTATTCCAGGTCTTGAATAATGAGGGCCCTCATCCTCTCGTTGGCCAAAGAGGGATATAGTTTATAGTTGAACTATAATTAATTGTTCGTTAGAGGGATCAATGGTGCTTAAGAAGTTAAGTGTAAATATAGGGGTAAAACAGTAATTTGACCAAGTTGTAGTTATGAGCAATTCGTGAAAGGTCAAATTATTATTGATTTGTTATATTTGTGGACATAGAAATATATATATATACAGTGTGAAAAGTGCAGTTGTCAGCTTTGGTGAAGTGACTGACGGTTAATGAATGTTGATTAATTTAATTAAATGGTTTAATTAATTGATCTTGTATCACTGGAGCTTATAATCTATAGGTCTATAAGGTCCATTGCTAGCTCATTAAGGATAAAACAAGGAGTAATTATTTTTGGAATAATTTGAATTGTTCAAATTACTTAAGGGAATAAAAGATATTAATTATATTAATGTGATTAATATAAAGTATAATGTATACTAATACATTATAGTATATAGTTAATTATAAAAATGATTTATAATTAAAACTATATATGAGAGATAGATATTTGAATAAGATTCATATAAGTACTATAGCTTAAAATTAATGTGAATGAGATTCTTATTAAAACTATAAATTATAACAGAGATTGCATTTTAATGTGATTAAAATGTATAATATATGATTGATTAATTAAAGGTTAGTTAAATAATTATTATTAACTCCCCATTATAGTGGAGTTACTTTTTCACATACTCCCTCCCTCATCAAATGTGAATTTGTATTGTGAATACAAAGAAAGAAATCAAAGGTGGTGAACATGAAACACAGAGAAAATTCTCTCTCAAACTCTCTATATTTTTGCCTTATTTCTCCCAAAAATTCTAAAGGGTCCACACATCCTCTTCCTTGTCGGAAATAGCAAGGTCATCGTGTTGTGGTATTCTGTATTTTGAGTTTGGCATTTTTGGAATTGTTCTTGTGTTCGTGCAAAGAAATTACTTCTGTGATCTTTGGAGAGGAAATTTGAGAAGAAAGTTTCTACAAAGGTATGCACTTCTTTTTCCCTTCCTCTTAATAGAACAACATGCTTATAGAGTTAATTTGTATTGATATTTATCCTGTAAATACATCTTTGATTGTATATTTGCTTCTCTGTATTTTGAGTGTTTCCAAATTGAATTACGATTGCAGGGCGTTCATGTGCTTCTGTAAAGGAATTCCATTCTTTCATAGATGATGTATAGTATTGATGAACATGTGTAATGAGTTGATCAATATGATGGAAGTAATTATGGTGGGGTGTTTTGGGTTTTAACATACTTTGGAGAGGCAAATCCAACCATTCACCATGGATGTGTGCATCTCCGACTGTCATTTACAGTTTGGCTTCTTCCTGGGAACATCATTCGAGAGCTCTAATACCAATTTGGTGCATTGTTTTTAAGTAAAAGAATTGAATTCTTAGTCAATTTCTAAAAATAATAACAAGTTTGCATAAACTATTGATTACTTTTTTGAAAACATGGATAAAACATAGATAACAAAACACAAACGTGAAATTAGGGTTCAGTGGCTTAATTTATATATAAAAAAATCCAAATTATTACAAAAGGAGTCTTGAAATTAAACATTAATGTTTAGTTTAAAAATTCTTAAAAATAAATAAATAAAAGAAAAATTATTTTAAATGACAAAACACATAATAGTCTATTGCGGTTTATTACAGATAGATATATATATATAGTTTATTGCGGTTTATTATACATAGATTGAGATATTTTGCTATTATTTGTGATTTTTTTTTTTCATTTTTCCGTATTTGAAAACAATTTTAAATAAAAATATATATAAATAGATATTTCTCTAAAATCGTATATTTTTGTTAAGGGAAATCTGACTGTACACGTGAACGATTGGGATTTAAGTTGCATTGGGATATGAGAACCAAACCGTTAGATAGAAGAATAGAGGGCTCCAGCGCCTCATACGAATATACGATCAAGTTCTCGTCGACACTCAGTAAATCGTCAATTGAAAAGGTACTGAAAAACCCTAGCTCCCTTCTCCCTTCTCCCTTCTCCCGCTTGCTTCCTGATGACACAACACATTCTACAGTCTACGCCAGAATCTCCTACTGTCCCTCTCTCTCCCTCTACGTCTCTTTCTGTTTTCGATTGTGTTTTTATATATATATCTCTGAACTGCATTTTTTGTCTTACAGGAGATTTGATCTGATAGCATCAAGCAACTGCAAGAAGACCGAGAGGATTGCACCTACTCCGACAATATCAATCTCAACCTCCTCGTCAAGGTAGGTTCTTCTAGTAACAACTGGTTCCGCTGAATTAATAGTAGGACCAAAGTTTTCTTTTCTCCGAAAATGGAGTTCATTTGTGTGCCCTTTTTTTAATGATTAAATAGTTTGCAATTGGAGGAATGGAGTTCTTAATCTAATTTTCATAGCACCGGCCTCTGAATTCCAGCCACTGATTCAAATGGGATTTGTTATATACCTACATTTTAGTTTAACACTGTGTTTACAAATATCCAACGGTGTCTAACCCGTTTACAACTGTTTGACATGTATTCATTGTACTGAATAAAGGTGAGGACTCATATTCAATAAGTTTTGGAGTGTTCTTTGTGAATTGCACGAAGATACACGACATAAACTAAAGTATTCGCGTCCGATACATTCTCACTCAAATTCCTTTCCATAGCATGTCGGTATGTTGCAACTATAGTAGAGATTTGAAGCATCTGACTCTATCAAACTGAAACATCCTTTTCAATTTGACACCATTCCAGGAACCCTTTGTCCATATTTGAAACTAGGCAATGAAACCCTCCTTTTTATCACGATAAGTTCCTGAATGCTTGTTAATTACTCCAACTTCGAAATTCTTGATTTTGAAGAAATGCAAAATTTACTTTAAAGATTTACACTCTATAGAAGTAAAAGGGCGCGGGGGGGAACCTTTGATGCGTCAACATTTTTTACCCCTTGCTGTACTATATATATGGTCTCCATTGCTTATGAGTTTTCCTGCGAATGAAGGAAAAATATGGAAGTGAAGAATGATTACCTCCCGTTGTTTCCACTTCTTTTACTTGTTCATTCTCCCGTTTCGCATGTTTATTTTTGGTGAGAATTTGTTTTTCTCATCCCTGGTTTTTAACTCGCTGAATTAGATTTTTCCTTTACATTTTAATAATATATCAATTTAAAGGACTAAGTGGTGAGATTAATTATGCAGATGAAAAGCAAAAAGCCGAAGACTGCTACAACTTCCAATGCTATTGGTAATTTGAAGTCCATTATTCATGAGCATGCACTGTTCATCGACAAATTAGTGGAGCTTATTCCTGCAAGGTTCTATTTATCTAATGATGAAAAGGAGAAACCTTGGTTTCAGGGCCTTAGCAAGAATGAGAAGGCCTTGGCCAAGAAGGAATCGAAAGAAAACCTTAAGAAAACTAAAAGAGATCGCCTGGATCCAGAAAAGTCTGATAAATCAACCGTTGATTTGCTTAAGGAAAACTTGGGAAAGAAAAAGTTAAAGGATAAAAGTGATGATAATGAAATGGATGTTAAGCCAATGACATCTGGGTGGGACGATGATCGGTCAGCGACATATGAAGACCTACGGCAACGTCTGCATCGAAAGATTGAGGAGCTCCGAGCTAATAGAAACACGGAATGTTCGAATAGAGAAAAGAAGCGGAATGAAAGAAAAGAAAGGAGGGAACTTGTTGATAAGAAACGCAAGAGAGAAAATGGGCGTGAGGAAAAAAAATTAGCAGGTTACCACTCAAAAGATGAAGTTGAAAAGAATGTAGTTGAAGCCTCTAAAGAACTTGCCTTCAGTCATGTCAAACTCAGGACTGAAGAAGAGCATGGGAAGAAAAAGAAGAGAAAGTTCTCTAAGTTGGAGGAGCTTGAAAGAGCTAAAATATTGGAGGAAGCAAAGAAGGATCCTGAGAAGGGCGAGATAATCGCAAAGAAGCATTCTTGGAATGCAGCAACGAGTAGAGCTGCTGGACTTAAGGTTCATGATGATCCAAAACTCCTGATGAAGAGCTTAAAGAAGGGAAAGAAACAGCAGCTGAAGAATGTTGAGAAATGGAAAGAAAGGATTGAAACTACACAGAAGATGAAAGCCGAAAGACAGCAAAAGAGGTCAGATAACATAGCACAGAAAATTCACGATAAGAAGATGCGAAAAATTGCAAAGAGGGAGAAGAAGCTTATGCGGCCCGGCTTTGAAGGTCGTAAGGAAGGTTTCATTAACGAAGGAACGACCTAGGCGAAGCTAATTTTACCTTTGTAATGCTGTTGCCGTTCCTGCTTTGATTTCGTAGATTTAGGTAATGCTACCAAAACATATTGTGTTTCTTTTTCAGACAAAACAGTAGATGGAAGAACCAGAAATTGTTGTAAAATTTGTTTTCTGTTCTTCATTTAAAAGAGAAGTGAAAGAATGAGAAGCCAAACAGAGATATTACAAAACATTTGTGCCTTCCGAGGAAAGTAGAGTGTCCTATCACTATCTATTCTATTGGCTCTTCAATGCCTTACTTCAATGTCGACCTCTCATCATGGAAGTTCTTTGCTAACCAAATGCTTCATGTGAGGACAATTTTGAGGTTATTTAACGATATCATTTTGAAATATGTTTTAAAGTGATTCTGAAAATGAACAAAGTGATTTGAATTTTTAAAATCACCTCATATGTGGTTAGTGACCATTGAATGTTATAGGTCATTAAGTATTTGTTTTCATTTAGTTTTGGTGAATGTATATGCCTTTTGTTCTTCCATTTATTTATATGCTCTACACTCTCGTCTTTGATTTTCTAATCTCCTTATCTTTCTTGATTTAATCTCTCTATTCATTCAGGTATATTCAATTCAAGAATCAAGATTACATTACATCCAAAGTAGGACTTCCATCATAAGCCCGGTCTAAATCCACAATAATAGGATGGATTATTAGATTATCTTACATCTATATATAAATAGTCAATATATAATATAATATATACACATGTTTCTTCCAAACCTAAACCAATAATTCGTTTTGAATTTCGTCAAATTCTAGAATTATTCTTTGAAAACATTGGTTGGTCTTATAGCTAATCAATTCAATACATCTAGTCTACTTCACTCTACTTAAATAATTTCTCCTACCATAGAGATAATGTTTTCAAAGGTACCTAGTAAACCATAAATTTAAAATGAAATGATCTAAAAACTATCCATAAACTGTGCAACATGAAACTGTGGGGAAACCCTTTTGAAGTCCTAAGCGCCATGTGTCATGGTCATGCTTATCCAGGACGTGTGCGGATGGCCACATGCCTCCACCTCTTTTTACCATGTTTCCATCTTCATTTTGCTAGTTAGTGTTGGGTTGATGTCCTAAATCCCATAGGGTCCTATAATTTGTAAATATATTGAACAAACTCATTGTCTATTTAATAAAATATATGATATTTTCTTCCATATTTTTGTTGCATTAACCACAAACCAATAAACTAACATCCAAGGTTATCTTGTAAATTAAACATGTATACAGTACGGGTAGATCATGTTTAAGTGATAACCTAAATGGTCTGTAGTATATGGATAAGGCTGAGTACCTTATCCTAGTGACACTACGAGTATGACTCGCTTTGTAGGTGTTACAATTGCTGTAAAGTGCTACAAATGATCTGATCCTGATCATTCATGTATAGACATGCGAGACTTACATTTTAATCTAATTATATAACGTAAAGGACTTTGTATAAGACCGGACCACGAAATGTTTAATCTAATTATATAACGTCGTTCATAATAGACTTACATTTCACCAGGATGACTATAGGTAACATGGCCTGAATCTTGAGTGAGTTGTAAACTTTTGTCTATGAGGGTGATCATTTGATTTATATGGGTGAGAGTGGCCTAATCGCCGACTCAACCAACCTACCATTTTGAGGATTCATCTGATTGGGGAACTAGGAACACAGCTGCATAAGAAGGAATTCACTCCTTCCTCGAGGTCGGGGTAAGTAGATAAATTACTCCTTTAAGGGCAGATTCCGGAGCTTAAACAATGTGGCACTAACCCTCTCCTGGCTCGAGAGGGGTTTAGTCATAGTTGGACTATGATCTATTATTCATTAGAGGGATCATTGGTACTTAAGAACTTAGATGTAACTACAGGGACAGAATAGTAATTTTGTCTAGTGGTACTTACGAGCAATTTGTGAAGGGTCATCGTACTGTTAATTGGTTATATTCAATGGACACAGAAATATATTTATAGTGCAAAGAGTGCAGCTGTAGGTTTTTAGTGGAGTATCCGACAGTTAACGGATGATGAATAATTTAATTAAAGAGTTCAATTAATTATTCATGTACCATTGTAGCTTCAAGCTACAAGTCCATGAGGTCCCTTTGGTAGCTCAATAGGATTAATTGAGAATCAGTTTTTGAATTAATTTGAATTGTTCAAATTATATAGAGAGGCTTAATTTTATATGGTATAATTAAGTTATTTTTAATTATATGTGAAATAATTATTATAATGTATTTGATACAATATAGATTAATTGAGAGATAATAAATATTTGAACAAGATTCAAATATTATTAATATGAATTGGATTCACAATTTTTAAATTTAATATAAGTGTGATTTATATTAAATGCCATATAAGAGAGAAAAGAAACTATAGGTTATATTGTATGTAATACAATATTAAATCTATAGGTTATATATTATATTTGATATAACATATAATTTTATTTATATATATATATATATAATATGGTAAGTTAGTTATCATATTTATATGTATGTATATTAAATATCATTTTTATTTTATTTGAAATAAAAATGAGGGAAGGAGTTACAAGTCCCTCCCCCTCTTTTCTCTCCACCCAGATAAGTGGGTGATTGTGGTATTTGGTTTTTTAAAAGACGGGAGAGTCTCCTTCATCTACAATCAGTTCTTCTTCTTGATCGAGATTGGAGAAAAACAAAAGATTTCTGTGTGCGAGTTTGAGTTATTGGTGAACAATTTCAAACCTTCCTCCTTACTACTAAAATTCTCTCATTCCAAAATAGCCAGAGCCAACCAGTCATAGGTTCTCTACCTGAAAATACCAAGGAAGCCTTTGTGGTAGTGTTCGTGCTCTTGATCAAAGTTTTCTTAAAGAGAGTGTTCAAGACGTTCGTGTGTTTTTCGATGGATTCTTGAAGAAAAGTCTTCAAAGGTAAGGTTTCTAAACCTTTTTAATAGCATGTTGTAATTTATATAAATGCATTTCTAGTTCTTTAATTACTGTAAAATTTACATTCAATGAAAAATGGATATGAAACGATCTTTCTTCCACTCATGGTTCCCTTCAATTTGAGATCCTTCAGTTAGTTTACTTTCTATGTACTTTTTTTAGTGTACGACCGCTAGCCCATTTTCATATGCAAGGGTGGCATATGTCTTTTTGTTTATAATGCACTATATGGGGGTAAGACTAGTCATCATATCTGCATACCCAATAGTTGTATGCTATAAGGTCGTTGTTATTGCTTATTACTTTATAGTTGTACAACTAATTTTCATTGCTCAACCATTCTTTCAAACGTTTGCGAAAACCTTTTTCTCTAAACTCGTTTTCTAAAACATTTTCTCAAGAACGGATGTGGAGGTTGTGAGAAACACTTATTGTGCCATCGACTATTCAAATTTGTATTGACTGACTTGTTTGAGGGCAAGAACAAGTGTCGCACAATCGTCTTGAGACCCTTACGGGGGTGCGATTGTGAAAGTTAGTATTAGAGCCAAGTCGGCTCGTGAAGTTAAGAAGTTGTGATCATGTATGCTACGAAACAGTTGGGCAAGTCCCATGTTGACCAGTTGGTCGAGATAGAAGAGAAAATGCTATATCTAATATATTATAGAAGTCCCTGATTAGGTTTGATTCCTAGAAACTCAGTTATAAGAAGTCTCTGACAAGGCTGATGAAATCAATGTGGTGGCTGGCCGCTTAGACAGGATGCTCATCAAGGAACTGTTGACGAGGGAGAAACAAAAGAAACCCAAAAAAGTGGGTTGATGTATGTAGATGTTTCGATCAACCATAGATCGGCCAAGAGTACCATGGTCGACTTTAGAGCTACCTTTAATTTTATGTTTGAAATAGAAGCCAAACGCTTGAATCTCTATTGGGAAGGAGGCACAAGTAAAATGAAAGCAGTGAACTCTGTGGCCTTGTCTATTATAGGAATGGTAAAGATAACAGTCGTAAAGTTGGGGGATTGGAGTGGCCCTGCCGATTCTGATCGTTAAAATGGACGACTTTGATGTGTTGTTGGGGATGGAATTCTTGCTTGAGCACAAGGTAATATCGATACCCCTCGCAAAATGCTTAGTGATCACAAGGTCTACACCCACAGTTGTGCATGCTGAGATCAAACAGTCGAATGGGATAAAGATGATTTCAGCTCTTCAATTGGAGAAGAACCTTACCCATGAGTCAATTGAAACCGCGGAAGAGAAAGCCCCTCAAGACATTCTGTGTGTCTTGAAAAAGTTTCACGTTGTCGAGCCGGACAATTTACAAAAATCCCTGCCTCCCAGGAAGATGAAAAGGAAGCCCAGATGCCGAAAGTTCCTACTAGGGGGACAAAGTTCGGGTAAGGTTACGCCCAGAACAGTTTCGATTGAAAGGCTAGAAAGAACGTCACCTCATGAGCAGCTATGAAGGACCATTGGAAGTCATCGAAAAGGTTGGGAAAGCCTCTTATCGAGTATAATTACCATCGTGGATGGAGATTCACCCTGTCATCCACGTAAGTAGATTGAGACCATATCACCCCAACCATGCTGATGAGCGATATAGTGGTGTGACATATCCACCTGCCACGACGAAGAGAACGACAGAGGAAGAAGTCAATGAGAGACTTGCTGGAAGAAGCAACAAAGTTAGAAAACCAAGACGAGGTTTGGAAGAGTTCCTAGAGAGATGGAAAAGCCTCCAAGACAGAGAAATTCATTGGGAACGCATAGAATACCTCAAGGCAACTGCTCAAAGATTTGCTGAGTTCGAGCAGAGTCGGTTGACAGAGACATCAACCAATTGAGTGGGGGAAAATGTCATGGTCATGCTTGTCCAGGACATGTTTCCCATGGTCGCATGTTCGCCTCTATCTCTTTTTACCATGCTTTCATCCTATGTATTTCATTTTGCTAGTTAGTTTACTTTTTATGTACTTTTCTTAGTATACGACCACTCGCCCATTTCCATATGCAAGGGTGACGAATGTCTTTTTGTTCAGAATGCACTATATAAGGGTAAGACTGGTCATCATATCCTTATACCTGAGAATCATATGTTATAAAGTCATTGTTATTTCTTATTGCTTTTTAACTATACGACTAATCTTCATTGCTCAATCATGCTTTCAAACGTTTGCGAAAACCTTTTTCTCTAAACCCGTTTTCTAAAACATTTTCTCAAGAACGGGGGTGGAGGTTGTGAGAAACGCCCACTGTGTCATCGACTATTCAATTTTGGATTGGCTGACTTGTTCGAGGGTAAGACAAGTATTGCACAATCGCCTTGAGACCCTTACAGGGGTGTGATTGTGACACCATGCACATACAAGAGTTATTTGAAAAGAATCAAGATATGGAAATTCAGAGGCAAATATATATATATATATATTAAGAAAGAATCGAGATATAGAATTACATAAAACTGTAAATTTTAAAAGAATTTTTTAAAAGAAGAAGAAGAAGAAAATTAGGGAGAGATGTTGAGTAAACGTTCATTGATCGGATGACAAGCAAAACCTGGGTTGTTTGGGATGGGAAAATCTTTTGTATATTATTTCGTTCATCTAACATCAAAGTTAATGTTGAAGAAAAAATTTTGGACTAATCATAAATCGTCATGTGTCTCAAATTGAAATTGAAGATAAAAGTTGATACACTTATGATGCCTCTTGTTGCCATGAGCGATGAATCGAATAAGCTAATTTAGATATTAATATTTAAAAGAGAATTTAGATTTTAATGTTTGATTTTGAAATATGTCAAAAAATTTATGAAATATGGTAAATCATACCTCCTTCATGTATAGGATGTGAATTGTATCCCAAAAATACCCTCAAAACAGAATCTTCACCCAAAGACCAATCAAGCTCAAAATTAATTAGACTCAAAGGTCAAGCCCAAACCCACACGAACATGAAAACTCTATACATATCGAAATTCTTCTTCATTCAAAGAGTTTAGATTATGCGTAGACATAATTCTCGAAGACTTCCTAAATTCTTGAAGACTGAACATCCACGTGCTATGTTTATCAAATTAAACGCATTTAACAGAGAAAATCAGATGCTCAACTATTAAATATCAAACACAAACACATGTATATAAATCTACCTAAATCCAAGTTCAACTTATCGAAGCACGTTTCTTTGAAAATTCCATGCAAACAAAAATATTTCAAAAATAGGTAAAACTTATAAATTAAGAATATATATGATCTAATGAGTGTATTTTGATGAAGAAATACTATACTGTAGTAGAAATTTTATGATATAGATTCGGGTTTGGGTTTGGTCAAAAGGTGCTAGGGTTGTGGACAAGTTCACCGACCACGACATTCATGAAAAGAAAGAACACGTGGCAGTAGCGTTAAACACGGGGAAGGCACCTCACCCCATTAATTATTTAATATGAATTAAGTAATCCTAATTAAAGCTTTTAACTTATTAATCTCATTCATTATTCAGCGAAGAGCGTTAAGGTATCAGCGTATTTAGGGAAGGGCGGTGCTAAATTAACAGGCACGCCTTGAAGGAAGAATTAGATGCTGTCTCTATTGCTGCCACGTGTTCGTCCTTTTCAGGTCTTATAAAAATATTTTCCCTTCCTCTTTGACCAATCACCATTACAATTCCCATTTCCCCATTTCTTCCACTTCATTTTTCTCTCCCTTCCGATTTCAATCTGCCGTAGAAAAATGAGTAAATTTTGGACGTTGGCCACCCAACTTCATACTCTTTCTGGGTCGGTATAAATTTAATCCAAGAACACCCTGGTAATTTTGGATGTGGGTTTTGTATTTTTGTGGCTAATTATTATTTTGTTTTCTATGATTCGCACAGGCCTGTTTTGATGTTGCTGTATCCTCTGTAAGTTTATCTCTCTCTTTGTCTCTCTCTGTTTGATGCTGTGCTTTAAGGGGAAAAAATTTGTTGAATCGTTTTCAATACAACAGATATGCGTCGGTGGTAGCCATCGAAAGCACCTCCAAATTAGACGATGAGCAGTGGTTGGCTTACTGGATTATCTACTCATTTCTCACTCTCATGGAGATGGTTATTCAACCTATATTAGAGTGGTTAGTGCAAGTTCTAGATTTTCCCTCTTTTTCTTTTCTGTTACAAAATTTATCCACATGGGTTTTTGGTTTCCCTGTTTTCCTCTCCTCTGAACTTCTGGGCAGAAATGAAAGAAAAATTTATGGGTATAGCAGTTACTTTCTTTAGTGGCTTCTGAATGTTTGATAGGTTCGATTTGCAGGATTCCAGTTTGGTATTCGGTGAAATTGGTATTTGTGGCGTGGTTGGTTCTGCCACAGTTCAAAGGTGCAGCTTTCTTGTATGAAAGATTCGTGAGGCAGCAAATTAAGAAATATGGTGTAGGAAGCAATTCTGGTGATGCCAAAGCCAAGAATCACTAATTCACATAATTAGTGAGTTTTCTTCTTTTAATAATAATTATGATGACTACACCCTCGCCTTTGTGACTCATCTTTTTTAAAAGAAGTTTGTTATTTTCTACAAATATACTAATGAGATGTCTTTGATCTGCTTCTTGTCTCCTTTTGTGAAGTGGATTAGAAAGGGAGTTGGAATCTTGATAACGAAGGTATCATAAAGAAGAATTGGTTGCTTCATGGTGGACCATCTTTCTGGATTTGACTTCTTTTGTCTTTTTTTTTTTCTCGTTTGGTTGTGCTAAACAGAACTAGTATTGGACATCCTTGTAAATGAAACAAACACTTTTTTTTTTTCATTTTCCCCTAGTTTTATAAGCTATAACTGTGTTGTGTGTCGACACAATTTGACGTCTAAAGAATCTCAATCTTCAAACAAAATCTTCCGTAGAATTTTAAGAGAAAAAAGATACCTAGATGCGACAGATGAACTTACGTTTGAATGCGATAACATTTATCCCAAATTGTAGCTGACCAGAAAGATTGTGAACCAAAAGAAACGTATTTATTTAGACATCGACTGACTAACAAACTTATTAGAAGCATATCTTGTCCCAATCTCGGGTATTTTCATAACTAGAATTACTATGAGCATGTACATAATGGACAACAGAGGACGTTTGAAAGATTGAATAAATATAGAATGTCACAGTGCTTGTAGGAGAAGCATTCGTAGCATTCCCTAAAATCTTTGCTACTCCCCTCCAGTCAGCAATCGGGTTGATTGCTGTTTAACTATCTCTTTGCCATGGATATTAACCTGATAGATTTCTTAAAAATGAACGTCCCAGTACAAGAATACCAATGTCGATCAGTTTCGGCTCTCCTCTGACAACTGGGCTGAGTAAAGCTTCCAGGAAAAAATCGACTTCATTTCCTCTGGATGCTGTGTTGATGATCTATAAAACCATTGATTTTGTGCTTGCAATTATCGCCAAACGGAAACATATGATTTTGTGCGAATCCGCGGCCCGCCCATCAAGCTCTATTCATCAGTTCGAATAGCATTTGAACACGTGAGTCTTCTCAAAAGCAACTGAGCATCAGATTCCAAACAACCCTCCGCCATCTCAAGGACAACTGGCAGAAAAGACGTTCTATTCATCTCAACCAGCATTGTACCCTTCGATGAAACAAGATATAAAAGAATGAAACTCAAAGCAACTAAAAGTATACTGAATGTGCAAGTAACATACAGAAATGGCATAATCTTTTGAAGTTAGCGGGAGGGGAGGAAGCAATTGAGGGTTAGAATACTTGATGCCATCAATTTACCTCAAAATTTACCAAGAAAATTTGGAACTGTCTCATGGTCTCCTTCATAGCACTCACGACTTTGACATCAGAAGAATCGAGAGCATCTGTAACATCCTTGGGAGAATGGCCAATCGCTTTTAGCACAACCTAATAATCAACATAAGAAGCAGTCAGATACGGTCCTCTTTGACTAGGGTACGCATAAACTATATGGTATTTGACTCACCTCGTGATCAATGAGGATCTCAGAAATGAGGCTGCCGTCATCAACATACACATGTAGCTCGTATGTTGCCCTTTGCTTGAATTGAAATCCTTTTACACCAGTCAAAAAGCACTACAAATACAAAGATTATGTTTTCAATTTCAGTAAAATATAGAAACAATTAAATTTCATAGTCATTCACCATGCCATGTTCAATATGAGCAGGTTGCAATGAAATATGAATTTTTATCCTACCTTGATTTTTCCACGAACTGATGGAGACTTTTCCTTCACTGCTGCCCACTTAGCCGACAAACTAGCCAAGTAAGTGAAAGGAATTTCTCTATCACCAGATAGAATGAGTGGATGCTCAATATCGACCATAATGGTATCCTCTTCCAAGTTGGCCGTATTGGTATCGTCTACTGAATTGAATGTATCGGTGTCATCGATCGGATTGACCACATTGGTGTCCTCAACTGAATTGGATACAATAGTAGGCTCGGTACTAGCTCCACCACTGGGAACGGAATGTGAATGAATCTCCTCAACATTTGAAACAAAATTAGAAGATAACTCAGAATGAGCATTTGTTCTTCTGACAGGAGTAGTAAATGCATCACCAACTGGAGCAGTAAATGTTTCATTTCCCCTATGGAACGTGCCAACACCTGATAGTCAAATGAGCAACAGTGACCTCTTCAATTGTGAAAAGAAAAGGAAGGGGAAAAAAAGGTTGAAAACAAAGAAAATTTGGAAGAATGCACTATCTATAACAACAGAGCTCTTTCCAGATTATACAGATTGAACATGAAATTCAAGACCAACAACCAATAATAATAAAACAAACCTTATAACCTTATACCCAAGATAAACTTGGCTGACATTTGTTGAAAGTAGGGTTTTTTCCTTAGGGGTATTATTGTAAATGTCTTCTACCCTAGGACTCTCTACTATCTATTTATTCACCCTGTTCTCTTGTATTCAGTGTATCAATTAAGAATAATAAGAAAAAGGTCTGTATCGTGGTTTTTCTCCCTGTTCTAGGGTTTCCACGTAAACTGTGCATTGGTCTCTCTTTTCTTATATTTCATCATGGTATCAGAGCATAGCGACGAAACCCTATCCATCATTGACGAGAACCAACCACAAACATCTTCTACAGACGAAGCTCCAATCATGGACATGAAAGCTATTATCCAAGAAGCTGTAAAAGAATACCTCCAATCTGCCTTACTGCAACTTCTTCCAGCCACCATAGTTGCCGTCCAGCCGCCGCAGGGAGCGCCGTCGACATCGACCGAGGGTTCCGTCGAAGGACAGAATCGTGCGGTCGGGCCACAAAAACCCTCGTTCGCGCCGACCATGCCGCACGAGTCGCCAGCCGTTCCTTTCGACCAGACGAACTGCCGACCCGACACCCTCCAATCTACCCAGCCGCGACCGCTTCGGGAGCCAAACTGAGGAAAGGAGCCGATCACTTCTACCTCTATCCAACCGCAGTTTTCCCAGGTGCAGATCCAAACTACCGACCCGACGCCGCCACTGTCTTTCCAAGCGCCTCAGCCTCCGATCGGGTTCTCTCCGGCCGACGCCCTGATTCCAGCATACCCAGCTGGTTTCTCTCACAACCAGCCGTCGGTCGAAGGCCTTTTTCCAGCCGCACCAAATCATGGTGGTTCGGCCCAGTACCCTGACAATGTTCAACGCAGATTGGCCTATCTTCCAATGCAGATTTCAGATTTGGAAACGGCCCTTGGCCCAAACCCTCAATCAGTCACTACAGAGAATCCGGTAAATTCGTTCTCTATTTTGCCTAATACAACTTATTTAACTGACTCAATGGGAAATACTACAGGATTTCTGGTAGAAGAAAAATTGAATGGGGAGAATTATTTTTCCTGGTCCCAGTCGATCAGAATGGCCCTCGAAGGAAGGCACAACTTCGGGTATGTAATAGGAGAAATTCCGAAACCTATCCCAGGCAATCCTCAAGAAAGAATCTGGAAAGGGGAGGATTCTCTATTATGTTCTATCCTCATCAATAGTATGGAGCCACAGATTGGCTGACCTTTACTGTATGCAGCAACTGCTAGAGATATCTGGAAGGCAGCTAGGGATCTATACTCAAAGCGACAGAACGCATCTCGATTGTACACGTTACACAAACAGGTCCATGAGTGCAAGCAAGGGGCCATGGATGTTCCTACTTTAATAAATTATCAGTGTAATGACAAGAGATGGACCTTTGCCGAGAAATTGTTTGGAACTGCGCACAAGATGGGGCCCAATACTTGAAACTTGAAGAGGCAGATCAGGTGTATGTGTTTTTTACTGGATTGAACCCAAAATTTGACAGTGTTCAAAGTCGCATATTGGGTCAACGACCTACTCCTCTCAAAGAAGTTTGTTCAGAGGTTCAACTGGAAGAGGATCGGTCACATGCTATGAACAATCCCATGGTTGTTTCCACTGATGCATCAGCTTTTGTTACGAAGGCTTCCAGTGCTGACGGTGATAAAAAGCCCACACCTGTTTGTGAGCATTGCAAGAAGCCATGGCATACGAAGGACCAATGTTGGAAGCTGCACGACAGGCCCCCGAACAGTAGGCAACGACAGTCACGTGACAAATCCTCTGGACGTGCACTTGTAAGTGACTCGGTTAATGAGAATACACCGCATCAGCCCTCGGCCGATAATAAGATCAATTTGAGTGTTGTCGAGGTGAGTGCCATTGCACAATCAGGTACTTTTCCATCTTTTGGCCTTATTAGCATTAATGGCAAGAAACCCTAGATTGTAGATTCAGGGGCCACAGATCATCTCACCAGCTCTTCAGACTTGTTTGTTTCATACTGTCCGAGTGCGGGAAATGAATGTATTAGAATTGCAGACAGGTCTTTTGCCCCGGTTGCAGGGAAAGGAAATACCTCTCCTTTTGATGGTTTAGTACTACGTGATACACTTCATGTGCCTAAAATTTCATATAATCTTTTATCGGTCAATAAATTACAAGAGATCTGAATTGTAAGGCCATTTTCTCACCAAATTTTGTTGTGTTTTAGGATCAGAAGTCGAGGATGACGATTGGCACTGCCCGGCACGATAGGGGGCTCTACTTCCTTTCCGACGATGCTTCTTCTAGGGAGGATCATAAAACTGGTTTTATGTCTTTAAATTTTTCTACTTCCGAAAATGACTTTATGTTATGGCATTATCGTTTAGGACATCCAAACTTTCAATATATGAAATATTTGTTTCCGCATTTATTCCGCAATATTAATATAGCGTCTCTAAATTGTGATGTATGTATTCATGCCAAACAAAGTCGTTTTACTTTTCGTTCTCAACCTTATAACTCGTCCAGTCCTTTCTCCCTCATTCATAGTGACGTCTGGGGACCCTCACCTACTACTACCTCCACTAGTAAACGTTGGTTCGTCACCTTCATAGACGACCACACACACCTCACTTGGGTGTTTTTACTTCCTGATAAGTCTGAGGTGTCCTCCATCTTTCAACAATTTTATACCATGGCTGAAACACAGTTCCATGCAAAGATTGGAATTTTGAGGAGTGATAATGGACGGGAGTTATTTAACACCTCTTTTCGTGACTTTCTTGTGTCTAAAGGGATTGTCCACCAGAGCTCGTGTGCTTATACTCCCCAACAAAATGGAGTAGCCGAGCGTAAAAATCGTCATCTGGTGGAAGTTACCCAATCCTTAATGTTGTCTGCCACTCTTCCGTCCCATCTATGGGGAGATGTCATTCTTACTGCGGCTCACCTCATTAATCGCATGCCCTCTTGTATCCTTGACTTTCATAATCCCTTGGACCTATTCAAAGAATCCTATCCGACTATTCGCCTAATTTCTGATGTACCCCTCCGTGTCTTCGGCTTTGTCGCGTTTGTCCACTCCCATGGCGCAAATCGCACAAAATTCACCCCTCGTGCTCAGAAATGTGTTTTTGTTGGGTACCCTCTCCACCAACGTAGGTATAAATGCTATCATCCGTCCTCTCGTGTCTCCATGGACATTACTTTCATTGAAGATCAACCCTTCTTCCCCGTTTGTCATCTTCAGGGGGAGAGCTTGAGTGAAGAGCCTAACTGGTTCTCCTATGAGATCCCTTTAGGGGAATCCGCCCGATTCCTTCTCCTAGTTTTGAAAAAAGTTTGTCCTATCCTCCCTACCAACCAGATTCCATGGATAACCTACTATAGGAAGAATCTTAGAAAGGAAGGGACGCCACCTGTTAAACAGCCGGCTCCGGTCCATGAATCAGACCCTGCATCTAGTCCAAGTACGTGTATCCCTGAAACTAATGATGTTGATATATGTATGGAGACTGACAAGTGCAAGGAAGATAAGGATGAAGGAGGTGACAATACTGAAAATGTGACAGATGAGGAGACAGCTAAGAATGATAGCAGTAAAGGAAAAATGCCAGTTTTTTATAAGGAAGTGGAAGATACTATTGAAATCTTTGATATACAGATGACCGATCATGCTGAAAAACCTAGAGAGTTGGAAAATCATGATGCCTTTCTCGATCTTCCAATAGCACTGAGGAAAGGTACTCGTTCATGCACAAAATACTCTATGCACAGCTACATGACATAT
This sequence comes from Benincasa hispida, assembly GCF_027475165.1. Lineage (NCBI taxonomy): Eukaryota > Viridiplantae > Streptophyta > Magnoliopsida > Cucurbitales > Cucurbitaceae > Benincasa > Benincasa hispida. The sequence continues at coordinate 13,319,417 of NC_143479.1, forward strand.
AGCAATCTGTCTCCCGAATTTAAAGCTTTTACTACCAGCTTGGACACTATCATGGTCCCAAGTAGTATTCGTGAAGCAATGGAGAGTTCTGAATGGAAAACGGCTGTTATGGAAGAAATGAGGGCTCTTGAGAAAAATGGAACATGGGAACAGGTGCCTTTACCTGAAGAGCACAAGACAGTTGGATGCAAATGGGTGTTCACCATAAAATACAAATCAGATGGGACAATTGACCGATATAAGGTCAAACTGGTTGCTAAAGGTTTCACCCAGACCTACGGAGTTGATTACTCTGAAACATTCTCTCCCATGGTCAAACTCAACACTATTCGGGTTTTGTTGTCGATTGTTGTAAACAAAGATTGGTCACTTCACCAGTTAGATGTTAAAAGTGCATTCCTGAATGGAGAACTTGAAGAGGAAGTCTATATGAGCCCCCCTCCTGGATTCGAGAGTCAGTTCAAGCACAGGGTTTGCGGACTGAGAAAGTCATTATATGGACTGAAATAGTCTCCAAGGGCTTGGTTTGATAGGTTCACCACATTTGTTAAAGCACAGGGATATAAACAAGGGCACTCAGATCATACATTGTTTACGAAAAGGTTCGACTCCGAGAAGATTGCAGTCCTCGTAGTGTATGTTGATGATATTGTTCTGTCTAGTGATGATGAGGGTGAAATTACAAGGCTCAAAACAAGAATGGCCAGAGAGTTTGAGATTAAAGACCTTGGCAAGCTGAGATACTTCCTTGGAATGGAAGTAGCTCGATCAAGAGAAGGTATTTCAGTATCGCAACGGAAATATACACTGGACTTACTCAAAAAAACAGGCATGACTGGGTGTAAACCCGCTGACACACCAGTGGAGTATAATGCAAAACTTGGTGTTATAGACAACAAAGTTCCTGTTAACAAGGAAAGGTGTCAGAGGTTGGTTGGAAAATTGATCTACCTGTCCCATACAAGACCAGATATTTCATATGCAGTAAACGTGGTAAGCCAGTTTATGCAAGCTCCCTATGAGGAGCATATGACTACAGTTGAGCGTATTCTTCGATACTTGAAGGGGACTCCTGGTAAGGGTCCGATGTTCAGAAATTCTGAAAAAAGAACTATTGAAGCTTATACCAATTCTAATTGGGCAGGCTCTGTTGTTGATAGAAAGTCAACCTCTGGTTATTGCAGCTTTGTCTGGGGTAACCTTGTCACCTGGCGAAGTAAGAAACGGGGAGTGGTGGCCAAGAGTAGCATTGAAGCTGAGTACAAGGCAATGAGCTTAGGGATATGTGAAGAAATCTGGTTGAAGAAGGTGTTGTCTGATCTTTACCAAGATAGTGAGCTTCCAATGAAATTGTTTTGTGATAATAAAGCAGCAATAAGAATCGCAAACAAACCAGTCCAACATGACATAACCAAACATGTAGAGATTGACAGACACTTCATTAAAGAAAGACTAGAGAATGGGAGCATTTGCATCCCCTTTATTCCCTCAAGTCAACAAGTGGCAGATGTTCTCACCAAGGGGTTACTTAGACCAGATTTTGACTATTGTATCAGTAAGTTGGGTCTTATTGATATTTATGCCCCAACTTGGGAGGAGTGTTGAAAGTAGGGTTTTTACCCTAGAGGTATTATTGTAATTGTCTTCTACCCTAGAGCTCTCTACTGTCTATTTATTCACCCTGTTCTCTTGTATTCAGTGTATCAATTAAAAATAATAAGAAAAAGGTCTGCATCGTGGTTTTATCCCTGTTCTAGAGTTTCCACGTAAACTGTGTGTTGATCTCTCTTTTCTTATATTTCATCAAGATTCATAGCTAATCTAGCGGAAAATATCAAATGCCTTGTGTAATTTAGTCTATTTTATATTCAGATAACTATTAGGAGTCATTTTCAAATAATTCTACTTGACGATGAGATTTACATTGGATTCTAGCAGGAGGTTTGTTCTTCCTACTTTGAAGTTTATAATGTTTTTACATTCCAGAATAGGGTATGAAATTTATTAGGAGTGGACAAGCATTTCCCTTCCTCTTCCACTTTTTGTTTCCTTGTTCTATCCATGTTTTCCCCCACAACGGTCTGTATCAATAGTTGAAACAAACAAGAGAACGCAAAAAGGCACATCATAATGAGAGAATGAAAGTAGGCAACATTGCCTAATATAGAGAGTAGTAACAGCTATTTGGTCTATAAAGTCAGGAATCTGACACACTGAACATCATACCAGGTATGTCATCTTATTCAACACCCGTTGACAAGGGAAAAAATCTTTCTTTTTCCCCCGGGAAAGAAGGGCAGGGGAATATATAACTGATTAGTACCTTGGTCTGAACGAGAAGGTTCAGTATCCACTACTCTGCTAGGATGCCCAGGATCTTGAACATTGTCTGATGGCCATGCAGCATGTGTTGCTCTACTTGCCAAAGGAGGAACCACGCCCGTCCTCGTTCTGAACAAGTATATAAATCACAAATTATTGAATAACAGAAAACAGTGGAATAAGCTCTTCTGAAGAGAAAGACAGTCCACCGAGAAGTACTGTGTACGGTGCATGTTTGAAGTCGGCAAGTAATCAATTACAAAAGATAAAAGAATAAGCTCTAAACAATGGAAAAAGAAATCTTTCGACGACAAAGAAAATTGTACTGTGGAAGCCAACAAAGGTATGGATGAAAACTATGTACTCTAGGAATTAATGATACCTCCTTCCTCTAGGTGGCTTGCTCACTTCGTCAACAAGCCGTTTCCGAGCTGCCTCCAATTCCTCAACCAGGCCTCCAAGAACCTCAAAAGCTTCAGGTACAAGCATTAGAAGCCCACGTCGTACACTTATATTGCAGATTACTACCTGTACAAAAGCTATAAATAATTGATCCCTATCATCAATTAATCATGTAGTGTAGTTTCGAAGCTCATAACCTGGTTGGGGAAAAAATAACAATTGAACGAGGATTGAGAAATTTAAGAAACCTTCAACCCAGCAGGTGCCAAAACTTCAAGATCCCTGATAGGCCTGTATTCCATGCCAAAAACTCGCTGAACACCATCCGTCATGGACAGTTTAAGGCACCTCTTAATATTGGCAGGGGCAGTCTGATATCTACCTTTTAGACCACAACTGATGTTAACTATCTCATCGACCTGAAAAGGCAAACAGATCAGCAAGGACCCTACAACCCTGCCTACCTCAAGCAGCAGGTCATTCTTATAACTCTGAAATATTAGTACGGGGACCAAAATGTTGTTTTAACCAAAAAAGAATTTATGGTAATGAACTCAAGGAACTGGCACAAATAACCTGCAGTACGTACGGACCAGGGAGATCAACGAGATGCATAGAATCAACATTTTGAGGCAGGACACCAGCACCCGTGTAATTCATATCAGAAACCAAGAACTGCTCGAAACACAGCTTTCCTTTTTCCGCAGGGTTGAGGCTGAAAAAACCTGGTACAAACCCTTGTAGGGAACGGATACAGGCATGCAGCCACTCTCTCTTTAAGCTTAAACCAAATCCTCGAAGGAAGTCGCTTACAGGACACGGCGGGTGGGTGGAAGCGACAGCAGGACTGAGCGGGTTCGGGTCGGGCGAGTGAGGGAGAGAATGATCAGAATCCGCAGAGGGAGGGGAGAGATGGTCGGAGACGTCGATAAAATCTTGTTCCTCGTCGTCGGAATCGGGAACTTGGAGGGGTTCAGAAACGTTGGGATTAAAATGAGAGTTGAGATTGTCGAGAATGAGAGGCTGAAGAGAGGTGGGGGAGGAATCAGGACAGTGAGAGTTGTGTTCCAAGTCTTCGTCGGAAGACCAGCTCAGGCGAAGGCGCCTTCTGGTCATTGTGGCTTCTTTTTCACTCGGAAATTAGGGCCTTCTTCCCTCTGGCTATGTAGTGCGCAGTCGGGGCGGTAAAAGCAGAATCAGGGAGATGAGTGGAGAAGTTGTAATTTGCAAATAATAACCCTTTTTCAGTTTGAGGGGGAATTATTAATTTTCACTACTATTTTTAACTTGTGTCGTTAATTTATTCTCCACTTTAGGTTGGTTAATCCCCAGTCATTTTACCACATTTCTACATTGCTGTGCATTGCCACTTTTTATTGATAATAATAATTTTTTAAAAACACCTCCTCTTATATTTATCTGTTATTTTTGAAGAAGCCTAATTTAGTTATCACATAAACTATAATTATATTATCTTTTGGAAGATTAGATAAGCCTGAGTGTAACGCCAGTGCCTTCAATTTTTTAAAACTAAAGGCCACTCATGCTTAACCACCTTTGTTGTTATTCTTCACATTAAGCGCCCACACGCGATGCTGTATTTTTCCTTTGGTATTGAAAATCTGAATGCAAGTTCAATTCATTGTCAAACTATCTTCACGGCTGCATCTTGCAAATTGATTTTAATGGAATATTTGATGATTTGTTCCGAGTCATGATTTTCCATGGTACATTTCCACAATCCACACTTAGGGAGATTAAATATAAATTTTTTGCCTATACTGTATTTATATTGGAGTGGCTGCACATAAACTTGTACAGTCCAAATTACAAAGAAAAGCTCATCTCATAGACTGGATTTGCTTATTCCATATTACAAGCTCATGAAAGTAACCTCTTGAAATCGGAGGCTCAAATCTACTGTGAGACTACCGTCCTTAGACTCTTAGTTAGCGGTTCGAATTCTCTCACATTACCAGACATCAGGCGTGGAAGAAAATTTAGCATGAGATTAAGATGTAAATAATTTCTTTGCTACATCGAGTAAGATCATTTGGGACAGACGACTTAGCATAATGGTACAAGAATACTTGTCAAGATCTCACAGAAGGATAATCCTTCCACCTAGATATACCAAGATCAAATGCAGATTGCAAGACACTAACCCGCTCCATTAACAGTTTATCTTCTAGTTCCTCAAAAACAGGACATTCTGTTTCCATAATCAGCTCGAGATCTTCAAAATGCTGAACTTTGCATTGCATCTTCTTTATCTGTAAATGATTTTGACAACGAATAAACATTTATCACTTTGGCACACAATCGACCATGTTTAACAGGAACTTTAAAGTTTTGACCCACAGACTACTACAAGCGTGTAGTTCAGGGAATGTTTACCTGTGTTTCTATCATTATCGCCAATAAATATTCAATTTCTCTCTCTTCCTGATCAGCAAGTAATTTTGCATGTGCTGCGGCAGCACCAAGTGCTGTTGCAATCGCAGTTCTAACTCGTAAGATTAAAGGTATGTCATCTTTGTCCTGGGCCATTATATCACCTAAAGGGAAAGCGGAGATAGTAAAGGTTAAAGGCAAGGCAAAGTAATGCGCCAAAATGCTGAACCATAAAAACAAGAAAGGGAGCTAGCATTGATACCTAACCACCCACACCGAAAATGCAAACAATCCTACCTGTTAGGGCAGCGCACAGAGCATATTTTTATTACAGCAGACATGTTTTTCTATTTGATCCGACAAAGTGGAAAACTATGTATAATAGTCAATCAGCACTTTCAAGTTCATAATAAGTATCTTAAAAAGGTCAAAGGAATAAAGGTCATAGATTCAATCCATGGTGGCCACTTACCTAGACTTAATATCCTACGGGTTTCCTTGACACCCAACTATTGTAGGGTTCAAGCATATTGTCCCATGAGATTAGTTCAGGTGTGCATAAGCTAGTCCGAATACTCACAGATATTATAAATAAATAATTTTGTTTAAAAAAAATTTAAAAAAGAAAAAACAAAGGGTTCACAATAAGTACCTGATTGAGGCCTTTCCTTCGCCACTGAATCTTCATTATTGAGAATTCTATGGAAGAAAATTACAGATAAGTTTATCTCCAATGCCAAAAGAGTATTGGCCAAAGCATGAAAAGTAGAAACAAAAATACAAACCTCTCATCCTCATGATTTGATGTGGTGGAAGCCGCAGAACACGATCCATTAGGTACAAAAAATTCTTGATCATCAAAGATTTCTTTCGGATATAAGTTTTCGTCACAGAGTGCTGTAACAGAAGCAGTAGCAGCTGCCGCCATAATATGTGGTCCAACCATGCTCGATATCAAAGCTACCTAATAGCATAGGACAGATGCTCATGCATCAGCTAATGGGGAGTAAAATCGAGCCATATATATATTTTATAGGACGCCATTCAGCAATGAAAAGATAACCCGCAACAATTTCACTTCACTTCAATACAATCCAGTTAAATGTATTTGATAGAAAGAGATATGTAATAACACGTGATACATAAATCCTACCTGTTTCATCAGAGAACTGCTCGTATCTGGAACAGAACCGGTGCACTGTCGCTTGGGAGGACCTTGGTTCTCCTCATCTTCGTCCTCGTTTATGTTCTTGGTACATTGGTCTTCACTTCCGGCAATCTCCTGATTGTTAGGTGGAGGGTCTGTAATTTCTTTTTCGCTAGCAACATTGTTATTAGGATCACTAACCTCACTCCTTTGAGCATCAGAGCATAACAAGGAGTCCCCAAACGGCAACTCCACGAGCTTCAATATACAATCCACTTTAGTCTTGGTTTGAACATTTTGAGCAACGAGATCCCAATCATCTCCATGCTTCAAAACGGATTCCAAAAGAAGAAGAGTTTCGGCCTCAGTCCACACAGCTCCGATATTACCACTATCTTCAATGAACTCGTTGGTTTTCAACTCAAAATCTTCCAAGAGCCTCTGCTCTCCGTAATTTCCATCCTTGAAACAATTTTCACAGACTAAATAACCATCCTACGTATAATACGTGAAGACTAGAGTTAGACATTCATCAAAATCCAGTAGTGGAGATGCAATTGAGATTTATCAATAGATGCTTTGGGAATATTCATTCACGTGATAGCATGAAAGTACCTTGGCGCATTGATGGTATCTAGATCCACAATGCTGGCCACAGTTCCCACACACTAAGATTTTCTGTTTCAACAATTCGCTGAAAACATCTGAATAAGAAGTCAAAGGGGGCAATTTAAACCCGCTCCCATTGACGATAGCACTGTCTTCCACAATAGGAGGTGCTGAAATTGGCTTGACCGAATTTGGCATTGCTCCGACACGAATCCCATTGGGAACCCCCTCTTCAATCTTAATTACAGAACTCTCTCCATCTTCTACCTCCGCCAAATCATTGTCATCCGAAGTTGCGCCAAAGTTGATCAGCCCCCATGTCTCCAAGAAAATAAACACCTTATGAAGCAAATTAACATCTCCCACCAGAGACTTCCGAACTTCGGTGAATGTAAGCCTGCTGGAAGGCTCTTCCCTGTACCTATTGATAATAAAATCTCTATATTCTTTATATATACGCGGAGTTCTTGATATCGAGCTTCCATCAAAAAACTCCTTCAAAGCTAATTTCTCCGTTTCGTGGATTTCATCCCACGAAAACCAACCTGAAGAATTGATTAGAAAAATCAGTCCCAATTTGAAAACAGTCTCCTAAATTTCCCTTCGTTCTTTATTCAATTCCCTAGCTAGGTAGTGAGTATCCAAAAGAACCTGGAGGGGAGAGGAAGTGGCCATTTTCTAGGGTTAGGGTAAATGGACGGAAAATGCGAAAAAGAGGGAGAGATAGACTTACTGGATTGACTTGGAATGGTGTATAGATCGAGCTCTGGTTCGTCTGGAACTCGTCTGTAACTCGTCTCCCGCTGTGAGGTTTCCATCGCGAACCGCGCGGTGAGCTTAGTCCGGTCCGATGTAGATTTTAGTATTACGCCGATATAAGAGACGCAGAAATTAAAAGAAAAAAACGCGGTTCATTGCCTGCTGTTGACGTAATTATATGACGGCCCAATAGTGTGGTGGCCTGGTATCTCAGGGAGCTGGCTCTGCTCTCCTACTGGGCTCTGGCTAAGCCCACCTCTGTTTTGGGTCTTACTTTCTGGAGCTATTGGGCTTTCTTCTTCGCTCAACGCCTCAACCCAACCCGACTTTGGTTCTTAAGGTTTAATTAATATTTTAATCGTTCTTGTTTTAATTTAATTTTATTGGGTTCCTATCGTTTTAATCTTTTCTTTAAATATTTTATAATTAATCGACTAAAAAATAATTTAAAAATTATTGCCATGGTCATTTGTTGATGTTTTTTACGCGATACTTATTCTTGCATGGTTTATGTAGTTTAAAAACAATAGATTACTAAACAAACTTTAGTTCTTATTAGTTGAGCTTAAACATAATTTAGTTGGTTAAATTATGTGTTGTTCACTGATAAATTATGGGTTTGAATTTTGCTACCCACGTGTTCAGTCAAATAAAATGTTGATACAATGGTGTCTAGTGTTTTTAGACTTTTTTTTTTTTACTTATATTTAATATGATGTTTCTTTCCTTCTAATTCAAGTTTTTACTATATGTGAGATGTAGATAATTGGTGTTGAATTGTCAGTCTGATTTGGCTAGCTGTCTTTTAATTTTTATAAGACTCGTATAATTAAGTATATTGGTTTTTTCTCTCTACTACGATTACTCCACCGTTAAAGTACTAATTGTTTCGCGTTTGGTATTGAAATTGAATACGTGATGTCATTCAATATAATGTGTGTATTGGACAATAAGCATGTAGTGTATTGATTGACGGGATTGAGTTGACATTTAAAACGATGTGTCGTATTTGAATAACAATAGTTGTGGTTTCGATCTAAACTACTGAAAACTAAATGGTTTTCTCAATAGATGTTCCATCAATAAAAGCATAGTTATTGATGCTTGTGTATTGTTTAATCATTTAAATATTATGTAGATAAAGCATATTATTGTTGCTATAACTTTATCGCGTTATTTTGGTTCCTAAATGAGGCTTACTTTTAAAATCATGGTTTATCAGTTATATAATGTATTTGTTTTAACCATGCTTATCAAGTAAGAAAGTTTAATGTTAAAATACTATTGTAGTCCCCATACTTTCACTATTTTTCTTTTTTTTTTGGAAAAATATGTTTGTTGATGCCAATTTTTGGGCAAGGGAAAGTGCATATGATCTTCAAGCGACGTCAACGGTAAAATTGTAATTTGGGGAAGAGAGGACCTGCAATAAAAAAATGACTTTGATGTCTAAGTCGGTAAGAGAATTGTGAAATAGATAATAACTTGGAAGTTTAAGTTACCTCATATGGAGTTATGATGATATATTTATAGGCCTTGATCTTTCTCCTATTCCTTATCCGATTAGGGTTTCTAGGGTGACTGTTCCTGAATTGTCCTCGGGCCGAGGTCGACCAATCCAACATTCTTATTTAGCGTTTTTAGGGTTCTATCCCTTTTTGGCCAAGCTTATGCTAGACTCATAAACACCAGGCCCTTATTGTGTTGGATTTAGTGTCTTAAATCTCATGGTCTTGGAGTTTGTAATTTGTAGATACAAATTTTTTGTTTAATAAAACAAGAAGTATTTCATTTGATATTTAGATTGCATTAATTGAATCCAATAAACTAAGATCCAATGTTGTTTTAATGTAGCTTGAACAATATGTGGTAGACATATAAGCGGATCATATTTAAGTAATAACTTAAAAGGTCTGTAGTATGTGGATAAGGTTAGGTACCTTATCCTAATGACACTGCAGAGACGACCCACTTTGTAACTGCTACATGAGTTGTAAGTGTTACAGACAATATGATCCACATTGTTCATGTGGAGACATGTGAGTGGGGTATCTTGTATAAAGAGTTTGTATAAGATCAGACCGCAAAATGATTGGTATATCTAATACTGTCACTTAAAAGACTAACCTTTCACTAAATGATCATAGTTAGGGTTGGTAAAATTTCTCACAGGGTCGGGTCTCACCCCGCCTCGACCCCGATTAGGATATATATTATAATACACGTGATAATTATTATATTTAATTAAAAAATATATGAGAAATGAAAAGGACTCAAACCACCAAAGCCCAAATCTGAAACCTTAATCTGAAATCTCTTATCTGTCATCTTAGTTTCATTCTCACCACTTTCACAATTTCACTCTTAAGTCCCACTCCCACGCCCATTCTCCCTTTACTCAAAGGCCACTACCTTTTCAACATCTCTTCTCTACTCAACAACTACTGCCACCCACCACGAGTCGTCGATGCCAGTACCGTCGACACAGGTTCCCCCGCATTTAGATGTCGCAGCCATCGAGTCTAGTTACCATCTGACATCATTCTTCTTCTTCTTTTTCTTATTTCCTTCTTCATATTTGTACCAATAAGCAACAACTTTCACTTCATTCTATATATAAAGTTTTAAAAACTAATTATTTGACGTATACTATAATTTTTAGTTTTGCTCTTTTTGTTTGTTCCATTCTAAAAGTTGTAGGAAGATTGTTGCAAACCAAATCCCATAAGAGTTTAGAAAAACTTTGTTTTCTATATTTAAACATGTCAACAAGAATGAATCACATTGATAAGTCTTGAAAAGAGTTATGTTCATAGTGTTAATTCCCTCAATTCTATGTTAACTGTTTGCCTAAAGCACCCATTTTGTAGGTAAAATCCAATCGTGACACTTTTGGAGTCATTACGAGAAGTTTGGAGCTAAATTGAGTCAAATTAGATAAAAGTATGGACTAAGAAGAATAGGCAATGGCGAATTACCATTCTACCCCTCAGCTGAATCAATTTTTCACGCCTCAAGCAACACTCGGAGTGTTGCAATGCTCCCAACAAAACAAAGTCCAACGCTACCTCAACGCTGGAAGACAGTAGCTGCAAAAACAGAGTAACATCGCAATGCTATATCCAGTGTTGCAACGCTCCGGAAGTTGACGAAAAAAATAAAACACGTGTGAGCCTTGCGCAACCGAGCGTTGGAGCCAGAATCAAGCTAGGGTCGCAACGCTGCAATCCTCATTAGTTAAAAGCTTCAATTTTCTAGATTTCAAAAGGGGGGCATAATTTATTTATTTATTTATTTTATAGAAAGGGAAATTTCAGTCCGAAAATTTGAGAGAAAATCCACGAAATTTACTTTTGTCTGGAGAGATTTCTTATTGAATTCACAAGTCTTTTGTGAATTTCTTCATGTATTTCATTAATTCTTCAACGAGTTCCTTCAAGACTTCTCCAATTTATGGCTAGGTAAGTTATTTTCTTGGAAATATTTAGTTTAGGTTAAAATTCTTAAGATGTTTTGTGTATTTTCTTGAATTTTCTGCATTCTTGAATGTTTTTGTGTTGAATTTGAATAGAAATTAATGGAAAATAGTTGACACCTTGATTCTATTAATTTCTTGTATGAAAATCTTGCTTGGCACTGTTGCATAATAGTAAAACGAGTTACAAAAATTAAGATTCCTTGTTTTAATTAGGACTTTCTTTCCGGAATTAATTCTTGAACTTTTTAATTTGGAGCATTCAAACAATCGTTCTTGAAATTTACTCCAATGTGTTTCTTAAATGTCATAATCATGAGAACTCTAGTTTCTAAAGAAATCTAATAAAAATAACATGAATTTGCTAAATTTAAGTGTTTTTTACTTAGATTGGAGCTAATTGGTATGGTACATGTCAATTAGCTAATTGGGTTTTTATGGTTTTTACTCTATTAGATTATGGGATGTTGAATTTTCATGTATTTGTTCAAGATCAATGATAGAATTAACCTAGCTAATAAAGATTTCCCAAGAATCTCTCTCTATCAATTTTTACTAAAGAAGAAGAACTTACTCAACCCTCAATTTGTTACATTTTGGAATTCAACAATCAAAGTTTTTCCAATTGATAGAGATTCCTTGTGGATCGACCTCTTACTCCCGCTATAACTATGTGTTAGTTTTAGTTGTTGTTTGAGCATTATAAATTTCATTTGTCTTGAGTTAAATTAAATTAACAACACTGATTTTATTCCGAACAAGTTGGCATTGTTGCCGAGGAACCGAGCAATTGGCTATTTTGAATTTTGAATTTATTTATAAAAAATAAAAGAAATAATAAACCCAAAAAATAGTTAGTGTGATTAAATTTCCTTTTGTGCATGACCCACTCCTCTTAAAGTGTACTTTATGATTTGATTATAAACATTGACCGTGAGGAAAGGCGACTTCGAAAGGAAAGAACAGAAGGAAGAGAAAAGGAATTTGAAGAGTAGGTAAGCATCAAGAAGAAGAACTTACTCAACCAAACAACGTGGAAGAAGCAAAGGAACAAACCTTGCGAGAACTAGTGAAGTCGGACTATGGTCAACAACCATTGTGCATCGTATATCCACAGATAACCGTCCCGTTTGAACTCAAATTGGGGCTTGTGCATCTCCTAACCTCATTTAGAAGACAACCCGACCAATACCCGCATAAACACATGAAAGAGTTCCATCTAGTATGTGATGGAATGCGCCCACACAGAGTAACATAGAAGCAACTCAGTTTTAGGGTCTTTCCCTTCTCCTCGAAGGATGTGGCCAAATATTGACTATATTACCTACCAGTGGGTTTCGTTACTACTTTGAGCGGTTTAAAAAATAAATTTTTAGAGAAAAATTTATGGCATCTAAAGCTCATAGGGTCTTTCCCTTCTCCTCGAAGGATGTGGCCAAATATTGACTATATTACCTACCAGTGGGTTTCGTTACTACTTTGAGCGGTTTAAAAAATAAATTTTTAGAGAAAATTTTATGGCATCTAAAGCTCATATATAAGAAAATAAATATATGGGATTGTAGGAGAATCTCTTTACGAATATTGGGAAAGATACAAACAATTGTGTACTTCATTCCACATCACCAAATATCTCAACAGTATCGAATTCAGTATTTTTATTCAGGTTTGCTTCCATCGGAGAGGAGCAACATTGATGTTGTCGCTCCTGCCGAAGCAAGTCAACTTATATCTACTGTGGCAGAGAACTCTTAGAATTTTGGGACAATGACTCACGATCACACTATTGCTCAATCTAGTGAAGTAAGTGAGCTAAGATCACAAGTATCTTACCTTGTTTCTCCTTTTACTCAGGTAGTTTAGGGAGGACTTCCTCAAGTCGAAACATGCGGAGCATGTAGAGTAGTTGGACATACTTCCGAGGCTTGCCCACAAGGCCAAGTAAATGCCATTGGAGGATTTTAGAGGAAACATGACCCCCACGGGCAAACTTATAACCAAGGATGGAGAGATCATCCCAATTTCAAATGGGGATCTCAAGGACAATACGAGAACTGAAACCAATCATCATCTTCAACCTCCTCAGGTATGTCTCTAGAAGACGTTGTGAAGTCCCTTGCTGACCACTCCTTAAAATTTCAACAGGAACTCCATCAATTGCAAAAAGACAACATCCAACTCTAACAAGAAACCAAAATTCTTTAACAAGACACCAAATCCTTTCAATAGGAGACTAGACAAGGCTTCTCAAACTTGGACACTCAAATCACTCAGCTTGCAACTATAGTAAGCAAACTTGAGAGTTCCCCGCCCAACTGGAACACGCGAATGTAAGTGACATAACTCTTAGAATAGGGAAATAAATTCCTATTCATTTAAAGATGCAAACTCAGTTCAATCACCCCCGATAAATAAGAAAAGGTAACAAATGAACAAGAAAATAAGGTAAGTGAACCAAATGAAACTTCCATTTTTCCCAAGATATGTGATTACTCCCCTCCTAAAGTAGAACCGTATGTACTTAAAGCACCATCCCCTAGTAGATTGGTAAGGCCTAAGGTAGTAGATGCCGATTTAGAGCTTATTGAATGTTCATCTCTTTGCTTAATGCTATTCAACAAATACCCAAGTATGTATTCTTAAAAGATTTGTGTACTAAGAAAAGAGAAGGGAAGGGAGAATAAAGAGTAATTGTTAATAAAAATGTGTTTGCTCTATTAAAGAAGGACGTGCCTAAAAAATGTAGAGATTCGGGAATGTTTACCTTGTCATGAAAAATGGGGGATAAAATTCTCATGCTATGCTAGATTTAGGTGCTTCAATAAATGTTATGCCTTACCATGTTTATGAAGACCTAAAATTGAATGGCCTACAAAAAACTAATGTTTACATACAATTAGCCGATAGATCAAATATATAACCTCTAGGCATTATTGAGGATGTCTTGTTGAGAGTAAGAGAACTAATCTTTCCAATTAATCTTTACCTCTTGAAAATGGATGAACCTTACACTACTTCTTCTTCTAATGTTCTACTTAGAAGACCCTTCATGAAAACTGCAGAAACTATAATTGATGCAAATAAGGGGTCTTTATCAGTAGATTTTGATGGATAAGTAAAGTCGTTCAATATATATGATGCCATGAAATTTCCCGTTGAGTATTTGTCTCTTTACTCCATAAATACATGTGATGTTTGATGAATTGTTGTTAACTATTAATGAAAATTTTGACTTTTTGTTTACCCCCTCTATTGATCTTGATGATGATGACCCTTCAATTGATTCTTTGCTTACTTCTAATGATTTTGACTTGAATGATAATTATTCTAATAAGGATATTAATGAATCTTAGGTACAAGGGATCGAGCTTAAGGCTCTCCTTTCACACCTCAAGTATGTCTTCCTTAGAGATGAAAAAGCCTTTCCAATTATCATTTCTAAAGAGCTCGTGTCTTCTCAATAATGCACATTAGTGAAAACATTGAAGATCTACGAAAAAGAAATCAATTGGACTTTGGATGATATCAAAGGAATAAATCGTTCCTTATGTATGCATAGAATTGTTCTAGAAGACGGAGTCAAGGCCACCGTCCAACCTCAAAGAAGACTTAATCCAATGATGAAAGAAATAGTTCATAAGGAAATCATCAAACTCCTTGAAGCCGGAATAATATACTCTGTTCTAAAAGGCCAATGGGTAAGTCCAATACACATGGTACTAAAGAAAACCGCAATGACCATTGTAGAGAACGAAAAAGGTAAAATGATTCCAATGAGAGTACAAAACAGTTGGAGAATGTGTATAGATTTAAGAAAACTAAACGAGGTAACAAATAAGGATCACTTTCCTATTCCTTTCATTGACCAAATGGTAGAACGGCTCACCAGGAAACCATATTTTTGTTTTCTCGATGGATTTTTGGGATTCTATCAAATACCAATAGCATAGGAATATCAAGAAAAGACTACATTTACATGCACTTACGGTACATATGCGTTTAAGAGAATGTCATTTGGGTTATGCAATGCCCCAGGTACGTTTCAACGATGTATGATGAGTATTTTATCCGACTATGTAGAAAAATGCATATAAATTTTTATGAATGATTTCATTATGTATGGTAATTCTTTTGAAGATTGTTTACACAATTTGAGTTTGATTTTAAAAAGATGCATCAAAACCAATTTAGTTCTCAATTATGAAAAGTGTCACTTCATGTCTTCTCACGGAATTAGGATATCTTGTGTCATTTAAAGGCATAGAAGTAGATAAGGCAAAAATAAATGTCATTTATGACCTTACCTATCCTAAAAATATAAGGGAAGTGCATTATTTTCTTGGTAGTGTAGGATTCTATAGGAGGTTCATTAAAAACTTTTCCAAAATTGCACTCCCTTTGTCTAGCATACTTCAAAAAGTTGTCATATTTGATTTCAACAATGAATGCAAGGAAGCCTTTGACAAGCTTAAAGAGAAGTCGACTTCAACTCCAATCCTCCAACCACCTCGATGGGACTTGCCATTCGAGATCACGTGTGATGCTAGTAGCCTAGCAGTTAGGGCGGCATTGGGACAAAAAGTTGACAAGAAATACCATGTGATTTATTTGGCATCAAGGACTTTCAACTCATCTCAAATCAATTATTCCACAATAGAAAAAAGGAATTTCTTTCCATTGTTTTTGCTTTAGATAAATTTAGGTCTTACATTATTGGTTTTCCAATAATTATTTACACTGACCACGCCGCTCTTAGGTACCTTATGACGAAGAAAGAATCCAAATCCAGACTCGTAAGATAGATCATTCTTTTGCAAGAGTTCGACTTGACCATCAAAGACAAAAAAGGATCAGAGAATTCAGTAGCTGACCACCTAAGTTGAATCGTGCAAGAAGAGGAGTCAATTCCAATCATAGAAGACTTTTCTGATGAACACCTTTTCAAGGTATCTACTTTCCTACTGTGGTACGCCGACATAGTAAATTACCTTATGACTGGTAAGTTTCCTCTTAACATGTCTTCATCTAGAAAGTCTAAACTTAAAAGTGACTCTAAATACTTTGTATGGGATCCTCCTATTTGATGGAAATTTTGTTCATATCAAATAATTAGGAAATTTGTTCCCGATGAAGAGTTTGAGTCTGTTTTGTCGTTTTGTCACGAGCACGCATGCAGAGGCCATTTTAGTCTAAAATGAACTATTAGAAAAATCTTAGACTCAGGACTATTTTGGAATTATTTGTTTGCCGACTCTCATGCATATTACCAATCTTGTGATAAATGTAAAAAAATTTGATCTTTGTAAAAAAGAAACGAAATGCCACTTAATTCTATTCTTGTATGTGAGATATTTGATGTTTGGGGCTTAGATTTCATGGGTCCATTCCCTTCTTCATTTAGTTATTTGTACATTTTGCTTGTGGTAGATTACGTTCTCAAGTGGATTGAGGCAATCCCCACTAGAAAAAATGATTCTTCCATTGTTTAAATTTCTAAAAAATAACATCGTTTGTAGTGTTGGAATTCCTAGAACCATTAAAAGCGACCAAGGAACACATTTTTGCAATAGAACCATAGAGGCATTGTTGAGGAAATACAAAGTGCACCACAAATTTGCAACCTTGTATCATCCTCAAACAAATGGCCAAGCGGAAATTTTCGATCGAGAAGTGGCACTCTAGAAAAGACGGTCAATTTGAAAAGAAAAGATTGGAGCTCCTGTCTTAATGATGTGTTTTGGGCTTATAGAACTGCTTTTAAGACACCTATTGGAATAACCCCGTACATAATTGTATATGAAAAAACGTGTTATCTTCCCATAGAGGTTGAACACAAGGCATATTGGGCGATAAAACAATGTAATTTGAATCTAGCTCAAGCTGGATAGGAAAGATTTTTAGAATTTCAACAATTAGAAGAATTGAGATGTAATGCTTATGAAAACTCGAAGATTTATAAAGAGAAAACCAAGTTTGTTCATGACAAAGGTTTGATAAAAATAAAAAAAAAGACTTCAAAATAGGACAAAAAGTATTGCTTTACAATTCTAATCTACAATTGATGCCTAAAAAACTTAAGTCCAAATGGTTAGGTCCTTTTGAAATTATTAATGTTTTCTCTTATGGTGCAGTTGAAATTAAAAGTCTTGAAAAAGGAAAGACTATCAAGGTGAACGGACACATGCTTAAAGTTTACTACGAAAGGCATGTAAACCAAGTCCAATTGGACTTGCGTTTGACTAATCTCTTGTACGTGTGATCCCTTTCTTCACCAACGTCGAGCAAGCGACGCTAAAAATTTGCAACAACAGGACAAATTTTCTTTTTCTTTTCCTTTTCACTTTTTTCTCCTTTTCTTTTCCATTTTTTTATTTATTTCTTATTTTAGCATTTCAAATAAAAAGAACAATTGATTCTTCTTTTTCTTTGTAGGTCATCTTAAAAAAAAAAAAACAAAAACAAAAACAAGGAATTCTCTCAAAACCAAAAGAATAATCAACCACAAAAACCATGGAAGTTTCTCTCTACATCCCTTACTTTTTGGTCTTATACCTATTTGTATAATTTAAACATTAATGACAATGTTCAATTTTTAAGTTGTGGGTGGAAAACATTGCATGTTTTTTATATTCTTTGATTAAATTTTTAGGTTTTGAAAAATTAGTCTTACTTAAATTTTTTGCTCTATGATATATGTCTGGAACCCTTAAGCATCTGAGCTCGAGTTAGATTTAGATTTTATCATTTTGATATTTTGATATCTTGATCAGATTTTATGACTATGATTTGACATATCTTGATATATTTGAGACTCTGATACATTTTGATAGCATAACTTTGATTCTCTGAGAACATAACCATTGAATTCATAATGCTCCAAAAGACTATTATTTAACTCTTTATTCGTTTTTCTTTGAATGAATAAATGCATGATTGATTGAATGCATGAAAACACACAATAAAAGAATCACATTCATTTTGTTTTATGCATCATTAGATTTTTACACAATTATTTCTTTCTTATCAATGAAATTTTGATGACGCACTCTTTTTAGTAAAGATACGAACAAAATTTTAGACCTCTTAAAAATTTCAAACAAATTTTTGAAACCATTTTTCAAAAGAAAAAATCTTTTCCTTTTAATCTCATACAAAATTGAATACTTAGCTTTTAGATTTATTTAGAATCTTAAAACTTTTAGAAATGTAATGTCTACTTAATTTTCTATCACCCCGATAGGACAACTTTTGGTCTAAGAACAACTATCTTGTTAGAGTAGCAAGTCTAGACAAAGAGGAATAAAAAGGACGTAGTATATATATATATATATATATATATTAAAGTTGCTAGCATACATATAAAAAAAATAAAACAAGCTTGCAAAAAAACATGACTTCTTAACATGAATTTCACTAACGTGTGTGTGTTTGCATGGATAGAGGTGAAAAGAGCTACCTCCATCATGTCTTATTAGGGCCTGCGAGAAAAGAGTGATAAGTTCCCGACAGTGTGAGTGTGAAAGCTATCCCTTTAGGTAAGAGAAATGTCAATTAAGTTTCAGGTGCGTGAGTTTTAAAAAGGCACCCTTGCCTTAGAATTGCCCCTCTCCAATGCAAATTAGGTATATCTTAGACTGATAACATGGCTAGTGTAGGGTGAAGAAGAATTGAGAGTTAGATGTCACTTTTTCACTAGTTTTGGCCTTTAAGTAAACTAAAACTTTGTAGTCCTTTCTTTTATGACCTAGCAAGAAAAAGACCTTTTCTCTTCAAAAATAAGTTTCAACTTTTTGTTAACAAAATTTGAAATTTCTAAATGGATATTTATACCATTACTTCCTTGATTGTTGGGAAAATAGATGTAAATCAAATTTCTGTGTAAGTCAATTGAGCATACGAACAATTTGAATAAGTGAATGAAATTTTGAATAGTCTCAATAAACAATAAAAAAATTCCCATTTTGCTTGAATAAATGCATATTTCGAAAGAGTAAAATAATATGCAGCGGAAGTATCAAGGATCCATAAGCTTTCTAATTCACCAATTTTAGCAAAAACTAAAGCATGTTCTTCTCAAAAAGTGGGTTTTCAGAACATACCTTTGATGAACTCTCAAGAAACCATCTGTTCAGCTGCTGTCTTCACTTATTATCAACGTGTACTACCTCAAAGTCCTCCCTACTATGCTCTTGGAGCTTTAGGCATAGTTGTGGGACTCAAGAACAGCTTGAAGATGTGAAAAAACCATAAAAGCTCATAGCAGCACAACTGAAGAAGACAACTTCTTCTTCTGAAAATTTTCTCTCAAAATTATGTATTCTCTTCAACTCCAACAACTCCACTCTTCTTTATATATAATAGATAAACATGCAAAGAGATGGAGTGCATGACTTGCAGCTCATGCTTAGAAAATCAAAGTAGAGAATATAATGCATTTTGTGTGAGCATAAAGATAATGGTAATGAAGAAAACTCTTTTTCCATTTTGTGAACCATGCAAGCGAATTTCCATTTTCTTTTTAAAACCAAAAATTATTTTAAATCATTTTAATTCAAAATTTTATTTTCTTAAATTAACTTAATATCAAATATTAAATTAATTTTTTCACAATAATCATCTTTATATGTTTAAATCATATTTAAATATTTATTCTCTTGTTTCGTTTAATTTGAACATTTCAAATTAATTTCTCAAGCTACCCTAAAGCATATCCATTTATGAGCTAGTAGGGGGATCTCGTGGACCTACAGATCATAGACTCCAACAATTCGAGATTAATCAGCTAAACTCATTAGTCCAATCTAACTCCCATTCGTTAACTAATGGGACACTTCACTATAGCCCATAGTTGATCTCCCCTCACTGTAGATATATTATGTTCATTTAATAACCATAATCAGTAAGTCGATCCTCCACAGGTTGTTCGTAATCACAACTAGGTCAAAAATACCGTTTTACCCTTGTGACTACATCTTGTTCCTTAAGTTCCTACTGATCCTCTAATAAACAATTCTGATTCATAATCTCTACGAATCAAATCCTTTCTCTATCATGAGAAGGCGGGGCCCCGATTGTTCAAGACCTGGAGTCAGTACTTAAGAGAACAACCTATCTGCTAATCCTAAATAGGGTAGGAGTGAATTCCATCTTGCAAGGCTATGTCCCCAACTATTCATCCGGTCTTGTCCCTAAAATGGTAAGCTTATTGAGCAGTATTGTTGGACTACTCTCACCGTTTGCAGATCAAAGGATAATCACGAACAAACAGGAGTTCATAGCTAGCTCAGGATTAAGATCAAGTTAACCTAGGTTATATAAGAAATGAAATAGTCAGTTTTAACAATAAACGGTCGTTATAAAGAAAAGTGACTATTTTCGTGGTCCAGTCTATATGCAAACTCATTGCATAGGATGCCCTCACTTTCATGACTCAACATGAACGTTTTGTGGATCACATCGTTTGTAGTACCTTACAACTTCTTGTAACAACTACAAAGTGGGCCGCATCCAATAGTGTTATCAGGATGAGATACGCAATTTCATCCATATACTTATTAGACCATTTAGGCTATATACTGTCAACTTGATCCTATTTATGTCACTACATAAAGTTACAACATTCAGACTATAGCCAAGGATGCGTTTATTGGATTTTCATAATAAGATGCAAAATCAACAAGTTATTGTTATTGATAAAATAGAATGTTTAACACGAATTGCGAGTTATAGGACATTCCCAACATATTTCTAGTTTTTAACTTGCTCGGGACGACCAAGAGCTAAGTTGGGGGTATTTTGATAAGTCTTGAAAAGAGTTATGTTCACAGTGTTAATTTCCTCAATTTTATGTTAATTGTTTGCTTAAAATGTCCATTTTGTAGGTAAATTCTAATCCCAACACTTTTGGAGTCATTGCAAGAAGTTTGGAGCTAAAATAAGTCAAATTAGACAAAAGAATCAACTAAGAAGATGAGGCAATGACAAATTACCATTTTACCCCTCAGTTGATTCAATTATGCATGCCTCAAGCAACAGTCGGAGTGTTGCAACACTCCTAACAAAACTAAGTCCAACGCTACCTCAACACTGGAAGACAGTAGCTATAAAAACAGGGTAGCATCACAACGCTATACCCAGCATTAAGCGTTGATGGAAAAAATAAAACGCACGCGCACCTTGCGCAACCTAGTATTGGAGCCAGCGTCGAGTTAGGGTCGCATCATCAATTAAAAGCTTCAATTTTCCATATTCCAAAAGGGAGGCAGATTTTATTTTTTGATAGAGAGGGAAATTTCAGCCTGGAAATTTGAGAGAAAATCCACGAAATTTACTTTTGTCTTGAGAGATTTCTTGTTGAATTCACAAGTCTTTTTGTGAATTTTTTCATGTATTTCACCAATTCTTCAATGAATTCCTTCAAGACTTCTCCAATTTATGGCTAGGTAAGTAATTTTCTTAGGAAATCTCTAGTTTAGGTTTAAATTCTTGAGATATTTTGTGTATTTTCTTGAATTTTCTGCATTCTTGAATGTTCTTGTGTTGGGTTTGAATAGAAATTGATGGAAAATAGTTGACGCCATGATTCTTAATTTCCTGTATGCAAATCTTGCTTGGCACTATTGCATAATAGTAAGATAGGTTGCAAAAATTAATATCTCGTTTTAATTAGGACTTTCTTTCCGAAATTAATTCTTGAACTTCTTAATTTGGAGCATTTAAACAATCGTTCTTGAAATCTACTCTAATGTGTTTCTTGAATGTCATAATCATGAGAACCATAGTTTTTAAAGCAATCTAAGAAAAGAACATGAATTTGCTGAATGAAGTATTTTTATGTAGATTATGGTTAATTGGTATGGTACATGTTAATTAGCTAATTGGGTCTTTAGGGTTTTTACCCTATTGGTTTATGAGATATTGAATTTTCATGTATTTGTTTAAGATCCATGATAGAATTAACCTAGCTAATAAAGATTTCCCAAGAATCTCTCTCTATCATTTTTTTAATAAAGAAAAAAGAAAGTTTTTGTTACAATTGTTTTTACTTTGATTGTACTTAGTTTCCTTAAAACAAACAAACCCCCAAATTGTTACATTTTGGAGTTCAACAATCAAAATTTTGCCAATTAATATAGGTTCCTTGTGGATCGACCTCTTACTTCTGCTATAACTACGTGTTAGTTTTAGTTGTTGTTTGAGCATTCTAAATTTCATTTGTCTTGGGTTAAATTGAACTATACTCTAATTTTTAGTTTTGCTCTTTCTGTTTTGTTCCATTCTATGAGATGTAGGAAGATTATTGCAAACTAAATTGCATAAGAGTTTAGAAAAAAATTATTTTCTATATTTAAACAGGTGAACAAGAATGAATCCCATTAAGAATTAAAAATAATAAAATAATAAAAAGCAAGGGAATCGAGGATGGTTCCTCGCTGGGACCCGTTACCCCAATGGAGAATCCCCATCCTCGTCCCCACCTTCAATTGTCGGGGACGAGGGGGGATGCGGGTAAATACTTCCAGCGGGGGTGGCGATGAGGAATCCTCCGCCACCCCGCCCTAACCATAGGTGACGTGATCTTAATCCTGAGTGAGCTGTAAACTTTTGTTTATAATGGTGATCCTTTGATCTGTATGGCTGAGAGTGGTTGGCTTCGCCGACTCAATATGCCTATCATTTTGTGGATTTTTCGAGTAAGGAACTGAGAACATAGCTACGCAACATGGAGTTAGGGAAAGTAGATGAATTGCTCCCTTAATAGTTGATTCCGGGTCTTGAACAATGAGGTCTCACCTTTCATTGGCCTCAGAGGGGTTAATTTACAGTTGGACTATAGATTGTTTGTTCATGAGAGGCATCAGTGGTATTTAAGGATTTAGATGTAACTATAGGGGTAAAACGGTAATTTGACCCAACTATAGTTATAAAAAATTTGTGAAGTGTCAACTTACTATTGACTGGTTAAATCTATAGATACGTAAATATATCTACAGTGCGAAAAGTGCAGCTGTCAGTCTTTAGTGGAGCGATCGAAAGTTAACGAACCGTTGATTAGTCTAATTAAAAAGTTTAATTGATTAATCTTGTATCGTGGGAGCTTTTAATCGGTATGTCCATAATGTCCCATTGTTAGCTCAGTAAAGATAAAAGACAAGGAAAAATTTGTTTTTGAAATAATTTGAATTGTTCAAATTATTTAAGGGAATTCAAGCTATTAATTATATTAATATGATTAATATAAAGTATGATGTATATTGATAAATTATAATATATAGTTCATTATAAATATAAATTATAGTAAAAATGATATAATATGCGAGACAGAAATATTTGAATGAGATTTAAATATTATTTATCTAAATAAAATTTATATAAATACTATAGCTTGAAATTTAATGTGAATTGATTCATATTAAAACTACAGGTTATAAACGTAAGTTGCATTTTAATATGATTATAATACATATGATATGGTTTATCAAATAGTTAGTTGACCATATTATACAAATTATATTGCTATAATATAATATTCAACAATTCCCCATGACATGGGAGTTATTTCTACAGAACGTGAAAGGGAGTTTTGGGAAAACACAAGATATAGAAGAATGTAGAAAAAGAAACTCTCTCTAAAAATCTCAAAGAAGAATTCTCGCATTTTCACACATTCCATTATCTACCAAAAAATGTTGTTGGAGCCCACACATCTATTCCTTATGTCTTGAGAATAACAAGGTGTCTGAGTGGTGATGTCCCTGCTTGCTGAAGGTTTTCACTGATCGTTGAGAGGAGAGGAGATTTCTTGTGTAAGATACTTAAGGAGGAATTTCATGAAGAAATAATTTTTCAATGGTAAGTTTTCTCTTCTTCAAATTCTCGGTAGAAAGCATGTTTAGAACTTCAATGTATATCCTGTAAATTTAGCATGTTTTATTCTCTGCATTTCATATTTTCTTTCAAATTTAATTTCAATTGTACGACGCTCACGCGCTCCACGAGAAATTTAATTCCTTCGTATCGATGGGTTTGTTGAGGTTGACTAGGCCTATCTTTCTTTTGGACTTTCTCTTCTCTCCTTCGCTTGTTGTTTGTTGACCATTTTACCTTTGATTCGAAAAATCCACCAATAACATTGGCCCCCACTCCTAAGTTAGAGTTCGTAGTTTTTGAGGATTTTGGTCGTGGATTTTAATTCTCGAATCCTAACTTGGGAGTATAATCTCCCCTTCAAACTACAAGCCACCCCCATCGCAAAACTTAAAGTCAGGGTTTCTAGGGGCTGTTAGGTCTATCAAACCAAACTATTTTGAGGCCTAACCGATTTTCCAATGTACTTCTCCATCTAATCGTGACTGACTCACCTCCAGTATAGGTCCCGAAAATAGGTTATTGCTCAACTAATCCCAAGTGGTCCTTGGATCATAAGTTGTCCTAGAATACTTGTCGGGTTTTATGCCCTAAAACTTATAGATAGTAAATGTAACATTTGACTGATTATTAATAAAATGTTATTAATGTTTACTACAATAAATAGTTATTGTTATTTTATATTTGTCTTGCCTAAATAACTCTAATCCAATAAACTAACATCCTAGACTGTTATATGAGTCTTGAACTTATATGGAGACATATAGGGATCAGTGTTCAAGATACAGCCTAAAGAGTCTATAGTATATGGATAAGGTTGAGTGCCTTATTCTGGTGACATTATGGATATGACCCACTTCGTATTTGAAACAAATACAATGATCTAACGCGTTCGTGTAGGGAATATATGAGTGGAAGTATCCTATGCAATGAGTTTACATAAGATCGGACCACGAAATAGTAACCACCAGGTGTAACTCCCGTTGACTAGTTAGGTTCCTATTCACTTAGGCAACTTCATCTTAATCTTGATTGAGTTATGAACACCTCTTCATGAGGATTTGTCCTTTGATTCGTATGGGTAAGAGTAATCGATTCGCCGACTCAATAAGCCTACCATTTTGAGGACAAGACCGAGTGGGAAGCTGGGAACATAATCTCACGAGATGGAATTCACTCATCATCGACTTTAGGATAAGTAGACGAGTGTTCCCTTAAGTGATGTCTTTAGAACTTGAACAAAGGGCCCTACCCTCTCATGGCTCAATAGGGGGTTTATGTTTAATGGTTGGACCATAAACAAGTTGTTCGAGCATTGGTACTTAAGGATACAAAGGTAATCTAGGGGTAAAACGATAATTTGACCAATTGTTGTTCCGAACACTCGTGAAGGATTAATTGTTGTTGTTGGCCTATATCCTAACCAAAGAAATATATTTGTAGTGAGAAGAGTGCAACTATGGGTCTTTAATGGAGTGTACCCACATTTAACGAAAATTGTTTAATTGATTAATGAGTTTAGCCAATTAATCTCATATCGTTGGAGCTTCTTATTTGTAGGTCCATGAGGTCCCCTTCCTAGCTCGTAAAGAGAATTGAGGTAACTATACTTTGAATAAAGTTTGAAATGTTCAAATTCATTTAGGGAAATAATATAATTTATAATGATACATTATAATGTAAAATTTATATTTAAATTAAACTTTATAATATAAATTTATTTTTGGATACGATTCAAAATTAATTTGTGGGATAATTAAATATTTGAAGAAGTTCAAATATTAATTAATTCGATTCATATTGAAACTAAGTTAAAATTAACGTGTATTTGATTCACATTAAGACTATAGGTTATGAGAGAAATACAATTGAATATGATTCAAATGTAAGCCAAATTAAATATTTGGTATTTAATTTGGAGATAATTTAATAATTATTTTATTTTACGTAATTAAAATAATCGAATTAAACTATATATTAGGTGAGGGATGTTTCATTTAATATGATATAAATAAAATTATTAATTGTTTAATTATAAATTAAATAATTAATTAAATTAATTAGATAACTCCTACTAGGGTAGTTATCTAAATATGTGGGTAGTTCCATGTTTCTTTCCCTCTCCATCTATCAAAAAAATTGTTTTTTAATCACGGAGGAAAAAGAGAAAAATCTTGCAAGCCTTTTTACTTCTCTCAAAGAAAATTTCTCCTTATCCCTTTCTTTTTCCCAATTCAATTCAAAGGTTTTTAGATGATAGGATTTTTTTTTTTTTTTTTTTTTTTGTGGTGTTCTAAAACCTCAATTGGAGAATCAGATTCTCACTTGGTTTTACAAGAAGGGCAAAGGTTTTCTATCCATTTTATGTGATTTTGAAGCATGCTTAACCTAGGTTCTCATTTTATAGTAAGGCTAAATTTTGTTTTTCTTTGGTTTCTATATGATTTATGAATTGTCTAGTGTATGGGTATTTCAGAAATCCCAAACTAATAATGAGTTATGGTTATGTGCTTTCCGTTATGCTAGGGCTTTCATTCTACAATTTGTATCGTAGTCTTCTCATATATTAATTAGGATTATGAAATTTGCAATACATGTTGGTGAAATTAATTGCATTACGAATGTTTATTACGAAGGAATGTTTATGGTATTTTTTGCTTTAGATTTACATGTTTTTTATTTGATCAATTGTGAAGACATCTATATTTATTTAGTGTTTTAATTATGTAAAACAAATCTTTGTAAGTCCGTATCTAGAATTAGGACCCTTGGTGATAAACATCGTGCAAAATTTTGTTGAACAGAGGCTGAGGAATCGGAAAAAAGGGGCAATCGAAAAAAATGGCGTTGTATGAAGTAGAGGCCAACATGGTAGACTGATAAACCGTCACGACCGACCTAAACCGGTCAAAATAGGGTCGATCATTCAGAAATTCAATCAAAATTGGACGGGGTCAGTTTGGAAGGTAACCATCGATTATAGGTTTCGATCGGGCACCCAACGGGTCGGGTCTCGACCCGACCCAACCGACTTTTGAAAAAAAACAAATTATTATTTAATATATTATGAATTATATAACCTTTGGCCGCCTAAGGTTTCTTTTTCTTTTTTAGTTTTTCGTCCGCTTCACATTCGCAATTCGCATTCACAAGCACGCCGCAAGCTTCCGTTCCTCTTCGTTGCTCATTTTCTTCCTTGCTCTTCGTCCACAGGTCTGCAAGCTCCTTGTCCTTGCTCAGTTGCTCGTCGTTTTCAGTTCTCTTCCTTGCTCATCTTCTTCCTTCCTTGCTCGTTTTTTATTTTCAACCTCAAGTCCGTTTTCGATTTGCAACTGCATGTCCGTTTTCATTATCGATTTGCAATACATTTTGTAATGTATTCTAGTTTTATAGAGATTGAACTAAGAATTGGAAGATTTACCTAATAAATATGAAAATGATGATAAGTATATATATAGGATCCTAAAAGTTGATTTGTGTGTCTAGAAAGTCTCAAGAAAGAAAAACAAAACTGTAGAATAGATTTCTCTTACTCTCAAATATTGCATATATGGAACAGTATTAACCAATTTGACACATTAGCTTAATTTTAAAAAAATGGAATTATAATAAGTAACATTTTAATAATCAAATGTATAACTATTAAAACAATTTGTAAATATAGCAATGGATATGGAGTTTGATGGAACTGCAACTGATGCTTATGTAAAGCTGAAATCCTTTGAATTTTTGTGAATTGTGTGATACTGACGAGTGACGACGTCTGTCATGTTGTGGTTCAGCTACATGGATTCAACGGATATGGAGTTTGATAGAACTCCAACCGATGCTTCAAAAAATGAACGAGATGCAGAAGAAACGGATGCTAATACAAATATCGTTGATGTTGATTCAACAAATGAGATATCAGATGTTCTAAATCCATCGGAAAGAAGGAAGACTGTGAAAAAATCCATGATTTGGGATCTTTAGAAGCTAAAAGGTGATCCTAATGACCTCATGCTCAATGTAAGTATTGTGGAGTTATCTATGCATGTCATTCCAAACGTAATGGTACTGGGACTATGAAGAATCATTTGGAAAATTATAAAAAATACCCTTACTAGAAAAAGAGAGATCCAACCCAAATGACATTATCTTTCAAAACTAAAGCCAAAGACGATGTTGAGGATAATACGTCACAACTTGTATGTGAGTCATATAGTTTAGAGAGTTGTCGGGAAGTGTTGGTGGAAATGGTAATTGTTGACGAATTGTCATTCAAGTTTGTGGAGGGTAAAAGATTTAAGAAATCTGTCGATAGATTAACATGTGCAAGTCAACCTAGATTTGTTGTTCCATCTCAGTTTGCTGTGGCTAGAGATGTGCTTAAGTCGTATGTTAATGAGAAAAAGTGTTTGAAAGACATGTTTGTAAATAGAAAGTATAGTGTTTCTCTCACTACGGATTGTTGGACATCGAGACAAAATATAAATTAAATGGTCCTAACTGCCCATTTCATAGATTCTGATTGGAGATTACATAAAATAATACTTAGTTTTTGTCCAATTGAGAATCATAAAGGCGATACTATTGGTAAAACCATCAAAATGAATTTGAAGGATTGAGGCATTGAAAGGGTAATGACTTTGACTGTTGATAATGCAAGTTTGAATGATACTGCCATTGTTTATTTTTTAAAAAGATTCAATAAGGGATTATTGTTTGGTGGAGAATTTCTGCATGTTCGTTGTTGTGCTCATATATTAAATCTCATAGTATGTGATGTTTTTAAAGAACATAACGATTGCATTGAAAGGGTTCGATATGTTGTACAATTTATAAGATCTTCTCCTGCACGTTTTTTGAAATTTAAAAAGTGCATTGAAATTGAAAAAAATTTCTTGTAGGAGTTATGTGTGTCTTGATGTTCCCACTAGATGGAACTCTACATATTTGATGCTTGAGGTAGCTGTAAAGTTTGAAAAGGCTTTTGATAGATTAGAAGATGAAGATGCTTCTTATAGACACGATTTGTCACCAAATAAGGAAGATTGGACAAATGCTAAGATGTTGATTAGGTTTTTAAAGGTCTTTTATGATGTGACATTGAAAATTTCAGGGTCTTTGTACACCACATCGAATATGATTTTTCATCAGATTACAGTGGTTCAGAATTGTATACGTTTGAATGCTGGTAGTGCAAATGCAATGCTAGTTGGAATGACCAATAGCATGAAGGCCAAATTTGAGAAGTATTGGGGGAACAATGAAAAAAATAATCTGTTGTTGTATGTTGCTATTGTGCTAGATCCTCGAAAAAAGCTAAGGTTTGTATCTTCTTGTCTTCAAAAATTTTTTGGGCCAAAGGTTGCCAAATCTATAGGAAATGTAGTGGAACAATGTTGTAGACGTCTCTTTCATGAGTACAGTATTACTCATACTCAGAGTGGGAGTGGGAGTGGTAGCACTGCTATTAATACACCAACTGTCCCAGCCTTGGAGACCACGATTGATTGTGATCCAACTGAAAAGGTTTTCGACTTTATCTATGATACAATTGATCTTGATTTTGAAGGCGATGAGACTACACCTTTCGAATAGGGGTCAAAGATTGATATTTATTTGTTGGAAGCGAATGTCAAGAATGAAGGTGATTTTGACATACTTCAATGGTGGAAGAGGAACAGTCATCGGTTTGAGGTTCTTAGTCGTATGGCTAGAGATATTTTGGCAATTCCAGTATCTACTATAGCGTCTGAGCCGGCTTTTAGTACAGAAGGACGTGTTGTTGATTCATCACATTGTTCATTGGCTCTAAAAACAGTGGAGGCTCCCATTTGTACTCAAAATTGGGTAAATTTTGGTCCAATAGATCTTGAAGTTTAGCATGACATGGAAGAAACTTCATTATTTTAAGAAGGTATTTATTCATCATTTGTATTTTGTAGTTGTAACTTGTTAGATTAAAATCTTAACGAGGTTGTCTTTCTCCTCTTAATCTTAATTATATAGGATTTAGAGCGGTTATGGACAATGAAGAAGACATTCAAGGCCTTCCAGATTTTGCAAAGTTGTCCGTTAACGATTAAACATTTATCATTTGATTTTATTGTAATTGGGTTGTATTTGACAATTGACTTTATGTTTTATTGTAATTAGCTTGTATTTGACAATTGACTTTATGTTATAATTTCTAGTTTGATTATATCGTATGTGAGTGTGACTATGTGTCATGTGACATTTCTATTTGTGAGTACACTCTAGACTTTTATATTAGTTTTGTTTTCAATTATATATGTAATATGTATTAAAGGTTCTATAAGCAATCAAGCGAAGCGAGCAGTAACACAATCCTAAACAATGTACATGTTAATTGTTAAATATTAAGGGTTGTCAAATAAAATCATATCAACAAAGACAAAAAAATATATATACCTCTAACCCGACAAAAGGCAAAAAAATATATTAAGGGTTTTCAAATTAAATATTAACGATTTATAATTCGTAATTGCAATTTTTCTTAGAATTTTAATAAATAAATATAATTTCTCTTAAAGGAAGAAAAAAGGCAAAAACAAAAACAGGAAAAAAAAAAAAACAAAATACAAAAAATATTCATCTATAACCTGACAAAACCCACCGACCGACCTACCGGTCGGCCGAACGTGTTTGAGCTCATTTGCCAGGGGGGACCAGTTTGGATATATTCCAAACTGATCTTGATCGATTCGGGGTCGGTCTGGTCGGAAAACCGACTCCGACCAGCCGATGATCACCCCTAGTATGAAGCATAAGGTTTAACGTCAGCAGAGGGTTGACGTCATGCTAACGTCAGTAGAGACCTGGTTCAAGATGGTTCAGTGTGGTTCAAGTGAGTTGGGTTTGGTTCCATATTGTTTTGGTTTTGTTCACGTTTTTGGGGTCTGATTCGAAGCAGTTCAAGTTGGTCTAGTCTGGTTCTATAGCGGCAGAAGCTTATTTTAGGATAAATTAACACGAATCCAATACTGTACGATCATTTAATAAATACTGTTGGTATAGTCTGGTTCTAGAATGACAAGCAATTGTCTAGCAAAAGCTATGCGATTATTTAGTAAATACTGTACGATTGTTTAGTTCGTCACTGCATGATCGTTTAGCTCACCTTAGCCATCGTTTAGTAAATCTATATTTACTTGACGACTACTGTGAGATCCTTTTTGCCGAGAGAAATCTTAAAAACTTTTTCTGAAAAACTTTTCAACAGTTTGTAAATCTTACTAAACTTAGGAAACCATTTTCTTTTTATCTCATGGTTACCATGAATCCAATAACCACCCACTCAATTGGTTATTAAATAAAAATAATTGATTATCCAATAATTAATATTATTATAAATATAAATGATAACCAACTTCTCATATTATATTTATAACCTATAGTTTTAATATTTCATCCCATCAAATATATAAACCATAGTTCTTTTTCTATTCCATGGCACTTAATGTAAATCTCATTTACATCAATCCTCTACTAGATGTATCTCATACATCATACCGATTATATCATATATAATCAAAATACATATTGTCAATTTGAACATTTCAAATCAACACCAAGGGGACCTTATAGACCGGTAGATCCGAAGCTCTAACGGTACGTGAATAATTGACTAAACTTTTTAGTCACATGATCCACCATCCGTTAACTGTCAGGCACTTCATTAAAGACCGACAGCTGAACTCTCCTTACCACATATATATTATGTGTCCATCTTAACCAATTAGCAGTGCGACAACCCTTCACAAATCGCTCGTAAGTACAGTTGGGCAAATAATTGTCATGCCCCTATAGTTACATCTGTCTCCTTAAGTACCATCGATCCCTCTAATGAACATAAGTCACAGTCTTACTATGACTAAGTCTTATCTTCAAAAGAGAAGTTGTGACCACTATGTTCAAGCCTCAAAATTCAGCCCTTAAGGGAGCAATCTCTCTACTTATCCCTACTTCGGGAAATGAGTGAATTCCATATTGTGGATTGAGTTCATAGCTCCCAGATCATACAAGTCCCCAAAAAGGTATGCATGTTGAGTTGCCAATCTAGCCACTCTCACCTATACTAATCAAATGACCGCCCTCAAAGGTAGGAGTTCCCAAAACACTCAGGATTGAGGTCGTGTCACTTATGGTCATTTAGGTGAGATGCAAGTCTCTAGTATCAACAGCGCTATATATAGAGTCTAGTCATCTCGTGGTCTCGGTCTTATAAAAACTCTTTTTATAGGACACCCCCGCTCACACGTCTCCACATGAATGGTCAAGATCTACCATCTGTGGTAGTTTACAACACTTGCAAACCTCTACAAAGCGGGTCGTATCCGTAGTGTCACTAGGATCAGGTATTCCACCTCAATCTTTATACTACAGACCTATTTAGATTATCACTTAAGGCATGATCTACTTGTATATCACATATACATGCTTAAGTTCACATAAGATAACCAAGGAGCTTTGTTTATTGGATACGAGTAAATGCCAGAATTAAATAACACTTATTTTATTCATTAAACAATGTGTATCTTTACAAAACAACGAGACTCCTGAAGAATTAGGACATCAATCCCAACATGTTATTATATGCGAACTCTGTCAAATGCAAGTAAGAGTCCCAACTCCCTGAAAACTCCAACGCACAAGCGCACAATATATCCTCCAACGTCTGATTCAAGCATTTTGTTTGTCCATCTG
Organism: Benincasa hispida; assembly: GCF_027475165.1. Taxonomy (NCBI): domain Eukaryota; kingdom Viridiplantae; phylum Streptophyta; class Magnoliopsida; order Cucurbitales; family Cucurbitaceae; genus Benincasa; species Benincasa hispida. Next base: position 13,352,104 of record NC_143479.1, read on the forward strand.
TAACAACCCGACCCCCTAGGATTTAAGTTAGGCTGTTACTAAATACATGCATGCATGGAACTTAAAACGACACTCTTTTATGGTGAAATAAATGCTAAATAAATAAGGTAAGTGCAAAAGGCTTTCATTAAATTCAAATATTAAAAATAACAATAGGATACCCATAAATCATAAATGATAATAAATAAGTATGAAAACGATTCTTAATAGTAAGTTTCAAACATCAAAACTGAAAGTTAAGAAAAACATGAAAAGAAATGTAAATCTCATGAGCAGAAGCTTAAAACTAGTCCTAGTGGCTCGACCTTTACCTTAAACAACAACATGAGAAATAATGAGTATAAAATACTCAGTAAGTAACCCCACTACTGGGGTCAGGTTAGGCATCTATGTCCTATAGATGCCTACCTCTAGTGGAACATATAAACTGTTTTAGTCCTCATGGGACACACACATACATGAAAAACCGAGTTTTATTCCACTGTAGCTAAATATGCCCACTACCTCGGGTGAATTCCGAAAAAAACACAATTTGGTGAATCCCGAAGGAAACACAAACTGGTGAATCCTGGAGGAAACACAATATCTAGTGAATCCTGAAGGAAATACAAACTGGTGAATCCCAAAGGAAACACAATATCTAGTGGGCATTCTAACTAATCAGTAAAATCACTATCACAATCTCGACATCACAATCTCAACATGGTTCTATATAATACATATACATCTCATCATCACGATTCTACAATATACATATAAATTTCTTTATCAAGCTTTACAACATATGTATGCATCTCATCCTCCATAGATTCAGCAGGATCTCCAATAAAAATAATATACTTAAATCATACTAGTATTCAAACATCTCTGTGCGCAACTAGCCTTTTAAACTCTTGTATCAACAAGGCATACATAAACATCAAACTATCGATATATCCTTAGTAAATCACATATGTCAAATCCTGACTCCAGTCATTTCAAACCTCAGTCAATGAAGGAAGACATAAATATCATGCTAACTAATAATCCTCAATAAATCATAATTATCATTGTCAGGCACTAGGGCAGTTCCAGTAGTAAGATTACTTACCTCAACTTGGTAAAAAAACGCAAAACAAAATCTCCTCATAACTTCTTTAACACACTTGAATCAACCTAAAGTTGTGGCTTAGTCCAAGACAAATTCCAATACTCGAATTAGCCAATCTGATCATGAATTAAATCCAAAATCAATAACTTAACTCTCCCACTATTATTCTCAATCCAAAAGAATAAACATCTAATAACTTACAAAACTTACCGACCTTCACCAATTTTCTGCAAAACAAAATGGTATCTAGCTTGATGGTCAATGCCTCAAAACTTCTAAACCTTGAATCTAAGTTTCAAACCAAAGAGAGGTTACTAATTTAACGCAAAATCAAAGGGGTGAACTTCACCTCCCAAATTATAAGGAAAAATAACACTTACCCAAGGTTTTCCTCAAAATTTCGGCAAAGATCGAGGCAATGGCGGTCGACGGTGCGTCAACTTGTGGCTTCCATAGATAGGCAGCGTGTGTTGCTGTCGAACGGCATATATTGTTAGGTTAGCGGCTGGTAGTGAGGGTCTTGCATGAGGAGGGTCTGCGAGAGTCAGAGAGAAGGAGAATTTCTAGTTTACAGATTTTATTCAGCAGCGATTACATATAAACCAAAGCTTCAAATAATGATCCAACCGTTTAAAATGAAACTCTATATGTCTCGAATAGACTGACCAAATTTAAGTACGATCTAACTATTCAAACTCTGGCAATCGACAACTTTGTGGAAGCTGTCACTGAAAAATCGAATTATTTTCTCTCCAATTTTTTACCTCTTTTCACTTCATTTAATTTCGAAAAAAATCTCCATTTTTTTATTTTTTTTTTCAAAAATTTGTAAATATAAATAAAATATTTTATCACAATATCTCCAAAATCTCCAAAGATTCTATTAAATTTAGAAATCAATTAACTTTTCAAATTATCTTAGGCTTAAAAAACCAAAATTAAAGGACATAAGATCCATCAATTTGATATAAATTAAATCCTTCCAAATATTTAAATCAATTCAAAATCACATGAAATTAATTATCTCTTTTATTATTATTTTTAAGTTAGCCCTAAAATCCAAAATAAAAGGGAAGCAAAATTCAATATTTTCAAGACAATCAGTTTGAATATCTAATCAATTAAATTCAATTTAACTAATATATTTTTTTAATTATTTTAATTTAACCCCAATTTTTCAAATGAAAGGGACATTTAAACACATTAATTTTAGATAATTAACTTAAATTTTCCTGAAATTCGGGATGTTACATTCTTCCCTCCTTAAAATCATTCACCCTCGAATGTTCAAGTCCTTAAAGGCTTGTGATACTTAGTTCTTATCTTATCCTCATGTTTTCGAATTGCTTCTTCAGACCGATAATTCTACCAAATAACTTTTAATTAGCACTAACTGCACGTTTCAAAAAGTCTTTACCTGCTACCATGAATTGTATAACTTATCTGAGATAATATCATGTTACTCATTAATCTTAAAACAAACACATATCACCATTTAGACCCTCCTATGCATGAGTCTGAAAATCTCACTTAAATGAAGCTTTTGAAATCCTCATATACTATAGAGCATTTGCCATTCCAAACTACATCACCATAACCTCTTAATAGTTTAACCATTACCCGATGCCAGTTTCTAAGATAAAGATCTTCATGATTGCGTACGTCTATATTGAGAATGTTCACACTCCATAGAGTGGGTCACCTCACTATCCATGCAACAGAAAACATATCTCTCATGGCATCTCAAGATAAGGATTCAGAATTCGGATTCGACACCTAATTGCCCTGACAATCCCCTTCAACCGAGATACGCTATCATATTCAATCCGTAATAGTTGATACAAAGTTGTGTGAATCATCTTTCTTTCCTAATAAACAAAGTTGACATGCTCCAAGGCAGAACATTAAGGCACATATGAAACACTTTGCTAAATGGTTATTGTATAAGTGACTTAGGCTCTTCCAACTCTGCTAAAGTCCTTCTACGAGGAGCCTTAAGGATAGGAGTTACTCTCAACTCAAGTTCATCTCTAGTGCTAAGGGTCATTCTGGGAGATCAAATTTACTCAACCTTAATACTCATATAGCATGTTTCTTACTTGGAGCTAGATTACTTTCACCTTCAAATAAAATCGATGGCTTCATTAATGCCTTGTTCTAGATATTTGTGTCCACAATCAACACCTCTAGACCTTATTAATACCTTTCAACGTCTTCCCCTTCTTTAACGAGGCCTTACCCCTCCCATTTCCATAGTTTCTAGCAACTATTGCTACTAAACATCCTTTCATAAAACGTTATTTCCTCTGATTCCACTTTAATTTGACAAGATTGCTAAGCACTATTCCAACGCGTGATAGTCTAGCTTAATCAAATTCTCATGCTAAAATTGAGTTCCATGACTGATAACTTAGGCAGGGTATCCATTCAACCAACAAATACTAAGATCTATAGTTCCAAATAGTAATGAGATTGTTCATACCAACTCTAAAGGTTCGTAAACACATATTTCCTATCTTGGACACCAAACCAAACCTTTGTTCTTAATCTTAAAACATCAATTCCCCTTACCTTCTCAAAACAATAAAATATTTCTCAAATCTTTTCATCTTTCCTTATATTTTCCAAGACCAATAAATCCAAGATGCTCTATTTCACTTTCCTAGTGAAATATATATGTACCAAAACATGTGACTATTTGAATCCCTTTTCACAGTCTACAATCCAACAACCTAAGCAGACTACAGATATATATATATATATATATATTTTCCCGAATAATGCTTACTGCAGTCCAAAGTTCCAAATGATAATAAGAGATTCCTATTTTACACCAAACTATGCCTTGTATCCACCCTATCATGTCTTAAAATCCAAACCTTTATTAACTATTTGAGAATCTTGAACACATTAATTTCCATTTATCTCCCCAAATGAATAAAACCTTTCCTTAAATACTATCATTTTCTTCACATTTATCCTTGCTTAAGCCAACAACTTGAAAGTGCACTTTTTACTTCAAGAGCGAAACATAATCCCTAAACCAAGACATATGACCCTTTATACCCTTTTCCATAAATCTAAAATTCCATTCCAAACTTGGAACCATAGTAGAGTATCCCCACAAGATCACATTGCTTTTAAACTTAAAAATATTTATCCTTCCTATTGGCATGGTTAATTCAACTCGAACCTTTTCATTGCAACAAACACATAGTTCAAACCCAAGCACCTTAAGAATTTTCAATCCAATAACTCGTTTTCTCCCATCTAAAGGCAACTATAAATTCAACTATCTTGGCATTCCTTGACCAATTCATCTTACATAGGTCTTGTAAAGAGTTCCTCATACTATCGTTTTATGCTCCATCTAGTAATTCTTCTTCCTTTTAGGCACGTTACACAAAGAATCAAAACACCATACATTACTCGCTCCACCAACTTCGATACCATGAAAGTGATCATGACCTATTAATCCTTTCAAAAAATTTTCTTGGAACATTTTGACTTTAATATTTAGTAATCCTTAATAAAATTTATAGTCTCTTCTTCACCTCTTTCTTATCTTATAAAGAAACTTTAATTTTGTAACTAAGAACGTGTGCCTTGTGATAAAGTTCCTTGTAGCACCACTAGTTTTATCCTCGTAATGCAAAACTTAATATTATTCCCTAGTGAATTTCCAATTCAGCTACCTTATTTTATCGCTTAACCAAATACATCCATTTTTTTCTTTCACGTCATAAGTGCATAACAGTTCATAGTTCTATCAGGTTTCAATATCCCTGAACAGAAATATATGTCCGTTTCTAACAGCCTTTCCATGAATTAAACTAACGTCAAATGGCCTCATTATGATTCTTCTTTCTTTCTATAATACCAAAACAAAATAGCCATTTCATACTAACTTCTTTCATGTCGTTAAACTAGCAATAACAATCATTCAATACATAAAGCTTAGACATGAAGGCTTTTAAACACATCTTCCATAAAACATTTAATGAAAGAACATACCTGGCGAGGACGAAGGATCCGTGAATAGCCATAAGGGACACAAAACCAAGACTTACATGGTAAGTCAGTCTATAGAACCTAAAACTTAGGCTCTGATACCAACTGTAATGACCTGACCTCCTAGGACTTAAGTTAGGCCGTCACTAAATACATGCATGCATGGAACTTAAAACGACACTCTTTTATGGTGAAATAAATGCTAAATAAGAAAGGTAAGTGCAAAAGGCTTTCATTAAATTCAAATATTAAAAACAACAATAGGGTACCCATAAATCATAAATGATAATAAATAAGTCTGAAAACGATTTTTAATAGTAAGTTTCAAACATCAAAACTGAAAGTTAAGAAAACATGAAAAGAAATCTAAATCTCATGAGCGGACGCATAAAACTAGTCCCAATGGCTCGATCACGAAATCCGCTTATCCATCGCCGGTGCATCTCTATCCTTACCTGAAACAACAACATGAGAAATAATGAGTATAAAATACTCAGTAAGTAACCCCCTACTGGGGTCAAGTTAGGCATCTATGTCCTCTAGATGCCTACCTCTGGTGGAACATATAAACTGTCCTAGTCCTCACGAGACACATACATACATGACAAACTGAGTTATATTCTACTGTAGCTAAATATGCCCATTACCTCTGGTGAATCCCGAAGGAAACACAATTTGGTGAATCCCGAAGGAAACATAATTTGGTGAATCCCGAAGGAAACACAATTTGGTGAATCCCGAAGGAAACACAATTTGGTGAATCCCGAAGGAAACACAAACTGGTGAATCCCGAAGGAAACAAAAACTGGTGAATTCCGAAGGAAACAAAAACTGGTGAATCCCGAAGGAAACAAAAACTGGTGAATCCCGAAGGAAACACAATATCTGGTGAATCTCGAAGGAAACACGAATTGGTGAATCCTGAAGGAAACACAATATCTAGTGGGCATTCTAACTAATCAGTAAAATCACTATCACAATCTCGACATGGTTCTATATCATACATATACATCTCATCATCATGATTCTACAATATACATATAAATCTCTTCATCAAAGCTTTACAACATATGTATGCATCTCATCCTCCCCAGATTCAACAGGATCTCAAATCATACTAGTATTCAAACATCTATATGTGCAACTATCCTTTTAAAGTCTTGTATCAGCAAGGTATACATAAACATCAAACTATCAATATATCCTCAGTAAATCACATTTGTCAAATCCTGACTCCAGTCATTTCAAACCTCAGTCAATGAAGGAAGACATAAATATAATGCTAACTAATAATCCTTAATAAATCATAATTATCATTGCTAGGCACTAGAGCAGTTCCAGTAGTAAGATTACTTACCTCAACTTGGTAAAAAATTGCAAAAAAAAAAAATTTCCTTAGAACTTCTTTAGCACACTTGAATCAACTTAAAGTTGTGGCTTGGTCTATGACAAATTCCAATACTCGATTTAATTAGCCAATCTGATCATGAATTAAATCCAAAATCAATAACTTAACTTTCCCACTATTACTCTCAATCCAAAAGAATAAAACATCTAACAACTTACAAAACTTACCGACCTTCACCAATTTTCTACAAAACAAAATGGTATCTAGCTTGATGGTCAATGCCTCAAAACTTCTAAACCTTGAATCTAAGTTTCAAACCAAAGAGAAGTTACTAATTTAACCCAAAATCAAAAGGGTGAACTTCACCGCCCAAATTATAAGGAAAACTAAGACTTATCCAAGGTTTTCCTCAAAATTTCGGCAAAGATCGGGACAATGGTGGCCGATGGCGCGTCGACTTGTGGCTTCCATAGATAGGCAGCGTGTGTTGCTATCGGACAGCATAAATTATTAGGCTAGCGGCTGGTAGTGAGGGTCTTGCATGAGGAGGGTTTGCGAGAGTGAGAGAGAAAGGAGATTTTTAGTTTACAAATTTTATTCAGCAGCGATTACATATAAACCAAAGCTTCAAACAACGATCCAACCGTTAAAAATGAAACTCTATATGTCTCAAATAGACTGACCAAATTTGAGCACGATCCAACTGTTCAAACTCTGGTAATCGACAATTTTGTGGAAGCTGTCGCTGAAAAATCGAATTATTTTCTCTCCAATTTCTTACCTCTTTTCACTTCATTTAATTTCGAAAAAAATCTCCATTCTTTTATTTTTTTTTCCAAGTTTTGAAAAGATAAATAAAATATTTTATCACAATATCTCCAAAATCTTCAAAGATTCTATTAAATTTAGAAATCAATTAACTTTTCAAATTATCTTAATTTAGGCTTCAAAAACCAAAATTAAAGGACATAAAATCCATCAATTTGATACAAATTAAATCCTTCCAAATATTTAAATCAATTCAAAACCAAATGAAATTAATTATCCGTTTTAATTTTTTTTTTTTTTTTTTTTAAGTTGGCCCTAAAATCCAAAATCAAAGGGAAGCAAAATTCAACATTTTCAAGACAATCAGTTCAAATATCTAATCAATTAAATTCAATTTAACCAATCAAAGTTTTTTAATTATTTTAATTTAACCCCAATTTTTCAAATGAAAGAGAAATTTAAACTCAATAATTTTAGATAATTAACTTAAATTTTCCTGAAATTTGAGTTGTTACACCATCAGTCTAGGGGTGGAAGGTTGTACTAAAATTTAACTGAATTCTTAATGCTGCTTGAAGGCTTTTCCAAAAACTGGAGGTAAAACGAGGGTCCTTGTCGGACACAATTGACACTGACACACCATAACCTTACTACCTCTTTCATGTAAAATTGAGCCCACACACTCACCGAATACGTAAGCTTCCTTGGAACGAAATGTGCCACCTTAGTGAGCATGTCCACTACAACCCACATGACTAAAAAGCCTTTCGCTGACCTGGGCAAACCCATAATGAAATCCATGGATACACTCTCCGACTTCCATTCTGGCACATTCAATGGCTGTAGTTAGCCTGTTGGCTTCTGCCTTGAGGCCTTCACCTGTTGATAGACTAAACATTTGCTAACATAGTCAACTATCTCCCTTTTTCATATCCGACCACCAGTAATACCCCTTCAAATCTCAATACATTTTGGTACTGTCTGGATGTATCGAGAATGAGAAGTTGTGAGTTTCTGCTAACAATTTTCCCTTTAGGCCATCATCTGCAAGTACACGTAACCGTCCCTAATACAGAAGACCCTGGTGCAAAAATACTGAAAAATTCACTGACTTGGCCTGACCTTGACCTGACGATATTTCTAAACAAGGTTGGTTGTACCGTTCTGTTGGGCTAGTTGTAAGCTGACTTCCCCCGTTGCCATTGTAATCTCTGCCCGCTCTAGGTCATTACACAACCGAACCTGTTTAGTTATCAAGGTAGTCGAGTGAGTAGTCTTCCTGCTGAGCGCATGAGCCACCACATTCACGTTGCCAGGGTGTCAGAGAATCTCACAGTCGTAATCCTTTACTAACTTGAGCCACTTGCACTGTCTCGTGTTTAACTCTTTTTGGTGAAGAAGTATTTTAAACTCTTATGGTCGGTGGAAATTTTCATCCTTTCCCCATACAAATAGTGCCTTTAGATAATCAGGGCAAAAACCACTGTTGCCAGTTCCAAGTCATGAGTAGAATAGTTTCACTCATGGTTCTTCAACTAACGGGAGGCATAGGCAACCACTTTACTTGTTGCATAAGCACACAACCCAAACCCTTCTTAGAAGCATCACTATATATCACAAAACTCCTGGAGCCATCAGGTACTATAAGAACCGATACTAAAACCAACTTATTTTAAAGTTCTGAAAATTGTCCTCACGAGCTTTGCTCCAAACAAATGGAGCTCCCTTCATGGTTAATTGGGTCAATGGGGTGGCTATGCTAGAGAAGTTCTCTACAAACCTACGATAAAAACCAACCAACCCCAGGAAACTGCATACCTCGTTGACTGTTGTGGGGTAGGGCCAATCGTGACGACCTCAATCTTTGTTGGATTCGCAAAAACCTCATCCTTCGACACCACGTGTCCAAGAAAGAACACCTCACGTAGATAGAACTCACACTTTGAAAATTTTGCATACAACTTATTTTCCCTTAGCGTTTCGAGAACTTTTCGAAGATGTTCCTTGTGCTCCGGCTTTGTCTTGGAATGGACCAAGATATCATCAATGAAAACAATTACAAAGGTGTCAAGGAAATCCTCGAACACTCTGTTCATCAACATGAACACCGCCGGATCATTGGTAAAACCAAATGACATTACAATGAACTCGTAATGTCCATATAGCTAGAACGAAATGCCTCTTCGGGATATCATTGTCTCTCACGCTCAGTTGGTAGTAACCTGGTCGTAGGTCAACCTTGGAGAAGATTGTAGCTTCCTGTAACTGATCAAACAGATCATCGATTATAAAAAACAAATATTTATTCTTGATGGTTACTTCATTCAACTCCCTATAGTCTATGCATAAGCGTAACGACCCATCATTTTTCTTTATTAACAACACTGGTACACCTCAGGGGGATACATTGGGCTGTATGAACCCTTTATCAAACAATTCTTGCAATTGGACCTTAAGTTCTTTCAATTCAGTTGGAGAAATTATGTACGGAGCTTTGGATATGAGAATGGTGCCTGGCTCTAACTTGATCGCAAAATCATTCTCTCTGTGTGGAGGCAAACTTGAAAGTTCCTCTAGAAACACATAAAGGTATTCTATCACAATTGGTTATGAGGTTAAGGCAATCTTAGTTTCTCTAGTGTCAACTACGTTAGCCAAGATACTCCAGGTACCTTAATTAAGTAACCTCTTAGCCCTCACCATTAAAATCACTTTAGGCATGACACGATCCTGACCCCCTTTGAACTTAAAACTAGCTTCCATAAGAGAACTAACATACACCTCCTTCTGAGAATAGTTTATGCTGGCATGATTGGCAGGCAACCAGTCAATGCCAAAATCACATCAATGTCTCGCATGCCAACAAAATTAAAGTTACATCAATGGTGCAGTCTGCTATTTCTAACTGACATGCTTTTATCTTTTCGCTTGTTATCATAATTTCTCCTAATAGAGTAGACACCGATAAAACATAACCCAAAAGCTCTAAATCTAGCATAAGATGCTTTATAAACAATGACGAAATGAAAGAATGAAACGATCGAAAGTCAGATAACACCAAATCTTAGTGGCCCAAGATTGGGAATGTACTTGTCACTACTGTTCTATACTGCTCAGCCTCTCGAAAGTTCGTGCCATAAACTCGACCCTACTACTGTTGTCAACTTGAACTTCCCTAGTATGAATTCGGGGGTTGACCCTCCGCACTTCCAGAACCACTTTGTTGGATCAACACCAGCACACAGCGGAAGGGAACAAGATCCATAAGCACTCTAATTGATTAATTTTGGCTTAAAAGAAACATTCTAAAACAGAGTATAATGGGTTTCGATGACATACCTTGACCGAACCGTTGAAATCTCTATTTCCAGATGCAAAATCCTCAAAATCCTTGTGTAGACCACCACGAGATCTTCCCTACTATCCTCTTGGTGCTCTAGATTGAGTTGTGGGACTCAAAATAAGTTGAAATCAAATGGAATATGGAGAAAACTCACTGAATGAACCCATTGAAGAACACCTTCTTCATTCGAATTTTTCAGCAAAAAATCAATCGGTTCATCAATCAATTCTTCACTCCAATCTTTTCAATATATTGCCGACTATCATGCTATCATGCAAAGAGATGTGTTGCATGGGATGCAACTCATGCTTGGAGTAAATCAAAGAAGAGGTGGGTTCCTATTGAGCAAGTTGAAGATGAACTTGAAAACCCCATTTTTCAAGTTTGTGTGATTTTTCAATTTCCAAAATTCCAAAATTGATTTTAAAACAATATTTTATTTCTAAAATAAAATTTTAATTTTACAAATTAATTTCATAAATTAATTTTCTAATAAAATTAATAAATAATTATTTAAACAATTTAAATATTTTTAATTAATTTAATATCCAATATTAAATTAATTTTTACACAAATTCATCTTCATATATTTAAATCATATTTAAATATATTTTCTCTAATTATGTTTGATTGTAATTTGAACATTTCAGATTAACTTATCACACTACCCTAGAGCTCATCAATTTCTGAGCTAGTAGGGACCTCATGGACCTACAGATGATGGGCTCCAACGATCAAGATTAATCGGCTAAACTCATTAGACCGATCTAACCCCCATTCATTAACTAATGGGTCACTTCACTAAAACCCATAGTTAAACTTCCCTCACTGTAGATATATTATGTCCACTTGATATAACCATGATTAGTAAGTTAACCCTTCACAGGTTGTTCGTAATAACGGCTGGGTCAAATCTCTGTTTAAGTCCCATAATTAGCACTCAAGGGAACAACCTTTCTACTATCCCTAAAAGCGGGTAGGAGTGAATTCCCTCTTCCAACCCATATCCCCATCTATCTATCCGGTCTTACCCCTAAAATGGCAGTTTTATTTAGCCGGCACTGTTGAGCCAACCATCACCTATGCAAATCTAAGGGCAATCTCGAATAAACAGAAGTTCATAGTTAGCTCGGGATTAAGGTCAAGTTACCTAGGTCATCGCTTTGAAATAGTCAGTCTTAAACAGTAAACAGCGTTATAAAGTAAGAGTAACTCATTTTGTGGTCCGATCTTGTATAGACTCTTTTGCACAAGGACACCCTCACTTCTCATGTCCAACATGAACGAACTAGGATCACTTCGTTTGTAGTACTTTACAACTCCTTGTAATAACTACAGAGCATGTCGCATCCAATAGTGTTACCAGAATAAGGTACCCAACCTTATCCATGTACTATAGATCATTCTGACTATTTACTCGAACCTGATCTACCTTTCTGTCTCCACATAAAGTTCAAGTACTCATCCAATAGTCAAGAGACTTTTAGGTTTATTGGATTTCTATTCAAGAAATAGATCTATTTAATAACATCTTTTTTGAATTTTCAGAATAAGTTCCATTGTTTACATACCACGAGTTTTAGGACATAAAACCCAACAAGCTCCCACTTTGACTAAAACTCCAATTGTAACTTATACATCTAATATATAAGATTGAGTTTCTGAGTTTTATAGAGAAATAAAATAAATTAGGGCATCTCATACCCATATTTTACCATTCGGTATCTCTATACCTGATACTTCTCCCATTTACCTTAGCTATCTGGTATTCCTAGTCCTACTAGGTAATTCTCAAACACTTTAGCCAAGAGAATTATTGTAAGCATTGTTAGGTATATAATAGGCTTTTAATAAAAGTATAAGGGGATTGCACCTTAATCTCAATAATGGCCAGGAAACACACTTTCCTCCTACTATATTAAGGTACTCTCAACTTTTTGAGCAAGATGCATCTGACCTGTCTCAACAACTCTTTGTTAAGAGTCAGATCTATAAATTTTTAAACTCTCTATACTTTGATCTTAGCCATTTAAATATCTGAATATTTACAAATGGCTTTTAACAATTTGATTCTTAACAGAGGTTGCTTGAACAAACATATTTTTTGAAAATGAACATTTCATTTTCCAAAAATATATACAATTTGTTCTAAAAGATTTACATTAATAGTTAACAGCAAGTAACAACTACTCCCACTAGATGAGCTGAGCAAATGGTCCCAGGGTCAAGTTAGCCCAGTTACCTTTCTTTGCTCTCTACTTGACAAGATAGTGAGGGCAGTGTCTCCTATAGTGCCATTTTTTGTTGTAGTGGAAACATTTTCCTTTTGCAGCATTATCTTTGCCTTTCTATCCAGTAGGCTTCTTCTTCCCTTTCCCTTTACCCTTCTTCACAAAAATACTCTTACTCTTCAAAGAGGAGGCAACTTCAGGCTTGGAGGATATTCCTCACTTCTCGGCAGTAGTAACATTTCCTTCTGACATCAGACCTTTGTTTTCAACATTGTTTGGTAAGTTTGTAGCTCATTCAGTAGGGTAGTCAAGTTGTATTCAATTTTATTCTTTAATGCATTCAGAATTGCATAAAACTCTTCAGAAGATATTCTAGAATAAAACCAACTTGACTTCTCTCGTCCATGATAACATCGTTTACTTCTGCCATATTAAAGTGGACCATCATGTCCAGGACATGTTTACGAACATTTGTCCCAACTTTCATGCGACTGTTGTAAACGTACTTAATGGTATCCCTCACAGAGATTCCATAATCTCTTTGGTAGTACTCATATTCTCATGCTTATTTTGTCAACATGTCAGATACGCTGGTGAGGATATAAGCACGTGCTATATCATTAGCCCTGACTCATCTGTCATATACATCCCGAACATTTTGGTTTGTGTTAGAGCTAGGAATGGGAGGATAGTCCTCAATTAAGACAAACCGTAAATTGTCTCACAAGTATCGTGTTCAAATTTGATTTCTAATTCACATACTTATCTCCACTGAATTTATCTGACGCCAACACTTGTATTAATGAACTCATCACTCTGAAATTTAAATCCAATCAAGTTTTAGCAATTTTATTAATTTACTCAAGATTATTCTCTCGCAACAATACTACATCAAGACATTATTGACTAAATACTTCCCCCAGAGTAACTCATATTCAGATAGTCATTTAGGTACCGCTTTTGGTAAGACATTATTAACACTTAATAATTTTGTAAGTGTAGACCCACCATTTTCGAATCTTATAGAACGGTATGAGTATCACTCCGAAATGGAAAATAATACCCGAGACGAAACTATAAAACCCTATTCATTTTACTGAAGCCTGGGTTGTTATGAATCCTATGTTACAACCCTCTGTAGGGATAGCCGTCGTTAAACGATTAACAAAGTGTCGCTTAAAGCTAACCAACAGGCGCAACATAGAAATCTCACGGTTCAAACTAATGGAGGAGACCGTAGGATATCTTGACACATTTCCTTCACCCGCTTATTATAAACTACTTCCTACATTCACCTTGATATTGACACATACATCCGCTTTCCAAAGAGAGGTCACTCCCAGGGTGACACGAAGCGTCGTATGAATCTCACGGTGTGAACTATATGGAGACATGGCAGTTGAAATCATACGCTGGATTTCTGTTCGAACAACTTTCCCTTATTCACCAAAACTAAATTTAAGCTAAAAATACTCTCTAAAGGGAGGTCACTCCCAGGATGACACGAAGTACCGCTTAAATCCAGACTGTGAACTCTTAGAGACGCAAGAGCTAAGAATAACAAACAGCGTATTTTATTAATCTTCCGCTGAAGGTTTCTAATAACTCTATCATATATAAGTTATTCACTACCACTGAAGTGTTCTAATGTTTGGGTAACTACATACTTAGGTTCTTTTCCGACTAGTTAAAAATAACCCTAAGTCTATGTGGTTTATCCATGTATAACTCTTATAAATGGACTTAAACCTATGATGTCTGGGTGATAAACACTTTTATTACCTCACATCGCTCATGAATACTCATAAAACTAGTTACAAACGCTAAATTATTCGGCCATAATCCCCAGGTAGGAGGTGTTCCGTAGACCATCAACTTAAATACCCCCAACCTTCGACAAGATTATTTACCGGTTGAGTTTGTAACCCTAGTTTTACAAGTTTAACGACCTATTTTAACTAATTAAAACAAGTGGTTAACCTACATAAGCATGCAATTGTTCTTTGTTATAGATTTTAAATGTCTAACCCAATTTTATAACAATTTATAAAACTTTAGACATGCTAAACATCCACAACATACAGGAATTGAATATCTAATATAACACTTATATTAAATACAAGAAACCCTAACATGCATACTATATATCATAACAAATTATAACATACTTTCAATGCATGTTGCATGCTTTCTATGGTGGGATTTTAAATCTAAATGGCATACTATATGCACATACAAGATTTATTTAATTATAACATACATCCAATGCATAAATAATTAAACACATATTGATATGGTTTTAGTTTTAGCAAAAATAAGCAAACAAAAGCCTAATTATTACAAAAATAGCTTCAACACCGCTCGAACCGCTCCAAAACCGCTTGAACCGGACCCAAACCATCTGAATCGGACCAGTAGAGACTGAACTGGACCAACCACAAACCATTTGAAGCTGAACCAGACCAGACCTCAAGAGAACCGACCAAACCGGCTTATCTTGCTCTTGCCCAAAATCTCGCCAAGTCCGACCGTTTGGCAATGACGACCATCATTATGAGTTTGACTTGATCGTTTAGCAACCAACGCCTATCATTTAACAAAGCTATAAGATCACGTAGAATTTGCCTTCTATCGTATAGTGTCATCGTCTAGCGTCGGAGGATGCTACCAGTCAATTATTGTCAAACACTATCACATAGCTCCATTGTTTAGCACAGACAATTTACTACACAATCGTTTAGCTCCCATCGTATAACGTCGCATCTTAATTGTTTAGCGTGCGCCCGAGGTAAGCGATCGCCTAGTGTTATCGCATAGCAATCGATGCATCGCCCAGCTGTCGCTCAAAGGTAAAAAAATCGCTTAATGTTATTGCTTAACATTTCAACGCACGCTTAGTTGCCGTGCATAAGTAAACGATCGTTTAATGCTATCTCTTAGCATTTGAACGCATCACTTAGATAACGCATATAGATAGACGATCGCTTATTGCCATCACATAGCAATCTTAACACATCGCTTAGCTCCCAATCAAAGATAAACGATCGTGGTAAGCGATCGCTCAGCACCATCGCATAGCTCTTCGCCGCATCGCTTAGCTCCCACCTGTAGCTACACAATCGTGTAGTGCCATCGCATAGTAAAATAACGCATCGCTTAGCTCCCGAGGTAGACGATCGTCTAGCGCACAATACTTAAACAATTAACGCCCGAAGCTACACGATCGTTTAGCTTTTCCTTCACATCATCTAACGCATGAAGCTAAACGATCGCTTAGCTACCGAAGCTCGATGACGATATGAACAGAGGCTGATCGTCTGGAATCTGAAACTCGGCTTCTTCGCTTGTTTCTTTGAAATACAACTTAATTTCAACTCTAATGACTCCAAATAAATTACAGACTCTTGAGTAGATCACTACAAGATCTTCCCTACTATCCTCTTGGTGCTCTAGATTGAGTTGTGGGACTCAAAATCAATTGGAATCAAAGGGAATATGGAGAAAACTCACTAAATGAACCCATTAAAGGACACCTTCTTCATCCGAATTTTTCAGCAAAAATTCAATCGGTTCATCAATCAATTCTTCACTCCAATCTCTTCAATATATTGCAGACTATCATGCAAAGAGATGTGTTGCATGGGATGCAGCTCATGCTTCAAGTAAATCAAATAAAAGGTGGTGGGTTCCTAGTGAGCAAGTTGAATATGAACATAAAAAACCCACTTTTCAAGTTTGTGTGATTTTTCAATTTCCAAAAATCCAAAATTGATTTTAAAATAATATTTTATTTATAAAATTAAATTTTAATTTTACAATTTAATTTCATAAATTAATTTGCCAATAAATTTAATAAATAATTATTTAAGCAATTTAAATAATTTATATTAATTTAATATCCAATATTAAATTAAATTTTACACAACTTCATCTTCATATATTTAAATCATATTTAAATATATTTTCTCCAATTTCGTCTGATTCTAATTTGAACATTTCAAATTAACTTATCACACTACTCTAGAGTTAATCCATTTCCGAGCTAGTAGGGGGACCCCATGTACCTACGGATCATGGGCTCCAACGATCAAAGATTAATCGGGTAAACTAATTAGACCGATCTAACCCTCATTCACTAACTAATGGGTCACTCCACTAAATCCCATAGATGAACTCCCCTCACTGTAGATATATTATGTCCACTCGATATAACCATGATTAGTAAGTTGAAGGTTGTTCGTACCCCTGAAATTATCTCTTGTTCCTTAAGTCCCCTCTGATCCCCTAATGAACAATTATTTTGTGATCCAATCACAAAACTGAGACCCTCTCATGCTAAATGAGAGGGCGGGATCCCTTGTTCAAGCCCTAGAATCAACATTTAAGGGAACAACCTCTCTACTACCCCTAAAAGTGGGTAAGAGTGAATTCCCTCTTGCACCCTATGTCCACAGCAATCTATCAAGTCTTACCCCTGAAATGACAGTTTTATTGAGCTGGCGCTGTTGAGCCAATCCTCACCTATGCAAATATAAGGACAATCCCGAATAAACAAAAGTTCATATTTAGCTCAGGATTAAGGTCGAGTTACCTAAGTCATCGCTTTGAAAATAGTTAGTCTTAAACAGTAAACAGCGTTATAAAGTAAGAGTGCCTCATTTCGTAAGAGTGCCTCATTTCGTGGTCCGATCTTGTACAAACTCTTTTGCATAAGGACACCCCCACTCTTCATGTCCAACATGAACGAATTAGGATCACTTCAATTGTAGACTTTACAACTCCTTGTAACAACTACAGAGCATGCCACATCCAATAATGTTACCAGAATAAGGTACCCGACCTTATCCATGTACTATAGATCATTTTGACTGCTTACTCAAACTTGATCCACCTTTATGTCTCCACATAAAGTTCAAGTACTCATCCAATAGTCAAGGGACTTTTAGGTTTATTGGATTTCTATTCAAGAAATAGATTTATTCAATAACACCTTTATTGAATTTCCAGAATAAGTTCCATTGTTTACATACCACGAGTTTTAAGACATAAAACCCAACACACTTTTAGGGCATTGGTCGGCTGCATGCTCTGCCTGCTTACACCTGAAGCAAGTCCCTGTACTAATTAGACAACATCCCTAATGACGCTTCCTACACGACTTGCACACAAACCGATCCCTCCAGACTCCTCTCGAACTAATAGCTTACTGCTTGATATGCCCTAGCGATCTGTCTGTTCTTTGAACCTTCTGCAGAGGCTCTAGTGCTTCCTGCTCAGCTTTTCTCTTTTGACCCGGGGCAGGTTCTGTCGACAAGGACTTCAAGAATTCTAGCCCCAATGGATAGCCTACTCGTGCTACCGCTCGAAACACTGTTGCATAGGTGGAAGGCTCAAAAGCTTGCATAATATGTCGCACCCCGTCTCGAAGCCCCTGCCCAAATCTTTCAACCCTCTTCGCTTTAGTAGACACCAGGTCAGGAGCAAAGCAAGCCAATCTGTCAAACCCCTCTTCGTACTCCTCCACTATCATGGTCCCCTGCTTCGGGTTCATAAACTCAACCTGCTTATTGTACCTCACATGAGCATAGAAGTACTTCTCGTAGAATCGCTTTTTGAATTGGTCTTATGTTGCTTGGCTCCATTAGTTTCTATCATTCTTTCAGCTGAGTGCCACCAACGCTTGGCATTATCAACAAAAACAAAGGCATCACACTGCAATTTTTGCCCTTCTAGGCACTTCATGTACTAAAAAATCCCTACCATAGTGGACAACCACAACTCTACTTTAGTGGGGTCTTTCAGGGACCCATTAAGCGTTTAAGGATCATACTTCTTGAAGTCCCGTAGATATCCGACCTCCAAGGAAGGACCTGCCACAGCCTGATCCGGTACCTTGTCTTGATTATGAACTTGTGGTGTCGGGGCCGCGGTATTGGGTTTTATGTCCTAAAAACTCGCAGTTTGTATAATAATAAATATTTTATATAATCAATATACTTGTTATTGATTTCATAAATTGTACGGAAGTCTAAATCCAATAAACTAAGACCCATGACTATTGTATGAGTACTTAAACTTTATGTGGAGACATAAGGGTGGATCGGGTTCGAGTAAATAGTTAAAATGATTTATGGTACATGAATGAGGTTGGGTACCTTATTATGGTAACACCTGTGGATGCGACCTACGATAACGGGCAAAAATGCACGTTATTACAACGCAAAGATATAAAACAATGAAGGATTGTGACGGTAAAAATATATAAAATTGCGTCCAAAAGCATTAAGTTTATAACATTGCGATCGCATACGTCCATCACATTAAAGCAGCTAACTTATGTATTTTGTGCAGAAAAATGCGTTGGCGCAAAGCGGAATTGCGATCCAAGGAAATTAACGTCCGAGCGCATCAAGAGATTGTGACCTCAAGGTTATGCGATCGTTTGCATTCGTGAAAATCGGCTCAAGAAGGTGGCCGCATAAGAGTCGGCACATCAAGGTGAAAGCATAATAAATCACGAGGGGACAGAAAGCTGATGACGGTCAATTCCAAATTAAGTTGACAAGCCATTAACGACATACTGTAACAAGTACACTTAACTTTTTGGTGACAATTATTCGGCGTATCAGACAGAGAATTAATGACATCCCATCAGTGCAATCATCTGGGAGAAAAAGTTCTTTACCCTGAAGCTCTATAAATACCAAAGGTCACCTTCGTTAAAGGAGTTCGTTCAGTTCGGAGAATTCAGTTCCACGACTCATAATATATAGTTCTTTTTCACCATAGATAGTTGTAGTATGTAATTTCTATACTTAGAAGGCGGAAGTGAGTGAAGGGAGAATACGCCGAAAGATCATCCTGGTTAACTCAGAATAGTGCCGGGAAGCGTAAAAAACAGAGATAGGGCCAACTCTTACGGAAGCAAGAACATCTTTTGGGCAGAGTAGAGAAAACTCAGTGTAAAAGCCTTGAGAAGCAAGATATTGCTACCAGGCTCTTTATCCTTATTTTCCATTGTCACTTTGTATTCTGAACTTATTTATAAAATGGAAATTGCATGTCCATATCTGTACACTCTCTTTACATTATGCATGAATAGCTAAACTGTTGAATGTGTTGAGAAACACTTAGCTAGCATAACCTAAGATCTTCACTTTATGCGATTATCTGGTATTATGTATGTATCATTCGTCCTTTAGAGATACTCGGGAGGGTAGTCTAAGGATAGAATCTAGGCTCAGGAGAGTCAGATTAGAGACACATAATCAAGAGATAGAAGCTTAGGAATAAGTTCTGTTTGCTATTAACGCACCGCATGCACCCTAGAGATAAGATATGATTGTATGCGGTCACCTTGTACCCATGTGCATCATTCCTCATCGCATAGGCAAGAAGTAGAGACTTAGGAATAAGTCATATCGATATCATCGCATACATCGCATGCGTCATAAAACTAGAAGCTATCGCATTTGCATTGGACAATGAATTATCATCGCATGTGTGTAGCATGATCGCATAGCTTGAACGCAATCTCAGGAAGCGCTAGCTAAAGACCTTCTCAACCTGTTTACCGTATATTCATTTTATCTCTCGCATTATTAACTCTTTTCTCAATTCCGCCGCATAAACTTTATACCTTAAACAACAAACCAACCAACGCATTGATTTATTTGTTACCGCAAAGTAAGCGAAAAGTACCATCACATACTGTTTTCTTAGTCCCTGTGTTCGACCCTGAGTTTACCAGGAAACTTAGTAGAATTTACACTTGGGTCTTGCTAAGAAAACTTGCATGCACAACGCATATTCCACCATCACATTCTACACCATTATTTCATCACATTAACCATGCATCAACCTACTCTGTAATTGTTACAAAAAGTTGTAAAGTGCTACATACAATGTGATCCTAATTCGTACATGTTATGACATGAGGAGTGAGGGCGTCCTATGCAATGAGTTTTCATAAGATCGGGACCAAGAAATAAGTCACTCTTACTTTATAACGTTGTTTATTGTTTAAGACAGACTTTTTCACCTAGATGACCTAGGTAACTCGATCTTAATCCATAGCTAAGTATGAACTCCTGTTTATTCAGGATTGCCCTTAGATTTGCATAGTTGAGGGTTGGCTCAACAACGTCAGCTCAATAAGACTCCCATTTCAGGGGTAAGACCAGATAGATAGCTGGGGATATAGGGTGCAAGACGGAGTTCACGCCTACCCGATTTAGGGATAGGAGAAATGTTCTTCTCTCAAGTACTGAATTCAGGTCTTTAACAAGAGGCCCCACCCTCTCACTGGGCTGAGAGAGTTTGGTTTAGAGATTGGATCACAAACCAGTTGTTCATTAGAGGATCAGTAGGTACTTGAGGAATAAGACGTAATCTTGGGGGTAAAATAGATATTTGACCCAGTCGTTATTACGAACAATATGTGAAGGATCGACTTGCTGATTATGATTAAATCATGTGGACATAATATATCTATAGTGAGGGGAGTGCAACTATGAGCTTTAGCGGTGTGACCCGTTAGTTAATGAATGAAGATTAATTTGGTCTAATGAGTTTAGCCAATTAATCTCGGATCATTAGAGTCCATGATATGTAGGTCCACAAGGTCCCCCTACTAGCTCGTAATGGATTAGCTCTAGAATAACGTGATAAGTTAATTTGAAATGTTCAAATTAGAATTAAAGGAATTAGTAATTATATGAGATATAATTACGTGTTTAATTTAAGGATTAAAAGGAATAGGAGAATATATATATTTAAATATGATTTAAATATATAAAGATGGATATACGTTAAAATTAATTTAATATTTGATATTAAATGAATGTTTTATTTAAAAATTAATTTATGAAATTAATTAAAATTTTCATTTTTAAAATAAAAATAGATTTAATTAAATCAAATTTTGATTTTTTGAAATAAAATTGAAAAAGGAAAAGAAAACAAAACACTTAAATGGAAAATGAAGATTTTTCATTATCCATCTTTTGAAGTAGCTCACTCAAGAAGCAATATATTTGCCTTGTCTTCTCCAAGCATGAGCTGCAACTCATGCAACTCACTCCTTTGCATGTTTATCTGCAATATAATGAAAAGATTGGAGTGAAAATCAAGCATCTAATTTATAGAGATTTTGAGAGAAAATTTGGTTTGAAGAAAGAGTTTTTCAACTAATTTTTTGCAGTTAGCATTTCTCCTTCTACCTTTGATTCAAGCTTATTTTGAGTCCCACAAATCAATCTAGAGCACCAAGAGAATAGTAGGGAAGATCTTGAGGTGGTCTACAACAAGATTTTGAGAAGATAGCAGCTGGTGAAGGAGCTTTGAAGAAGTTTTATAAGAGGTATATCTTGAAACTCACCTTTTTTTGCAAAAGCATGCTTTATATTTTGCCAAAAATAGTGAATTTGAGTGCTTAGATGATCCTTGTGCTTCTGCTACTGTTGATACAATCCTACACGCGAGGGGTGGCACCTGCTGCAAATGTGCATGTTGAGCTATTTGCTGGGTCACAATGTTCCTTGGCTGCCCACCACAGCTTGCGTGATGACATTCCCAATTGCTGCAACCATGGCAATGTACTCCGCCGAAATCTCTGAGGGTGATGGTTCTGATAGGGCACGGTTGAATTTCGAGGTCCACTTCTTGGTCTAACCCTTTACCAGGTTGACCCAGAAGGGTTAAGAGGCGGTGGGTTTCGTGTCTCTGAGCTTTGCACCCCAGGGTATTGTACATCAGGGTTCTGCTCCCCAATGACATTCTTACCTCGACTGCCCCTTCCTCTAGTTTGTGGTGCCATAACCTGATAACCACACAGAACTCTTTAATAAATGCTTGTAGGGAAACCCATCAGATACGACTACACAACAGGTAAAGTTTCATGCATAATTTCCTAAAGGACTTTAAGGGACATACCTGGTGATGACGAGAGATCCGTTTGTGGGCCATAAAGGACATTTTGGACTTACGATGTAAGTTAGTTTACATAACCTAAAACTCAGGCTTTGATACCAACTGTAACGACCCAACATTTTTTATTGAGCTCCTAGGACGCTACTTGGTGTATGCATAGGCTTGAAAACCAATTTCTCAAGGAAAAAAAAAGAATTTAAATTAAAGAGTAAAACTTTTAATTCATTACATAAGGCTCAATACCTGAAAACACAATTCGGGTAACCTTGACCCAAATTTTAAAAAATAAATAACAATTGAACCAATTAATAGATGAAATAAAGAAATGTTCATAAATTATAAAGTGTTAGGCTCTTAAATCATACCCTATCAAACAGAACTTAAGTGCAAAAGTGACAACCTATTCAATTGGCCGGTTCATGGATCCTTCCTGTCGTTCGCCGGTCTATCCTTATTTTTACCTGAAAATAAAATTAAAAAAAAAAACATAAAAGGAAAAGGATGAGTATTTAAATATACCCAATAAGCGACCCACTAGGTGAATTGTTAGCCTTCCTATCGATACTCGAGTGCACTAGGCATAAGCATAAAAAGTGAACCCGAAGGGCACAGTCATAAGCATGAATGGTGATCTCAAGGGATCCCTGTAACATAGGCATAAAAGGGTGAACCTGAAGGCTCACAACATGGGAGGTGCGTGGCTCGATGAGACCTCTAACAACCACTGTCAGTCTAACCTAGGCATGACTTACAAACATAATCTTAGGTCAGCTTAATAGCTTACAAGTCGGTCATAAATTTCATCCATCTTCATATACCGCAACATTTACATACATTCAAAATTTACATAGCATAAACATAAGCGTCGATAACCCCCTCAACAGTACAACATAACAAGTCATAATAGTTCATTCAAACAAACAAAATCATGTTTTCAGTGTAATCACATAATTATCAATAAATTGGGTTCGAGAGCGAACCGGTAGTGAAACACTTACCTCAAGTTTAGACACAAAATCCACTTCAAGTACACCAACTACCAAGTTCCATACACTTTGAGTCGAATCCTAAAGCACCACCCAAATTGAATTTTAACACTTAACTTCAGATTCTAAATCATAATTTTATTCTACATAAATTTAAACCACTCACCCAACACGTAGTTTATTATAAAACCACCACAACACTTCAATTAAGCAACCTAAATCAAATCTCTACTAAGTTGGACAACGTGCTAAAACAAAATCTCAAATTCCTGAATTCAACCTCAAAATTTTTGGGTGAATTAGTTTTGGCCAAAATTTAAACCAATATTAATGGGCATTCCAAAAACCTAAAGCTTACTAAATCACAGAATCTTGGTAACTGGCATAACTGAGTAAGAACGACGTTTGGCTTGGTTTTGACATCTTTTGATTGCAAGCGACATGCGCTGGTTTTAGATCGACGCCGACAAGAAGACTGACTTTGGATCGACGGTGATAGGCACTGGCCGGTAACGTGAACGAACGACGACGAGGGCTGGGTTGGTGTGCGACTGACCAAGGCACGAATGGTAGTGAGCTTCGTTCGGAAGCAGTCATCGGTGTAGTGTGCGTGCGTCCGTCGTCCAGAAGCCGTACTCGAGTGGGACAAGGAGAAGAAAAGGGGGGCACCATCACAAATAAGGAAGGGGAAAGAATTTGCTTCCTTTTTTTGTCTTTGCTTTGCACATAAATCGAGGCCAACCTAATATACAATAAAAAAAAGTTCTCTTTAAACCCTAACTTCCCTCTTTTTCCTCAATTAAAAAAAAAGAAATAATAACAACTCCTCACATAGCACACACACATACATATATTTCAACAAAATCCTCAATTTCTCCCAAGATAAAGCAAATTGAGTTTATCCTAAAATTTTGGGACGTCACAAGACCATTTAGGTTATCACTTAAACGCGATTCACCCGTATGTCTCTGCATACATGTTTAAGCTACAAAATATAATCTTAGATGTTAGTTTATTGGTTTGTGGGTTAATGCTACTAAATGTCAAATAAAATATCTCATATTTTTGTTAAATTAATAAAATATTTGTACATTACAATTACAAACTGCAGAACCCACGAGATTTAGGGTATCAACCCCAACACACGAAATTTTCTAGACGTTATGATAGGGTGATTTCTAGCCCTTATATGCTTGAGGTTGGCCTCGATCTCGACATCGATCCAGATTATCTTCTATAGTGTGTATGGTGTACTTGGATGTGTTTGGACGGTGAAAATATTGTTCGCTAATGTGCTTTGGGTCGGCCTCGATCGACCCTTGTGAAATTTTAGTTATAACTTCGCACCCCATTAATAATTTCGAGCCTCAACGTCAGACTTGACTCTTCACCTCAAATTGATCTCCTTGGCCTTAGTTTGATGTCCTTTGCCTTGACAATGGTAGCCTTGATCTCGGACTCATCCTCGACATTGGTAGCCTTGGCCTTGGCCTCGACCTAAGTCGTCTTGAACTCGACTTCCACTCTCCAACACATTGGCTTCCTTTGATTTTGGTCATAGGGATTCGATTCATCCATGGCTTTCGTCTTCAAAATTTCTTATTTATCATGATTTATGGGAACTAGGCCATTATAGCTTTTATTTCTTTAATTTTGCATTGGTAGATTACTCTTGTCCCCATAGACGACGCCAACTATTGATGTCAAATTTTGGCTAAGGGAAAGCGCATATAACCTTCATGCGACATCAAGAGTAAATTTGTAATATGGGGAAGAAAGGACCTGCAAAATAAAAAAAAAAGGTTCCATTGCCTATGTCAGTAAGAGAATTATGAAATAGAAAGAGACTTGGAATTTTAAGTTACCTCATATGGAGTTATAATGATGTATTTATAGGTTTCAATTCTTCTTCTATTCCATGTTTGATTAGGGTTTTTGGGCCGACTGTTCCTGGATTCTCTTGGGTCAAGGCTAACCAGTCCAACATTCTTACCTAGCGCTTTTAGGATTCCATCCCTTTTTGGCTAAGCTTATGCTAGGCTTATCAACCATGGGCCCTTATTGATGGGCTAGTCGAGGCTGACTAGGCCCATCTTTCCTTTGGCCTTGCTCTTTTCTTCTTCGTTTATTGTTCGTTGACCATTTTACCCTTGATTCCATAATCGACCCACGACATCGTTTTTTCAATTTTAGTCCCTATACTTTCAATTGTCTAAATTTAGTCCCTATACTTTCAACAATCTTAAATTTAATCCCTCCAAGTTTTTTTTTTTTTTTAAATTATCGAAATTAATCAAATAATAATAATAATATCCATACAAGAAAATACATAAATGTGAATACATTTTGGCAATTGATGGTAAAAATACTAATATATAACAAAAAGTTAAAAAAAAATCCACAACAAACTAGTAGTGGAGATTAAATTCAAGATTTATTGAAAATATAATAACTAAAATTTAATAAAATTCAAAAATCAAACAAAAAGAGGATGTTAACCAAAATTTAACAAAAACAATCCATCAAGGTTGTTAAAATTGAAAATAATTGAAAAAATAATCATGCAGATATACAGTTATGGTAAAAATTTTAGAATTGAGGAGTGGGGGTTTTGAGTGTAATAGAACGAACCAATAGGATATTATTGGGGAGAAATATAATAATAAGTTAAAGAGTGTAATAATTGATCAGTAACAGCGAGATGCACACGTGGCGACCGCAGATATATGGGATTATGCTAATCCTATGGAAGAGGAAGAGCCGAAGGGGAAGAGGCATATTATTTTGTTTTTCCTATTTTTTTTTAAAAGAAAAAGGGAAAGAAAAAGGGAAAATTGGTAGAGGCCTCGAGGTGGGGGGGATCGCCGGGAGGGAAGCAGAGGGATAAAAACCCAAAAGCAGGCGCGAGCCCGCTAACATTTTTAGTTTTTGGCTTCTAAAAATTTTGAAACCCCGCTTCTTCTCCCCGCCCTCTACTAGATTTCATTTGCCACTTCCTCAAAACTAACCCAATTTTCCCGATCCCATCTCTGTTTCTCTTTCCATCTACGCGCTTTCACTTTCCAAACCCCTTCTCTTCCTTCTGCTACTAATTCCCCTTCTTTCTTCCCCCACCCTTTCTAGGGTTTCTCCCCAATTCACAATCCCCTTCGACTCTCAGCCCTCTACTCTTCTCTACCTACAATTCCCAGGTTTTGTCTTCTTTCCAACTTCTATGGCGTCTCTGAACATAGAGGACAAGAAAGCAGGTGACGGAGCTCCTGTCGGGGAGAAAAAGAAACTCGAAGGGAAGCAAGACAGCAAGGATGAAGATGCTTCCCGAGGCCGGAAGCTGGAAAAAGAAAAGACTGACATAGCTGATAAAGAGGAAGCTACTAGCGAAGAGGTAAATGGTGATGCTAAACCCGGTGAGAGTAAGGAGGATGAGGAGGAGAAAGCTGACCCGGAAATTCAAGAAGAAGGTGAGGAACAGGGCACTGCTGAAAATGATGAAGCCGAAGAAACAAATTCTGACAAGAAAGAGGAAGAAAGCGCAGAGGAGGACGATGAAGGTGACAACGAGGTTGAAACTGAAGGCGAAGGTGAAGAGGAAGAAAGCGAGGTTTCGAAGAAGGGATCAAAGGTCGATGCTAAGAAGGATAGAAATGCGTCTGTGAAATCAAGAAAAAATTCTGCAGAAAAGAAAGGAAAAAAAGATTCCAGTTTGAAGGAGCCGGTCACCCCAACCATTGAGAGGCCAGCCAGGGAGAGAAAGACAGTTGAGCGGTATTCCGTGCCATCGCCAGGGAGGTTGGGAAGGTCTTCTGCAAGCAAAACTCTCTCAATTGAAAAGGTATGTTGGTGAGTTCACTGTATGTTACGTTTACTTGGGTCTCTTTCTTTCTTTCTTCTTTCTTTCTTTCTTTTTTTTCCATATTTTAAATTGCGCTTCTTTTTTTCTCAGGGCCGCGGCACTACGCTGAAGGATATTCCAAACGGTATGTCTTGATTTCCGTGTAATATTTTCCATCGAAATTCATACAAATGTTCTTAGTTCTTTTGTTATTGATGTGGGCTAGAACAATCAAGTGCACACTGACATTTGCTATCATAATTTAGATTGTCTCTTACTTTGTTTTTAATGTTGGTTCGGATGTATTTCTTGTTCAATTCATTATTGGAATGTTCTGTCTGTTGAATTGTATTATGCGTTTAACGTCAGCCCTCCAATGTGGCTTCTTCTAATGGTCTTCATGACATCGTTGCTATATTTCTCCAGTCTTTTATCTCACATTGCTTGAAGCTGGATTTTCAACTGCCAGCTGGAAAATTATCTGTAGAGGTGAAAGTGCTTAGAAATTAGAAACTGTCATGATAAGCCACCATAGCTCTGTCAAATTGTCAAATTCAATTAGATCATTGGTCAATATATTCAGGGTTTTCATGCATTAGAAGATAGTGTGGTTGGCTGTTTTGTGAATGCAAAATCGGTCCAGTTGTTATTAGATTAATAAAAATCCTGATAAATTATGTATCTAAGGGGAAAATTGTTCACCACTGACATGATTTCCTCATATTCTTCAGAGGTCAAAACTGTTTTTCTTTCTTTTTTTTTTTTTTTTTTTTTTTTTTTTTTTTTAAAATTAATTAATTAATTTAAATTTATTTATTTAAATTTTTAAATAATATATTTTTTATTTAATAAAATGAATTTGGACATCTGCTCTCTTAATCCTCAGTTGAACTTAACTGTTCGTTTAACTTGGAGGAAGAATTTAAGATGCATATTAAAATGAAATGTGTTGACTTGTTGGTGTTCGTATGCTTTTATTCAGTTCAGAGCATTGTGTATCTTGTATGTTAAAAATGATGGAGTGGTTCATCCATATTAAAATGAAAATGTGTTGACTGTTAGTGTTCGTGTGCTTTTATTCAGTTCAAAGCATTGTGTATCTTGTATGTTAGAAATGACAGAGTGGTTCATCTATTAGTTGTTCCCATGTTTTACAAGTCTTATCATGCCCGAGTCTTATCTTGTGAGAATCTATCTTGCTTGGAGTGAATTGTTTACTGATGTGAAGGATGTTAAACCTACTGCTGTTGTGGATGCTCTTGTAGACCTATTTTAACTTTTTGACTACACCCTTTCTAATTAGCTAACGGTAAAAACTATTTCAGTGGCTTTCAAATTGTCAAAGAGAAAAGCTGATGACAATCTGCAACTACTTCATACAATTCTGTTTGGAAAGAAAGCAAAGGTGATAAAAATTATTTTTGATTTGGTGTAGCTAGTAGCTACCCTGGTTCAATTAACAATAGATATTCATATTGTTTTTAATTTATTGGCTGGCTTGTAGTGATCGTTTTATGTGTATTGGAATGCCTATTTTATGCAGGCTCAAACCTTGAAAAGGAATATAAGCCAGTTTTCGGGTTATGTTTGGGTAGAGAATGAGGTATTTCATTATCTAACTTTCTACTGCCTTTTTTTATTAGTAAAAGCCTTTAGTGATTGTCTAATGTGTATCAACTGAGTTGTAACATGAGCTAAGTGATAATATAGTCTTGATTTCTAATTTTGCAGCCGTGTATGTATTTACTTGATGGTTCATGTGTTCTTGGCAGGAAAAACAAAGGACGAAGGTAAAGGAGAAGCTTGATAAGTGTGTGAAAGAAAAATTGGTGGATTTTTGTGACGTGTTAAATATCCCAATAAATAAAGCCAGTGTAAAGAAGGCAAGAATTTATGAGCCAAAATATCTATAGCATGTGTTGGATTTATTTGTTCTGCCTCGAACTTACTTCTTCAGTCCTATGTTTTCAGGAGGAGCTCTCAGCAAAGTTGTTAGAATTTTTGGAGTCACCACATGCTACAACTGATGTTTTGCTGGCTGACAAGGAGCAGGTTTTATTCAATCATTGTTGTATTGAGTATCATCAATTGTTACACTTCTAAAATCTTGTTGTCTGTTTGCATTTCAGAAAGTCAAAAAGCGACGGAGGGCCAGTTCAGGCAAGACAGTTGGTTCTGGAGAATCTGCAGAAGTGCCTGCTAAGGTATTCATTCTTTAGTATTGTAGGGCATGTTTGGCTTTTAGGAGTATGTAGGCCCCATAACTTTGATGTTCAGGGCCTGCTAGTTTGTGTCTAACCTTCGTCTTTCTGTTATTAACAACTTTTTGTTACTTTCCTCTAGAAACAAAAATCTCAGCCTACAAAGAAGAGAAAACATACGTCGGAGGTTGAGGAAGAAGAAGAGGATAAAGTTGAAACCTCAAATGAGAAGGATGATTCCCATGATAAAGAAGATGACGATGATGATGCAACTGCCTCAAAAGAAGAAATTGATGAAAAAGATAAATCAGATGAGGATGATAAGACACTGGAAAAAATGCCTAGTCCAAAAAAGTCATCTAAGAAGGCTGGAAAAGATGATTCTGGTTCTAAATCTGTTGAAAAATCTTCTTCAAAGAAAGCAGCTGTAAAATCTGCTAAAGAAGCTGCAAAATCAACAAAGAAATCATCTAATTCGACTTCAAAAAAGGATGCTGTCAAATCTGCTGCCTCACCATCAAAGCCAAAGGGCACGCCAAAAAAGCAAAAAGTGGAGGAAAAGAAGCCCGTGAAGGAAAAACCTTCAGGCAAGAAACAAACAAGCAAAGCCCCTGCAAAGATTTCTGTGGAAGAGCAAGGTAAATTGCCTTCCTACTAATTGTTTCACTTTTATCTTTTGGGGTCATTCAATTCGTAGGCTTTTTTATTTATATTTATTTTTTGGGAGGGGTTATAGCATTTTTCAATAATTTTGAAAGCAGTTGTGAATTTGAGCTTTATTATTCACTTTTGAAAGGCTTAAACCCTATTGGATATAATGCTTTATTTACAAGATCTTTACTAGTGCTCACCCAAAAGGTTGGGTGGCAGAAGGTCACAGTCTCTCTTGTAAAAGGGACAGTTACCTAGCAGTAGTACACCGTTATCTTTCTACACTATTTTACGAGAATTGTTTACCTTTATTCTTGTACACAGTTTTTTGGACTCTTAGATTACAGCAGAAACACTGGCTCATGGTTATCTTTCTGTGATATTAGGTAAGGGAAAAAGTAGCAAGAAAGTTAAGAAAGAACCCAGTAGGGAGGAGATGCATGAAGTTGTAGTTAATATTCTGAAGCAAGTTGATTTCAATACTGTAAGTACAAAAATTTGGTCTTATGGGATTCGTTATGAATGGTTAGAAATAATGCTCCTTTTTATCCTTACTTCCCTTTATCTGTTATGTGCAGGCAACTTTGTCTGACATTCTCAGGCAACTTGGTATGTATTCCCTTGTTATATGCACACACGCACACACACACACATGATTTTTGGCATATTCATGAAAGAATTGCCTGTTATTATGCTGACTTGGCAATTGTTTGTAATAGGTACCCACTTCGGTGTGGATTTAATGCATAGGAAAGCAGAGGTGAAGGATATTATCACAGATGTGATAAATAACATGAGTGATGAAGAAGAGGAAGCTGATGATGGTGGTGATGATACGGACAAAGATGAGGACAAGGATGAGGATGCTTAACTTGTTTAATGTATCCTTACTTTTCTATAGCCCTGGCAGAAGATGATAGAACACATTCCTGAATGATCATCACTTCATGATCTCCATCAGCAGTTTGAATGTTACAGTAAATGTTTAGATATCTCTGGCACGGTCTGTATAATGTACCATATAGATTTAACATTTTTGTATGGTAACTTGTTAGCCTAGTCCCATTTTTTCCCTTTCCCCACAAACTAATTGTATTTTAGGCCCCCCTCCCTAGACAAGTAGTTAGATGATTACGTCTTAATGGAACAAGGTTTAAAATATTAGATTGCAAAGCTGATTATGATGAATTCCTCTATCTTGGTTGCACTCGATCATCCTACAATTGACGTTAATGTATATGCTTTTTCTAATAATAAGCAGGGTTGAAGGAGATGGAATTTGTCTTATGCTCTTAAACCCTATGTCACGACTCAGAAAATGTTATTCTGTGTAGCTGGCAATGGCATGCACATTCTTACATACTGAAAATTTTATTCAGGCTTGCCTAACAATTTATTTTGGCGGGTTATAGGCGGTGCTAAATATACTAACTTTTTTTGCAGAGTAACAAATTCGAATCAAAATTTTATTACTTGCTGAAATGTTTAATTTGAGCTTTATGACTTCTGTGGAGGCCAAAGCAGCATGGTTGTCCATGGATATCCCCTTGCTGTGCGTTTCACCATCAGCTCCGGCAGGAAACTCATAGTGGACTGTACGGCGGAGGGTGCTGTCTTGTGGATGTTGAAGCAAACTGTTCCATTGATCGGAACATATTGGAGATATTACAAAGCCTGAACCCGACACACTTTGTCTTGGCAAACTGGTTTTTGACATCCCCGGCGCTTCCAACATGCGTTGTTGCACAGGTTTCCCAACAACTCCTTCCTTTTTGTTGCTACTTTTTTGTGGGTTTGGTTTTTTTGGTATGCTTTTGTATATTCAAGGTTTTTTTCATTAAAAAAAACAAATCATTCATTTTCTTAAGGATAAGTGACACTATAATATTGTTCATTCAAGTCATAACCTTTGTGATTTTATTTTTGGTTTCAATCAAAGTCTGCCTCTTATCATTTATATGCCTGTCACACTCCCAATGTTTAGAGATTGATTTTTCTGGTGTGCTATCGTAATTGTGTTTGTTTACTGCTCTTGAATCCCATGGGGTGGTTAATCTTGCAATAATGTCTCTCTCAGGTGACTAAGTTTAAACGTGGCGAGTTTGTGGTGGTTGGGCTATGCGTGAGCCAGTGTTGTTGATGGAGTCGGGGATGTGGATGAGTTTGTGAATTCGTGGGGTGAAACTGCAATGTGCTTGTCTTTTTTACTGTTTCTTGATAGGACCATTCTCAAAGCTCGAGGCCCTCTCCTGATCGAGTTTCAGCACCACGAATTTGCTAAGATATGCCGTCAAAGACTTGCAAGCTTCCTGTTTCGAGCCAGAGAAACTGAATGAACTCAAAATGAAAGCGTTACAAGATGGAGTTTTGAAGGAGCTGCACCAGTACAAATGCGGATCAAAATGCAAAGCTCCTAATAGCTGAATATTCACGTAAGGAATTTTGGGTGGGGGGACTAGCTTGTGTTTTCAACGCCGTTAACCTTACTGGAGGAGAATATAATTTATTTTACTATCTCACGGGAAAGAAAAAAGGCCATAAATGTTCTTTTGAACCTTCCAGTTCCAGCCTCTGGCCATGTAAATCAAAATATCAAAAGCCACTTGGGTAAATTATCACATACCTTGTGTCTATGACTCCAAATAGGTACAATCTCCAACACATGCCAAAGCAAAATCGTCGGAAAACAACTCAATCGAAATATCAACCCACCTTTCCAAGCCAAGAAAATGTGAAAATCGTCCACAAAAGCACGTGCGGAATAGTTTGGAAATTTTGTACGGATGATCCATTATTAGATCCAAAATGTCAAATGACCCATTTTTTTAAAATAATGTCAATTGACCTTCTGTTGACATCATTCTCATATTAGGTTACGTAAATGTCCTCATCTTTTTGTCTTCTTACCCTTTTACTGAAACCCAACCAAAACTAAAAACTCTTCAAACGTAACGGCTTTGTATTGCTCATAAGCTTTGGACACTTAACGTGGATTTTCATAAGCGTTTTAGGTAAATTTGCTTAACATAATAATTGTGTTGTTTGATTTAACATTATTATTGTTTTTAATATATGTTTAATTTTATTTAGGTATGGACTTACGGGATCCTCGCAGCGATACCTGGGAACATTGCGAAGTGAAGGAGCAAGGTGGCTTTGCCTCGTATATTATGATGGTCATGCTCTCATTCAGTGTCCTTCAAAGTATTCGAGAGAGACATATTCGAGTCTAACAATGTAAGTGTACTTTATGCATAATATGTTTATTTGGTTATTAAATTGACACTAACCGTTTTACTGGGATGTTAATGTAGACAAGGGTTAAAGAGGGTCTTGTCATGACCGACGCCAAGAGGGAGTTTCAGGATACCCTAGTGGACAGACGACCTATATTCGATCTAGGTGCCAATGATGATAATACTGGAAGTGGCAGTAGGTCGAGTAGTGGAGGTAGTTTTGAAAGCGACAATGATGATCATCATGGAGGTAACAATGATGAACATGAGTATTCTGAGCACGAGGATGCTGAATGTGGAAAGGTGGAGGGAGGGACATACACACCTAGTGATGATATGTTTCATGATGTGGTGTGAGACGTACGCGATGAGGATGAGTTGAACCCACATGGTGTCCATCATGTGGATTCCCATAGAGAGATCTATGGATGAGGAATGTCCTGAGTGTGCTGGCTGTAGGGAGGGAGCCAATCCCAACGATTCTATTTATTCGTACCTGCGGAGCATTGACAACTCATTATCGAGGTTGGATGGCCGTATATCGAGTATAGATAGTCATGTATCCAAGATCGAGGAAAACATGACAGACATGAAAGCACAATTGTCGGCCATCCAGTCACTGTTGCGGTCTATGTGCAAGATTTGCATTTACTATCGTTGCTTTATATTTAATTTTTTTCGTGTTTGTGAACTCATCATTTTATGTTTACTAATCGAAGGGTTCCATGGTGATTGAGGAGACGACAAGTCACCCATCCCACATACAGGTGACGATGCCACGATTTCGCTCATCCCACCTATTAATCTCGATACTATTGATGCAACTGCCTCTCATACTCCCATCTCCCTGTAGAACCTCCAAATTCCACTACACCTACTCCCATTCTTCCTCTAGAGCCCGATACCATAACATCACCCATTGACGTCCAACCTATAGAGGTCGACGTCCCACATACACAGTTTGACGTGTCTAACTCACCCATTGACATCCTACATCCAGAGGCTGACACGTCTGATATACTCATCATGCCACATGCAGCAACCGATATGTCTGATATCTCAGAGGCCGACACTTCTAATATTGTTACGACCACATAAGGAGTTACATTGGTGAGTAATTTATTGATCGGTGATCTTTATTTATATTTCGTGATTTTAAATTATATTCTTTTATATTTTTCGATGAGTAATTTTTTGTTATCTGTTTATGTAGGAATCTTGAACTAGTCGTAAGAGGAAAGGTGTTGATAAATATACACCTCTAGCTCAACTAAATAACAACATAACAAAATATGTGGATTCTAGGGTACACCTTCTGTCTAAAAAGGTTAAATATCCTCTCCCGGGTGTGCCTACATCACTATTCAGAGCGATTGTCGGGTACAACGTAGCACATGATGTTTCACTTAATATCTTTACAGAAATGATGGGCTGGATCACTGATGAAAATACCGATAACTGGGTTCGAGAGAGTTCCTTTAAGCCACTATCGAAGCAATTTTTCAAGGAATTGATTGAACTGAGCTTGTGGGTTGAGTGCGATGTAAGTTTCCTAGCCTTGACTTCTTTACAATTGGATATCTTGTACTTTGATTGACGTAGTAATTTTTTGTGCAGACCACAAATACTTTATTTAATTAAATGAAAGAAAAGTTTTATAACCGACCTGACATGTGCATGCACAAGTTCACCATCTTGCCAATTGGAGTAACGATAAACTTTGATATATTTTGCTATGAGAGTCATTTTGCTATGATATATGTGATTACTTAACTTCTCATTTTATTTTGCAAAGTCGCCTTAATGCTCTAGTGGGCTATTTAAATGAATAAATAGTAAGTAGAGACTGGAGGCTGCCTTAGTATGGGAGGATGAAGACACGTACAAGGACTACGTCACCGGTAAATTCGATGTCAAATGGGTAGATGTAGATTTTGTATATATGACAATGAATATTAGTGAGCACTGAATGGTCCTTGTAATGGACATTAATAAAGCTTATATATTCGTTTTTGATTCACTTCCGTCACACACCAATGATGAAGCTGGGGACTTGGATGGAGTCATTGACTTTCACAGTACCATTCCTACTTCACTACTGTGACGTGGAACGTTCAAAGTCGGACCTACCCACATCTCGTTGGAAAATCACTCGACCTATTGACGCCAACATACAACACAGGTTGCTTGATTGTGGCATCTTTGCAGTAAAATTACTAGAACATGTGGTGATTGGTGTTGATCCTTCCGTAATCACTCAGGAGAGAATGGGTGGATATAGGATGCAGTTAGTATGTCAGATGTGGGCGAACACTTTGTATTTTTTATGTGTATAAAACACGTATTTTTTAATGTATTTTTTATGTATGTAAAGCATGTATTTTTTATGTTCGTAGTCTCTGAATTATTATATCTCGTATTGAAAATGATGAGGGTGATATGGGGGTGTTAACCTAGTTGAGATGTCCGGGTGCATCTACTGATCCTCAGTTTGCAATTTTCAGTTCTTGTTTGCTTTGGTTTGATATTTTGTCTCTTTGTATTTTGTCTCATTGTAATTAAGCTATTGCTCTTTCTATTATATCAATGTATATAAAACATTATATCAAAGTTCAAAGTTCAAAGTTCAAACATTATATAAAACATTATATCAATGTA
Source organism: Benincasa hispida (assembly GCF_027475165.1). NCBI lineage: Eukaryota > Viridiplantae > Streptophyta > Magnoliopsida > Cucurbitales > Cucurbitaceae > Benincasa > Benincasa hispida. The sequence continues at coordinate 13,388,389 of NC_143479.1, forward strand.
TTATTATATCAAAGTTCCGTTTTCGTTTAAAAAAAAAGGTATATAAAACTTCATTGGAATCTGTTACTTATTCTCACTATATATATTTAAAGTTCGAGACTTTGAGAGAGAGCGAGACTTATGGAGAGAGCAATACATTGAGAGAGCAAGATTTTGAGAGAAAGCGAGACTTACATTCTGATGGTATTCATAAGAGTCTGTACATAAGCATGAGTGACATTCTAAGAGTCTATACATAAAACATGAGTCTATGCATGAGTCTATTAATAAGCATGAGTGACATTGTAAGAGTATACATAACAAGAGCACGAGTGACATTGTAAGAGTATACATAACAAGAGCACGAGTGACATTTTGAGAGGTGGAGACATACAAAGTGAGTACATTGAGATAATTAAAGTGCCATGGGTCTATATTTAGACAATCAACCTCGACCAACATTTGAGTTAGTTCTGCCATTTTCAGTATGTCACACAGTTGTGAGCGATTTGCTACAGTTTTGTCGGTTATGCCAATAATTCCCACACCTACCACATTTTATTTGTTTGCGAAATTCTCCTCTGGATGGTATTCTTCTCACTCTCCATCGCTCGACTTGTGCCAAAAACTTTGGAGGAAAGATAGACTTTTCTACATATCCAGAAGGTCTCTTCCATTAAGATATGTGCCTGAGTGGATTTATAGGCTCCGCATATGCAATCATTAGAGAGTCCACTGTCTAAAATCGACTGCAAAGGCTCTAGATGGGTATGTTTTGTTCCCTGACGGCCACAATTGCATGATACCAAGTGATTCGAATTCCTTACACATGCATTCCTTTGAGTGAAGATTTATAATATCGTCTAATTGATTATCTCGCACGTGGACTCGATAACAATCAATAGACTCAACCTGATATCGTGTTTCACAGTAGTCAGAGTGCAATGTTGTTCGAGATGTCCAGTAATTCCTTCGTTTGTAGAACCATGATTGAAGCATTCCTCTAACATGTTCAATCAAGCATACTATGGGCAATAACCAATACTCTTTAGTTAACGAATTGAAATACTCTGTACTGTTGGACGTCATGTTGTCATATCTTTGTTCTATTTGGTAAACCCGTGTCCACCTTTGAAGACCGATGTTTTCGAGATATTTCGTGACAACACCGTCTAAAAAACTACGAAGTTCCTCCCATTTTTTATGGAACTTTGTCATGCTAAATGCCCTTGTTGCATCTTTAAATATCCCAACGATCGTACTATCCTTAAAGTTTGTAATAAGATTCTATTCTATGTGCCATGTGCACAATCCATGAAATGCCGTGAGAAAAAAATGCACGAATAACATTACTGATAGATACCATTCGATCGACACAAATACCAGATTATCGGGTTCTTTGATAGTGAATTTCAAATTCACATAAACCATTTCCACGATTGATCAGTTTCACTGTCTACTATTGTATATGCTAGTGGGTATAATTGATTGTTCCCCTCCATAGAAATTTCAACCAACATAGTCCCTTTATACTTTCCTTTCAAGTGTGACCCATCAACAATTATCACAGGCCGGTTGCGAAACCTCTAATACAAGGCCCTAATGCTATAAACATATACTTGAAATGCACATCATCTTCAAGTTCAATCTCAAACACTGTACCCAGATTCTTTATTTTTAACGCTTCCCCATAAGCCTGTAGTATGACATATGAGTATTCTGGAGTACCTCTAGTGAGATTATATGCAGCTTCCCTTGCATGCCACACTTTATCGTAACTTATGTTCACGCCATAATCTCTCTTCTCATATCCTCAACGATATGAAGAGGTTTATAAATACGTCATATGCCTGTAAACTTATCTTTAATCAACTGACCAACAACCATAGCAGTTACTTGTCTATGGTCGTGATTCAGAATTCTGATGGAACGTGTGTGCGAATGTGAGTACTTTGTGATCTTGAATATATCAGACCCTTTCATTTTCACTGCACGAAGGCTCCACTTACAAGTCTCCCCAATAAATTTGACAGTGAACAAAGATTTTGTGGACTTTCTGATCCTAAATTCAAAATTTTTGTTGATGGACAAAATTAATAATCGCATTTTTAAGTCCTTTTTACTAAAAAATAGTTGACCAGCTTCAACGTCTGTCTCAGATGAAGAGGTACTAGACATAATCAACTCTCCCTTATGACTTGAAGACTAGTGGAACCACTGAAGCTGCTATAGAATAACATACATTTCTATGATCACGATCCATTTCATTCAATCCTACTAGTTGCTCATTACCATCCATTGAAGGACCACAACGTTGTTCTAGATGATCACAATCTATATAATCTAGCTAGATGATCTCTCATTACCAACAACCGAAGTATCATCCAATTCTGTATCATCATAATTCATTGTATTCAATCATGCTGGATTAGTACGATCGTTGTCTAGTGATAATGTTGATGGTACAGTACTGGTAGACAATGGAATATCATCCTTTTCCTGATGAAACTCATATGATTCCTTGTATTGTCTTCCATAGTCGTATCATCATAACTCACATTTTCGAACCCAATTTTAATATTTTTGTCTTGATTTGATTTTAACGTTACAGATAATTGAAGTGTACTAAGCTCTTCTCGGAAAAGAAGAAAGCGAACATCATCATCGTTCCTTATGTATTGTGGAGGGGCTTCATATTCAAGTTTATATTTAACTCTTATTATAAGATAAAACTCTGAAGAACTGACATTTGTAACCCTGTAAATGTGAGATTTAAGTTCTTCACACTTCAATGTAACAAGCACAATAATTTCTGTCAGCTCGCCCCAATATACGAACTTTCATTCTCATCTTAATCACCTCTATATCGAATAAGTAGACACTTTTATGGCATCCTACAAAGCAAGAGAATATTTGTCATTAAGTTGTACAAGCAATTGAAGTGTACTCTTGCTCTTTCTCTTAAACTCGCTCTTTCTCTTAATCTCTTAATCTCTTTTAATCTCGCTCTCTCTCTTACTTTTGCTCTCTCTCATTCTCGTTCTCTCTCTCTCTCCCAATACAAAATTTCGTAATGCTTAATTCATACATTTCTAGAAATAACACAGCAAAAATAATGAAACAAACTCAAAATAATGAAACACTGTTTTTAAAAACTTGTTTCGTTTTGAAAAAGCCTCGTTCGAAAAAACTCCGTTCAACAAAACACCTTCGAAAATCAGGGAAGTAATCATCGTTGAAATGGAGTTTAGAGTTTAAAGAAATTACTATTGTATTGTGTTTAGGTATTATTGATTTGAGGCTTCAGTCATGAAAATTGTCAAATCATTCGTACACCGACGAGCAATCACATCAAACTAGAAAATTTAAAGCGAGAGCGAGAGTGTTTGACCATACGAGAGCGAGACTTATAACCTGAGGCACTTGTGAGGGCAATTTACGTAATCTGATATGACGATGATGTCAGCAGAGGGTCAACTTACATTTTTTTTTAAAAAAAATGGGTCATTTGACATTTTGGACCCAAAAAAGGGTCTTTCGTACAAATTTTTCGAATAGATTTAGCACGAGTGTAACCTAAGATTGCATGTTCCATGGTTTCCTCTTGAAAAGAGGGCATAAAATGGTAACATTCATACAACAAAGAAGTATACATCATACAAGCTTCAACATTAAAAAATGTTTTATAAAATTATGACCTTCTCTTCTTCTAGTTAAGTCGTAGACACACAATTAATTAGTATTTACTGAAGCGTGGTGTTTGCTTCACGTACATACACTTTTTAGTTCGAAAACTTACTAGACATAAAAGTGGATAATTCTGATTTAATATAGGCCTAGGGGTTCAAGTCCCCTACTTTTTTTTTTATTATTTATATATTATATTAATATAAATAAATAAACGAAATTTTAAAATGTTCTTTTGGCTAAGTGGTAATAGTGTCTTTAGCCCCATCCATCATGGTTTAAGTCTTAGGGCATACTTTTAACTTTTAGGTTTTTATTTTAAAAATAAGTTATCTTAAAAAAATCTGAGATTGTAATAAATCAAAATAGTTTTTGAAATACTTTTAAAATGTATTTTAAATTATTCTATAAAGACCCTTATTAACGTAATTTTCTAACGTCCAACTAAACTTGCATGCATTCAATGCCCAGAATGCATGCAACCCACCTGAACGACAATATGAAATGGTGTGTTTTTTTTTCAGGAAAAAAAAATGGGATGGTCATGAGTCCAATGTTGTCAGCTATACTTTATTTTTGTATATCTGAATATGAAATGGTGTAGAAATATCTTGAATTTTATATTTTACAAAATTGGATGTTGTAATTAAAAAGTGTTCAAGTTTTACCATCTATTTATTATGTATTTAATTAACCTATTGACTTTAACGAACAACAGGAAAGAACCTATCAAATCTTTCTTTAGAAAACCTATAAAATCCATCAAAATAAGTAAGGTTTACTGGTAAACAAGAGCAAAATATTTATATAAGAAACGAAGAGTTTATCACATGATAAAAAATTCTTATTGAATAATTAGATATGTTGATACTCATATCTTTTGTTTATAGTTTATATCGTTGCAGGTCCTTCGTGGACTTAATTTCTAACCCGTTTCTCCTAATGTGGACTTGCTTTTTTGACGATCTCCGTAAGAGAATATTGCTCTGTTGTGGTGCTGAGCTTGCCATATTTTAATTCCCAAATAAGTATAGGGAATATATAGATAGTTAAGTTAATCACACAATAATGATGTATTTAGGAGTTAGTCGGAGTAGTGATTTTAGATAAAGAGATTTAGATACAATTGGTTTTGTAAAATTGATTTTTAAAGGCTCAAATTTATATTTAGTTCCAAACATTTTAAAGTGATTTTAAATATTTAAAAGTAATTTTGAATTATTATGTTTGGCTCTAATAGTTAATTTAGAGTTACTCAGTTACCCAAAAATCTTATTTTATATTTGAGAAATTATTATTTAACTAAATAATTATAGTAAATATCTAGTTCTATTTATTTTATTGTTAAATTATTATAGATATGGTTGATATTTTGAGTAAGGTGAATGTTTATAATAGATATTGAAAGAAAATTTAAAATATATATAATTGTTTGTTTGTTATATTAACAATTTAATGACAGACAATGTTTATCTTTTGTACCAATATTTAAAATAAAAAAATTTCACAAATAGCTAACCAACAATATTGTAGGAAAAACAGAACTATATAGTCATTTTCGGATGGATTTCGGTAAACTACTTAACAAAAATCACTTATCAACTAATTCCTACAAAATCAATTCAAAATGATTTTAGATTTTTTTAAAATCAATTTTAGCTCACGTGAAGTACCATCATTTCAAGGAAGAGTGATTTTGGCAAGAAAAAAAAAGTAATTTTGACCATCTCAAAATCACTCTCACACATACTCTAAGTAAGATCATGACTCTCCTTTAGAGATTACTTACACTTCTCCTTTGGGGTTGTCGAATGGGTAGTATATACCAGTTGCAATTACATATAACTCGGTTGGTATTTTTCAATGCTTGAGGTTGCAAGTTACTAGCCTAACGTGACTTGATTATTGCTTGATCGGTATATATTTATTGGCTCAGCTAGTTTCTCAAAGCCTGAGGGATTAAATTTTCCCTTTTGAGGCATATGTTCCCCTATACCTTTTTCATTACTCTATGGATATGGACCCGACTGTGGGTTTTGAACCTTACCTTGTACAACTCTCAAAATTGATTACAAAAAGATACCCAAAGTATTTTTCACTGAACAAATGTCTTAAAATTCATAAATTTCAACAAAAACTCATAAGGGATGGATGTTTGAAGACCGTAATGGAATGAATTTAGATTATAATTAAAATCCATGTTTGGATTGAGCGTTTTGGGTCTGATTTGTAATATAAAACTTATTCCGTTTCGATAATTTTTAACCTAATCCTTTTTGCTATCATTTTTACGTTTTACGATCTCATTTCTGTTTCACCTTCGATTTTTCACCCTTTCGAATATTATTTTGATTCTTAATAATCTTGATTACATTACCACCTCCAAATAATCCCATATTGTTTGGAGTGGTATCCAAATTCGAATCAGACATAAGTTTAATACATGATTCCACATACTAAAAAAGTGATTTGCCTTGTAAAAAAAAAATAAAAATAAAAAAAGTATAAAAGATTTGTGGACGGAAGCTTGAAGAGGTGAGTAAAGAGAGTTGGAGGCCAACCCCCACCTAGAAAATGGTAGAGCGGTGGCGATTTGGTTCCCTAACACATCCCCATATCAACCCGACCCGACTTGGTCAACTTCCATGACACTGAAAAGAAAACGCAGTGCACGACTCAAATTAGGCACAACTTCCAACCACCCTCACTCTCTCTCTCCTCCTTCCTATACTTCTACTTTATATACATACACATCCACAAAATCATCTCCTCAGCTCCCAGTAATAGCACCGCCTGCACAAATATATTCTTCTCATAACTGTTTTTATTTTCAGGTACAAACACGTGATTTAGTGCACTTTTAACTCATTCTGCATCTCATCCCTATGATTGTCGCTCATTCATTTCCCATTCTTTCACTTCATCCATAATTCCAACTCCTTCTTTTTCTTCTCTTGTGTGTCTTTGAATTTCGGGTCAGATGGCTGGCAGCGGTAAAAATGGTTTTCAACTCGACGTCGAGCAGCATAAACCCACTCTGATCACTCCTGCACAGGAAACACCAAAGGGTCTTTACTTCCTCTCCAACCTCGATCAGAACATTGCAGTCATTGTCCGTACCATTTACTCCTTCAAATCAGAGTCCAGAGGCAATGAAGATGCGGCCCAAGTCATTAAAGACGCTCTTTCCAAAGTGCTTGTCCATTACTATCCCCTTGCTGGGCGGCTCACTCTCAGCTCCGACAAGAAGCTCATTGTGAACTGTACTGCGGAGGGAGCTGTCTTTGTGGAGGCCGAGGCTGACTGTTCCATTGAAGACATTGGAGATATAACCAAGCCTGACCCGGACACTCTTGGCAAGCTCGTCTATGACATTCCTGGCGCTACCAACATTCTTCAGATGCCTCCTCTTGTTGCCCAGGTTTTAACTCTCCCTCTGGATTATGCTTAATTCAATTTCACATCACAGGCGCCCTAATTTAGCGTTAATTAATTCACAGGTAACTAAGTTCAAATGTGGTGGATTCGTTGTGGGGTTGTGTATGAATCATTGTATGTTTGATGGGATTGGGGCAATGGAATTTGTGAATTCGTGGGGTGAAACGGCAAGGGGTTTGCCTTTGGCAGTCCCGCCGTTTCTAGATAGAAGTATTCTGAAAGCACGAGAGCCGCCGGTGATTGAGTTTCCTCACCGGGAATTCGATGAGATAGAAGATGTATCCAACACTTCTAAGCTTTATGGAGACGAGGAGATGCATTATCGGTCGTTCTGTTTCGAGCCGGAGAAGCTGAATAAACTTAAACAGAGAGTGATTGAAGATGGGGTTTTGAAGAAATGCACCACGTTTGAAGCTCTATCGGGATTTGTGTGGAGGGCAAGAACAGAGGCTCTAAGAATGCGACCCGATCAACAAACAAAGCTTCTCTTCGCCGTCGACGGACGGTCTAGGTTCCAGCCACCAATACCGAAAGGGTATTCTGGAAACGCCATCGTTTTAACCAACTCGCTATGCAGCGCCGGCGAGCTTCTGGAAAATCCACTGTCGTTTGGGGTGGGGCTGGTTCAGAAGGCGGTGGAGATGATCACGGACAACTACATGAGGTCGGCCATCGATTTCTTTGAAGCGACGAGATTAAGGCCTTCTCTGGCGGCGACTCTGTTGATTACTACTTGGTCGAGGCTAGGGTTCCACACGACGGACTTCGGGTGGGGGGAGCCGGTGTTTTCAGGGCCGGTGGCGTTGCCGGAAAAAGAGGTGATTCTATTCCTATCTCATGGGAAAGAAAGGAAGAGCATAAATGTGCTTTTGGGGCTTCCAGCTTCTGCCATGGAAATCTTCCAACAGGCGATGCAAATTTGAGGGCACAAAAATGTGTGTTGGCTCTGTTTCTTCTTCTCTGTCTCTGAGCTCTTGTAGCAAAGATGAGGAAATTTCATCTTTATTATTCATCCCAACGTGTTGTTTTTCGTCCTCCAATTCCATTTTTATTTTTATTTCATAATTTCATGTGACGTCATTACCTACATTTTTCTATTAATCAATACATTGTTTGGTGCTTGTTCATGTTTTAGCGAATAAAGTTGTATTATTTTATGAGATAGTTTTTTGCTAGACTCAATGAACATGGGATGAGAAAATTGTATTACTCTTGCCTTCAGGAATGAAAAAATTAATTAAAAACAAATGAAATTTGACTCTGTGCTTATGTCAGGGGTTAATTAGATTTTTAGGTGGAATTAGATTTTAATTAGATAAAAGGGATGTTTTCAACTTATTTAGGCACAAGGGGTATTTTTTTTCTTTATCCAAATGTCTCTTCAACTTCTCTAGATTATTTTATTCTTTTTTTATGCGCATTAAAAAAAAAATGTCTGAATGTGTTTGTTGACCGCATTCAGTGGGCGTCAGAGTGAGTTGACAACAGACGCATTCAGACCCTAATTTTGTCTTCTTCCCCTTCATTTCCAACTTAAAACCCCGAAAATTCCCTTCATTTCTTCATCTTCTTCCTTTACAAACAACATGTTGGGTTTTATGTCATGAAACTCGTGGTATGTAACAATGGAACTTATTCAGAAAATTCAATAAAGGTGTTATTAAATAGATTTATTGCTTAATAGAAATCCAATAAACCTAAAAAGTCCCTTGACTATTGGATGAGTATTTGAACTTTATGTGGAGACATAAAGATGGATCAGGTTCGAGTAAATAGTCAAAATGATCTATAGTATATGGATAAAGTTGGGTACCTTATTCTAGTAACACTATTGGATGCAACCTACTCTGTAATTGTTACAAGGAGTTGTAAAGTGCTACAAACGAAGTGATCCTAATTCGTTCATGTTGGACATGAGGAGTGGAGGTGTCCCTGTGCAAAAGGGTTTGTACAAGATTAGACCACGAAATGAGTCATTCTTACTTTCTAGCGCTGTTTACTGTTTAAGATTGACCATTTCAAAGCGATGACCTAGGTAACTTGACCTTAATCCTGAGCTAACTATGAACTCCTGTTTATTCGGGATTGCCCTTAGATTTGCATAGGTGAGGGTTGACTCAATAGCGCCGACTCAATATGACTTGCCTTTTCAGGGGTGAGACTGGATAGATAGATGAGGACATAGGGTGCGAGAGGGAATTCATTCCTACCCGTTTTAGGGATAGCAGAGATGTTGTTCCTTTAAATGCTGATTCTAGGGCTTGAACAAGGGATCCCACCCTCTCATTTGGTATGAGAGGGACTCGGTTTTGTGATTGGATCATAAAACAATTGTTCATTAGGGACTTAAGGAACAAGAGGTAATTTCGGAGGTAAAATAGAGATTTGACCCGACCGTTATTACGAACAACCTGTGAAGGGTTAATTTACTAATCTGGTTATATCGAGTGGACATAATATATCTACAGTGAGGGGAGTTCAACTATGGACTTTAGTGGAGTGACCCATTAGTTAACGAATGGGGGTTAGATCGGTCTAATGAGTTCAACCGATTAATCTCGGATCGTTGGAGCCCATGATCTGTAGGTCCATGAGGTCCCCCTACTAGCTCAGAAATGGATTAGCTCTAGAGTGGCGTGACAAGTTAATTTGAAATGTTCAAATTAGAATCAAACGAAATTGGAGAAAATATATTTAAATATGCTTTAAATATAAGAAGATGAATTTGTGTAAAAATTAATTTAATATTGGACATTAAATTAATTAGAATGATTTAAATTGTTTAAATAATTATTTATTAATTTTATTAGAAAATTAATTTACGAAATTATTTTGTAAAATTAATAAATTTTGATTTTAGAAATAAAAATATAATTTTAAAATCAATTTTGGATTTTTGAAAATTGAAAAAATTACACAAAACTTGAAAAATGGGTTTTTCAAGTCATCTTCAACTTGCTCACAAGATACCCACCACCTCTTCTTTGGTTTATTCTAAGCATGAGTTGCATCCCATGTAGCACATCTCTTTGCATGATAGTCTACAATATATTGACGAGATTGGAGTGAAGAGAATGAGGATAAACCAATTGAATTTTTGCTGAAAAATTCGGATGAAGAAGGTGTTCTTCAATGGGTTGGTTCAGTGAGCTTTCTCAATATTTTCTTTGATTCCAGCTTATTTTGAGTCCCACAACTCAATCTAAGAGCACTAAGAGGATAGTAGGGAAGATCTTGTGGTACTACACAAAGATTTGGAGGATTTTGCAGCTGAAAAATCAAGATTTCGATGGTTCGGCCAAGGTATGTTCTTGAAACCCATTATACTCTATTTTAGCGTGTTTCTTTTATGCCAAAATTAATCAATTAGAGTGTTTATGGATCTTGTTCCCTTCGGCTGCGTGCTAGTGTAGATCCAAAAATTGGTATCAGAGCATCTTATAAGCATTCAGTTCAGATTAATTCTGGTTTGGTGGGTGTTTTGTATGAAAATATGAAACTGTTGTAATATGGTTTTTTTTTTAGTTTTGGCCTTTATTTTCTCTTTGATTTCTCGTTTAAATTTGTAATTGGCTCTTGCTTAATGAGATTTAATGTCTTCCCAAGAGTCTGTAATTTATTTGGAATCATTAGAGTTGAAATTAAGCTGTAATTCGAAGAAACAAACGAAGGGGTCGAATAGCAGATTCTAGACGATCAACCTCAGTTCATATTGTCGTTAAGCTTCAGTAGCTAAACGATCATTTAGCTTCATGCATTAGACGATATGAAGGACAAGCTAAACGATTGTGTAGCTTTGGGCGTTAATCGTTTAGGTGTTATGCGCTAGATGACTATCTACCTCGGAAGCTAAGTGATATGTTGTTTTATTATGCGATGGCACTACACGATCGTGTAGCTTCGGGTGGGAGCTAAGCGATGGGGCGAAAAGCTATGCGATAGCACTGAGCGATTGCTTACACGATCGTTTACCTTTGATTGGGAGCTAAGTGATGCGGCGAAGAGCTATGCTATGACACTGAGCGATCGTTTACTTATGAGCAGCAGCTGAGCGATGCGTCGATTGCTATGCGATAACACAGGCGATCGCTTACCTTAGGTGCGCGTTAAACGATTAAGATGCGACGCTAAATGATGGGAGCTAAACGATCGAGTAGTCAATTGTTGGTGCTAAACGATGGAGTTATGCGATAGTGTTTGACACTAAGCGATCGTGTAGCATCCTTTAGCGCTAGACGTTGCACTATACGATAGAAGGCGAACATTATACGATCATGTAGCTTTGTTAAACGATAGGCGTTGGTTGCTAAACGATCAAGCAAACACTAAACGATCAAGCCAAATGCATGACGATGGTCGTCATTGCTAAACGATTAGACTTAGCGAGATTTTGGGCGAGAGCAAAAGAAGCCGGTTCGTCCGGTTCTCTTGAGATCTGGTCTGGTTCAGCTTCAAATGGTTTGTGGTTGGTCTGGTTCAGTCTCTGCTGGTCCGATTCAGACGGTTTGGGTCCGGTTCAAGCAGTTTTGGAGTGGTTCGAGCGGTGTTGAAGCTATTTTTGTAATAGTTAGGCTTTTGCTTGCTTGTTTTTGCCAAAACTAAAACCATATCAGTACGTGTTTAATTATTTATGCATTGGATGTATGTTATAATTAAATAATTCTTGTATGTGCATATAGTATGCCATTTATATTTAAATCCCACCATAGGAAGCATGCAACATGCATTGAAAGTATGTTATAATTTATTATAATATATAGTATGCATGTTAGGGTTTCTTGTATTTAATATAAGTGTTATATTAGATATTGAATGCCTGTATGTTGTGGATGTTTAGCATGTCTAAAGTTTTATAAGCTGTTATAAAATTAGGTTAGACATTTAAAATCTACAACAAAGAACAGCTGCATACTCATGTAGATTAACCACTTGTTTTAATTAGTTAAAATGGTCGTTAAACTTGTAAAACTAGGGTTACAAACTCAATCGGTATATAATCCTGTCGAAGGTTGGGGGTATTTAAGTTGATGGTCTACGGAACACCTTCTACCAGGGGATTATGACCGAATAATTGAGCGTTGGTAACCAGTTTTATGAGTATTCGTGAGCGATGTGAGGTAATAAAAGCGTTTATCACCTAGACATCGTAGGTTAAAGTCCAATTATAAGAGTTATACTTGGATAAACCACATAGACTTAGGGTTATTTTTAATTAGTCAGAAAAAAACCTAAGTATGTAGTTACCCAAACATTAGAACACTTCAGTGGTAGTGAATAACTTCTATATGATAGAGTTATTAGAAAACTTCAGCGGGAGATTAATAACCTACACGATATGTTATTCTTAGCTCTCGCGTCCCTAAGAGTTCATTGTCTGGATTTAAGCGGTACTTCGTGTCACCCTGGAAGTGACCTCCCTTCGGAAAGTATTTTTTAGCTTAAATTTAGATTCAGGTGAATAAGGCGAAGTTGTTCGATTAAAGATCAAGGGTATGATTTCAACTGCCACGACTCCATATAGTTCACACCGTGAGATTCATATGACGCTTCGCGTCACCCTGGAAGTGACCTCCCTTTGAAAAGTGTTTTATATGAGTCAATACTAAAGTGAACGAAGGAAGTAGTTCATAGTAAGTGGGTGAAGGAAATGTGTCAACATATCCTGCGGTCTCCTCCATTAGTTTGAACCATGAGATTCCTATGTTGCGCCTGCTGGTTAGCTTTGAACGACCCTTTGCTAGTCGTTTAACGACGGCTATCCCCTCGGAGGGTTGTAACATAGGATTCAGAACAACTCGAGCTCCAGAAATGGATAGGATTTCTTTGGTCATTAGTGGCCTCTGATGTCCAAAAATGGCGGGTCTACACTTACAAAATTATTAAATGTTAATAATATCTGATCAAAAGCGGTACCTAAATGACTATCGGAATATGAGTTATTCTGATGTAGTATTTAGTCAAGAATGTCTTGATGTAGTATCGTTGCAAAAGAATAATCTTGGGTAAATTATTAAAATTTCTAAAACTTGATTGGATATTAAATTTCAGAATGACAAGTTCATTAATACAAGTGTTGGCGTTAGATAAATTTATTGGGGATAATTATGTGAGTTATAAATCAAATTTAAACACGATACTTGTGATAGACAATTTGCGGTTTGTCTTAACTGAGGACTGTCCTCCCATTCCTAGCTCTAACACAAATCGAAATGTTCGAGATGTATATGACAGGTGGGTCAAGGCTAATGATATAGCATGTGCTTATATCCTCGCTAGCTTATCTGACGTGTTGACAAAAAAAGCATGAGGATATAAGTACTGCCAAAGAGATTATGGAGATATAAGTACTGCCAAAGAGATTATGGAATCTCTATGAGGGATGCTATTAAGCACGTTTACAATTGTCACATCAAAGTGGGGACCTATGTTTATGAACATGTCCTGGACATGATGGTCCACTTTTATATGGCAGAAGTAAACGGTACTCTCATAGACGAGAGAAGTCAAGTTAGTTTTATTTTAGAATCTCTTATGAAGAGTTTCTGCAAATTTTGAATGCATTAATGAATAAAATTTGACTACTCTACTCAATGAGCTACAGACTTACTAGATAATGTTGAGAACAAAGGGTCTGATGCCAGAAGTAAATGTTACTACTGTCGAGAAGTGAGGAATGTCCTCCAGACCTGAAATTGCTTCCTCTTCAAAGAGTAAGAGTATTCTTGTGAAGAAAGGCAATGGGAAAGGGAAGAAGAAGCCTACTGGATTGAAAGGCAAGGATAGTGTTGCAAAGGAAAATGTTTCCATTGCAACGATGAAGGGCACTAGAGGAGACACTGCTCTCAATATCTTGTCGAGAAGAGAGCAAATAAAAGGTAACCAGGCTAACTTGACCCAGGGACCATTTGCTCAGCTTATCTAATGGGAGAAGTTTATACTTGTTTTTAATTGTTAAAACTTGTATAGAACAAATTGTATATATTTTTGGGATAGATGAAATTCATTTTCAAAAATTATGTTTGTTCTAGCAACCTATGTTGAGAATCAAATTATTAAATGCCATTTGTAGATATTCAGATATCTAAGTGGCTAGATCAAAATATAGAAAATTTAAAGATTTCTAGATCTGTTTGTTAACAAAGAGTTGTGAGATAGGTCAGATGAATCTTGCTCAAGGAGTTGAGAGTACCTCAATATAATGGGAGGAAAGTGCGCTTCCTAGCCATTATTGAGATTAATATGCAATCCTCTTATAGTTTTATCAAAAGCCTATTGTATACCTAACAATGTTTACAATAATTCTCTCGACTAAAGTATTTGAGAATTATCTAGTAGGACTAGGAATACCAGATAACCTCGGACAAGTGAGAGAAATATCGAGTATAGAGATACCGAATGGTAAAATATGGGTATGAGATACCCTAGTTTATTGTATTTCTCTATAAAACTCATAAACTTAGTCTTATATATCAGATGTATAAGTTACCACTGGACTTTTAGTCCAAGTGGGAGTTTGTTGAGTTTTATGTCCAAAAACTCGTGGTATGTAAACAATGGAGCTTATTCTGAAAATTCAATAAAGGTGTTATTGAATAGATCTATTACTTGAATAAAAATCCAATAAACCTAAAAGTCCCTTGACTATTGGATGAGTACTTGAACTTTATGTGGAGACATAAAGGTGGATCAGGTTTGAGTAAATAGTCAAAATGATCTATAGTACATGGATAAGGTTGGGTACCTTATTCTGGTAACACTATTGGATACGACCTACTTTGTAGTTGTTACAAGGAGTTGTAAAGTGCTACAAACGAAGTGATCCTAATTCGTTCATGTTGGACATGAGAAGTGGGGGTGTCCTTGTGCAAAAGAGTTTGTACAAGATCGGACCACGAAATGAGTCACTTTTACTTTATAATGCTGTTTACCGGTTAAGATCGACTATTTCAAGGCGATGACCTAGGTAACTTGACCTTAATCCTAAGCTAACTATAAACTCCTGATTATTTGGGATTGCCCTTAAATTTGCATAAGTGAGGATTGGCCCAACAACGCCGGCTCAATATGACTGCCATTTCAGGGGTGAGACTAGATAGATAGCTGGGGACATAGGGTGCGAGAGGGAATTCACTCCTACCTGCTTTAGGGATAATAGAGAGGTTGTTCCTTTAAGTGCTGATTCTGGGGCTTGAACAAGGGATCCCACCCTCTCATTTGGCATGAGAGGGACCCGGTTTTGTGATTGGATCACAAAACAATTGTTCATTAGGGGATCAGTGGGGACTTAAGGAACAAGAGATAATTTCAGGGGTAAAACAGAGATTTGACCCAGCCATTATTACGAACAACCTGTGAAGGGTTAACTTACTAATCATGGTTATATCGAGTTGATATAATATATCTACAATGAGAAGAGTTCAATTATGGACTTTAGTGGAGTGACCCATTAGTTAACGAATGGGGGTTAGATCGGTCTAATGAGTTCAGCCAATTAATCTCGGATCGTTGGAGCCTATGATCTATAGGTCCATGAGGTCCCTCTACTAGCTTGAAAATAGATTAGCTCTAGAGTAGCGTGACAAGTTAATTTGAAATGTTCAAATTAGAATCAAACGGAATTGGAGAAAATATATTTAAATATGATTTAAATATAAGAAGATGAATTTGTGTAAAAATTAATTTAATATTGGACATTAAATTAATTAGAATGATTTAAATTTTTTAAATAATTATTTATTAATTTTATTAGAAAATTAATTTATGAAATTATTTTGTAAAATTAATAAATTTTGATTTTAGAAATAAAATATAATTTTAAAATCAATTTTGGATTTTTGAAAATTGAAAAAATTACACAAAACTTGAAAAATTGTTTTTTCAAGTCATCTTCAACTTGCTCACAAGGAACACACCACTTCTTCTTTGGTTTACTCCAAACATGAGCTGCATCCTATGCAGCACATCTCTTTGCATGATAGTCTGCAATATATTGATGAGATTGGAGTGAAGAAAAGGAGGATAAACCAATTGAATTTTTGCTGAAAAATTCGGATGAAGAAGTGTTCTTCAATAGGTTGGTTCAGTGAGCTTTCTCCATATTTCATTTGATTCCAGCTTATTTTGAGTTCCACAACTCAATCTAAGAGCACCAATAGGATAGTAGGGAAGATCTTATGGTGATCTACACAAAGATTTGGAGGATTTTGCAGTTGAAAAATCAAGATTTCGATGGTTCGGCCAAGGTATGTTCTTGAAATCCATTATACTCTGTTTTAGCATGTTTCTTTTATGCCAAAATTAATCAATAGGAGTGCTTATTGATCATGTTCTCTTCTGCTGCGTGCTGGTGTAGATCCAACCCTTATATGTCTTCCCAAGAGTCTGTAATTTATTTGGAGTCATTAGAGTTGAAATTAAGCTATAATTCGAAGAAACAAACGAAGAGGTCGAGTTGCAGATTCCAGACGTTCAACCTTTGTTCATATCGTCTTTGAGCTTCAGTAGCTAAATGATCGTTTAGCTTCATGCGTTAGACGATGTGAAAAAAATGTTAAACGATCGTGTAACTTCGGGCGTTGATCGTTTAGATGTTGTGCGCTAGACGATTGTATACCTGTGAAAGCTAAGCGATATGTTGTATTGCTAAGCGATGGCACTACACAATCGTGTAGCTTCGGGCGACAGCTAAGCGATGTGGTGAAGAGCTATATGATAGCGTTGCGCGATCGTTTACACGATTGTTTACCTTTGATCGAGAGCTAAGCGATGCGTTGAGTTACTATGCGATAGCACTAAGCGATCGTTTACCTCTATGCGGTAGCTAAGCAATGTGTTGAAATGCTAAGCGATAGCATTAAGCAATCGTTTACCTATGCACGATAGTTGGATGATGCATCGAGAGCTATGCGATAGCACTAAGCGCTTACCTTATGCGCGCGCTAAACGAACAAAACGCGATGTTAAACGATGGCTCTAAGCGATCGTCTAGTGAATGTCTATACTAAACGATGGAGCTACGCGATAGTGTTGGATACTAAGCAATTGTGTAGCATCCTCCGACACTAGACGACGATACTATACGATAGAAGGCAAAAACTACACGATCGTGTAGCTTTGTTAAGCGATAAGCGTTGGTTGCTAAACGATCAAGCAAACACTAAACGATCCGGCAAACGTATGACGATAGTCGTTAATGCTAAACGATCAACCTTAGCAAGATAGTGAGCGAGAGCATAAAAAGCCAGTTCGATCGGTTCTCTTGAGGTTTGGTCCGGTTAAGCTTTAAATGGTTTTGGCTGTCCGGTTCAAGCGGTTTGGAGCAGTTCGAGCGGTGTTTAAGCTGTTTTTGTAATAGTTAGGCTTTTGTTTGCTTGTTTTTGCCAAAACTAAAACCATATCAATCTATGTTTAATTATTTATGCATTGGATGTACGTTATAATTAAATAAAACTTATTTATGCATACAATATTCCATTTAGATTTAAAATCCCACCATAGAAAGCATGAAACATGCATGAAAGTATGTTGTAATTTATTATAATATATAGTATGCATGTTAGAGTTTCTTGTATTTAATATAAGTGGTATATTAGATATTGAATGTCTGTATGTTGTGGATGTTTATCTTTAATTCACGTTCAAAGAAAGAAATCTAATGTTATCTAAAATCTATCATTCACATCAAATACCTATCTATATCTATCACACGTAAAAGAAAAAGGTTTGCAATTAGGAGCATAATCAAACATCTTTTTTCATTGTGCCAAAATTTTAAAATTTATTAGTAGTTTTAAATGTAAAATTAAGAATATATTCCTAATGAAAAAAATAGTGATATTACTTTAGTTTGTGGAGAAAAATAATGTAATAAATCAAGTACTAAATTCTACACAAACCTATACTATTAAATGTGTTAATGATAAATGGATTAAAACAAAAATAAACATGGAATAGGATGTTAATGTCAAATTTGTATTTTCGGTTTTCTAGAGTCTATATTATTGAAAAAAGATTAGATGATATTGAACAAACCTAAAAATTAAAAATTAGTGAAATCCCATGTGATCGACTTAGGAAAATTTTAAAAAAAAATGTATACATACATATAAATGTTTTATTTTATAATAGATTAATTGGAGAATTTATTTTATAGTGGATTAATTTGAGAATTTATTTTATAGTTGGTTAATTGGATGTTTTATTTCTCAAATGAATAAAAAATGTAAAACGTCCATAATTTTGCATTGATTTTTTTTTTTATTTACCGTGGCTATTATTTATGAGAAAAACTCTACAATCAAGTCATTCAAAAGTTATGTATATAGTTATTTACTATTATTTGGAATGACGTATTGATTATTGAATATTGAATGTTTCAATGTTAATGTTAATGTTAATGTTATTGTTATTGTTAGTATTATTGTTGTTGTTGTTGTTATATTTACTGTTTATGTAGTCAATTTATTTTAGATTATTCACCTTAATATTGTAAATTTTATGATGATTAAAAAACAAAGATTCATGTCAATATAAAAGAATATTTATCATTGATTTATGGTCAAATGATGATGTATGTCTTTAGTAACAATATTTACCATGATTTTGTACCTACTTTTTATTATTATTTTGTTTGAAGGTGGATATTATTTTTAAAAAAACATTCCTTTATAAAATAGTAATAACACATTAATATAGTTGGCCTAATATATACTTACATATATTATGAAAAATATCAGGTTGCATTGGCCAAACTCGATGGACGTTGTGGAATTTTTATGTTATATGCATGGAAACATTGTTAATGAGCCAAATGAGATAGAATATGATAGGCAACCATCTCTTCGTAAACATGCATCGTCAAGTTGACTTCATCACATCATCGATGGATTATATGATGCGTTATCCATAAATAGAGATGATGGGGTAGAGATAATATTTAGATATGGTAGTTATATAGCGGGATCTGCTTTTTATATCCCCATCTCATTACGAAGTGAAGCTGATGTATGGTTCATGATAAGTAATGCTCCATACCCTCGAAATAGAGTTGAACTGTATATATCCCAACCCAGTGTCCCAAGTCCAGCCTTAACGAGAGAAGAAGTTGAAACTACTATTGAGTTTGAAAGTCATAATGTGGAGGATGAGCATTATGATCCAATTATTGCCACAAACGATGAAGAAGTTGAAATAGACGATGATGATATCGATCTAGATCAATTACCTAGTTAATTTTATGGCGTTCATGAAGTTCCCGAAACATTTACTGAGATAGACCTGAATGATATGAACATTGAACTCGATTCGACAACGGGGGAAGACAGTAATATAAGGTCTGATTCAATGCTTAAGGGGATGATATTTAATTCCAAATTATATTTAAAAAATGCAGTGATAAACTATTCAATCATTCAACATCAAAATTTTGAAGTCATTGAGTCGAAGAAAACAACATGGGATGTTAGGTGTAAAAGATATGGCAATAGGTACACATGGAGACTTCGCGCTGTTTGCCGTAAAAAATACGATAAATTTGAAATTACCGAGTATAATGGCTCTCATTCTTGTGTGTATGCAAGAATGAGTCAGGATCACAATCAATTGGATTTAGATCTAATTACATATAAGGTAAGCAACATAGTGAAAAAAAATCTGTCAGTTGATATTAAAATATTACAAGATATTATCTTGAAAAAGTATGCTTATTCTATTAGTTACTGGAAAGTGTGGGATAGAAGAAGAAAAGCAATTGCAAAGATATTCAGAGATTGGATCGAATCGTACAATTTGTTGCCTAGATGGATGAATATCTTACAAATCACAAACCCCGGTACAATCGTCCATTGGAGGCTAAATGAGGTGGATTGTGATGAAAGGATTGTAATGTTCAATAGTGTGTTTTGGTCGTTTGACCTGTTATTGAGGGTTTCAAGCATTGCAGGCCCCTACTTCAAATTGATGGAACCCATTTTTATGGGAAGTATGAAGGAACATTATTAATAGCTACCTCAGTCGATGCAAATGGTCACGTTTATGTAGTTGCATATGCTATTGTACCGGAGGAAAGTGCTGATTCATGGGCTGGGTTTTGAGAAATTTATGGGATCATGTGGTGCATAGCAGGGAAGGAATGTGTCTAATTTTAGATACACACAAAGACATTATATCTGTCGTCAAAAACCCTAACAACGGTTGGGTTGGAGTACATCGTAGATTTTTCTTGCGACATGTGTGATGCTTATTTTTGTGAAGTGGAATTATGGATGATATGCGATGATGAGATTGCGTTGAGTACTCAAATTTCCTCAGCGGAATCCAAGTGTACCCTACTGAGTTTCCTGGTAAGTCTAGGATCGAACTCAGGGACTTGGGAAAATAGGTTGCGTTGGTAATTTTTGGAAAAATTTGCGGTAACCAAATAAATAAATAGTTGTTGAGGTTGTTGTTTGTGATGATAAAAAAATAACAAATGCGGCGGATTTGAGAAAAGTCAGTTGTGTGATAGATGCACTGAGTAAGCGGATGAACGGGTTGAGAAGGTATTTAGCTAGCGTTACTTGGGAATGCGTCAAACTATGCGATCATGCTACAACCATGCACAACAAGTCATTTTCCAATGCAAATGCGATGCTCTTAAGTCTAGGACGCATCTGTTGAATGCAAAAGTGTCCATAGAGCTTATTCCTAAGTCTCTACTCTTTTCCTATGCGATGATGCAAATGCATAAAGGCAAGGTGACCGCACACAATCATATCCTATCTCTAGGATGTATACGATGCGTTAATAGCAAACAGTGCTTATTCCTAAGCTCCTATCTCTTGATTATGCGTTTTAATCTGACTCTTCTGAGTCTAGATTCTAACCTGACCTTCCCAAGCCTAGATCCTGTCCTTAGACTACCCTCTCGAGTATCTCTAATGGACGAATAAAGCATACATAATACAAGATAATCGCATAGAGTGAAGATTCCCTAGTTGTGTTAGCTAAATGCTTTTCACCCCATTCAACTGATTTAGCTACTCATGTGTAAATAATAGAGAGTGAACGGATATAGAGAAGTAGATTCCATTTCGATAAATGAGTGGACTAGTAAATAACAATGGAAGTTAAAGGTAGAGAGCCTGGTAGCAATTCCTTGCTGACCGAGGCTTTTACACTGTAAATCTCTATTCGGCTCCAAAGATGTTCCTGCTTCCACAGGCGTCGGCCCTCTCTCTGTCCTTGAAGCTTCTGATGCTCTCCCAAGCTTACCAGAACGATCTTTCGACACAACATTCTCTCTCGCGTCCTCCTTAAAATGAAAGGAAACTATGAACAAGAACGTGCGAACCGAACGTATGAAATTTTGACCTGGTGAACCCCTTTTCTGAAGGTTGCCATTGGTATTTATATAACATCCAGGGTGAACGGCGGCTTCTCCCTCATGATTGCACAGATGGGACGGCTTTAATTCCCCTGACTGATGCGAATATTTGTCACCGAAAAGCTGAATATACTTGTATCGTTAGCGGCTGTCAACTTAATTCAGATTCGACTGTCATTAGCTTTCTGTCCCATCGGGATTAATTAGCCTTTTACCCAGATGTGCCCACCATGTTGCGCCGACCAAGTTGCAGAAATCCTTCTCGGGCGAATTCTTACGAACACGATCATCGCAAAGCCTTGCGGTAATGCTGCGCTCGACCGATGATTTCCTATGATCGCAATTTCTGCCTTGCGTCAACGCATATTCTACATAAAAACACAAAAATCAACTGTTTCTATGCAATGAATGCATGCGGCTGCAATATAATAAACGTAATGCTTTTTGGACACAATTTAACATATTGTATCAACGTAAGCCAACATTATTTAAGAACTTAACACTATGATAACGTGCATTTCTGCCCGTTATCACACCCCCAAATTTAAACGATGCTTGTCCTCAAGCATAAGCTAAAGATTTCCTTTAGCAAGTCAGCCATGCCTTCGTTTTGGCTTGCCTCCACGTGTGTCATGTGAACATCCAACTGCGAGCAATGCACTCTTCCTTTGACTAAACTCATACCTGCTTGGTAGCGGAGTTGCGGTCATTTATTTATGCGTTGATCTTGGTGACTTACTTTCATTTTGGCTTGCCCCCACGTGTGTCATGCGGACATCTAAGTATGGGTCAATGCCTTTCACAACTTAACTCTTATCAACATGGGTTTCCCATTGTGTTAACAGTAGAGTTGTTATTCTCAAAATATTTTTTTTCTTTTTTTTTTTTCAAAATAGCAAGGTCGAAAATAACTATCTCACCCCCAAATTTAAAATGCGGCAATGTCCTCATTGCTAAAAGATTGAAATGAGTCATGTGATGTTCTTAGAAAGCTTCGTAAAAAGAGTTTGAAAGAAAGCTAGCAAACCCCTAACTTCTAGAAATATTTCATGAGGTGACTATCTTAAATTTAAGTTGACTTTAGTATTTACGAAAGAAATAGAAGTATGTTTTTCATCATTGAAGTCATAATTGGCAAAGAGATATTATGCAGCGTCTTACTAAATTTATCTATGAAAAATGATTGTGGTAATCAAAGAGGATATAGTGATAAAACTTTTACAACTAACATGCGATGAGATAGTGAAAAATTTGAAATAAAGATAAGGAAGAATACACTGCCAAATTTGCGCTGTTTATCTGAACGAATCACGAGTTAGGAAAGTTAGCAGACTGTGTACTTCTTGCATGCAAAACGAGATGGATTGGAAGGAACGTTACAAGACACGGTGCAAAATTTGCAGACAAGAAGGGCATAATAGACAGAATTGTCTCAATCGAGCTTGTGATGCAACTTAGTTATTTATTTGTAATTGTCCTTATTGATGAGATAGTGAAAATTTTGAAATAAAGATAAGGAAGAATACACCGCCAAATTTGCGCTGTTTATCTGAACGAATCACGAGTTAGGAAAGTTAGCAGACTGTGTACTTCTTGCATGCAAAACGAGATGGATTGGAAGGAACGTTACAAGACACGGTGCAAAATTTGCAGACAAGAAGGGCATAATAGACAGAATTGTCCCAATCGAGCTTGTGATGCAACTTAGTTATTTATTTGTAATTGTCCTTATTGATTATAACTTCTTTTACTTATTTATTCTTTATTAATTGTCATTGTATTTATTGATTGTATTTATACAATGAAGGGTGTATGCTTTATTAATTGTCATTGTATTTATTGATTGTAATCACATTGATTTCTAGTAAATATTTAAGTTAAATTTAGTATTGTTTTTATGGGATCAGATGGATGGGGATGTTACCACAGGGCCATACAACGACTCAGTTTTGTACTTACAGCGCAACCATAGATCCGAGGTTGTTTGGGAAGATGAGCATATTGATGCTATGCATTGTCGGCGAAGAGAGGCTGTTATTGAAGGCAAGAAAACCCAGACCCTCATGAAGGAATAATATATCATGCAACGGAAGATTACAGAATCAATAAGCACTTAAACTATATTTAATTTGAGTTTTAAGCATGTTGTTCATAAGATATTCATAAGAGGGTTTGAAACATATATTACCTTTGAAGATTTCTCCACGAATTCAATCGAAAAACACCAAGATGGAGTTTGAATCACTGAGAGGACTACCACCGAGATCTTCTCTATTATGCTCAAGTTGGAACGTGTGGTGGAAACATTTAAATCAAGTTGAATTGATGAAGAACAATTGAGGGAGGTATGTAGAGTTTTCAGGTTATCACTTCAGCAAGTATAACACCAATTTGCTTAATGTTCTTCATGCATGGAGCTTCTATATATAGGAAGAATTCATGCAAATGTATAGGGTTGCATGAAGAACAGCTCCAGCTTGAAGATCATTAAATCTAGAAATGGAATTTGGTGATTATCCAATAAATGTGTTAAATGGGTTTTCCCCAAAAAATGGAAAAACCCATTAACCTGAAAGGATTTCAAAAAATCATTTTATTTAAATAAATTTTATAAAATTAATTCAAATAATTAATTTAAATAAAACTATTTTTTATTATTTTTAATAACATTAATTTAATATCTAAATATTAATATCACCAATGAATCAATTTTATATTTAAATCATAATTTAAATATTAATTGATTTTTCAATTTCAATTAAATTAAACTTTTATAATTGTATCGTATACAATCAATCGATAACCCAAAAATTGGTTTTGAACATTTCAAATTCATAACCGTAATTTCATATATCAATACTTAATTAGTTATTCCAATTTAATGAACTAGTAGAGAGACCTAATGGACCTACAGATCATGAGCTCTAACGATATGTAATTAATTCGTTAAAAATCTTTAGTCGAATTAATTACTATTCGTTAACTATCAAGACACACTACCATAGCTCGATAGGTCCACTCTCCTCACAGTAGATATATTTCTGTCCATATACACCATAATCAGTAAGTTGATCTTTCACAGGTCGTTCGTAATTATAGCTAGGTCAAAATTACTGTTTTACCCTTGTAAATACATTTCATTCCTTAATTTTCCACTGACCCTCTAATAAACAATTCGATTCATAATACTACTTATGAATCATGTCCTTATCTATCATGAGAAGACGGGGCCCAATTATTTAAGACCTGGAATAAGTGATGACATGTAGAAATGCATATCATCTTAGGCCTTTTATTTAGAATTATGAAGGCTGTTAAGCAGAATATGCGACAATTATGTTAGGAATTTATAAGAAAATGAGTTTGCGGCATTCAGCATTAAGAATCTCGTCTAACCCATTATTATGCGTTCAATTGTCTATTTTTGTAGCTAACGCAGGAAGTGGACGCAAACGCGGAAGTCGAGCTACCGCATGCGGAGAAACTATCCATCGCAAAGGCGAACGCATACGATCAACACATGGGTGTTGCGGTGATCAGCCGCATGCATCAATCGCATAGGAGTTATGATCGTCAAGCGATTGCAGTCATCGTGTAGAAGTTGCGATATTAAGCGAATGCAGTCACTGCACTATTGTGGCTACATGATAATGCATAATAGAGGGATCAACGTAAGGTTGGTGGAATGAACACATCAACATATATCTCGGAAAAATCAAAAGATGATGTTGACATTTCACCTACCATGCCGTTAGCAGCAGAGATTCAGAACAGGACTAACGCGCTTCAAATGTCAGAATCAGAGCAATCCATAAATGCTGTCGGCGATCCATGCTCTATAAATAGAAGCCACTGAGCATAAATTCAAGGAATCCAAGGTTTTTTCCTGAGGTTCGCCTTGTGATTGATGCCGGGAAATTAGAAGTCAATTTTTACTCGACAACCAAAATCCCGTAGATGGTCATGCGTTGATAGTCATGCATTGATGGTCATGCGTTGGACTGATAATGTAACGACCGACCCCCTAGGACTTAGGTAAGGTCATTACTAAAATAAATGCATGCAAAGAATTTAAAACGACGCTCAGTTATTTGAAATAAATGCCAATTAAAAACAAGAGAAGTTCAAAAGACATTTATTAAATGCAATTGTTAAAAACAATAATAGAGTACCCATAAATCATAAAGGTTAATAAATACATATGAAAAATAATCCTTAATAATAAGTTTCAAACATCAAAACTAAACATTAAGAGAAACATGAAAAGAACTCTAAATCTCATGATGCGGAAGCGTAAAAACTAGTCACAGTGGCTCGATCATGAATTGTGCTGCGCCATCACCGGTGCATCTTTATCCTTACCTGAAACATCAACATAAGAAAGAATGAGTATGAAATACTCAGTAAGTAGCCCTACCACTGGGGTCAGGCTAGGCATCTATGTCCTCTCGATACCTGCATATGGCACATAACATGAAACAGATAAGAGACTGAGTCCTATTCTATTGTAGTTAAGTATGCCCACAAGATTGGTGAATCTCGAAGGAAACACAAAACTGGTGAATCCTGGAGGAAATACAAAACTGGTGAATCCCGAAGAAAACACAAAAACTGGTGAATCCCGAAGGAAACACAAAACTGGTGAATTTTGGAGGAAATACAAAACTGGTGAATCCCGAAGAAAACACAAAAACTGGTGAATCCCGAAGGAAACACAAACTGATGAATCCTGAAGGAAACACAAAACTAGTGAATCCCGAAGGAAACACAAAACTAGTGAATCCCGAAGGAAACACAAACTGGTGAATCCCGAAGGAAACACAAAACTAGTGAATCCTGAAGGAAACACAAACTGGTGAATCCCGAAGGAAACACAAACTGGTGAATCCCGAAGGAAACATAAACTGGTGAGCATCTAACTAATCAATGAGGATATTCACACAGTCTTAACATGCTAAGATTCAACATTGTACAGTTCTAAAACATACATAAAAAATTCTTGATACCATGGCTTTATCACATACACATATTTCTTAATAACATATTATACATCATCCATTTATAACTTACATCATAAATCCACAACATGCAAGTATGCCTCAACACCAGCAGATCAGACATCGACATATGAAAACACATACTATCATATACTAACGATCAAGTACTTAGGTGTGTATGTAAACAAATCAGAATTCGTGCCAGAACGTACTTTGATTCAGGTCATACTGTCAATCAAGATGCTAACATTTACCATAACATACACATTTCATGCTAGCATACAACTAAAGTCTGGCCCATGGGCAGTTTCAGTAGTAAGATTACTTATTTCGAAATCAAATTCCGATTTTTTTTTAATCCAAGCCAATGATCTCCAACCAAAAACCTCTGAACTAAGTCCCCTAATACAGAACATAACAAAAATTTTAAATTCTTGGAACCAAGATCCATATATACAAATTAAATTTGGGGATCACCAATGAACTTACCCAACGAAACTTGATCAACCAACTCGCGCGAGATTTCGACTCAAAACTTCCTCGTAGCAAATTTTAGAACCCAAAGGATGACGACTTGGAACCTTCGAAAAACTAAAACCAAACTCTCTATCAGTCCAACAACCAAAAGTTGCCTAACAATAAAAAAAAGGGTCACAATGCTTACAAAAAATACTTGCCGAACGAACTCGAATCCGCTAAACAGCACGCTGCACACTCCGAAGTACTCCAATCTTGGATCTGGATTCCAAATATAGAGATAAAAAAATTTTAACCCAAAATCCAAATGGGTAATCAAACTAGATCAACCAAAATCTTGCCCAAAAAAACAATAAATCGCTTACTCAAAACACAAGTCTAGTGGTGTAGGGGGGTCCTGGTGATGAACAGGGCTGGCAGCGCTGGAAGCAGCCGACAGCGACGCGGTGGGCGGCGGAGGAGAGACTTGGCTCGGATCTGGGCGGAGGAGGACGTCGGCGACTTGAATCTGGTCGGGCTGAGAGCGGCGGACGTATGGCGAAGGAGTCGGTTAGGTAGAAGCTTACACGACGAGCGACGGTGGAGACCAGCTTGGGCTCGGACGTTGGCAGTTTGGACGAGCACTCGGCTGGACGAAATCTTTCGGCATCTGATTCAGGTGTGATCGACTTCAGCGCTCGGGTGGCTTGTGACGAAGACTGGAATCAGACTGGGTGGCGCGAACGGTCAGCGACGAGGAGGTCGGAACTTTTGGCCAAGGTCGGCGGTGGGAGTGAAAGGCTGCTAGGTCTGCGTGAGGAAGAAGAGGGAAGGGGAAAGAAAAAGAGGAAAAAGAAAAAGGAAAGAAAATGAAAATGAATGAAATAAAATATATTTCCTTCCTATTCTCATTTATTATTTTTATTATTATTCTTTTCCATTCTCTTTCTTTCCATTTTTAAAACAACAAATCTTGCCTTTGATTTCCAACACCAAACTCCGGAATTAATTTCCAATATTAATTTCCACTTAAATGATTTAAATTCCAACAATTGTACTTAAATGTCCAAAAATTCCAATAATGTCCTCAATTAGTAAATTTTTTTTACTGAAATTACATTAATACTACTAAAAAATACAGGGTGTTACAGATAATGCGTTAATGAATGTATGCGATGACCATGCATCCTGCCACAAGTTTTCTTGCGCTCATGCCAAGTATAACGCGAACGCAAGTTTCTCGTTTAATCCGAGGTCGAACACAGGGACTTGTAGCTATATGTATGCGGTGATGTGCTTGCGGCGGTTCAAATAAAAGAATGGAAGGGATGTTGCTAAGTTAATCCTACTCCTACTTCTATCTAACAGACAACGCAATGAAAATATGCATGAAAGGTAGAGATACGACAAACCTTTACATGAAATAAATGTGTGGGAAAATAGATAAAATGCGGAGATGATTTCATTGCAACCCTTAAGAATGACCGCAAGGGCAACCTTAGTCAACGCAAGCCAATGTGATCATGCTATACTCATGCACGAAAAATCATTTTCCAATGCAAATGCGGTGCTCCTAAGTCTAGGACGCATGTGTTGAATGCAAAAGTGTCCATAGAGCTTATTTCTAAGTTTCTACTCTTTTCCTATGCGATGATGCAAAATGTACACAACGCTGCGGTGACCGCACACAATCGTACCTATCTCTAGGATGCATGCGATGGGTTAATAGCAAACAAAGCTTATTCCTAAGCTCCAATCTCTTGTATTATGTGTTTTAATCTTACTCTTCCAAGCCTAGATTCTGACCTGACCTTCCCAAGCCTAGATTCTTTCCTTAGACTACCCTCCCGAATATCCCTAATGGATGAATGATGCATACATAATACAAGAAAATCGCATGAACTTGGCTGACCTAAGGTTGTTACTATCCCTAGTGAATAATGCATACATTGCTTAATGCGTCCAACCACTTACCCTCCCAAGCAGTTGATTGTTGTTGACTTTACTCATAGACAAGCAATGCGTTAGCCTATAGACAAGTGTTGCAACAGCTTCACACTAAGCAAATAAGATTGCTCACACACTCACGCAACGCACACTTCTCAGTGGGTTGCTACATGCTTCATATCCCTAATCCACATGACTAAGTATGCGATACCCAAGCAATCCCACTAAGTGTTGCAATGAAAGTAAAGATGCTAAGTAAAGAAGATGGAGATGGAGTCGAAGGAGAATGAGAAATGCATTGAAAACAAATTGAATTAATTCCTTAATCAGAAAATATCATACAATACAATATAAGAAAGAAAGGAAAAGGAAATGACCGGCTGGAAGCAAAGACTTGCTCCCAGCGGATGTGCATCAAGGCTGCCGGTGGTGCCATGGATGGGTGGAGGAACTGACTCTCTCGAGATCTAGCTCTGGTCGAAGGCTCCGGTCGTCACTCGGAATGAATGAAGGAGGTGAAGAACTCTCAAACTTCTTCTCATGCGTTTGTCTGGATCGCAAGGATCTGCCCTAGGCGAACCTCAGGCGAAAACCTTGGATCACTGAATTTCTTCTCGTCGGCTTCTATTTATAGAGCTTGGGTCGCCGACAGCATTAATTGGACTGCTCTAAGTCTGACATTCGGCACGTTAGTCCTTTTCTGAACCTCTTGCACTAATGGCGTGGTAGGTGAAATGTCAGCATCATCTTTTGGTTTTTCTCGAGGTAGTATCGATGCGTCCATTCCACAAACCTTCCAATGATCCCATTAGCATGCGTTGTCATGTTGCCGCAATCATTCAATGACCGCATTCTCTTAATACCGCAACTCTACATGATAACCGCAATCGCTTGACGAGCGCAACTCCCATGTGATGGACGTTTTGGCTTTTTGGCACTCAATCTCAAATTAATTAATTTTAATTAATTAATTAATCAATATTTTGATGATAACAAACTCAATTTTTAATTACTGAAAATTTTAGTGTTTTAATGTCCATAGTGTAGAACTTGGAACAAAAATTCCAACACCTCTTGAATCACTCAAATCGAAGCTAAAACGAAGACGATATGACTGAAACAAATCTATAGAGAAAATACCGTGGTGGATGACGTGGCATAACCAGACCATTTGCATGTAGACATGTGGCAGCATATTGGTTCATTGATGGATCATTAAGAGATTAACATATGATGGACTTTTGATTTTTGGATTGATTTAAAAAAAATTAAAAAGAAATTTAAAAGGAAAATAAATTTAATATTATTTTATGTTTGTGTCTAACAGCTAGTTTTTTACACATGGTATGTTTTTCTTTTTTTTGATTGACTTTAAAAGGAATGAATTTAGAAAGAAAATGATTTAAAATGAAAATAAATTTAATATTATTTTATGTTTGTGTCTAACGACTAGTTTTTGACACATGGTATGTTTTTTATTTTTTAGATTAATTTTAAAAAGAAAAGGAATTTAATATTATATTTTGTTTGTATCTAACGACTAGTTTAATTTAAAATCTTCACCATTGATTTTTCTTTTCCAAAATCCAATGGTCCAAATTAATTGTGGTTTCTAAAATTTTTTCCATCTCTATATAAACCATCTTCCTCTCCAAATTTTGTACTAACAGATTAACACATTTCATAATCCTCCAAAACTCAAAAGTTCCCATTGTTGCTCTCTCTAAACTCCCAATTTTTTTTTATTTCATCTTATTCTTGAGAGAGTGTTATTGTAATGTGAGGATAAATTTGTTGAGTGCTTAAACTTGTAAATCCACTCTAGTGAGAGTTGTATCAGGTTCTTAAAAAATTCCAACATTTGTAACGGTTTGATCCTAAACAATGGAAAGGATCAGGTTTACTTTTGAACCCGTAAAAGAAGCGGTGGTGTAACGGTTGGGCTCTAATCCGTGGAAAGAGTCGGAAAGATTTTATTCATATTCCCAAGAGGCACTTGGGGAGTGGAGTAGGTCGAGTTTGACCGAACCGCTATAAAAATTACGGTGTCTTCTTCTCTAACTCTGTCCTTATTAGTTTTGCAATTAATTTAAACAATTTATTGAATGTTTTAGTTTGTTTTTATTTATTTGCTAAAATTTGATAGAATTAAATTATCACACTTTTTGTCATCTTATTTGTTGAAAAAATTGAATTTTCTTATTATTTATAAAAAGTGTATTAATTAGTTTAATTGGGTTAATTTAGAAAAAAAAAAGTTTAATTAAACCCTATTCACCCCCCCTCTAGGGTTGCCATATCGATCCAACAGGACGCAGATAGCTGATTACCGAAACATCCATGTGTTGATCGATGCGTTTTCCTTTGCGATGGAGTGTTTCTCCGTATGTGGTGGTCCAGTTTACGTATTTGCGTCTATTTCCTATTTTAGCTACAAAAATAGAACATTGAATGCATAATAACACAAAAATAACGGGTTAGCTGAGATTCAGCATGCTGATCGACGCAAGCTCACTTTCTCGTGAATTTCTATCATGATTTCCGCATATTCTGCCTAACAACCTTCATAATTCTAAGCAAAAAGCCTAAGATGACATGCATTTTTGCATGCCATCAGTGATCCAGACGAACGCGTGGGAAAGAAGCTTGAGAGTTCTTCATCTCCTTCATCCATTCCAAGTGACGACCGGAGCCTTCGCTGGAGTTAGATCTCGAGAGAGTCAGTTCCATCGCCCTTCCATGGCACCACTGGCAGCCTTGACACACATCTGGTGGAAGCAAGACATTGCTTCCAGCTGGTTCTTTCATTTTCTCTTCTTTTCTTATATTGTATTTTATTACATTTTTTATTAAGGAATTAATACATTATGTGTTCAATGCATTTATGTGTTTCCTTCGATTCCATCTCCATCTTTCTTTACTTGGCATCCTTAACTTTCATTGCATCACTTGGTGAGATATCTAGAGTATCGCATACTTAGTCACATAGATTAGAGATATGAAGCATATAGCAAACCACCAAGAGAAGATGGAATCGAAGGAAACACAACGCTTAGTGCGAAGTTGTGGCAACGCCTGTCTATAGGCGGACACAACGCTTGTCAATGAGTAAAGTCAGCAACAACCAACTGCCCGGGAGAGTTAGTGGTTGGACGCATCAAGCAATGTAAGCTATTGTTCACTAGAGATAGGAATAATCTTGCATCAACCAAGTTCATGCGGTTACCTTGTCTTATGAGCACATCATTCATCATTTAGGCATACTTGGAAGAGTAGTCTAAAATCCAAATCTAAGACTCGATAGAGCGGATTGGAACGCATAAGCAAGAATGGGGAACTTAGGAATAAGCTCCATTTGCTATCACATAGTATATGCACCCTACAGAGAGAATATTGCATGCGTCCAAGAAGTAGGACATGGTGGCTGTATGTGATCATCTCAACCATTTTGCATACACACCGCATACGTCCTAGATTTAGGCTCTAGTATGTGTAGCATGATCGCATAGCTTGCGTTAGCTAAGGTTGCCCTTGCGGTCACTCTTGAGGGTTGTGATGAAGACATCTTCACATTTTATCTATTTTCCCATCCATTTATTTCATGTCAACAGTTGTCATGTCTCTACCTCTCATTCATACTTCTCATTGCGTTGTCTGTTAGTTAGGAGTAGGAATAGTGTTAGCATGAAAACCCCTCCATCATTCTTTTATTCAACCGCCGCATACACATTACCACATATGTCTAGCTACAAGTCCCTAAGTTCGACCTAGATCACCCGAGAAACTTGTGTTCGCGTTATACTTGGGGTGAGTGCAAGAAAATTTGTGATAGAAACGCATGGTCATCACATACATTCATTAACACATAGTTTCATTCCAACGCATGACCACCGACGCATGATAACCAATGCATACATTAAGAATATTCATCGCATATTGCGTTCACCTAATTTTAGTCTCCAAGCCCTTGACGACTTGGTAATCTAAATTTACGTCACTAATAAGCACTTAAAAGAGCAACCTATCTGCTAACCCTAAAATGAGTAGGAGTGAAATCCATCTTGCAGAGCTATATCCCTAGCTATCCATCCGATCTTATCCCCAAAATGGAAGGCTTATTGAGCAGTGCTGTCGGACTACTCTCACCCATGCAGATCAGAGGATAATCCCGAATAAACATGAGTTCATAGCTAGCCCAGGATTAAGATCGAGTTATCCTAGGTTATTTAAGTAAGAAATAGTCAGTTTTAACAGTAAACGGTCAATATAAAGAAAAGTGAGTATTTCGTGGTCCTGTCTATATGTAAACTCATTACATAGGATGCCCCCACTCACATGTCTCTACATGAATGATCTATGGATCACATCATTTGTATTACCTATACAAAATGGGTCGTATCCAATATTGTTACCAGGATGAGATCCCCAATTTCAACCATATTCTTATAGACCATTTAGGCTATATACTATTAACTTGATCCTATTTATGTCACCAGATAAAGTTAAAAGTATTCATACTATAGCCATGGATATGTTTATTGGATTTTCATATTTTCATAATAGAATGCAAAATCAACAACTTTATTGAATGAGATACTCAATAATATTTTATTGATAAATAGAATGTTTCACATAAAATTTACGAACTTCGAGTTCTAGGACATTCCCAACACCTCGTATATTGAATTATCTATGAGCTGTAGGGTTCTATAGAGTCTTTTGTATCAAATTTATATAATTAGAACGACATTAGTGGAACGATGGTGGTAGGAGACACACACTTTTCACATGTTGCATGGTGAATGTGTTGGGATTGGTGTTCTAATTCTCCTAGAGTCCCATTGTTCATAATATATACACATTGTTATGAAAAAAAATAAGAGTTATTTTCATTCTGGCATTTACTCATATCCAATAAGCAAAGCTCCATGGTTATTGTATATAAACTTAAGCATGTATATGAGATATACATGTGGATCATGCCTTAAGTAATAACCTAAATAGGTCTGTAGTAGAAGGATTGATGAGGGATTCTTGATCCTGGTGACACTACGGTTACGGTTCGCTTTGTAGAGTTTTACAAGTGTTGTAAACTATTACATATGGTAGATCCTGACCATTCATGTAGAGACATGTGAGCGGGGGTATCCTATACAAAGAGTTTGTATAAGACCGAACCACGAGATGATTCGCCTCTGTATATAACGCCGTTAATACTAGAGACTTCTATCTCACCTAAATGACCATAGGTGACATGACCTCAATCCTGCATGTTTTGGGAACTCCTGCCTTTGAAGGCGGTCCTTTGATTAGTATGGGTGAGAGTGGGCAGATTGCCAACAAAACATGCCTATCTTTTTGGGGACTTGTTTGATTTGGGAGCTGGGAACTCAGTTAAACAAGATGGAATTCACTCCTTCCCCAAAGCAGGGGTAAGTAGATAGATTGCTCCCTTAAGGGTTGATTCTGGGGCTTAAACATAGTGGCCACAACTTCTCTTTGGAAGAGAAGACTCAGTCATAGTAGGACTATGACTTATGTTCATTAGAGGGATTAGTGGTACTTTAGTAGTTAGATGTAATTCTAAAGGCATAACAGTTGTTGGCTCAATTGTACTAAGGTCCCCTTGGTAGCTCAATGGATTCAAGTTGAGGATCAGTTCTTGGTGTTGATTTGAAATATTCAAATTGACAAAAGGTAATTCAATTATATATGATATGATCGGTATGATGTATGAGATACATCAAGTGGAGGATTAATGTAAATGAGATTTACATTAAGGACTATGGAATAGAAAAAGAGCTATGGTTTATATGTTTCATGAGATGAAATGTTAAAACTATAGGTAATAAATATACTATGGTAGGTTGATTATCATATATATTTATAATAATATTAATTATTGGATAATTATATCTTTTTCTCTAATAACCAATTGAGTAGGAGGTTATTGGTGGTTTCGTGGTAACCGTGAGATAAAAGGAAAAATGTTTTCCTAAATTTAGTAATTGAATTGAGAATTTCCATTCTCAGAAATTACTCACGGTGGCTATCAAGTAAATTAGATTTGTTAAACAACAGCTGAAGAGAGACTAGATAATCGGGGTGTGTTTCTATACGATAGTCACTCAGCTAGACGATTAGCTAAATGATCGTGCAACTTTTCCTAAACGATCGTATAACTTTTGTTAAACGATTGAGCATTGTCTAAGTGATAGACTTTGACATATCCCACTTGATCAACTGTTTACAAGATTGTTCCTCTGGTCTCTTCCTCTAACCAAGTCCACACAGAGCCCACACTTCTGGATTCTCACACCGAGAATACCAAGGTAGCCATTGTGGTGGTGTCATACTCAACCCGATATAGTCGAGGTTTTGTGGAGGCCGTTCGCTGTGTTCGTGCAGTGTAGCGGTCGTAGTGTTCGACCATTCGGGTTTGCAGTCGTGCTGATTGTTCGAGCGTTCGTGATCAAAGGTGTTAAAGATTAATCTTCAAAGGTATGTGTATTTTGTCCCTTTATATTAGAAAAGCATGTTGTAATTTTAGTTTTGCGCGTAGCCTGTTGTTTTCGTTTCTTCATTGTAATTGTTAATGTTTATATACGAATGAAATTTGGAACGATCCTTTCGCTGCTCATGGAAATCCTCATGTCTGATTTCCTTCAGAGTGTACAATTATACTTCAAGATGTAGCTATCCAATTTGGACTATCGATTAATGGAAGACCATTGTTTGAGTCACTAAATTATGTCTGGGAACAACTTTGTGCCCTTCTTTTAGGCGTAATTGCGAATGACACCGTTCTTAAGGGACATCGTCTTAATCTGCATGGTTAGATGATCAATTTAACAACTTTTCCCATCTACCAGATAATGCAAATGAAGTGGACCTGCAACGATATGCTCGAGCATATATTCTCACGTTGATTGGAGGATTGGTATTTTCCGACAAATCCAATAGTAGAGTGCACCTGATATATCTTCCTCTCTTAGTAGATTTTGATGTTGTTGGGACTTATAGTTGGGGGTTGGATGTCTTACATGGTTATATAGGTAATTATGCAAGGGTGCAGTTATACATGGTAAATACATTGTGAGCCCACTTCTATTGCTACAGATTTGGGCATGGGATCGATTTCCTCTTTTAGCACCTCGACGACACCATCGATATGAGAACAATTTAGGTGATAGACCACTTGCAGTACGATAAGCATATTAACCTCATTATTGTTGTGTTCATTATGAAATACTAATAGCTAAAGTTTAACTTGTGGTTATTGTAGATGGAATGACAATTATTCCGTAATTAAAGCACCGACGCATGTTCTAGTACAATATAGGTACATACTAGATACGCGTATGCCTAAGGAGGTAATATTTTATTCATTCATATATCATATATTGATAATGTTTCAATCTTCTGGTTCATTCATATTTTGACACATATGCATGCAGATTATTTGGGAGCCATACAATCTTCTCATCCAACTATTGTCGCCATATTGTCTCGATGGTAATGAGGTATGGACATCCATATGTCCACTCATATACTTTTTTGTTGTGGAGTGGCATTCACACGATCTAAGAGGTAGGCATGAGCGAGGCTGGATTGTATATTTGGCTCCTCAAATTTCAATCTGGGAAAATCGTCAAAGTTTGGTTGTTAATGGTCCTTCTATTAACAATAGTGTAGACACTGAGCCTTGATATATGGAATGGTATTCCACTGTGAGCAGGTGATACATAACGAAAGCAGGAGCATCCTATCACTTGTTGGTATGAGTTTATTGTTTACTAGGATTGTTTGATTTTATTTCTTCATTGCACGCCAAAATAAATTTTAAAGTCATTAACTTGTTATTCAATTCTTTTTCAAGCCGAGCTTCCAAATTTTACATTATCTGCTAAAAGATCCTTGCGTAGACTCACCTTTATATATCGAGTGCGATATTTCGATGGTGATGTTCCAATGGAAGAACAAGGTGATCCAGAAAGACATCAGGATGTTCCTTTTCGACCTAATATTTGGAATGAATATCCAACAACCCCACTTGATCATTTTACACATACTTCCATGATGTCCTCTCCCTAAACATTTGAATTTTTTCCAACAATCCTCAGTACACTAAGTATGGAAGAAGGATAAACTTCACATGTCCATCCATATGCCATGACCAGTATGTGACATACTGACATCGTGGTGAGGGTATACACTTTACAGAGGAAAGCCAACCATCAAGTGTAAGAGATCGTGGGGATCGTGGATACTATGTGACTTAACATGATCGATCTAGGCGTAATAGATGATCTTCTTCTAGTCGTGAATAAAGGTGCACTTGCAGTCTACAACACATCCTAAAGAACATTGAATATTATTTACAATAGTTGAAAGATAATATCTATGTTTTTGCATAAGTAACAACTTTAAACAAAAACAACAATTTGAAATTAAAAATTAATATTGAATATATCAAATCAATCATAGAAATTTTTTAATCTCAAAGTAACATCATTGTTTATACTGTTAAAAAACTAGTAATATTACTATTAAAATAAAAAAAACGAGATTAGTGAGATAGTTGAGTTTAGGTAACAATGATTTAGAATTAAACAAATGGAATATTATTAACTGTAGAAAAATATAAGTAATGAAAGAGTTGGTTTTAGGATTGTTAAAATAATGAAAAAAATAAAAGTAAAAATATTTGTCTTTTTTCTTATTATTATTTATGAATGCGTCTCTTCAAGAGGTGCATTCTTAATTATTTTTTTTTAAGAATGTGTCTCTTTGTTTTATTTTTTATTTTTTTTTAATGAATGCGTCTCTTTAAGAGACGCATTCATGCACGAAAAATAAATAATAAAATAATTCAGAATGCTTCTCTTAAAGAGACGCATTCAGATAAAAACAAAAAAAATACCCCATTTTACCTAAATAAGTTGAAAACCCCCTTTTACCTAATTAAAATCTAATTCCATCCCAAAAATCTAATGAACCCTTATGTCAGCACCGCTCGCTTTAACTTTAAATGATCTTCTTTTTCCTTCCTTCTTCTTTCTTCTTTCTTTTCAGTTTTGTGCATTTATCTTTTTCTTTTTTTTTCTCCTTTTTTTGTTGTGTTTCTCTTCTTCTCCTCCCTCTTTTTTTTTGGCGTTTCTGTTCTTTCTTTTTTTCCTTTTTTTTTTCACGTTTTCCTTCTTCCTTCTTCTGGGTTTTTCTTCTTATTTCTTCTTCCCTCTTTTTATATACATATATTTTTTTCTCTTTTTTTTTGTTTCCTTTGCGTTTTTTCTTCCGCCCTCTTCTTCTAAGTTGTATATTGAGAATCGAGAAGTGAGATCGAGAATCAAGATTCAGAGGAAAGTATTGATGAGTTGACAAATTGATGAAACAAGATGAAGGAGCGAGGTGCAAGATCCAGAAGCAAGAGACGAGATCGAGAAGCGAGAAACAAGATCGAGAAGCAAGATTAAGTTCACTCTCAATCCATTTGCAGGTTGAATCAACAATTTCATATAGCGCTTACGTCAACAAAAACCTAAATTTCATTTAATTTTAAATCGTAGGGCAAATTTCATTCATGCCTTTGGAAAAGGCCATCCATCCAATGGACCACATGTTCATGCATCACTATCAATTATACAAAAAATACATTAAAAATAATAATTTTTCTAAGAGAAGAAAAGTTTGCAAAAGTTTGCCATCTCCGTCCACGAGGAAACCAATCCCCATCCCTACTATTCGAGGGTGATAATTTTTCATTAAGAAATCTTTTTTATAAGTTACTAATTTGATACTACGTGCAATGCACATGTGATATAAAGTTTAAACTGAGAACCTAATTATAAAAATTTAATAACACAACTTTAACATAAAGTGAAGATTACAAAATAAATCTAAAAATAATTATAAAAGTGGATAAAATCAATATTTTAAAATCAAATATAAATTCATCATGTACAAATGTTTTAATCTTTAAAGATAAATTAAAGGTGATAGTTACAAATGATTTAATCTTTATAATGAAAATAAAATTATGAAAAATTATTTCAAATGGTAAAACTACTGAAAATATTTACAAAATATAGCAAAATTTCGGAACTATGAATGATAGACGTTGATAGACACTGATAGACTTCTATCGGTGTCTAACAATGTCACTGCTAGACGCTGATAAAAGTCTATCAATGTCTATCAAAATCTATCATTAATAGTTCTAAAATTTTACTATGTTTTCTAAATATTTTAATTCATTTTTCTGTATTTAAAAACAATCATAAAATTATTCCATATATCCATAAAACCATAATAGTTTATAAAAATGTAATTGTATACTGTTATACGTTAAGTATATTATTATATGTTAAATAAAATAATTAATAACCTATTTGTACTTAAAAATCTTCATCTCTAGGTTAAAAATAATTTTTTATTTGAATGATTTTATATATCTTGATTTCAAATTTTTATCTAAACTAAACAAATACTAAAAAAATTGTGATCTTTTGCCAAAAAAACAAACGATAATCCCCCTCTATTAAAAAATAAAATAGAGATAATTGTCTTTAGTTAATTTTTTTCAAAAAATTTACTGTGATGATTTAATTATCTCTTAGTTGTAATTAAAGACATGAATTAGTGTGTATTTACAAAATAATAATAATAATAAAAGCATAAAAAAAGTAAATTATTATAAATGAAACTTGTGCATTTACAAATATAAAAACTGAAAGAAAAAAAAAAAAACTACAAAAGCATAAAGCATAAAACATAAAATAATCAAGTTTGCCCACCTCTAAATTGACTGAACCCTGACAAATTTCTTTATCTTTAAAAGCAAGAATAATCAAAGAAAATGAGGATATATATTTGATAACTTGTAGAAATACAAGTTATTTAACATTTTTTTTAATTAAGAACAATTGGGAAAATTATGAGAAAAATACATTAACTTGATGAGAAAATCGCGCAATTAATAATATCCTGCGATCACTTACCTACAAAATTATTAATATTTGAAAATCATAAGAATTTTCACTTTTTGGACTCATGATTCTATCAAGAATGAAGAAAACTAGCAAAAGAAGCAAGACCGCGACAAAAACCGCATTGAACTTAGGCTGACGCATAACTTGGTATCGCATAGTCCCACAAGATGAGGTGAGATGATTAGAAGTTCAACAGACGCG
This sequence comes from Benincasa hispida, assembly GCF_027475165.1. Lineage (NCBI taxonomy): Eukaryota > Viridiplantae > Streptophyta > Magnoliopsida > Cucurbitales > Cucurbitaceae > Benincasa > Benincasa hispida. The sequence continues at coordinate 13,428,447 of NC_143479.1, forward strand.
TGAGCGGTGAGAGTCAAATAAAAAAGATCAAGTTGGTTGTTGATGTGAAAAGCTCGTGGCAAAACCAATGAACCTCTGACGCAAGGCAGACGACACGATAGGACATGAAATTTAATGTGAGGTGTCAGCTTAATCATTAGAAAGAATTATGGAACCTTCCTTTTGACGCTTATAAATAGCCCATCGAAGAATTATCTAAGTATCATATTCTAACCAAGAAATTGGCTGGAAGTTTGCTCGTTTTCCACTTCACGTCTGCCATAACCACCACCTCATAAGCATTTCTTCGAGGAATTTTGGGTAAAAACTCAACTTCCCTTTCTGAAAAGGGAGGAAACCATCGTCACCATTAAACCAACTGATACTCCTCTATAGATGTGATGAGACGATTCTATGCTTTGGTTTTCTTAATTGTGTAAGTACAATGTTTTATTTAATCAAACGAAAGTGTAAATTTAACTAGGGTCCTGGTGCGTCCAGGATCGAACTCATGGATTACACTCTAAAAATGTGGTGAAATGCTTGTTTTTATAACTTAACGCAACTTTGTGTCAATAATGCGAAAGATTGGTTCTATTCTACCATTATTACTAAAATGTGTGAAAAGAGGATATGATGACTACCACAGTTCAAATGATGCAAGATTCGAAGAGAAATGTAAAATTCCAATGAATAAAATAGAGTAGAGAAAAAATAACTACTAACACTTCTGAAAAAATGCATATACCACACGTTCAAACAACTTATCTCATGATCACAAGCTACACTTCTTAGTATATTCAACCATAATATCCTATTTCTAGGATGCATGCAACGAGTATTTAATGCAAAAGATGTATCTTTATGTCTAAAGGTATTTCTTTCCTTGTTTAATGAGATTTGAAATCTCTTGCTTTTTCAAGCAATGATTAGTTCTATTTAGAGTAATCTTTCGACTTGATCAAAATAGTTTATGAAGCACACATTAAATAAGTTGAACGCTAGTATATGAATTACTTAGTACATGTTAGCTTCATTTTCCTCAACCCATTATGAAATTAGTTGCTCATATTTAGTAAGAAGAAGATGGATAAATAGGAAAGTATGATGGTGTTCATATTGGTAATGAAAGTTTCTCAACGTTACCCAACAATATAAATGTTAATGAAAATATAAAACAAAAGATAAGGATAGAGAGTACATATGTCAGATGCAATTTTTTACGCTTTTTGGCTTCTTTCAAAGACTGCTTCACGTTGGTTGTGATGGGGTTAATGTCCTTCTTGCTTTGCTACCACTGGAAATCTTGAGCTCTCACTCAAGATTTTTCAAATGGAAAGCTTGGGAGGAATTTATCTCAGGGAAGGAATGGAGAGATGCAAATGGCAAGCTTGGGAGGAAGTTATCTCAACGTTTTACTTCGTTTTGGCTTGCCCTCAAGGGTGTCATGCAGACATCCAACTACGAGTGAGTTCCAATCTTAACCCCCTCTTTATATATATATATATATATATATTGACGGGATATGACAAGGAGATTTTTAAAACTAACATAAATTTGAACGCATAAGCTCAAACCTCTCTCACCCCAAAATTTAGAGAGTAGCAAGTCCTTATTGCTGAAAATTGAATTAGGCGATGGCTTCAGAAAGTTATTGCAAAAGAGGTTTGAGATAAAACTTGCACGCATACTATTTTCAAATAATATTTCCTAAGGCAAAGTTCTAGAGCTAAGTACTAAAAACTAGTCATAGTTAATCATCGCAAGGTTTAGCACAAGTATCATCATAGAGGTCATTTATTAGACATACAAAGCATATAAGAATATTAAGAATGTGGTAAAGATATGCGAGGGATAAATGTAAAGATAATTCAAAGAAAATGGAGAACTTAACATGAATTTCAACTATAATTAATTATTGCGATTAAAGCATAAAAAATGTGAAATTGAAATTAAAAAATTCTTAAAGACACCCCAAAATTTTAATGTTCGCTCACATCGTTGTTTAGTTCCGAAGGGGGTACGTCATCATCCTTTGGGAATTGCAAGGGATTTTAAAGATGTGAGGGAACGGCTAGTCCGACTACAAGGCATGCAAGAACTTCCTAAAAGAATTGAATCATGAAGTGGAACTGTTCGTACTACCGCTGCGTTTGTTGGCGAATAAAAGCCCGTGTTGTGATCTGTTGTCGCTGAACCATTTGAACTTGGTGCTGGATGAATCTTCAGAGCTCTTTTGTTGGTTAACAAGCTCTTGTTGCTGTCCCCTTTAGTCGTTCAGTTGACTTATGATCTCGTGCTATTGTCGCGATAGCTTGTCGAAGCCTTCCATTATTGGCTCTCTGAGGTCATCATAGAGGAATTTGCAACATTCATCATAATCCCGATCTTCAGTTACTTTGGGATCATCGTGTTGACAGTTTTCACCAACTGGATATCCGCCGACCTTACAAATGCCAAATCCACCGCCTGTTTCATATGCGAGAGGTGGATGACTTAGATCATCAGTAGCGGGCTTTGTTGTATGGACACTTTGGACCTTAGCCTCCTCAGGATCTGAAGCCTTACCTTATTCGTTGGGAGAAGGTGAAGGAATTGATGATCTAGGTGTGATCGGAGGGGGAGGTAGAGGATATCGTCAAGAGGAGGGCACTTATACAGATCAATGCATAACTTGGGGGATTCCCTTAGTGTTGGCAACGAAAGAGCTTCTACATCAGAGTTGACCTGATGTGCAAGAAATGTTTTGCCCAAGCTGAGGCGGAGAGAATTCATTGTGGCAGGGAGAAGGTAACCTCTCATCTTGAGGTGTGTCTGCCTTTATTGGCGTGGTGATCACTTTTTCATTATCCACAATGTTAGGCATTGTGGTCACCTTTCTTTTCTTAAACTTTGAGGACTCGGTGGGAGACGGAGGTTGTTTCTGCACTGGGCACTTGGTTGGCTGTTTCGACTGATTTGCCTCAGTTTAAGGCATTCATAATCTCATCAGGTAGCGAAGGGATTTACTGGTAAGCATATTTTTCTCATCTTAAACAAGGTCTCAAGCATCACACAACCTTGTTATAAACCTTGTTATTTTCCTCCTAAACGATAAACACTTCTGCTATGCGATAGCGTTTTTTTCCTCCTACTTGCTTATCGCCTATACGGTTCGTGTTTCCTCCTTCCTCTACCAAATTCACCAAAGACCGCCCTTTGGGTTTTCACTTCGAGAATACCTGGGGCTCTTTAGTGGTGGTGTCGTCCGCACGACGTTCGTGAGTTTGCGGTTGTTCGTACTGCTGGGCATTGGTAGACCGGTTGGAGGGTTCCGCTACGTGGGAGATTCGAAGTGTGAAGAACGTCTTCAACTGGTATGGAACTCTTTCCCTTGTTAATTTGTTGTTCGTAGCACGCCCATAATTAGTATTTGTTTGCATAACTGTATGTTTTGAATGTATAATATGTATTTCGGTCACAGTGAGATCGGAGCAATTCGAACACACCCATGGAACTCTTAGATATGAGATCCTTCAATTGGCATCAGAGCCAGGTTCTGATATTCCGACTTCATCTGTTGCAACGAAATGACATTTACATTCATCAACACTGATTTAATGGTTAAATTTTGCTGTGGATGTGCGGATTAATGGATGTTTTCGGGATGATTTGTCTTGGTTTGATTTAGACCCTTTTACATTTGCAATTGTTTGTAAAGGCGCCTGCATTTTTGGGCATTAATAATCGTTATCGAGTCTGTATTCAAAGTTTGTTTAAAGTTGAGTCGTTCGAAGAAGCAGATCTGTGCAAGCGTTGCTTAAGAGTGGTATGCGATCTGGGAAAGTGTTGCGGTTCATCGAGGAAGGAGGCAATCTAGGAATGATTGCATCGTGCAGAAGATGTTCTACACAATCGCAGTTGATCGTATCGTTTTAAGGGTCATCGTACTCATGATTGGTTATATTCGATGGACACAGAAATATATCTGTGGTAAGAAGAGTCACCATTGTCATCATTGTCATCTCTCTCTCTCTCTTTCCGTACATCCATAACCCATTTTCTCCATGATGTGTTCTTAATCCCATGGATAAATAGCAAGAATTAAGCGAGTGAGTTAATTTGTGTTAAGGAAATAATTAAGTTTAGCTAAAGCATGCTCGACGGCATCTTCACCTGTGAGAGCAGAAGTGAAGATGTTATTCCACCTATCGAGAGAAGGTTAGAAGAATGCGTTAACTAAAGCAAGAAGTACTTCCAGAGATGGAAACAACCTTGCATTCATCACGTTCATCCCTGTTTCACCATAGAGATATGGAAACGCGGCCGATCACCGAGAGGTGTACGCCAAGGAAAAATGAAACCTTAGTTACGTCCTTAACATGATTGACAAACTTGAGATGTTTTTACTCTTACTCTTTCTCTATCTGCTTCATTCATAAAGACTTGCCATCGCATACATCGATTCTTTGTAAAACTTCACAGTCAATTCTTGACCTCAATATCATGTATCGTGTATCTTGTATCATGTATCATATTAGTTTAGGATTTATTTTATTAACGCATTTTTACTTTCACCGCAATTTACATTTCTGTATAAATCAACATTCTTTATTCATTGTTAAAAACCGGTCGCATGTATCACATAAGTAATGCATTAACGAAAACAATCCCTGTGTTCGACCTCGGATCATTTTGAGAAACTTACGTTGGAATTATACTTGATTTCAGTGCAAGGAAACTTGTGACACGCACTACTCCATCGCATACTACAAGCATATCACTAACAACGCAAATATTATCAAAAAGTCATCTTATATATAACAAGTTATTATTATAATGCAGAATATATAGAATAGTAATTCTAGTTAGAAACTCCCAAGAGTTTCCTGCTTCTCAACCTACTATTTCACCTTTTGTTTCCCTTTTGACTGTTGGATCTTTCAAAGGAAGGCTAGAAGAGAGTAGCTCATGCCCGGCAAAGTCCGATCGATCTGATTTGACTATTCTATAACATCCCATTTTGAAAAGTTATGTTAGGTTCTTAGTAGCAGTCGACGACTTTACTTCACATAGCTTTTTGTCTCCTTGATAGTTGGAAGATGTCCAAAAGTATGAAAAGTTTGAGGACTTTGTACCATCCATTCTAGACGTAGTATCGCATAAAAATTCTCTTTATCGCAAAGAACTTGAGCGCATATTTAGTACATCAATTATTTCACTCACAAGCCATGCGTTAGAGTAGATAAAAAGATTAAATTTATGTCATCAAGTTTATGGCAACATGAACTTGAATAATTTTCATCATCAATAGTGTGTATAGTCGATACATAACATAACACAGCATAACAGGCCATTTTTATCGTTACATTTATCGCCTACACGTTTCGTGTTTCCTCCTTCCTCTACCAAATTCACCAAAGACCACACTTTCGGTTCTCACTCTGAGAATACCCGAGGCTCTTTTCTGGTGGTGTCATCCCTGCGGTGTTCGTGTACGTGTAGTTGTTCGTGCTATTGTTGTTGACGTTGGTAGATCGCGTGGAGGTTTTCCGCTGCTTTGAGTGCTAAAGTGTGAAGAACGTCTTCAACTGGTATGGCACTCATTCTCTTGTTATTTTCTTGTTCAAAGCATGCCGATAATTAAGATTTGTTCGCATAACTTTATGTTTGAATGTATTATATGTATTTCGGTCAAAGTGAGATCGGAGCGATCTGAACGCGCTCATGGAACTCTTCAGTAAGAGATCCTTCAATTGGTATCAAAGCCAGGTTCTGATACTCTGATTTCATCTGTTGCAATGAAATGAGATTTACATTCATGATCCACTTGTATGTCACCACATATATGCTTCAGTTACATACAGATAACCAGAGATTTTATAATTATTGGTTTATGGTAAAGCAAATAAAACAAGCAACTGAGTCAAAAACAAGAAGTGAAGTAAATATCATATATTATACAACACAAGCATTCGTACAAACTGTTTACAAACTACAGGACACGAGACTTTAGAGCATCAACCCCAACAATCTCCCACTTGTCCTAAAGTGAAGTGGGGTGTACATAAAACTAGTACAAAACAATAAACTATGGCATAAAAGCCCAGTACAAGAAAATCTCCCACTTGCCCTAGTCCAGTCGTGGGTGATCCTATAGACCCATGCTCCATAAGTGACCCTCAAATACTGTAGCCGTGAGAGCCTTCGTAAACGGGTCAGCAACATTATGCTCCAAAGTGATCTTCGTAACGATCACGTCCCCTTGATGCACTATCTCGCGGATCAGATGATACTTCCGCACCTGTGACTCCTCGGCTCCCTGGAGAACAAATTCCAGTTTTGTCAAGAACTTCCTGAGCCAAACGGCCTCTTTAGCAGCTTCGCAAGCTGCTACGTACTCCACCTCCATAGAGAAGTCGACGATGCACCCTGCTTAGTGCTTTGCCATACTACAACTCTTCCGTTAAGTGTAAAGACTGACCCTGATGTGGACTTGCAAGAGTTCTTATCAGTTTGAAAGTCAGAATCTGTGTATCCAGTAAGAATCAAATCCCTAGAACCATATACGAGCATGTAGTCCCTCGTTCTCCGAAAATACTTGAGGATATTCTTCATTGCGGTCCAGTGACTCTGGCTGGATTAGATTGATACCTACTAACTATGCCCACAGTTAGCAGATGTCAGGACGAGTACAGAGATTCGAGTACATCAAATTGCCAATGGCAAACGCATATGGGACCCATCTCCTCTCCTCAACCTGTTGAGGCGTCTTAGGACACATATTCTTAGACAAAGTGACTCCCTACTTGAATGGCAGTAGGCCCCTCTTGGAGTCCTGCATCGAGTACTTGAGCAACATCTTGTACGATGCCTGAGACAATGCTAGCACTTTGTTCTTATGATCCCGAAAGATTTGTATACGAAGAACAAACCGAGCCTTTCCCAAATCTTTCATTTGGAATTGGGTCGCTAGCCTGTTCTTAACTATAGTTAGTAGACCTACATCATTCCCAACGAGTAGTATATCATCTACATACAATACTAAAAAGACTACTGAAGCGTTGATGATGTTCTTGTAGACACAAGGTTCATTAACGTTTTGGTCAAAGCCATACGACTTGATCGTAGTATCAAATTGTATGTTCTAAGATCGAGATGCCTGTTTCAGCCCATAAATGGACCGATTCAGCTTGCAAACGTTTTGCTTTGCACCTTGGGCTATGAATCCCTCGGGTTGCACCATGTAAATGGTCTCTTCAAGATTTCCATTTAGAAAGACCGTTTTGACGTCCATTTGCCAGAACTCATAATTATAATAAGCTGCATAGGACAGGAGGATGCGGATCGACTTTAACGAGGCAACAAGCGAGAAAGTCTCCTCATAGTCGAATCCCTCTACCTGGGTATAACTTTTGCCACAAGTCGAGCCCTGAAGGTATGTACCTTCCCAACAGCACCCTGTTTGCGCTTTTAGATCCATTTACAACCTATAGGTCTTACCCCATCAGGAAGATCTACAAGATCTCATATTGAGTTGAAGTACATCGAATCCATTTCGAGATCCATGGTGTTGACCCATTCATCTCGGTCAACATCCTCCTTTGCCTTCTAATAAGACAACGGATCCTCAATGTCGCCATCTGCTACCATAGCAAGGATTTTCGTGAAACCCAGATAGTGAATGGGCGGGTTCACAACCCTTCCACTACGTCGATGTTCCCTCAACTCTTGAGGTGGAACCGACCTACTAGATGCACTCCCATCATTAACTCTTGTTGATGTAGCAAGGTCTTCAACAACCCTTATTGAAGTTTCAGTAGTTTTATTGGAAAGCCCACGCAACACGACTTTACTTCGTGGACTGTGCTCCCTTATATGATCCTTCTCCAGGTGTTATCGCAACACTCTTGGAGGGAACACAGTTGAGTATGTATACCGCAGTCTCCACTGTGAAACCCCAAAATGAGAAAGGTAAGGAAGCGTAACTAATCATCGAGCGAACCATGTCAAACAAGGTCCTATTTCTCCTCTCCGCTACACCATCTATCCAATGCGTTTTCAACTTCGGCCTTGAACTCTTTCAACTTTTCAAAGAATTCAGACTTCCGTTACATAAGATAAACATACCCGTATTTGGAGTAGTCATCAATAAAATTGATAAAATACTCATAGCCACCTTGGACTCGCACATTCATAAGACCACAAAGGTCAGAATGAACTAACTGAAGAGGCTCCTTGGCTCTATAACCTTTTCCAGTAAAAGGTCATTTATTCATCTTACCTTCAAGGCATGACTCGCACACTGGTAAAGAATTTTCTTCTAACTCACTTAGAAGTTCATTCTTCACCAATCTCTCAATCCTATTGAGATTAATGTGCCTTAAACGATGATGCTAAATATGGGCTTTTTCTTTTGGAGAAATACATTGAAGTTTTGTTTGAGTTACGACAGTTATAAACTATTCAGTATTATGGAGGGAATTAATGGCTAACGGCCTTAGCACATATGAACTAGACTCCAAATTTGTTGTACAAATAAATACATCATCTTTATGAATAAACGCTTTATCCACATTAAAAGAGATAGTACATTTATATTGCAATAAACATTTTACAGAAATGAGGTTCCTCTTAAGTTCGGGAACAATATATATATCATTCAAAACTAGAAACCTATTATGTAAATCTAACTCGATCCCTTCCACTACCACAGCTGAGACGACGTGCCCGGTGCCTACTTACATCGTCATCTCACAAGCCTCCAGCTGTTGCCATTATCCAATCCCTAAAAAGAAGAACAAATGTGGTTAGTGGCGCCCGAATCAATTATCCAGGTTGAATCATCATTCTCCACTAAACAAGTTTTAAGAACTAGTAAATCATATTTATCTTTATCTGCCTTGGCCTTAGCCTTGGCTGCCTTCCTCGCTTTCAGATAGTGAGGACAGTTCCTCTTCTAGTGTCTATCTTGGTTGTAGTGGAAACACTTTCCCTTTTCAACCGGTGGACACCTCCTTGGGGCGACAGGCGGTGGGTTAACAGGCGCTTTCCCTTTTCCCTTACCACCATTCTTCTTCTTCCCCTTTACAAAGTTAGAAGTAGAAGGTGCAGACTTCGTTCCTGAGGTCGAACCACTATGGAACATCCTAGAGGATGAAGCATCATTTGCCTCACCCTTCTTCCTCTCCTTACTTTTCAATAAAGATTGGTCAGTCTGGAACTTGTTGAGGAGAGTTGTAAGGTTATATTTCACTTTGTTAAGAATCACATTGCTAACAAAGTGCAGGAAGCTCTCCGACAATGAATGTAGGAGTATGCTGACATGGCTACCCTCATTGATGGTAGACCCATTCAACTCCGCCACATTGAAGTGAACTATCATGTTAAGCACATGTTCTTGAACAGAGGTGCCTTCTTCCATTTTAGAGTTGAATATATATTTAAGAACCTCATGCATAAGCTGTTCAGACGGTTATCCAAACATCCCCCACAGGGACTACATGATCTCACGTGCTGAGACCATAAGCTCATGTTTCTTAGCCAATACTTCAGAAAGACTTGCCAAGATGTAGAATCAGGCATTCTCATTCACCCTTGTTCGTTGCTTGTATGCCTCCCGAACATTTCAAGCAGCATTTGAAGCTGGAATAGGAGGACAGGCCTCCATGAGAGCAAACATGAGATTCTGGATGATTAGGATCGTCGTGATCATATGTTTCCATCTTGCGAAATTGTCGTCAGTTAATTTTTCGGTGCTTAACAAAGTCAATGTGGCTCTAGCCATTTTGAAAAAAAATTGTTGCTAAAAATACGAACAAAATTTTATTAGATTTTGTTGAACCACTTTTAAACCGATCAGTTTTGCAAAACAGTTTCAAGTACCCAAGTAAAAGACTTCTATTTATCAATGATGCCCCAGTGAGGCAGGACAAACGTCACTAGTGGGGTGATCAGATGCCCCTTCGCAGAGATGAGACATTCTCAACCATTAGGCAGAAACAACTCTTGGAACAGAACCTAACAGCTACCAATTTTCGATCTAGAACGGTTAACCTTTAACAATTCCGCGTAAGTGTGACCCCTCGCTTTCGGTGCCAGACTCCCACCCTAATTAGCCCACCATAGGGAAGAAGTAGATTAGGACAAGAGACTAAGTTACCTTATCCTCTTACAAGAGATCAAATAAAGAAATGTGCAAAACTGCCATCCTTTAGGGGGACACTCCCAGGGTGCCTTGAGGCGATGCACAGTAACTTTATTCAACCCAATGAGGAAGACCAAGGGATATGCTATCGCACTTCTCGCTCCCACTTACTATGAACACTCTTTCCATCCACCTTGATATTGACCTACACAAACACCATTTGTTAGGGGGACACGCCAAAGGTGCCTCGAGGCTGATAGTAGATCTCACGGTGTGGACTATTTAGGAGAAATGTGAAAGGTTTAAGTGAAGCATCTTATGCCTCAAGTACCTTCCACTGAATGTTCTACCTAAGGGTTCATTAACCTAGACAATCTGGCTACTGATTTTAGTCTAAGTCGTATTTTTCATTCTCGCTCATAAACAACGTTTGTCTATGAAATATGAACAAGTTCAAGTAGTCACATTTAAACACTTCAATGGACTGTCCTTAAAATCTATCTAATTCATCTTCCAGGTAAAGTCTTAGGTAGGTGATAACTTGTAGAAATACAAGTTCTTTATACCGTCTTATTTAGAATATGCGGCAAAAAGAAGGAAAAAATTGCGTCGAACATATAGAAATTGACTAAGAAACGCAAAAGTTGTAGAATGTTGGAAGCATACCCGCTGACCCCATTACGATGGAAAAAAGGGATGTCCAAGTCTTTGTTTTGCAAGAAACGGGTATCACCACATGCGGCAATCGATCGTAGACAAAAAAAAAAAGCAATGCATTTGCACTGCATGTGGCGATCGATCGTGGACGAAAAGAGCAACGCATTTGCACTGCATGCGGCGATCGATTGTGGACAAAAAGATCAACGCATTTGCACCGCATGCGGCGATCGATCATGGACAAAAAGATCAACGCATTTGCTCCGATCGTAGATGAAAAGAGCGATGCATTCACGAGGATTTCTGAAATTGTACAGCTTTTCTATTGTACGATATGACAACTTGAATGTGGAGCAGAGCGGACGTTTCCACCAAGCCGTGGTAGAAAAAGTAACTTTTTAGAGCGGAACCACTGACGAAAGAGGTGCCAAGGTCTATAAATAGCTACATCACTCCTTTTACACGCTGACAAGCAAACAAATCCGATCGGGATCTGTGTCAGGACATTGACACGCTTTCCTTATTTGTTCTCACTTTCTATTCATCAAATGTTGTTCATTTCTAATATTTCATTCATTTATCTATAATAAACGTTTATCTTTATCTTTTAATATCATTATCAAATTCATCTTCATCTCTCTATTCTCCACCATACATTCATCCTCCATTTCTCTCATCATGTGTAACTAATCCTCCAGGGTGAGGGGGAAGGATTAAGCGAGTAAATCAATCCATGTTGAAGAAGTTAGCCAAGTTTAGCTAACGCATGTTCAACGACATCTTCACTTGTGAGAGCAGAAGTGAAGATGTTAATCCACCTTTCGAAAGAAGGTTGATAGAATGCGTTAACTAAAGCAATAAGTATTTTCAGAGATGGAAACAACCTTGCGTTCACAACGTTCATCCCTGATTCACCATAGAGATATGGGAACGCAGCCGATCACTGAGAGGTGTAAGCCAAGGGAAAGCAGAACCTTACTTCCGTCCTCAACAAGATTGACGAACTTGTGATGTCCTTTCCTCCAACCCATTCTCTTTCTGCTACATTTCACAAGACTTGCCATCGCATTCCATCAGACACTTGCACAACTTCGCAGCTATTCATTTATTTATTTATTTGTCATCGCATTTTATTTTGTCGCCGCATTTACTTTTCCAATACAATTCATTATTATTTAGTTTTCGGTTGCATATATCACATTAATATCGCATTTATAATCGCAATTCCCGTGTTCGACCTTAGATCACTCTGAGAAACTTGCGGTGGAATTATACTTGATTCCAGCGCAAGAAAACTATTGACACGCACTTACTACATGAACGCATACTACGAGCGCATCTCATCAGCATCACATACATTATTTTAAAGCGTAGTATCGCATTTATTATCGAGAAGCGTGATTTAGCAATGCATATCATCACATCACACAGCAATCATCATTCTGTCATTGCGGCGACACTGCATTACATTGCGTCCGCCGCAATCGACAATTACAATCGAACAGTAGGGATGTTACATTTCCGTCAACTTAAATACCCCAGCCTAGACAGAACCCGCCTTAGATAAAAGGTCCCTTATAGATAGATTTGCTACACTTTAACCTTTTATTAGCCAATTTAATCCTATTAAATTGATGAAAAAGATTAAAGCCTTAGGGTTGTTAATCATATTAGAACCGTGATCTTAGGTCTATGTGATCCAAGTTTAAACATTTTAAAACCATGAATTAAACCTAAGTGAGCATGCATGTCTTTCTTATTTCTTTTAGTTCTAATTTCTCTTTAACTTTTAAAAAGAAACAATTAAAAACCCATTGCACACAACAAGGTGTTTATAACAATTATAAAGTAACCTATGTGTAATGCTTCATGCAATGTCCCGTCATTACTATACATAACTTTTATATAACGCGTAATAACCAAGCAAACATGTTATCATTCATCCTTATACTATAACAATTATAATATAAAGACGATGCATATCAATACTTTTTATGCATGCATAAATATAACTCTTATATTATAAGATGCATGAGCATGCTCTTACATAATTAAATCATGCTTCTCTAAATTATAACAATTACAATAAAGAGATGATGCGTGACCAATGAATAACCTAAGGTGGGATTTACTATATGTGCATACCATATGACATATAAAAACCATACATCACATGTAATAAATTAAGGATTTAATGGACCGGGATGCACCTTTACAATAAACCGAAATGAAATAACCCTATCTATTACATTTTTCATCGAGCGAATCAGCTCATAGATGAATCGGGTATTGAACCGCCAGGAGGACTCCATCGTGTAGTAAACGCCGAAGGTAGACGATCGCCCAATGCCCACTAGACGATAGACACAAAAACTAAATGATCGCGTAGATGACAACGCGGCTGCGAAGCCTTATCGTCTAGACGATCACTTAACGTGGCAACAGGTAAATGATTTGCCTTGCTAACTAAGCGATCATTTAGTCAGTTACTAAGCGATGAAGCTTGCTGAGCTGGACGATCGTCTAGTGTGCATGCGCATTAAACGATACGTGAGCATCTCATATTCTACACGACCTGATACTCAGCAATCACTTACCCATCATCTACACAATGTGATCAACCCTTGATCGTCTCCTTCCTCGAAGAACTGCAATGCTTGCTTCAATCTTCTTCATGAACGACTCAAGACTCAAACATACTTTGAATTACTTACTCGATAACGATTATTAATGCCCAAAAATGCAAGGGCCTTTACAAACAACTGAAAATGTAAAAGAATTAAATCAAACCGAGGCTAACATCCATTAATCTACACATCTACAACAATTTAACGATTAAATAGAGCAGATATGCACCCACTAAGAACATATATGTAATTCGTTGCAATAATGAAATTGGAATATCAGAACCTGGCTCTGATACCAATTGAAGGAACTCTTAATGAAGAACATCCATGAGCACGTTCGGATATTTTCGATTTCATCTTGACCGAAATACAACATATATATTCCAACAGACAGTTATGCAAAATAACATTAATTAACGTCATGCTTTGAACACTAAAATACAAGGGAAAGAGTTCTCATTCCAGTTGAAGACCCTTTTCAAGCTTTGAAACTCAGACGCAGCAGAAGACCTCTACGCGAACTTTATCGCCCAGCAAACCAGTCGGTTGTAGCAGCACGATCGTCTACACGAACGGCAGCAACACGAATAGTCACGAACAAGTGAACAACAGCGGGGATGACACCACCAAAATGGAGCCCTTGATATTCTCAGAGTGAGAATCTAAAGTGTGGTATTTAGTGAATTTGGTAGAGGTTAGACAAAGAACAAATCGTGTAGACGATAAGCAAGTGGGAGAGAAAATGAGCTATCGTACAGCTAAATGCTTATCGTTTAGAAGAAGCTACACGATCGTGTAGGTTTTACTAAGCGGTCGTTTAGTAAATGGTAGACGATCATTTAGAAAACACGGCACACTATGCGATCGTTTAGGAAAGCTAAGCGATCGTTTAGGAACTAACATGCGATCCTTTAGGCGTTGGCGTGCGATCGTTTAGGCAATGAGTAACTATTGTATAGGCTCTCAAACTATGCGATTGTTACATTTTCACATCGATGCCAATTTTTTCGAACTTTTTCAAAATGAAACAAATTTTCATTTTATTCTTCGGTTACAATAACTTACTTCAGCTGCTCCCACTAACGCACGTCCGAGAGAAGTTTTAGACCAATTATCATATAATTAACCAAGTTAATAATTAATGAATATAATCATATTATATTCTTATCCTATAGTTTGATATCACATATTTATTATAGTAATTTCTCCTCTACTTGATATAAATCATATTTATATCTAAATTCCTCAAAAATAATGTATCTCATATATTTATTCAGTTATATCATATATAATTAACCAGTCCAATCATATCATATATAATCGAACTTCCTCTTGTCAATTTGAACATTTAAAACTGACCCAAACACTGATTCTCGACTTTATCCAAGCCACCCATGGGACCTAATGGACCTATAGCTCGAAGCTCCAACGGTCCGTAAATAGCTCACTAAACTCTTAACCACGAGATCCACCATTCGTTAACTGTCAGGTATTCCACTAAAGACCAACAGCTGAACTCTTCTTACAACATATATATTTCTGTGTCCATTGAATATAACCAATCATGAGTACGATGACCCTTCACAGATGCTCGTAAGTACACTTGGGCCAATTTACCGTTTTGCCCATTTAGTTACATCTCACTCTTTAAGTACCATTCCTCTAATGAACAATACAACATAGTCCAACTATGTGCAACATCTCTCGGGCCAAGAGAATGTGTGTGGCACCACATCGTTCAAGCCCCAGAATCAGTCCTTAAGGGAGCTATCTATCTACTTACCCTTAACTCGGGGAAGGAGTGAATTCCATCTTATGTAGTTGAGTTCCCGGCTCCCAAATCAGATGAATCCCCAAAATGGTAGATTTGACTCGGCGACTTGGCCACTTGTACCCATACAAATCAAAGGACCACCCTCAATGGTAGAAGTTCCCAACTCATTCAGGATTGAGATCATGTTACCTATGGTCATCCTAGTGAAGTGAAGTCTCTATCATGAACGATGTTATATAATGAGACGTAAACATTGCATGGTCAAGTCTTGTATAAACTCTTTGTATAGGACGCCCCCGCTCGCATGTCTCCAACACGAATGATCAGGATCAGACCATCTGTGACAAGTCACAACACTTGTGACCATTCCACAAAGTGGGCCGCATCCATAGCGTTACTGGGATAAGGATTCCCTCCTATATCCATATACTAAAGACCATTTTGGTTATCACTCAAGACATGATCCACTTGTATGTCACCACATACATGTTTGAGTTTCATATAGATAACCAATGGTTTTATGTTTATTGGTTTGTGGTAAAGCAAATAAGACAAGCAACTGAGCAAAAATACAAGATGTGAAGTAAATATCATATATTAACAACACAAGCGTTCGTACAAACTGTTTACAAATTATAGGACACGAGACTTTAGGGCATCAACCCCAACATGTTTGTCTTTGCAGTGATCACGGAAAGGAGTTTGAAAACAGTCAACTTTCTTAATTTTGTTCTTCCGAAGGCATTCATCATGCGTTCTTTTCTCCCATCACCATTCAATAAAATGGCATTGTTAAACGAAAAATTGCATTATGCAGAAGATGGTACACAAAAAAAATATGTGTTATTTACCTTGTTGGATTTTATGTCCTAAAACTCGTGGTTTGTAAATAATAGAACTTATTCTGAAAATTCAATAAGTTGTTATTGAACATATTGTTTTTTAGAAATCCAATAAACCTAAGTCCCTTGACTATTATATGAGTACTTGAACTTTACGTGGAGACGTACAAGGGGATCAGGTTCGAGTAAATAGTCAAAATGGTCTATAGTACATGAATAAGGTTGGGGGCCTTATTCTGGTAACACTATTGGATGCGGCCTACTCTGTAGTTGTTACAAAGAGTTGTAAAGTGCTACATACAAAGTGATCCTAATTCATGCATGTTATGACATGAGGAGTGGGGTGTCTTGTGCAAATTAGTTTTGTGCAAGATCGGACCATGAAATCAGTCACTCTTACTTTATAACGTTGTTTACTGTATAAGACGGACTATTTCAAAGCGATGACCTAGGTAACTTGACCTTAATCCTAAGCTAACTATAAACTCCTGTTTGTTCAGGATTATCCTTTGATCTGCAAATGGTGAGAGTAGACCAACTACCTCTGCTCAATAAGCTTCCCATTTTGAGGATAAGACCGGATGAATAGCTGGGGACATAGGATGCAAGACGAAATTCACTCCTACCTAATTAGGGTTAGTAGAGAGGTTGTTCTCTTCAAGTGCTGATTTTGGGTCTTGAACAAGAGGCCTCACCCTCTCATTGGCCCGAGAGGATTTGATTTGTTGGTTGGATCAAAAATGAATTATTCATTAGGGGATCAGTGGGACTTAAGGAACAAAAGGTAATTTTGGGGATAAAACAGAGATTCGACCCAACCATTATTACGAACAACCTGTGAAGGGTTAACTTACTAATCATGGTTATATCGAGTGGACATAATATATCTACAGTGAGGGGAGTTCAGCTATGGGTTTTGGTGGAATCAGCCATTAGTTAGTTCACGGGGGTTAGATTGGTCTAATGAGTTTATCCGATTAATCTCGGATCACCGGAGCCCATGATCTGTAGGTTTGCGAGGTCCTTATACTAGCTCGTAAATGGATTAGCTCTAGAATAGCGTGATAAGTTAATTTGAAGTGTTCAAATTAGAATTAAATGAAATTGGAGAAATAATATTTAAATAGGATTTAAATATTTGAAGATGGAATTGTGTAAAAATTAATTTAATATTTGATATTAAATTAATTAAAATTGTTTAAATTGTTTAAATAATTATTTATTAATTTTATTAAGAAAATTAATTTTGTAAAATTAATAATATTTTCAATTTTATAAAAGAATTGATTTATGAAATTAATATTTGATAAATTTAAAAAGAAGAAAAAATCACAAAAATGGAAAAATGGTTTTCTCCATTATCTTCTTCTAAGTAGCTCACTAAACACTTCATTAAACTCCAAGCAAGAGCTGCATCTCATGTAGCAAATCTCTTTGCATGACTGTCTGCAATATATCGAAAAGATAGGAGTGTTTTGAAGCAATGCAACAAAAAAGAATTTATCTGAAAAATTCGTAAGAAGTTGTTATTCACATTGGGTTGCTGCTGTGAGCTAGTCTCCAAATTCCCTTAATTCAAGCTTATTTTGAGTCACACTACTCAATCTAAGGCACCAAGAGGATAGTAGGGAAGATCTTGGGGTGGTCTACAATAAGATTCAAAGGAGATTTGCAGTTGGATTCGAGCTTAGAGGAAGTTCTACAAAGGTATATCTTGAAACCCATTTATTTCTGTTGAAGCATGCTTTCATTTCTTCCAAAATTATGAATTAGAGTGCTTATGGATTCTGGTAACTTCCGCTGTATGATGGTACATTCCAACATGCCTTAGATTTAGGATAGTTTTTTATATGATTTTATAAGATTTGATGCGTTTGCTAGTGATTTTTAGGTTTTATGTTTGAGAATAGAATTATACTCAAAGTAAGCTAAAAATGATCAAATTATGCTTAAAGAAGTCAAAACTAAACAATGGATCAAAGAGAGTGAAGAAAAGAAGGAAGAAGATATCAAGATATGAAGATCTACCCACTTTCATCTGTTGTCTGTCATTAAAAGGGCAGCATAACAAACAGGATAGCTACACTGCCTCGTTATGTTGAAAAGCAGTAGCTACCTTAAATGGAGTGTTGTTATGCTAGGGCAAAGAGTTGCTACCTTACTAATTGTGACGGAAAAAGGTTGAGCGCGTTAAGGATGCAATGTTGCTACGCTACATTGAGCATAGCCTTACGCTACAACAACAGGTACGTTTATAACTGCCGTTGAAAGAAGAGACCTCTATTGGAGAACGTATCTTGGACATGATGGTCCATTTTAACGTGACAGAAGTAAAATGAGCTGTCATTGATGAAAAGAGCCAAGTTAGTTTTATTTTAGAGTCTTTTCCAAAGAGCTTCTTACAATTCCGCATAAATGTGATGATAAACAGGAGAGAATATAACTTGACTACTCTTCTCAATGAGCTTTAGACTTATCAGTCCCTCATGAAATCTAAGCGACAAGAAGTAAAGGTAAATGTTGCCACCCCGAATAAAGTCTACAGAGGATTGTCATCTAGGACAAAGTCTGACCCTTTTTCTTCTAAGAACAAGAGTGTTCCAATGAAAAAGGGTAAAGGGAAAGTGAAGACTCCTATTGGCCGCAAATGAAAGGCTAAAGTTGCAGATAAAGGAAAATGTTTCTACTACAACGAGGACAGAAACGGAAAATAAACTGTCCAAAGTACCTTGCAAAGAAGAAAGCTGAAAAAGCAAAACAAGGAAACTAATTTATGAAGAATATTTGTGGAAGGCGAGATAACTATCAGAGTTGTGAACAGGAGAGTTGTCTCGAAAAATTAGTGGGAGTTTATGAAGTTGCTATATGCAGATAGATTCATTATATTAAATAATTTACTTTTTTGTTTCTAAAGTGAAAAAAAAATCTTATATCTATCTTTTGCAAGAACAATTGTACAAAGTATCCTTTAACATAAATGAAGTGTTCACTGGCAAAAGAAGTATTCTTATTTGTTCTATTAGAAAACAAATTATACGTTAAAACCAACTAAAGCGAAGGCCATTCTAAATATCGAGATGTTTAAAACCGCTTAAATGAAAAAAACGAAGGCAAAAAGTTTATTCAAATACATACCTTTGGCACTTAAAGACTTGGCTACATTATGATTGAGAGATTGGTTAAAAGTGATCATCTAAACCAGTTAGAAGACAACTCTTTACCTCGATTTGAGTCTCGTCTCGAGGGTAAAATGACTAAAAGATATTTTTCTAGAAAAGGCCTTATAGCCAATGAACCTTTTAAACTTGTGAATTCAGACCTCTGTGGACCAATGAATGTTGAAGCATGAGGAGGGTATGAATATTTTATCAGTTTTATAGATAATTATTCAAGGTATGGTTATGTTTACCTAAACTCATCATAAGTCCGAAGTACTTGAAAAGTTGAGGTATATAAGGTTGAAGTTGATAAC
This sequence comes from Benincasa hispida, assembly GCF_027475165.1. Taxonomy (NCBI): domain Eukaryota; kingdom Viridiplantae; phylum Streptophyta; class Magnoliopsida; order Cucurbitales; family Cucurbitaceae; genus Benincasa; species Benincasa hispida. Next base: position 13,447,924 of record NC_143479.1, read on the forward strand.
TTTTTAGGTAAAACGATTAAGAAACTTCGATTAGATCGATGTAGGGAGTATCTAGACCTGAGATTCCAAGGCTATTTGATAGAACATAGAATCCAGTCACAACTTTCTGCATCTGGCACCTCAACAGAGCAGTGTATCGGGAATAAGAAACAGAATCCTATTAGACATGGTTTGGTTGATAAATGAGTTATGCTCGGTTGCCTAATTTATTATAGAGATATGCCGTAGAGACTATTATATACTTTTTTAACACAGTTCCCATTGAGAGTGTTTATGAAACTTCATATGAGTTATAGAGAGGTCGTAAAAGTTGTTTACGACACATAGAGGTTGTTTACGTTATTTCAGAATTTAGAGATGGCCAACACATGTGTCAATGCAAAACCCTGAGGAATTGGAACGTTGTTCAAAAGTATGCCTACTCGTAGGCTGCCCAAAAGTTGAATACTTCTTCAATTCATAAGAAAATAAAGAATTTGTATAAAAAAATGCTACTTTTCTCGATGAAGACAACGTGAGAGATCATCAATCTTGTGATAAACTAGTATTGCATCAAGTTTCCATAGAAGTTACAGAAAATCAACAAGAGTTGTTGATTAAGCTGGTTCTACAAATGGAGTTGTTAGAACTGGTCAGATGCATCTTTCTCAAGAGTTGAGGGTGCCCCGACATAGTGGGAGGGTTGTGCGAAAGCCTAGCCGTAACATGGGTTTAGCAGAAACTCATGTCATCAATACTTGATGATGGTGTCGAGAATCCTTTGACCTATAATTAGGTAATGAATGATTAAAGGAACAGTTTCCTAACATACCTCAAGGAGTTGAGGATATAAGATGCATTCCCTATATGTTGATAGTTATAAGTTTACTATATGTTGAGTTATTTACAAAGGTCCTCATAGCTAAAGTGTATGAGCGTCACCTAGTGAGTCTAGGACTACGGGATCTATAATATAGGGCAAGTGGGAGAAGAATCCATGGGTATACGATGCCTAGTGAAGACAAACCATGGGTATGTGATGTCCTAGTTTATTGTATTTCTCTCTAAAAACTCAACAACTTAACATTATGTGTATAAATATGTTACCATTGGAGTTTTAGTCCAAGTGGGAGTTTGTTGAGTTTTGTGTTCTAAAACTCATGGTTTGTAAACAATAAACTTATTCTGTTATCAATGAAGATGTTATTGAGATTTATTTAATAAAGTTGTTATTGAATGTATGAATTGCTCATTTCGTTTTAGAAAATCCTAAATCCAATAAACTAAGATCCATGGCTATAACATGAATACTTGGACTTTATGTAGCGATATAAAAGTGGATAAGGTTCGAACGAATAGTCTAAACGATCTACAGTATATGGATAAGATTGGGTACCTTATTCTGGAGACACTATTGAATGCAGCCACTTTGTATTTAGTACAAACGATGTGATCCTAAATCGTTCATATAGAGACATATGAGTGGAGGTGTCCTGTGCAAAGAGTTTGTATAAGACTGAACCAAGAAATAAGTTACTTACTTTATAAGGTTGTTTACTGTTTGAGACTGACTATTTCAAAGTGATGACCTAGGTAACTTGACCTTAATCCTGAGCTGACTATGAAATCCTGTTTATTTGGAATTATCATTAGATTTGCATGGGTGAAGGTTGGTTCAAATGCACCGACTCAATCAGCCCCCCATTTTAGGGGTAAGATCGGGTAGATAGTTGGGGACATAGGGTGTAAAACGGAATTAACTCCTATATGCTTTTAGGGATAATAGAGAGGTTATTCCCTTATATACTGACTATGGGTCTTGAACAAGGGGCCATACCCTCTCATTAGCCCGAGAATGGCTCGGTTGGTGATTAGATCACAAGTCAAATGTTCATTAGAGGATCAGTAAGACTTAAAGATTGTTTGAATCGATGTCATTAATTCGACTCCAAACCGAAACAAAAGAAAATTTGTAAATACCGAACTACTCCTATCACTACAAAGACGTAGCAATAGTGGTAAGTCCGAGTCGATCCACAGAGAAGTGCGATTGGTTTCATTAAGTTAATTTTCTAACCAGAGCGATAAATAGAAGGTTTTGGTGTGAAAGAGATAAATGTGTGAAATTGAAATAAAAGGGTAAATGTAATATAAGATAAGAGTCTATCTCATTTTTAGAGCAAGAGAGTTCTTATGCAATTTCTTTCACTAGGCATCAGTTAATTACACTGAATCTATCAACTCCTCAACCTATTAGAAAATCTAATAGCCCAATTAGCCAATTTTGATAAAAAAATTCAAACCAGCCCTAATTCAGTTTAAAACTTTTCCTTCTTAGTGACATACAAGTTAAAATTGAAAAATATTAAGAAATGGTTCAATTGTTGAGACATACTACAATCAGAAAGCCATATCTTATAACATGATTTATTTGGAAAAGATTATATTAGGGCGTACATGCATTAGGTCAGAAAAAGTCTAGACTCCACACATGTGATCCTAATACGCGCAACTTAATCAATCAATATTGCATAGGCTATGACGATTTTTTCAAAAGGGAATTCCAACAAATTAATTTGTCAGAAGAATTCATCGAAACTCTATTAATATTAAAACGAATTCATGCAAAGCATTCACAAGAGTACAATTAAATTAATTATAAAACTTTCAAGAAATTAACATAAGGCTCTTGCTCAAAGAAATTAGATAGTGATTACCTCTCAATTCATAGAGAAATCAAGAACGAACCTCCAATCCATCAATTACAACCCAAAATAAAAAGCAAAACTAACCTAAAGATACAAAAAATTGAAGGGAATAGAAGAAGAAGAAAGTCTAACTTCGGTGTTCATGCATTCATCGTCAAGAATCAACATGTTTTGACCTAGGGCCGAGAATGAGTGTTTATAGTAATCAACGCAATGTTGCAACACTTGGAATAGCGTTGCAACGCTGAAGGGGCGAAAGGGAAGCGTTAGGCAAGAAGTCCAACGCACAGTCCAATGCTCATTACGCGTGTGCTCAGCTCCATGTCCATCAATTATCGCAACGTTGAAATACTCTAAAGAAGCGTTGCAATGCTGATGCTTCTGCTTTCAAGCGTTAGTTCAGTGTTAAGATGCGTTGGGACGCTGGTGGTGATGCAACTTCAGAGCGTCGCGACGCTTGGTGTAGTGTTGCAACACTGCGTCCACTGCCAGATACTCGCTATTCCATTTTCGACAACGAGATACTCGATGCTTGTTTGACTTGGTAGCATTTTCTTGATTAGTTGACAATCTTTTACTCGATGGTACCGATGATGCTCGATGGCTGATCATACTTGGTGGAACTTGATGACATTTTGGTCTTTTCAATTGCTTTGAAGCCCGGATGTTCAAATCAACTCTAAATTGCTTCAAATTAACCCCGTTCTTCACCAAATGATTAATTCTACCTCTTGGTTGCTCGATATCTACAAAATAGGGAAATAAACACATAAAATCAAATAACGAGCCCGAATTAAGCTAGAAATAATAGCTCTTTTTGAGAGTTAACAAGGAGCAAGAAGTAATCTCAGGGTAAAACAACTTTTGACCCAGCCGTTATTACGACACAATCTGTGAAGGGTTGACTTACTGATTATTATTATATCAAGTGGAAAGAAATATATATATATATACAGTGAGAGGAGTGCAACTATTAGGCATTAATTGTGAAACCCGGATTTCCATTTTTCTTACTTAAGCAAGAAACTGAGGAAATTAACTAAGTGTAAGTTAAATCCTATGTTAAGAGAAGGAAAATACTAAGTGTAAGTTAAATCCTATGTTAAGAGAAGGAAAATACTAAGTGTTTAAATAAATTGTTTAGTGGCTCTGAGATAAGCCTTGACTAGTAAAAGTTTGGCTAAGTATAACCCATACGTTGGAGGCTAGAAAAATGGCTAAGTATTTGTCAATGCGTTGGCCATGCTCATTTGAGAGGTTATTTGGGCATTGGAAGAAGCTAAGGTATGGCCAAGAGAAACGCTATGCGTGGGAAGGCATGCGGCAACTAAAGTCTTGAGAGGTTAGCAAAGCATACGGTAGCCTTAAGTGTGCACGGACATGGGCACTGGGTGTTGGAGTTGCACGCGCGGGGCGATCGTGTAGCATTGAATGACACTAGACGATGAGATAGATGATCGTCTAGTAAGTAAGCGACGCTACACGATAAGGTAGGCGATCATGTAGACGGGCAATGGACGATCATGTAGCAATGCGTGGAGCTAAACAATGAGGTACGCGATCATCTAGCAAATGAGCGGAGCTAAACGATGCGGTAGGCGATCGTGTAGCAAATACATGGAGCTAAGCGATGCGGTAGGCGATCGTGCGGCACTAGACGATCCGGAGAGTCGCGCTAAACGATAGCGCTATATGATGGGCGATAGCATTAAGTGATGGGGCGTTGGCATCAACATTAGTGCTAGACGATGACACTGAACGATGGCGCTACATGATGGGCGTGGGCGCTAGACGATGGGCGTCAGCACTACACGATAGGTGCGACAATTGAGGGATAAGCTATGCGGATCGTTGAGAGCGAGATCGTTTGTTAAATGATTGAGCTACACGATGGGGCATTAGAGTTGAGCGATAGATGCAAGATCTGCACAATGAGCAAGGGCTGTACGGTAGGCAGTGTGCTATGTGATAGGCCTAGACGTTGTACGATGGGCTGTGTGTTAGATGATGAGCGACATCATTACTATACGATGAGCTAAGCGATAAGATAAGCCATGGTAGACGCATGGTGAAATGTCTTTGCGTTGCTAAGGCTGGCGGTACATAAGGCTTGTGAGGTTAATGTGCGTTGGTCTTGAACAAGAGACTAAGGACGTTGACAAGCAACAAGGACATGCTAGCGTTAGTCATAAAAGATGCATTAGCAAGAGGCTAGGCGATGGTAAGATATACCATGAGGCATTGAGTTAAGACCTAGCTTGACCCAAAGGTTGTTATGCGTTGGTGATGTGCTATATGCTAAGGACATCCGAGGGCATGTGGGCCCATAGGACAAGGCTTGAGAAAATAGTATACGTTGGAGGAGTGTTGGTCATAATCCTAGTTGAGCACATGAGCCAAAGGTGAGCCATGCAAAAGAGAAGGATATGCGGCCAAGGACTTGCAATGTCTTGAGTTTAGTAGGACTCAAGGGATGCATTGATAAGGAAGCCATGGGCTAGTGTGGCTAACTGAGAAAGGGTTAAGTTTAAGTTAGTAGGAGGTGGACTTCATACAAAAGGAAGTGTGCATGAGAATGAAAACTCAAAGTTGGAGGTGGATGCACCAAGGAGCTTGCAAACCGATTAGGTTGAGCTGGATAAAGGAGAAGCTAACACTTCAAGCTGGAGGTGGCAAGGAGCTGCATTGGAAAAAAGAAGAAGGGACGTCTAGACATGCAGCCAAGTAGAAGGTGTCGGCCTTGGAAGGACTTTGGACGCCTATAAATAGAGCCAATGACTTCTCTTCATATCACAATTCGCTCTTCAAATGACATTAGGAATAGTGTATGAGGGTCGAGATGGAGGAAACTATGCGTTGATGAAGGAATGCATGCGTTGGTAGCAAAACCATGCATTAGTCAAGAGTTTAAAGAGGAGGAGATGCTTTCAGACAGGAAGGTCTAGAAGTAACATCAACTTGGGACGAGGATTTCTCCCAAACTACTTGTGCATTTGGAGTGATTTCAAAGCCACCTGAAAGCTCTAAGAGTCTAGTTTACATGGTAGGGCTGTTGGAGAAGAAGCTCCAAGGAATCGTCCTGGAAAGTGAGGAAAATATTGAAGGGTCGAGTTGTTAGGTGAGCTTGGGCTAGTCTTGAGAATTTAAGGATTCCAGCCAAACCACGAGAAGTTTTGAGCTAATATTTTAAGGTAAGCTTCTTGAGACATTTCAGAGAATTTTTGTAGAAGTAAGTATCTCGGAATAAGGATTAGAACTATGAGTAATCTGAGCTTTAAATTGAATCTGTATCTTAGGGTTCAAAAGGGAGCCCGAGGTGATCAAGGAACTTCTAGAGAGAGGTTCCTAAACGATCAAGGTGAGTGACTAAATATTTACAATGTTTTAAAGAAACCATGTTTTAAAGAAAGGTCTTTCAGATAAAGACATATTTTCTATGATTTTTAAAGGAAGTCATTGTATGACTAGTTTTACTTGAAACTCGATACCGAAGGACATTTGAGAAGGTATCCGAGCAGCTCGATACTAAAGGACAGGTTTTGAGAAGGCATCTGAGCAAAAGTACCTAAGGCATGATGATATTCTTTTGCATAAGAATCAATTTTCTTGTTTTTAAGTCACTCACTAGGCTAGCAAGCCCACCCTATTTTCAATTGTTTTCCCTTTCCCAGGTAGCGAAAGGTGAGGAGTTCCAGGGTGCTACTAAGGTCAAGGTCTACCACAAGCCACAATCACACTTCCGAAGGGTTTTTAGAGTGGTTATTATAACTTTTGTAGTGAGGTCTTGGAGTTGTATAAACATTACATTGCTGAAATAAAATGGGTCTACTTAATCAATTGTTGTTATCTCCTTGACTTAAAGTTTACTGAGTGTAGTAAAGGGGTTCAGATGGGCAGTAGGTATCACAAAAGGGTGGTATCTACAGTCCCTCACGCCTCTCCTCGGGCTCAAGAGGCGGGCTCGGGACGGGGTGTGACATTAATGGAGTGACTCGATAGTTAACGAATGTTGGTTAATTGGGTTAAAGAGTTTAGCCGGTCAATCTCAGATCGTTGGAGCCCATGATTTGTAGGTCCATTAGGTTCCCCTACAAGCTCATATCGGACTAAACCTTATAACAGTGTGAATGAGTTCAAAGTTTACGAATTCAATTTTTGGAGTAAAGTGTTAAGTATATCCGATATATTTAACCTAGTGTTTAATTGTGAACTAAACATATAGAGAAAGAAAAATATATTTAAACAAGATTTGAATATAGGAATTTTCTAAATAGAAATTGAAAAACGGTCAATCTAGATTGATTGGGATTAGTGTGATTTTAATTAATTGTATAAATTAATTTTAATTTAAAGAGTACAGAATTGGATTGAAAGTCAAAATTGTTGACTAGGTCAAAATTGAATTGAAAGTCAAATTTGTTGACTAGGTCAAAATTAGATTGAAAGTCAAAATTGTTGATTAAGTCAATATTGGATTGAAAGTCAAAATTAGTATAAAAGTCAAAATTGTTAACTAGACCAAATTTGAGATAAAGTCAAAATGTTGACTATAGACTTTGAAAGTCAAAGTTTGACTACTTGACTTACTTAGTTGAAAAATCCAAGATTGACTTAGTGGAAAAATCCAATTTTTATGGATTTGATTAAAGTATTCCTGCTAGGTATGCACCCCATTTGAAGATACTAATTTTTAGAATTTTGAGTGTCCAATTTTCATTAACTCAACTTTGCATGATTTTGTCTATAAATATAATGGTTTTATGAAGTTTAATTTTATTGGAAAAGTGGAAATTTGTGAGATTTTTTTATGAACCCTAACCCTAATTCTCTCTCAAAACCTTATACAATTTCTGTCAAGTTGGTCACTCACCAGATCTCACTATCCCGTTCTAAGGCTAGAAAATAGTTAGGAAGACTCTCATGGTGGCCTGCGAATTGATCGTGAGAAGAATTGATAAAAAACCAAAAAGGAATTTAAGCTCCAAAGGTTGTATATTCTAACCCTTTAATCTATGTTAAATTTCATTTTTATTCCTTTAAAATTAACCTAATTAGTGTACTTAAGATCCTCTATTGCTTCCACATGTTAATAGTTAACTAGCTAAATACAAAAAAGACATATTTGGCATGACTATAGATTAACTATTGAAAGCTTAGACGTATTTTTGTAACGAGGAATTGACTGTTTATGTTCATATAATAACAGTAAGAGTATTTTTTAACTTTATTTTAAGTTCAGAAGTATTTTTTAAAAACTTTTGAAATTTTAATGATATTTTTTAAACAAAACTGTAATATTTCACCCAAAATTAATGGTATAATTTTTTTTTTTAAAAAAAAAAAACTACCTTTGAAAGTTTATGGATATTTTAAAACTTTTGAAAGTTTAAATGTATTTCTAACACAACCTATAAAGTTTAAAATTTAAGGATGTATGCATACATATATATGTATGTGTGTATATGTATTAATTAGAATATTGATAATCATCATCATAATAATAATTTATATTAAATAATTGAGATAGCATAAAATATTAACGGTAAAGATATTAGTTGAAATTTATTAAGTCTAATTAATATATTTATATTTGATAATTAATTAATATCAATAATAATGATAATTGATATTAATTTATTAATTAATTAAACTATAATTCGACTGTCATCTCTTAACCACAAAAATCTCACATTTTTGTAGGAACTCAAGTAAGATGGAATTTGAAGTTTATGAATAATAATATCGGGAAATTTGTACGGATGACCCAACAATTAGGCCCAAAATGTCAAATGACCCATTTTAAAAAATAATGTCAATTAACCCTCTGCTGACATCATTGCTATACCAAATTACGTAAATTGTCCTTACTTCTTCGTCTTCTTACCTTTTTACTGAGAACCCACCAAAACTAAACTATTCTTCATTCAAATTTTCCAAGGCTAATGACTTCGTATCGCTCATAAACGAAAAAACTATTTTCGGCTTGCAAACGATTCTACTGCTACCGACAAATTGAATCTTATCGATAAATCTTTCAATATGGTTTTTTTGTTTGTTTTTTTAGTTTTCGATGTGTTCTGTGGTTGAAGACGAGTAGAAAGAGTTTGTGAGCGAGATAAGTGAAAGTGAAATCGGTAGAGCGACATCGAAGAGAGCGAATGCCAACGAGATAAGTGAACCTATGATTTTTTTGTTTGTTTTTCTGGTTTGAAGACGAGTAAAAAGAGAGAATGTAAGGGAGATAAGTGAGAGGGACACCAGAGAGAGTGATACTGGAGAGAGCAATGCCAGTGAGAGCGATTCTAGCAAGAGCGATGCCAACGAGAGTGAATCCAGTGAGATTTAAACAGAATGTTGTTTTACAATTTTTTTTCCGAAGGAGTTTACTGATTGAATTTTTTAATAAATGCAGGAGTGATTTAAGATGGCTACATGTTTCAGAATAGCCGAAGCCGATCGATTTTCCGGTCAAGTAACCAGCTTCGCCCACATTGATAATGCAAACAAGATTGTCAAAGAGAAGCTCACGCCAACGCAGTTAGCCATGTTCAAGAGAACAGTTTTGGGGCGATTTGTTGATGTTGATATGGTTTTTAACAGCCCAATTTTCCATCACATGTTGCTCAAAGAAATGGAGGACAAAATCAAACTCAATGTCATTCTCTGTCTGTGGGAAGGTTGTCACCATTTCGAAGGATGACTTTTTGGTGATGATTGGTTTGTGGCAATCCCCATCACGAGTTGATCGAAACCAACAGTTCTCATATGAACTTGCTATCAAATATTTTGGTAATCGATTGATGAAGGACACATTACACCTCCGTGAACTTGAAGAAAAATACAAGGACTTAGAGTTTGAAAATGATGATGATGCTGTGAAGATCAGCCTAGTTTACCATACTTAGGTCGCAATGATGGGGAAAAACCAAACAGAAAAATACAGTCGACCTCAAACGTTTCAAGGACGTTCAAAACTTAGAGTACTACAATAGTCTTGATTGGGGTACCATTATTTGGGAGAGGACATTGGATGCTCTAAAGACTGCCCTGAATGATAAGAGCAGTCTATACAAGACGAGGGTCAAAGCAAATAAAAACTACGTTGTGTAGTACTTCTTACGTGGATTTTCACAAGCGTTCCAGGTAAATTTTATTAATATAATAATCGTGTTGTTTGATCTAACATTACTATTATTCTTAATATATTTCAAATTTTATTTAGGTATGGACGTACGAGATCCTAGCTTCATCGATAGCTGGGAACATTGCGAAGCGAAGGAGCAAGGTGATTTTGCCCCGCATATTACGATGGTCATGCTCCCACTCAGTGTCCTTCAAAGTACTCGTGAGAGAGATATTCGAGTCTAACAATGTACGTTTACTCTATACATAATATGTTTACCTTCAAGGTACAATGAGGTTCGAGAGAACTCCTTCAAACTACTCGCCAAGCAATTCTTCAAGGAATTGATTATCCCCAATTCGTTGGTCGTGTGATGTAAGTGTCCTAGTCTTTACGTCTTTACGTGTTGGCTATCTTGTACTTTTACTGACATATTATTTTCGTGCAGACTATAAATACTTTATTTTATTTTATGAAAGATAAATTTTATACCCGGCCCGACATGTGCATGCACAAGTTTGCCATCTTGCCAATTGGTGTAACGGTAAATTATGATATTTCGTTTCTTAACTTCTCATTTCGTTAAGTTTCCTGGTCTTTACTTCTTTACTTAACTTCTCATTTTATTTGACATACTCACCTTAATGCTCGTGGAGGGGTATTTAAACGAATAAAGAATAAGTCACTTCTGGAGGTTGCCCTAGCTTAGGTAGATGAAGACACGTATAAGGACTACGTCACCGATAAATTCGATGTCAAATGAGTAGATGTGGATTTCGTTTATATGACGATGAATATCAGTGACCACTGGATGGTCCTTGCAATGGACATTAACAGAGGCCACATATCGTGTTCGATCACTTCCGTCATACACACCAATGACAAAGCTGGTGAATTGGCTAGAGCCATTGACGGTCATAGTACCATCCCTACTTCACTACTGTGACATGGATCGATCGAAGCTAGACCTATCCAAAACCCATTGGAAAATCTCGCGACCTATGAATGTCGACATACAACACGGATCGCTTAATTGTGGCACCTTCGCAATAAAACTATTGGAACACTTGGTTACCGGTGTTGATCCATCCATAATCACTCAGGAGAAGATGAGTGAATATAGGATGCAATTAGCATGTCAGCTATGGGCAAACACTCCATATTTTTTATATGTATAGAACATTGTATTTTTTATGTATGTAAAAACATTCATTTATTTTTTATGTATGTAAAAACATTCATTATATAATTAAACATATATTTTTTATGAAAGTTCAAAGTTCAATATCATAATTTTATCAGAACATGATTTTTTATGTATAATAGAGTTACTGCTCTTTTCATTGTATAATTGAACCTATATTTTTTATGAAAGTTCAAAGTTCAAAGTTCAATATCATAATTTTATCAAAACATGCATTTTTTATGTATAATGAAGCTACTGCTCTTTTCATTATATAATTGAACATCTATTTTTTTTTTTATGTAAGTTCAAAGTTCAAAGTTCAATATCAAAATTTTATCAGAACATGCATAATTGAGCTTAGAACATTATATGGTTCAAGGTTCAAAGTTCAAAGATTGAGAGAGCGAGATGTTGAGAGAGAGCGAGATTGTGAGAGATAGCAAGATCGAGAGAGAGCGAGATTCATGGAAAGCGAGATCGTGAGAGAGAGCGAGATGTTCAGAGAGAGTGAGATTGAGAGACCGAGATGTTCAGAGAGCGAAATTGAGAGAGTATTTGTTATCCATTTTGTTACAAGTATGAAGATTGAGAGAGTATGAAGTCATTGTTTTTTGTTACAAGTATGAAGATTGAGAGAGTATTTGTTATCCATTTTTGTTATAAGTACGAAGATTGAGAGAGTATGAAGTTATTGTTTTTTGTTTTCAGTATGAAGATTGAGAGAGTGTGAAGTTATCCATTTTTGTTACAAGTATAAAGACTGAAAGAGTATGAAGATTGAGAGAGCATAAATATTGTTATTATATAAATACTCTAGCTTGTTATTGTTTTTTGTTTACAAGATGAAAGTATGAAGTGTTACAAGTATGAAGTATGAAAAACAATGAAGTATGTTACGAGTGTGAAAAAGTATGAAGTATGTTACGAGTATGAAAAAGTATGAAGTATGTTACAAGTATGACGTATGAAAAAATGATCAATGCTATTTATAACTAATCAAGTGCGACCCATCAACAATAATACAAGGCCGATAGCTTGCAAGACCTATAATACAAGGCCCTAATGCTATAAAAATGTACTTGAAATGCACCTCGTCTTCAAGTTCGATCTAAAAAATTGTACTCGAATTCTCTATTTTTAGCGCTTCTCCATAGGCATGTAGTGTGGAGTATGAGTATTCTGGAGTACCTCTAGTGAGATCATATGCGGCTTCCCTTGCACGCCATGCTTTATCATAACTTATGTTCACGCCATAATCTCTCCTCATATCCTCAACGATATGACAAGGTTTATAAATACGTCCTATGCCCGTTAATTTATCTTTGATGAGTTGACTAACAACCGTAGCAGTTGCTTGTCTATGGTCGTGATTCAAAATTCCTATGGAACATGTGTGCGAACTGCAGTACTTTGTGATCTTGAATATATCAGACCCTTCCATTTTGACTGCACAAAGGCTCCACTTACATGTCTCCCCAATGCATTTGATAGTGAACAAAGATTTGGTTGATTTCCTGACCTTAAATTCAAAATTTCTGTTGATGGACATAATAGATAATCTCATTTTCAAGTCTTTTTTGCTCAAAAATAGTTGACCAACTTCAACGTCCTCTGTCCCAAATGAAGAGGTGTCAGGCATAATCAACTCTGTCCTATGACTTGAAGACATAGATGGTGGAACTATTGAAGCTGTTGTAGAACGACGCACATCTCAATGATCACGATCCATTTCATTCAATCCTGCTGGTTGCTCATTCACATCCACATCCATTGAAGGACTACAATCCATATAATCGAATGTTGATGGTACAGTGTTGGTAGACAATGGAATATCATCCTCTTCCCGACGAAACTGATATGATTCCTCGTATTATCTGTCCACAGCCATATCATCATAACTCAGATTTCCAAACCCCATTCCAACCCTTTCGTCCAGTTTAGATTTCAACGTTACAGCTATATGAAGTCTACTAAACTCTTCTCGCAAAAGAAAGAAGTGAAGATCATCATCATCCGTTATGCATTGTGGAGGGGCTTCAAATTCAAGATTATATCTAACTTTCAGGATAAGATCAAACTCTGAAGAATTGACTTTTGTAGCCCTGTAAATGCGAGATTGAAGCTCTTCATAATTCACTGTAGGGGGCACAACGATTCCTTTCAGCTGTCCCCCAATATACGAACTTTCATTCTCATCCCAATCACCTCCAAATCGAATAAATAGACACTTTTCTATCATCCTACAAAGCAAGAGAACATTTGTCATTAAGCTGTACAAGCAAGTAAAATGTACTCTCGCTCTCTCTCTTACTCTTCCTCTTTCTTACTCTCTCCCAATACAAAATTTCGTAATGCTACCCTTCTAGAAATAACACATAAAAAACAATTAAACAGACTCAAAATAATTCACATTTCTGAAAAAGCTGTTCCTTTTTTAGAAAGCCTCGTCTTGGAAATCCCCGTTCGAAAAATCTCCGTTCAACAAAACACCGTTGAAAACCAGAGAAGTAATTACCTTTGAAATGGAGTTTAGAGTTTAAAGAAATCACCATTATATTGTGTTTAGGTATTATTGATTTGATTTGAGGCTTCCGTCATGAAATTTTGTTAAATCAACAGTACACTGACGAGCAATCACATCAAACCAGGGAATTTCAAGCGAGAGCAAGAGCGAGAGCGTTTAATCAGACAAGAGCGAGATTTGCCTCGTGAGGCCAGTATAAGGATAATTTACGTAATTTGGTATGACGATGATGTCAGCAGAGTCAATTGACATTATTTTTTAAAAATGGATCATTTGACATTTTGAATCTAATTTTTGGGTCATCCGTACAAATTTTCCAATAATATCAGGATTTTAAAAACTAAAATTCAAATCCGTCTGAAATCTCACTAAAAATCTGTAAAACAAACAAGTTAATGGTATAATGGTATTTTTATGTTGGATCCAAAAACAAGTTAAGAAAAAAGTCAGAAAACAGCTTTCCATTTCTCAATTCCCTTCCTTTCGCTACGGTTCAACGCCACCGACGTTTCCCTCCGCCGATACCTCTGTTCAAAACCGATCACCTCTGTCTCTGAGAGTGAAGGCGTCGGCCTTTTGTCTTACTCTGCAGCACCCATGGAAGCTAGTGTTAAGCAGGAACTTATCGAACCTTTACGCACGCAAGGAACGAGCAACAATCACGAGGCATCAAATGTGTCTCCCTCGGTTATTGATCTCAGCAGTGACAGCGAGTCGGGTTCGGAAGATTCGGAGCAGGAAGTAGTTGACGGAATTTTGGGAGGAGATACGCGAAACATCGGACTCCCAAACGGAGTCGATGGAGGGTTTTCGAAGAAGAGGAGGCTGAACGAGTTGGAAATTGTTAAACCTCTAGGTTTTCTTCCGCCCGTGGCGCTAGACGAAAAGAATTCCATGGCCGTTATTTTGCCCTTGTCAGCAGAGGCGGGTACTGGACAAGAGATGAGGACTTCGAACGCAAATGGTTCAGCCTGCAAACAGTTTTGGAAGGCAGGAGATTATGAAGGAGCTCCTTGCAGCAACTGGGACTCATCATCGGGTATGTCTTAGTACCATGCATTTCTACATTGAGTCCATTCTGAGTGATGAATTTTGCTCAAAGTTTATGAATTTGGATGCTATTTCCATGTGATTCTCCCATTAGTCAGGAACTTCCATGACCGAATATATTTAGTTTTACATCTCTTTTCTGATAAGTTTCTACTCCACAAAATTCCGGACTCTTTGGCATTACCTAGAAACGAGAGTTCATTGCTTAGGATGCCTACTCATTCATATAGCAAGAATTTTTTCTCATGTTCCAAAGAAGGTAAACAGGGAAATAAATGCATATATAAGAGCCAAAAGCGACAACGAAGCCAAAAGTTTTAGGTGTGTTACAAAGTGAATTTGTCGACGGAAATAGATCCATTAAAATTGAGAAATATATCTTTTTGGTAAAAAAAAAAAAAAAAAAAATTTCATTGATAAATGAAATAAGGGGAAAACCCTAAACACCAATAGGTGATTACATAAGGGAGCGCCAATTACGGACTAAAAAAGATGAGTTGAAATGATTGAAAGGATACTTTGTTTTACACCAAGAAAAAACAGTAGACAAGACCGATTCCATAAAACGGTTGAAAGGGGAAAAAGAGACTCTAAAAAGACTATTGTTCCTTTCACCCCACAACCTCCAGAAAAAAGCATGCACAAGAGCCAACCAAAATTTCTTCTTAGTACCACCAAAAGAATGACCCACCAATAAGGAAGCCATAGCATTAAAGATGGAATTAGGTCTAGTAAAAGACCATCCAAAAGCCTAGAACAATATCCCAAAAATTTGCAACAAAAGGGCACCGAAAAAATAAATGAACTGAAGATTCAACATGTTGACGACACATGTGGCACCAAGAAGGGGAAATACACATATAAAGAATCAACGTTGCAAACGGTATTGATGGCACCCAACTAAGCTCCCAAAGAAAAATCTTAATCTTCTTAGGGCAACAGTCTTTCTAAATCACCGAATAAAGATCAGACAAGTAAGAATCCCTAACGTCACCAAGTCAGTCATAATAGATTTAACTGTAAAAACCATAGATGAATCCAAAGGCCATAACCAAGAATCAGAAAAAGAGCACAATCTGACAGAAGCTTAATGATGAGATAAGGTGGCCCATTCCAAAATCTTCAACTCAATAAGATTACATTGAAGATTTAAGTCCCAAGCTCTGGAAGATGAAGTCCACACATTAGCCACAATAGCCTCCGGTTGCTGTGCGATACGATAAAGCCTCGGAAACATTGCTGAGAGAACACCACACCTAAACCATGAGTCATGCCAAAAAGAAGTATATTAAAAAACCGAAATTGTAGTTATCTTGTTGGATTGATATATGTTGGTGGTGTTGCTGACTTTTTGGATTTATGGCCTGGTGGTGTTTTTTTCTTTCGGAATTGGTAGACAATGATGTTTGTTACACTTTGTAGCTTATGGGAAAAATATATTTAAGAGCTTAACTTGTAAGGGGGCAATCCGTAGACTGTAGATGGGTTTGAAATGTTGGGTAGAGTGGGGACGGTCCTCCTGCATCTGCCCTTTTGTAATAGGGGCTGAATTTTGTGTGAGGTGAGAGAAACAATAAAATTTCGTTGGTATTTGGGGAGATCTTGGGAGGAGGTTTGGTTACTTGTTAGGTTCTTATTTTCCTGGAATCCTATGGAGATGTTATAAAAACGAAGGGGTTTAATGCTTCTTTCTATGTGTCAATTTTGTAAGTACTTCCTGCTCAAGTAAGGTCGTGCTATTTGACTCCTTTTCATGGGCTGTTCTCTTCTCACGTCTTCTAGCTTGCACTTTTGCATTCTCTCATTTTTTTTTTTCAATGAATGCTCTGTCATTGAAAATTGTTGGCGAGGGTAGTGATGTATATAGTAACCATCGGTGGAGTTGGTGTTTTTTGTTTTTTTTTGTAAAACTTGAATGGGGAAGGAGAAGGCAATCAATGATAGACACTTCATTCTTGATATTGACATTCCTGTTTGTGGTCCTTGGTTTTCTTCTAAATGAAAGCATGTTTCTGATTAAAGTAGAATGCAGTGGATTTTAGAATGATGGAATTCATAGAATAATAAATTATTCCCAAAGAATACAAGCCTCCATTAAAAGAGAACTCAAATGTACATATTGCTAAAGAGTTTAATACAAGCCTCCATTAAAAGAGAACTCGAATGTTCATATTGCTAAAGAGTCCGATGAAATTAAACTAGCAATAAAACCAAAGTAATTAAAGTAGCCCCAACTGGGGTATATATAGATATTGGGAAGGAACCTGTGTACCTTGTCTTTGGTTTTACTTACTTTCCACTAAATTAACCAAAGGACGAATTTGGTCTTTGGATTTTGGCTACCTCAAATTTCTTTGCTTTTCTTTGTGGGAAATTATCTTGTATTTCTATCAAGGATTGTGCTACAGATTTGCTGGATAAAATCTCTGAATTTTTTATGATGGACCATAAGATGATGAAAACTTTAAGAAAATAGAGCTTGTATTGAAGATTGTAGGAAAAAGAAAATCTTTACTGAGCATTCACGAATCTCTTCCATAAAGATGAAAGGTTTTAAAATTTTAAATTCATTATTATTATTATTTTTATATATAAATTTTTAGTAGGAATTTAGAACCAAGGCATGTGCTTCAGTAAGGGAGTCTCGATTCTTTGAGGTGAGGCGCACTAGCTGTGCCATTGACCTAGGTATGTGCCTCAATGGGCTTTCTAGAACACCATTGTAATCTATGAAGCAGAGGCACTCTGTTTTAGGCAGAGCGCCCATGTTGTACACGTGCCCGACACACGAATTTCCATGTCCTATTTATATTATTTATTTTTAATTTCAAACACGTGGATGCGTTTGGGACACTTCTTAGATTGTAATTAAGGTTACATTACCTATTTAGCTTTCCAGATAACCAAAAGTTTTGTTAGAAAAATAGAGTAATTGGGATGGTTCTTGCCTTTCTCCTTCCATGTGTTTGCGCTCATGCATTGTGGAATCTGGGTGGGTGTGGTGGGGGGTAAATAGACTGATAAGCTGAATCTGCCAAGGTCAGTCCCTCCTTTCTAAGTACTACCTCTAATATTTCTACCAAATAGCATTACTTAAATCTCTGCAAATCTGTTTCTTTGTTCATCCATTAATGTTTATCCTGCATGCTTTATTCACCATTATATTTATAGAATTTACTGTTGAAGACATAAATTAGAAAAAGAAATAAAAGAGAAGAGGGTAGTTTCATTCCTTCCCCTCCCTTCCCGTAATAGAATAAAAGCATGTTAGTTTAATTTGGCACGAGGAGTTAGCTGTTGCAAATGTTCCTTGACCTTGACAACTTAATCTGTCTCCCAATTTTTGTGGAGGCATTTAACTTGGATTGTATTTATATTGTTCTCTAAATATTTGTAGGTGGCATGGACCATGTTAGGGTTCACCCTAAGTTTCTGCATTCTAATGCGACTAGTCATAAGTGGGCTCTTGGAGGTAAGAATGACTGATGCAGAAATGGTTTCTAAAAGTCTCACGAGGTTATATTTTGATACAGCATGCAATGATTTCCATTGATATTATACATGGATTTTAAGATATTTGATTAATACATGCAGCTTTTGCTGAGTTATTGGACAACTCGTTAGATGAGGTACCTCACTTGTCCTTCTCATTGCTTTTCATACAAAATCATTTCCACTAATATTTTCCCCATCTTTTGATGGAAGGTTTCCAATGGAGCTACTCATGTTAATATAGACATGCTTGTGAATAAGAAAGATGGGACCAAAATGTTATTAATTGAAGGTATTTAGTTTGATTACGAGATTTTAGTTTTATTTGAATTTTGAATCATGAACAGAACTAAAATGCTTTTAGGGTAATGGTTTCTCATTAAAAAGAAAATATAGAGTAATGATTCTAATAGTCTTAGCCATCCTCTTTGTACTTCTTTCCCTCCATATGTCTCGGGGTAGTGGGAGAGAAAAGCACTTGAACTATGGGTACGTGTGGGGAAAAAACCCAACACCACCAACAAGAAGTAGGTAGAAAAGTGGGAGGCAAGGTGTCTCCCCAATAATAGCTTTTGGGGTTTGTTTCATCTTTTGCTTTCCCTAGTTAGGTTTGGCTTGGTTCTAAATTTGTCTAAAAGATGGGAACCAAATGTAGATCAATTCCTTCTTGGGAACTTCTTGTTGTTGTTTTCTTTTCTTTCTTTCTTCGCTTGAAAAGGGACTACAAAAGGAAGGGGAGATGATTTATCCCCACAAGCCAAAGGGTTACAGAAAAGATGCATAACTAGTGACAATTTGAGATAAGTTATAATTATCGAGGGGTAGACTTATTGTTGATAAGTTCAAACCAAGTTAGATAAATGGAAAAGTCTACTTTACACAAAAGGGGCAAACTTATTCTTGCTCTATCAATCCTTCACTACATATATGTTAGGTACTTAGCACTTTGGAGAACCACAGCCCAAAAGCCAACCATTGGGCTAGGAGAGCCAAGCCACTTAAGTACCACATTGGTCACCCCATTCTAACCAATGTTAGGTACTTAGCACTTTGGAGAACCACAACCCAAAAGCCAAGCATTGGGTTGGGAGAGCCACGCCACTTAAGTACCACATTGGTCATCCCATTCTAACTAATGTGGGACAAAGGCAATCCATACTACCTTGGTTCTAACAATATCCCATCCTCAGAAAGTTGACGTCCAAGCGGCTACTTCTACGGTACTTCACTCGGCCACACTTGGTTAGAACCATCTGCCGATTCCACCCCGAAATATCAACAACCGGCTTTGATAACCTTGGAGAACCACACCTCAAAAGCTAGCTATTGGGGTGGGAGAGCCAAGCCACGTAAGTACCACATTGGTCATCCCATTCTAACCAATATGGGACAAAGGCAGCCCATACTACCTTAGTTCCTAACAGTATACCATACAACTCTTTTCCTAGAGCTCCTTGCAATGTGGCTTCTCTTCTTTCTTTGCTCGAGGGTCACTCCTTTAGGCGTGAGAGAGGGGACGTGAGGGTTTGGAGCCCCAGTCCTTTGAAGGAGTTGTCATGTAAGTCTTTTTTCCATTGTATGGTTAGTCTTTCCCTCTTAAATGTGTCGGTCTTTTTGGTTTTTTGGAGGATTAAGATCCCTAAGAAGGTGAGATTCTTTACTTGACAAGTTTTACATGGCTGTGCTAACACGATGGATAGGCTTGGGAGGATTTCCCTTTGCTTGTTGGTCCTTTTTGTTGTATTCTTTGTTGGAGGAAGACCTGGATCGTATTCTCTAGCGTTGAGTTTGTGAGCTTCGTTTGGAATTTATTCTTCCAGATGTTTGGATTCTTGTATACTTGTCACAGGGACACTAGTGCTATAATCGAAGAGTTCCTTCTCAATTCGGTGCATGGGGAAAATGGTTGCTTTTTATGGCTTGTGGGAAGAGCGGAACAATAGGGCTTTTGGGAGAGTTGAAAGGGACCCTAGTGAACTTGGTCTGTAGTTCGCTTACATGTTTTGTTGTGGGCTTCGTTTTGAAGATTTTTTTGTAACTATTCAATAGACATTGTTTTACATAGATGGAATCCCTTTTTGTAGTGGGAGGTCCCTTTTTCGTGGGCATGGTTTTTTTATATGCCCTTGTATTCTTTCATTTTTTCTTAATGAAAGTTGTTTTCATTGAAAAAGAATGTTGCTTGTTTCTTGAAAATGTTGGTAAGGGACCTCATTGAAGATGAAGGCATTGTTGCTATGGTAGCTATTTGACTGATTCTTGGCCAAGCATGTATTTAGGCCTCCCCCTCCATGGAAACCCAAAGACATTGCCAAATGTCCTTTTGGCAGCCTATTATTGATAAGGTGGAGAGGAGACTTCTAAATTGGAGGCACACATTCATATCTAAAGGTGGTCGATTAACTATTATCAACTCAGCCTTGTTTAACTTGCCTATCTACTAGATGTCACACTTCTCCATGCCTTCCAAAGTGGCCCAAGATGTAGAGAAAATTTTTCATTGGTTCTTTTTTCATGTAAGTTGCTCTTCATAATTTGATTGACCCTTTGTCCTTAGGTGAGTTGGTCTTTTTGGTGCTTTGGAGGATTAAGATCCCCTAGAAAAGTAAAGTTTTTTTACTTGGCAAGTTTTACATGGTCGTGGTAACACAAATGGATCGACGACCTTTTGTAATTATTCTTTAGACACTATTTTGCAAAGTTGAAGTCCCCTTTTGTGCATGGAGTCTCTTCTTTTATGGGTTTTGTTTTTTGTATACCCTTGTATTCTTTCATTTTTTCTCAATGAAAGTTGTTCTTTCTATATATATATATAACTCCCCAAACCTATAGGTTTGTTACACAATGGTGCATTGTTTGTCGGATGCATGAGGAGGACCTTGATCATTTATTGTTGGCTAGCCCTTTTGCTCTGGGATTGTTGGAGATTCTCATTTGGTGTGTGTGTGTGTGGTGCTCAGGGTAGAGATGGTAGCTCGTTGTTGGGTTGGGTGCTTTTGAATCCCCCTTTTAAAGAACATGGCCAAACCCAGTGGCAAGCTAGCTTCTTTGCTATTTTGTGGGGTATTTGGTTAGAAAGGAACAACAAGGCTATGGGTTTTGTGGGGGTGAGAGGAATAGCAGAGTGTTTAGGGGAGTGGAAAGGGATACTAGGGAGCTTTGGTCCCTTGTTCTCTATCATGTTTCCCTTTGAGTTTTGGTTTTGAAGATCTTTTGTAATTATTTTATTGGCATTGCCTAGTTGGTGTCCCTTCTTGTAATGGGAGCTCATAATTTTTTTGTGGGCTTGGTTTTTGTACGTCCGTGTATTCTTTTATTCTATGTCAACAAAAGTTGTTATTTTCATTTAAAAAAAAAAAAAGGAGCAATAGAGGTTGAAAAGTTGGGTGAAGAGGTTTGGGGTTTACTTGGTTTGCTTCCATTGGGCTTTGGCTACTAGGACTTTTTGTAATTATAACCTTGGTCTTGTTCTTTTGGATTAGGGTCATTTTGTGTAATTTGTTTTGAGCTCTCCTGTTTGGATTTGTTATTTGTATGACCTTGTATTGTTTCATTTTTCTCACTAGAAGGTCAGTTTCTTTAAAAAAATGATAATTATAAATTTCTTGGTCACATACATTCAAAGAGAGACGTTGATCCCAGTCGTGGATCACATTCATCTCAAGGAATTCCAACTCCTCCGAAAGGTCCTCTATTTCTTCCAAGCCAATGTGTTCCATATTACAACAAGAAAGGTGCAGTACTCTGGGCCTCCCCTGTCTCGACGGTGAGTGGAACCTTCATCATCTGGCAACAAACAAATAGTTTTGTACAAGTGAAAGGAAATTCATGTCTCTAAGGCCGATATGTTGCTCTAGTCCTGCATACATCAGTGGAAAATAGGAAACAAGTTAATTTTATTCTTTTTGTATTTACATAATATTTAAAGACATAAGTTGCAGTGTGTTTTCATGGAGACCTATGTGTCTTCTATGGGAGATGTAGGCCATTGAAGATATTATTTTTCTTGCTCAGGTGAAAAAAAGGAAAAAAAGAAACAAGGGAGTGATAAGGATTTTTTTGGGACCTAGTTAGAAGTTTTGCTTCTTCTTGGTTTTGTACCTCCAAGGTTTTACGTTTTGACTTGTGCCAATCTTTGCCAATTGGGAGTATTTTTTGTTCTCCTTTTGGTGTGTAAAAATATCTCATCTCTCCTTTCTACTTCCTCCTGTGGTAAATTGGTAATGAAGGTTTTATTTTTGTTCTTGTGTGGGAAGGGCATGGATAGCTTATAGAAACATCATATTATCTGTAATTATTGCCACGTCACTCTTATTTGATTGTATTGAAGATTACATGTATTTGAATGCATTGCAGATAATGGTGGAGGGATGAGCCCCGACAAAATGCGTCACTGCATGTCATTGGGTTATTCAGAAAAAACCAAATTAGCAAACACTATTGGACAATGTAATGTGCCTCTATAAATTAAAGGTTTCATCTTGTAGTTTTTAATCTCTCTCTTGACAGAATTTTATTCCATATCTTGACAGATGGTAATGGTTTTAAGACTAGTACCATGAGACTTGGGGCAGATGTAATTGTATTCTCACGTTGTTGTGGACAATATGGGAAAAGGTTTGCTTCGTTCATTTGTTTATTTTATTTTAGGGAAAAAAGGTCAATTTAATACCCCTCAACTTTAGAGGTTCAATTAAAGTCAGACTGATAATTATATCAATGTAAATCCTAAACTTTTTATATCTTTGTTCGGGTTCTTCCCTTATATATACCAATGAATTGTTTCTTTTACCAAGAAAAAAAAAACAAATAAAATAAACCCTAAACTTTTAAATGTTCATGTAGACCCTCCGCTAGTGATTTATGACTATTCTCATCTGGTTCCATTTTAAATAAACTCAAAATCACCTAACAAAATCATTCCTCCCCTAAAATCATACCAAAGGATTCGAAAAAAATATGATGTTTTCTTACTAAATAAGTCGAGGAAATTAGAAGGGGATGAGTTGATAAAAATTTGTTACTATTCATTTGATTTCAACATTTTTTTTCTAATATTGCGTCAATCTTTGGATTTAAAGAAGTATTATACACATGTGAAATTATGTATTAACAAATTTAAAACAGAAATCTAGTAGAGGACATAAATTGATTCAATAAAAGTTTGGAGTTTTTATTGATATAATTTTTAGTTTGAGATTTTAAGTGATAAAGCTCTTATAGTCTAGGGGTATAGATTTTTCCCTTTATCAATAGGGCAGTGGTTATATGGTAAATTGTAAAATATGTTCGAGTTTGAAAGCAAATCGACAATTTGATGAATTTTTTCTTTAGCAAATCTTGTACAATTTACTGATCGAACTCTCTGGGCAGTGGCACACAGAGCATTGGATTACTATCCTATACATTTTTGAGAAGCACTGGAAAAGAAGATATCGTGGTTCCAATGGTAAGGATATCAACATCTTTATTTTTATTTTATTTAGTAACCTTCATTTCAGTTAATTATGTCATATATCTATGTATGTCCGGATTTGCATATTCATGTTTCTATAAATTATGAGGGTGGGAAGGATGGAGAATCTGATGTTCTATTTCAAGAAATCTTGAATAAACGGAATGCTATGCATTATATGTCTATGCATCTGAAATTTACTACAGAGGTTGACTTGCAAATGCTTCACGTTTTTCCCTGTTCGGATGTTTATGTTAATGAACTATGTCCTTTTATTTTTTTAGTAGGAAATGGTAACAATTCCATTGATATGATGGAATACAAAAAAGGGTCCTATCATATGGATTACGAAAAAGCTCTTCCATTGAGCAATGAGTGAACTTCAATTGGCAATTTACACCGATAGAGGACTGTATGAGTAGTAATAGTTTTTCTTTAGCTAAATGAGTAGTTCATAGTTTTGGATATTGTTTTACTTTTTCCTTTTGGATAAAAGAAACGTCATTATTTTCGTTGTAATTAATTTGGTGTAAATTTACCTAGTTTTTTTGTGATTACAATCTTACTTCCCTTATAGCACAAATTTATAGCATCATGTAATCTCATTGGCATGTTTGCCCATTTGTAATTTCATAATATCAATGAAATTATGATTGAATGTTTCTCATACTTTTTTTTTTTGAATCTTTAAATTTGCTTTTTTCCAAGGTAACTTGCTATTATTGTAGTTAATAGTTGTAATTTCCTTCAAATTTTAGTTGCCAAATAAATACTTCTAAATTTTTTTGGAGGTGTCTTGCTCTATTGAAGTGACCCTGTTTGTCCCTCTCTTGCTTAGCATGAAGAAGTTGCTTCATTAAAAAAAATAACAATAAAAAATAAAAAAGTGCAAGCACGCACTTGATGATGTTGCTTACTGTAATCCTTTTAGTCATAATTTTTTTTTGGTTTTTGAGAAAAAACGTTCCAAATTTCCTTTTAGTCGTTAAATTAATTCTCTGTTATATTTTATTCATGTAAAAGTAGTAATGTATTTCGAGGTTTGTGCTCCTACTGATAGCTTGGTACTTGAATGGTAATAAAAGCTTGACTATGAAAGGAAGGGAGGTGAATGGGCCAAAATAGTGCGATCTTCTCTTAGTGATTGGAACAGAAATGTGGAAACAATCGTTCAGTGGTCTCCATTTTCCAATGAAGCTGAACTTCTCCGTCAGGTGATGCTTTATTGTTCATTTGGGATAAGGTCATCGACTCATCGTATCCATTTTATATTTTTCAAATTCTTACTAGTTTCTTCATTAGGTGAACTGAATTCTTCCATAGAATGGTATTTGTTTGAAAATTTTTCCTTTTCACTGTACTGGTTTTCTCACAATGGAAGATGAGTAAAGCTTTCCTTTTTGCAGAATGTCAGCGGGTTTTCTTGTGATGATCGTTTTAAAAATTTTCCTACAAACCGAAGGATTTACAAAGACTTCTAATATGCTATAAATAATGAAATAGTAGCTTGGCATAGAAGGCTAGAATGCAAATTTATATGTATTAAGCTTAACATCGTGCTTCTGAGTTAACTGATTATGTTGCTTGGCATGCTTTTCAGTTTTACTTGATGAAAGATCATGGAACTCGCATTATAATATATAACCTCTGGGAAGACGACCAGGGACAGTTGGAGCTGGATTTTGATACTGACCAACATGTATAGTATATTTATATTCTAGTTTTTTTTACGCTAAATTGTTTTGTTAATTTCTTCAAATTTAATACTCAACCAATATTTTGATAGGACATCCAAATCAGAGGCGTCAACAGAGATGAGAAGAGTATACAAATGGCAAAAAAATTTCCCAACTCTCGGCACTTCTTGACTTATCGGCATTCTTTGAGGGTAATACTTTATGTGAATATAAGATGTTCTGTTAATTTAGCTTGAATGATTGCATGTGTGGTTTTAACTTTTATTTTTCTGCAATACCTTGTAGTCGTCCTCACTAATTTGAAATTTGGAAATTTAAAATGATGTATTTGGAGTTCATCTTTCAAAGGTGAAGAGAAGACATTGAGAATATAATTGTTTGAACTCTGTATTATTCACAGCTAATGTCGCAGAGCATTGTTTTTTCAATTACTGAGATTAACTAAGTATGTTCATTTTAAATCCCAGAGTTATGCTTCGATTCTATATTTGAGGCTCCCTCCTAGCTTTCGTATAATTCTTCGTGGGAGAGATGTAGAACACCATAACATCGTGAATGATATGATGTTGTCTCAAGAGGTCACGTACAGACCTCAGCCAGGTGCTGAGGGGGTTGGCAAAGATACAAATGTAATACTCGTGAGATGTTTCCTTTCTTGAACGCTCATGTTTGCTATGCTCAGCCATGCTAACTGCTTGCAGATGTTGTTATCAGATGGTTGCCGTTGTAACCATTGGGTTTGTAAAGGATGCAAAGCATCATATAGATGTTCAAGGATTCAATGTTTATCATAAGAATCGTCTCATCAAGGTATGTATATCTATATTAGAAATGGGTAAGAAACTCTCTTCTCATTTTGCCATTTTTATGTTTTACTACGTTTAAATTTCATTATTATCTTAGATTCTTAAATTAAACAAATATCAATATTTTCTTAAAAAAATCCCCGTTTTGATTTTTTATACATTCATTTACATTGTTATTTTAGTTTTTTCATTTATTTTTTATGTTCTCAAGTAAAATAAATATCAATCTTTTCTTAAAAATAAAATGGTTGCCATAGAACTTTTAAGATAAATTATATATTTTTTCGTACTTTTGAGTTTTATATTGTGTTAGAAACCAAGGTAGTATGGGATGTCTTTATCCCACGTTGGTTAGAATGGGATGACCAATGTGGGTACTTAAGTGGCTTGGCTCTCCCACTCCAATAGCTGGATTTTGAGTTGTGGTTTTCCAAGGTGCTTAAGTACCTAACAATGACATCAGAGCCGGTTGTGGACGTTTTGGAGTGGAATTGGTGGAGGGTTTTGATCGGGTGTGGTCGAGTGAAGTACCGTCGGAGTAGCCGTCGGGACATTGGCTTTCTAGGGATGGGGTATTGTCAGGAACCAAGGTAGTATGGGATGCCTTTGTCCCACATTGGTTAGAATGAGATGAGTCAGTGATGACCAATGTGGGTACTTAAGTGGCTTGGCTCTCCCACCCTAATACTTGACTTCTGAGGTGTGGTTCTCCAAGGTGCTTAAGTTACATACCGTTCATATTTCTATTTTTCATTTTTTTTAAAAGTCAAAACATCATCTTTTCTAAGACTAAATAGTGTAATTTTGATAGATATAATTAGAAATTAGAGCTATTTAATTTTTCTACGAGAATCTCTGTGATTTATATAAACATTCCAGTTTTTCAACAAACAAATAATAATTTTGATGGTGGGAATACATTGTGTTGCCTAATTATTTTACGCATTTAAAGAATGTGATATTTTTTATATTTATTGCTAAAAATTGTTTTTATTTTATTTATGTTATTTATTTATTTTTCAATTTTGAAAAATGGCTTCAGAGAAGTGATTTCTTTTGTCCCATGTTATACGCTTGTTGAAGATCTCAGGTGCAACATGCAATCGTTCTTCTTCTACTTAATTTTTTATCTTTTTAATTCGAATTTTTTTGAGTAGATTTTCAAGGGTTGCTCAAAGGGAAGCATACTCTCGTTTTGTTGAGGATCCCACATTGGAAAAATCAAGGGACTTCACACTCTTTATAAGAGAGATGAACTATTCCTTTTATTACTAATTGGTTTTGAGATGAAATCTCATGTTATCTAATATGGTATCAAAGCTCATAAAGCCCAAATGGGTATTCGGTCTAATAAAAGGAAATTGAGATCTGATCAAGAATGATGAACTTAAAAGAGGGACCATCTTGAGAGGGCATGTTGAGGATCCCACAAGGGACCTCACATTCTTTATAAGGTAGATGAGCTATTCCTCTCATTTCCAATCGATTTTTAGATGGAATCCTATATTATCCATTATGTTTATGTAACTATGATAAATATTTGGAAACTTAAAAGTAAGAGATAAAAAAGCGAATCTTTATTAATTAATTCAAGAATGGTCTTAAGTGCCATTATCTTCACTTTTTGCTTTAGTCGCCAAAACTTCTTGTAGATGATCCTTTGTTTTTAATTTTGTAAGCTTGGGCCTCTGGTTGGATTACTTTTATGTACTGTGTCATCACTTGCTTTGAAATTTTTCTTGTAAAAAGGACAGAACTGAAAAGAGAGAAGCTTTTTCCTTTATGTTAAATTTGAATTAAGCTATTATTGTTTCTGATTATAAATATTATTATTTGCCAGCCATTTTGGAGGCTTTGGAATGCTTCGGGAAGCGATGGTCGTGGAGTTATAGGTGCTGTTTTGCTTTATTTATTTATTGATTAATCTACATATCAATAGAAAGAACAAATGAAGAAACAAATGGTGAAATGTTAAATGATCCAATACTGATATTAGCAGGTGTTCTAGAAGCAAATTTTGTTGAACCTGCCCACGATAAGCAGGGGTTTGAGCGAACAACTGTTCTTGCAAGACTTGAAGCACGGTTGATACAAATGCAGAAGACTTATTGGTCTGTTACTATTTTTTATCATAAGGTGCGTCTGTCTCATTTGTTATCCATTACTGAACCTATTATTTCGTTCTATAGGGGTTCCTACTGTCATAAGATTGGCTATGCTCCAAGACGAAATAATAAACCTACCAATCGGTCTCCAGATAGAGGTACTGGTGTTTTTCATTTGAGGGTTTTTTTTAAAAAAAAATTATTTTATATATGTATATGTATATGTGTGTGTATATATATATTTATTTTATAAAGAAACATAATTTTCATTTGAGCTTTTCTTCTAAAACAATCTCAAACATTTCTTCTGGTGAAGGTTCAATTTCTTTGAAACCCAATTATTTCTCCATTTTTTTTCATCAATGTGAAGTCTTGCGTTCTAAATGTTATCATGGAATTTAGTCTCCCCCAAGTCAATTCCATTTTCCTTCTAACATGTTTAGTTGTTTACCTTACTTTTCTAGAAAGTTCCCCGGATGATTATTCTTCACAGCCTTCACCTCAATCAAAAAAGAAGTGTACTACATTAAGTGGGAAGAAACCTGATAAAGTATATTCAGGAAAAGAAACAGAGAAGTTTCAGAAAACAAAGGACTTCAGATATGGGCATGTGCATTCGAGTAAAGACCAAAACAGTAGTATGACCCCTGACCCTGAGAAATCGAGGGTAAGACCATGTTCTTCTGAGCCACCTTCACCTTCTGGACTAGAAGTTAGGGTTGATAACCTGCATGGAGGACAAGCAAACGGTACTAGCAACGAGACATTTCATGGAAATGATGTTTCAATGACAATGAAAGCATCGTCAAATGGAGGTGTCAGTCAAGCTGAGCAAGGTGGATTGGGTAGAAGAGAACCCCAACTGAAGGTACATTATATTTTATTTTATTTTTCATAAGCAAGTATAAGCAAGACCTTAATTTGGCTGACATATTTTCATTTTTGTTCAACCACACATTCCTGAATTCCTCATAGGTCGAATGTCTGTTAAAAGGACACTGCAGATTAGAGGTGTTAAATTGGATGTGTGATGATATGCCACATTAAAGTTTCATGTGTTGCTGGCTGTTTTTGTCCCGCTTTGTGTAATGTGAATGGCAATCAAATGCACGTGTACAAATTAATTATATTTGCTTTAGTTTCCATATAAACTTGAAACAACATCGATTTATGTTTGCATCCCTCTCTGGCAGGGAGGAGATGTAAACGATAGTGAGCGTTCCCTTTCAAGTTCTGATTTTCAGATGTTACAGCAGTTGAAGGAAGAAAATGAAGAATTGAAGGAGAGGTGTGTGTTCTTCCTTCTGCTTGTAATTGAGCATTGTCTGTACGCCACTGAATGTAATGCTTCATGTTATCCCTTTTGTAGATTACAGAGAAAGGAAGCTGATCATGAAAAATTGGAGCATGAAAGGGAGAGATGTAAATCACTTGAGGCTCAGGTGTGCATCTCATTGTATGTTATTTAATTAGTGAGTTTTGCTGAAGTCAATGGGGAGTGAGTGCTTTTATGTGATAAATTTGTCAATTAAACTGCACTCATCTAGTCGTGGGCAAGAACTAAGATTTCGTATTGAGGTCTGTATAAATGCTTTAGTAGATGTAGATTGCAGATTGTACGTATGTAGAGATTTTGAACTTGGAGAATAATAAACTGAAGGTTCTCCATGTCCAAATAGAATGAGGGAGATCCATCTTAGTTTACGACAGGAGTTTCATGAATTATAATAGATGTTACATTCTTGATATTTATTTTGTTCCCTTTTGTGATCCAGCTTAAAGCAGCAGAGCTTAAAATTGAGGAATTGAATAAAGAACAAGAAAGCCTAATAGATATTTTCTCAGAGGAGAGAGATCGCAGAGAAACTGAGGAGCGAAATCTGCGAAAGAAGCTTCAGGTGAGGTTACCCCCGATCTAGTTAACTATTTTAGTCTGCTTGTTTTCATCTACAATAAAATTGGTCTCTGCCTCTGGATATCTACAGGAAGCATCTAACACCATCCAAGAACTGCTAGACAAGATAAAAATTCTGGAAAAAAGGTAAGACTCCTCATGGTTAATTGGTGATCTGGAGCTTGGTGGTAAGTGGCACCTTCCTCGTCAAACGTAGAATTTTTCAAGTTGGCCATTCTATGGTGCCTATCGCCGCATTTGCCAAGCCATAGGCCCGTTTGAACGTGGGTTTTTTTTTTTTGGTTGGGCCGTGCATTGTATATTTTGCCAGTCTTTAGTTGAAAATGACCACTGAGACATGCACAGGGTAGTTAAAAAAGATTATAAATGCCGCAGATGGTGTTCCTGCAGGGTAGTATTAAGTGTCAGAATTCCATAGAGTCCTTGTAAATTGAAACGGGATGCGAAATGTGTATTCCTGCAAGAACAAACTTCTTCTAGTCGACACATTTACTGAGATTTACTGATCATCATTGTACTTGTATCTCTACATTACAGTGTATTGAAAAGTAGAAGAGAAGAAAAAACACAGATTTACGTGGAAATCCTAGATCAAGGAGAAAAATCACGATGAGAGATTTTTATTCTTTTTAATTTTCTGATACACAGTACTCGACACATGATAGGTATAAATAACCAAACTGAGAGAAACTCTAGACAGTAGACGCTAAATAAAAGACTAAAATGCCCTTAAGGCTAAAACACCATTTCAACACTCCCCTCAAGTTGGGGCGTAAATATCAATGAGACCTAACTTGCTAATACAAGTGTCAAACGTCTGTCTAGGTAACCCCTTGGTTAGGACATCTGCAATCTGTTGATTGGATGAGACATAGGGGATACAAATGCTACCGTTGTCTAGTTCCCCTTTGATAAAATATCGGTCAATCTCAACATGTTTGGTTTTGTCATGCTGAACAGGGTTATTAGCAATATTAATGGTAGTCTTGTTGTCACAGTAGAGTCTCATCGGTTCATGACTCTTGATGAAGATCTACTAATACCTTCTTCAACCAAATTTCCTCACAGATACCCAAACTCATAGTTATGTATTCAGCTTCGGCACTGCTTCTAGCCACGACACCCTGTTTCTTACTCCTCCATGTAACTAGATTTCCCCATACGAAGGTACAATACCCCGAGGTTGACTTCCTATCAGTAACGGAACCAGCCCAGTCTGAGTCTGTGTAGGCTTCGATGCATCTTCTATCATTTTTCCTGAACATCAAGCCCTTTCCAGGTGTTGACTTTAGATATCTCAGAATCTGAGTAACAACTTTCATGTGTCTCACATACGGGGCTTGCATAAACTGGCTTACCAAACTCACTGCATATGAAATATCAGATTTGGTGTGTGAGAGATATATCAGCTTTCCTACAAGTCGTTGATATCTTTCCTTGTTCACCGGGACGTCGACTACTGACTCTAGCAAATTATTATTAATCTCAACTGGAGTATCTGCAGGTTTATATCCAGTCATCCCAGTTTCTTGTAGTAGGTCTAATGTATATTTTTTCTAAGACACTGAGATCCCTTCCTTTGATCTTGCTACCTCCATGCCTAGGAAATATCTCAAAGTATCGAGATCTTTAATCTCAAATTCTTCTGCCATCTTCTGTTTCAACTTGTCAATTTCTACAGAATCATTCCTTGATAAAATAATATCATCAACATATACAATTAACACAACTACTTTCCCTGGTGCTGATTTCTTAGTGAACAGGGTGTAATCAGAATGACCCTAAATATATCCCTGGGTTTTGACAAAGGTAGTGAAACGATCGAATCAGGCTCTAGGGGACTGTTTCAGACCATACCGAGACTTCTTTTACTTGCAAACCTGACTCCCAAACTGCGCTTCAAACCCTGGAGAAGGAGTCATATATACCTCTTTGCATTTTATACGTCCAACTGATGTAGAGGCCAGTCTAGGTTCACGACAACAGAGAGGAGAATCCGAATAGTGTTGAGTTTTGCTACCGGCGAGAAGGTTTCTGAGTAATCCACCCTATACGTTTAAGTGAATCCTTTAGCAACCAATCTGGCCTTATATCTGTCGAGAGTCCCATCGGACTTGTATTTGACTGTGAACACCCATATGCACTCGATTGTTTTGTGACTTCTGGGAAGAGCAACAAGATCCCATGTTTTGTTGGTCTTGAGGGCTCGCATCCTTCCATAACTGCGGTTCGCCATTCAGGAATTTCCAGAGCCTTGTACACATTTCTTGGAATTGTCACGGTGTCTAGACTAGTGGTGAAGGCCTTGAATCTTATTGACAAGCTACTGTAAGATAAGAAGCTTTTCATAGAGTGCTTGGTGCATGACCTCGTGCCCTTTCGTAGAGCAACCGGTAAGTCCATGGTAGCATTAATCTCATTGGTCTTGTCACCCTTTTCCTCTGTGTTCATCTGCTGCACATTTTCAGTCTCCTAAACATCATCAGGGGGAAATTCATTACTCTCATCCTCCCTAATTTCGCCAGAGTTCACTGCATCGCCAGTATTCACTACATTACTTTCAACAGATTTATTATTATCAAGAGTATAGTTACATTGAGCTGGCTCTGGTTTCGACTCTTAAACACCTTCCGGTGGAGCAATAAAGGAAACTTTTTCGGGAATTATTTCCTTTTGTAGATTCTTTCGATAATAGGTTATCCAAGGAACTTGTTTTGTAGGAAGGATAGTATCATTAGTGTCAGGAATGGGTTCAAGAAACAAGTCTACAGGAATGGAATAAGTGGACGACGTGTTAGCCTCTTCACTCGGAGTCTCCTTTGAAGAGGACTAACGGGAAAGAAAAGTTTATCTTCTTGAAAAGTGGCATCTATGGTGACAAAGTACTTTCGAGAAGAAGGCTAATAACATTTGTAGCCCCGTTGATGGAGTGGATACCCAAAAAAACCACATTTTTGGGCCTTAGGAGCGAACTTACTCTGGGTACCATGATTATGGACAAAAACTGTGCACCCAAATACCCGAAGAGGAACATCTGGGAAAAGATGGGTAGAAAAGGACTCTTTGAAATGAGCTAAGGGAGTCTGAAACTTGAGAACCGGGAAGACATTCAATTTATGAGATGGGTTGCGAGTACAACATCTCCCCATAAATACAAGGGTAAGGACGCAGGAATCACGAGTGCCCAAGCAACCTCAATAAGGTGACGTTTTTTCCGTTCGGCCACCCCATTTTGTTGTGGTGTATAGACCAAGAGTTCTGGTGGATGATACCTTTAGAGTCTAAAAAATCACGGAGGGATTGGTTAATGAACTTACGGCCATTGTCACTCCGAAGGATAACAATTTTGGTATTGAACTAGGTTTCGACAGTGGTGTAAAATTGCTGAAAGACTGTAGTCACTTCGGACTTATCCGTTAGAAGGAACACCCCTATAAGACGGGTGTGATCATCTATGAAGGTGACAAACCACCGTTTACCCAACACGGTTGTGATATTAGATGGCCCCATACGTCACTATGTATCAGGTGGAAAGGTTAGGAAGGTTTATAAGGCTGGGAAGTAAAAGACACCCGAGGTTGTTTTGCACGAATACATACATCGCAAGATAAAGATGAAACATTAACATTATGAAACAAATGTGGAAACAGATACTTCATATAATGAAAATTTGGATGTCCAAGACGAAAATGCTATAACAAGAAATCAGTTTCAGAAATAGTAAGAGAAGACAGTAAACAAGTGCTAGATAAACTTCTAGAGGAAGCATCCTCCGAGAGGAAGTAGAGCCCCCTATTGTGTCGGGCAGTATCAATCGTCTTCCCCGAGCTCAGGTCCTAAAACAAAACATTTTCCAGTGAGAAAACGACATTGCAATTAAGATCTTTGGTTATTTTACTGACAGATAGCAGGTTATAAGATATCTTTGGTACATGCAAGACATTCTGTAAAATTAACCCTTGAATAGGAAATAAGTGACATTTCCCAGCAACGGAGGCAAAGGATCCATCTACAATTCGTATTTTCTCGTTTCCTGCATTTGGATAATAAAAGAGGAATTGATCAGATGGTTCGTTGCTCCTGAGTCAAGAATCCAAGATTCATTTCTTTCAACCAAGAAGCTAAAAGACTGAGAAGTACCTGATTACGCGACATTGCTAGTTCCAACCGTACTTGACTCTACTTGGCTGGTGACTGATGAAGTACCATCCTCTGTTTCACTGATAAGGGCTCGATCGATTTTAGACTTATCATTCGCAGGCTGTCGCTTGCCATTCGGTGGACGACCGTATAACTTCCAGCATTGATCTTTGGTATGCCACGGTTTCTTACAATGCTCACAGATTGGTGACTTTCCGTTCTATTTGTCGCTTTCTGGTCTCGAGGACTTGGCCCCAAATGCAGCAGAGTCTAAGTGGGTGATGCTAGTGCCACTCATAGCACTGGTTCTGTCCTCTTCTAACCTGACTTCTGAGCATACTTTCATTAGAGACGGTATTGGTCTCTGTCCCAAAATCCGACTTCGGACACCATCAAATTTAGGGTTTAAGCTAGCCAAAAAATCATATATCTGGTCCGCCTCCTCAATCTGAGTTTTGAACCCTGTCGACAGAACAATTCCACACGACTTTGCAACACAAATCCATTTCTTGCCACAACAGGGACAATTTATTGAAATAAGATGTTAAGTCAAGAGTCCTTTGTTTGCACTCGTGAACATGTTTCCTCAAGGTATAGAGATGTGAGACATTTTGCCTCTTCGAATAGAGCTTCTGGACAGCTTCCCAAATATCCTGAGCGGAAGCTGAGTACAAAAGCGGCTTCCCAATATGGGGTTCTATGCTGTTTATCAGAATCGAGCGAAGAAGGGAATCCTCTCCTTTCCATATACGTTCCTGGAGATCACCGGGGTTCGGTCTTGGTATTTCTCCAGTTAGATACCCGAACTTATGTTGTCCCCTAAGGACCATTTTCACCGATTGGGACCAAGAGAAGTACCTTTGACCGTTAAGTTTCTCGCCAATAGAAATCCCTGCAGAGTTTCCCACAAAACCAGAAACAATATTTACTACAGGTAAAGTAGAGTAAGCATTTAACGGTGTTTCTGAGTATAAAGAAAAGTCTGAATGTGGATGTGGATGAAATCCAGTCGAAGAACTTGTCGTGGATCTAAGAGCTGATATCTGCTGCTGTAAGTTTGCTAATTGTTGTTGAAAATCGACGGTTCCACCAAAATTTGTTGTAGGTTGGTTTTGCTCATAAATCCCTGGAAAAGTAGCCTCATTTTGGCTAGAGGAAGGACCAAAGGAAGGGTTGGGAATGGTTTGAACATACTGGTTCGGTTGGACCGGCTGGGATGGCAGAGGGGGTTGGGTCATCCACGCGGCTGAGGACCGGTCCGACATGGGTGATATGGCTGGCGGCTGACTCACGAACAGAGGCTGAAGATTGGCAGTCGCCATCTGGATCGCAAAGTCGGGCTGTGCAAAAACACCTGTGGCTGGTGGCTTTCCCTACGTCGGCTGAATCTGAGGAAAAACGGCGTATGAGAGCTCGGTTGGGTCGCGGACGACGAGATCTCGATCGACGGCTGTGTAAGAGAGGGACGTCAGCGGCTGAATCGCGGTCAGGTCTATTGGTTCTGTGGGCTTAACCGGTCGGGTCTGTTGAGGAAGTCCACCGACTAGAGTTCAGATCTGACATGGATCAGATGATTTGAGGCAACGCGACGTGAAAATAATGCTCAATGGCTTCTTGTATGGCTGCGACAACTTCAGCGTTCATGGATCCCCCCGTTCCAGTGGAGGTTGTTGTCGGAGTCTCTGGTTTGTTCTCATCGATGACGGCCAGGGTTTTGTCGCCATGCTCTGATACCATATTGAAAAGTGAAAGAGAAGAAAAAATACATATTTATGTGGAAACCCTAGATCAGGGAGAAAAACCACACTGAGAGATTTTTATTCTTTTTAATTTTTTGATACACAGTACTCAACACAGTTCAGGTATAAATAACCAAACAAAGAGAAACCCTAGACAATAAACGCTAAGTAAAAGACTAAAATGCCCTTAGGGCTAAAACACCATTTCAACATAGTGTAGTTTTGTTTCTTGTATGTATCATCCAAACCATATGTTTTATTTTAAGATTGCAAATTGAAGTAATATTTAGTAAAATACCGTAGTTATAATAATATTTAGATATTTGTGGTAGTTTGTCAGCTTTTTAGAAGTTCGAGGGGTGAAAAAAATTAAAAAAAAATTAAGAAAGAGGTCAAATTTTCAACATTTGACACTGCCTGCCACACTGCCATGTCGACCCATCTCGAGACTTGAAGTCTCGATCTGGGTCCCTTTGTCACCCCTACTGTTGCTTTTAATGCCGCTTTTAATCCTAATCGTTACTTTTAATAGGTTTCACCTATTCAACTGCTGCTTTGAATTCAATCGAGTGTTGAAAACTCGACCTACCTTTTTCTAAACTCCACATCCTTCTTCACTTCTTACTTCTCATAACTCTTTATGCCTCTCTTTTGCTTACTCTCTATCCCTCCTTTGTTATCTTCCAATTTTTACTTTCACACATCACACGCTTACAAATTCACAACATGCTTACAAACTCACAAATTACTCTTTCCCACACTTTTTCTCCTTTTTTCAAAAGTTATTACTAAATCCTCTTTCTTTCACATTCGTCTATCAAACTGTGAGGTTTATATATTCACTTTACTAAATTATTATTTTTTTAAAAAAAAAATTATAAATTTTGTTCCTATTATGATACTGTTGTACTTTTTTATATGTTTTATTGCTGTTTGGGAAATAAAGAACCAAAAAAGGTAATGTTCACTCAACTAAATTATTAAATTTTTTAAAATTAAAAGCTATAGATCCATATTCTCATAATATTTTATTTGTTCGTAGTTTTTATTGTCGGATAATAAATAACAAAAAAAGGAGGGACCATTGTCATTTTGAGAAAAAAGAAGTAAAATCGCTATTGAATTTATGAGTTTACTTTTTATTTATTATTTATTATTTTTATTTTTAATACTTTTTTATATTTATATTATGCTAGATATATAATTTTAATTCCTTATATTTTGATGTTAGTAGTTTTTTCTCTATAGTTTAATATTCTTAATTATATTATTTGCATTTTAAATAATATTAAATTTTGTTAGTATTAGAATTTTTAACGTTTGGCTTTCCTTAAAAAAAAAAAAAAAAAGGTTAACGTCAGTGTTAGTTTTTAGTACAATATTAACTATTTGAGTATTAGTTATTTTGTTAGTGTTAGGACTTTTAGGTTTAGTGTTTGTTGAATGAGAAATATTGGATCAATCACAAGTCACCATGTCGTTTGCAAAATTAACGACGAATTTCTAAATCATTGACTTTGGGTCCAATTAGAAGTTGACATATGTCCCGAATTAAATTGAAGACAAGTTTCGATGACGTCACGTGATGAATCAGATGAGATTAAATTGGTCCAATTTGATATTACTATTTGGACTTAAAGTCCAAACTACAAAAAAGTTGAATTGGACCCAAATTCTAGATCAGGTCTAAAACCAACTAATTGGGCCTAAGGGTCAGATCCATGGACCAACAAGCCCACGAAGCCCACCTGAGAACTTTATAAATAGAGAAATTCTCTCCATTTGTAAAGGCAACATTTTCTACACTCAAAAGACTCAGAGAGAATTCACTAACAAGCAGAGGACTCCCAAGACTCCTGAAGCTGCACTCCTATAAGGCAGAAGACCGTTGAAGACACAGATACTTTTCCAAGACTTTTACTTCAAGCTTCCAAGACTCTGAAGCTGCATTCCTAAGGCAGAAGATCTTTGAAGACACAATTACTCTTCCAAGACTTCTACTTCAAGCTTCCAAGACTCTTGAAGCTGCACTCCTATAAGGCAGAAGACCTTTGAAGACACAAATACTCTTCCAAGACTTCTACTCTAAGCTTCCAAGACTTCTACTTCAAGAACGTTTGGTGTTTTCTTCTCCAAGTCAAACATATTCACCCAACTGAGAGAGAATCAGAGGATCAAATATTAGAGATCGAATCACATCGCATCAAATCAACTCCAACATCAACACCAACTCAAGTTCAACTCCACGAAACACGTTTCTCCGGAAACCTTGTGTGAACAAATTGGCACGCCCAGTGGGACATTCTTTACCTCTCATCTCTTTCTCAACATTCAAACAAGCCAAATGGCGCCTAAGAAGATGGCATCCAAAGCTTCCTCCGCAAACGGCTCATACAAGGGACCGGTTACTCGCGACCGATCAAAAGAAATCATGCAGGAGCAAGAGCAGAGCTCCTCCATCGCCCACGACATCTTGAAACATGATGGAATCCCCACAAAGTGGGGTTGTCATCAAGGAAAACCCCTTATTCGACAACTCTACTTTCGCGCCCAACGGACCGGAAAGAGATTCACCGCCAGATGTGATTTCTGTCATGATGGCGGATGTGATGGCGGAAGTGGCCATGGCTGAAATGGAAAGGAAGATTAACTTCCTGATGAAAGCTGTCGAGGAGCGAGACCACGAGATCGCTGCCCTGAAGGAACAAATGCAGTCTCGAGAGGCTGCTGAATCAAGCCTAGCACCCACGATGAAAGCAATCGACAAAGGGAATACCGTGCTACTAGAAAGCCAATCGCAACAGTCAGCCTTGGTGGCCTCTTTGTCGGTCCAATAACTACAAGACATGATCATGACCTCCATAAGAGCTCAATATGGAGGGCTGGCCCAAACCTCCTTCATGTATTCCAAGCCATACACTCAGAGGATCGACAACCTGAGAATGCCTACTGGATATCAGCCCCCAAAGTTCCAACAATTCGACGGAAAGGGCAACCCAAAGCAACACATTGCCCATTTCGTAGAAACATGCGAAAATGCGGGAACGAGAGGAGATCTACTGGTCAAACAGTTCGTCAGAACCCTCAAAGGGAATGCTTTTGAAAGAGAATTCTTGAATCGCTTCTACAGCACCAAACGCACCGTTAGCATGATGGAGCTGACAAACTCCAAACAACGGAAATGGGAACCAGTCGTCGACTACATCAATCGATGGAGAGCTCTGAGTCTGGATTGCAAAGATCGACTCACCGAGTTGTCTGCTGTGGAAATGTGCATGCAGGGTATGCACTGGGAACTCCTCTATATCCTACAAGGGATTAAGCCCCGTACCTTTGAAGAATTAGTGACCTGCGCTCACGACATGGAGCTAAGTATCGCCAACAGAGGAACGAGGGACTTTCTGAACCACGAACCGAGGAAAGACAAGAAGGAGGTGAAGGGAAAATTGTGAAAGGTGTCATGAAGGAATCAATGGTCATTAACACAACCCCATTGAAGTTCTCCTCAAAAGGGAAAGAAAAGAAGATAGAGAAGAAAGACCAAGAAGGCAAGAGACGTCGCCCAACCCTGAAAGAAAGACAGGCGAAGGTTTATCCATTCCCTGACTTTGACGTAGCGGACATGCTTGAACAATTACTGGAGAGCCACCTCATCCAACTGCCAGAATGTAGGCGACCGGAACAGGCCGACAAGGTGGATGACCCCAATTACTGCAAGTATCACAGGGTTATCAGTCACCCGGTTGAAAAATGTTTCGTACTGAAAGAATTGATCCTCAAATTGGCCCGTGAAAGGAAAATAGAACTGGATCTAGACGAGGTGGTCCAAACGAATCATGCTGTAGTGACAGTAACTCCGAGCGTGGCGCCACCAACCATATCTTATGAAGAAAGGGAGAGCTCAGTCCAGTTTGGGACCTTTGAACCTATGATAGTCGGTTTCAGCATGAGGTCCAAGCTACAGATCCTCAAAACGGAGGAGAGCGCACTAATGATGACGATAACGAAGGCTGGATTCTTGTGGCATATCGTAAGAAGGAAAGACTGAACTCTACCCAAAAAGAGCTACACTCTCATAGAAGCTACAAGAGAGAGAGCAAGACACAAAAAAGGAAGGGTAGAAAAAAGGCTCAAAGGCCCAAGGCTGTCAATGGGGAAGACGAGGATGTTTCTCATCCCAGACGACAGATAACCTTAGCAGATTTCTTCCTGAAGAACTTCTGCAATTGGGGTTCAGAGGATATGCTAGAGATTGCCGCATGTTGTGCTGTCAGTATCAGGGAGGAGGAATATACTATTCCAGGCGCATTAAGGTCGACGGGAGAACCAAAGGGTTTCTCACTATCCAACACAGACGACTTGCTTTCACTCCCGCGAGAGGCTAAAACGACCCTGATTGAAGCACTGTTAGAATCCAACACGTCTGGCGCACCGACCCCTACAACACATGCTTATGCCTCATGTTACACATCCATAGGCTTCTCCTTGCTGGTGTCGCTTTCTCCTACAATCTCGCTCGAAATGCTCTCGTTGATCTCGCTCTCTCTAGTGTCGCTCTCTCCCACAATCTCGCTCTCTCCAGTGTCGCTCTCTCCAAAATCTCACTCTCGCTCTCTCCCATTTTCTCGCTCACAATCTCGCTCTCTCCAGTGTCGCTCTCTCCCAGAATCTCGCTCTCTCCTAAAATTTCACTCTCTCCACTCTCACTCTCTCCCACTTTCTCGCTCAAAACCTCGCTCCCTCCAACAAACTTTACGTGCTAATTGTAAAGGCAACATTTTCTACACTCAGAAGACTCAGAGAGAATTCACTAACAAGTAGAGGACTCCCAAAACTCAGGCCCAAAACCAAAACCAGCATTTTCTACATTTTCTGGCGCACCGACCCCCATAGCACATGCTTATGCCTCATGTTGCACATCCATAGGCTTCTCCTTGTTGGTGTCGCTTTCTCCCACAATCTCGCTCGAAATGCTCTCGTTGATCTCGCTCTCTCCCACGATCTCGCTCTCTCCAGTGTCGCTTTCTCCCACAATCTCGCTCTCTCCCACTTTTTTGCTTGTAAAAGA
The DNA here is from genome assembly GCF_027475165.1 of Benincasa hispida. NCBI lineage: Eukaryota > Viridiplantae > Streptophyta > Magnoliopsida > Cucurbitales > Cucurbitaceae > Benincasa > Benincasa hispida. The sequence goes on from NC_143479.1 coordinate 13,488,911, forward strand.
AGTTCTCTCCATTTGTAAAGGCAGCATTTTCTACATTCAGAAGACTCAGAGAGAATTCACTAACAAGCAGAGGACTCCCAAAACTCCTAAAGCTGCACTCCTATAAGGCAGAAGACCGTTGAAGACACAGATACTCTTCCAAGACTTCTACTTCAAGCTTCCAAGATTCCTGAAGCTGTACTTCTATAAGGCAGAAGACCTTTGAAGACACAAATACTCTTCCAAGACGTCTACTTCAAGGTTCCAAGATTCCTGAAGCTACACTCCTATAAGGCAGAAGACCTTTGAAGACATAAATACTCTTCCAAGACTTCTACTTCAAGAACGTTCGGTGTTTTCCTTCTCCAAGTCAAGCATATTCATCCATCTGAGAGAGAATCAGAGGATCAAATATTAGAGATCAAACCACATCGCATCAAATCAACTCCAACATCAACACCAACTCAAGTTCAGCTCCACGAAACACGTTTCTCCGAAAACTTCGTGTGAACAGTGTTCTCTTGAAGAAAATTTAGTATTAGAGTTTTAGGCATTAGATTTAAGTTTGATAATTAGTAAAATAATTAGTAATATATTGTTTGTTTTTTTTTATAATATTCTATTTTTCGAGTATTGCTTTTTTATTTAAAAAGCTTAGTATTTTTTTGTTATTTAATACAAAATTATTAATTTGGGTGAATTTTTTAATATATATTTCTTATAATATTCGATTGTTTTAGTGTGATGTTCAATTTTTTTTATTAATTTTTTCATAAGTTTGATGTTCAAACTAAGTGAACTTTAAAAATATTTTTGTTTGTTTTTATTTATATTTAAGTTTGATAATTAGTAAAATAATTAGTAGTGTATTGTTTGGTTTTTTTTTATAATATTCGATTTTTTTTAGTATTGTTTTTTATTTAAAAAGTTTAGTATTCTTAATTTAATATAAAATTATTAATTTGAGTAAATTTCTACTATATATATTTCTTATAATATTTGATTTTTTTAATATTTAAGTTTGATGTTCAATTTTTTATTAGTTTTTTTATATCTTAATATTTTTTTTTTTTGATATTTTTGTTTGTTTTTGTTTGTTATTTAGTTTAGATAAATGGTAAAATAATTAGTAATGTATTGTTTGCTTTTTCTTTTTTTTCTTTTTTGATAATATTATAATTTTTTAGTATTGTTTTTTTTTATTTAAAAAGTTTAGTATTTTTTTTTGTTTAATAAAAATATTAACTTGAGTGAATTTATATTATATATTTTTTTAAAATTCCATTGTTTTAGTATTTAAAGTTTTATGTTCAAAAGATTTTTTATTTAGTTGTTATTATTATTATATTATATATATATATATAAATATATATATATATATTTGTTGTATTTAGGTATGATAATTAGTAAAATAATTAGTAATGTATTGTTTTTTTTTTTTTTAATAAAATGGCAAACAAATGTTTGGGATTTATGTTGTTTATAAATGATAATGTGATCGATGGTGTTGATGGAGTTGATTATGACCAATCATCATGTGAGGGGTTTAGCATAAATGTGAACAATGGACTTGTTTTTTTAACAATTCCTTGAAATGGTAAGGATGACACTTGGTATAGATATGAGAGCAAATCAGTTAGAATAGTATATAGACATCATAATCTAACACCATGAGGATTAGTAAGGTTTATGTCATTCCCTATTCCTAATGAACAATAATGAACTTGATGTTCTCAATTGCGATACCACTCTTGAATTTAGTGCAGTTATATATTAATATGAGTCGGGTAGGGTTGGATATAAATCTACATGTACAACCCTTTAGTAGTTTGAAGATCTGACTTAATGTATTGACCTTGATCCTGAGTCAGTTGCACCACCCTATGATTATAAAGATATAATGGCTAACAGTCAATACATGGATTTTAGAACATAAACAAATGATGAATTTGATGAGTTGGATGTTGATGGTCGTGAACATAAGTTACCTTCAGATACATTCAACAATCTGGATATAAATATAATAGATAACATTCGAGAACATGACCTAACTGTAGCCTCTGTGGTTGTTGACAATACCTAATTGTATAAGGGGATGACTTGTCAAGATAAAGAAATACTACAACATGCGGTCAAGTGTTTTGTTATTAAGTGTCATGTACCATATGAGGTTGTGAAAATGACACCGACGATTTGAGCATTTCGATGTAAAAAGTGGGAATAAGGTTACAAATGGAGACTTTGTGCAACAAATAAAAAATCGTATGGCTTGTTTGAGATCACTAAGTATGTTGAGCAACATATATGTTTTTACTCAGAACTTAGTTAAAGTCATGTGCTGTTAGATTCTTCGATGATTGCACTAAAATTTTGTGATGCTGTAAGAGAAAAATCGCCCATCAGCGTGACACAACTACAATTCGACATAAAAACAAAATTTGGATATCTTGTTCTTTACCATAAGGTGTGGAAGAGCAAAAGAAAGGTGTTGGCTAAAGTGTTCAGTGACTGGGACGAGCCATACAAATTGTTGCCAAGGTGGCTGTATATGTTAAGCAAATCAATCCCAAAATGTGTGTGGAGTGGAGAGTAAAGGAAATGCCAACTAAAGGACAGGTCATCCTTCTGGATTTTGGGCATTTGGTCCTTATATAGAAGCTTTTAATAGATATTTGTCAGTGATTCAAATAGACGATACCCACTTATATAGAAAATATCGAGGAAAGTTACTGATTGCTACATCGGTTAATTCAAACGAGTATCTTCTTCCTCTTGTATTTGTCGTTGTAGATGAGAAGTTTGTGGACTCATGAGGATGGTTCTTGAAATATTTGAGAGAAATTGTTACACATGAAGAGGTGTGTTTAATTTTGGATTGACATGTTGACATTATCTCAGTAGTGAACAATGTCAGCAGTGAACAATCCATAAAATGGTTGGACGAGACTAAAATGTCACCATCGATTTTGCTTACAACATATTTTCAGCAATTTCAACAAAAGTACAAATTCAATACATTGAAGAATTTTATTTATCGTACTGGATGTCAATTCTAAATTTGAAAGTTTAATAAAGCTATTGAGGACATCAAAGGAATAAATCGGAGCTGTATGAGTTTTTTTTACAATATTGGTATTGAACAATGGACTTAAACACATAATAGAGGGTTCATGTACGGGTGGATGACGACAAATCTATCAAAGTGCATCAATGGAGTCCTTGAAGAAGCTCTAACTTTGCCGATAAATGCTCTTTCTCAAATAACATTTTTCAAATATGTAAACTATTTTAAAAAAAGAATAGCAGAAATAAGAACTGCTTTGGAGCATCGAGATAAATACACCCGATAATAATTTTCTTTTTTTAGTAATCAACAATTTATTTCGAATATATTTATAATACTAAGTGAGTAAATATTCAGGTACACATGAATTTTTTTTTGAAATAGACTGCAAGATTTAGTAAACATGAAGTATAGTCATATGATCGATATAAAGTTGTATTTCATGTGAAAACTGGACATCACAGTCTCAATACTAAAGGAGGAAATGTTCAATTACTGAGGTTAAATGGATTTGAATGGCACTGTTCATGTAACAAATGACAAGCGTTTGGTATTCCATGCTCGCATTTTATGGCGGTTTGCACACAATTTAACATGAACTACGAAGTTTTCATTGAGGATTACTATAAACTATCAACGTACGCTGCATGCTACTCTCCTCAATTTAAACTTGTTTCGCATGAAGATTACTGGATCACGCATCCTAATATACTTGTCGTACATCTTGACCTGTCGTGGTTGAGGAAACCTGATATACCAAATAATTCACGATACCATGATGAGATGAATTGGAAAAAACTAAGCGCTCAAGTATAGTGTGGATTTTGTAACCAATTAGATCACAATCGAAGGAAGTATCCTTCATTGTAATGACAGGCTCTAGACATACCTATTGCTCCTCCACCAATTCCTAGGTGTAAGGGATGCGCTCGAGTAGAAAAAGATGAGTTTGTTGAGGTCGATCACAGTATAGAAGAATTATCTTCTATGACACAGATGCAGAGCCAGACTGGTTATGCTAGTCCAATGATGATGATGCCACCTTTTGGTTCAGAATATTATGATTCAGAGGTTATCTATCATCTTCATACATGCATGGACATGGGTGTGGCCGTGGAGAGCATAACGAATATTTATACTATGAAGTGCCTGCAGATGTACAATAGCTACTAGAACAACATTAAGAGGAACCAGAGCAACCTAGAGTTCAAAGTCGACGACGACAATCTGCTCAAAATCGACGACGTCCACCTTGTGGGATACATTGATTTTCTTATTATTATTTTAAAATAAACGAGAAACTTTAAATTGTTGTATTGATATGGATATTTTAATTTACATTTTATCGTTTTCCAATTATGAACTATGGTTGCAATGTGGAAAAAAAATTTAAAATTTGTTCTTCTCTATGATGTCTATTAGAGTTAATTTTACTTATTATTAAGAAATACAAGGGTAATTTTTTCTTATTAAGAAATAGAATGGTAGATTTGCATAGGATACTTTATTTATAGAAGGTAATGGATTAAACCTAAAGGATTAATATTAAAAAGAAAAAGAAAAAAAGATCGAGTGTTCAAAACTCACCATTGTTGGTTGAATTTTGAAAATGGTCGAGTTTTGAATACTCAACAAAGAGGGGTCGAGTATTCAACCCTCGACCTACATCAATTTAAAAAAAAATCGTACTAGTCAAATCTCAAAACTACAATATTTCTCTAATTACTTTCGAATCTACAATATTTCACTAATTATTTATCAACCTACAATACTCATTCGATTTTATCCATCCAAACCCCTACCCCGTAACTGAAAAAAAATGAGATAGGTCTTCCATGGCATCGACAACATACAGAGCAAGATTCCTTGGCATCGACAACATACAGAGCAAGATTTCTAAACAAATACTTCAAGTACAAATACATCTTTACTTGAAGTAATACTTTTTCAAATGTTTAATTTAGAAAATAAGTATTTTCAAATAATTTTTTTGGCAACTAAAATAAGTTGGTTAATATTTTTCTAATTTATATAATTTTTAAATGACCAAAATGCATACTTCTACTATGTTGTAGTGGCTATCAACGACTATCTTCAATCATTCTTGTTGCCAACCACCATTGCCACTGCCTAACTCTAGCTGCCACATCCAACGTTATCTCTACCAACAATTGCTAGTGGCCAACTCTGCCCGATTGTGACCACAACTAGCGGCAATTACCTCCACCAACTCCCGTAATTATTGTTTTAAATTATTAATTCATAATAATTTATAATTATTATTTATAGTAATTTGATATTAATAAAAACACTTATATTATATAATAAACCAAATAAACTTGCAATAAAAGTATTTGAGGAAGAGTTGTCAAATACATTAGTTTTTATTTTAAATCGTACTTTTGACATTAGTTTTTATTTTAAATCGTTCTTATCAAAAGTGTTAAATAAAAATGACTTTTTGAAAAACATTTTTTTTTCTAAGTTTATCCAAACAAAACCCTTAATCAATGGGCTTAGGATTTGGACATATTACATTATATCAAAATAATCTAATTAATAAAAAGGAAAAAAAATGCCAAAACTAACTTGAAAATAAAGAATTATATTAGAATTGACCTCATTTTTAAAACTTAGTTTATTTAAGTCTCTGTTAATAGTCATCTGATTTTTATTTTTATTGAAAATTAAGCTTATGGACATCGCTTCTATCTTCATTTTTTTTTTAATATATTTTTCACCAACGATTTTAAAAACCAAGCCAAAATTTGACAACTAAAAAATATCTTTTAAAAACTTATTGTTATTTTTAAAATTTAACTAATCATTATAATAAATGAAGAGAAAATAAACTTAATTTAAGAAAATAAAAACAAAAAATGAAATGATTACTAAATAAAACTTTAAAAGTGAAATTATCGTTTTACGTTTTCAGATTATATCTGAAACTACAAGTTGAAAATCAATACCCATAACAATGGAAGTACTTGCTACAAATATTTTCCATTTAGTTTTTCATGATGTTATTTACTTGTGAATCATGAGGTGGTTTTTTCCATGTTTTATTGAGTTTAAGAAGAGGTAAATTTGAACCTCAAACTTTCCACATGAATAGAACATTGGGCTCAGTATTTGCAGAGATGGCATATCTATTGACCACCATGAACACCACGTTGGCATTCGCTTAAACAGCCATCGGGTGAATACAGAGGAACCTTCTTCTGAATTTGTAGGAATGCCGTTTGCTCCAGATTCATCCTCTTTTGAACAATTTGGTGGATACTTAAATATCAAAATGCAATGCATGTTGACTCTTCAATGGGTATAAGCCTCCTTTGTATTTTAATAGTGGTCTGTCACTAGGGCATGCCAAATAAACAATGTGGCCCATCAGACAATTTTTTTTTTTTAATAGATAATTTCCCATTTTCATTGATTATAGGGCATTTTTTTTTTACATCATATCATTTGGAGTGGAAGAATCAAACCTCCAATGCCAAAGATAATATAATTAGAGGAAGAAATTGAGTATTTCACAATTCTCTTTCTAAGGAAATGTACGTCATTAATTCCACCTCGGCTCCAAGTGCCCGAGAAATTTCCCTTTTTCCAAATATAGGTATTCAATGGATGACTCAACCTTCACTTGAAAAGAAAAAAAGGATACTCTTTTTTTTTTTTGTTGGAGAAAGTATGGGGATAGATTTTTTTTTAGCAATTTTCCAAAATTGACCTCATCACCATAGTACTTGGGCAGTATCCCTAGGAGTATTTTAGTCTTTTGAATGCCTCTCGTAATCTATAAATAGCCCTCTTATTCTAGTTGCAAACCCTCTAATAAGAGAGAAGACCTAGCTTTTCCTGTACCAAAAGAGAAAGGGACATGCGAAAAACAGAATAAAGCTTGACCTTAGTAACCAAAGAATTTGAAAAATCATAAAAAAAACTTCACAATCATATAAAAGAGAAGCAAGTCCCCCACATCAATATTCCTAAACACATCATTACCAAAATACCAGAAAGCATTTATACACAAGAATATGGCTGATAGCAACCGTGTTTTGGAAGATGATTTACCAAACGAATCTTATGACTGGTGTTGTGTTTCAAAGTATGGAACAGGAGCAGACGATCTTCTGTTGCGAATTGTCAGTCTTTTTCTCTGTATCATCAACGTATCTATGTAAATAAATATTTCATGGCACAACAAAGAAATACCAGACTCATAAAAAACAAATTCGATCAATGACCACGTTCTCAAAGTTAATGATTTAATCTAGTTTTATAAGGACCCGATCCACATTCAAGATTTGACTAGAGAACCACAGCAATCACATAAAATTGAACTAGAACAAGTAACACTATCACATTCTATTTTTAGTGCTGTTCCTCTCCCACTCTTCTTTCTTCTAGGGGTGCAGGGGCAAGCTTTAGAGTGGATTATTTTTTTTTTTTGGATAAAGCTTAAGTGTGGATATTAGTTTGTATGTGTATTTATTGGAATCAAGAAAGAAAAATCAATAATTAAACAGAAGAAACCAAATTCATAGATGAGATCCTAGACTACCAATACTATAAAAAGTTAAAAACATTGTAGGGGCTGCCTTAGTTTAAAATTTGGTTGTGTGCCACTATATTTTGGAATTAAACGCATGTTTATTTTGCACAAAGACTTTGTCAAGTTTCCTGGATAATCGTCAATAAATTAATTAAAATTAAATCCAAGCAATTAATGAAAATTATAGACTTATAGTCAAGTTTCATGGAAATAGAAGATGTTTCTATAGAATCACAAGTAATCTTACGGAATTGTGAAATATTAGAACTAATCAAAATTAATTCTAAGCAATTACTGACAATTATAATCAGTCAATTTCATGAGGCTAATATATACTAATTATGTATCAGGTAATTAATAACAATATCACTGGTTTTAATAGTAGTTTACACTAGTTAATTAATTTCTTTAAACTCAACCAAATGAAATAAATAAATAAATCTGGAAGATTTGACATTTTTATTGGTCCTAACAAAAATACAAGTTCTTTCTGCTCTAGTTTATTTTAGATTTCCCAATGATTAGGAGATGAAAAGGAAAATAATGAAGGAGGAAGATGAAGCAAGAGTAAAGAAAAGGGAAAATCATGCGAAGAGAGAGAGTGATTAAGAGCATATACATAAATCCTCAAGTTAAGGGTTATGGAAGAGTATGTGAGCTCTAGAGTTAGTACTTAGGTCTATTTTCATATTTGGGCAAGGCATCCAACAAATCCCTTTGTTCCTACCAGAAGTTCCTCAACCAAAGAAGAGGAAGAAGACTACTGTTCACTATACAGCAAACTTTAATCCTCATCCAACATCTGTACTATATAGTAATTTTGCCATTAGATTTCCTAGGTGACTAATTAAATCTGCGGTCTGACAAGATGTTCTTTTTATCTTCACTGACAGAGCAGAATAATAGACCAGCTAAGCCCCCAGAAAAATCTATCTCCATTTTTAGTTCTTTTTTTCTTATATATATGTGTGCATATATATAACCGTGAATGTCCAGCCATCTTGTGCACATTTGGACCATTCTCACTGCACATCTATCTGAACTACTACATTTGATCGCCAAAGTAACTCATAGGATATTACATCCGAGGTAGGTAGCCATAGCTTGAATCCATTTTCCTTAAGCTCTTTATTATTTACACTGGCCAACTCAATGGGTAACTTCTCACTGCATACTTTTTAAGGGAGTAATAGTCAATAAGACGATCATACGTCTCTAACTTTGTGCCAAATAAAATGGTTTAGATACAATCTGCTAGCAGTTCTTGTCCTAACCATTCAAAGCAGGCGCTAGAAAACCCTTCTACATTTAAAAGCCACAGGCCATAGTTAAGGACAGGACAGAGAAAAAAAGGGATATAATTCTGGAGCAGAAATAAATGAAGAAAGAAGGTTTTCTAAAAGGCTCATCACTCATGATAGCTAACTCAGGGGACTACATGCTAAGATTCGGCGTTCTGGTTAGCGTAGTTCAGAGTTATAACTCAAAAGCACTAGTAAAAAGGCATTGATAGCAGAAAGATTATGAAATTGTTATATCCCATTAACTCCAGAAATTGTAACAGAAGCGGGTGTTAAGAATTAACATTAGAAGAGTATTGACCTAGGTTCAAGCTAAAAGACCAACAACAATTTGATGAATGCATCAGTTCAGAATGCGATCCCATCTCCTAATAGCACAATTATATAGACTTGTCGAATTAAATACAGAGTATTTGAAAAAACATTTGCCATTGGAGAAAAGGGGGAGAATATCATATAAACGTAAAATTTTAAAAGGAAGAATCAATGACCAAGAAAATATATTTATAGCTAAGATCTCAAAGGAAATCACCTGTTTTAGCTTTCGCTAGGGATGGCTGTACAACAACGTGCATTATGGTGACTCCTCCCGTGAACTCACCAAAAGGTAATTTACACTGACCAACAGTTTTGTTATTTTCCAAGATTTTCCCAGAACTTATCAGTTTTACTTCACTGGCTGCCTTCGGAGTAATTGTTTTGCCTAAAAAGGGAAAAAAAATCGTCCCAGAAGGGAAAAGAAAAATCAATACAATTCTTAAGAAACATAAAACACAGGTATGAGTTCCTAATTGTAAAACGACACACATAAAAAAATTCAATGCGCGCCCTCTGAAGGAGCGCGTAAATCAAGAATAACAAAACGACGTAGAGTCGTCTGCCACGAATAAAATATTAGTCCTAAAAATAGCTCTCTTAAGCTAGCAGACTATAGTATTAAAAAAAGAGGGATTGACAGACTATAGAGCATGCAACAGAAACGCCGGAAGTTCACATAAACCTTTGCAGTAAAAAAAAAAAAAAAGTCATAGAAAAAGCCTAATGTCAGAAACGATTATAAATTGAATAGTTATAACAGAAAAGAATAAGGAGAAGATGAAGAGTGAAGTTGGAACCTTTGGGCCAATCGGAAACTATTCTCTGCTTAAGCACATCTATTGTCGATGCCGACGAGTATCGAAATGGTCCAATATCAGAACCATCGTAGAGCCTGAACTTAATGTCAATCAAATCGTCCTCCGGCATCTGAGTCGAGTGTCCTCAAATCAGGTACAAGTGTTGGATCCCGACCTTGAATTGATCGGACACGCGGTGACGAAATCCGGTGCCCTAAAAGGAATTCAAAGCAATTCCAACAGCAACGGAGCTGAAGCAATTACAGGTGTGAACACCATGAAAGATCCGAAAAGGCGAGTAATTCTGGATAAAGTGAAAACAAGAGGACAATTAAGAGAAGATAGAAGAGAGAAGAGAGAAGAGACCTTGAGAAGCCGTCGATCAGGCCAAAGCAGTTTCCTCTCAGCTGCAGGCTTTTTAGAAAGAAGAATATTAATTGAATATATATATTTTCTTTCCCAATTTATTTATGAATTTATAAATAATAATATTTAAGTTGTTGAAGTGAGGAAGAAGACAAAGTAAGCGCTCGCGAAGGCAAAAGCCACCGATTCTGAAATCGACGCGGTCTTGACTTTATGTAATGTCACCTAAGAACTTAATCCGGTTCGGTTCGAAGACTATAGACGTGGCAGCGCAAGCTTCAGGATCCATACGGTGTCGTTTCGTGTTGCCCCTTCCCCTCCTCATCAGTCTGACTGTGCTATGACCTCCGTTAAACGGCAGAATGACGAGCAAGAGGAAAAGGGAAGAAGAGGGCATGGGAGTGGGAGAGATCGTATGGCAAACCCCTGCCAACCCTCCACAACGAAGCGATTATATATTTCACAATGGTACAGACTGGAAGCTTGCTTTTGGTGATTTTCTTTTCGGTTTTTACTTTCCACTTTGTTTTAATCAGACTTCTTTGATTAGGGAGGCGGCACGTTAGACCTTACTACTTCGAGTTCATTGCTCATGTAAGTGACTTATTGACTTCCTTTCTTGTTCTTCAACTTTAATCTTTGAGAATCTAATTTCAAACTCTTGATTGGAACTTCTTATCTCCAATTTGCAGGTTAAAAATCGGTGGGCCGGTAAAACCATTGTCGACTTATTTGCTGAAGAGTTCAAAGGCCGGCCTTACGAGTACTATGTATGGTTTATCCTTTCCGTTTTACCTGTATGATGTTATCAAAATGTGGATTTATCACATGTACTGTATATTATTTTCATACCCTCATAGATTTTTCCTTGTTTTCGTGGCTTTACCGGTTGCAACTTTATTTTTTAGGTTGATGCTGTCAAATGTGGTCGCATACAAGTCGATGGGGAGATGGTGCCTGTTTCATATATAGTTAAATCATCTCAAAAGATAAGCCATTTCCTGCACAGGTATGTGTTCTCCACGTTGTAATTTCTGGTAGTGTCTTAAAGGCTTATAGTCCCCGAATAGAATAATTACTTCTCACCATGTGAGGGACTTGGTTGTGATTCTCTTGAATTTACATTTACTTGTTGAACTCTCTTTATGTCAAAGCTGCAATTGATTGCTTTCTATATGTTAAAGCTGCACTATAGAGTTATCAAACTCGTAATTGATTTCACAAGGGCTGTAGGCATGAACCTCCGGTAATGGCTTGGGGCGTGAAAATTCTCAAAGAAGAAGCAGAAGTGCTCACGGTTTGCAAGCCTGCATCTGTTCCGGTGAGTCAGATTGGCAGTATGAACTTCATATTGTGTCACTAGTTTTGCAAGTTGTGGAATAGATGCTTAGTAAATAAGTTCGTTTCGTACCCTCTTGTCTGCTATTTTTTGTTTTTCTTTTAAGTTGATTTTACCCTTACTTTTGGTTCCATTTTAAATGCAACCTCTATGGTAATATAGGTTCATCCATGTGGTCAATATAGGAAAAACACAGTTGTCGGTATACTTGAAGCAGAGCATGGTTTGGCACCTCTATTTCGTATCCAATTTCTATGTCCTTCTAGAAGCTATTACCTCTTATCTAGTCTCTTAATTTGATAATGAAGAAAACTCTATTGGCATACTTTATCCATTGGTTTGAAGGGCAACCCTCTTCTTCCCTTGACTTGATCATGTAAGCTATACATCGACTAGACCGCCTTGTTTCAGGACTTCTTATTCTTGCTAGAAATGCATCCAAAGCTGACCTTTTCAGACAACAGGTATGCCTTATACCTAAGACTTTTCATATTAGTTATATAGTAAATGACAGGGAATCCATTTTCATGGAACTTTCATGAGGTGCATTCTTCTCAAACATTTTGATCAAACATGTACTCTGGCTTTTCTTCTATAGACAACTTCTAACTGCTATAATGTCATATAATGTTGAGAACTGCTTCACATCATTGCAATTGAATAACGCATGGACTGTCATTATCAATAAATAAAGGATTTTAATTATAGAAAAGAACCCACAGTAATGAATACTATAACTAGTAGTTTTCTGTTAGGTACTTAAGTACGTTAGAAAACCACACTCCAAAAGTTAGTTATTGGGTGAGAAAGTTAAGCCACTTAAGTACCACATTTGTCATCTCATTCTAACCAATGTGGGACAAAGGCATTCCATACTACTATTGTTTAAAAAAACGTTTGAGGCGTAAGCCTGGAGGCAAGGTGGCCTTGCAATGCCTTGAGGCTTACGCTTGTGCATGGTAAAAGGAGGCTTACGCCTTTATGGCTGGAAGCGTAAGCCTCAGTGCTTCTGTCTTTCAGGCGGAAAGGCGTAAACCTCAGTGAAAAGTGGGTAATAGAACTAAAAAAAAAAAAAATTGTATTGGGGATGTTACCGGTGGTGGGATTCCATTTAATGGAATTTTTAATTATGAGTGAGATGTTCGCGGTGGTGGGATTCCAGTCAATTGGGTTTCCAAGGAAAAACATTATCTTGTAGGCGTAAACACTTTGACACATGTAGACTTAGGCGTAAACACTTTGACACATGTAGACTTTAATTATCTTGTAGGCGTAAACACTTTGACACATGTAGACTTTAATTATCTTCAGTTGGATAAGAAAATAATAGCAGGCGGCATGCAAGTTAGCTTTCTAATCCATAAGAAAAAGGCGAACTTTTTTTTTCCCCTACTCTTTATCCACCGTTTTCCCCCTCTTTTTGTAATTTTTCCGATTTTTTTGTTCATTATCACAGCAAAAACAAAAACGGGTTTTCTTCTTCTCTTATTTTTTTTGTGGTGCTGCATCTATTTGAAACTTTGTTTCTACTATTTCATATTTTTACAACTTTTCAACATATATTGTTGTCAATTCTACTTCTACAAAATATGCATTTTCTCAGGTTTTCCTCTTATTTTTTTAAAATGTTTTGTTTTGTTTTCTTTCTTTACGTCCATTTGTTCTTGGGTTTTAGTTCTATTTTTTTAAAAAAAAATCATGATGTAATCTTACGACTCTTATATTATGGCACTATAATAGTAAGCATACAAGGTTTTATATTTTATGATTATTATTATATTTATAATGAGGCTTACGCCTCATACTGCCTTGAGTCTTATGCATCGCCTCTCTATGAGACAATGCCTCAAGAACGCCTTAAGTCTTTTAAAACATTGCCAGACTACCTTGGTTCCTAACAATACCCCATCCTCGGAAAGCCGACATCCCAATGGCTACTCCGACGATACTTCACTTGGCCACACCCGATCAAAACCCTCCGCCGGTTCCACTCTGAAACGTCAACAACTGACTTTGGTACCATTGTTAGGTACTTAAGCACTTTGGAGAACCACACCCCAAAAGCTAGCTATTGGGGTGGGAGAGCCAAGCCACTTAAGTACCACATTGGTCATCCCATTCTAACCAATGTGGGACAAAAGCATCCTATACTACTTTGGTTCCTAACATTTTATGATTTGATATAAAGATATTTATAAGGAAAAAGTATCGATTGTCAATTAGCTTTACTACTAAGTACTATGCAATGGACAGAAAATGATTATAACCTAATAACACGGACGTGACACTGCACCAATTTCTAAAAGAAGAGGATACAAGCATGTTGGGGACACATTATTATTATTATAACAGAAAATGTATGCATATATGTTAGTTGATATATAATTAAATCTACCTTCACTCATAAACTTAAACTTGTTGGGTCAATCGGTGATTTAAGATGGTATCACAACATGTGGTCTAGGGAGGTCCTGTGTTCAACCCAGCAAGTGTTATTTCCTTCTCAATTAATATTGATTTCTACTTATTGGGCATTCTTCATATTTCAAGCCCCACAAGTGAGGGGGAGTGTTAGATGATATATAATTAAATCTACCTTCATCTATAAGCTTAAACTTTTGGGTCAATCGATTATTTAAAAATATATATTAATATATTTAATATTTCAGAATAAATAAACATGTAAATTTAACATAAAAAAATTTATACTTCAATGAAATCATATGAAGTCAAGTCAATTAGCATTTGTAGAGCATATAGACGGTCCCTCGATTATTCACACGAGACAACTTGCATGACCCTACAACATTTGAGTGTCAAGGAAATACGAAAGTTAAGTCCTAGATAGGTTGTCACCTTAGATGGAACTCATGATCCTTGTTGGCCTCTAAGTTAACCTATGATGATTAGTATATAAGGTTGAGAAACTGATATAGTATCTCTCTAGGGCTGGGCTTTAATGTTTTTTTTCCTTCCCAAAGTCATGCCAAGCCATTTAATATTATACACATTTTTAATGTGTTGGACATGTGTATAGAGCTTGTTCAGATGAATCTGTTTATGACACGGACGCTCGGCCTGGGTGTCCATGCTTCCTAGATTATAACTTACAAAATATACAAATGATGACTCTTTAGTTTATAAGGCATATTTGGATATGAATATTGAGGAGATAGTTTGATATTTTAATAACACAAATGGTGAGGGAACTCATAAAAAATTGATTACAGTAGATGGTCTGAATATTGAAAATTTATGAAATGTATAAAACCTATGGGAAAAGAGTGAATCCTAACTAGTCATTCTCATTTGTTAAACAATGAAATTGTAAATAAAAACGTGAAACCTAGATGATAATCATATAATATTGGATGATATTAGAAAGAAAATATATGAGAGAAGAATTAACTCTAAATAATTTTGTGGCTTGAGTGAAATTTTGTAAAATAAAATGACACAAATACACAGAATTAACATATCTTTGATGAAAAGGTCAAAAGTTTGAAACTCCACATCCACAAGTTGCTGAACTCAAATCCACAGAGAATTATAAATGTACGTAATTAAGCTATTTAAAGATAAAAAAAAGGTCCACTTGCACGGGAAGTTTTTCCCAGTAATGCTCTTGTCCTGTTTCACTGTGTATAGTTAAATTTAATTTGTGATTGATTTCTCGTCTTTTTCTGCACATGCACTAACTAGGAACTAAAGAAGCTCATATAATATGAATGTGTGCATACTGCAGATTGAGTCTGGGCTGGTGAAGAAGCAGTATATTGCAAGGGTAGTGGGTGTATTTCCAGAAGCAGAGGTATTCTTCTTTGGGCTAGTCAAGTCTTGATTTTCTCTTCTGTCTTCAATTATTTATCAAATTGTTCCTTCAAATATGACCAAAATTAAGAGTTACTTTTAGATATCTGCTTGTAACAATCTAAATGGAAACTTTTTGATAAAGGCCCAAGGGTAATTTAGAATGTTGAGAATGTTGAGTCTACATTTTAAAAGGGACCCCTGGTTGTCCTATCCTGACTTACTATGGACATGTGCATGAGTGTTTGCTTGTGGTTTATGCTCCTTATAGGCATGTGGTGTTAGAAAAGTATGAGATCAAACACTCGGTTTTTTTTACACTAGAGGGAAATAAATTTGCTTGTGGTTTATGGCCCCTTGTAGGCATGTGGAGCACTGTGGTGTATTTTTATGTTTAGTGAAGTCGCCTCATAATATTTCTATTCTATTTATATTGGCTTCCATCTGATTATCTGCATCATTTTACCCTGGACTTAATTTCAGCAAGTTGTTGATGTTAATATAAATTACAATGCTCGAGAGGGAAGGAGCACAGCGGAGGTGAGGATTCATTTTCTTCCCTTGTCCATATGAACTTTAGTTACTTAAGAAGAGGGCATGGATGATAAGGAATGAATTTACTTTGTTGGCAATCAAACATAGTAGGGTCAGATAGTTGTCTTAGAACAATAGTCACTTGCCCACAAAATCAGAAGATTAGGAACTTGTTAGATGCTTTTTAAAGTTTAGATGCTTACTAAGACATAATTTTGAAGTTTATGAACCTATTAAGCCATTTTTTTAATTTCTAGACCTATTTGGCGCCCACTCTAGGACTGAGCTTGCAAGTTATTAGCCTAAACTAGATGGAATTTACTTGTTGGGAATGGTTAGGTCTTCAAAAAATAAGTTCGTAAAAGCCCATTAATTGTCTATTTACTCTCTGCCTCTCTCTATTACTGAAGAGTCAAAGATGACTGTTTTCAATTCCGTAATCATAATATTAACATGGATAAAATTTGTGGGAGAACTGTTGCTCCTTTGTATGCTAATGCTAGTGTCAGTTACTATTGGATGGAATCTCTTGACTGGAAGCATATTGGTCTGAATTTAGTAGTGCCACTTGGTATTGATGCAACAGATGGTTGATTCTTGCGCTAATACTCCAATAAAGGGGAAGGCTGCTCAAACAAAGTTTACCCGCATCAGTTCCGATGGAGTCCAAAGCATTGTTTTATGTGAACCGATCACTGGCCGAACTCATCAAGTAAAATTCTAATCTCGACTCATTGAAGACATTTTGCATGAGAACTCCCCACATTGATATTTCGTATATTCAAGTCATCCATGTATGCACCCACCTCCTTTTGATGTTAAAATCAGTGTCTTGTGGTATACCACCTGCATTGCAGATCCGTGTGCATTTGCAATATACAGGTTATCCCATAGCCAACGATACACTGTACCTTACAAAAGAAGCTTCAGGTCGTTCCGTGGAAAAAACAACTGCAGATAGAGCTGCTGCAATATCAATCTGTTCTCCGGCATGTGATATTGAAGAAGATTGTGTTAATGCACGCGAAGAAAACTGGAGTGAAGATTTTAGAATTGATCCCATGTGTACAAACTGTCCAAATTTGGCTCCAAAGGGGTGAGAAACTTCACTTATATCCCAGTGGAAAGCTTTGCTGGTTTGATTCTACTCAAAATGTAATAGTGTCCATGAATATTGCATTAAACATGGTTGGTTATGTGCAGATACGACGGAGAGGAAGAGGGTCTGTGGCTGCATTGTGTTCAGTACTCTGGACCAGGATGGATCTACGAATGCCCATATCCACAATGGGCTTCACTTAAATAGCCTTTTCACCGACCCTCCATTCTTCTTGCTTTCGCTATATTCGTGCATCAACATTGTTATCATTACTGATTACGGCGCCGGACAGTTTACGAAAAATGTATTTTGGAAGAGAGTTCCAATGCCCCAGTGCTTAAATTATAAATTTAGTGCTTGAACATTTAGATTTGTATTAATTTGGTTACTGAGGTAAAAAGTGTTTAATAGGTTTTAGTCTTTCAATTTTGTATTCAATAAGTCATTTAGGGGGTGTTTGGGGATTCAACATGAGATGATATATCAAGGGTTGATATATCATCTCAGTGTTTGGAGGTCCACTATTATCTTACCGATTTTAATTATTTATAAGCTCATTTTCGGAACGCGTTTCGTATCCCACTGTCATTTTTCTTTCGTGTATTGTATGTCATCGTAGCTCTCAAACATTATCTTAACCAAACTCTACATTCTTAGCTGCTTCAATCTTCTCCTCAAGCTTGGCCTCAAACATGTCTCTCTTTCACACGTATCGTATGTAACCGTTTCATTTTTCGTTTTTTTTCATTGATCTGTTGTTTTCTCATAGATTTGGTGCTTTCCATTTTCCCTCTCGCCGCTTCAATCTTCTTCTCAACTATGTCCTTGTCGCTTTGACGGTCCTCCATTCACCCATAACCCATTGTACGATTTGTTTTTGGTCCTTGGTGTTGTGTCGGTCGTCGATCGTTGAATGCATGGCAAGGATTGGTTGAAGAAATTGCAAATTGGTGGGGGAAAACGTCGTCCACTTCAGGTTCGTTTTCTAAACCCTAGATTGGCCAATAACGAGTCTTCTCCTAAAATTTTAATTTCATACCTTGTTTTGATTTTTCAGCTATTAGAATTGTAGAAGAAATCTCGTAGAAAGAATTAGTTGATCATACTCAATCATTCATACTCCATCATGCTTGAACATACTCGATCATATTCGATCGTTCATACTCTATTATACTTGAACATACTCGATCATATTCGATCGTTCATATTCCATCATGCTTGAACATACTCGATCATACTCGTTCATACTCGATTATGCTCAATCATGCTCGAACATCCTCAATCATGCTTGACCATGTTCGATCATGCTCGATCATGCTCAAACATACTCGATCATGTTCGATCATACTCGATCATACTCGATCGTTCATACTCGATCATGCTTGAATATACTCGATCATAATCACGTATTTTGCACGTTTTCAATATTATGCATTATTAGTTACCTCATTTATTTAAATTGTCCAACAACTTTAGTAATAACTGTTCTGATTGTTTGCTGATTTTATTCCACTTGCGTATTTCCACTACCCATTCAACCACTTCATTAATGACTCAACTAATTTATTAATTAGATTTGAATTCATTCATGATGTAAAATTAATTCTGAGGCTGGTCACTTTTGTTTTTAAATATTTGTTAGGGCTGTTATTAATGTTCAACAACCACCCCTCTCCTTTCACTTTTCCTATATAACAACATTGATCCCATTAAGCATTTGTTGAGAATCTCCACTGTCCAAGGTTTATTTTGTCAATCTACTGAGTTAACTTCGGTTTCTCCTTCTCTACTTTCTAATGTTTGGTTATGTTATTTTCATATTATTAAGTTTCTAACTTTGGTTGTTTGGTGGGTGGTAGGATACCTCATTGTGATCCGTCAACTCGTGGACTCCATCCACATCGTACTTCATAGAAGTAACATAAGTATTTCTTTATTCCAACTAGTTCTCTTTCTACATTATAAGTATTTCTAGATTTTTTTTTCTAACTTCTTTTATTGTTTTGTTATGCAACCCAAACTAATACGGAATATTCAATTAGTTTGAGGTTGGTGTATTACTTTATTTTTGTATTCCCCTATGTTCCATTTCAGTTGTATTTTTAGGTGTTATTAATTTTGATGTGTTACTTATACAATGAATATATTACATGGACTATTTGATATTTTTTGGTGTTATTAATTTTGGTGTATTTATTTTTAAATTTTTTTTATGAGTGCATTGTCTTCATTTATTCTTAATGTTTACATGCTTAATATTGAAGTTACCTAAGTTACTTTGTAAAAGTGTGAGATTTTTATTTTTGGAAGATTGAACAATAAAAATATAGCTTAATTGATTAATAAATATAAATATATTACTTATACTTAATAAATTTCAGTAATTAATGTAATCATTTTTAATTATTTTAATATAAATTATCAATGTAATCATTTTTAATTATTTTAATTTAAATTATCAATATATAAATTATGATCAATTATCATTATTCTAATTAATTAATTTATTAATTTATTCATGTGTAGTAATTAATATAATGCAACAACTTATGAAGACCTTTGACCAACTAATGCAACAACTTTCAAACAATTAATATAATCATGTTTAATTGAAAAAATTTATTTATTTATTTTAGTAATTAACCTTTGAAAGAAATACTAATGAATATATTTGAAACAATTTATTTTAGTAATTATTGAAACGAATACTAATGCAACAACTTTCACATACCTTTGACCAACCTATGAAAAGAATACTAAAAATAAATAAAAAAGACTTTTAACCAACTTATGAAAAGAATAATAAAAATAAATAAATAGATTTCATTTAAATCATATTTTTTTTTATATAAATAATAAAAAAGACCGTGCTACTTGCTATTCTTTGTTTTTTAAATTTTATTTAAGTCATAGATTTTTAATATAATTCAAATGTAAATTCTTACTTTTTTTTATATATATGGATTTAAAGATGAGATAAAAAAAATAAAAAAAGAATTGAGATTTTTTTGAAATCAAATGAGAGTGAAAAAAGGTAAAAAATTGGAGAGAAAGCAATTCGACTTTTTAGCGACAACTTCCACAAAATTATCGATTTTCAAAGTTTGAAACGTTGGATTGTACTCAAATTTGGTCAGTCTGTTCAAGACATATAGAGTTTCATTTTGAATGGTTGGATCGTTGTTTGAAGCTTTGGTTTGTTCGTAATCACTGCTGAATAAAATCTATAAAACTAGAAATTTCTCTTCTCTCTCACTCTCGCAAACTCTCCTCATGCAAGACCCTCACTACTAGTCGCGAGCCTAAACAATTTATGCCGTCCGACAGCAACACCCGCTGCCTATCTATAGTATCCACGAGCCGATGCGCCATCTACCACCACTGTCCGATCTTTGTCAGAATCTTGAGAAAAACCTTGGGTAAGACTTATTTTTTTTATAATTTGGGAGGTGAAATTCACCCACTTGATTTTGGGTTAAATTAGTAACCTCTCTTTGGTGTGAAACTTAGATTCAAGATTTGGAAGTTTTGAGGCATTGACCATCAAGCTAAAGACCATTTTGTTTTGCAGAAAATTGGTGAAGATCGGTAAGTTTTGTAAGTTGTTGGATGGTTATTCTTTTGGATTGAGAGTAATAGTGGAAAATTAAATTATTGATTTTGGATTTAATTCTTGATCAGATTGGCTAATTGAATCAAGTTTTGGAATTGGTCTTGGACCAAGCCACAACTTTAGGTTGATTCAAGTATGCTAAAGAAGTTCTAAGGAGATTTTGTTTTGATTTTTTTACCAAGTTGAGGTAAGTGATACTATTACCGGTGCCTTTGTGCCAGGCGATCTAGATTAGACCTATAAAGTTACTTGTGGACTCTGGAGCATGATTTTGTTTGTCATTATATTTTGCTAGTTGCATGGATGTTACAAGTATTATGAGCATGTTAAAATTTCTAATCAGTACTGATATTATATATGTAATGCATGAATAGACCAGTAGAGCAGTTTATTGTCTCGCCTTGACGCATGTTTTATTTCAGAAGACCTACGGGTCTAGTTTCATGTTTGATAGTGTGCCTACGGGTCGCTAGACATGCGTGAACCGACAGGTTTACGTTCATGTTATTATCATGTTTGACAGTGTGCTTTTGGGCCGCTAGACATGTGTGAATCGATAGGTTTACGTTCATGTTATTATCATGTTTGACGGTGTGCCTACGGGCTACTAGACATGTATGAACCGATAGGTTTACGTTCATGTTACTTTTATTTTCATATTTCATGTTTTGACGGCGAGCCTATGGGTTGTTAGACATGCGTGAACCGACATGTTTACGTTCATGTTATTATCATGTTTGATGATGTGCCTACAGGCCACTAGACATGCATGAGTCGACGGGTTCACGCTCATGTTATTATCATGTTTGACGATATGCCTACAGGCCGCTAGACGTGTGTTTCAAGGCAAGATAGTACGTCTTTTGGTTTTCTTTTCATCATAAAAAATCGATGTAGCTGTATGAGCCACAGACTATTTTTTCTTTGCTCGTGGATGCATAGCCTAATCCCGGTAATGGGATCACTTACTGAGTATTTTATACTCAACCTTTCTTAATTTATGTTTTTTAGGTAATGATAGGAACGGACCGGCGGGTGACGAGAGGGACCTGTGATCGTGCCATATGGGACATGTAAATCGCTTCCGCTCAGTTTAAGTTTTCAAGCTATTTAAAAGTTTTGATTTGAAACTCGATGTTGGTCAAAATTTTATTTGTTCAAGTTATTTTTTTTTCTTCATTATTTTAGAGGCCCCGAACAAAGGCTTTACTTATTTGTTATTTATTTTGGAAAACTATATTTATTATTTTAATGAAATTTATTTTCCTCAATGGTCGAAATGTTTTGAATGTAAATTTGTAGTTATGAGTAACAACCCTTGTCAGAGTACTCAAAAAGGTCGAGTCGTTACATATTAGGTTCTAGATTTTTGTGAAACTAGGAAATGTTTATCCCTTTATCAATGTATGATCCCATATAGAATTGTTTGGGTGTATTGGATGACATATACATCAAGGTCAATGTAAATGCAGGCGATCGCACCCGATATCATACCCGAAAAGGTGAGATAGCCACGAATGTACTTGCCGTCTGTTCTCCAACTGATGAGTTCATATTTATGCTACCAGGGTGGGAAGGGTCTACAGCCGATTCTGGAGTGCTTAGGGATGCAATTTCTCGACCACACGGATTGAAGGTTCCCAATGGTATAGACTTTTGTGATTGCACTGTCTGGATTCAAGAGCAAATACTTTGCCAACTAATTATATGCATACCATGCCAGGTTATTATTGCCTATGTGATGTTGGAAATCCCAATGGTGAGGGATGGCTCCATATAGGGGAGAGCGCACCATCTTTCAGAATGGCATGGTGCTAGAAATGAACCGACTAATCTACGGGAATTTTTCAACATGAAACATTCATCCGCTAGAAACTGCATAGAAATAGCATTTGGCATACTCAAAGGTCGTTGGGTGATACTACTTGGGAAGTCCTACTACCCAGTTAAGATCCAATGTAGGACAGTAACGACATGTTGCTTGCTGCACAACCTGATAACGAGGGAGATGAGCCAAACTACAATGTCCGGAACAAGGGATGATGAAGATTATACATCTACGAGCTCGACGATGAAAATATACAATTTATGGAAACATCCGACGAATGGACCAATTTCAGGGATGAGTTAGTGACGCGAATGTTTGATGAATGGGAACAAGCATCATGAGCACAAAGTTTCTTGTTCAATTAACTTTACTATGAATAACTTCCTCCTACTTTTAGGTTATGTTATCTTTCGGTTCAAACAATCTACTGTATTAAATTATCTTAATTTATATTGTGTTAATTGGTTTATGTGAATGATGAAACATGTTCTATGCTATTCGTACTCAAACTTTGTTTATCTAACTATGCTCGATTTATTTTATTAAGTTATACGTATGTATGTAGCTAAATGGCAGGATGTGAGAAAATGACAAAACACATTTGGACAAAGGTTAAAGATGCACTATTAGTGGAGTCACTACTGCACTTATAGAAACAGGTTGGCAAGATGATAATGGAATATTCAAACCTAGCTATCTACAACAGCTACAACGTCTACTTACCGAAAAATTCCTAGTTGTTCCATCGGGCTGTCGAAAATAGAGTGCAAAGTTAGACTTTTAAAGCGACAATATTGTGTAATTGTTGAGATGCTGAGCAATTCATGTAGTGGATTTGGTTGGAACGATGAGTTCAAATGTGTGGAAGTAGAGAAAGAGGTTTTCGATGTATGGGTTCGGGTAAGAGAACACATTATAGTATTATTATCTTACAATGGTGAATTCTTTCTAATATAATATTATGTTCTAACATAATATACATTCCTATTTGTAGTCCCATCCCAACACAAAGGGTTTGAGACACAAACCATTCCCCCACTATGATGAGCTTTCAATCATATTTGGGAAGATAGGGCCACTGGTGAAGAAAGTGAAACCCCCGTACGATCAAGTATCTGCAACAGATGAATATTTGGAGGATATTCGGTTGGGATCACATGTTAATGAGCAATAAGAAAGTATACTTGACATGAACATACCTGACATGAACATATTGACCGTTGATGGGATGGACAAGGTTTTCCCAGATACACCCATCAACAAGCGTACTGGATCAAGTAACGATACAAGAGAAAAGAAATGCAAGAGGACTTCCTTCCAATTTGAAATGTTTGACATTGTACGCATAGTAATGGACGTGCAGGAAAGTAAAATGGAGAAACTTATACAATGGCAGAAAGAGAAATATGAATTGGAGCTCAAGAGGCGTCAGGAGGTCATCAAACAGATCTACCAAGTTAAGGGTTTAAAGGAAGACGATCAGTTGACCCTCATAGATCTGTTGGTGAATGATATTCAGCGAACAGAGGGTTTTTTAGCCATTCCACTACCATTAAGAAAAAGATATTGCATGCATTTGTTGGGCAAGAGTAACTAATTACGTTCTCAATGTTTTCAAGTTGATTTGTTATTATTTTCTGTAACTTTCCCTAGTCTCTTATTCTATAGGTATCATATATTTGTTGTTTTTTTTGTAACATGTACAAATGGCTTGTGACATGTGGCCCTTAGATATGGAAGCAAATATTTCTAACAAAGTTGTAAAATGATCATGTATAAGGCCATCAAATTATGTAAAATCTTTTGAGAGGAATGAATTTAATGAATTTCATATCCAGTCTACATTAACACTTTTTTGTAAAATCATTTGGCTTTATTTTAGGAGAAGTTTGGAATAAATAATATAAAATTGAACTGTATATCATATCTTGAGATTGGAAAGAATAAAAAAAATGCAACCAATGTCTTATTCCAAATAGGATGGATATAATAATTAGATTATACGATTTTTTTTATAAAAAAAAACAGTGTTCATACAAGCAAATTATTATAGAGTACAAAAAATGAATTAAATAGCATTGACACAATAACTCCACACACCCAAAAACAAACATATGTACTCAGACATAACAACTATGCACACCTAAACACATACATATCAACTCAGACATAACAACTCTGCACACCCAAACACAAACATATCAACTCAGACATAACAGCTCTGCACACCCAAACACAAACATTAGAACTCTCCAGACATCAGGACTCCCCACATCCTATATCATCTTAGCGCCCTAAACAACTCCTAAATTTTAAAAAGTGTCAAATAGATTCTAAAATTTTAGTTTTAATCTAGTAAATCTTTAGATTTTTCAATTTTATTTAATACTTTTTAAAATTTCAGTTTTAATCTAGTAAATCTTTAGATTTTTCAATTTTATATGAAATACGTTCTAAATAGATTTATTAGAAACAACATCGATAGGAAAATTTAGGTCTATATTAAACATGAAATTTAATTCTAATTCTAATAGATCTTTTATTTTTTTTTAAAGTTTTAAATGTGTCAATAATTTATTAGACTTGTTTGCGATTTATTAGACATTTTTAAAATTTAGATACTAATAGACACATATTTGAACTAGAGAGAGACTAATAAGAGAAATGTAATAAAACAGAAGCTATGATTGTTAAAATAGAATAGGGTGAGAGAAATCACACCCATACATATGGAGGAGTTAAGCAGGTAAAAAAATATTTGTGAGAAATTTTATAGGTAAAGAAAGACACTACAAGAATTCGAACTTCTCCTGACGTTACTATTTGGTGGGAAATGGTGGAAAATGCATCGAGAGAGCCTTTTCCGACGAATAATGGATCGTCGGGAAAAATCTGTAAGGAAAGAAACTCCTGACGCATGAAACAAAGGCATCAAGAGTTGTCGAAGAACTCCCGACACATGTACAGGGCGTCGGGAGTTCCTCTAACTACCGATGCATTATATACAACATCGGCAGTGAACTCCCGACACCTTATACATGCGTCGGGAGTTCTTCAACAACTCCTGATGCCTTGTTTTATGCATTAAGAGTTCTCGAACTCCCGATGGTTTGTTTCATGCTTCGGGAGTTCGAGAACTCTCGACGGTTTGTTTTATTTGTCGGGAGTTACATGAACTCCCGACGTAGTAAATATGCGTGGGGAGTTCCTTCATTAGTTAAAAATTGTCTTTTAAATATTTTTAATTTATAATTTATAATTTTCTTAAATTTGATCTGAATAATCTGTAAAACATAATTAACCAACTTAAATAGATTCACATAATAAATAAAACAAAGAAAATGAAGTCCATACTATAACAAATAAATGAAAAATTACAATGTCCAACAATAAAACAAAATCGATACTAAATAAAAGAAATTTGTTTTCACAAATACATAGAAAAATTAAAATGAAAACAACGTCAATAGATACAAAAACGAAAACAACGTCTAGAACACAGCATCTTGAACAATCGTCTAACTTCATCTACAAATAGTATCCTACAATAAAACAAAAACATTCAAATGTCATCATCTTTAAACATCCACAACACGTTCAAACTTCATAAACAAAACATCCACAAATATCATAATCGTCTACCCAAACTTCAAAAATAAACAAGAACACATTAGAACTGTGAAACCTAGATTTCCATCTTCCCTACTTAAGCAAGTGTTAAAAGGAATTAACTAAGTGTAAGTTAAATCCTATGTTGAAGAGAAGGAAATTTCTAAGTGTTAAGTAGAATTTTCTTGAGTAGTTTTGAGTTAAGCTTTAATTGATGAAATTTGACTAAGTACTTGACAATGCATTAGTATATGCCATGCGTTGGCCATTAGACTTTGAGAGGTTATTTGGGAGGTTAGTAGTGCATGCAGTAGCCAAGGTCTTAAAGAGGTTAGAACAATGCATGCGGCAGCCTCAAGTTGAGCATCCAAAGGCGTTGGACGTTGGATGCACTAGATGCGATGGATGCGTTGGAGGCGATGGATGCGTTGGATGTGGTGGTATGCGTCCATACGGCTGAAGGAAGGCAGCCGAGGGTGATGCATTGGTATGGCGCGAGGGTAAGCGCGGGCACAAGGGCATGCACGGACGCGAGGGTCGCGTTGGCTCCGATGGATGCGTTGGACTAGCCAAGCATTCTATGCGTCGATGTGGCTGAGTGTCCTATGCGTCGATGCAGCCGGGTGTTTTACGCGTCGATGTGGCCGAGTGTCTTATGCATCGATGCGGTCGAGTGTCTTATGCGTCGATGCGGCTGAGTGTCTTATACGTTGATGCAGCCGAGTGTCCTATGCGTCGATGCCAAGCGCCCATGCCAAGCACCCATGCATCGATGCCAAGCGACCATTCGGTGATGCCGAGCAAGCTATGCGTCGAGGACGAGCGACCATCCTATGCGTCGATGCCATGCAACCGTGCTAGGCATTGGAAGTTGACGATGGCATGCACGATGGATACATTGGATGCTACAACTTTGTTAAGGCATAGGCCATTCAATGGGCTAGGTTGGACGCATGGTGGTTGGCTATTGCGATGGTTAAGGCTTGCGATGACTGAGTAAGTTGGGTTGCAATGGTGTTGTATTGAAAACCAAGTGGAACCAAGGGTTGCTATGGGTTGATGACCCACTATGCGTTGATGATTACACTATGCATTGATGGCCAACTATACACTGATGGCATACTATATGTTGAACATCCAAGGGTTTGTGGATGCATATGAAGGATGAACACATATGAAGTTGGATAAACACATATGAAGGATGGACGCATTCAAGGACGTCACCCGGACATGTGGCTTGTTAGGAGGAATTCTTAAACCTTAAGTAAAAGAGGTGGATGCATAAGAAGACATGCAAAGTTGAGGGTTATGTGTTAGTGAAAGGAGAAGAAGACACCTTTGCTTGCACTGATGTAAGAATGTGTTGATGGTGTAAGGAAAAGACATTTGGACATGCGGCCAAGTAGGAGGTGTCGGCCATGGAGCAATTTTGGACGCCTATAAATAGGGCCAAGGACTTTAGATAAGAACTCAAATTATCTTCAAAGAACATAAAGAAGAGTATGTGAGGACTAATTGGGAGAAGATTTTGCATTGTTGGAAGAACACATGCGTTAGTAGCAAGACTATGCATTGGTCAAGAAGTTCCAAGAGAGGAGTTGCTGTCGGGCAGAAAAGACAGAAAATAACATCAACTTGGAACGAGGAGTTCTAGCAGAATACTCGTGCGTTTGGAGTGATTTCAAAGCCATCTGAAAGCTAGGAGAGTCTAGTTTTCAGGGTAGGGCTGCCGAAGAAGAAGCTCCAAGGGATCGGGCTGGAAATTGAGAAAAAGATAGAAGGGTCAGGCTGTCAGGTAAGCTTGGGCCAGTCTTAAAGATTTTGAGATTCCGGCCAAACCACGAGGATTTCTGAGCTAAGATTTTATGGGTTCAAAAGGGAGCCCGAGGTGACCAAGGAAATTCTAAAGAGAAAGGTTCCTAAACGATCAAGGTGAGTAGTTATTGTGTTGTTGTATTGTGGATGTAATTTCTATATATAGGTAAATATATATAGGAGATAATGTTAAATTGGCATGATCAGGTATATGTGTTTATCTTGTTACTATGCTTGTTAAGATATTGTTTGTATGTTTGTTTTGGAAACTGAAATTGTACCTAGGATATATAGTTAACATGCTTGAAAAGGTACTTGGCGGGAAAATATAGTTGGCTTCAGCTGGTGGGAATAGTCGGCTTCGGTCGGCGGGAAATGATAGTTGGTGACGACCGGTGGGAAATATAGTCAAGTTACCTAAGCATAGCTAGCGGGAAAAGAGTCGATGTGCACATTGGCGGGATAATAGGGTACAGGAAAAGTTTCTACATGAATTGTTGATACATTGCTTTAGTATAAGTGTGAAAGTGCTGGGGGAAAATGTATGATCATGCTAGGGATAACCAACGATAAAGTTAGGGATCTTCATATTATGTAATAACCAATGGTCAAGCTGAGGTTGATTGTTTTAACTAGCAGTTGAGCTGGTGATAATCCAGCAGTCTGGCTGGATAAATAATTGTGAACTTGTGGTAATGTTCTTGTTGACTATGCATTGATTTCCAAAAAGTATATTTCTGTTGTCAAAGTTATTTGTTTATCTAAAGGCACCACTCACTGGGCTTTATAGCTCATGTTTTCCATGTTTTATGTTTTACCCCCCCAGGTAGCGAAAGGTGAGGAGTTCCAGGGTACTGCTATGGTCAAGGTCTGCCACAAGCCACAGTTACACTTCCGGAGGGTTTTAAAGAGTTGTTGATTGTAAACTTTGTTGTTAAGTCTTGGAGTTGTATAAACATTACATTGTTGTAATATAAAATGGGCCTACTTATTCAGTTGGTAGTTGAATTTGTTCATTGGTATCAGAGTTATTTTCACAAGAGTTATCAGGCAGTAAGTGTCAACAAAAGGGTCGATAACTATTGCAGTCATGCCTTTTCTCAGGCTCAGAGGGTAGTCTAGAGCGGGGTGTGACAAGAACTTCATAATCGTCCAACCAAACTTCATAGATTTCATAAACATGAATGAATACATATAGAACTCAAACTTTCTCCCCAAAACAATCTAAACCAATCTCAACCCACCCCCACAACATATTAGAACTTCATAAACATTCATAAACACATAAAAACTCCAAGTTCAATGACAAAACGAGTATAATCAAACTCTACCCATCCCCCACAACAAACATGAAACCTCCCGAACATAAAAAAAACACACACACACAAAAACACACAAATTCAACTCCAAAATGATTACAACCAAACTCTACGCACCCCCACAACATATTCAAACTTTATAAACAAGAACGAACGCACATAAAACTCAAACTTTCTCCCCAAAACAATCTAAACCAATCTCAACACACTCCCCACAACACGTTAGAACTTTATAAACATTCATAAACACACAAAAACTCCAAGTTCAACGAAAAAACGAGTATAATCAAACTCTACCCACCCCTCACGACAAACATGAAACCTCCCGAACATAAAAAAAATACACAAAAACACATAAATTCAACTCCAAAACGATTACAACCGAACTTTATGTACCCCCACAACATATTCATACTTCATAAACAAGAACGAACACACATAAAACTCAAACTTTCTCTCCAAAACAATCAAATCCAATCTCAACCCATTCCTTACAACACATTAGAACTTCATAAACATTCATAAACACACAAAACTCCAAGTTCAACGACAAAAAGAGTATAATAAACTCTACCCACCCCCCACGACAAACATGAAACCTCCTGAACATAAAAAAACACATAAAAACACACAAAAATGATAAAACGACAAAAAATACATCAAAATCCAGTTGTTTGGCTACCATAACTGTAGGATAGCCAACAATTCTTTATCATAAAATTACTTAAGACATAACTACTTTGCTACCATGATTGCAGGATAGCAATATATTAGACAACTAAATAATGTAGTAATCATACCTAATTCGATGAGTCTCCTCTCAGTGATTGTATCATGTCTTCAATCATTTTTTCATTTCTTCTATTTTTCTTGCATGATTCTCTTTCATTTGTTTCTAAACGTCTTCAAGTTCCTTGATCCTCGTCTGAGACTGTTCAAAATTGGCTCTCAATTCCTTCATCCCTCTCTTTGTTCCTTGAGTAGATGAAGAACTCGATGAACTGCTACCTTTTCTTGACTTAGGTTTAGGGCCCCAACCTAGGCCTTTTGAATTTCCGGTTCGTCTACCCAAAATCATCTCACAGATTTCATCCCCTATTAGTGATTGAGAACCTTCTAGAGTGGAGTTAGATTGTAATTCTAACATTTTATTCTAGACATCTTAATTAAATGTGTAAGTACGAGCGATTGAAGTTAGAAATGAAAAACAACACGATAGAAAAACAAAAAATGTTACATGTGCATTTTCAATTGCCTCGTTCACGAACTAGCCACCTTTAGAGTGTGTTTCCCTAAATAGGTCAATACGTCCTATTTCTCGACCTTCGTTTGCCTGTAACTCTGCCTGAATTTGCAGGAATGACTTCGATCCGCCTACGTGGTCGAACGGTAATTTTTCTCTATTCTTCATGTTTGTCTCCAACATTTCCTAAATTTTCAATAAAAAAATAAATAACAAATATTCTATAATAGTAAATGCAGTAAATGATACACGCCCTAAATTAACTTGAAACGCTTCACTCTCGTAACGGTCACACAAAAAATACCAATCTTCTGGCCTATTTTTAAGCCAGCTAGGCAAGTTGGCACGTGCCTACTGAGGATCTCCACATTTTCTGTAATGTCTGTGTAAATCTGCTCTAAATTCTTTGAAGGAGTTTTGCATTTGATGTTCTATAAAATGGTTAATTCGTTGACTGGACAGATCAAGTTCGAAATAAGGCTACAAAAGAATGAAGGAAGAATTAACATATATGATGTTCATGACTCTTAGTTTATAATTGACTCTAAAAGAATAAACTTATAATTACTTACCAACAATTTACTCTTAGCCAATTCTATAAACTCATTTGGAACCTCAGCAAAAGTAAGACATTGTACTGAAAATGCAGATCTCACGACGCACCAATCGCATTACTAAATCGTACCGAATGTTGAGAAACTAGCTTCGTCTCCCCTTCATTTATCACGATTGTAATTTTGCCATGTTTTTAGACATATTTTTGTTCCACAAATGCTCGCGTTTCCTCCAAGTGGATGTTGAGCTACTATCTGAGGAACAAAAGAATTTAAAACAGTTTATGATGTATTTCAGTTAACAAAATATATTTCAAAATATACTAACCTGAAGTGTTATCACAGAAGATCCCGTGTTGCCTAGATATATCTTCTGGAATTCTTCATCAGCCTTTTGTTACCTATTAGGGGTTGACATCGTATCTATACAAACACAAAAGAGACAAAACAATATTAAATTAATATGAAATACGTGTAAACAGAGAAAAAGAGAATTGAGTAGATACATGATTACTTATCATCGTAATCTAATTCAAATTATTCATCTGCACTTGAACTGTTATTGGGAGATAATTGTTCTTCATCATCATCGTTTATGAAGTCATCATCGCCATGTCCAATAACTGGTATTTCCACAACTATAGGATCAACGTTAACTCTGCATAAAGTAACCTCCTCAATGGTTTCATCCACTAAGATTCCATCCAACAATTTCTAGTAAATCCAGTTGTGCATTTTCAACATCATCCACTTTTGGTACATCCCATATTCGCTTATTTTGGACTACTTGAACAACTTTCCAATTGCTACCATATTTGATGTCATCAATGTAAAAGACTTGTTGTGCTTGGATAGCAAAGATGGGCTCATCGATATACCAAAAGTGTGATGTATTGATCGATTTGTATCCTAAATCCACATGTGTCCTATTACTTTTGTTGTTATCCATGTCAAACCATCTATACTTCAACAATAAAAAACATGTCTTCTGTTCGCATATTGGAAATCTAATACTTATTCTACAACACTGTAGAAATTGTTATCCATACTTCTGTTCCCACTGATCTCCTCGGTCACTAGGACTCCATTATTTTATGTAGCTCAACGATTATCACGCTCTACAGTGTGAAACTGTACCCCATTAACAATGCATCCATTGTAAGAGCGCACCTCAGACGAAGGTCTCATTCCAAGCGAAAAGAAATCATCGGAGATATCTTCTCTCTCGCGTCGTTGTAGAATCTGATAATTAGTTATACATTAAAAATGACTATGAAAAATGAATCATCTATACCTGAGATCTGAACCAATCGGGAAATTTGTATTGATGTCTTATATATAAGTCAGAGGTGCTTTGAGCTTCACGACGAATTAACCTCAAGTGTTTCCTACAAAATTGATCATTTGAATGTTATATCAAAGGATTTACCCTAGAACTTAGAAATTTATAAAGTTTAAAACGTACTTGTGATAGTTTGTTATTTCTTTACAATTGTTGAGAATTTACCAATGTGCGATACGCTTTTCCTTCGATGACAACGTCCGTAAAGTTGAAGCCCCTAATGGTCGTACCCTCTGCCTAAATAATTAAAATTCACCAAATATCTCATGATCGGGAATGTTATCATCATTTGGTTCATCTTTATTGAATCTCGTTTCAATCCCACTTAGATATTGCAAGTAGGGGTTCCATTGTTCATTCATTGCATGTGCTTCCGCTATAAACCCCTCGAGACGTGCTTTGTGCCGTACAAATTGTTTTAATGTTTGTAAACTTCTTTCAATACATCCAACTGTAACTAACTGGACCCACCACTTTGGTTTCATATGGTAGATGAACAGCAAGGTGTACCATTACATCGAATAAGGCAGACGGGAATATTTTCTCCAACTAACAAAATATGACTATGATGTCTGCTTGTAGTCTGTTCAAATCACTTACACATATTGTCTTTGCACATAAGTCGCGAAAGAATGTACACAACTCAATAATAGCAATGCGTTCTTTGGTAGGTATGCTTGAATACTGATAACTTGTAGAAATACAAGTTATTTATATTGTCTTATTCAGATATTGCGGCCAAAAGAGAGAAAATATGAGTCGATTGTATGAAAGTTAGCTAAGAAATACAATAATTATAAATTATCGCAAATACACCCACTAAGACCATTAAGATGGTAGAAAAGAATATTTCAAGTCTGTTTTACGGGAAACCAAGTCACTGCTTAGGATCAAGGCTCAGAGAGAAACTGAACAACGTATCTTCGTCGCATTGTGCCCGTCAAATCAATACTGAAGAGCTGTTCAACGCAATGACGACGCAATGCGACAGTCGATCCAGAGCTGAGCTTCAACCGCATGCGGTAATAAAAACAACACCGTATACGGACACACGATCGAAAGATGCAAATAAGCAATGCAAATGCAGAGGATTGTGATACGTATACAACTAACCGTTGTGCATATTCAATGGACTGATTGAATAACAGAAGGAATATTTATTCCACTATTTTCGGACTTTCCATAATAATAAAGTGGGGACCACAAGTTAGAGAGTCAAAGCCTTCAGCCTATAAATACCTTCATAGAATTCACTGAAGAGATATACTTGATACGGGGGATAATTTATACGAGGCTATTAAGAGTGAGCTGATTTGAGTGCTGATTGGAGGAAATTTGGGAAGAGAAGAGACAAGGCCGAGAAGAGAGTCTTAGTGAAATTCTGCCAAATCCCCGCCGAGAAGCTCTATACTTAGATCCCTTCTATCGGTTGAGCAAGCCTGAGAATGAAGCTCATCCTTCCATTCACTCCATCGATGCTGATAAGAGATTCTCCATTCTAGATCTATGCCAAGACATTGGTGCTTATTTGTATTTGTTTCTAACTCTCATTCATCAATTGTATTTCATTTTCTTGATCTCTTCATTCACAACCATGTATCATACGCTAAATAGTATTATTGAATGTCTTGATCATTTCTATTTCCACTTTTCTGTCTATTTCTGTTCCTCCATAAATCATTTTCTCCATGATGTTTTCTTAATCCCTTGGTGATTAATATGAATTAAACAAGTAACTTAATCTGTGCTAAAGAAATAAAGGTCTTTAGCTAAAGCATGCTAGACGGAATCTTCACTTGTGATAGTAGAAATGAAGATGCCATTTTGATCTGTCGAGAGAAGGTTAGAAGAATGCGTTAACTAAAGCGAGAAGCACTTCCAGAGATGGAAGCAACCTTGCGTTCACTACGTTTGTTCCTGTTTCACCATAGAGATGTGGGAACGCGGCCGATCATCGAGAGGTGTACGCCAAGGGAAAACGGAACCGCATTTATGTCTTTAACGCAATTAAGGAACTTGCAATGTTTGTACTAATTATCTTTTCTCTTTCTGCTTCACACATAAGCCTTGCCACCGTATATCACGATCTTTGTATAATCTTCACAATCAGTCTCCACCTCGGTATCTTGTATCATGAAACCTGTATCTTGTATTATCATAGCTTAGGATTATTTTATCGCACTTTACTTTTACCGCAATTTACTTTATTATCGCATTTTTATCGCTTACCTTTACTTATCGCATTTTCAAATACCTGTACACACAACCCTTTTATAAATTGAAAAACCCTTGGTCGTATATATCACAAATGTAACACAATAACTTAAAACAGTCCCTGTGTTCGACCTCGGATCACACCGAGAAACTTGCGGTGGAATTATACTTGGTTCCAACGCAAGGAAACTTGTGACAACGCATAGTATACTACAAGATTCTCATAAATAACGCATATCTAGAAGTAGTATCGCATAAAGAAAATAAAGTCATCATTCATCCATGCGTTGTATGGCATAAGATTAGAATAAATTATACGTCAACAAGTTTATGGCATTTTTATGTCTTTACAAGTTTATAGCAATGCATCGCAATTTTATACCCTATCAAATACCAATAGGGAGTAGTCTGTGAAGCAACACATGGCAGTCGTGTGTTTTCAGTCCCAATATTTTTCCATCTTTGTCATTTACACGTCGTGATATGTTGGACACGAATCCCACAGGAAATTTCATTGATTTCAAATACTTATAAAACAAAATCTGTTCAACATTAGTTAATGTGTACGCTGCGTGTGGTTTTACAAATCTGTTATCGACCTGTATCAAGTGTAGGTCCTTTCTTATCTTCAAATCTTGTAAGTCTAATCAAACGTTTGTTGTATCCTTTGTCTTTCCTTCAATATTTAACAATGTGCTCATCAAATTGTCGCATATGTTTTTTTTTCAATATGCATTACATCCAATTTATGTTGTAACAATAGTCTGCACCAATATAGAAGTTGGAAAAAAAATACTTTTCTTAGTCTAGTTTAGAATTCGTTTTCTTTTTTTATCTTGCTTCGATGAATGTTTACTAAGCACAGAAAAGTTTAATGTATTTATTTGTTGTAAGATCTCTTCTCCATTCATTACGACTGGAGGAGGTCTACGTTCAACTTTTCCATCATGTTGCCTACTTCGACACCAACTATGATTCTCTGGAAGATAATGTCGATATCCCATAAATGATATTTTTTCTCTTATCCCGAAGGACGAATTATCTTCTTTGCATATTGGACATGCTCGATAACCTTTTGTACTCCACCTAGATAGGTCATCGTACGCAGGGAAGTCATTAATCGTCCATAATAAGGTAGCATATAATTGAAAAAACTCACCAGTAACATAATCATAAGTTCGCACACCAATTGTCCATAACTCTTTCAACTCTTCAATCAACAGCTGCAAGTAAACATCAATTTCCTTTCCAGAAAATTTTGGACCAGGTATGAGCAAAGACATGAAGAAGTTTGTTTCCTTCATGCATTTCCAAGGGAGAAAATTATAAGGAATTATCACCACGGCAACATACTATAAGAAGTGCTCATATTTCCAAATGGATTGAACCCATTTGAAGCTAATCCCAAACGAACATTTCGGGGATCTAAAGCGAAATGAGAAAATTCACGATCAAAATGTTTCCACTCCTCTGCATCAGCTGGATGTCGTAATACATCCTTCGTTTCAACTTGCTTATCTTTATGTCATCTTATGTCAGAAGCGCCTTCTTTTGATGCAAACAATCATTTTAATCTTGGTATCAATGGAAAATGACGCAATACTTTGTGTGGTATTTTTTTAACCTTGCCATCATTAAATTTGTATCGAGACTCACCACAAATGGGGCATTGTTGCAAATATGCAAACTCTTTCCAATACAATATACAATCATATTTGCATGCATGAATAGACTCATAACCTAGGCCTAAATCACGCAATCTTCGTTTGGCTTCATAAAAGGAAGTAGGTATAGTGGTGCTAGTTGGAAACGCTGCTTTTAACAATTCCAACAACATGTCAAACGATTTGTTCCTCTAACCGTTGAGAACTTTGATATGCATCAACTTCACTAAAAAGTTCAAGGACGAAAATTGCGAACAACCAGGTTATAATTTATTACGTGCTTCGGTCATTAAATCCTCAAATAAGTTCGTGGTATCTCTTTTTTGACCATTAGAGGACATTTCATTCTCAATCCTTTCTTTATTTGCATCTTCATTTTCAATTGAAACTTGTAATCATTTATAAGATTCAACATCTCATTTTCTTCGACAACATTACCCTCTATACTATCTACTTCAACATTATGTACTGAATGAGTTGTATGACTTTCAAAACCTTTAGATAAGTTTACTGGCTCTCCATGATATACCCATTTACAGTATGAGGGAGATATTCCATATGTTAATAGATGTCGTTCCACGATATCTATTTTTTCTCAAATTGAATTCATACAATTCTTGCATGGACATCTTATTCGTCTGGAATCATTAGCATGAAACTTCGCCATATCTAAAAATTGGGATACTTCTTCTCTATACTCCACTGATAACTTATTCCTTAATTTAATCCATTCTTTATTTATCCTTAAAAATAAATCTTTTTAGACCAACTTGTAATCCAAAACAATAATGTAAATTAGAGGACAAAGTACAAAATCTTTATTAAGCATGGATTTTGATTAATTTAATAAACAATTCTAAGTTTGTTCGGAGAATTTAAAATTTTAAATAATTTATAATAGGTGGTTTGACTTTTTTTGCCCCTAATGTTATTAATTTTTTTTTGCCCCTAAACTAAGTCCAAAATTAAGTAAATTGTAACATCCATAATCCACCAAATTGCATAAATTATAACATCCATAATCCACAATTCACAATAAGTCACCAAATTGCAGAAATTGTCACATCTATTAATGTAAATTAAGTTATCTATAACCTTAAGAATTAAAAGGAAAAAAAAAAAACTCAATCTACAATAACATCCACAATCCATAATTCATAATTCACATTAGATTACTAACATGCTAGAAATTAAATTAGCAACATTAATTACCAACATGTTAGAAATTAAAAACAATGGCTTAAATTAATATACAAAATAAGAGAAAATAAATGAAATGGATGTACACAGACCTTGTTGAAAGCTTGAAAATAAACAACAAATTCGCAAGCAATGAAGGGGGAAGGCGGCGGTGGATGATGGCGCAAAGGAGGAAGGAGAAGGCGGCGGGTGGCGGCGCGAAGGGGGAAGATTACCGGCGGTGACACGTCTGTGAAGGGGGGCAGCGCGAGTGAGGGAGCAACGAGGGCGTGAAGGGAAAAAGGAAAATGGGGCGACGGGCTGAATGGGGGCGGGGGCGACGAGTATGAGCGAGACGACGAGCGTGAAGGGGGACCGACAGGGGAGGGGGAGCAGTGGTGAAGAGGGAAAATGGGGGGTGGGGGGGTTAGGATTTTAATATAGAGAATAAGGGAAAAAATGAAGGAGAAGGGGATATGGTTTTTACCAGATCCCATCTCCTGATGCCACTCGACAGGCCTCCTGACAGTTAGCATAAGGCGTCAGGAGTTCCAAACTCCCGATGCCTATTTTAATCGTTGGAAGTTCCAAAGAAACTCATGACGGTGTTTTACGGTGTTGGGGAACTCATTTTTCTTGTAGTGAGAGACGGTGAAAGAGTCAATGAAAGGGTAATTAGGGAAAAAAGTGGCAATTAAAAATGAGTAATGCTTGATTGCATTTGTCTTAATGCATCATCTTTAATCACAAAAGAAAAATATAAAAAAAATTCTTTTCTTAAAAAAAACATTTATCATATGATAATTTGTGATTGGATTGCACAAGAATGAGCGCAATTTGAGATGCACTAAATTAATTTTTCAATAAAAATTATTAGTATGTGTGAAAGAAAAATATAAATGTATCTCAATGCATTCAAATTTGAGTTGGATAATGTAATGTTTGATTTTGGACCGAATAATATAATCGACATAAAATAAGAAGAGAACATTAAGACCAAGAAAATAAAAGGTTCATTTTGGGATTAGGAGAGAGGACTAGTTTGTGTCAAAGCCCAAATTAATTTATTAGGCTTCAACTTAACAAAATAATCAATGGATACGTCGTGCACATAAAGTTATCTCAACATGTTTTAAATTAGAGGTGGTTAGTAACTTAAAATATTAAAATTTGTGGGTAGGTAGCGAGTTTTCGCATTATTTAAAAAGAGTCGGATAATAATTATCGTAGAGAAGAATAATTTTAGGGGTTTATTTTGATATATGGGCAAAGAAGTATAGGGAGAGTGTAAACTAGTAGTAGAAAATTTGAATTGGGTACATAAAAAAAAGGGATCCGAGATATAGGTGCTTGTTGGAAATCCATGGGAATAGTTGCATTGCATTGCATTGCATGTGCCTCAATTTGAAATTTGGAATTTGAAGTATAAGCCGAGTGTCAGAGTTTTTATGGGTTATATATATGTATTTGTAATTTTGTCCTAACAAGTAAATTATTTAAATGTGTGATGTCACTCCACCCCAACTCCATCCCATCCCATAATTTATTTATTTATTTTTTTATTTCAATTCCATAACAGACAGCTGTACGTTTTAGTGCGACCCAACTTTTATAACTCTTTTAACATACCAAAATAACAACTCTACTCCCTACTTCCCACAACCAACAATCCCAAATTTTATTACAGAATTCATATAAATTAATAACGGAAGAAAATATCTAAACACCATTGTATACACCTCTCTTCAAATTTTATTCAAAAAATATAAAACTCGCTATTGTATAAGTTAAACTTTTAAGTTGTCATTCATAATTCTATTTAAATCATATATTAAAGATTATTGTTATAAACTGTTAAATATGTGTGATTTTTCGAATTAATGTACAGACATTTTCAAAATAAATCTCAAGTGAAATTAGTTTGGTAATGAAAATTTATGAATTTAATTAATTAACGAAAATGGTAAGTCTTCCCACAATACTCGTTAGAGAAATGGTAAAACTGTTGAAAATATTTATAAAAATATATCAAAATTTTAAAACTATCAATGATAAACGCTGATAGACACTTTTCTATATTTAAAAACAGTCGTATTAATTAATATATATGGTATAAATCGACATATTTACAAGTTTTATAATTTAAATTAATATAAATATGAGTATTTTTATCGATACAATTCTATAATTTAGAGATATAAGTTGATATTTTGATATTAAAATAAAAAAATTAGAATAGACCACAAAAGGACAAGATGAGCTTGAAAAATGACTTCAGTGTGGAAAGTGGCTACGGAACATGTACTTAACTCTACTTTCTATTTTATTTTCATTTTAAAGATCCACGCACTTAATTGCTAGGAAAAGTGCTTTATATTATTAAATTATCCTCTTGATTGATATTTATATGTCTAAGTGTATTTATTATGACATGATTAACCGTACTTTTTTGGCTAAATTATGAAAAGATGCCTCTCTAAACATTATCATTCGTTCCAAAAGTACTTAATCAATTTAAGTTGAATTTCGTCCAAAATTCTAAAGATTTTATAATTCAATAAGTACACGTAATTTAAAATCATCATATTTGAGAATAATTTAAAAGTATCTTAGTAAAATTGAAAAGTATTTTGTATCTTTATAAATATCTAGAGTAAATTGAACATTAAATTGATTTTTATTAAGTAAAATACTTATATATAAAGCAATTTTGTTTGAAATATATTTTTGAAGTACTCCAAAACACACATTCTAAACCTATTCTTAGGAGCTCAAATTATGTTTTATTTCTTAAAATTGATAGGTGACTTAGAATTGGAATCTACAATCTTGAATTGCACAACTTCTAATTTAACCATGGCAATATATATAGGTTCATTACCAACAAAGTAGCATTTTTTTTTTTCAAAATTAATAGTAAAAGGAAAAACATGTTTGGACAGTCATTTTAAACTTTTTCTCATGCGTCCTTTAAGAAAAATTGTCTTCTTTAAAAAACAAATATATAGTTGTTACATTTTTTTTTTGAGTCAAAGTTGTTACCTTCTTTAAAGTTAAGAAAATAAAGAGTATTTTAATATGTACAGAATCATCAAACTTTACAAATCATTTGTTGGAGACAAATTAAGTTGGGAGGGAATTGTTGAGTATATTTACCATACAACATTTTGTGGGCAGTACATTTTGGACACAATTTGATTATGGATCTATCAACAAATTTAGGGTGTCTTTAATTTAACTTTTCAAGTGTTTTATTTTTTAAATTAAAAAATTATTTTGAAAAAAGTTGGAATGTTTGGCTACGACTCAAAATAGCATTTGAAAAAAAGAGTTTACGAATAAATGATTTGAGAGAAACACTTGAAATCAACTTTTAGAAAAATCATTTTTGACTGTTTAATGGTTAATCTTCCCTTAATTTATATAATATAAAAAAGTATCAAAATACCCTTACTCACTAATCCTCTACCTAACTTTCATCATGGTTATCGTTGGCTACCCTTTGAAGACCCTCAACTCTTGTCACAACCACTGACAACCACCTCTAATAACCAACTTAAAAAACGACTATGATTAATGGCTAACTCCAGTTGACCAATTTCATTAGGCAATTACATTGGTTATCTCTATTGACTAACACTATTGACCATTTAGATTGATCATATGCTATAAAAAACATGGTCAATGAAACTATTTTAACACTCATCCTTTATAGTGTTTTGACATTAAACATATAGCAAACCAAACAAAATTCTATATAAAATCAATTTTTAGAAACTGTAACCCAACATATGAGCATTTTTATTTTAAATAGTTTTTATAAAAATTATTTAAATGAAATGACTCGTTAAAAAGTACTTTTTTCCTAACGAGTCGAAACAAACTTAATCTTGAATGAACATAATTTAATTGAAAATGAGTACTTGTACACACTAGTTAAGTTAGAAAGATGTTTGAGAAAATTTGCTAGATAGGTGGTCTATCATCCTTTGAAAAATTGAAGATTTGGATAATAATTTAAGAGAAATACTTGTACATAACGAGTGAGTACAAACTTAATAAAAACTTAAAAAAGTATAAAAAGAGCTGAGTGATTGGACGATGAGAGGAGAGTGAGTTATTATTGGAATGCTTTGAATTTGTTTGTTGGCGTTTCAAACAATTAAGTACGGGGGTCAGTGAGTCGGGATCTAAGGGTGACACGTCCTGGTGGGGTTTGGGAGCAATGTCCCTGAAACCTATTCAGAATTCGTATTTAGCATATTTATTTATTTGTAGTTACTTACGATTATGACCCTAGAGTTTAGAGTAGTGCACTATATAAACTCTCTAACCTTAGAGGTGGCGTTTGATGTAATTTTCTGAAAACATTCTCTTTAATAATACCGTTCTCCCTCTGCCTGTGGACGTAGCTAACACACCGTTAGTGAACCACGTATATCTGTGTGTCGATCTTCTCTATCTCTACTATTTAATTGTCGATTTCGTAACAGTTACATTAGCTTAAACTTGATTTGATGGGCCTTATTTAGAACGTTCGGGTGGCCACACTGGGGTTGGAGCAGTATATTTTTGAAGAACATCTCCAATCCAATCAGACTAAAACCAAAAAACCCAACTCCGAAGCCAAAGCCGAAGGCAACATCTGTTTTCCAAAACTTAGTGTTCCGCAATCCGAGTCAGGCCACTATTTTTGTATTATACTCAAACACCCCATTGGGCATGTTTATTGCGTCTTTTCAAGATTCTGATTTTGTGAATACCACTCCAAGCCTTTCATCCAGTATATTCGCTTCTCACCCAAAGCCAATTTTATGGTCAAATACGTTTCCGCCACTTTCATAACTAGTTATTCAATTAATTCCCCTTTTTCTTTTCTCAACCCCCCTCCCCCCATCCGTACTCCTCCTACTAATTAATAAAAATTTTGAAATTGGGGAGCGAATGATGTGGTTGCTCCATGAGAAAGTGGAATCTAGACCTTTTGAGGGCACTTTTTGATGTAAAGCACACCAGAAATGAGTTATTTTATGATGAAAGATTCGGAGGATTGCGTGGTTAAAAAGAAAAAGTGAAAAAGGGGATTTGGAATTAATTGAGAATTTTTGGGTTAATTAGGCTTTTGGTTAGGTTGGAGGGTCAAAGATTCCAAGAGAAACTAACGACATTGATCATGAAGCTAGGTTAGCCAAGGCAGAGGCAGCAGCGCAGGCAGGCTTATGTTGAGTGGACGGAAAGGAGGCTCATTAATTGGATTCCCTACTAAGCATTAGATTCACACACGCACTGCACTGCCGGCCGTCCGTTATTAACATTAACAAACAAATTAATCCTTGCACTGAGCTTGCACCTGGACCCAACAAAATGTGGAAATGCTTTCTTTTTAGCTTAAAGCTGCTGCCTTGACCTAAAATTGTTATCACCTGCCGTCAATTTGTCTAGTGCTTCCACCATGGGTTTCTAAGACCTTACAGACAAATGTCTCTCCTTTCCTTTCCACCTGTTTTGCTTTCGCTCACAGTTTTCACTTAATTCCGAGTTTATTTCTTTTTAATTTGCTTCCAATGCCCTAATCCATCCTTGTCTTTTCTTAGGGGAATACCTATAATCATTTCCCCTTTTCTTTTTTTTTTTAATTACTCGTTGTGTTAACATTAAACTAGTATTATTGCACAACCAAACCCCTTGTGTAGAAGTCTGCATACATAAATTCCTGCCTCTCATATCTAATATGTAATTGAGATCTAAATTTTTTTAGATAATATTCAAATTTCATCTATATTTTTTACCTTTCTTTCTTATAAAAAATTGAGGTCCATAGGTTTTTTTTTTTTAATGTGCCCATAAGATAGTGCCTCATCCAATTCACTGTTACTGAATCGGATCTCAATTTTTTTAGACCGAATGACTTCAGACGCTCTAATACCATCTAGATATAATATGACTTATGATGTTCCATCTCAAAATCAATTACCTCTAATGTTATCTATGGTATCATAGTCCATAAACTCGAATGAGCACCCAATTAAAAAATTAAAATTGGGACCTGATAATGGGAACCCAAAAAGGGCATCTTTTTAAAGCCATCATCTCACATTGGGAAAATCAATGAATCTCATACTCTTTATAAGATAAGTGAACTACTCTTCTTGCTACTGATTAATTTTGAGATTCGTTCATTTTTTTTCTACATATACACCCTTACAATATGATCTTTATATATATATATATATATATCAATTTTAATAAGTGACATTATTTTGATCTTTGTAACTTAGCACAATTTTAGCACACATTCAATATACACAAGCTTATATTAAAAAAAATTATTGAAATTGTACTGAAATTGTGATAGAAAATAAGAGATTAATTAATTGAAGGGACCATAAATGTAACTTTTTAAAATCAACCATAACAGGCCAAACCAATTTATCCCAAGCATCTTATTAATTAGGTTACTTCAGCCGAATTATTCAATAATCTATTTGTAAGAAAATTATTATCAATTCGTTTTTTCTGAAAAATTATTTCTTTGTCTTATAATCTTGATCCAAGTTTGTTTGTTTGTTTTTTTTTTTTTTTTAAAAA
This sequence comes from Benincasa hispida, assembly GCF_027475165.1. NCBI lineage: Eukaryota > Viridiplantae > Streptophyta > Magnoliopsida > Cucurbitales > Cucurbitaceae > Benincasa > Benincasa hispida. Next base: position 13,533,044 of record NC_143479.1, read on the forward strand.
AAAGGTAAAAAATTAGGTCATAGCTAAATTACAGAAATAGCAAATAGTACTCAAAACCTTGTTTTAAACAGATTTATCGAGTAAAAATATATATTTTAAACCTAATCTATAATCATGGGACTATAGGGTGTGTGTATATGTGTGTGTATATATATATATATATATATATATATAGAATGTTGCGTTTTTTGGAATTTTGTTAGTTAATTCTTTTGAAAATAATGATTATTGAATACGAGACAATTATATCCAGCTCAAAGAAATATATTTGATTTATTTTTGGAATATGCGTCTAAATTAGAAGCAAGTAAACGTTAAGATTGTTTAGGAAAACCTAATGATTTTATTGGGACAAAATAGATTATCGTTGAAGCTCAGCAATATCTATATCTAGAAAACTAGAAATTACACACATTAGCTTTGTATATATGAGTTGGAAATTAATGTCCATTAATTATCAACCGGTTGGTGACATACAGCTGATCACTTATTAATGTATTATCTCATTGGCTCAAAGTTTAAAAGTTTGAATGTAATTCATTCGTACGTATTGTTAAATTTAAAAACAAAAAAAATTTGTCTATGATAATTTATAAAAAAGAATTTGAAAAAATAATATTTATTTCTCAAACTGGGTGATATATACGGCCTAAATATTTATGTTACCCGATTAGATATTTATGAAGAAGATGAAGGGAAGCCAATTGTGTAAACTATGTTACAAAAAAATATTGATAGATATTGATAGATTTCTATCGGTGTTTAACGATGATAGACTTTAATCAGTTTCTATCAGTGACAGACATTAATAGTTTTATTTAATTTTCTATTTTTGAAAATGATATATATAGATATATGAAAGGAAAAGTATGAGGTAATTGTGAAGTAGTAGGGTAGGGTTGAAACAATTTGCGTTTAGCGTAGGGTGCAAGGAAGATAGAAGATATATAAAAAGGCAATGAAAAGGAATGAAGGAAAAATATAGGGATCCAAAAAAGTGGAAGAATTAAACGTTAATTGATTAAGAAAACCCAAAGACCAACCAACGTAAAAAGTTAGAAATGATTACAAATACAATAATACAAACAGCAAACATAGAGATATGAAAGAGAGGCCCCACCGGACATGGGGATTGGGTTTAAGGCCTCTCTTTGTACATTTTGTGGGTTACGATACGACGTCGGAGGTGGAGGCTACAAACAAAACAAACACAATAATACTACTTACTATACTATATAGTCTATACTAATTACTAATTAGTAGTGAACCAACCATGAACCCAAATTAAAACTAAACTAAACTAAACTAAACTAAACTAAGAACAGCAATTAATTGATTTGACCGGTGACCGGTGCATTTGGCATTCAATTAGTTAGTTATGATGTCTTGATCTTTCTTCTTTTGAATATTGTCGATGACGGCTTCTACCACGACGTCGACCACGTCGACGTTTGGCTGAAGAACCGCGACAGGGTTTAGTTCTGTGCAAACCATGGTTCCAAGTTTGACGGCATCGATTATTTGTTCCGACAATTCGTGAAGCTGCGGCGGCTTTGCTACAGCGGCCGCCTGATCCTTGATTGGGATATTATTATTGCCTTTGTTTGCACCACAATTCTTGAATATTACGTAGAGGATCATCTGAATTATGCCAAACACGAAGCCAACCACGTTTGGTAGCGCAATGTAATAGTCTTTGAGAAGAAGGCCATAAAAGAACCACATGACTGCATTCAGTGTGAGAAAGAATGAGAGCGCAAAAGGCATGTACTCCACGCTCTTCGTCTTTATCACTTTTCCCTGCACGTGCATATCCATTTATTAATTATTCCCTTGATCTATATATAAGATTAATAATAATCAACAGAAGTTCAAGTATATATATATATATATACACACATTACCATGATGAAAAGGGGTGCAGCGAAGACACTGAGATTGAACACCAAGCATATCCACCCAAGAACTTTGAGACGCTTCTCTCCTTTGGCCAACACCATTGTCAAAGCCAGCATCAACCCGAACCCCAACACATTTAACAACAATATCACCTTAGCCGTTTGGAACTGCATGCACCAAACAAAGATCATCAATATTATATCATAATTCCAATAATGAAATTAAATTAAAATGACGATCAGTACTTACCCTTAACTTTGTTGGGGCGTAGAAAATAAAAAGAAGGATGTAAAGAGTCTCAATGACACAGCCAAAGGAGTTGATGGTAATGAGAAAGGTTGCGTTTGTTTTGAGAAGAGCATAGTAAATCCAAAGCATAGCACTAAAAAGCGCAACCACATAAGGTACAGACTGATACCCTTCCGCCGACTTCTTCTTGTATATCTTATAAAATGTTGGCCTGCATTAATAATCCAATTAGTAATCAAAATCATATAATGTAATTAAATTATGGTAGCAAGTTTAGCTTGTGCTTACAGTGGAGCTAGGAACACCATAAACGAGATAATGTTGCCTGCATATACACATAATAAACCCCAAAATTAATACAACATATATACATGATACGCATGCATGCAGAACACACTTAGCATTGCTGCTAAATGGTTTTACGTACAACACAATAATGCATACGAGGATATAATAGGAAGAGTTGGTATATACCTAAAAGGCCAAAGACAAAAGCCAGGGTTTGGGGACTGATGGCCATTGGCTAGCTAGTAGCTTTAGCTAGATCTCTCTCTGTGTTTCAAGTATTGAAGTAGAGTAGAGATGGAATCAAGGGTTGGCAGTGAAAATAAGAGTTGGGGAAGAGAGGGTTTTTATAGTGAGGAAAAGGGAATGGGCCGGGTTGAGTTCACCAAATGCCAAGTGGGTAACACCAACTTCCCCTAACACTTTTACTTAAATTTAATTAAGCCTATATCCCCTACCCCTTTTCCAGTTGTGTATGTGTTCAATACCGGAGTTGGTATTTACCATATTGGCTCTATGATATAATTATATACATTGGGCCTCTCATCTTTTTAATATAGATCCGGCCTACATATACATCTATTTATGTCCTCTTTTAGTTTACCTTAATTAATACCCTATATCATCCTATAATTATGTAAACTCTTGAGCAGCAATAATATGCTTATTTGTCAGTACCAATGGATGGTACATCCACACAAATAAGTCCATCCCCACCCATGTTTTCTTTCTGATGTGTCACCCACCAAATGGTTTTTAAGCCCTCCAACTCATATACACATATACATATACTTGGAATCTAAATTAAAATCAATACCATTATGTAATATATATCCCCCTTTCCCCCAAGTACTACCACCCCCCCCTCCCCCTTCTTATTACACAATACTATGCATTTGAATTGGCTTACAGCTAGCTCTAGCTACGACCCCATAGAAAAGGAAACTCTCCCATCATATTAATATGCCACACAACACACATTGTATCTTTTGTTTCTAAATTAGACACACAACTTGTGGTTATATTTGCATAAATATGAGAAAGGGTGGATTGAGCATGCATCTGCGTTTGACCAATGAAAAACCGGGTACTGTGATTGAGAGAGTTGTTTGGTTTTAATTTGCATTATGGAAAGATAAATTTGTTGATAACATAGAAACGAAAATGGGAAATATTGCTAATAATGTGTATGTGAAGCACTAGGGGGGAGATGAGAGTCCGTTACAAGCAAACCCCTTAATAAATTTTATGAGGAATGAGAGGCCTGTATTGCAGGATCGGAAATTAATTATATGCTACTCCATCGCCTTTTATTCATTTTTTTTCTTTTGATATATATGTGTATATATGTTGTGAATTGTGATTGGGAACACCACTTCAGTCCTACTCCTAGTAATTGGAATCATATTAATTCTTACTGAAGAATAATAAAAATTTGAGTGAGTAGATATTTTATAAGAGAAAGAGAGAGAGAGAGAGAGAGAGATATGGCCACTTGCTCAACTTGGGGGGGTGTTCGCATCTTGGATTGATCCAACAAGATTTACCCAGAGATTCTCTTGGAAGGCCTTTTTGATGTGTAATCGCACTTGATGGTGCTGATCCCCATCACATTTCTAACCTAATCAGACGGTGCAAAACCCACATCCCAACTCTCACCCATCATCATTATCATCATCTTTCCTTAGAATATTCTTATTATTCTACCTCTTGTACTCCTAGTTGACTTCCTAACATATATATATACTACCCCCTCCTATTTTTTTTTTTTTTTACATTCCTCATTATTTTATATTTTTCCATTCTCAAATGCCCCCTCTAATTCCCACATATTTACCTTATTAATTTACAAACAACTACTCAAATTAAATCCCCTCTTCTACACACTTCTCCCAGTCAACTTCCATTATTATTATTATTATTACCTAATTATTTCTCCATTTAAAGGTCAAAATTTGTAATTAACTAAACGTCTGATCAACAGGGTACTTATCAAATTCCTTATGGAAGGTACAATATTTCTGAACCACACAATTTTAACCTTTAGTGATGAATTATATATATCAAACATACATACATACATAATGAAAAAGTGAGGATTACAACAGATTAGGTGCTCAATTACGGCAAAATGAAGTTTGGCAAAATTTTAAATGGGGGTGTGGCAGTACAAATTCCAAAATAGACATTCTTGCCAAATTGTTTTAGTAGTAATGGAGTTTTGGAAGATTCAAGGGGAAATTCTATGGCATTAACTCGAACCAGGGATATAGTACAGCCAGCTACCAGTTTTGATATTCATTGGTTGGAGGAATAATTCTAATTAATGGATCGCTCACTAATTTCTCTTTCCTTCTACTAAAACAACAAAATTGACTTACATGGGTCCTTCCAAATTACTTATAACAAGCCTAGGTTTCGTTTCACTAATTAGTTATTTTTCAATAAAATTCTTTTCGCTTTGTTTGTTATAGTACCCAACTATTTAACTATATATTCTCCTTCTTCTTCCTCGGCCCAAAAGGATATAGTTGGTGGGATGGGAACTATAGCGATGTAAATGAATCATGATTTTTTTTTTTTTTTTTAAATAAAAATATATTTTTGTCCCTTAATTTTGTTTTTTGTTTTAATAATGATTCCTATGTTTTAAAATTTTACACTTAGTTCTTTAATTTTGAATTTCATTTCAATTTAGTCTATATTTCAAAAAGTTACAATTTCACTCTTTAAATTTGGGTTTTATTTCAATTTGGTCCATAGATTTAAAAATTTACACTTTTAACCTAAGTACTCACTTTACTTCTTTACCCTTTAGTGGTTAATGTCTATTAGTCAATTTAAAAGAATTGAAACATTACCACTAAAGAAGGAAAGTAAGTATTAAATGTAAATCTTAAAATCATAGGAACCAAATGGAAACAAAACTCAAATCTCATTGGTAAAATTGTAACATATGAAAATCCTAGGGACTAAATTGAAAGAAATCCAAATTAAGAACTAAAAATGTATCATTTTGAAATCTAGAGATCAAATAAAAACTAAACCTAAAATCTAGGAACAAAATCACAATAGTTAACCTAGAAAACAAACTTATTTTATCATTAAAAATAAACAAAAATCATTGGCTAGCTCACAATAATGTAATGGATTTTAATTATTTGAAAGAGATGGGTAAATAATATGGTAAGTATCTGACCTTACAAGATGACCTAATAGGTTATTTTAAAAGAAGTTGAGTTGTTTGGCATGGTGGTTAACCATAAGGGCTAAAGAGATCAACTGAATAATCAATCAATAAGCACCATATGGTGGGCCAATGCATAGGGGGTTGGTCATGGAGGTCTAGATAGTACTTGAAGATCGTCAACCATGCATGTCATGTGCCCCATGAAAGCTGGCCTTTGGAGTTGGCTACGACGGACAATATATGCTTTAAGTACTTAAACACAACTTTGTAGCTAATTTAATTTAGCGATTCATAATGATGTTAAGCTAAATTATCAATGGTCAAATTAACTATATGAGAGATCAATTAGTTAAGTGATCGTTACGAAATCATTTTTCTATATACATGGTCAAGTGGGTTCGAGATATTTAAGGTAGGTTGAAAACACTTTGAATTATCTACCTTCTAGCTTTCTCTCTAAGTTAATAGTGACTTGATTGTGGGAGTATTGGTGGCTAAACATCACACTAGTGCAGGATTTTGGTGTTTTGAGGGTGATCGTTCTATTCTTCAAATTTATTAAAAATTCATATCGTTGGTACCAAATTTTGGTATGACACCTAAGGCTCCATCGAGCTCAAAATAAACATTAAAATGATGATTTCTTATAAAAATTATTTTGGAGAGGGAAGGATTGTGTCCGTTTATGATTAAGGGAGAACTACGCAATTGATTACATGCATCGTCTCTTTTCGCCGAAGTTGTTATTAATTAGCCACCATGCAATGAAAATATTAACTCGTGAAAGAGATTTCATGTATCTTACTTTATTATTATCTATACACATAAATACGAAAGATTGCATCACGTACAAGATTAGTGGAACCTTAATTAAATCAAATATGATGATAATCCAATCATTAATATCACAGAATATTTAGTCTTCCTAATTAAGATACTTTGCAGCTATAGTAAATCAGCTAAGGATCACAAAGGACAAGACCGATGGGATCTTCAAGTTTAACTAATTTTTCTCCCTACCTACCTCAGTCCAATATGAAATTTTCAGCAAAATTTACCCAACTTAATCCATTTTCACTTACATGTATGTTTAATACCATCAAATTGCATTTTAAATCTACATATTTTTGTTTAATCAAAACAAATCTCTCAAAGATTCATTTAAATGAATTTTATCAAGTCCCATACAAATTTACGTTCGTCACAACACAATATGATAAAAAAAAAAATCGTGATTTTTTTAAAAAGAAAATTACACGTGTCATCTTGAAACCTTGTCAATATTTATATGGAGGGTCAGAGTCAATTTGTATATAGCTTACTAATTTTATGGAACAACTTGTATGTGATCTTACAATAATTAGATGCCAAAAAATTCATAATATATTAAATTTTAGGTAGGTAGAATGAATACCATTGATTGAACTCGTTTTCTCTAGTTTATTATTATTATTATTATTAATGGATATGAGTAGAAAATAAATTCGTTTGTTTAGTTTAGGATGCGGCTCAATATAAAATAATTTAATGCGATGGGAGGGCTGTGCAAAACAAAAAGAAGAGGAATTTTAATTAAGAATAGTAAGATATGGAAAAAGAATAGAAAGACAAGGGTTTAAGAAAGGGAAACTACTAAATGATTAAAGCATAGGAAACACACAAAGTTAGGTTTAGGTACATTTATATATATATAAATATATAAATTGTACATGGATATGGAACCTCTCTCCCGACGAACGAGTTTAGAAATACGTAAAAATTAAAGTTACTAACTAATAACAAGAAGAAGAAGACAACGACGACACTATATTATAATAATACAGATGGAGCACGGTTGAGAGGGAGGAGATTCTGTATGTTGCATGAAACAACATTCAAGCCTCACATTTGACCATGGGTGGGGCTTGGTTATTGTCCATGCAATATTTGTCATTGTTGCATATTAGTGTTGTTGGGGATAGCGATGCATGTCCACCGTTGGATTGAGGAACAACTTGATCTTGATTTTGCTGGTCCCCACTGTCGGGAGTAGTCGTCATCGTTGTCGTCGTCGTCATTACAATTTGAGTTTCGATATCGGCTTTGTGTTGTGGGAGCTTCTGCTCATCAGAAGCCACCGGCTTGGCGTTTCTGTAGATGGCGTAAAGAATCATCTGAGCCATCCCGAATGTGAATCCCAACGTGTTTGGAAGCTGTAAGTAATAATAATATAATTATTCATGAAATGATGATGATTAAACTAACTAGTAGCTAATTGATCAATTTAATTACCGCAACGTATAAATCCTTGAGGAACAAGCCATAGCAGAGCCACATGACGGCGCTGAGTGTGAGGAAAAAAGAGAGAGAAAAAGGCATGTACTCCACGCTCCTGGTACGGATAACCCTCCTCTACAATTTATAATTTAATTAAGTAACAAGAAGGAGTTAAATTAATTAAATGGGTTCGTAAATTAAATAATATACCATGATGCTGAGAGGGGCTGCAAAAACGCTGACGGAGAGACCTCCACAAATGAACCCAATCACGCGGGCTCTGTAAGCCCGCTTCACTAAAAATTGGGTCACTAACAGAATCGAACAAAACCCAAATACATCCAACAGCAGAACAAACCTCACGGTGAATATCTGCGTTTAATTAATTAATAACATTAATATATTATCAATTATATGGCATACTACATATAACTATCGAATTCGAGGAAACAAACCCGAGCCTTCTTGGGAGCATAGGCAATGTATAAAGCGATGTAAACGGTCTCGATGAAACAGCCCACTGAGTTAATAGTCATAAGAAAGAACTCGTCCGCATTCAGCGTGGAATAGTATATCAATAACAGAGCACTGAACAACGCAACCACGTACGGAATTGATTGAAATCCTTCCGTTGATTTCTTTCTACACACCCTTATAAATGTAGGCCTGCATTCAACCAATAATAATATTAATTATCTGACAAAAATAGTTCCTTCTTAAATCCTATATTCCTATAGCTATATAAATATGTTTACTTACACTGGGGCCAGAAATACGATGAACGAGAAAATGTTACCTACAAAGTTTCAACACAAATATACATCATTAGTTATATGTATATTTATCAGCTAATTAAATTGGAAGGCAGAAATGGGAATATGTGTACATACCTAGAAGACCAAACGCAAAAATCCAAGGGTTGTGATTCACAAAACTAAGAGCCATTATGTTAGTAATTTGAGGGAGCAAGATGATTGATAGAGGTCGAGGCAGAGGAGTTGAGTTATCTCTGTATGCAACCTCAAATCTCTTGCTGAAGATTAATATGAGGAGGAGGCTTATTTATAGTGTGGGTGAACTCATATTTCATGTCATGTGTGTTATTATGTGCTTTTGCATGAACAATATTATCAATAATTCAAACCATGATTACTTTATTGTATTTTAAAAGTGCCAAAACTCCACCTTTTCGATACTACATTTTTATGATATCCTTCACCTTAAAGCCTTCCTACCCAAAATCCACTTCACCTCGCCCCCCTCTCCCAACTTTTTATGTATACTTACATGATAATACATATGTATATATTTGTTTAGTTTGTCTTTTTTAATTATTCATTTTACGAAAGGAGCTCTTGAAAGGCCCAAAAGCCGGCCCAACTCGACCCCAAAATGTTACATGTGCCGTACAAATGGGGCCTTCAACTTTCACGCATATGCAGCCGTGAACAAATTTTAAAGATTAAAACGTACATGAAATGAAATCCACCAAGTTTTAGATATAATATTATTATTCAATGGAAAAAAGGGGGAGGTTTAATTGTTTTTTCATTGCAGTTATTGCGTTCTATCTTTGAAGCTTTTGGAACTCACGCGTGTGCTACAGAGAATTCAAAGTCTCCTCTGTGCAAGGTGTCACCATGTAAACTGATGAAAACTATATGCATCCAACCCCCACGAACATAAGAATATCAATAATGTCTCAAAAATGTTTCTTTACTTTCATTATTTAATAACTTTCATTAAAGGAAGAAAGCAAGAGATATTAATTATAAGTTCAGGAGGTTTTGATTGGTCTTGGTTAGCAGGTAAAGAGGGGCTTATTAGTTGGGTATGCCAGGTGTTCAGTTTGGGGACGATTACACCTTAAAAGATAAGATTTACAATTTGTTTTGTTTTGAGATTCGAACTTATAAACATTTATGCCAATATAATAATCACCACTAATCACTTAATGTTTATAATATGAATTACATCCAAAGATATTCATCAGGTGATTTCGTATGCAACTTTAGTGTGGGGTTTTCTTTTTTGTAGTAGTCCAAATACAGGTAGCTATTAGTATATGTGTGTGTGTGTTTTTTTTTTCTCATCCAGTAATGGAATTATTATTATGTTGAACGTCTACACAATAATACCCAACATATTCGCACAAGAACACAACTTGACTTGTTCCTTATTTTCTGTTATGATTCATTTTGATTTGATTTATTCGTATTACATCTAAAAGGTGAGATTCCACTCATAAGGTTTTCCCAAAAGAAATTAACCATAATAGACAGTATATATGACTTCCTACTTATACTTTGTATTAATAATTAATTGTTGGTTTATAAACACAAAAATGGCTATATTCTGTTTTCCGTGTGTGACTAGATAAGAGCCCAACATTTAGAATGGTAGACAGAAGAGACTCCAAATGGCGGATATGCTCTTGCAAGCAACTCCATACGCAATTCCTTTAAACTCTGAACATCTAAATGCTAATATCTCTTTATTACTTTATATTCATCACAGCTCTTTTCCAACTCCTTCCCCTTTTAGTTTGTATTATTAAAAACTCGTCGTGGGTTGGTCTGCTTCTACTAATCAAATTTCAGTCTGTCATTATCAGATTAATTGGAAGCTGATATAGTGGGAATTAGGGTAAATTGTAAACAAAGTGGAAAAACCAATGAAAGATAACTTTTACGGCAAAGAATATAATATAACGTTTTATCCTTTAATTTTGTTTTAGAAAATATTAATCAAACTACACAACGTAATGTTCTTAAATACAACAATAACTATGCTATTATGTTGAGATACCTTGAACAATTAAAAAAGAAGAAAAGAAAAAACCCATAATAAATTAGAAAAATATGCTCAAACAAATTCACAGCTCCTTAGTTTTATTGGTCTTAAACTATAGCCGCCTTTAAAGAGATAAAGATGGCTGAAAGTAGAGGATATTGCTTTTTTAGGTTGGAAGCAATGTCTAGGTGTTAAAATGATTCATATTGTGCAACTATGACATGTCATCTTATTAAGATGAAAAACTATTCCATGTTAGCCACTTACATGGAATGCCTACCGTTTAGCTTCATCCACACATAAGAGGCAGTGCTCCACGTTGAGCGACTTCCTCTTGCGATGTCAGAGAAGCATTCAGCAGGCTGCGGGAACGAAAGCACATTCCAATTTATAAACTCAACACATATATTGATATAACAAAAACTAAGACAGAAACCCCGTTTCAGTTTATTACTCTTCTCATCAAGATGTGTAAAATAATCTGATATAGGGAATGCATCAACTTCAAAAAAATGAACAATATTTCCAGAAATTCAGAACCTTTTTCCTATCGGTTTGAATTGAACAATAGATCCAAGAAAATACAGTCTTGTAACAAGAAAGCACGCCTCACATGTTGGATCCATTAACTGTTTTGGAATCGTTTCATAATGATGATGCTCATATCCATATAGCGTTGTGCACAGTTTGATAGACAGTTGGATTCACTAGAGCTGAACTTACTCCCTGGTGTACCAGTGATGCACTTGTCCCAACAGACACTGGTAAGCTTAGCCACCATCTCAGCAACCATAGCTCTTTGCTTCTCTTCCTGTTAACAAAATGACCAAATAATTTACCAATAGAATTAAATTTTGTCACACTGCGACAAATATAAGTCACACAACAAGGCATCCAGCCATCAAACTCGAGGGAGAAGAGGGGTCAAATCCAGATATGAAAAAAGTTGGAGGGTGTGTGGTTGAAGAGTAGGCAACACACAATTCAGTAGTCAACTAATTGCCACCTATGGTTGGTTGACAAATAAAACCGAACATCTTACATTAACTAAATCATACTTTAAAATGACATATAGCTGTAACCCCCAAGTTCAGACAAACTCCGATCTTTATAAGTGATATGAACCCATGGAATTCCAAAGAAGTACTATTACTTGCATGGCTGATAAACTCATCGAATATGTTTATCCGGAATAAATGTTTCTTTCTGTTTTCAAGAAAAAGAAATAGAAAAAACACAGAGCATTTATTGTTTCCAAATTTGTTTTTATATATAGATATTCCACACAGCAGTACAATCAAGAGGCATCTCTGAAGTCTTCGGACCAAATTTACACCTTCAAGGCTCGTCTAGGAGCAAAGTAAGAGAAGTTACTCCTCCAACCTACTGTTCAAATTCTTTGGTATAAAAATGCAACTAAATATATTTCTCCTATACTCATGTTGCAGAAAGATGGAGAACACATTTAATTCATTTCAGATTTACAGAGAAACTCAAATCTGTAGACATAATATGCACATTTCAACTTCAAGAATGTTAGCTCTGGTGAGTGATGAGTTGTGATGACATCAAAGCATTTCTTAAGACTTGTTTTTAGACTGGATCAATATAAACCTCTGTTTTACAAGGACTCTGCTCATTGCTTCTACAAAATAGTCTCTTGCAAACATATGAATACCTATTAGACATTGAGTTGACAAGAAATAAACATGACTGATATCAATTTCACCATCCTCGGATATTCTACGAACTAAGCAGGAGATGCATAAAGGCGATAAAAAGCAACCCAATAGCATATTCGTGGGAAGGAAAACTAGAAGTATGGATTTTTTTTTTTTTTTTTTAAGTTCAAATACAAGAAATGATTCAACATTTCCTTTTTAAGTTCGATCGCACGCGAATCAGAGCCTAGAAGTGGTAATTAAAAACCACGAAAATGAACTCACATTGATAAAATTCATCAGCTCCGGGGAGTTAAGGGACGAGGAATCCATGCAAACTCAGGAAGGTTGATGAGTGGCTAAAGCCCGTGAATCTGCCTGACCGTGAGTAGTGATCTGCAAAACCTGACAAACACTTAACGGATGAAGTTCCGTGAAGAGAGGGTGAAGAGATCAGAGAGGGGCAACAATGAAGAAACCTTCGAGAGGAACAGGGAGACAATGAGTCAAAAAAAGAAAGAAAAGAGGAAAACTCGAAATTCAGTGGGACGGATAAACCCTAACCCTAATTACGTGACATCAGAAGGTTTGGAAAGGGATGTGACGATGGGCTTCTTAAACATAGGCGCGTGAGTTATCATTTAATGGGCCGGTTTAAAATAACTTGGATGAAGCCCATTATTCTTCAAAGGCTGAAAAGGGGGCAGATTGGATTTGGGCTGGGCCGGGCCCATACTTTAAAGGCTGGAAGCAAGAAAAAAGGGACATGGGCTAGGTTTGTTTTGCGCTCTGCGGTTTCAACTTACAACTTACAACCTCACCAAGCGTGGCAATATGGGAAGACAATAAATCCTAGCTGCCCACGGTGAACTTCTGTCCATTTGCCCATACCGTCGGGCCATCACGAACGTCAGCCGTCAGCCGCCAGCCGCCGTCATCAGTGAGATATCACGCCATTCTCCACCTTTCCTGCCTTTGATTCCGGGGAGTTAAGAGACTAGAAATTCATCTGTTTGTTGTTTCTTTTGTTCAGAGATTCCATGGTAGCTCGGTTTCATTCTTTGGTTGAGTAGCTGGAGGTATGTAGATTCTTGCATTGTTTTTTTTTTAGCTTAAATTTTGATTTTGAGAATATTTGTGTCATATGATTTGAATGTTGTTTATGTCAATGAATTTTTTCTTTGTGACTTATTCTTTGATTAAAGTGTGATTAAATTATGATTTTAAGTTTATTGTGCGTTCAAAGTGTGATTTGTTGTTTATTTAAGTGATTAAATTTTACTTGGAGCTTATTGCATGATTTGACGTTTGTAATTAAACTAGAATTTGACTGTATTTTTCTTAGCTTATGGAAGATTTTAACTTCGTTATCGAGTCTTAAGTTAAAAATTTTCTTTGTTTATTATGTGTTCAAAATGTAACTTCAATTGTGATTTAGAGCCTACTATGTGTTTGAAGTTTGATTTCGAGGTTACTTTGTGTGTTTTAAGTGCAAATTGGAAGTCAGTATGTGATTAAAGTTCCTTTTAGATGATTTTTGTGATTAAATTATGATATTTGTGCTAATGAGCCTGTTGAACATTAAAATCTGATTAAAATATTGCTTTTTAGACTTTGATCTTGTTCTCTTAGTTGGAGTTTATTATTCTCTTAGTTGGAGTGTGTGATTACTCATATGTTTATTGATGATTCTAGTGTTTATCGAATGTTGGAAGTTAGTTATATATATTAGGAGTATATTTTTGTTTAAGTTAATGGTATTAAATAAATTCATGATAAGTTGCCATTTGATATTTTCTTATAGGATAAGATATGAATTAAAGTTCGATAAAATTTGAAAATAGAATATACTGATTGAATAAGATCATTTATTAGTTTGACAAAGAAACATGCTGATATATATTTTTAAAATTTTTATTATTATTTTTCTTGATGAGAAACATATGAATAATTTCATTGATGGGATGAAATTACAAAAAGGCACATAAGCCGTGAAAGAGATTACATAATACTGTGCCATTGTGTAGCAAGAGAAGTAAGATTGTAATCACAAAAATGTTGAGTGAATTTACACCAAGCGAATGATATATACAATAGATGATCAAAGAAGTGGGTGAAATCATATTCCTTATCTTCAAAAGTACGATGATTTCACTCGCTCCATATGAGCCAAAAGAAGGCTTTGATGATGAAGCACCAGAATATCTCTTTTTTGTTTTTGAATGGGTGGCCAATAAGGAGCATGCTCAGAAGAGTGAAAGGATCGCTTGGAAAGATCATGTGGTAGTTGAAGCATGTGAGAATCTTTTTCCAAAAGGCTCGGGCATATTCACAGAAAACGAGACGGTGCATAATAGTCTCCCCACTATTATGGTATAAGACGCACCAACTAGGAGTCGAAATCAGCCAAGGGGCCTGTTTAATAAGAACATCTGCGATATCGATGCCTCTATGACTTTCTTCCCAAAGGAAGAATTGAACTTTCTTAGGAATGGGGCCTTTCCAAATATGCTTGTAGGGCAACATTATTGTCGCTATCACTTCGAGCGAGATGAAGGATCATCGATTTCAATGTAAATTTACCAGATTTTTTCAATTTCCATCTCCGTGTGTCATTATCCGCGGGGTTGCCGGGGGCAAGCAGAATGGAGGACATCGTAGTCCATTCATCTTTTTGACCTCATTAAGATGCCTTCTTAGATCAAGATCCCATGCTTGATAGGTTGAGTTCCAACATTGACAACAGATGCCTCTTGTTCCTAGATAAAGCATATAACCTAGGAAAAGTGGTCTTTAGAGGGATAGATCCAAACCAATTGTCGTTCCAGAATGATGTTTTCTCACCATTTCCAATCACCTTCTCAATGTTATCACGAATCAAATCAGCCATTATTTCCATGGGCCTTTGAAAAGATTGATGGATCTACTATGGGATGGAGAGGTGAGCCATATTTAGCATCAATAAGGTGCCTCCACAAAGCATCTGTCTCGATTTGGTATCTCCAAATCCATTTTGCCAATAGGCCTTTGTTTCTTTATTTCTAGTCAGTTAAGCCAAGGCCTCCCTTGGTAATTGGAAGCTGAACTTGTTGCCAATTGATAGAGTTTATACCTCTTTTGTCATTGTGCCCATTCCAAAGGAATTTTCTATGAAGTTTCTCAATCCTATCACTTTCTGTGGATGAAATCTTAAAAAGAGATAGGAAGCATGTTGATAAAAAAGGGATTGCATGTTGCCCGTGCAATAATTGTCATAATGTCATAGTGAAACGACGTTGAAAATGATCTTTTCACGTATATAATGGTTGCCAGTTGCCACCTACAATAGATGGATATTATCATGGAGAAACTCCAAATTTGTCTTTTTTGAGAAACCTACGGAAATTGATAAAACACAAAAGGAACTAGTGCTTGAATTGTCGAATGATTTGACCAATGGGGGAGGCACTGAACATCGTGGTGACAAGAATTTCATCGGGGTTGAAACAAGTGATAGACTGATAGTATTTGAGGTTGAAGCAATAAGTTTAAATCAATATTTGATGAGGTTAATGAAAAATTATATCTTGAATGTATGACAAATTCTACTTTACACTTTTTTGGTGAAATTAATGCACATCAATAGACTTAATCATTGGAGCCTGTCATTTGATATGTCATTGGAAGTACTCAAAGAAGCTTTACTTGATGGTACCAAAATTCCAAAATCATATTATGATCAAAAAAGGCATCACAGGACTTAAGTTTAGGTTATAAGTGCATACATGTTTGTGAGAATGATTTTATGCTATTTTGGAAAGAAAATGAGCAAGAAGAAATTTGTCCACTTGCAATTAAACTTTTTACAAAACAGGTAACAAGAAAGGGAAAAAGGTTCCACAAAGAACCCTATATTTTTGTTGCCGCTCCTGCTAAGAAGCCATCATCGTCGTTTCACCACTTTCTTCATCATCGTCATCACACCACTTTGCCTAGACTCATTGTTTTTTCCCCTTCATTTCCCTTGCCTTCTGTTTTCTTCAATGCAGACCTATATCTTTATTGCTACCGTTCAGGTATGTTCAACATCATCATCAAACCATTTGGTCCACTTCTTTTCCCTCCCCTCCCTCTTTTGCAACCATTGACATTGTTGGTTGTCCACATTTTAAACTTTTTCGTCTCCAAATCACCTTGTTTCAAGTCCACTGTTGTCATTACATAGATGACACCTGGTTGGCTTGTGGTTCCCGTCATCACTGCACTTGGTTTGTTGGTCCACCACTTCTCCTTGTCTTCCCTTTTTTTTTTTATAGAAATGACTTTCATTGAGAAAAAATGAAAGAATACATGGGCATACAAAAGTGAACAAAACAATGAATTTCATATGATGATGTTAGAATATTGATGACCATTGTTTATTTTTTATCACGTGCCATATGTTTGCAAATATTTCATTATAGTACGTTGATTTTGGTAATGAGCATCCATGTTCTAACCTAGAAATTATCTAAATGCAGATATGAGAGGTCTACAGATTTCTTTGAATCATACCCAGAATATTCGGCTCCAGAAAGCCCGAGAAACGCTCGAATCTCTCTCTTCAAAGGCCAATTCTGATGCTTCGGTTATAGTTGCTGATACTATTCCTCTCAATTACGAGGATGGTGTCCTCAAGTATATTATTCCTCACCATCCTTATATAATAGAAGCTCGGATTGTTTGCTTGCTAGGGGATTATATGCATTAAGATATAATTGAAATTTGTATACAGGGGACATGGGACCCTTGACTTGAATGGAGAAGTAGTTGCCACTATTTGTGGAGTGGTTGAGCGAGTCAATAAGCTTATCTATGTACGTGCCTTACGTGCCAGGTTGTCCATGTAACTTTGTAATTTGGTTTATCTGGACGATAGTTTAATGATTCCCTTTCTGTAATTTATTGTTATTATCTCTTTTCTGATGTAATAATAATTGTCTGTACTGGTTACTAGATATAAACCGGAGGTTGGTGATATCGTGGTGGGACGTGTTACAGAGGTAAAACCAAATGCTTTTTGTTAGTTCTTTTGGGTTTTTAGAAAATGTAACATAGAAACATTGGTGAGTAAAATAAACAAGAAAAATTTATTTGGGAGTCATGCTTTTGATGTTGTAAATAGGAAAATGTGTTACAAAGCCTCACCCACCTCGTCTTTTTTTCTTATTGTTTGATGCGATCTTATTCAGGTTGCTCCAAAACGTTGGAGATTGGATATAAATTATAGTCAATATGCTGTTTTGATGCTTTCTTCGATGAACTTGCCCGATGGTATTCAGGTATTGGAGAATTCCCTTTTGTTATGGAAATTATGGTCCATACTGTTGCACTAGAGGGTAAATTAGTTATGTCCAAGGTTATTAAAACCGTACGATACACGATTCATATCGTACGATTCGAAACGAAACTAAGGAAAAACGATTCAACTCGTGGATTTGAATTGAAAATGAGATGTATCGTACGATTCAAGATCTTGAATAGCACGGATCATCATGAATTGCAACATTGTGATTCAAGAATCAATAAATCAAAAACTTAAAAGAATGAAAAAACCATGGTAACACTATGTTAGGTGTTGCTGGCTGTTAGTGAACAGGTCGACAACAATGCAAAAGAATATCCCTTGTTAGCTAGAGGAGGAGAAGAACGAAAAGGAAGTGGGCTGTCAGAAAGGATGTATTTAAATGCTTGAATTATAGGTCTGTTCTGTATTCTTCTTGACATTAGGAGTCTTTCAGAAAGGAAGTGGGGAAGATGGAGAGGGTTTTTTTCTTTTTTTCTTTTTCTTTTTCTTTTTAAAAGAAGTTGAAGAGGGTTGAAGAAGAAAGAGATTAAAAAAAGAAAAATAATAAGAAAATTGAGAAGACTCTCATTGGGAATGAATAAACATTTAAAATACCAATTAAACAAGGTCTCATTCTCTAAACACATGTTCGTGATAAGGTGACTATTCTGTTTTTTTTTATTTAATGTTGGCCAGCTGTTTTTTTTTCTCCTTAAGAAGTATAAATAACTTCATTAATTTGGACCCTTTAAAAGTTATCCTATAATAAGGAAGGCAATCGGCTATCAAGCACAATATTTTGAAGTTTTTTAATATTGAACTATTTATTTTTCTATTTTTTGCTTTATTATTTATATTTATATTTTAATATAATGTATCAAATTGAAACTTACGATACACGATACGTTCTAATACACAATTCACTATAATATCATTTCGATTCACGTTTCGTTTCACTATTTAACAACCTTGGTTATGTCTTCTGTTGAACTTTATAGAAAATTTTACTGCAAAATTGCTGCAACTGATCTTCCTCCTCCTCTTTTTCTTCCTTTTTTCCTTCCAAAGAGTGGTTGCATTTGTTGTAACTCTGGGTTAATTGTATTATTTTTATTTCTAGAGGAGGCGAACTGCAGTTGATGAACTCAACATGCGGAGCATTTTTGAAGAAAATGATGTTATTTGTGTAAGTTTTATAGCTTTTACTTTCACTTATCTCCATCAGAATAAGTATATGGTTTCTCAAGTGCCATACATATAATATAAGGTTTTCTCCTATACTTTTTTACATTTTTGAAGAATTAAACTTTTGATGTTTTTTCTTGGGGGAAGGGGCAGACGGAGTAGGGGGTTGACAATTCTTAGTTAGCCTGAAGATTTGCTTGACAAAATATTTCTTATTAATCTCTGTACGGTGGTTACAGCCTAAATTTAAAGAGAGGGGGAAATGAATAAGGCAATGTATCAACAGCAACAATGAGAGTGTGTTTCTTATCCAATAAACAATGAGGGTAAGGAAACAAATAAAAAAGAAAGGAAATTACAGTGAAGGAAATATCTTTAGAGTAAAAGGAAAGAAAGTTTCCTATTTTCAAGCTAGCCTGTGAGAATAGATGAAGTGTATCCAAGCTAGCCTGAGCACTAATTAATAGATATAAAAGAAAAAAATTTGCTCTTAC
Source organism: Benincasa hispida (assembly GCF_027475165.1). Classification (NCBI taxonomy): domain Eukaryota; kingdom Viridiplantae; phylum Streptophyta; class Magnoliopsida; order Cucurbitales; family Cucurbitaceae; genus Benincasa; species Benincasa hispida. Next base: position 13,552,361 of record NC_143479.1, read on the forward strand.
ATAGGATGTGGTTGGTGGGTACCACGGAGTTAGAACCGAAATCTTAAGTTTTTCCCACTTGACCATTAAGCCAAAGAAGGGTGGTTATGGACTTGTAAAAAGTATAGTGCATAGGCTCCGGCATGTTAGATAGATAGATGCATCTTTGGCACCTTGCCTGGTTCTGGCCAGGTGTCTTAGGCTTAGCTTTAGTGCCTTTTTCTTTCGTGCTTTGTTGCTCTTCACCAAGGTCCCAAAATTTTCGTGACATTCTAATGCTGCTGTAGGTGCCTTAACTCAAGTGTCTGTTTGTGCATCTTGAAGTGCCATTTTGAAAGATTTTTCTTCTACTTTTCTCTCCTTTTACTTTATGCAAGTGATGCAATATATATCCATTATTGCTTCTTTTCTCACCTCCCTGAGAATCATGTCAAGCCTTGTGCCTTCGCAAAGGCTTGAAGAGATGTACTTTGGCACTTCAGTTAACCATGCACCATAATTGATAACAACCACTCTGATCAGTAATTGATCATGCATAAGTTTCCATTTATGGAAAAATAACATCACCCAATGTTGTTGAGGCGACCTTGGGTGCATGCCTAAGGCAAGAGGCGAGGTGCCTAGGGGCCCATGCACCTCATATGTAGTTGGGGCGAGTGAGTTGAATAAGGTGCTTGCCCAGTGGCGCCTTTGTGCACCTTGCACCTTGGCCAAGGCACGCCTGAGTTATATTTGGAATTTTTGTAGTTTTTAATTTTTCACATTTAAACCAATACAATGTTATAACCTAAAGCCCACGTAAACAAGCCGACCATAACCATTCAACCTAATATTATACAGCCGTCTGTGATCATGCAAAAATAACAAAAAAGGAAAACATGTTAGTGACTCTTCCAATTCTCCTCATTTACGTTAGCTATTTTCTGCAAAGTTTGAAATTATCCTTTTCATCGTAAGCTTTTGAGGGACTTCCAAAAAAAAGGAAAAGCTTTTCTTCAGTTCTTCAACTTCTTAATCTTGGCTGCACTTCAAAGGAGTAAAATATTCACAAAAAAGGTTAGTATTTTTTTCCCCTTTCATTCTTCTTCTTTCCGGCAGATTCTGATTTTAGTGGATACATCTAAAAAATAAAAATCAGTTCTTTTCCCCCTTTCATTATTCTTCTTTTCGGCGAATTGTTTTCTAAAAAGGTTAGTTTTTTATTATTTTTTTAGTATAAAGATTTTCGGCAGATTCTGAGTGGATTTTTTTTTTTTTTTTAAAAAAAAAACAATTTTTTGATTTGTGGTTTTCCTGCAGATTGTTCAACTTGTTTTTTGAAAAAGGTTAGGTTTTTGTTTTTGCGGCAGATACTTCAATATTTTTCCAAGAAAGGTTAGTTCTTTTGGGTTTATTTTCATTTGTTTTTAAAATTTTTTTGGTGTATTTTTATTTTTTAAAAAAGTTGATAACTTGAAAAACCGATTGAGTTTTTTTTGGTAAGCTAAGTTTTAAAATTATAGTTTGTAGTATTGTAGACAGTAGCACTAGGTGATTTTTAAGGTGTCGTTTCTATTATTTTATAGTAGGATGGGAGAGCAAAACCGCAAACATCCTAGTTGGCAATATGTGATATTAGAAAATGAAAAGGATACAAACATGTGCAAATGTATGTTTTGTGGAAACATCAAGGGTGGCATTTGTCGGGCAACACAACATTTAGTTGGTGGAAATCGAAATGTTAAAGTGCGCTTAAAATGTCCACCTAATGTAAGTGAGGAAATGAAGGAGTATCAAACGAAGACAAAAGCAAAGAGGGAGGAAAGTAATGCCCTCTTGACTATGGTGCTTATGATTTGAATGTTATTAATGGAGGATGAGATGGAAGTTGGTGGATCAAGTACTGGAGCATCTAAAAAACGAGCAATTCAATCGCAATCGCAAGCAAAGCCCCCATGAGCTAAGGGAGCAATGGATAAATTTGTGTAACCAAATCCAACGAAGGTCGTCAATGATCAGAATAGATTAAAGAAGATGAAGCAATCAACCATCGTCGGAAAATACAGCAAAGAAGGGAGAAATGCTACCGTTCAATTTATCATGCGTTCGATTTATCAAACATGTATTCCTTCAAATACAATTCGGTTGAAAAGTTTTCAAACAATGGTTGAAGCCATATGACACTTTGGGCCTTGGTTGATACCTCCTTATCATGAGGCAAGAGTAACATGTTTGAGAAAGGAAGTAGAACACAAAAAATTTAATGAGTAACCATGAAGCTGAATGAAAAAGAAATGGTTGCTCTTTGATGTATGATGAATGGATTGATAGGCGATAGGACCATGATAAACTCTTTAGTACATTTTGCTGCTGGGACATTGTTTTTGGAATCAATTGATGCATCTTCCTATATCAAAATTGGAGAAAAAAGTATTTGAACTATTAGATGGCATGGTGGAGAAGATAGGAGAAGAGAATGTTATCCAAGTTGTGATTGATGATGCCCCAAAGTGGCCACATTTATATTGGATACCATGCGCTGCCCACTATTTAGATTTGATATTAAAGGAGGATATTGGGAAGATTGATCAGATCAAAAGATGTCTTAAAAGGGTTATAACACTTAGTGGTTTTATTTATAATCCCTTGTACGTACTTAACATGATGAGAGAGTTCACCCATCAACATGAATTGGTAAGACTAGCGGTTACACGTTTTGCAACATCATTTTTGACCCTAGCAAGTACCCATAAGAATAAGGCTCATTTGAGAAAGATTTTATTTCTGAGAAATGGATTATTTCCAAATGGGCAAAAGATCCAAAGGGAAAGAGAGCAGTCGACACCGTTTTGATGTCATCCTTTTGGAATTTAATGGTCGATACTTTAAAGACATCTAGACCCTTAGTTCGAGTACTTAGTCGATGGCGATAAACTTGCAATGAGATATATTTATGAGGCTATAGATATGGCAAAAGAGGCCATTAAGAGTGGGTTTAATGATAATGAGATGAAGTACAAGGTAATCTGGGAGATTATTGATAGAATATGGGATTGTTGTCTTCACCGACCTTTACATGCTGTTGGATATTATTTGAATCCATCACTTTTCTGTGACCACGATGATAGAATTACTCAAGATGTTGAAGTCATGTGTGGTCTTTTTAAAGTTGTGCAAAGATTGATACCATATACTAGTTATCAAAATCAAAGCATAGTGGAGTTAGAATTATATTCTGAAGCTAAAGGCATGTTGAGATTGATTTAGCAATCAACACGAGGAAAGTTAAGACGCCAGGTAAGGACATTTCCTACTACATTTATAGTGTATATAAGTATATTTAGTATTAAAGTTCTAAATCATGTCAAAATGTGTGAACATCATGGTAGGCTTCTTTAAAATTTTGCAAAAGTTAGCCATGAGAGTTCTTAATCTAACTTGTAACGCTTCTGGGTGTGAGCGCAATTGGAGTGTTTTTGAACGCGTAAGTGATTATTTTATGTTCTACATTATTAATTTAAGATTTAAAATATATTTGTAACTCTATATTGGTTAATAATTTGTAGATTCATACGAAAAAAGAGAAATAGATTGGAGCAGAAGTGCTTAAATGATTTGGTTTATATAAAGTATAATCAAGCACTTAAAGAACGCTTTGATCTAAGGGACCGACTTGATTCAATCTCCTTAGATTATATCGACAAGAGTAATGAATAGTTGGTCGGAACATCGGATGAAGAAAATAATGAAGCTAAAGTTGACAATAAGCTAGTTTTTGATGGTGAGGACCTCACATGGAGAGATGTGGCTCGTGCTAGTGGTGTTAGAGAACCCATCACATACAGTAGATCGAAAGGAAAGTCAACTACCTCTGCCACAACTTTTAGAATTCAAAAGCAAAGATCAACTATACAAGTGGTTAGTGATGAAGATAACGACGACGATGAGGAGGAATTAGACTGTAAGGCCCTTTGTATAGAAATAGTAGGACTATTAGGAGAATATTGGTATTGGTATTAGTAAGGGGAATAAGAGTAATTAGATAGGAAGAGTTAGTGAATGTGGTTATAAATAGGAGTGGGAGTGGTAGGAGGGTGTGAAGAATTTAGTGGGATTTCCTAGTTTTGGGAATATTGGGAGAGGATTTCCAGCCCTCTTGAAAGTGCTGGTTTGACATTGTTCTACTGGGTAATTTTGCTCGTTTTGCTTGCAACATTATAGTATAATGCAATATATTTTACTATAATTGTATAATTGAATTGTTATCGAGTTTATTCTATATTCTTGAGTATTGTTCTTGTTAGGAAGGATCCTAACAAATTGGTATCAGAGCCGTTCATCCGGGAACATCAATTTCAAAAATGATTCATGATCGGTTGATTGAAGCATTAGTAGACATACAGAGAGAAATGAAGGTAATACAATAGAGGATCAAGGAGTCTCAACAAAAGATAGAGAAAGAGAAAGAGAAAGAGAAAGAAAAGAGAGAAGATCAACAATCATCGTAGCAGAGAAGGAAAAATTTATTCGAAAATTATCCGATCGAGTTCGAAATGTGGCTGGAAGACGAAGATCTTACCAGAGGGCACCACCAGAAAAGAGTAAAGTCGATCGATCAACCAAGAAGGAAGAAAAAGGGACTCATCAGCAAAGTTCGGCATAGCAAAGCAAAAAAAGAGGGAGGAACAAAGACGCAGAGAACGAGTAAATTGCAGTGTTGATGTGATAAGGAAGCGAACACGAAAGCGCAGAGAAGATATAGAAGGGATCAAAATGAGTTACCGTTGGAAAGGGAAGGATCGGAAAGGTAGATTTGTATCGGGGTTGAGTTCAGCGGTAGTAATCAGAGAGGCTGAGTTTGCATCTGGCATGTCGAAGGTTGGTTGTCCAAGGGGAGGTCGTCGGCCCTGGTGGAAGAAACAATGGTTCATTAGCTGCAAGTTCCAAAAGGAACAAAGAGAAAAGGATGGGGGAGACCGTTGTCGACATCATTGGCAAGGGCGGGCAGAGGCGAATCGTCAAAGAAAATGCCACCTCAAGAGACATGTAGAGATGGTAGAGGAATTGGCGGCCGACGGTCAAAGAGAAGGAAACTAAAGGAAGATGGATATCAATTAGAGTCCCTCGCCGGTAGCAAGCGAAGGCGCGAATGGAGATGAAAAAAATGTTGTGGTCAACCGTTGCAAAGGAAGAATGGTCGCAATTGAGAAGAAAGGAAATAGATCACAGCGGCGGATGGGAGGATAACCAATGGGGTAAAAAAAGTACACCGGCATCCACGTGGTCGGAAAATCGAGGTAGAAGAGGGAAGAAGTCGCAGCGGAGGAATGACAATGAAGTGGTCACTGGTAGCCAGAAGAAGAAATCAGTGAGTGGAAGTATAATCATGAGAATGGATTGGGAAAAACAGAGAGAGAACTTATCGAAGGGCAATAAGTTAGAGGCGAAGGAATGAGAGTAAGAGAAAAATAACGACGGAAAAATATGGAGACAAGCGGAAAGAGAAACGAGGAACAACAACGTAGTCGGAGATGAAGACTCGGGCAAAGAAACAGTTATGGTTTAGAGAAGTAGATGACGATAGGCCGCAGCGGAGGAAGAAGATGTTGGCGGTTGATTGGCTGAGATGGCAAAGTGGTCGACGGGCGAAGCGGCGACGACAGAAGGACTCATTAACGATTGTGCAAGCTGAAGACAATGAGAGGACGGTGAGATCGGAGGTACTAAACATGGAAGACGAGGTTGAGCTATTGTGGTCGGAGAAGGAAATTAAAGGAAGGTGGAGATTGATTGGAGGCCCTCGCTGGTGGCAAGTGAAGGCGCAAACAGAGATGAAGCTACGAACGGAGTTGGAGCATAGGGTAGGAAACACATGCCATCTTTGTGAAAAATCGTGGGAAGGAAATTTGCCTCATACGTGCGCGGTAAGAGGAAAGAAAATTCTGGAAGCAAGGTGGTTACATTTGGGTTGGGCCTTGTTAGGTTCTCCGGTAATGGGGCAATATTAAATAGCTTGGGTGAGGCTCATTCTCCTATAAAAGAAGGAAATATCAGAGATTTAAAAGATGGGTTTTTGGCCCGGTTATTATTTGATCCAAGACCCGACCCGACATGGAATTACAACACCCATGGGATTAACTTGACCCTAGCGGCACTATGTAATGGGTGTTGCTCGGTGCCGATCCTCTTTCTTGGGATAAATATTAAGTTTTGTGTTAAAAAAGAAATGCAGAGGAAGATGGTGGGCCAGGCATTAGCAAATAACTTATGTCAAATTATAGAAGCGGGAGTCGAGTTTCTGTGCGGCGGAGAAGAACGGCCAAACAATTGGAGCATTGGCATCGGACGGTAGATTCCAGAAGAAGGAAGAATGGCGTTGAAGACGAAAAAAGTTGGGGATGGTAGTATACGGCAGCGAGGGTGGAGGTTGTCAGGGATGAAGAAAAAGAAGAGGGTGAAGTTGCTGAAATGTGCAGAGGAAGGTTGTCGGCGATGGAGGGAGATGAAGGCTTGGGACTGCTGCAGTTTTGTGGTGGGAAAATTAATCCTGTCAGGTGATGAGATCAGGTGTTAAAAGAAGTTGCAGCATTATCCATGTGTCTGGTTCATGGGCTGAAGTACAAGGAGAAGCCCATTATCCTTCCAAGGCTGAAAAAAAGGTGTAGGTTAATATGCTAGTGAGAGAAGCCCAATATTTTCTGCAAGCCAGCAAGGGCTTTTGGGCCGATTTCGTTTTATGCAACCAATTTTTTTATCAAGCAATGGGTCAGCAGTTGGAGAAAAAGGCAGCATTAATTTTGGTTGGGATGATGGGCTGGGAATGGGGAAAGAAGCCCAATTCTTGCTTTGCTCTAGAAGTAATTTAGGGCAGATTTTTTTTGCTACTAAAGTGGAACAATTTTCTTCTAAATATGGGGCTCAACACATGTCAAAAGCTGAGGAAGAGGGGAGCTTCTTTTCTTGGGCTTCTCTATGGGCTAAAGAAAGATGATCCTGGCTATGGGCTGAAGTTAAAGGGAACTAATTGGATCCAATAGCTTTCCAAAGCTGAAGAGAAGAATTCCTCTATCAAGATTGAAGAGCACACGACTGGGGTTATGGTTTTTGGAAAAAAAAGAAAAAAAAAGTTGCCCAATTTTGTGATTGTGTTTTGTAATCACACCTTGAGGACAAGGTGTCTTCGAAGGGTGGAGTATTGTAAGGCCCCTTGTATAGAAATAGTAGGTCTATTAGGAGAATATTGGTATTGGTACTAGTAAGGGGTATAAGAGTAATTAGATAGGAAGTTAGTTAGTGAATATGGCTATAAATAGAAGGAGTGGGAGTGGTAGGAGGGTGTGAAGAATTTAGTGGGATTTCCTAGTTTTGGGAATATTGGGAGAGGATTTCCAGCCCTCTTGAAAGTGCTGGTTTGACATTGTTCTACTGGGTAATTTTCCTTGTTTTGCTTGCAACATTATAGTGTAATGCAATATATTTTACTATAATTCTATAATTGAATTGTTATTGAGTTTATTCTATATTCTTGAGTATTGCTCTTGTTAGGAAGGATCCTAACATAGACATTGAGGACAATGACCAAGGAGGAGCAATGAACGAAACCTAGATTTAGATGGGGAGGATGGTGATGAATTTGACATTCAATCATGTTCAAAGCTTTTATTTCGTAGAGTTCCATTCATTTTTATTGATTAGATTACTATTATTAATCGTTGAGGCTTTGACATTTGTATTTAATTTTATGTTCTACTTCTACATATGTTATTTATTAATTTATTTATTCATTGCGCATCGCTTCGTTCGGGTGTTGTCTTTTTTTGTCGCTTCTTGCCTTAAGACGATCAAGGAACATGTCGCCTTGAGGTGCGCCTTGCGCTTTGAAAACACTGACATCACCCCACCTTTTCTCAGGCAGAAGTACGTGGTTTTCAGCATGATGGGCTACACCTTCAAGCCAGAAGCCAGAAGTATGGGAAGGTAAAAAGTCTCTTTCTTAAGCTCCTGTTGATGTTTAAACAAAATAGGTTTTAAAATCAAAATTTTGTACGACTCCCACATCTTCACTGGTTTCTTAGGGCAGAGATCCCATAGAAAGTTTCTTGATAGCATGTGAATACTGATTTATAGACGAATCCTCTGGGGCAAATTTTAGTGGTTAAAACGAATTGCTGAAATGATGATAAAGTTGTTGCACATGAATAAGGGAGAAACCCAGGAAGGGATGTCATTAAGGTGAAAAGACTGACTGGTGGAAATATTCAGTGATTATATAGAGGAGCTAGCAGACGGGTGGGAAGCAAAAATGTAAAAGATAGTAATAGAAAAGTGATGGTAGAGAATGCAAAAGCACTGGTCCTCTGCTAAGGTGTGAATGGCTACAACAAACAGAACGATAGAAATTATGTCTAATTGTTACGTTTTACTTTTTTGCTCAGTATGATTAGTTCAAAATCTTCGAGGGTATCTAATATTTGATATGATATCTTTGATGCAATGGTTATTTATTGGTTATTTTGTTCTAATAACTTTTCTGGCATCATATCATCTTGTTTCTTTATGACTTGTGAATAAGATTTGTGCGTTTGTATCCAGCTTGAACGTGGTCAGCTTTTAACAGTTTCACCATATCTAGTAAAGAGACGCAAACAACACTTCCATCATTTGGAGCAGTATGGTATTGACTTAATACTTGGATGCAATGGATTTATCTGGATCGGGGAACATGTTGATTCTACAGAGGACATGATGATAGAAGATCAAGTTAGTAAAGCTGAACAGGAAAGAGTATATACTCCATTAAATACACGACAGAATATATGCAGAACTGCAAATGCGATTCGAGTATTGTCTAGCTTGGGCTTTATAATGACAGTAGAAGTCATTATGGAGACAGTTAGTCTAAGTATTTCTCAGAATGTTGATGTGCATGAAATGCTTGGTTCGGAGTTCTTTGTCCTCACTGCAGAAAAAGAGGTTGAACGGCGTAGGCATACTTCGAGTAAGAAGAGGGGGTGATTTGGTTGTCTTTCAAAATTGTGTGTAATTTGAATCACTCCTAATGAAAGTTTTGCTACGAACCGTTTGAATTTACTGTTAGAATATTTTGTACAATTTTAGGTTACCTCCACTTGGCCTGTTAGTGTTAACAGCAGTATAGAATGCAATATTTGCTTAATTATTCTGTAGTACGTGGTTTCATAACTTTTGTAAAATGTAATAAAGCCGATAATGGTATCTTGTGATCGTGAGGGGCCATAACACCCACCTAACAACAATCAAATGAAAGAATAAACCCTAAACCCTAGACAAAATCAGGTATGCATCAAATTCTCCCACACTAAAGATCTTCCAATTTCCTAACAATTGTCCCCAACAAATTCTAGCAGCTCCTCTGTCATATCATATCCACTCTACCATTTCATTAATGATTCACAGCATTATTGGCTTAGATAAGTCTTTGGATTCTTTGTTGCTTCCTCCTTAATCTTTTAGAAGTGGAAATGCTTCGTCGGTTAGAAATGAAAAAAAAAAAAAAAAAAAGCTCATTTCGGTCTCGTTAGATTTTGTATTGGCCATTGATGTACAGTATTCGATTTTTTTTTTTTTTTTTTTTTTGGCGAGGGCCTTCTAAGCAGCACTCATGACCTCCATCGTTGTTTGGTATGAAGCAGTCGTCCTAGAATCCATGATGAGGAAGATTGTCATCCAAAAACTCACAGAATGAAGAAAAAGGGTCTCAAGTTATTTAGATATAATAATCACACAACTAGTAAACCTATTTTAATTAATTAAAAAAAATATGATCTTTAGTTTCCAAACCATTCAAAATAGTATCTCCCAAGTAGCAATTGTTTTCAAATTCAGCAAAAAGCAGCAGTTTCACATACATATTCCATGAAAAACAATGCAGCACAAGGTACATGAGGTAAAAGTGGCAAATACACCCTCATTGTTGAGTGAGTTCCTCTTATTCAGTTTATAGACATTTTCAAGTGAAATGTAAACTTAGAGGGGCTGTTTGAGGCGTTAAGTTGAGATATGATGTTTGACGTCCATATGTCTATATTTGGGGTGCAAAGTTATTTGGTCTGAGTTCACATATACATGTTTTGGGTGCAATTTTTTTAACTCTAAATAATCTGGTTTTATGATTACTATGGATTCTACCCATCTTTGTTTGAATAAAATATGAATGACATTTTTTTTTATTTGTAAGATTTTCTTTCTTTCCTTCTTTCTTTCTTTTTTGACTAATGAACAAAAATTTATCCACTATATTTCTTACATAAATATGGTTAAATAAAATAGGAAACCAAAGAAAAATCAAAACTTTTGATTTTTATTTTTTCTCCATAAATTTCATCATCCTCTTCTTCTTATTGCTCTATATTTTTACTCTATCGTAAATTTTTTTAACGGAATCTCTCCCATCATTTTAGGCACCCATGGAATGTCACCACATATCTTTAATAATTTCACTTTCATTTTCTCCAAATTTGGAGGATCATCACAAAACAAATCTGCATTTTTCTCTAGTTCTTGCTGGAAATTGTTTTAGAAAAAAAAATCTTCATTTTATTTATTTATTTATTTTGCTGTGTATTACATACTTTTTAACTACATACATACTTTTCCAAATATTATTAACATATATTTGATATACGAATATAATCAAATAACAATATATTTTAAAAACTTCTACGTCTTATAAATATTGCGACAAAAAATTACTATTTATATAATCAACATCACTAGAACATACAACAGTCATCAATCTTATAATAGTCGAAAGTGGTTGTTGAAGTTGATTGTCAAAGATGATTTTTGCTGGAGTTTGTAGTCGAAGATGGTTGTTGGAGCTTGAAGTTGGTCGCATGAAGGTAGTATTAATGTTGGTCGCTGTAGTTTGTCTTCAGAGGTAGTTTTTAGAGCATGAAGTTTGCCATTAGAGGTGGTTTTTGAAGCTCGGAGTTAGTTGTCAAAATTGGTCACGCAAAGGTGGTTGTCAAAGTTGATCATTAAAAATGATTTTCGTCGAAGTTTGTAGTCGAAGGTGGTTGCCAAAGTTTGGAGTTGGTCGTTAGAGTTGCTTGCTCGAAGGTGGTCATCGAAGTTTTTTGTTAGAGCCTATGAAAGTGGTTATCAAAGTTTGAAATTGGTTGTCGAAGTTGGTCACGTAAAAGGTGGTCATCGGATTTGGGTCACCGGAGTTATCATTGGAGGTGGTTACCGAAGCTGGAATTGGTCATTGGAGTTTTTATCGGAGGTGATTGTCGGAACTCGTAGTTGATTCCTAGAGTGTGGCAGCAATAGTCGTCAATAGTGTCGATGGGTGGAGTGATTTAAAACATTGGAAGAATGAAGAGTTAGTAAAATATGAGAACTCAACTCCACCAATATTTAAAGTTGGTGGGCCAAACATTGAGTTGATATATTATATCAACTCGACTCATGTTGGTGAGACAAATACCCTAGAGATTTTATTTAAAAATGTGCCTTATGATTTTAACCATCAGTACCAATTTTTGTATTTGATTTATGTGGTGAATCCAGTGTGGAAAGGGACTTGATAAAAGTGGGGAGGCAAGCAATGACAATGTGCTGTTTAAGAAAGAAAGTATTTGCGGAAGTGTAATACTTGGATATACCAATATTTATGCTTTTCCTTCCTATCACTCGTACCAAAAAAATAATTAAATATTTTAAAAAATAAAGGAAAATAATTTGGCACATGTCATATTATAATAAAATTTGTGTGATGCAAAAAAAAAAAAAAAAATGAGTGCTTACTTAAGGACCTTTAATATTAATATTGTTGTTTTCAAAACTTATTAGAGAAATATTGTTGTTTTGAAACTTATTAGAGAAATATTGTTGTCTTGGGAGTTCAAGGCTAGAGGTCGAACGTTGAGAACTCGACTAATGTGGAGGTCGAACGTTGAGAACTCGACGAACAAAGAAAAACTTGGAAACAATACATAAGCCGAAACTTCAACCCTCGACAAAGGAAATCTCGCGAATCTCGCTTAGGTTGTCGAAGGTTGAAGTTTCAATACACATCCACACTCGAGATTGCAGGTTTATTACTTTTCTTTTTCCCTCATAGAGGAAATAAAGTAATGAGATGGTATACTATATGTATCTGTGTACTCGAGCTGCTTTTAATAACCTATACATTTTATTATCATTTCGAATTAAACGGAGGCTTGTGGGATTGACGTGAGGGGGTGGGGATGGCTATATTTCTGGGAGCGAACTCAAGGTGAATATGAAGCGCATGGATACAAGTTATGTCTTGGAATAAAAGACAATTCCGAATTAGCTTTGTCTACGAACAAAATTTTGTATATTAGGTTGTCGAAGGTTACACACATGTTGAAACTTCAATGCGATTAAGGAGATAAGCGGGCTGAAGCAGATTAAGGAGAGAGCGAGATTTAAAGCGAGATAGTAGGAGAGAGCGAGATGTTGAACGAGATTTTAAGAGAGAGTGAGATTCAAAGCGAGAATGTTGGAGAGAGCGAGATTTAGTTTATATTGACTAATCTGACTAACATTGAACATGGTAAAATGAAATGGTTGAATAATTGAAAAATGAGATTATTCAGGAGTACACATTGAATGCTAAGATTACGCATTGAGTTTCTGGTAGTAGATCCATAATCAAAAAAAATGTTTGTGATTGTTCCAAAAGAAATGAAAGCTAGTAATCATTAATGAAAAAATAACAACAATAACAGAGAGAGTGAGATATTGAGAGAGAGCGAGAGTGAGAGAGCGAGATCTTAGGAGAGAGCGAGATTAGGAGAGAGCGATAGTGAGAGAACGAGATATTGAGAGAGAGCGAGAGTGAGAGAGTGAGATCTTAGGAGAGAGCGAGAGTCTTCACTTTATTTGAACTTTCCATAGAAATATATATAAAAAAAAAAAAGAGAAAAAAAAGCTAATAATCATACTATAATTGAATAATCATTAGACTACAATTGAATATATTAGATTATTATTCTATAATTGAATAATCATTAGATAATAAATTGAATATATTAGATTATTATACTATAATTGAATAATCATTAGACAACAAATTGAATATATTAGACTATTATACTATAATTGAATAATCATTAGACAACAAATTGAATATATTAGATTATTATACTATAATTGAATATTCATTAGACAATAAATTGAATATATTAGATTATTATACTATAAATTGAATATATTAGATTATTATAATGTAAAACTTTATTGATTACAAAAAAAAATTGAATATACAGTAGATTATTATAAAAAAAAATTGAATATACAATAAATTATAATAAAAAAAATTAAATATACAATAAAATGAATATATAATTAAAAAAATTATTTATTATTCAATCCCTAACTATCTGGAGCCCGTCTTAGTAATGAAGGATACTTCCTTTGATTATGTCCTAACTGGTTACAAAATCCACATCGTTGTCGAGTGGCTGGTTCTGTCCAATCTATCTCGTTGTGATAACTGAACTTTTCGGTCTACCAGGTCTTCTCAACAGCGATGGATTAAGATAGGCATATTAGGGTGCATGATCCAGTAATCTTCATGCGGTATAGGTTGAAATTGAGGAAAGTAACATTCAACATACGTTGACAATTTGTAGTAGTCCTCAATAAAATCTTCGTAGTTCATGTTAAAATGTGAGCAAACAGCCATAAAATGCGAGCATGGAATGCCGAATGCTTGCCACTTGTTACATGAACAGTACCACTCGATATGATGGCTTGTTCGAGATCACTAAGTCATATTGTTCATTTGATGTTCTTGCCACTGTTAGTTAACCTCCATGATGCGGGGCAGTATTCGTGGGGTGGAGCATGCTTGGCATGGTTGTATAGACAACTATGCAAAGCAACAAGACCTGAGGTTCGAGAGATAGCTGAGCCTCTCATACTTTTGCAACTATAGACTTGGGAGCGATTTCCAACAATGGCTCAACAACTACATCATGTTAATGACGCTCAATTAGTTAAACGAACCTATAGTTCTCGGTATGTTGTTTTAATTCAATTTAATTTTTATATCACTAATCTAGTTAATTTAAATTATCAATTTAAAAATTTAGGTGGAGAGACAAATTTTGTGTGACTAGGACAGCCACACATGTAGTCAACTAGTATAGATACATGTTTGATCTGCTTCAACCTGAACAGGAACCTAATTGATTATTTTATTCACATTTTTATTGTATTTGTTTTTAATATTCTATAATATAATATTTTGCGTCTCAGGTTATTTGGGAGTCGTACAAAATTATTGTGCATACTTTGCCTAATTTTTGTACGAATGATCAAAACATATGGCAGATGATGAGTCCTCTCATATGTTTTCACATTGGTGAGTGGCATCTTCCTAACAGGGTGATGAGACAATTCGATTTTCAGCAGGATGTCCCATCGCCTTGTAATACTGAACCCCTACTGCATGATATTGACCTAAGGATTGGAGATTGGTCCGAAAAAGTTGCACATTTGGTAGTTCAATGGCACTATGGTGCAAGGTTTGTTGTAGTGGGGGTTTCTCTTGAACAGTTTGACACAGATGTCACTCCAGAATATATTCATTGGTATAATAATATCACAAGGTGCTACGTCACTTGTCCGGGAGCAGCTGTGGGTCATCTGGTAAATGAATGAATATTATCTAATTTTTTTAATTTAAATTTATTTTAAATGTTGTCTAATTGTTTTATAATTCATAGAGATCGAACAATAGTAGACTCCGTGAGGTTGCGAATGATCCGAACCAGGTTCTTGCTATATGTAGTGACAACCAAAGCTATATGAGGGAAATTCATTATATGTATGATATACCTATTGTTCCTCCACCAGCTCCTAGACGTAGAGAACCTTTCGGGAAGAGGATGAGTTTGATGAGGTTACACATAATGTGGAAGATTTGCCCCCTATGACGTGACGTAGAGTCAAACTGATTATGTTAGTTCGATGATGATGATGCTAGTATTTGGTTCAGGACATTATGACTCAGAGGCTGGTTCTTCGTCTTCATACTTGCATGGACATGGTCGGAGTCGTGGAGAGCATAATGAATATTTATATTATGAAGCGCCTGCAGAGGTACCAGAGCAACATCAAGAGAACTCGAGCAACCTCAAGTTCGAAGTCGACGACGACAATGACAACTAGCTCGAAATCGACGACGTCTTGTGGGACACATTGATTTGTGTAATTATTTTTATATAAATGAGATATTTAATTTACATTCTTTTTATTTTTATGAGTTATTATTTTTTTTTAATTTATTCTTGTTAGAGTTTAAATAAAATAATAAAATATTTTTAGAAATTGTTTTTATAAGATGAAAAATTAAAAAAAAAAAAGGGATTAGAAAGAAGAAGGTGGAATGTGTAATAATTAAAAAAGAAAAAAAAAAGGAAAATTTTTACGATATTCTTGCTCTCTATCAAAATCTCACTATTTCGCTCTCGCTCTCGCTCAAAATTTTGCTCTCACTCTCGAATTTGATTGGGAAGTTCAGTGGCAAAAAAGAGACTCATTAGCTTGTTATTTAGTCAGACTTGCTGAGATGACAGAATCCGTAAAAATTATTCAACAAGCTTTGGAAGGAATTCCAGGGGGATCTTATGGAAATTTAGAAATACGATCTTTTGATAGAGGAAGGTCTCCGGAATGATAATTAAACCGACTCAATAATAATGTTAGGAAAGGTAAGGTCGAGGGTTCAAAGTTCGACGTACAAATAAAAGGAAGGTCGATGGTTCAAAGGTCGAATTTTCAACCCTTGACTTATTTTTAAAAAAAAAACAACAATATTTTTACAAATAGCTTGAAAACAACAATATTTTCCTAAATAGTTTCTAAAAGAACAATATCCTTTTAATTTTTCCACTTACCTAAAGTATTTTATTTTATTTTTATAGAATGGGACATAGTGTAGAGATATTTGCACAATGTTGGCCCTATTGAGAGGAGAGAGAGAGGTGGTAGTTGTAGTGTTGTAGCTTGGAAGACTAAAAAGTAGTCTTCTGCTACTACTACTTAGTACTACTGTACACGTAGATAGTAATTGGTAAAGAAAAAGGCGACATCTTCATCACGAAGAAAAGCAGAATTGGAAAATTGACTTTTATAGGAAACTTTCAATGAAGTATTTTATTTTTTGGCTCCTTTTTTTTAAAAAAAAAAAAAATAAAAAAAAATCTGCTTTTGTCCCTGGAA
Organism: Benincasa hispida; assembly: GCF_027475165.1. Lineage (NCBI taxonomy): Eukaryota > Viridiplantae > Streptophyta > Magnoliopsida > Cucurbitales > Cucurbitaceae > Benincasa > Benincasa hispida. Next base: position 13,568,561 of record NC_143479.1, read on the forward strand.
AATTTAAAATAGATAAGGGAAGAAAAGAAACAAGAACTTTGAAGGTGTATCCTCTCTTTCTGACCCGACTTTTGGGATTGAAAATGCATAATTCATAAAACAAAGTTTGTGAAAGAAGAGTATGCCGCTGTTTTGATTTGCCAAAGTCGCACTTAGGAAGAGCTTTATGTGTCATCTTTCCACTCAACAAAATTAACTTCCCCCTTCCTTAATTACAACACCCAATCGCACTCACATGCAAATCTGCAAAATCCTTAACCAAACCCAATGTGCGAAGAAAACTTAACTACTCCAAATTGAAGCTTCCATAGCATCTCACAGAACAGACCTGAGAAAAATTCACAGATTAATTGATTTAGTTTGTGTTAAAATAAAAATAAAAATAAAAAGATATAGATAATGGGTGGAAATTATTAAAGTAAAAGAATGGCGTCCCATCGGCCACCATTTTGGTCATTAAAAATGGAAGGGAGAAAGAAAAGTTTGGTTAGAGCGGCTTTTATCTGTTCATTCACAAATCCCAATCCCAATCCCATTGTTGCGTAGCAGGATGTGTTATATATATATATATATATATATGAAGAAGTAAGAAGTAAGAAGTAAGGAAAGAGAGGATTAGATTAGGAAAGGAACGATGAGGGGATTGCCTCCTGGTTTTCGGTTTGAGCCAACGGAAGAAGAGCTCGTGTTTGAGTATCTAAAATGCAAGGTGTTCTCCTCTGCTTTGCCTGCTTCTATCATTCCAGACATTAATGGTGTTTGGAATTTGGATCCTTGGGATATTCCTGCAGGTAAATTTATTCTTTTAATTAATTATGCTTTGGATCGTTTGGTATGTGTTATATGATTTAATATAGTAAGGTATTTCTGGAAATGTTTTTGTAGGCGGCGGCGGCGTTGGTGGTGGTGATAGGGAGGAAGAGAAATACTTGTTCAGCAAGAAGGCGGCGGCGGAAGATGAACAGGAATATGTCGATAATAACAACAACAATATGGGAATAGTTGGATGGAGTCGGAGTGGTTACTGGAAGGCGAGAGGGTGGGAGAAGGAAATATTAAGCAGTGATATTGGAGTTCGATTGGTGGGAATGAAGAAGACTCTTGATTTTTACAGCAACACCAAGAAGACGGGGTGGGTTATGCATCAATATCGTCTCCAACTCCGACCACATTCATCACATTATTCCGCTGCTGCTACCAATTTGGTGAATAACAACTGGGTTCTTTGCCGCATCTTCTGCAACAAATTATTCAATCACCATCACCTTACTCACCGCCCCCTCCATTACTCTATTTCTTCCACAAACCATCAGCATCAGGATCTGGACCACCGCCACTGCACCATCACCGCCCTCTCCGACGACGATGATTCCCTCTCCTCCACCGCCTCATCCTCTTCCACTTCCGCCGCCTTCACCGACTTCACCTCCCCAACCACTACAACTTCAAATCCTTTTCCCCCCTTCTAATTAATTCACTATTATTCTCATATTTCTCCTTCTTTATTCCCTTCAATTCCAAACTTCTTTCAAATCTTATTATTGCTACAAACAACTACTTCATCACTCTGTCTTATATTATTCTGCTCAATTACATGCATCTACTAATTTAATCATTCTTTTTAACACAATTAAACCCGTCGAAATTTTGATCCCTCGTCTCTACCATTCTTGTACTAAAAAAATTACTTGATAACGGTATTTCTTTTAAACTAAAAATGTATATGTTTAATTTCGAAAATATATTTCTTTTACCTTCTATGGACTTTCATTTAAAACATCATCAATAATAATAACTAATGAAACTTAAAAGAGAAATGAAATGTGTCATTTTTAGAAGTATCCAATCAGAATCATAGCACCCAAATGATGAAGCTAACAACCTTACTTAATTATCTATTAGCATGCATCTCCATTGTTAAGAATCACACCTTGAAAAAAATTAAGAGGATTCACACTCTTTATAAGATAGATGAGTTACTCCTTTCATTGCTAATCGGTTTTGAGATGGAGCCTCATACTCATTTAACTTTCCAATAGAGACTTAGAATGTTATATTCACATAAGTTGGCTAAATCAACTTGTTTACTCAATTGATCATCATCTCCCCATTTTTTCCTAAAAAACCATCCAATTCAAATTTTGTTTAGGATTGAGTGAAGTTTGTGAGACTCCAAGATTATCTATTCATGAGTTGGTTAGATTCATCTTAAGAAAGAACTCAGTTGTAGTTTAATGATTTTTTTTCTTTTAATTTTTATTTTGACATCTTATATATAGTGACTCTAGAGACCTAAGTCATATAAAAGATCAAGGTGGGGTGCATATCTGTGAAGATTTTTTTTTTTTTTTTTTTTTTTTTGAAATGAATGAGTGAAAGTTACTTTTTTTTTTTATTGGTTAAAATTAGTGAATAAATTTGATAAAAATTTGGTTTAAAAAAACAAATATTTAAGTTTGCCTCTAACTGCTAATCGGCTATTTTATTCATTTTACCATTGTTTCTTCTTCTTCTTCTTCTTTTTTTTTTCAAGAAAAATATACCCTCATGTTATATTTTAATAAAATGAAAACGTAAGTTATTTTGAAATTTCATTAGAATATGTATTTTCATTTGTCAAATGGAAGATGTTCTAGTTAATTCAACAAATGTTTATAAAGCATTGAAGAAACTTGATACGAACAATAATTATTATGACCCTCTTTTATAATCATTTCGTTTTTTGTTTTTGAAATTTTTACTTATTTTTGTACTCTTTTTTTTTTTTTGATAAAATTTTCACCTTCCTTAAAACACATTTGAATTCTTAAAAAAAAAAAACAATTTTTTTAAAAGTTACAGTTTTTTAGTTTTTAAAATTTTGCATTGAGTTTTTAAAACATGTTTAAAGGTAGGGTAATACAACAATAAAGCTATAGATAGAAACAATATTGATTATAAACTTAATTTTTAATAACAAAAAATAAAATGGTTATTCAACATGGTATGAGGAGAGAATTATAAATGTTAACATACTTAAAAAAGGAAAATTGGAAAAGATAGGATTTATTTTTTTTTTTGGGTAAAGATTTTTGAGATGCTTTTTCAAAATAATGAGTTTTGGGACAAATAAGTATATGAAAAGTCCAAATTACGCTGTAGTTTAAAATAAAAAACCTAAAAGTGAATGTGTAGTGATTCCTTTTCCCACTCCCTTGTGCGCAATTCTCCCGAGTGAATGAGGATTGTGACGAATGGCAAATGGCGAGCATGGAGCTTCAGACAATGGCACACCCAATGGAGGTGGACACTTCGACGACAACGACAGCGGCGACTGAGCTTCAGATGACCACAGCCTCAATACTTTATCTATCCTTTCGCATTTTACTTTTATTTTCTTAAGATAGACGTTGATAGACTTCTATCCGTTATAGAAACTAATACAAGTCTATCACTGGTAGAAGCTGATAAAAATTTATCAGTATCTATCAAACTGATAGAAGTCTATAATTGATAGAGGCTGATAGAAATCTATCAGTATCTATCAATATTTTTTCTTGCTATTTCTATAAATAGATTGACATTTTTTTTACCTGTGAAAATTTCTCTAAAATAAACATTTTTTTTTCTTTTTATTCAAAAGGTATGAAAATTTGAAAGGATGGCTCGTCACTCGATATATAGATGTTAAATGAAAAGCACTAAAAAACACTATAACAACAAAAATATTAACAATAGGTAAACAAGTAAAGGCACATAGAAGTTGATAACACAGTTCGGCGATAATATGCCTATGTCTAGAGGGTAGTGTGCCCAGAAAGAATAATCCACTAATATTAAAGAGTCAAACAATTAAAATGTAATACTTATCTGCAATATATAACTGTTATAGTGATTCACGTAGAGCTCAACTCACTGATCACCTAAACTCCCTCTTTATGTGAGACTCCCTCTCAAATGTGCTTAGGCTCCCCCTAAGTTTAATAATATTAATGTTGAACACTTTGGCTTCCGACCATGTGTGAGACTCCTCTTAACTTTGTTATCTTTCGTTCAAGTCGGTGAACTCCCTTCATTGATGACTCTTAGGATCCCCTTAAGATGGAAAATTTCTTCTTTACAACTGAGTCTTAGGCTCTCCCTAAGACTGAGAATCCCTTCTCAACAGCAACGACTTAGGCTCCCCCTAAGATCGTGATTAACTTCAGCATGTTGCACTTCAACGGATGTAGAACTTGAATAGCGGAATAGTGAGCAACGAGCAAGAACACAATGTAGAACAATTCGACCATCAAACAAAAATCGTCTTGCTCAAGAAAACAAAATACAGCTAACCTAAATGGACAACGTAATTCTCTTTAAATAATCAAATCCAAGAAAATAAAAAAAAAAAAAAATCCTAATTTGGAATGGGAAGGTCATGAAGGGATTGGAATTTCCCATAGCAGAAGCAATTGAATGCATCGGTCATTAAATTCATTTTATAGAACATATAAAATATAGAGTAACGAAAACCATTGATAAACATTATTAATTCAAGCATGCTACTATTGTGAAAATGGAGAAGAAGGATTAAGCAATCATATACTCGTTGAAGACCAATTCTTCACGTTCCTCTCCAAATCTCGTTGTTTTCTCCCGATCTCATGAACAATGCAACTGGACACCACCATGGGGTCTTTTTCGTTATTCTCAGGGACGAGAATCGTGCAGAGGTGTGGGCTTGCACTCAATTTTGGAGGGAAGGAGACGATTGAGAGAAAAATTATGTGCCCAAAAACTCTTCTGCAAAAACATAGAGAGTAGAAAGAAACCACAAGAGAGAACATTTTATCTCTCTGCCCTTTTTTTTTTGTTACATGAGAGAATGAGAGATTAAAGGATGAGAGAGTTATAGTTCCCTCCCCTTTATTTAACTAAATATGAAAGAATTAAATTCAAATTCAAATTTTGAATTTAATATATATATTAACTACTTTAATATATATATTTATAGTATATGTTATATCACCTATAGTTAATATTATATCACATATAATATAAACTATAGTTTATTATTCTCTCAAATAACCTAAGTTATTAATATGAATAATATTCATATTAATTTTAACCTATAATATATGAATCACATTCATATAAATAATAATTGAATCATATTCAAATTATAACACATTTCAATAAAATATATAAATTTAATATGAATCACATTCAAATTAATTTTGACATATAACTCCTATATGAATCATACTCATATAATTAATATTTAAATCGTATTCATATAATTAATATTTGAATCATATTCAAATATTTATTTCTCTTATAAAACTATATAAATTTAATATGAATCATATTCACATTATAACATATAGTTTTTATATTAATCATATTCATATAATTAATATTTGAATCATATTCAAATATTTATTTCTCTCATAAGATTATATAATGTATCAACATATATTATATTATATAATGTATCAATATATATTATTTAACTATATCTTATACAATTAATTTTCTTTAATTAATTTAAACAATTAAAATTAAATCAAAATTAATTTGATTCCCACCCGTCCTCATTAATCTAACGAGGGGATCTTATGGACCTATAGATTAAAACTCTAATGATACGAGACTAATTGATTAAACTCTTTTAATCAAATTAATCAACATTCGTTAATTGCGGTCACTCTACTAAAGATCGACAGCTAAACTCTTTACACTATAGATATATTTCTATGTCCATTGGATATAACCAATCAACATTGTGTTGACCTTTCACAAATTGCTCATAAGTACAGCTAGGTCAAATAACCGTTTTACCCCTATAATTACATCTAACTCCTTAAGTATCACTGATCTCTCTAATGAACAATTAGCCATCATCCAAATATGACCAAACCCCTCTCAAGCTAGGAGATGGTGAGGCGTCTCATTGTTAAAGTCCTGGAATCAACCTTTAAGGGAGCATTTTATCTTCCTACCCTAAATATAGGGAAGGAGTGAATTCCTTCTTGCGTTGCTGTGTTCCCAGCTCTCCAATCAGACAAATCCCCAAAATGGTAGGCTTATTAAGTCGACGAATCTGGCCACTCTCACCGATACAACTCAAAAGGTCGTCCTCAAAGACAGGATTTCACAACTCACTTAGGATTAAGGTCAAGTCACATATGGTTATCCTGGTTAAATGTAAGTCCTTTCTAGCAACAACGTTATAAATAGAGGCTTAACATTTCGTGGTTCAGTCTTTATACAAACTCTTTTATATAAGATACTCCCGCTCACATGTTTCCACAAGAATGATCAGGATCAGGTCATTCGTAGTATATTACAACAATTGTAACAACTACAAAGCGGATTGTATCAGTAGTTTACCAATATAAGGCACCCAATTTTATCCATATACTACATACCATTTAGGTTATCACGTAAACACGATCTACCTGTATGTCTCTACATACATGTTTAAGTTACATCAGATAACCTTGAATCTTAGGTTAATGGATTATTGCACATGTAATATAAAATTAATCAACCATTGATTCAACTAACATAAAACTACGAGGCTTTAGAGCACACACCCAAACAATCTCTCACTTGCACTAAAGCAGGAAAAATATGAGCCGATGCGACATGTATCATAGGGCATACACTATACCCTACATGCTTTTCCACTTCCCATAGCACACTAGAGACATGTCTCGTAGTCCTAAACAGTCTAGGATATCGTCTCACATTTTGGCTAGAGAATCCTTTTATATAATACAAAACGTTATGTCAATAAGAACCACCTATTCACCAACGAATGTACCTAAAGGAACCTGTGAAGGCTCTGAGCAGAAACGTGGATCGTTTTAATTTTTTGATTTTTACAGAACACAAAACTAAGATAACCTTTCTTCACGAAAAAACCCCTTCTTCGGATCTGTCACGAATAGACACATTCCCTTCAACCAATCTAACCACCACTAAAATATTTTCCTTTGTATTCTCTGTAGGGATACAAATATTTAAGGAGTTGAGTGAGCTCTTAGTTTTGGAAGAGGGAATGAAATTGAGAGGAGGAGAAGAAGAATCTTGGGAAATTACAGAGAGTTCTCTTTTTCTTCAATCTTCTATGAAGAAGATGAAGATGTCAAAACTCAAACCAACTCCTCACGATCATATAAAAATATAACACATAACCTATAGTTTATATTGTATCAAATACAATATAACCTATAGTTTTGATTTCTCTCAACAATGTATGATATTTAATATAAATCTCATATATATTAAATTTAATTATATGAATCCAATTTACATAATTAATATTTGAATCATATTCAACTATTTATTTCTCTAAAATAAACTTTATATTGTAGTGTATCAAATATATTATATTAATTATATCATATATAATTAAATTAAATTAATTATATCACATATAATTAATTCTCTTAACTAATTTGAACCATTTAAATTAATCCAAAATTGATAGTCATGAATCTCTTTTGAGCTACAGAGGGAACCTCATAGATGTAAGAGTTAAACAACATGCAGCGGAAGTATCAATGATCCATAAGTATTCTAATTCACTAATTTTGACAAAAACTAAAGCATGCACTTCATAAAAAATGGGTTTTCAGAACATACCTTTGATGAACTCTCCAAGAAAATGTCTGTTCAGCTGTTGTCTTCACTTGATATCAACGTGAACCACCTCAAAGCCTTCCCACTTTAGGTAGAGTTATGGGACTCAAGAACAACTTGAAGATGTGAAGAAACAAGGAAATCTCACAACAACAAATTAAAGAAGACAGTTTCTTCTTCATCGTAATTTTTCTCTCAAAATTATGTATTCCCCTTTCCAATCTTCTTTATATATTTAGATGAACATGCAAAGTGATGGAGTGCATGCTTGCAGCTCATGCTTGGAGAATCAAAGTAGAGAAGATAATAGTTTTTATGTGAGCCTAAAGATGATGGTAATAGAGAAAATCCATTTTCCATTTTGTGCAACCATGCAAATTGTTTATCCATTTTCTTTTTAAAACATAAAATGAATTTTAAATCCTTTTAATTCAAAAATTGGTTTTCTTAGATTAATTTTATAAATTAATTTAATATCAAATATTAAATTAATTTTTGCACAATAATCATCTTTATATATTTAAATCATATTTAAATATTTATTCTCTTGTTCCGTTAATTTGAACGTTTCAAATTAATTTCTCAAGCTACCTTAAAGCTTACCCATTTACGAGCTAGTAAGGGGACCTCGCAGACCTATAGATCATGGGTTCCAACGATCCGAGATTAATCGACCAAACTCATTAGACCGATCTAACCCCCATTCGTTAACTAATGGGTGATTCCACTAAAGCTCATAGTTGAATTCTCTTCATTGTAGACATATTATGTCCACTCGATATAACCATGATTAGTAAGTTAACCCTTCACAAGTTGTTCGTAATAACGGCTGGGTCGAATTTCTGTTTTACCCCCGAAATTACCTTTTGTTCCTTAAGTTCTACTAATCCCCTAATGAACAATTGATTTGAGATCCAATCAACAAATCGAATCCCTCTCAGGCCAATGAGAGGGTGAGGCCTCTTGTTCAAAACCCAGAATCAGCACTTGAAGGGAATAACTTCTCTAGTAACCCTAATCAAGTAGGAGTGAATTCTCTCTTGCACCCTATGTTCCTAACTATTCATCCGGTCTTATCCCCAAAATGGTAAGCTTATTGAGCAGAGGAAATTAGTCTACTCTCACTGTTTGCAGATCAAAGGATAATCTCGAACAAATAGGAGTTCATAGTTAGCTCAGGATTAAGGTAAGTTACCTATGTCATCGCTTTGAAATAGTCAGTCTTAAATAGTAAATAGTGTTATAAAGTAAGAGTGACAGATTTCGTGGTACGATCTTGTACAAAACTCATTTGCACAGGACACCCCCACTTCTCATGTCTCAATGTGCAGAATTAGGATCACTTCGTATATAGCACTTTACAACACTTTGTAACAACTACAGAGTAGGCCGCATCCAATAGTGTTACCAGAATAAGGTACCCAACCTTATTCATATACTATAGATCATTTTGACTATTTACTCGAACCCGATCCACTTGTATGTCTCCACATAAAGTTTAAGTACTCATATAATAGTTAAGGGACTTAGGTTTATTGGATTTCTAAAAAAAAAAATAATATATTCAATCAACAACTTAGTTGAATTCTCAGAATAAGTTCTAATATTTACAAAACCACGAGTTTTAGGACATAAAACCCAACAATGGACCTGTAGCTTGAAGCTCCAATGGTACTTGAATAATTAATTAAACTCTTTTAATTAAATTATTTAACATCCATTAACTGTCGGGCATTCCACTAATGACCAACAGCTACACTCTTCACACTACAGATATCTTTTTGTGTCCACTGGATACAGTCAGTCAACAATGCGATGACCCTTCATAAATTGCTTGTAAGTACAACTGGGCCAAAATTACTATTTTGCCCCTATAGTTTCATTTAACTTCTTAAGTACTAGTGAACAATATATCATAGTCCAATTATGACCAAACCTCTCTTGGGCCAAGAGAGTGTATGACGCCACATTGTTCAAGTCCCGAAATTAGCCCTTAAGGGAGTAATTTATCTACTTACCCCGACGTTAGGGAAGGAATGAACTTCGTCTTGTGTATTTGTGTTCCCAACATCCTAATCAGACGAATCCCCAAAATTATAGGCTTGTTGAGTTGGCGGTCTGGCCATTCTCACTCATACAAATCAAAGGACCATCTTCATAGGCAAGAGTTCACAACTCACTCAAAATTTAGGTCATGTCATCTATGGTCATCTTAGTAAAATGTAAGTCTCTATTATGAACGACGTTATATAATGAGACTAGTCATTTCGTGGTCTAGTCTTATACAAACTCCTTTGTATAGAATACCCCCGCTCACATGTCTCCACATAAATGATTAGGATCAGATCATCTGTAGCACTTTATAACAATTATAACATTTACAAAGTGGGTCGTATTCGTAGTGTCACTAGGATAAGGTAACCAACCTTATCCATCTACTTCAGATCATTTAAGTTATCACTTAAACATTATCCACCTGTATGTCTCTACATACATGTTTAAGCTACAAATGATAATCTTGGATGTTAACTTATTGTTTTGTAGATTAATGCTACTAAATGTCGATTAAAACATCTCATATTTTATCAAATAAATAAATTGTTTGTACATTACAATTATAAATTACAAGACTCTACGAGATTTAGGGCATCAACCTCAACAATCTCCCACTTGACCTAAAGCTAGTGGGGTGCACAATATAAAAGTCACACTATTATACAAGTACACAAAGCAATAAACTAGGGCATAACACATGCCTAGTACAAAATCTCCTACTTGTCCTAGACTAGATGTGGCTTGTCCCGTAGACCCATACTCTGCAGATGACCGTCAAACAACTTAGTCATGTGGGCCTTTGTAAATCGATCGCAATGTTGTGCTTTGAAGCAATCTGTGTGACGATCACGTCCCTTCAATGCACAATTTCTCATATGAGATGATACTTTCGTTCTATATGCTTCCCGCGCTTGTGACTCCGAGGCTCTCGAAAATTAGCCATAGCACCACTATTATCACAATAAAGGGTGATAGGCTTTGACATGTCTAGAACCACTTCCAGATCAATTAAGAATTTATTGAGTCACACAGCTTCCTCAGCAGCTTTACAAGCCGCCACGTACTCAGCCTTCATAGTGGAGTCAGCAATGTGCCCCTGTTTGGTGCTCTTCTATTAAGAGTAAACACTGATCCTGATGTAGATTTTTTAGAAGCCTTATTAGTTTGGAAATCAAAGTTTGTGTATCCTATAAGGATTAGATCCTTAGAACCATACACGGGCATGTAATCCCTCGTTCTCCGTATATACTTGAGGATGTTCTTGACGACGGTCCAATGATCAAATCTTGGATTAGACTAATATTTACTGACTATCACCACCGCATAGCAGATGTCAGGTCTAGTACATAACATCACATACATCAAGCTGCCAACAACCGATGCATAGAAGATTCATCTCATTTCCTTAATCTCTTGAGGTGTCCTAGGACACTGTTCCTTAGACAATATAACTCCATGTCTGAAAGGGATTAAACCCCTTTTGGAGTTCTACATCGAAAACTTGATAACCATCTTGTCAATGTATGATGCATGAGATAGGGCTAGTGTTTTGTTCTTTCGATGCCCAGAACAAACTACGTATCTCTCAAATCTTTCATTTGGAATTGGGTCGCAAGCCAATTCTTAATTTCAGTCAATAGGCCTACATCATTCCCAATGAGTAGGATATCGTCTACATACAACACTAGAAAAGCTACTGAACGGTTGATGATTCTCTTGTAAACACAAGGCTTACCAACATTCTGATCAAAGCCATAAGATTTGATCATAATATCATATCTTATATTCCAAGATCGAGAAGCTTGCTTCAATCCATAGATGGACCGATAAGCTTGCAAACCTTTTTCTCTTGACCTTGGGTTATGAATCCTTCAGACTACTCCATATAAATGGTCTCCTTATGATTACGATTCAGAAAAGTAGTCTTAAGTCTATTTGCCAAATCTCATGGTCATAATATGAGGCAATGAACAGGAGGTTTCAGATAGACTTCAGCATGACAACAGGTGAGAAAGTCCCTTCATAGTTGACTCCCTCAACTTAGGTATAACCTTTGTTATAAGCCTAGCCTTGAAGGTTTGCACCTTCCTATTAGCATCCTATTTTCTCTTGTAGATCCATCTAAAACCTATAGGTTTAACCCATCAGGTTGATCTACAAGGTCCCAAACATAAATAAAGTATCTCCATTTCGAGATCCATAACTTTGATCCACTCATCTTTATCAACATCCTCTATTGTCTTCTTGTAAGACAATGGATCTTCAACATCTCCATCAGCTACCATAGTTAGGATTTCTGTTAAACTCATATAACGAATAAGTAGGTTCGCAACCCTCCCACTACGTCGAGGCTCCCTTACACTTGTGGTGGATGTGACATACTAGATGAACTAACTTCAACAATTCCTGATGAGATGTTGGATTATTCAACAACTCTTGTTGAAGGTTCAGTAGTTTCTTTGGAAAGTTCATTCAACACAATTTTACTACGGGGTTTATGCTCCTTTATGTGGTTCTATTCTAAAAATGTAGAATTCGTCAATACAAACACTTTATTTTCTTTAGGATTGTAGAAGTAACCACCTCTCGTTCCTTTAAGGTAGCCTATAAATAGATACGATTTTGAACAAGGTTCCAGTTTCTTAGGATTTTTCTTAAGCACATATGCTAAGCAACCCTAGATCCTGAGATGGCGTAAACTACATTTACGACCATTCCATAATTCGAAAGATGTTTTCGTAACACTTTTAGATGGAACACAGTTCAAAATATAAGTTGCAGTTCGTACTGCAAAACCCCAAAACGAGCCAGATAAGGAGTCATAACTCATTATAGATCAAACCATGTTTAATAGGGTCCGATTTCTCCATTTTGATACACCATTATGCTAAGGAGTACCAGGTGCTAAGAGTTGAGATACTATTCTATATTCTATCAAATAGTTCTGGAATGTAAGATAAAAAAACTCTCTACCTCGATTAGATCGGAATGTTTTAATTATTTTATTTAATACATTTTCAACTTCAGCCTTAAACTCTTTGAACTTTTCAAAAGCTTCAAACTACTGTTGCATTAAATAAACATACCTATATCTTGAATAATCATTAATAAAAATGATGAAATATTCAAACTCTTCTCTTGCTTTAACATTCATTAGACCACAAAGGTCTGAATTGATGGAGTTGGCATTCAACATATGTAAGCAATTAAGGATAGTACTCTAATTACATCAATTTTGAAGGAAAGCATGCATGTTCATTAAAAAACAGAAATAGGGTTTATAGAATATAACCTCCGTAGTTTCCACCGAATTGCTTGATTCTTCTCCAATTTCTTCTCTAATCTCAGTAGTAGATCACCACCAAAGCTTTCTCTACTATCCTCAGGCCTTAGATTGAAGTGTGGTTTTCAAATTAAGGAGAATTTGAGGTGATTTTTGGAGAGTTTGAAGAAAGGCAGAAACAATTTTTTAGCTTTTGTGAATCTCAGAGTTTTAGTTTCATAAAGAAAAAATAGTTCAATAACTTCAATAAATAGAAGATGATCATGCATATGGATGAAACAAGAAGAAGCCATTTCATTTTCCATTTCCATATTAGTGGCATGATGTGGTCTTCAATAGAAAAAGTGGGATAAACCCATTATCCATTTTGTTTTTCATAAAATTGATTAAATTTTTAAAAGTAAATTCTGATTTTCAAAACCAATTTTAATTAAATTTTTTTTTATAATTTTAAAAATCATAAATCAAATTTTAATCCAATTAATTTCATAATTTTGAATTTCAAAAAATCAAAAATTTTAATAAATTAATTTTTAAAAATAATTAAACCAATGTAATAAAATTAATTTAATATTAGCCTCATAAAAAATTTAAATCATATTTAAATATTCTCAACTCACTAAAACCGTAATGTTTAATTCGTTAATTAAACATCGATTATATCAATAATAATCCAAACCTTAAACTGAGTTTGAATATTCAAAATTCTCTCAACACGCTATTCTAAGGTTTAATCCTTTCATGAGCTAGTAGAGGGACCTAAGGACCTATAGATCATGAGCTCCAACGATTTGAGATTAACTGGCTAATCTCTTTAAACCGAATTAATCACTATTCGTTAACTACCGAGACATATCACTATAGTTCAGTAGTTGTACTATCCTCACTATAGATATATTTCTGTCCATTTGATTTAACCATAATCAGTAAGTTAATCCTTCCCAGGTCTTTCGTATTTACAGCTAGGTCAAAATTACCATTTTACCCCTGTAATACATCTTGCTCCTTAAGTCTCCACTGATCCTCTATTGAATAATTTATTTGTGATCCAACTAATAAACCAAATCCCTCTCTGCCATGAAAGGGCGGGGCCCCTTTGTTCAAGACCAGGAGTTAGTACTTAAGGGAAAAACCTGTATGCACCTAAGATAGGTAGGAGTGAATTCCTTCTTGCAAGACTATGTCCCCAACTATTTATCCGATCTTAACCCTAAAATAGGAGACTTATTGAGCGGTGATATTGAACCACTCTCACCTATGCAAATTAAAGGATAATCTCGTATAAATAAGAGTTCATAGTTAGCTCAGGGTTAAGATCAAGTTACTTTATGACATCGAATTGAAATAGTCAGCTTTAATAGTAAATGGTCGTTATAAAGAAAAGTGACTATTTCATGGTATGATCTTATACAAATATCTTTTGCATAAGATATCCCCAATCACATGTCTCTACATGAACGGTTTTGGGATCACATCATTTGTATCAATATACAAAGAGGTCCGCATCAATAGTGTCCCCAAGATAAGGTACCCAACCCTATCCATATATTTATGGAACTTTTTGACTATATACTAAAACTTGATTCTCTTTTATGTCTCTGCATAAAGTTTAAGTATTTATATTATAGTCATGGGTTAGTTTATTGGATTTATAAAAGAGTATAATACAATAACACCTTTATTGATAGAAATTTCAATAATAACTTTATTGTGAATAAATATGCTTAATGTTTACAAATTGCGAGTTTTAGGACATTCCCAACATAAATGTACAAGTTCCAAGGGCTCTTTGGCCCTATGACCTTTTCCAGTAAAATATCTTTTAGTCATTTTGCCTTCAAGACATGACTCACACACAGGCAAAGAATTTTCTTCTAACTCGCTTAAAAGTCCATTCTTAACCAATCTTCCAATCATATTGAGATTAATGTGTCATAACCTTAGGTGCCAAAGACGAGCATTTTCTTTAGGAGAAATTTTAAGTCTTTTATTTTGAGTTACTGCATCGAAGTCCTCCCATTTAACAGCTGAGACGACGTATCCAGTTCTAACACGCATCGTCATTTACCCAGCCTCCAGTTGCCGCCAAGAACTGATTCCCTGAAATGAAGAACAAACATGGTTAGTGGCGCCTGAATCAATTATCTAGGCAGAATCATCATTCTCCACTAAACAAGTCTCCAATACAAGTAAATCATATTTATCTTGCTTGGCCTTCTTCTTTTCTACCAAGTATTCGAGAAAATTCATCTTTCAGTATTTTTCATGGTTGCAATGGGAATAGATTCCCTTTGCAGCCTTGGTCTTCTTGCCCTTTTAGGTAGCAACTGGTGAGTTAGGTTTCCCCTTTCTACCTTTCTTCTTCTTCCACTTTTGGTGCCTAAGGAAAAAGGCACAGATTTAGTTCCAGATGGCGATCCTCTATACAACTTTTTAAAGGATGAGGCAACATTTGCCTCTCTCTTTTGCTCCTTGCTATTCATCAAGGATTGAAAAGTTTGTAGCTCATTAAGCAAGATGGTCAGATTGTAGTCAATCATGTTCATAATAACATTACTACGGAACTGCAGGAATCTTTCAGATAAAGATTCTAGGATGAAGCTAATCTAACTAGCCTCATCAATGACTGACCCATTCATCTCCGCTATATTGAAGTGGACCATCATGTTAATAACATGTTCTCTAACAGATGCCTCTTTTTGCATACAGGCATTGAAGATGTTTTTAAGAGCGTCGCATATGAACTGTGTGAACGATTGTCCGAACATCCCCGTGGGGACTTCATGATCTCACAAACAGTAATCATAGGCTCATGCTTCTTGGCCAAGATTTCTGAAAATCTTGCCAAAATATATGCTTGGGCCTTTTCATTTGCCCTTATCCAACGCTCGTATGCTTCTCGAACGTTTCAAGTGGCATTTTGAAGGAAAAGGAGGACAATCCTCCATTAGGAAAAATCTCAGGTCGTCGATGATTAGTATTGTGTTGACTGTGTTTTTCTGTGTTGTATAATTTTCGTCGGTAAGTTTGTCGGTAGAGAGTAAATTCAATGTTGAGAATGTCATAATGAAATTTGCAAAAACATACAATTTATTTATATTATTATTTTATGCATTCACTCATTTGGAAAAACCAATCAAGTTTAGCAAATTTAGTTAATGCACCCTATGTGACATCTATTTTTCAATGATATTTCAGTGAGGTAGGACAAAATCCACATAAGGTGATTAGGTGCCCCTTCTCTAAAATGAGACATTCTCAACCAATATATAGAATTTCTTGTTACTGTAACTATCAGTTCATTTGCTATTGTAATTTATTGCAAATTGGTTCGAAGTGGTTTGGGTTGGTTCGAGTTGGTCTGGTCCGGTTTTGAAGCAGTGGAAGCAGTTTTAGGATAAAATTAGCATACTTATTGTAATTTATTGCTTTATCTTATCCTAAGGACCAAATTACCAGTTCATTTGCTATTTAAATGCTTTGTGGATGTCATTTAGATAATCCTACCATGTGTTAAGCATGTTCATGCATTTTAATATATTATAAGCATTATAATGTATGTTTTAATGCATGATGTTTATATGATTTCATAAGTTAATTAATATATTTTGATATATTAAATATATGAAATTTGAAAAGCATGATGCATGACATTACTTAGGTAAATATAAAGAGTTATATATATTAATGTCTTGTATATGCTTAGTGGATTTTTATGAGTTGTTTAATATAAGTGTTATATTAATAAAGTTGAAAATCAATTTTCATTGAGCATGACACATCCATAGTTTAATATAATTGTTATATTAAAGTCATGAAATGCATGTAATATGGTTTTCTTGTTAATTAGGATTTGATTGTTAATCAATTAAACCACAGAAAGCATGATTGTAAGGCTAATAATTAATTTTGTAATAGTTGTAAAATTGATATTTAGTAATCGTCAACCTATAATAAAAAGTTGCATGCAAACTCTAATCTTAGGGAATTGGAATTAATTTAAAATGTTTAAAATTAATCTAGACCTTAGATCACATTAATTCTAATAAGATTAGAATTATGTCCTATTTGTTTTAATAGATTTAAAATATGATTAATAGGACAAATAGGACTTTAGGTTATAAGGGAACTTTACCGGTGAAGTTTTGTCTAGGTTGAGGGTTCTTAAGATGAGTATTTACGGAACACCTCTTATCTGGGAACTGACCTGAAGCTTGAGTTGAATTAACCTTAGTCCTATTAGCATGCAATGTCACTAGGTTAATTAAATGGTTTAATTAACCTAGAATATTAGAGTAAAGACCTTATTATAAGAGTTATAATAAGCATTGACTTAGATAGATTCATTAGAGGAAATTTAATTAAGTATAATAAAATACTAAAATGGTAGAACACTTTAGTGGGAGAAAAATGCTATATGGGATATAGCAACTTTTAGCTCTCACGTCTCTAAGAGTTCATACTATGAGATCCATGCTTGGCTTTGTGTTTCCTTGGGCGTGGCCTCCCTTCGGAAAGTGTTTGCATGGGTCAATACCAAGGTGAATAGGGAAAGTATTCATAGTAAGTGGGAGAAGTACGAGTGTCAACGTATCCTACGGTCTCCTCCATTAGGTTGCACCGTAAAATTTTTATGGTCCATCTGCGTGTCGTTTTGGAGTGACCACCCCTTCCGAGAGCCTGATCATAAGATTCAGAACAATGTAAACTCCAGTAACGGATAAAGTTTCTTAGGTTAATCTTCAACAGTTATCTTGATGGAACTAACATATGCACAGCAGAAGAAAAACGGATCTAAAGTACTCTAATTAGGTTAATGACAAAGGATAAACATGCATTTAAATAAAGTAAAAGGGGAAGTAGAAATACAATCTTCGTAAACTTTGAATCTTTTTCAAATTAGCTCCAATCTCCTCATGAATGGTTTGTAGACCACCACGAGATTCTTCTCGACTATTCTCCGACCTTAGAACGTCATATACTATTCGAAACCGAGAAAACCATCAAAATCTTTAATGTTGAATCTGGTAAGTGCTAATTTGAAGAGGAAAAGGTTAAGTCTTTGAGTGAAAATTGTTATGAGATTATCACATAATCTCATCAATTTCCACTATGGCCAAGAGTTCTAAACAATCATAAACTTTTTCTTTTAAAGACCATTACATGCAAAACATACAACTTTGAGTTTGATGAGAATTTGAAATTAAAAAATCCACTAACTCAAAGTGAGATTTAGTGGGGCAAGTGTCTTCAAATGAAGACAACACTTAGCAATGCAAAAGTTGGCATTTCCCATTCACAATTTGTTAGATCTTTCCACTAACTTAGTCAATAGTCAAAGTTTGACTCTCAAAGTCCAAAGTCAACAAATTTGACTTTTTTTTTTACTTTCAAAGTCAAAAGTCAATAATTTGACTTTCATTGCATTTTTTACCTATCCAACAATTTGATATTTAATGTAATTTTGACCAATTCCATTTAATTTCAAAATTAATTCCAATAATCAATTTTAAAATTAAATTAATATGAAATAATTAATTAAACAGTTTAATTAATTTAATTTAATATTAAATCCAACAATAATCCCAATGAATATGAATCTCAATTCATAATCTTAATATTTAAATCTTATTTAAATATCTCCTATTTTCTCTCTTTTTATGTTTAATTCACAATTAAACATTAGGTTAAATATCGTATATATTTACCACTTTGCTCTAAAAATCGAATTTGAACACTTCAAATTCGTTCGTCACACTGTTCTAAGGTTTAGTCCAATATGAGCTAGTAGGGGGACCTCATGGACCTAGAGATCATGGGCTCCAACGATTCGAGATTAACCGGCTAAACTCTTTAATCTAATTAACCACTATTCGTTTACTACCAAGTCATTTCATTAAAAGGTCAGTAGTTGCACTCTCCTCACTGTAGATATATTATGTCCACTCAATATAATCATAATTAGTAAGTTAACCCTTCACAGGTTGTTCGTAATAATAACCGGGTCAAAAGTTGTTTTATTCTCGAGATTACATCTTGCTCCTTAAGTCCAACTGATCCTTTAATGAATAAATGGTTTGTGATCCAATCACTAAACCGAGTCTCTCTCAGGCCAATGAGAGGGTGGGGTGAAGGAACTCTTATTCAAGAGTACCTACATGCGGAAGCGGATCTTTCCAATTCATTGTGACAGAATTACCGCATATACATTCAAACATACTTTCATAATGAAAAGAGATCAAGAAATCATACCAGAAGAAGATTTCTTCTTTACAGCGAGTCTGAAGCCCAACTGTCTACCTCAAACAATCACCATTCAGACAGAAGGAAACAGAGAAGACAACACCACTCAGAGCTTTCAGTATTCTTAGAGTGAGAATCCAAAGTGTGGGCTTTGTTTGGATTTAGTAGAGGGAAGGAGGAAGAGAGACCGTACACAACAATCATGGGAGATACGATCATCTATCGCATAGACAAGATGATTGATCGTTTAGGTGAAGTATATGATTGTGTAAGAAAATTAAGCGATCGTCTAAACGATCATGTAGGAAAAGGTAAACGATCGTCTAAACAATCGTGTAGGAAATGGGTGAGGGATCGTCTGAACAATCGCATAGAACAAACTAAGTCATAGTCTATACGATCATTTAGTAAATATCGAGAGCTAAACGATCGCTTAGGAAAAAGGTAAACGATTGTTTAGATAATAGCGCGTGACAGTGTAATCGGTATGCGATCGCTTAACAATATCGTATATCTAAGCAATCGTACAGTCACTATCGTATAGGCACTGATTTTAAACAATGACACTATCTTTTCACAATGTCCATGCACACCGAGATCAACACACCATCCAACTATTTATAAGGCACTCATCCGTTATTTAGAAAAAATGAGGCACTTTCCCATTTCCTTTATAACCATCCAATGAATGTGATCTTCTCATATTCATAACATATAATTAATATCATATATTAATTATAATATTTTCCACTACTAGATATTAATTTGGAGGAAATTGGATATAAATATGATTTATATTTAGTAGAAGAATAATATTATAATTAATATATGATATTAATTTATAAGTTATGAATGTGATAAGATCACATTCATTGGACAGTTATAAAGGAAATGGGAAGGCGCCTCTTCGTTCTAAATAACGGATGAATGTATTATAAATAGCAGACGGTGTGTTGATCTCGGTGTGCGCAGATATTGTGAAAAAGATAATGTCATCGTTTAGAAAATCAGTGTCTATACGATAGTGATTGTATGATCGCTTACATATACGATATTGCTAAGCGATCGCATACAGATTACACCGACGCGCGCTATTATCTAAACGATCGTTTACCTTTTTCCTAAGCAATCGTTTAGCTCTCGATATTTACTAAACGATTGTATAGACGATCGCTTAGTTTTTCCTACGCGATTGTTCGAACGATCCTTCACCCTTTTCCTACACGATCGTATACTTCACCTAAACGATCAAGCATCTTGTTTATGCGATAGATGACCGCATCTCCCATGATCGTTGTGTACGGTCTTTCTTCCTCCTTCCCTACCAAATCCGAACAAAGCCCACACTTTGGATTCTCACTCCAAGAATACTAAGGGCTCTGAGTGATGTTGTCTTCCCTGTTTCCTTCTGTCCGAGTGGTGATTGTTTGAGGTAGACGGTTGGGCTTTAGACTCGCTGTAAAGAAGAAATCTTCATTTGGTATGATTTCTTGATCTCTTTAGCATTATGAAAGTATGTTTGAATGTATATGCGGTAATTCTATCATAATGCATTGGAAAGATCCGCTTCCGCTCATAGGTACTCTTGAATAAGAGTTCCTTCAATAATATATATATTAAACTATATGTTATATCAACACATAATCTATAGTTTCTATTCTCTGACCAATGACATTTAATATAAATCTCATTTATATTAAATTTAATTATATGAATCATATTCAAATATTTATTTCCTCTCAAATAAACTTTATATTATAATGTATCAAATTCATTATAGTAAGTATATCATATATAATTAGCTTCAATTAATCTTAAATTTGATTCTCATTAATTCTCGTTGAGCTACAGAGAGGATCTCATGGACCTGTAACTTGAAGCTCCAACGATACATGAATAATTAATTAAACTTCTTTAATTAAATTATTCACCATTTGTTAACTGTTGGGCACTCCATAAAGATTGACAATTGCACTCTTTGTACTGCAAATATATTTCCATGTCCATTAGATATAACCAGTCAATAGTACAATGACCCTTCACAAATTGCTCATAAGTACAACTGGGCCAAAATTACCGTTTTTACCCCTGTAGTTACATCTAATTCCTTAAGTATCATTGATCCCTCTAATAAACAATAAACCATAGTTCAACTATGACCGAACCCTTCTCAGTCTAGGAGAGGGTGTGGCACCACATTGCTCAAGCCTCAAAATCAGCCCTTAAGGGAGCAATTTATCTACTTACCCCAACATTGGGGAATTAGTGAATTCCTTCTTATGTAGCTGTGTTCCCAACTCCCCAATCAGACAAATCCCAAAATGGTAGGCTTGTTGAGTCGGCGATCTGGCCACTCTCACCCATACAAATCAAAGAACCACCTTTATAGATGTTCACAACTCACTCAGAATTCAAGTCATGTTACCCATAGTCATCCTGGTGAAATGTAAGTCTCTATTATGGACGACGTTATATAATGAGACTAAATATTTCATGGTCTGATCTTATACAAACTCCTTTTTATAGAATTTTCCTGGTCACATGTCTCCACATGAATGATCAGTATCAGATTATTTGTAGCACTTTACAACAATTGTAACATCTACAAAACGAGTCATACTCGTAGTGTCACCATGATAAGGTATCCAGCCTTATCCATCTACTACAGACCATTTAGGTTATCAATTAAACATGATCCACCTGTATGTCTCTACATGCATGTTTAAGCTACAAGATGACCTTGGATGTTAGTTTATTGGTTTATGTTTAATGCAACTAATTTGGAAATAAAATATCACATATTTTATTACATAAATAAAATATTTGTACAATATAATTACAAACTATATGACTTTATGAGATTTAGGGCATCAACCCTAACAATCTCCCACTTGACCTAAAGCTAGTGGAGTGTACAATATATAAGTCAAACTAATATACAAAGTACACAAACAATAAACTAGGGCATAACACGCCTAGTACAAATCTTCCACTTGCCTTGGTCTAAACGTGGCCTGTTCTGTAGACTCATACTCTGCAGGTGACCTCAAACACCTTAGCCGTGAGAGCCTTTGTAAATAGATCAGCAACGTTGTGCTCCGAAGCTATCTGTGTGACGATCACGTCTTCTCAATGCACAATCTCTTGGATGAGATGATATTTCTGCTCTATGTGCTTCCCGTGTTTGTGACTGAGGCTCTCGAGAATTAACCACAACACCATTATTATCACAATAAAAGGGTGATGGGCTTTGACATGTCTAGAACAACTTCCAGATCAATCAGAAACTTCCTGAGCCAAACAACTTCTTTAGCAGCTTCACAAGTTGCTACATATTCAGCCTCCATAGTGGAGTCAGTAATGCACCCTTGCTTGGTGCTCCTCCAGACTACTACACCTCCGTTAAGAGTGAACATTAACCCTGATGTGGATTTCCTAGAATCCTTATCAGTCGAGAAATGAGGGTCCGTGTATCCTGTAAGGATTAAATCCTTAGAATCATACATGAGCATGTAATCCCTCATTCTCTGTAGATACTTAAAGATATTCTTAACGACGATCCAGTGACCATATCCTAGATTAGACTGATATCTACTAACTATCCCCACCGCATAGTAGGTGTCAAGTCTAGTACATAACATCGCTTACATCAAGCTGCCAATAGTCGATGCATAGAGGATCCGTCTCATTTTCTCAACTTCTTGAGGTGCCTTAGGACATTATTTCTTAGACAATATAACTCCATGCCTAAATGGTAGCAAACCTCTCTTGGTGTTCTGCATCAAATACTTGACAAGCATTTTGTCAATGTACGATGCTTGAGACAGAGCTAGCATTTTATTCTTTTGATCTCTAAAGATCTTAATTCCAAGAACAAATTGAGCCTCTCCTAAATTTTTCATTTGGAATTGGGTCGCTAGCCAGTTCTTAACTTCAGTCAGTAGACCTACATCATTTCCAATGAATAAGATATCGTCTACATATAACACTAGGAAAGCTACTGAACTGTTGATGATCCTCTTGTATACATAAGGCTCATCAATATTTTGATCAAAGCCATAAGATTTGATTGCAGTATTAAACCTTATGTTCCAAGATCAAGAAGCTTGCTTCAGTCCATGGACTTATTAAGCCTGCAAACCTTTTGCTCTTGACCATAGGTTATGAATCTCTCGGACTGCTCCATATAAATGGTCTTCTCAAAATTACCATTTAGAAAGGCAGTCTTGAAATCTATTTACCAAATCTCATAGTCATAATATGAGGCAATGGACATGAGGATCCGAATAGACTTAAGCATGGCAACAGGTGAGAAAATCTCCTCATAGTCAACTCCTTCAACTTGGGTATAACCCTTTGCCACTAGTCTAGCCTTGAAGGTTTGCACTTTCCTAACAGCATCCCATTTTCTCTTGTAGATCTATTTGCAACCTATAGGTTTAACCCCATCAAGTAGATTAACAAGATCCCAAACCGAATTGAAGTACATTGACTCCATTTCGATATCCATAGCTTTGATCCACTCATCTTTGTCAATATTCTCAATTGCCTTCTTCTAATACAATGAATTCTCAACATCTCCGTCAGTTATCATAGTTAGGATTTCTATTAAACTTATATAACAAATAGGTGGGTTCGCAACCCTCACACTGCGTCGAGGTTCCCTCAACACTTAAGGTGGATTTGACATACTAGATGATCTAACTTTAACAACTCTTGTTGAAGTGTTGGGTTCTTCAACAACTCTTGTTGAAGGTTCAGTAGATTCCTTGGAAAGTTCATTTAACACAACCTTACTGCGGGGTTTGTGCTCCCTTATGTGGTCTTCTTCCAAAAAAATAGTGTTTGTCAATACAAACACTTATTTTCCTTAGGGTCGAAGAAGTAACCACCTCTTGTGCCTTTGGGGTAGCTTACAAATAGACATAGTTTTGAACGAGGTTCTAGTTTCTTAGGATTTGCCTCAAGTACATGTGTTGGGCAACCCCAAATTTTGAAATGATATAAACTAGCTTTACAAGCATTCCATAATTCCAAAGGTGTTCTAGTAACACTTTTGGATGGAATATAATTCAAAATGTATGTTGTAGTTTGTACTGTAAAACCCCAAAACGAATTAGGTAAGGAAGTGTAACTCATCATATACTCAACCATGTCTAACAGGGTTCGATTTCTCCTTTCTGATACACCATTCTGTTGAGTTGTACCAGGTGCTGAGAGTTGGGATACAATTCCATCTTCTGTCAAATAATTCTGGAATGTTCGATCCAAAAACTCTCCACCTCGATCAGATTGAAATGTCTTAACTGTTCTATTTAATGGATTTTTAACTTCAGCCTTGAATTCTTTGAACTTTTCAAAAGATTCATACTTATGTTGCATTAATAAACATACTCATATCTTCAATAATTATAAGTAAAAATGATGAAATATTCAAAACCTCCCATTGTTTTAACATTCAAAGGACTACATAGGTCTGAATGTACCAGCTCTAGAGGTTCTTTGGCCCTATGCCCTTTTCCAGTAAAGGGTCTTTTAGTCATTTTGCCTTCAAGGCATGACTCACACACACATAAAGATTTTTTTTTTCTTAACTCGCTTAGAGGTCCATTCTTCACCAACCTCTCAATTCTATTGAGATTGATGTGTCATAATCTCAAGTGCTAAAGTTGGGAA
Organism: Benincasa hispida; assembly: GCF_027475165.1. Classification (NCBI taxonomy): domain Eukaryota; kingdom Viridiplantae; phylum Streptophyta; class Magnoliopsida; order Cucurbitales; family Cucurbitaceae; genus Benincasa; species Benincasa hispida. Next base: position 13,593,429 of record NC_143479.1, read on the forward strand.
TTTTCTTTAGGAAAAAGTTTAAGTCTTTTATGTTGAGTTACAGCAGTTTTAACCTTTCAGTATTATGGAGGAATTTAGTTGCTAACGCCCTTAGCACATATAAATTATTTTTCAGTTCAGCTGAATAAATATTGGCACAATTCTTTGAAATAAACACTTTATTTATAGAGAAATTTATACAATAATTTTGTTCTAATAAACATTTTACAGAAATTAAGTTCATTTTCAAACCAGGAACTATATATACATTTTCTAGCAAAATATATCTATTTTGTAAAGTTAACTGGAGACCTCCCACTGCCACAGCTGAGATGACGTGTCCAGTTCCAACCCTCTCCCCAGCTTCCAGTTGCCGCCAGGAATTAATTCCCTAAAATGAAGAACAAACATGGTTAGTAGAACCTGGATTAATTATCCAGGCTGAATCATCATTCTCCACTAAATAGGTTTCTAGAAAAATGAAGTATCATATACCCATTTTCCTCCCACTAAGTATTTTACCTAGGGTTAATTAACTTAGAAAAATTTGGTTACTGATTTTAACTAAGTGATTGTTTAATTTGCCCAAAAATAACACTTGTCTTTGTATAGTTAAACAATTTTGATTAAGATCGGTTAAACTCTTTAACAAACTTCAATCAAACGTACATGCTTGTTACAAATCTATCTAATTCACCTTTCCAAGTAAGTTTCCAGGTAGGGGTGTTATGCTTCCGTCAACTTAAATACCTCAGCCTAGACAAAACTAGCCGTAGACAAAAGGTCCCTTATAGATATATTTGTTACAAAGTTAATCTTTTATTAAGAATCAATTTAATCCTATTAAACCAATTAAAAGATTAAACTTAAAAATTCTAATCTCATTAGAAAAGTGATCTTAGGTCTATATTATTCATATTTTAAAACTATTTTAAAAAATGAATTTAACCTAAGATTTGCATGCAATTTTGATTTGTTGATTTTAATTTCTAATTCCATCTTTGTTATCAGAATTATAAGCAAATGAAATATATTAAAACCATACATTGCAAGTAAAGCATGCTTAGGTAATTTTATAACAATTATAAATTACCCTAAAGTGGTGGTATGCTTTATGCAATTTCATTTCATTAATAACATACATAACAATTATATACTAAAGTAATGAAATTATCAATAACATACTGTAAACATACATACATAATAAATATTATAACTCTTATAATATAAATGATGCATGTATATGTTCTTAATACATGCATGTATATATTATAACATTTATACTGTATGATGCATGAGCATGCTATAAAATTAAATCATGCATCTAAACATATATTATAACAATTATAATATAAATGATGCATGAAATTAAATGCATTACCTATGGTGGGATTTTATACTATATGACATACAATATGACATATAATAATAAAATAATTATACATCACATGCATAATTTAAAGGCAATTAATGGACCATGATTAGACACCTAAAACAAATAAAAAACAAACTAATACAAAATAAAAGTAAGCCAATTCTAAATAAGTTTGGAAAGTATTTATAAAGCAAGAAACAAATAATATGACAAAGATCTTGTTCAGATTTTGAATATCTAACATCTGGTTCAGATTTTGTAATACTATGTCAGGAAAACAAATAACAAGACAAAGATATTTATGATAAGATATACACATTATATTTGAATTCTAATATATACATGAATTACGAGTCTCAATAAATAAAAGTATTATTCCATAATTGGAAGGCCAATTGTAAAACCCAAACCAAAACAAAAGGATGATTTAGAGTTTGGTGTTTCAAGTTTAGAAGTTAAAAAGTTATTGCGAGATAAAAAATAATACCTAAAAAACTATTTAGAACATGTCTAAACTCATCTTAAATCTCCTAAAATACTTATAAAAATGATTTGGAGTTGGACGTTTCAAGTTCGGAAGTTGGAAAGTTGTTGTAAGATGTTACAAGATTAAAAAAAAAACATTACCTAAAATACAATCTAAAAGATTTCTATACCCACCCTAAATCACCTAAAACACATATAATAATGATTTGTGGTTGGATATTTCTAATTTGAAAGTTGAAAAGTTGTTTCGAGATATTGCAATATGTTTGCAAAATTTAAAAATTACTTAAAACAAGTATAAAAAGATTGATTTAGGATTCAACGTTCAGGTTCAAGAGAAAAAAAAATTAACCTAACATTACTCAACATCGACATAAGAATAAGAGTAGAGGGGCCAAAAAAAATTTATAACAATAAAAAGAAATCATAAAATTTTACCTCAAAAAGATTGAAGTTGAAAGAATGTTGAAGTTGTTAACAATCTTAGGGCATGACAAGATTGAAAAAAAATGAAAGAAAAGACAAAGAAGAATAGGAAGTAATGAGATTTGAGGGAAAAGAGAATAAAAAGTTAGAATCTTTCATCTAAAGGTAATATGAACGTAAATATTAGGGTTATACTTATAATAAAAGAATGAAATGGAAGAACAGGTGTGGACAGTTGGAAATGTTGTGTGGCCTCTAATTTTGGGAAATTGAGAACAGAAAAAGGAAAATGTGGTTGAATATCCAGAAGGAAAGATAACAAAGTATCTAGAAGTAGTTAATGGGGGAAGGATCACAGGAGAATGGAAGAAGAGGTGGCATTTCAAGCTCATTTACACCTTAATATTATTATTTTTTGGTTTTATTATTAACTATTTTTAACGCATCTAATTTTCTACCAACAGACTGTCACAATGCTACATGTCCTATTCTTGTTTCAAAAACAGTTGTGAATTCTCTTTCAAATTCTCTACGCTTTCTTCCATCTCATCTCATTCCTTTTCTTTTTTGTGTGTGTTTGTGTGGCAATGGGGTGTGGAAACTCCAAGCTTAATCCGGAAGGAGAATTGATTCCTTCAAGGATTCGCCCACTTCTTGTGCGCAGTAAATTTTTGGAGTTGAGGAGACGTAAGAATGGAACCAATCTAAGAGATGGAACGCTGTCAAAGAAAGTGCTTCTGAAAGATGGAGAATCAGAAGAAGAGAACTCCATGCTTGTTGATAACAGGAAGAGCATGAGTTGTTCACATGAGGAAACCACAAATTGCTTGGCCTCACAACATGAACACACCAACATTGTCCATAAGGATGAGCAGTCTAACAATGCAACCATAGATGGTGATCAAACCAAACACCTCTTGGCGGAAGAGCCTCTGCCACAAGTACAAATGAAAACTATTCACCCTGATGACACTCCTGATCTTGTACTCAAACAACACAAAACCATGGACGAACATAAATGTATCCAACAAGGAGATGAAAACAAGAAAGAAGGAGAAGAGGGAAGGCCTGAAAACGAAGAGAATCGAGGCTTCATCTGTCCTGGATCTCCCAGTTTCAGAGTTTATTTTGTTGAAGAAACACAAGATGACAAAGCAAATGGTAAACTAAAAACAAAACAGAACTTTGAAGCTAAATATCGAAATCATTGTGTATTATGACCAACACAGTAGCATATACATATTGTTCAGTTGAAATGAAAGATGCAGGTATTGAAGATGTCTCACACAAGAAGTCGCCAAGTCATGAGAGCGTTGAGAGCGCCACTAGTGCAAAATCTGCCGAGGTGGGTTAGAAGATTTGATGTTTGGGATTTTTGTTGTGTTTCTCTCATTGATTTTGATTTCACTTGAACAGGACCAGGAGAACAAGGTGATGAAGAAAGGGAAAAAAGGAACGACTTTCAATAGAGTCATCAGTAAAAAAAGACCAGTTGGCGTTGGAGTGAAGAATCTGTTGAATGTTAAATCTTGCTATCATTTAAGTTGTTCGGGAAATGACAGAGCCAATCTTCTAGCTAGAAAAGCCGAAGCTTAAGATTTTCCTAGCAATGGAAGGGATAGTTTGTATCCCTCCTTTCTCCATTTCAAGGGGTTGGAGAACGGAGGTTTCATGCTGATTTTTTAGGTCATTAGTCCCTCAATGTGATCAAACCCATCATATTTATATAGGTAGAATTTGTACCTATAATGTAATATGAATTCATTCATTTCAAACCCCTTGTTAATTCATCAACCATCTCTTTAACATCAATACCAGAAAACGTTGTGACACATCCACTATATACACGTTTTTAAGCATTTTCCATAACACCACAAATAGTCTCCACCACAGATACACAAAAAAATTCCACATAAAAACACAAGGAAATTAAAAGATGCAGAATTAAAAGTTCACCTAATTAATTGGATTGCTCACTGAAAGCAGAAGAGAGGAAGTGCTCATCCTCCTCCAAGATTTCCAGATTCTTGGATTTCAGTATGAAACTAACAGCTCCATCATCAAAATTCAAAACAAATGCCAACTTGATGAGCTCAGATAATGCACATATATAATCATTGTACTCCCAAAGGACACCTTCAGATATGACCTCAGAAAAGTAGGTAGCATACTCTATTATCTCCTTATGTCCACCTGACATTACCATTTTCCGAGTGAACAGCTTTGAACTCTCCCTTTCCCAACGTATCAATTGGGTTGCATTAGCACTGATGATCTTCCCTGAAGTTAGGGATAAACTGTAGTTTATCATGACAGGTTCTCCAGTCTCAAGAACAGTAAGATTGAGGAGACATTGAACAATTTCATGCCTCTTCGCTGCTTCAATTTTCTTACCAGGGTCTGCTAAGAAACCAAGAATGATCCGGATCAGCTCTTTTCCAATTGAAATGTCAGTTGGATTCACTTGCTTGAGATTGACCCCGTCAACGATTGCTGACTCCACCCTCCGAACAGACTCAGAGATATTCTGAACCCCGATATTCTTATAAACTTCCAATAACCTTGTCCGAGACAAGGAAAGTGAGTTTGGTTGAGGATACCATACAAAAATCGGAAGAGGAGACATTCGTTCAAATAAATCCTTCAGTTGTAGATCATCGCCAATAAAAATGTCACGCTTATCAAACAAAGAAACTCCATCTAAGCCAGAAATTGCAGGCACCTTGACAATTGCATCACTGAAAGCTCGCTCGGTTTTTGAATTGAAGTGCTTGGTAACATATTTCCAAAACTTAAAGCACTTGTCATCAGAAAGTCTATCTTGATTACTTTCCCAACTTTTCCACAGTTTGCAGTAGTCTTCAGTGGAAGGATTGGATCTTACTTTAAAGGCTTTGGAAAAGAACACGAGTAATTCTTGTTCATAGTATCTCTCAAGAACTGTCAACTGCAAGCCAAAAAGATTCTCCTTGTCAAAAAGCACACAATTTTCTGGGTTGATCCACAGTCCATTAGCATCTCCAACAGGTACCCAAATCCTTGCAGCAGCTTCAGTGTCTGGCTCCCAATTGAATGCACTCAAATACGTATACATTCGTACAATAGTAGAGATCTGGCCCTGAGAGTCTAGAAATCTTGAAACTAGTTGACATCCATGGTCCAAGTCAACTACAACCCCGATCTCTTTGAGCTCCCTTGTATACAACTTGATGTCAAATGTGTAGAATTGTTCATCAATGAATGGCCCATCCGTCGGCTTCAGATAAGAATCCCACTCATGAACGAAGAGCAAACTCTCTTTTGGAGACCTATAACCATAAGCGGTCTTCAACCATTTCCGAGATACCTTTCCAGAAAAATCGTCTGGCAAGGAAAGATTCTTCTCCAGCAGAGTTCGGATGCAGTTCAAAAGTGAATGGACATTTTCAGAAGTAATTTTAGTAGGATCTTGTGGAAGATAAAGCCCAGCAGCAACCATATGAGCACCATCTTTAAAGTCAGTAATAACACCCATACTCTTCAACTCTTTTTTGTATTTGTGAATTTGGTCTCCATAGTAGTTTTTACTATCATCGACAAAAGGGAGAAGAGTAATTGCAGATATAGATTTCCAACTTGGACCATACAATATGCAATCTTTAGGAGACCTGTAATCACCGAGTCGAGTCCGCAACCACTTCAACTCATGAATGCACTTCTTAAGATCTGAAGGAAACTTTTTAGTTGAATATTTTAGCTGTTTGTAGCTTGACAGAAACGATATTGCACTTTCCTTTGTCAGGGAGTTTGCAGCCGCTCTTTGCCTGAACACTTGAGAAAATGTCTTGACTGCTTCTTCAAAATCAACCACCACTCCCATATTTTTCAATTCCTTCTGGAAAACCAAAATACGGCTTCCATAGAAATCACAATCAACCACTGGGAAACCAGTGAAAACCTGTAGAATGCAACCCCAAGAAGGATCCGACAAGTAACATTCACCAGGATATTTGTAGCCTTGATTTGTCTTGACGCATTTCACACTTTTGAATGTGTTAACAAGAACACCTGATCTGAGTTTCAACATAAAGGAAAGAATCAACAAAAATGCCTCAGCCCCAAGACAAGTTAATTGAGAAGGTGGCTTCAAATTGTCCACAACAAGTTGGGAAACTTTGTGGAAGTCAACCACGACGCCAAGTAATTTAAGTTCTTCCCGGAACAAAAGTATCTCATCGCCATAGTAATCCTCGTCAATAAAAGGGATGTTGCTCAGAAGTGAAGCCGTCGCCCATTCCTTATTGTACAATACTGATCCAACTGGAGAAGTATAACCACGACGTGTCTTGAGCCATGTCCCTTCTCTTATGCTTGCAATAAAGCCTTCAACAGGATATTGATTTTTCAAAAACCGGATGAATTTTAACATGGAGAAGACATTTTCTCTCGTCAAACTTGATAAAGTCGCCACTGACATGAGGTGATTCCCAATAAATTTTAAAACTTCGTCATACTCAAACATGACACCAACAGTTTTCAGCTCCTGAGAATAGCCTTTTAACTCATTACCATAGAATCGGTGATCAATTTGGGGGATGTCCACCAGAACTGACCCACGTTGCAAAACATTTGACCATGACGAGGAGATGTCAAAAGACTGAGATGGTGACCTATAGCCAGAAGATCCATTCAAAGTAGTTCTTAGCCAGCAACCTTCCTTTATGCATTTCAAAAACTTGGAAGGAATAGTTTTCAAGCAACGAATCCAATTCAATAGCAAAAGCACATTCTGGACAGTGAGTGGTGAAGAAAAAACTGAAATTTCTATATTTGGGGGAGAAATAGAAGGAATATCAGAAGCACCGATATGAGTCTTGAGAAAATGTATTAACTGTTCTTTAGTCATAGTTTCACCTGCAAAATAGACTGGGCAGATGTAGTCAGCTCCCAACTCAACATAGCCATAATTTTGCCAAGGATTTGAATCAAGCAATTGTGCCCATTTGCTAACACCTGCTGGGATGAGAAGCTCCTGCCTATTTTTAATCACACCACCATATGTGTCTACTACAGGCATAGCACCACACAGAGACTGAACCTCCATATCCGTCAGATAACGCTTTGATGATGAGTGGCAAAGGAAGTGAAGATAGGTTATTATGTTTTTTGGGTTATTCCCAAGAGAATAGACAAGGAGCTTTGCAAATTGAAATACGGTGATGGTATCGACTTTAACCTGGTCCCGAAGCCATTGCAACAACATGTCCTTATTCCTAGGACATGATTGGATGGACTTATGCGTGCTTTCCGGCATAAAAGAACAGTTGGAAACAGATCTGAATTCCATGTTCGATTTACTAAGCCAAGATAGATGATGGCTATGTTGAGCAAGACACACCTTTCTTCCACCATTCCCCGTGGACTCATTTAAACTGCAGAGGGAAACTTTCCCATCAAGACCAACATATCTTATAAGTGGCACGTTCTTCATGCTTGAAACATGAAATCTTGAACTCCAATTTTCTGCAACAAACTGTAGAAGCTCCAAATAAAGATCGTCAGACACACCCTCCACAATGTTGGTACCCCGTAAGCACTTTGCATACCATTCATCATCGACTAGTTTCACGCCAAGGAAACTGAGGACCTGATCGTATTCCTTCGTATCGAGTGAGAAACTTAAGATGTGCTTTCCATGGGACGCTAGATTAAGCAAACTCACCCCTTGAGTGTGTGCCTTCATTAAGATATTCCAAAAGGTGGGCAAAATTCTACCCACTTCGCAAGGTTTATGAAAGAACCTCTGCTTCAAGAATGAATGACTTGGAACAATATTTTGTTGGAGCAACTTTTCCTTGATTAAGTCCCTCACAACATTCAAGTTATCATAGGAAGAAGAAATGGTGGGCAAGAAGTTGAACATAAGAGCCAAAGAAGACAAGGGAGCTTCATTCGAATTTTTCACCAATGAAACGAAAGCATTGACAAAAGCAGAGGGAACACAGTCGAGAATGCCTTGATTCCATTTGTTATCGAGAAGAATAGTTTCTCTGGATGATGATAAAACAAAGTCTGCCTGAATTATAAAGGGAAAGTCAGTTATCATCTCGGTGGGAAGGAAAGCGTAGACCCCAGGGGACTTAACTCCTCTGTTGAGACGTTCTCCATTTGGAAAAGCCAATATGATAACCAATTCCTCCACTCCCCTCCTCCGCTCCACTCTGTTTTCTTCCTTCACTGGAAACTTCTGCTTCCACATGTAGTAGGAGCATTGGGAATCCATTTTTCCACCCACATTTTCCTCGGAAGAGAGATGGAGAGTGTAGGACTCAGCATCAATGTTCTTCCTCGACACGAAGTTTGTCTCACTTGAAATAGCAATTGCATTTACAGTATTGGACTTGGGATCCTCATTCACTTCCCTCACCGAAAGTTGCTTAATTTTGGTAAGGAACAATAGAACTTCTGGGTGAATGCTTGAAAGCTGCTGCTTCACAGCTTTGATCTTCTCGGCCTTCAACGGCAAGACTATTGTGGTTGTTGGCAGTATAGACTGTCGACCGTAAATTTCCTTGATGGTAGAAAGAATTGGATTCTCTTCAACCCACTCAGGAACAACGAACCCAACCCCACAATGTGGACAAGGCTGTTCATGGAAGCGTATCTGATATCCATTGCTGAATATGTAAGGCTGCGAAGTAATCAGAAAAACACTTTTGAATCCAATTCCTGCACACCAAACAACGAAACCACAATCAATATCAAGAATTGATCAATTTGATGGCACCATTCTAAACTCTGTGCAACCAAACCACAATGCGTAAACATCCCAAACTTATGAATTCAGGGGACTTCTAAATTGTATAACACACCACACAGGTTTAGCTTAGCATCATTAACTCATTGAAATATCGATATTGATGAAGATATTGAGATCAAAACTACATATATAACAGTGAATAATCAAATAATGAATGGAATTTATAAAAATTCGTTTTGTTTTGGGGGGTTAAATTGCATGTTCAACCATGAACTCTCTTTAGAAAAAAAAAAAAACATTAAATTTCAGGTTTCAGTATTTAAAAGTTGCTATGTTTAATAAGTAGAAATATTCATGATTGAGTTCGGGTTGAACTGATATGCCTTTTAGACCAAATTCAATTATTAAAGTTGTATATTTCTTCAACCCAATAAGATAATAAGGCAATCAAATATAAACCATCAATTTATTGGACTTTGAATTTATAAAGTCATTTATTTATTTTGAGAAAAAGTAAAAGGTCAATATCTAAATATTTAAAAATCATACCAAATATCAACCTTATGCTAGGTTTTATTATATCTCCCCAAACGAATTTCAAAATGAAAGGATAACAATAAGAATAAAAGTAAATCAAAGTCTAGAGACGTAATTCAACCTATCAATGATTAGAGTGCAGGGTGAGGGAATCAAACCTCAAACACGAAGTTGATAATAGGAACATAATGTCAGTTGAGTTATGTTATTGGTGGTAAAATATCTATTATTTATTTTAAAACAAGAAACTAAGATTAAACGTAATTTTAATTAATAATATAAAAAGATTAGCATTTAAAGACAAAAAAAAAAAAATGTTACTGGAAAATAAAATAAATAATAAATATATGCATGTTACTTATACAATGGCATTAAGTATAAATAAACAAATAAATAAATTTAAGGGTGGGGTACCTTTCTCGCCAATATAACCGCGTTCCCGGTTGTTCTTTTTAGTGGAGCGGCCAACGCTGCAAATGGAATCGATATTTTTAGAAGAAAAGCCAATCTCGTTGTTGAAAATCAAAAGTGTGGTAGCAGCTCCACTTGCGGTGACGTCTCGTGATGTTAGAATGAACTCCAGCGAGGGTTTTACGGAGGTGGAATACTCGTTATCTTCAGCATTCTAAAGAAAATAAACATATTACATTCATTACATATATATATATATATATTATGAAATGATCAGAATAATAGTAATCCAATGCGCTTCCTAATTCGTAATTGATAGATCATAGTACGCACCTGAATAAGCTCCATGAGAAAGTGAACGTCCTTGGTGTAAAGCTCCGCAGAAAGGTTCCTGACAGCCTGATGGAGATCCTCTGTTAAGGGATTCGCCGGACCTCCTATCGAAAACTTGCTTCGCCTTATGTCTTCAATGTGCTGTTTAGGGGAAGGGGAAGCCATCTCAATTCTCAATCTCAATAATTCCACCAAATTAGTGAATGAAGAAGAATAAGAGAAAAGTAGCAGTACTACTTATAAAACAAACGATGTTCGAAAACTTGGTCACGAAGCATTTCCTTTTCCATACACTTTTTTTTCTTTTATACATGGTACGGATTGACGCCGATTGGACCAGGTCTTTGGCGTCTTGGAAATGACTGGGAAGGTCAATCGTTAGTTGTTTTCTTTCGCTTCTGACCCCATCAACTACACTCCCAATGAAGGATATTTCGAAAATGCCCTCAGCATGAGTTCTTACAGGCACTTAAACCCAATTCCTTGTCGGGTCATTGTTTTTTTCCTATTAAGCATGGGTGGTGACTCGTCCATAAAAGAACACAATTCAGCAGAAGGCCGAGGACTCCTTGCCGCTGAAGAAGATAAGGCAGAGAGGCAAGAGTTTTTTCTTCCGCGTTTTAGTGTCACAGCGTGGGATTATTTGAAAAAGGGTAATACTTAAAATCTATTTTAAGATACACCCATTCGTCTCTAATCACTCATATATAATAAAATAATAATAATTAAAATATTGTAAAAAACAGATAAAAATAGTTTGACACATGTCACCTTGTGTTATGACAATTTTGTCGGATGCATAAAGATACATGTTTCTAAGGGAGGTTTTATTGAAATATTGTAGTTTTGAGAAATGTTTAGAGAATTAGGATAGCTTGAAAACTATTTAGAGATATATTGTAGTTTGGCAGACTCGAGAAAGAGAGAGAGGACTAAGTTGAGTTTTCAAAACTCGGCGATAAAGATTATAGTGAGATCTTGTGTTGAAAACTCGACCTACATATGTCGAGTTTTCAACACTCAACGCACAATCACATCTCATCTGTCCGTCAAACTTCAATTGGGTTGAGTTTTGAAAACTTGACCTACAATTTTTTAAACCACACCATAAGCTTCCCATATCACAATTTTCCATCCACCTTGCTCACTGCCTTCCGTTGCTCTTTATGGTCGTCTTCTTCTTCTAATACTTCTCAAAATTTTGCTCTCTTCTCTTTTAAGAATTTATAGAAAATCACTCTCCCTTTTTTATTCTTTGTCTCTTAGATCATCTTTTCATTCTTCTTCTTCCAAGAATTATTACTAAATCCTCTTAGGTTTGTATATTTCCTCTATAAAATTTTAATTTTTGAAAAATAATTATAAATTTTCTTCCTGTTATCATATTATTATATTTCTTTTATAATTTTTGTTGCTATTTAGGAAAGAGGGAACAAAAAAGCTACAAACTTCCACTTAACAAAATTCCTAGCTTTTGAAATTGAAAAACTTGGTCACGAAGCATTTCCATACAACCTTTTTCTTTTATATATAATTTTTTAATAAAGCATACGGATTGACGCCGATTGGACCAATTCTTTAGCCTCTTGGAAATGACTGAGAAGGTCAATCGTTATATGTTTTTTTTCCGCTTTCGACCCCATGAACTACACTCCCAGTGAAGGATATTTCGAGAATGCCCTCAGCATGATTTTGTACTTAATTATCTTTTTCATTCAGATTCAAGTACATTTTTATTCATTTTTATTTATTTTTCACGTAAGAAAAAAATCAAATGAGTTGTTACAGGCACTCTAGACCAATTCCTTGTCAGGTCATTGTTTTTTAGGTTTCTACCCTTAATTATAGGCCAATATTACACTTATATTTTAAACTTTCCATTTTTTTTTATAAATGTCGTAGTTGTGACATCCCAAAAATTGTAAAGTAAAATTTTTTTTATTCTTTTTTATTTTTGGTTTTGAAAATACGTGATAAGTGGTTTGGGATTTTGGAATTGAGTTAATTTTTGGATTTTACCTTGTTCGGGGTGGTTATTTAATTAAATGAGGGAATTAGGGGTTTAGGAAAAAATATACTTTTATATATATATATATATATATATATATATATAAAGTTATATGTATATTTCTTTAACGAAAAGGGAGGAGTTAGGGTTTAGCAGGGGAACAATTGGTTATAAATGAGGGATTTAAGTGGCCTCGGTTTGTGTGTAGAGAAAAGAAAGAAAAGAAAATAGATTATTTCAAATTACAATCATGAATGAACCTTACAAATTACAATCGTAAACAAAAAATACAGTTATGCAATCTTTACAGAAATTACAGCATGAAAATAAAATGAACAAGGATAAACGCTATGAACGTTTGTCAACTTGTCTCTACGCTCCTTGCTCATGAACGCTCGAACAACAACAACCTCGAACGCTCGAACAAAACGACTACAACACTGCACGAACACTTTACGCTCGTCCTCAATGATTGCCTCGGTCACGAACTCCTCAGCAAGAAAATGAACGGCCTCCACAGAATATCGACGACATCGAGTTGAGTATGACACCACCAAGAAGGCTATTTTGGTATTCTCGGTGTGAGAATCCAAAGGGTGGCTCTGTTTGGACTTGGTATGAGACAGACGAAGGAGGAATGAACAATCGTGTACACGATTAGGCAAGTGTGAGATGGCTGAAACCTATCACATAGGTCAATTCCCAATCGTTTAGCTAAAGCTAAGCGATCATCTAGCAAAAGCTAAGCGATCATTTAGCTCACTGTCTGTCGCCTACAAAACACTACACGATCGTTTACTTCGCTTAAGCTGTCGCTTAGTAAATTTGTATTTACTTGACAAGCTTTCGTGAGTTTCTTCTTTCCGAGAGAAATCTCAAAACAATTTTTGACCTTTTGTAAAAACTTACTAAAATTAGGAAAACAATTTTCCTTTTAACTCACGGTTAACATAAACCACCAATAACCTCCCATTCAATTGGTTATTAAAGAAAAAGATTTAATTATCCAATAATTAATATTATTATAAGTATAAATGATAACCAACTTATCATACTATATTTATAACCTATAGTTTTAATATTTCATCTCATGAAAGATATAAACCATAGTTATTTTTTTATTCCATGATACTTAATGTGAATCTCATTTACATCAATCCTCCACTGGATGTATCTCATACATCATACCGATTATATCATATATAATCAAAATACCTCTTGTCAATTTGAACATTTCAAATCAACACCAAGAACTAATCCTCAACTGAACCCATTGAGCTACCAAGGGGATCTTATGGACCTGTAGCTCGAAGCTCCAACGGTACGTGAATAACTGACTAAACTCTTTAGTCACATGATCCACCATCCGTTAACTGCTAGACACACCATTAAAGACTGACAGCTGAATTCTCCTTACTACAGATATATTATGTGTCCATCTTAACCAATCAAAAGTTCGACAACCCTTCACAGATTGCTCATAAGTACAGCTAGGCCAATAACCGTTATGCCCATGTAGTTACATCTAACTTCTTAAGTACCACTGATCCCTTTAATAAACATAAGTCATAGTCCTACTATGACTGAGTCATCTCTTCCAAACAAAAGTTGTGACCACTATGTTCAAGCCCCGGAATCAGCCTTAAGGGAGCAATCTCTCTACTTATCCCTACTTCGGGAAATGAGTGAATTTCATCTTGTGGATTGAGTTCCCAGCTACCAGATCAGACAAGTTCCTAAAAAGGTAGGCATGTTGAGTTAGCAATCTGGCCATTCTCACCCATACTAATCAAAGGACCGCCCTCAAAAGCAGGAGTTCTCTAAACACTCAGGATTGAGATCATGTCACCTATGGTCATTTAGGTGAGATGTAAGTCTCTAGTATTAACGGCGTTATATACAGAGTCTAGCATCTCGTGGTCTAGGTCTTATACAAACTCTTTGTATAGGATACCCTCGCTCGCACGTGTCGACATGAATGGTCAGGATTTACCATCTGTAGTAGTTTACAACACTTGCAAAACTCTACAAAGTGAGTCGTATCCGTAGTGTCACCAGAATCAGGTATCCCACCATAATCTTTATACTACATACCTATTTAGGTTATCACTTAAGGCATGATCCACTTGTATATGACATATACATGCTTAAGTTCACATAAGATAACCAAGGAGCTTTGTTTATTGGATATGAGTAAATGCTAGAATTAAATAACATTTATTTTATTCATCAAACAATGTGTATCCTTACAAAATAATGAGACTCCAGGAGAATTAGAACACCAATCCCAACAATCTCCCACTTGTCCTAATGACTCGGCAGACTAATGTACAATACAATATAAAAATGTACAATATACAATAAACTAGGGCAGACCCCAGTATCATTTCCCACTTGTCCTAGACAAGATGTCGCATGTCTTGTAGACTTAAACTCTCCAGGTGACCCTCGAACACTTTAGTCGTGAGGGTCTTTGTAAAGGGATCAACAACGTTGTGCTCCAACGTGATCTTTGTGACTATCACATCACCGTGATGCACAATCTTCCTGATGATGTGATATTTTCCTTTGATTTGCTTACCCCAACGATGACTCTGAGGCTCCTTCGAATTTGCCACAACCCCACTATTATCACAATAAAGAGTGATAGGGAAATCCATATTTGGAACAACTTCCAAATCTGAAAGGAACTTCCTCAACCAAACAGCCTTCTGAGCTGCTTCATAAGTGTCTACATATTCGGCTTCCATAGTGAGTCGGCGATGCATCCTTGCTTGATGCTTTGTTAGAATACATCCCCTCCATTCAGAAGGAAAACTAACCCTGATGTTGATTTGCAAGAATCTCGATCGGTCTGAAAGTTAGAGTCCGTGTATCCTATAAGGATCAGATTCTTATCTCCATACACAAGCATGTAGTCCCTCGTTCTCCGAAGATACTTGAGGATTGTCTGACCGCCATCCAGTGATCGAATCCTAGATTGGACTGATACCGATTGATAATCCCTACTACATAACAGATGTTGGGTCTGGTACTCAACATTGCATACGTCAAGCTTCCTACAGCAGAAGCATAGGGAATCCGTCTCATCTCCTCAACTTCTTAAGGTGCACTAGAAGAAATTCGTGCTTTAATGTCGGTTTTAAAAACCGACATTAAAGGGCTTTAATATTGCTTGGCAACTAACATTAAAGATAGTGTTATTAAAAGCCTTTAATGTCGGTTTTAAACCGACATTAAAAGGATTCAATAACACCAATATTATAGTCTTCAATGTCGGTTGCAACCAACATTAAAGGTCTCAACATTGAACTTTAATGTCGGTTGCCTGTTTTTTTTTTTTAATTCTTAACTGACATTGAAACCCGAATCTGTCCGTTTTTTTAAGATTCCGTTGCCGAATCCATTTTTTTGGCCAAATAAGTTAAAAACGACATTATATGTCTCGTGTTGGGTTAGGAAATGTTCGTCATTGTTTTATATTAAAAGGTATAAAAAAATTGCATGGCGAGCCCATCAATATTTGTCTTCCACCTATGAATTTATCCACAAACAAGAATCAATATTTCCAATCCATTACATATACTCATCAATATTTTTATTCCACCTATGAATTTATCCACCAAAATTTGCAAAACAATACTAGAACCAGACTTTCATAGAATACAGCTTACACCAAAGCCATCATTTCTCTCATTCACAAATATCAATTAGTACTAATTCCATGAATAAACAAGAATCACAATACCATGAATATAACTTTCAATAATAAACAGATCATGTCTTCCACCTATGAATTTATCCACAAACAAGAATTAATATTTCCAATCCATTACATATGCTCATCAATATTTGTCTTCCACCTATGAATTTATCCACCAAAATTTGCAAAACAATACCAGAACCAGACTTCCATAGAATACAGCTTACACCAAAGCCATCATTTCTCTCATTCACAAATATCAATTAGTACTAATTCCATGAATAAACAAGAATCACAATACCAGAATCACAATACCATGAATACAACTTCCAATAATAAACAGATCATGTCTTCCACCTATGAATTTATCTACAAACAAGAATCACAATACCACAACCAGACTTTCATAGAATACTTACACCAAGCCATCATTTCTCTCATTCACAAATATCATATTAGTACTAATTCTATTCACAAGGATCATGGTTAGATAAATTTACATTCATTCTAAGCTAGCATTTACATTCTATTGAGACAAAAAACAAAAATTATATCCTTATACAAATCGGCCAACAAAACTTGCCCATTGGGTCCGAATTACGTCGATCTCTCCTTGCGTATATGCATCTTTTGTATTGTACTACAAAAAGGAAAAAAAGAAAAGATAAATTCAACATAAGTTTACATCCATTTATTAAATTAAAGCTAGTACTATAAAAAAATAAATAAATAATTTACGTACGAGGCTAGTAATGGGAGTAGTAGGATTATGCACTATTTCATGTATATACTTTTGCACATAGTACCCGCTTCCTACAGAATCTAATTGACAAGGGCACTGCATATAAAGAAGTTGAAAATAATTGTTAAATTTTTATAAAGAAGTTGAATGAACATAAATTGTTAAAAAATGAATACAAATTTACCTTTACAGGTTTCCATTTTGGAGAAGACCGATAGTGTTGGAGATCGTGCTTGGCTTGCCATGTTTTCAATCCACTAAAATATTAGTTAAACATAAATACTTCAATTAAGAGCTAAGAAAGTTTAATTACTCTTACATATTTATAACTCCATGAAAATCCTCTTGAACCTTACTTCGAAGAGAATCCAAAACATAAACACAATTTTCTTGTAGATTGATTACAATCAATATCCAATGATAACTATAATAAGCAACAATTTGAAATATTAGTATGTGTATAATGAAAATTAAAAATAACTTAAATTATATAAGTTTACCAATGTAGATATTTTGGAAAAAGTTTTACAATTTGGGTACAATAGTTTCTTCACATCATCTAATAATTCTTCAAAATTATCGAATTTTCCACTAAAATAGTTATTGTATGCAGCCTCAAACATTCCAATTGTGTCATCAACATCAACATCATCCTCATCAACTTCGTCTCTTTCACTAGTAGACACATTTTCATTATTTCTCTTAATCAGTAATGATTTACCATGAAAAATCCATGTCTGATAACTTTGATCTATACCCTTAAAAAACAAGTGTTCTCTTATTTTGTTCACATCTAGAGTCTTTGCATTAACACGTTTCAAACATGGACAACTCATGACATTTGGTATATTTGAATGTTGTAGACCATTTTTAATAAACACCTCGACCCCTAAACCATACTCAGCTGACGTTCTATTCATTTTCATCCATGATTTATCCATTATTGCAAAATATGCAACTTAATCTACAAAATAATAATAATAATAATAATAATAACAAGGAAAAATTTAAAAGCATAAAATTATGATTGTAAAATATGCAACATCAACAAATTTAGAACATCTAGACTTTTAAGATAAGCATCTTATAAATATTACCTTGTCTTTGTTATTAATGTTGTTATGAAGTCCTTTTTATATCAGGTGCACCTTCTCCACTTGTCAACCTTCTTAAAACACGTCAAATGCAATCTTCTTATCTTCCTTCTAAATCCCCAACAATCAAAATTTAGCCTTACACGTCAAACTTGAACCTAACAAATGAAAAACTTCTCAAAATCAAGAATTGAATCAAAACAAATATCAATCCAAACAAATATCACAATAAACCGTATCCTTCGATTTTGTATGAGTTAATATCAAGGAATAATAGCTCTTTTTTAGAGCTATTACATAATTAAGCTATAATCTCAAACCATTAAACTAGAATCTCGAAACTACATACCTTAGCAAAGATTATAACATATGGTGGATAATTTACAAAAAGGAATATACGATTGAGTTAGTAGTTCTTCCATAGTTCTCGACCCAAAGTTAGTAGTTACAAAGGATCCAACTTCATTAACAATAGGAAAAATATTACATACTACATATCAAAACAACTACTCCATACTTCTTGACCCATAAGTTAGTAGTTACATAAGATGGTAGTTACATTCTACTTGCACTATGGAAGCCATAGTAGACTTAACAAAGAGTCAGATAAGGAACTATTAATCACAAGAAAAATGAGGTCATCCCTTCACAAAATATCATAAAACAATTACAAAAGGGAATATATGACTGGGTAGTTACTCCATAGTTCTTGACCCAAAGTTAGTAGTTACAAAGGATCCAACTTCATTAACAATAGGAAAAATATTACATACTACATATCAAAACAATTACTCCATAGTTCTTGACCCATAAGTTAGTAGTTACATAAGTTGGTAGTTACATCCTACTTGCACTATAGAAGCCATAGTAGACTTAACAAAGAGTGTAAAGAAAAGAAGTATATTGATGGTTTAAAATACTATTTTAAATGTATTATACCAAAATAATTTAATTAAGTTTAGCAAAAGTACTTATTTCTTTTCGTGCTCGTAACTTTTTCTTCTGTTATGTCATGTTCTAAAACTTGAAAAACTGAAAAAATGTTCAAACCAAAAATCCAAACTCCACAACACAAGTTAACAGAAGTAATCAATCATATTTTGTTTCAATAGAGCTCACATAACCTTCTATTCAAATTTGTCAATTGAATGTCATATTGGAAGCACAGCAAAATAAAAAATTTTCTAATCTGTCAATCAATATTCATGTAGTTCCTTCAGTTAAGAGAAACATAGATTGCAAATTCCTTGCAGTAAAAATCAACTTCAACTAAAAACATAGATTGCAAATTAAATCAATGGGAGTAAGGTTACATAACATGTTTTTTTTCTTGTAAACAAATTAATGATTTAGAAACACAAAAGAATAGGTAAATCACTCTAATAACTTCCTCTCCCCTCTCTCCCCCCTAATTTCATAGAAGCTGATGATTTCAAGTCATACCTCTAAAACAATAAGAAAGCTGAAGAACGATCGGCGGCGAGCAAAGAATGCTAAAGAACGATCAATGACGAGCAAAGAAAGCTGAAGAACGATCGACGGACGGCGAGGGAAAGGTTTAGGGATTGGGCGAGGTAAGATTTAATGACGGCACGACAGAAAAGGGTTTGGGCATAAAGAAATCGAAAAGGAGTGCGCAATTTAGGGATATATTATTTAATAAAATAAGAAAAAAATTACACCTTTAATGTCGGTTTTAAACCAACATTAAAGCCCATCTTCAACGTCGGTTTAAAACCGACATTAAAGATCTATTTTTTTCTAAACCGACATTATACATCCGATTTCACTTTTTCCAACCGACATGAAAGCCCGATTTCTTCTAGTGGTGTCTTAGGATATTGATCCTTAGACAAAACGATACCATGCCTAAAGGGTAACAAACCCCTCTTGGAATCCTGCATCCTGTAACTGATCAACATTTGATCAATGTACGATGTCTGAGACAGGACTAACCATTTGTTCTTGCGATCCCGAATGATCTGGATCCCTAGAACATATTGTGCCTCACCCAAATCTTTCATTTGGAACTAGGTAGCTAGCCAATTCTTAATGTCAGTCAGATACCCTACATCATTCTCAATGAGTAGGATATCATTTACATATAGTACCAAGAAAGGGTTAGACCAAGAAGCGGGCCTCGAACTTCGACTGTGCCCTCGCAAGAACCATCATCCTCAGAAATTCTAGTAGAATATATGGCCATGGCTACGACTATTAGGAATGTCGTCACATAGGACGTAGTTGGGCGACGAAGGGATATGGTGGTCGAGCAGATAACTCAGCACACACAGTCGCAATAGGTGCCATCCTCGTCGATCCCATTACCACAAGTTCTGAATCAAGATAGGGCTACGAACAGGACTGTGGTAAGCCCTTCCTTGAAGGCCGGATATCTATGAAACTTCAAGAAGTATGATCCCTCGACGTTTAATAGGTCCCTGAAAGACCCTACAAATGCAGAGTTGTGGTTGTCCACTGTGGAAGGGATTTTTCAGTACATGAGGTGTCCGGAGGAGCAGAAGTTGCAGTTTGTCGCTTTTGTTTTCATCGATAATGCCAAGCGCTGGTGGCGATCAGCTGAAAGAATATAGAAGCCAGTAAGGGCTAAGCCATGTGGAACCAGTTCAAGGAATGATTTTACGAGAAGTACATCTCTGCTCACGTGAGGTACAACAAGCAGGTTGAGTTTATGAATATGAAGTAGGGGACCATGACAGTAGAGGAGTATGAGGATGAGTTTGACAGGTTGTCTTGCTTCGCCCCTGATCTAGTGTCGAGATAGGGTGCGAGGTATTGTGCAAGTTCTAGAGCCTCCCATCTACGCTACAACATTCCGAGCGACAGTATGTTTGGGTTGTTCTTCAGGGATAGAGTTCCTGAAGTCCTTAACGGAGGAACCTGCCCTAGGCCAGAAGAGGAAAGCTGAGCAAAAAGCTCCGGGACCTTCATAGAAGGTTCAAAGTATAGACAGGTCGCTAGGGCATGTCCAAAGGCAAGCTACTACTTTAGGAGGAGTTTGGAGGGAAAGACCGGTTTGCAAGTCGTGTGAGAAGCGGCATTGGGGATGCTGTCTGATTGGCACAGGGACTTGCTTCAGATGTACACAGTGAAGGATCTCATACCGAGAGTTCCATGAACGGGTTCAGATCGCTTCGATTTCACAGTGACCGAAATACAAAAGATATACATTCAATACATACAGTTATGCATATAAACCTAATTATCAGCATGCTCAGAACACAATAACTAACAGGGAAATGGTTCATACCAATTGAAGACTCTCTTCGAACGTCTGAACCCTAAGCAGCGAAAACCGTCCAATGGATCTACCAACACCCGGCTATATGCCGACTGCAACAGCATGATCAGAATAAACACGAACACTGTAGTGGGAACGACACCACCACTAGTGAAACCCGAGTATCCTCAGAGTGAAAACCCAAAGAGTGGGTTTTGGTGAGTTTGGTAAAGGACGGAGGACAACGCGTCGTGTAGACGATAAGCAAGTGGGAGATAAACTGTGTTATCGTATAGCGAAAGTGCTTATCGTATAAAAGAGCTACATGATCGTGTAGAAAAGGCTGGACGATCGTTTAGGAAAAACCTATACGATCATTTAGAGAAGTCGTGAGGTAGATGATCGTTTAGACGGCAGAGCTTCTATCGTATAGGCTCTCGCGATCGCTTTCACGAATTCTTTTGGGCAGGAGAAAATTATGAATGCACGATATTGAAAAATGAAAACGATTTTCATTTTTAGCCCGTCGGTTACCATAACCAACGCAGCTCACTTCCGACGTTCGAAGGTGGACAAATTAGTTAATTATCATATAATTAATTAATTAATATAATCATATTATATTTATATCCTATAGTTTGATATCACATATCTATTATAGTATTTTCTCCTCTACTTGATATAAATCATATTTATATCTAATTTCCTCCAAATTAATGTATCTCATACATTTGGCCCATTATATCATATATAATTAACCAATCCAATTATATCATATATAATTGAACTTCCTCTTGTCAATTTGAACATTTCAAATTAACCCAAACACTAGTTCTCGACTTTATCCAAGCTACCTAGGTGACCTAATGAACTTATGGCTAGAAGCTTCAACGGTACGTGAATAGCTGACTAAACTCTTTAGCCACGAGATCTACCATCTGTTAACTGTCAGTGATTCCACTAAAGACCAACAGCTGAACTCTTCTTACCACAAATATATTTTTGTGTCCATCGGATATAACCAATCATGAGTACGATGACCCTTCACAGATGCTAGTAAGTACAGCTGGGTAATTTACTGTTTTGCCCCTATAGTTACATCTCACTCCTTAAGTACTACTGATTCCTCAATGAACAATACAACATAGTCCAACTATGTATGAACACCGCTCGGGCCAAGAGAAGGTGTATGGCGCCACATCGTTCAAGCCCCAGAATCAGCCCTTAAGGGAACCATCTATCTACTTGCTCCTACCTCAGGGAAGGAGTGAATTCTATCTTGTGTAGCTGAGTTCCCAGCTTCTAAATCAGACGAATCCCCAAAATGGTAGGTTTGAATCGGCGACTTGGCCACTCACATCCAAACAAATCAAAGGACCGCCCTCAATGGCAGGAGTTCCCAACTCACTCAAGATTGAGGTCATGTTACCTATGGCCATCCTAGTGAAGTGAAGTCTCTGTCATGAACGGTGTTATATAACGAGACATTAACATTTCGTGGTCAGGTCTTATACAAATTCTTTGTATAGAACGCCCCCGCTCGCATGTCCCCAACACGAATGATCAGATCAGACCATCTGTGACAAGTCACAACACTTGTGACCATTCTACAAAGCGATCCACGTCCGTAGCGTTACCAGGATAAGGTTTCCCTCCTATATCCACATATACTACAGACCATTTTGGTTATCACTCAAGACATGATCCACTTGTATATCACCATATACATGCTTGAGTCACATACAGATAACCAGGGATTTTATGTTTATTGGTTTGTGGTAAAGCAAATAAAACAAATAACCGAGCAAAATACAAGATGTGAAGTAAATATCATATATTAACAACACCAGTGTTCATACATATTGTTACAGGACACGAGACTTTAGGGCACCAACCCCAACACGCAGGCAGGGCATACGGCAAACCAATGCCCTAGTAGTGGTTCTGGAAGTGCAGGGGGTCACCTCCGAGTTCACATCAAGGTATTTCAAACCGACAGTAGCAACAAGGTCGGGTCTATGCCATCAATCGTCGGGAAGCTTAGCATTCGGGAACAGTAGTGACAAGTACGCTCCCAATCTTGGGGCACTATGCCTTGGCATTATTTGAATTTAGCTTGTCTCACTCTTTCATTTCATCGTTGTTCTAAAGCATGATCTGCTAGTTTTAGAACCTTTAGGTTATGTTTTATCAGTATCTACACCGTCAAGAGAAATTATGATAGCAAGTGAAAAGATAAAAGTGTGTCAGTTAGAAATAGCGAATCGCACACTTGATGTGACTCTAATAGTGTTAGACATGCATGACTTTGATGTGATTCTGGGCATAGATTGGTTGGCTGCCAACTATGCTAGCATAGACTGTTCTCGTAAGGAGGTGATTTTTAACCCCTTCTAGGGAATCCAGTTTTAAGTTTAAGGGGGTTGGGACTGTAGTTTTGCCCAAGGTGATTTTAGCTGTAAAGGCCAAGAGGTTGATTAACCAAGGTGTCTGAAGTATCTTGGCTACTGTAGTTGACACTAGTGAAGCCCAGATTGCTCTAACCTCTGAACCAGTTATGAGAGATTATCTCGATGTGTTTCCAAGAAATTCCAGGGTTGTCTCCACCAAGGGAGATTGATTTTGGGATCGAGTTGGAGCCATACACTATTCCCATATCCAAAGCTCCGTACATAATGGCTCTGATCGAATTCAAAGAACTAAAGGTCCAGTTGCAGGAAATGCTTAATAAAGGGTTCATACGACCCAGTGTTTCTTCGTGGGGTGCATAAGTGTTGTTTGTGAAGAAAAAGGATGGATCGTTATGCTTATGCATAGACTATAGGGAATTGAATAAGATGACCATCAAGAACAAGTACCCGCTTCCTAGGATCGATGACCTGTTGGACCAGCTAAAAGGTGCTACTGTATTTTCCAAGATTGACCTACGGTCAGGTTACCATCAACTAAGGATGAGGGACAGTGATATCCCGAAGACTACGTTCTGCTCCAAATATGGACATTACTAATTCATTGTAATGTCTTTTGGTCTGACCAATGCTCCAGCGGTATTCATGGATTTGATGAACATGGTGTTCAGGGATTTCCTGGACACATTTGTGATTGTTTTCATTGATGATATCTTGGTTTATTCCAAGACAGAGGCAGAACACGAGGAACATCTTCGGAAAGTCCTAGGAACGCTGAGGGAAAACAACGGTATGCAAAGTTGTAATACCTCGCACATTTTTTAGTTATAATGTAATTTCAGTAACTTTATTATTTGGAACTTCAGTAATTGTTATTAGTTGGAGGAAATTTTTGGAATTTTGGACTTCAAGTGTAAGTTCGGGAATTTAATTGTTGGCGTGAAATTATTCAAATTGGAAATTAATGGCAGGAATTAATTTTCTTTTGAAACGGAAAGGAATTAAATGTAATGGAATTTAATAGTAAAACGGAAAGGAATTAAATGTAATTATACTTATTTCCTTTTTTGTTTTATTATTATTATTGTTGTTGTTGTTTTTTCTAAAAATCAAACTCCACCTCCCATCTGTTCGTTTTTTCTCCTTCCAATGAACAACGGCAATGCCTAGGATCTCCAACCAATGTCCTCTGACATTGCAGCATACAACTTCAACGGTCACAACGCTTGCGACTTCTAGCAACTTTAAACAACATCTCGCATGATCAAAACACCCTAACAACAACGTTTTTCCCCTTTTTGACAATTTTTCGAGAGTTCCCTATTCTATTTCGACATTAGATTTGAGTTACCCACTTCTTAATAGCTCCAAATTTCGAACAACAACCAACAAGGATTAAAGTTATTTTACATGTTTATTTGATTAAGGTTCCATTGGGCAAGGAAAGAGGTTGAGCTTCTAATTTCTAGAGTTTGTTATTAGAGGTAAGTAATCTTACTACTGGAACTGCCCACGGGCCAGGCATTAGATGTATGCTAGCATGATAAATGATTGTTATGGTAGGATGATAGCATGATAGACTAATAGTATAATATGATCAAAGTATGTTCTGGTACGAGATCTGAATTATTTATTTATGCACATAGACACGTGAATGCTAGCATGAGATGGTATGTGATTCCATATGGTTGTATTTGATCTGTTGATGTTGAGGATTGTAAGACTAGTTACAAGGATAATTTTGACTGTTATGAGATTTAATAGATTGTTTAAAAAAAAATAAAAAAATATATGAGCATGTGATAATATGACTGAAGCACGTTAATGTATGAGCATGATTTAGAATTTTATGAAATATATTAAAAGGACGATTGGGCATGACCCTAAATTATGAGTTAAGCAACACCACTACGGAAATGTCTTAAAGTTAGGTGAAAGTTGGAGCATTTTGTTGATGTGATTTATTATGAAAGTGCGTAAGTTATATGATGTATTATGAAATTTCAAATGTTTGATTGTTACATGAGTTAGTGCATGAAAGTGATGTACTAGAGTGGATCCATTAATACTAGATTACGTTGAGGTTAACTAGCCTGACCTTGATCAGGAGATTTTAGAGGATTCATGATTAGGTGAATGTTATATGTAATATGAAGTTAGATGTAATCTCTTTTCCTTTCCAGACTATGTGACTGCATGAAAGTGATGCACGTTCAAAGGCACTAGTACATGAAAGATATGTACTAGGGCTGGTGTGTATGAAAGTGATACATACCCAGAGGGTACTGGGTGTACGAAAGAGGTACATACTTAATCGGTTATGTGTATACGAACGAGGTGTATGCCTAACTATGTGTACGCATCCCTACCTTTATAGAGAGGATCTGGGGTGTACGAAAGAGGTACATACTTAGTAGGTTAGGTGTATATGAAAGGGGTGTATACTTAACCAGATGTACGAAAGAGGTACATACTCAGTGGGTTATGT
Organism: Benincasa hispida; assembly: GCF_027475165.1. Classification (NCBI taxonomy): domain Eukaryota; kingdom Viridiplantae; phylum Streptophyta; class Magnoliopsida; order Cucurbitales; family Cucurbitaceae; genus Benincasa; species Benincasa hispida. The sequence goes on from NC_143479.1 coordinate 13,619,399, forward strand.
ATATTGTAATGGCATAAACTAAACAATGATGCAAGAAAGAATAAAATGTGATGATGCCATACAACGCTTAAGATGCGGTGATTCTAAATAGGCATATAGATTGTGATGAATGATGGATCATACAAGCTCATGTTACCATAAACTCAATGACTTGGAATGGAAATGGAATGTGGATGTTGTGTTATACTTATTCACACACACTTAATTTATGTGATACTACTTCTAGATATGCGTTATTTATGAGAATCTTGTAGTATACCATGCGTTGTCACAAGTTTCCTTACGTTGAAACCAAGTAGAATTTCACTGTAAGTTTCTCGATGTGATCCGAGGTCGAACACAGGGATTGTTTTAGGTTAATTGCGTTATATTTGTGATATATGCGATCAGGGGTTTTTCAATTTAATAAAAGTTGTGTGTACAGGCATTTAAAAATGCGATAGAGTAAATTGTGCAGAAAAGTAAAGATAAACGAGAAAAATGCGATAATAAAGTAAATTGCGATAAAAGTAAAGTGCGATAAAATAAACCTAAGCTATGATGATACAAGATACAGGTTACATGATACAAGATACCAAGGTTGAGACTGACTGTGAAGAATATACAAAGAATCGTGTTATGCGATGGAAAGGCTGATGTGCGAAGCAGAAAGAGAAAGGATAATTAATATAAACAGAGCAAGTTTCTTAATTGCATTAAAGATATAAGTACGATTCCCTTTCCCTTGCCGTACACCTCTCAATGATCGGCTACGTTTCCCACATCTCTGTGGTGAAATAAGGACGAACGTAGTGAACGCAAGGTTTCTTCCATCTCTGGAAGTACTTCTTCTAACCTTCTCTCAACAGATACATCTTCACTTTTGCTCTCACAAGTGAAGATTCCGTCTAACATGCTTTAACTAAACATTTTTATCTCTTTAGCACTGATTAAGTTACTTGTTTAATTCATATTAATCACCAAAGGATTAAGAAAACATCGTGGAGAAAGCGATTAATGGAGGAATTAAAATAGACAGAAATGTGGAAATGAAAATGATCATGACAATTAATTATAAAAAGATCCATTTAAATTTCAAAGTATATACTTCTTTTTCCTGAAACTTTTTTAAGCCGACTTTATTCGACTATTTTGCCTCTTTCTATGTTTTTCTTTACTCAACAAATTGATGATTGAAACTTCGAAAATCTACTTCGAGAAAAAGATATGATATCTGTCCTGGGTTACTCAAACTACGCTACATTACTACAAAAAAACAGTCCTCAGTACTACCATTATCTAACTTAAATGTGTAATTATAATATTTCCTGAAAATGAAAGATACTTAACCCATAACAAAAAAAAAAAAAAAAATACCATTACTACTATATATCTCATAACATTTTCAATAATGCCAATCTTCATAGCTGGAAGAAAACAACCTATTACTTTTTGAACAAGAAAAATGTTTGACAATCTTTTCTAGTGATAATATCCTCTGTTTTGAATTTTAGGGGGAAACTATTATCCATGTACTTTTTCAAATTAAGAAAAGAAACTTTGAATTAAATAAGTAATGAAAACTGAAACTCAACAGCAGATCAGAACTTGATGCGAGATCCGTGAAGAGAAATGATAGGGGAATTGGTGGGGACAGGTTAAGGAGACCCTCCACATTAAAAATGAGGACATAGCAACTTGAAACAGAAATTAAAATTTTAAATTTTTTTTTAAAAAAACTATAATATAAATGCGACCCTTTGGATCAAGTATGTACTCCTATGTTTCGTAGGTGGCCGAGTGAGAATTTAGCCGGAACAGAGCTTTTCCAAAGCCAAATTTTCATCCCAACCCACAGCTTCCAAACTGCTCCTTACTTGAGCCTCCGGGAATCCCATCTCCACAAGTTTCTGAACCTGCGCCATTTCTTTCACATCAATCTTCAGTGAACACAAAAACACACGCGTAATGAAAGAACTATATGATTTATCATGCACACAACACCCAAAACCAAAGTTAAGGCTTTAACCTTTTCTTCCACCCCACGAGATGACGTCTTGGCAAAAGTTTCTGTCCAATATCGTGCTGTGCCAGCAAAAGTCTGGTAGTCTCTAAGATACTGCAGCAATATGTAATGGCATGACATACTGAAGTTAAAATCTATTTTGATAGAATCTAAAGTTAATATCTTCAATAACAAAAAGAACGAACATCCATGCAGTGAAGATAGACTTAACAATACCTGTTGAGCTACGACAGCATCTTGAGGATCATCAGGTTGAGGAGCAGATAGCAATGCCTGCACAGAAAGCAGGGCTGTCTTCAGCGTGAGTGCTGGGCTCCACTGATCCTTCAAAATGTCCAGGCAAATTGCACCACTTTGACTACTGATATTAGGGTGCCTTCAAAACATAATAGATCAAACAAACTCTAAAGTTTCAGTATAACCTCATATACATATATAGAACTAAGCCATTAATATGAAGTCACAAACTACTTTATGATTAAAACATTTTTGAGAGAGAGAATTTCAAAATGCATAGCTAGGTCAACATGTTGAAAGAAAACCACAACATCGTATGCACAATTGATGATCTCCAAAATCTCCACTTCCAAAATATATATATATATATATTTATATTATTTGATTAAATCAAAATATACATATATACACATAAATGTTCTCTAAAAAGCAACTCCATCCACTAAACACGAATGCATTCTATGCACAATTAAGAGATCTCAACATTGTCTGCTCAGCAGACGTAAGAAGAGAGGAAGTCACACATAAATCATCCTTACCAGACTTTTGTAGCAAATTGCATTTTGGGGGGCTCAAATGGATACCCATCTGCAAGGAAAAAAAGGAAAAAAAACCCACGGGTTAGATAAAGCAGTGTTTTGGAAGTGTGCTTAGGCAAGTTTCCCATGTTATATAGTGTTCACTGAAGCGCATATCATAAAGCCTCAGCATTTTTTATTTTTAAAGCCAAGAAATATCCTCCAAAATCCCTCGTTACTTTCTTTAGACAAACTTTCAGAAGCTCTAATGTCTTACATTTTTCATTTTCATATTATGTAGTATAATATTTTTCTATTGCACCTCACAAACAACGTACCTCACTTAGAGTGCTATTGCATTATTATCCTTAAGCTTTAGAAAACATTGAGTTCAAAGACTCCACTCATGGAAATTATAGCAAGCAGCCAGTCAAACAAGTAATGATATGTTATAGAAACCAAGGGAACATGATTAAAAGTCGCGGAAGACACTTGGACAATTTACAATCTTTTACCACAAAATTTCAATAGAGCAAGGAATGGTTCTTTCCACAAAGTTCTTACAGGAGAATGATTTTATATATGCCTCAAATGCATAACAGGATTGTTAAATAAGCGGGTTCAATAAAATTAAACAAGCAAAGAAGTGTAACAAAATAATTGTAAGTGAAAAAACGCACAAAGGCTTTGAGAATGGGTGTTTCGTACAAAAATCTCTTTATTTTACATAGTCTTTTATTTAGCTATTCAAAAGATGTTTATCCAACTGAAATTATAATTTATAATTACAGAATCATGAACTTGTCAATGACAATTTTCAGGGAAAAGTACCAAATCATAAAGATAACAAAGCAGATCATTATCATTAGCTACACTACAAAATAAATAAATAAATAAATGGAAACCCTAATAGAAATCTGATCGAGACCATTTAGCTTAAGCGCACAGCAAAGAATAAGCGGAAGAAGAAGAAGAAGAGTAAAGGGGTAATAAGAGGCACCTGGCAATGTGATATCAATTTGGAAGGTTCCACCCTCATAAGGAGTAGCGATAGGACCAGGAATGATGCCGAGCAAATGGGAAAGACTATCGGCTTTAGGGGTGACTCTAATACCAGAAGCCTCGATGTCTTTAGTGCATTCTTGGAGCTCCTTCTGGACGCGAGCGAAGTCTATCATCTTCTTCTTCGTGACTGAGTGATCGATAAATGAGAAGAAGAGAAGGAACCCTAATAGAACTGAAAATAAAAAATAAAAAATAAAAAAGAAAATTGCAAGGTTGGAGATTGGAGATTGAAGAAGCGAAAAGGCGGTTGCGTTGCCTGGTTTCGCTTTCACTCTCTCCCTTCTTTCTGTCGCACAGAATTATGCCTTCCCTACCGACCCCACTACTATCTCTTCCAATCTTCTCTGCTCTTTTTTCTTTCTTTTTTTTTTGTTTCCTTTTACTTCCTGCTTTAAGAGGCCGTTTCGTTAACATGCCCCGTATCTCGGTTTATACTCTTTTAAATTTTCAAATTTATCAATTTAAATCTTCAAATATCCATTTAAATCATAATTAATAATTATATCAATTTTAAATTTTAAATTTTATAAATGTATCAATTTACACAATAGATTACAAAAATTATTTCAAATGATAAAACTCCTAAAAATATATTTATAAAATATAGCAAAATTTCAAAACGATAGACGTTGATAGACATGGATAGACTTCCGTTAGTGTCTAACAATATCACTCATAGATACTGATAGTATATCGATGTCTATTTTGCTATGTTTTGTAAATATTTTTATTCATTTTTCTATATTTAAAAACAATCCCCTTGATTTTCATAAACATAACAATTTAAACTCTAATCTTTCATAAATGTATTAAAATATAATAAAGGGTTTAAGAAGTTGATATAATTATAATAGTAGAGGGTTTAAATTAATATAATTATTAGTTTGGGGTTTAAATTAATACAACTCGTTTTTAATTGATACAATTATTAGTCTATGGTTTAATTTGATACAACATCCAAATTTAGGGGTATAAATTGATTTTTTTCTTTTTTTCTTTTTTTTCTTTTGACAAAAATGAAATAAGGAAAGGATAGTAAGATTGTTGGAAAGAATAGATTATTGTGATCAATCCAGCACATGGTGTAAAATATTCAAATTGGACTCATTACTATCATGAATATAATTTTCAAAAAATCAAACTATTTGACAATTTTAAGATAAAACTTTTTTTACTAAATAAATAAAACATTGTGAAGATAATTTAGTGAGAGTTAAAACAAAACTTTTGTTTAGAATCTCCTAAAAATGTTGATGAAAAGAAATAATAAATTTGAAAGGGTAACTAAACTTAATGATTTTCATTAAAACATTCCAAACAAAGTTGAAACCATGAAACTGAGTGAAAACATTTTACCATGACTCGAGAGTGGATCTATTAAGAGGCAGCGGCATGCCCCCTCAAACCATGATGTTTACATCTATGTATGTTGCTTTTTTATTAAATATTAGTTGCTTTCTCATGTTAAACACAGATTACATAGTTGGTACAAGAGCCGAAGAATTGGTCTATTTAACTCTGGCCTAGAGATCAAACTTTGGAGGCGGCACCATTTTTTTTTTTTTTCCTTTTTTTCCTTTTTAATTGTTTTAATTTATTTTTATTTGTAACTTTTTATTTTCAATCAACTTGAACAAATATTTCATATTTCTATGTTTCTAATATTAACCCCATATAATTTTTTTTTTTTTTTTAAAGGAGAATAACATTTCATTGCAAAACCACCAACAAACACCATAACCTTCCCAAGACACACAATCTGGGAGAGCCAAATGGGTAGGTCTAAAGTCCAATTACATGAGTTTTTGACAAAAATAGCATAATGGGCTAACTTATGGGTCACTCTATTATAATGCCTAGAAACAAAAGGAAGACTTTTGATGTGCAAACTTGACATTAAAGCTGGAACTTAGCATAAATCACAACATGTGTGGAGAAAGGAAAGTTCATATAATGGAGATTGTGTACCACAATTTCAGCATCAGATTCGATTACGAGGCCTAGACATCCAAAGAAGCAACAAATTTCAGTCCCTCGAATAAAGCCAGAACTTCACTTGCTTTCACACAGACACCCATGACTAAAAGAGGCTCGAGCAGCAAGAACCTCCCCTGTAGCATCCTGAATCACAACACCCAGTCCAATGTATAGCAAGTCAAGATGGCACGCGTGTCCATGTTAAGTTTGAATTTCCCAACCGTCGCACGGACACCATCGGAGCTCTTTGGAGAATTCAGCAGAATGTCAGACACCAGCACAGGGATGGTTCATCGCCATTAGAGGTGAAGGAACCTTTGAAAGTCCTTGAGTGGAAGCGTGGAGATCGATCTAAAATTTATTTTCATAGAATCAAAATTATATAGTATAAATGTTATGCATAGTCATAAATTTACCGCATGCAAACAAAGGAAATAAGAGAATTAAGGTGAGAGAACTAACCCTTAAAGAATGATTTCTTCACGTATCCTCTTCTCCGCAAAAACACGAACTTGAAATCCTTAATTTTCCCAAATGGCCACTACTAAAATAGTTTCCTTTATATTCTCTATGATGAGAATTCAGTAGTTTTGTGGGCTCTGACTATTTTTGAAAAAAGTGGTTTTTAGAGAGATGAGAGGAAGTGATGGGATTTAGATTTTCTCAGAACGTTTTTGTGAATCTGGAAATTTTTTTGTGAAAATCAGTAGGAGAAGAAAGAACCCCCACTCCACATTCCCCACTATCACGTAGAAGAGAGAAAAGATTAAACTATAATATATATTTTCCATAAATCAATTTAATATATATTTATATGATAACTACCTTATCATATAATATATATTAAACTATACATTATATCAAATATAACACATAACTTATAGTTTCTATATTGTATCAAATACAATATAAAACCTATAATTTCTATTCTCTCACCAATGGCATTTAATATAAATCTTATTTATATTAAATGTAATTATATGAATCAAATTCATATAATTAATATTTGAATCATATTCAAATATTTGTTTTCTCTCAAATAAACTTTATATTATAATGTATCAAATATATTATAGTAATCATATCATATATAATTAGATTAAATTAATTATATCACATATAATTAGTTCCCTCAATTAACATGAATAATTCAAATTAATCCCAAAATTGATTCACATTAATTCTCGTTGAACTACAGAGGAAACCTCATGGACTTGTAGCTTAAAGCTCCAACCGTACGTGAATAATTAATTAAACTCTTTTAATTAAATTATTCACTATCCATTAACTATCAAGCACTCCACTAAAGACCAATAACTGCACTCTTGGCACTACAGATATATCTTTATATCCATTGGATATAACCAGTCAACAGTACAATGACTGTAAACCCCGAACCCTAATTTTTCTACTTAAGTGAGTTAATTAATATGTTAATTAAGGTTAAGTAAAAGCCAATATTATGTTTGTATGGAAAGCTTGAAGATGGTTAGAAGAATGAAAAGTTTTAAGTATTGAGAAATATGGCTCTCGAGCAGCAAGGTATTAATGACATTTAGTAAGGAAAATTTTGGTTAAGTGTGGAAGCTAGATGTGGCCATACGTTGGAAGCCCATACACTGAAGGTTATTGAGGTGTGCGATAGCCATGTCCTTTGGAGATTAGTTGAGCGCATGATGGCCGTGTTGCATGGAGAAAATGACTAAGTGTTGGCCGTGAGTTACCATGTGATAGGCATGGGCTATGCGTTGGCCAAATCTCATGAGAGGTTAGTTGGGAAAGGATGTGTGCGGCAGCACAAGGAGGCCTTGGACATATAGATGTGGCTATGCATTATTTAGGCAAAGGCTACAGGCAAGAAAAGATAAGCGATGACCTTAGGCAATGCGACAGGTGCAAGATGCATTAAGGGTGTGCGTTTGAATGTGTCATGCGATGGTAAGATGATGGTGAGCCTTGCATTGGTTTAAGAAGTGATCACAGCTTAACCACCGACTTGACTGGGCCAGCTATCAAGGTTAGGAAAACTAAACCCACTTAGTGAGTGAGTTTTCAGCCTAAGGATGAATTGTGGGCATGCAGTCTCAAGTATATAAAGGAATGCCTCAGTTCAAAAGGTCAGTTTGAGCAAAATACTCATGCTTTCGAGGTGATTTCAGAGCCATTTGAGCAAGGGTTGAGTATAGTTGAAGATCTAGGGTTGTCAAAAGGAATTTCCAAAGGATTCAAAGTGAAATCTGAAGAGATCATCTAGAAGATTAGGCTCTCGGATGAATCTAGGCCAGTGGTGAAAATTGAAGGCTTCCAGCAAAACCAAGAGGAATTCAGAGCCCAAATTTAAGGTAAGCAAGTTGAGATGTTTTTAAACAAGTTTGTAGAAGGAAGTTTTCCAAGAAAAGACCTAAAAAATTAGTTATGCAAGCTCAAAGTTTAATATGGAATTTTGGTTAAACAAGCAAACAGTTGCAACCGTTAAGCGAGCAAGTAGCTCAACCCAAGCAGGCTGCAGGTTGAGTGCAAAGCATGCGCTGAGCTGGACGTAAGGATGCATTGGTATATGTTAGAAGGTACGGGCGTGTGCTAAATCCTTGAGTGCAAGGGGGCGCTATGTAGGTGATAGGTTGTGCGGTAGGTAAGAGCAAGGCTGTGCAACCAGGTGCGCGAGGCGCTAAGCGTAAGGTTTCTCTAGGTGCGTGACTGAGTGAATGCATGAGGCATGCGTTGGTGCATGGATGGTGCTAGATGGCCACATGGTTTAGCCCAAGTAACCAAGAATTTTCCTAAGCATTGAACGCATAAGAAGGTATGCATTGAGGTAGAAAGAGATGTTTAAAGATAAATATTAAGCTTCTTTAGGAGAGATAGTCTCACAAGTAAACCAATAGCATGAGCTAAATATGTTTACTATCTCTACAGGGTTAACGCCAATAGGAGAAGCCTATCAACCTTAGGAGGAACGCCCAAGGCTGTGAGTGAAAAACGGAATGTTTTCTCAATGTTTCAATAACTCATGCTTTTATGACTCATGCTAGTTTACTTAAAGAATGTTTTCCCAAGCAAACTAAGTTTAAAAGCTATTAACACATGATTAACTAAACGAAGTTCACAAGGCATGTTTAAGTATTTATGTGCTTTACTTACACAAAACATGCGTTAAAGGCTTATGTTTATATGTTAAAGATATTAAAGCTCATGTTCATGCTACTATGCTTTCGAGTATAAATTCTTCAATGAATGAGTTTTATGATGAATATGTTAAAGTCGATACTGAAGGACTAGGAGAAGGTATCTGGGCTTAGTACCTAAGGTATGACGATACTTAATTATTACCACGTGCACGTATGTAGAATTGACGTTGGTTGTGTTGAGAACACTCCACACCAACTAAGGTATGACATGGAGAGATTGAGCAAAAGGGTTCTTTCTCAACTAAAGGGTTAAGTTACATAACGTTTTCAGTTAGGTATGTTATGTTTTAAGAAAGTATTAAGTATAAGTTTGCTTGGTGGTTTTCAATTCAAAGCATGATGTTTATGATTTATTAGTCACTCACAGGGCTAATAGTTCACTCGTTTTAAATGTTTTCTTTTCCTTAGGTAGTGATCAATTCCCCAAAGGTTAACTACACTACTGCTCTACCACTCAAAGACTCCAGTTAAAGAACAAGGAAAAAGAGAAACTTAGGTGTTTACTTGTAAATGTCTATACATATGTGTGCTCGTGTTAGAGACTAATGTTAAGTGTTGGGACCCATTGAACTTTGTTTATGTATATAAGATGTAACTATGTTGTTTGTTGAACCCTAGAGACTGTTAAAGTTGTTTAAAGTTCTAAAAGCTTACTGTATGTTATAAATATATTTCTAGGGTTTCCAAAGCAGGTTAAGGAGGTCAGTTAGGTAGTAAGTGTCACAAAAGGGTTGGTAACTGCTATCGTCACATTCTTTTCTGAATTAAGAGGGTAATCTGGGAGGGGGTGTGATGGCACCGAAAATGTGCTATTTTTCTCTGCTTAATTCTCAGTCATTACTACGTTTAATGTGTTTATTTGATGATTTTGTAGGTATCGAGCATCTTGGAGGTAGAATCGGTCGTTACGAGCTATTTGAGATTAATTTGAAGCAATCAGAAGCTAATTTGAGCAATTGGGCTTCAAAGGGACGTGAATGGACGAAAACACCCCTAGACGGAGCGTTGCAATGCTCAAACGAGTGTTGCACAATGCTATAGGGCAGTAGCTACTTGTATTGGACGAAACAGGGCAGCGTTGTAATGCTGCTTGTAGTGTTGCAATGCTGTGAACATGGTGATGGACACGTGCACTAAGTAGCGTTGCAACGCTGCGACCCTACCCTATATAAGCTCTTCCCATTTTAGGTCAAAAAAGGATGCCCACCATCAGCTTACAACCGATTTTCCCCTTTCTTTTCCCTTATCCACTTGTATTTTGGGGTGTTTCTTTAGTAGTTAATCGAGTAATTCCAGATTGTAACCTCTTATCTCCCATGGGAAGGTAAGATTTTGGTTTCTTAGTTTAGGAATTTGGAGGAACTTGATGTGTTGGTTTATCATGCGATATAGGGATGTGTGGATGCGATGATCATACAAGTTTTCCTAACAAAGCCCAAGTATAAGCCTTCTTAGGATCCTGGTAAGCCCAGGGTTGAACGCAGGGATTACTAAATAGATATGCGACGGACTCTATGATTCTATTGCGATGATGATAAAGAAGTAGATGGTGATTTAATTTAGATTTTTTAATGCGATGGAATATGCGGAGCGATGAACAGGTGGTATTGTGACAAGTATGCGATGAAGGGGTTGAGAAGAGATTTAGCTAACATTTTTTAAGATTTTGTACAAGTCATGCGATCATGATATACACAAATATTAAGCACTACATTTCTCAATACATAATACCACATCTTCTATTTCTAGAATGCATGCAGTGTGTACGGAATGTAGCAGATAGAACTTATTTCTAAGTCTCTACTCTTGCTTATGCGATCTAATCCGACTCTCCTGAGCCTAGATTCTATCCTTAGACTACTCTCTCAAGTACTCCAAATACTTCTCAACATATTCACAAATTTAGGTACTCATGTATGGTGTGGAGAAACTGATCATAAATTGAAATGAAGTTTCCATTATTGCAAATAAAGTGTTAAGTACAAAACAATAAATGGAGTAAGAAGTATCAAGCCAGGTAAGCTATGTCTTGCTTCCTCTGGCTTTTTACACTACTCTTATCACTTCAACTCCTTTCCGAATTGTAGAATCTTGCTCTTGCAAGGGTTGGGTGTCTCTTCTTCGTGCTGTTTTCGGCAGTCTCTCGACCTCTCTGAAAATTAATTTTTTTCTTACGAATTCCCTTCCCTCGGCTCTGCCTTGCCATCTCATGCGCTCTCGTTGGTTTGGTAACATTGGGTATTTATAGACTTCTAAGAAAAGCAGTTCTTCTCACTAATGATTGTGTGGATGGGCAACATTAATTTCCATACCCTGTTGCGTCGTCTGATAGTCACCTGAAGTTCAATGTATTTGTAACGGTATGGTCTTCAATGCCCGTCAACTATATTTTCGAATTGACCGTTATCAGCTTTACATCCCATCATGTTTCATTATATTATGTTGTCGCCTTTATGTAAGGTCTTTACACGATCATCTTTGAGGTACCCTTGGATCGCAAACTCAAACGCGCCATTGCATTGTACCTGCACAGAATAACGCAATTTAACTGTTTTTATGCGATGAACATTAGCGATCACAATTTTCTTTTAGTTTAGCGCATTCAATCGTAATATTGCCTATTTTACCATCGCTTTCTCTCATTGTTTTAATAATTTTAGCTTTAATAAATTGTATTTCTACCAGTTATCACATCCCTAAATTTAAAACAATGCTTGCCCTTAAGCATAAACTAAAGATTTCTCAAAATTTTAATCGCCTTCACCCTGTCTAGGCTTCTCATGGTGCCTTATTCAAATCGTTGAACTAATGCCTTATTAATTTCTATCCTAATCTCTTCCTAAAATATTTCTAACCTTTAGGGACCGCGAGCTTAATCTTAGAAAAAAAAAAGTCTTTACTCATTTCTCAGGATATCGCATGATTTATTTCAAATTTCTTCAAACTAGGGTGTTCATGTAGTTTTGGCCTTCACATGATTTAGATATACGTTTTGTGATCTTGCGTTGATCAGTGCCCAACCATCGTTTTGGCTTGCCCCCATGGGTGTCATGTGGACATTCAACTATGAGTGAGGCGCTCTTTTCAGTCAAAACTCATGCCCATCTTTTTATTTGGTAGCAAAGTTGCGATCACTTAGCTTCTGCATTGATCACGATTCCCACCTTCGTTTTAGCTTTCCCCCACGGGTGTCATGCAAACATCCAACTACTAGCAGGATCCGATCTCAATGTTATATATTATTTTTCTTTCTCCTCTCTTTTTTTTTTTAAATTGAACATCTGAAAATAACAAGGCTGAAAATAGAACCCTCCAAATTTAATATGAAGCAATGTCTCATTGCTGAAGACGAAATAATTCATGCAATGGACTTAGAAAATTTTGGAAAAAATAGTTTTGAAGTAAAGCTGGTAAACCACTAAATTTTAGAAATATTTTGTGAATCGATTGTCCTGAAATTTAATCTGACACTAGTTCCTGTGATAAAAAAAGAAGCATATATTTCATCAATGAAGTCATAATGGGCAAAGAATGAATGTGGCGACTAAATAAAGCAATCAAAAATTCAGGATTGAGCCAAACGAGAGAGAATGCGATAGTAGAATTCAGCAATATTAAATTGAAAGTGAGAAGTACAAAAATTGATTAGATTAGGCAAGGAAGGATACAACCCTTTAATTTTTTTGCCTGCATCATTGTGATCGCATCCTTTCTTGTGATTCTCTGAAATTGTAATTGCGATAGGCTGATGTTATTATTATTATTATTATTTAAATTGAACCAATCACGTGTTTTAAGCCCATCACATTACCCCATCGCATTCGTTTATTGCAATCAAAATGATGAAATCAAAAAGATTAGAAGTATGAAAGAAAAAATTGACAATCATAAAGAGTAAATATGCAAAGAGTAAAATAGATTCTTGACAAAAAAACAAAAAGGATACTCAAAAGGATATACTTCGTCCCAGATGAATGTATGTTGCTTATCATCGCAGGGACTGAATGTTTCTTCTTTATTCTGGCTACAAGTCAATGGAGGTTTTTTCGCGTTGGAAATCTCCTCCATGATACATCTTTACTCTTTGTCCATTCACTTTAAATGCGTTGGTCCCATCTTCGTTGGTCAATTCCACCGTTCCATGCGGGAATACGTCCTTGATTATGAAAGGCCCGAACCAACGCGACTTCAATTTTCCAGGAAAGAAACACAGCCTAGAGTTGAACAGTAATACCCTTTGACCTACCTTGAGGGTTTTCTCGCAAAGACGCTTATCATGCCATCGCTTAGTGCGTTTTTTGTAAATTTTGGAATTCTCATACGCCTGTAATCTTCACTCGTCCAGCTCTAGTAGCTAAAGTTTTCTCTCTTCTCCTGCAGCCTTAAGATCAAAGTTAAGTTTCTTAACTGCCCACATCGCCTTATATTCTAGTTCCAACGGCAGATGACAAGCCTTTCCAAACACTAACACATTTGGTGACATGTCTATGGGTGTCTTATAAGCAATCTGATATGCCCACAAGGCATCATCCAGTTTAATGGTCCAATCCTTCCGTGATTGGTTCACCACCTTCTCTAAGATTGACTTGATTTCCCTGTTAGAAACCTCTGCTTGCCCGTTTGTTTGGGGGTGATATGCGGTGGCAATCTTATGTTGGACATTATATTTGATCAACAATTTACTAACAATGCAATTCACAAAGTGGGTTCCTTCGTCACTTATTACGGCACGTGGGGTACCAAAACGAGTGAAGATGTTTTTCTGCAAGAACTTAGAGACTGTTGTCGCATCATTTGCAATGCATGAAACAACTTCAATCCATTTGGAAATATAGACGACAGCCAATAGAATGTATTTATGACCATTTGACGATGGAAATGGTCCCATGAAATCTATTCCTCAGACGTTGAATAGTTCTACCTCCAATATGATGTTCATTGGCATCAAATTTTTTTCTGAAATGCTTCCAGTGCATTGGCACTTATCACATTTCATGGAGTATTTTCGTGCGTCCTTAAACAGAGTGTGCCAATAATACCCACATTGCAAAACTCTTGCTATTGTGCGCTGTCCACCGAAATGCCCTCCATAGGGTGATTCATGACATTGAAACAGTATGTGATGGAAAGCAGTTTCTGGAACATAGAGTCTCAATATCTGGTTTGGTTCCCTTTTGTAGATATTCGGATAGTCCCAGTAGTAAAATTTGCATTCATGAATGAGCCTTTTCTTTTGATGGGATATGTAGTTTTCAGGGAATTGTTTGTAGACCAAGAAGTTGACAATATATGCATACTAGGGTAGTTCTTCAATCTTAAACAATTACTCATCAAGAAATGAAGCGTTCACCTTCGATTGGATGCGATCCACTTCAGGATTTTCTAATCTCGATAAATGGTCAGTGACCTGATTCTCTGTTCCCTTTCGGCCAATTATTTCCATATTAAATTCTTAAAGTAAGAGAACCCATCAGATTAGTCTAGGCTTCGCATCTTTTTTGGTCATCAAATATCTTATCACCGAATGGTCTGTGCGGACTATCACTTTTGACCCCAACAAGTAAGGTCTGAATTTTCAATCTAAAAATTTACCGCTAAAAGTTCCTTATCGGTGGTGGTGTAATTCGCTTGCGTGGAGTTTAGTGTTCTGCTAGCATATGCGATAGGGTGTAATATTGTCTTTACTTTTTGTGCCAAGACTGCCTCCATCGCATATCCGCTGGCATCGCACATTAGTTCGAATGGCTTTGCCCAATCGGGTGCGATCAAAATTGGCGCTATAGTCAAAGCGTCCTTTAGTGTTTTGAATGCAGTGAGACAGTGTGAATCAAAATCAAAGGGTCTATCAGCTTCCAACAACGCATTCAAGGGTCGAGCGATTTTGGAGAAGTCCTTCATAAAACTTCTGTAAAACCCTGCGTGTCCTAGGAAAATCCTCAAAGCTTTCACATTTGCTGGAGGTGGAAGTTTTTTTATAGCTTCAATTTTAGCTTTGTCCACTTCTAACCCATCCTTCGAAACCTTGTGCCTGAGCACAATTCCTTCTTTAACCATAAAATGGAACTTTTCCCAATTCAGAACCAGATTAGTTTCTTCACATCTTTTTAGTATTCTCTCCAGGTTTTGCAGATAGATTTCATATGTTTGCCCATAGACTGAGAAATCATCCAGAAAGATTTCAACTGAGTCTTCAAGGTACTCGGAGAAGATCCCCATCATACACGTTTAAAACGTACTTGGAGCATTTCATAATCCAAAAGGCATGCGACGAAAGGCGAACGTTCCATAACGACATGTGAACGTGGTATTTTCTTGATCCTCTAGTGCGATCATAATTTGGTTATAGCCTGCGTACCCATCAAGGAAGTAGAAATAGTCATTCACTGCTAATCGGTCGAGCATTTGATCAACGAAAAGTAGGGGGAAATGATCTTTCTTTGTCGCCGCGTTGAGTTTTTTGTAGTCCATACAAATCCTAACCCGTGACGGTCCTCATGGGGATCATATCGTTGTTTGCGTTAAGAACTACTGTCATCCCACCCTTTTTGGGAACACACTGCACGGGGCTGACCCATGTGCTATCTGCGATAGAGGAGATAATGTCGGCATTTAACCATTTGATGATTTCTTTTTTAACAACCTCTTTCATCGTAGGTTTCAATCTACGTTAAGGTTCTATCTAGCCCTTTTGGTTTTCTTCAAGCCGAATTCGATGCATGCAATACATCGAGCTGATACCTCTAATGTCTGCAAGCGTCCATCCGATTGCTTTAATATATTTCTTTAGAACACTGAGGAGCGCAGTTTCTTTTTCTTCAGGTAACGCAGAGGATATGATGATTGATAAGGTTTCATTTTGGCCAAGAAATACGTACTTCAAGTAGGTTGGTAGAGTTTTTAGTTCCAGTGTAGGTGGTTGCTCTAAAGAGGGCTTCTGTGCTTTTCTTTCTTCATTCAAATTCAGCATTTCTTCATTCTTCAATATCTCTGTTATTGCATGGCAAGTCTCTATGAATGTTGTCACATCCTCTCTTTCTTTATTTTCTTACTCAGACTCCCAATCTTCAACGCAAGTGTGTTCATCATTAGAATCTGATAAGCCTTCCTCATCTGGGAACTTCATTGCCTTGATAATATTGAACCTGAGCTTCTTTTCGTTGATGCTCATTGTGATTTCTCCCTTGTGCACACCTATTTGAGCATGACTAGTAGACAAGAATGGTCGTCCCAATATGAATGGAACATTTTTATCTGCCTTATAATCTAAGATAATGAAGTCTATAGGTAGAATGAATATGTCTATTATACCAAGATATCCTTTAATTTCCCTTCAGGGTGCACCAAGGATCTATCGGCGAGTTGAAGAGTCACTGTTGTGGGTGTTAGCTGTCCTACATTCAATCTTTTGAAGATTGAAAGGGACATTAAGTTTATGCTTTCCCCAAGATCGCATAATGCTTGACCAATATAGATTCCTCCTATTGAGCAGGGTATTATGAAAATGCCTGGGCCGAGCATCTTTGGTGGGATTATAGTGTTGGATTCTTGTGTCAATGCCACCATGGAAAATCTTTCTGTGCTTCTCTTCTTTGAGACAATGTCTTTAAAAAAATTCGCATACATGGACATCTACCCTATCGCTTCTATGAATGGAATATTGATGTGCAATTGTTTCAATATTTCCAAGAATCACTGATACTGGCCTTCATCGTTATGTTTCTTTTCATCTTTGAGGAAATTGAGGTAGCTGTACTTTCAATGTTTCATGGTCTGGAGGCTTAGAGGTGATCACATCTTCTGGTTCCGTAGTTTCGGACTCCTTTGATTCAATCTGCGATAGAGGTTTCTTTGATTCAATTACATGTTAATCCTTTGACTTGGTTCTGCAAGCTCCTTTATGGCTTCTACTGTCGCCGATCCATTTCTTAGGGTGACTGCTTGGTAGTGTTCTTTCCTTGTATTCCCTGGATTGCGTGGAAGCTCGGTTGAGCTAGGCAATGTTCCGTAGGGTCTGTTCTTTAGCTCTCCCGCAATTTTTCCTATTTGAATTTCCAAATTGCGGATGGATGTAGCTTATTTTTTAAGAATTGTTTCATTCTTTTCGATGTATTGCTTCAACAAGTTTTCCAGGAATGATGAGGATGGTGTTTGAGAGATGCTAGCTTGCTGTTGCTGTTGTCCATTAGTTCTATGGAAAAACCTTGGCGGTCCCTCTCTCTGAGCCATAGGCTGACTGCCTTGTTGTTGGTTGTTCTTCCAAGAAAAATTAGGGTGATTTCGCCACCTCGGGTTGTAAATGTTTGAAAAAGGATTGTTTTTGACAAAGTAAACTGATTGAGGATTTCGTGGACATTCCTCAAAAGAATGTGATTCTTCATATAACTGGTACTTGTTTACTCTATCGCATTGACTTGCCCATTTCGAGTTCCTGAATTGTTTATTGTGATGCCTTGCAACAAGTTTATCATCACATTCATCTGATTTTGTAATGATGTGATGGCACCCTCGCATTATCTTCTATGGGCTTTGTTCTTTGATCGCTTTCTTGCCAATCTTTGTGGTTTTTCGAGATGCGATCAAGAATATTCTTTGCTTCATCATATGTTTTGTCCAGCAGACCTTCTGCTGTTGCCGCATTGACAGCTGTCTGCGATGTAGAGTTGAGTCCATGATAAAAAAATCTCCATTTGGAGGCAATCCGACAATCCATTATGTGGGCAATCGCGTACTAGTCTCTTGAATCTCGCCCATATGTCACTGAGTGATTCATCTTCTTCTTGTTCGAAATTGGGGATCAATTTCCTCCTTCTGGCATTTTCTGTAGGAGGAAAATATTTCTTCATAAACTTCTCCATAACTTACTCCCATGATGTT
The DNA here is from genome assembly GCF_027475165.1 of Benincasa hispida. NCBI lineage: Eukaryota > Viridiplantae > Streptophyta > Magnoliopsida > Cucurbitales > Cucurbitaceae > Benincasa > Benincasa hispida. The sequence continues at coordinate 13,637,263 of NC_143479.1, forward strand.
ATCTCTCTTGGTTTGAGAGAGTAAGCCCATTTTCTTACTTTATCGCATAGTGAAAATGGAAATAACGTAAGTCGAACCTCTTTTGGGGAAATATTAGGGAACATAAAAGTGTTGCAAATTTCAATGAAGCTTCGTAGATGGGCATGCGGATCTTCACCACGCCGTCCTCCAAACTGTCCTGCTGTTTGTATCATTTGTAACATTATTGGCTTCATCTCGAACCTTGATCCATCCAATGATGGTCTCATGATTCCTGGGGAGAAATCATACAAGTTTGGTCACGTATAGTCCCGGATGGGTCTATTGCGATAATTTTCCAATAGGATAGGATTTTCCATCATTTGTTTTCATTTGCTACTCGTTCCTCAGGTTGTTCAGCCATTCTGTAACCTCTTCCTTGTCGTTTACGTCTGTTTCTCTGCCTTTCGCGAAAAGTTCTTTCAATCTCTGAGTCGTACTTGAGCTCCGGAGTATGTCCTTTGCTCATACGATGCTTGTTTCTTCCTTCGCAAGTGGAATGGTGATACAACAAAGATCGAAAGCAACAAATATCAAGAGGTTTGATGTTAGTGCAATCTATACCATAATCCCCGACAACGGTGCCAAAAACTTTATGCGTTGGTTTATCATGCGATGTAGGGATGTGTGGATGCGATGATCATACAAGTTTTAATAATTATATTATGTTGTCGCCTTTATGTAAGGTCTTTACGCGATCATATTTGAGGTACCCTTGGATCGCAAACTCAAACGCGCCATCGCATTATACTTGCACAGAATAATGCAATGTAACTATTTTTACGCGATGATCGTTAGCGATCACAATTTTCTTTTAGTTTAGCGCATTCAATCGTAATATTGCCTATTTTATCATCGTTTTCTCCCATTGTTTTAATAATTTGAGCTTTAATAACTTGTATTTCTACCAGTTATCAGAACTTGATGTAATTTATGAGATTTTAATTTAATGATTAATTCGAACTTGTTTATGGGTTTTGTTCTGAATCTATATGTATGAATTGCATGATTTGGATTCTTGATTGATGCCCAATAATTTTGTCATGTAATTTTAATGCTTTTAAGATTACCTTATAATACCTGACACGTATTTATAGGATAATCCCATGGAAGCAATAGGTTAGTTAGGCAAAAAGGACTATTCCTAGCAACCTGGAGAAAAACTGCATTGATTGTTTAATTAGACGATGGCAATTAACATTCATCTTAGCGTAATCTCTAGATCTTAATGCGTTTCGTTAATTTGTATGGAGTGGATTCGTTTTCTATGCATTTTGACTAATTAGATAATTAGGGCCATTAGTTGGGATTCCAATCAATTGAGCTATGCATAAACAAGAAATTTAAGTCATAAATTGGGTCAATGATCTAAATTACGTTGGGTAAATTCGTTCCTCTAAACTAAGACATCTCAGTTAATTGCATTTCAATTTACTTTTCTTGTATTTTTATTTTCACGCAATTTCAATTATCGAATCATACCAATCCCCCCATTTATCACTTTAACTGAAAACAAACTTGATGAACTAATCTTCTGTGCTTCTCTGAGGTTCGACCCTGAACTTGCCCTTGCACTACTAGTTAGTATAAGTAGTTAGCTTGGTGATTTATAAATATTATTTGCGTAGGCGCGGGTTTACGAACGATAGTGAATCCATCGACCTGCCAAATTGGCGTCGTTACTGGAGAAGGAAATTAGTTTTTCTTAGTTAGTTTTTAGTTAAAGTTTCTTTTGCTTTGATTTCTTTTCTTTTTGTGTCAGTTAAGCATGGTAGGATTTCTAAATCAATCTTCGACGTCCAAAGGTCAAGTTGCAAATTTCGAGGACAAGGTAAGTGGCCTTTGCCACGAGCTTACCGAGTTGACTTCCTTGGTTGGCCACTTGGTGAAAAGAAGATCGCAACAAATAGAGGTGTGTGAGATTTGCCTACTTGAAGGGCATTCCACGCAAGCATGCCCGAGGTTGCAGTGGATGCCAGCACCACATGGATTTACCGAGGAGGGGTGTTATGGTCCTTGGGATTATGAACCTCACGACCCTTTGCGGGGTGAATCCTTTGACCATAGATACTCAGGATGGAAACAGGGCTTTGGCGGCCAAGATTTCACAATACCACACGAGTTGACTCACGTTCAGTCTTCGAGGTCAGGTATGTCTTTACAGGATTTGGATATGGAGCTTGCTAACAGAATTTTTAAGCTTGAGCAGAACAACCTCCATAGGCAGCAAGAGTTCAAATGCATCCAGTAGGAGAGTCTTTGCCCCAAGGCAGAGGCTAAGACTAACTTGCAAAGTCTAAATGACTTCGTTGCTTGGCTTGCAACTTCAATTGGGAGGCCGGACGAGCTGTTGCCAAACCATTCCTTTGATTTTCTAAAGACCCATAGGCATGAGGAAGTCCAAATCGACCCGATGGAGGAGTAGGAACCACTTCCTAAAGATTCGTGCCCAAGATGAATTTGGAATTTTCAATTTCTAAACTTGCTAATAGTTCTTTTCAGTCTTAGCAGGATCTTCAAGCTCAGCAGCAAGGATTGATCATCCATGTTGCCCAGCTAACAGAGACCACGTAGGAACTGGAAAGCACCTTAGAGCAATGCATCGTCTATACCTCAAAGGCCAAGTTCTTTACAAAGTGCTACTACTCTAGTGATGATGAGGACGTCCCTCTATGCTTGCCAGTTTTTGAGGCTAAGGAGAATTCTATGCCTACATTTAACGACACCCAAGTGATAGAGTTAGAGGTGAAAAGACCTCGCCCTGTTCTAACTTCTGGTATTTCGTATATACTAGAGTTTTGTTCCGCTAGTCCTCCCGAGTCAGTTATGTCTTTTTTTTCTTTTGATTCTTTTGAGTCACTTGAGTCTTTCGATTATTTAATTTTTTTTCTTTTTTACCATATTTCAAAAAACCCAAATTCAACCTTCCTGGTTCTCTTCAAAAGATGAGAAACCTTATAGCCCCTACAAGCTATCTTGACTCATCCAAGAAGGGACCAGAGAAATACGAGAATTTCTTTATACCTTGATAGAGAGATAGATTACGTCGAGCAACCAATGTTAAAAATTTGTGCTTCCTAAAGGCAACCAGGTTTTAAAAGTTTTCTTTTTTTAGGTTAGATTTATTTATTTATTTATTATATTTTTAGGGTTTTAAATTCTAAGGTTTTAAAATTTCTAGGTCTTAATTAAAGTGTATGTATATATATATTCAAAAAAATTAAGGCATGGCATCGCAACGCTGTGAAGCAGAACAACGTTATAACACTGTGTTGCTTTGTTGCTCCACATTATTCTTCCATTTTCTCTCGATTTCAAGCACTCTTCACCCATGTTTTTTTCTCCATTTCTTCATCATTTTACTTCCAAAACACATTTTCCCCTTCAATCTCTTCCAAATCCCCACGTTTTGCTTCAGATCTAAAGCCATTGTTGTGGGTTTTTCTCAAAACTTGAAAGTCTAGCAAGTTCTTGGCATTTTCAGGTTTCTCCACTTCGAGTGTACGTTTTTTTTCCATTCCTTGCTTGTTATTGCATATTGATAGTGAATGGTAGGAGATTTCTTGGTATTGCATAGATCCTTCCTTGATTTTATATAGTTTGAAGATTTGGATGTTGTGGATATTGAATATATTTGTGAATGGTTGGGATTTTTTCTTCGTGCAGGTTGAACTTGATTGAGTGTGAGAGTTTTTGGGTGGTTTGTGAGTTGATAGTTTAGAGGGAGAGTTGTGGGAATGCCTAGGATACCAAATTTTGTGTTCGCCATTTGTTAAAATCTTTTAGAATGGGTTCTAGAAGAGTAGGAAGAAGTGAGACGAGTTCCAGTGGGGCCGAGCAAAACCACGAGGCAGCTTTTGGCACCCTAGGTTTAGTTTTAATGAGGTTTTATATAGATACCATTATGTAGTGTCTTCTAGGAGTCTAGTTCCAGAGAGAGCCTTAACCTTGGAGGCTAATTACTACCCACACATCACTGAAGAGATTCAGGAGAGGGGGTGGGAGTCTTTGGCCGGCTGTTCTGGTGAGGCAGTTGTTCCCCTAGTTAAGGAGTTCTACACCAAGAGTAGGGACTTCTTATTGGTTAGAGGTGTTAGGGTCCCTTTTTCGTCGTCCCGCATCAACGAAGACTACGATCTATGTGACTTCAATAATGAGTACAACAAGTTCTGGTCTCGTCAGTTCCTAGAGGATGAGATAATTCAGATCTTGTGTGGTCCAGGAGTTCAGTAGGCCAGGTCCAGGGGAGTGGCAGTGAGATTCAGGGATACGGATATGTCCGTCTCTAGCCAGATCTGGCATGCATTGGTGTATTCTAGGTTAATGCCAATGCTACACCTCACTAACGTCACAAAGGACCAGGCCAAGCTCCTTTACTGTCTTGTCCAGGGAATATTCATTAACGTCGGACGATTCATTAGGGCTTTGATCCACTTTTGTGGACGTTGTTCCACAAACCGTAGCTTAGGTCACCCGAGCCTGATTACGGAGTTGTGCTAGAGGTCGGGGGTGGAGATTCTAGAGGATGAGGAGAGGATGGGGCGTCGTGCTCCCATCTGCAGGTCTTCGGTTGCCACTTTCCATGGGAGAGGTGTAGACTAGCCAGACGAGGAGGATGAGCAGGCTCCCACAATAGAAGAGATCCCCCGTGTTGGTCGCCAGGATCAAACTAACGTTTCAATATCAATGGAGTCTTATGCGGAGCAGGCATTGAGGATGTCCACTGAGGCACTAAGGTAGCCACTGAGTCGCTGAGAATAAGTCATGAGGCTGCTCCTCGGGCGAGGCGTATGGAAAGGACGGTGAACTTCATTGCTGAGGAAAACCATCTCTACTACGCTAGCATCGGTTTCCAGAGTGTCTTCAAAGAGATCCAGATTCTCCAGATTCTGACTGAGGCTAGTCTTTTCTTTCTACTATATACCCTCGGTTTCTTTATTTTCTTTTCTTTTCTTTTACCTTTTTTATTTCTCTTTCCTTTTTTAATTGGCTAACTTCTTTTTTTGTTTTGTAGGTTTTGTTTTATAGTTTTTCTTTCTTTTGTTTTTTTTTGTAGGATCTTTCCTTCTGCTCTAAAAAAGGAAGAAGATCAACTTAATGCCGCCATCTTACCACCATCCCATGTGTAGAAAAGGGGAGGTTTTTTGTTCCCTTGACTATTTTATTTCATTGAGCTTTATTTGGGAAATACATTGGGGACAATGTATTATTTTAAGTTGAGGGTGGAGGTATGTGGTGGTTGTTGGGGTCCTTAAGCGTTGTGCTTGGACGATGTTTGTGTGCTTAATTTGCTTGTTTGCTCTCTTGCTTGGTTTGTTACGATGAAGTAGTTGATGACACACCCATTTTGTGATTAGATTTACATGAAACTATGTTTTGAAGAGCATGATCATGATTTTTAGCCCGTTTTAAAATATTTTCTTATCTCTCATGCATCTGTAATTCCCTTGTCCAACGAAATTAGGACTTGCATGCTTATAGTCGTATTATGGGGCTTATATTTTCATTGTCACCCCGAAAGGCCTAGGTTATACGTGTTAAGTGACTGAAAACTGAACCTAGTAATACATGCCTAAGTTTTTGCCAAACTTTTGTTTTGTATTATAAAAGCCATATGTAGAGTATATAAATAGCAAGTTTTTAAAAGGCAGAGTGTGTTGTAAAGTAGAAGCAAGTTGTATGTTATTTTCGAAGGGGATTACTCCTTTTTCTTGGGTTATGATTAAACTAGGGCGGCTATGACACCTGGAGTTTCCCTCTGAGCTAAAGTACCCCGAGGATTGAGTAAGCTTTGACACCTTGTTAGGAGACATTGCTTGTAGTTAGATGACTCACATGATACCCGTGTGCGCAAGCCAAAATGAAGATGATGTGTCTGGATAAGGCTTCCCCTTTGATGTAAAAAAAAAAAAGGAATATATATATATATATAAAAGGGTAAAATAAAAGTATGGTTTCCTTAAGTGTGTCATTACAAAATCGAGTCTAAGAAGCTTGGCCCTTGAGCCTTCGAGCTAGTATAGGGGAAAAACGAATTGAGAGCCTTATAAAACCATTCCGAGTTTTACGAGCTTAAACAGTAAGGCTTCCGACTCACTCATGCATGAGTATGATTAAAATCATTTTTAAACGTATTTCATTGATTGATTGAAATCTGATTATATTTTTTTATTGAAAATCTAATCCTTATAGACTATTGAAACTAGAGTAACGACCCATGTGATTGAGCAAGCATAATCTTTTGTATGAATATGTTATTTTACCTTACTCGAGGATGATCAAGAATTAAGTTGGGGGATTTGATAGCACCAAAAATGTGCTATTTTTTCTGCTTAATTCTCGATCATTACTATGTTTACTGTGTTTATTTGATGATTTTATAGGTATTGAGCATCTTGGAGGTAGAATCGGTCGTTACGAGCTATTTGGGGTTAATTTGAAGCAATTAGAAGCTAATTTGAGCTACTGGGCTTCAAAGAGGCGTGAATGGACGAAAACACCCCTAGACGGAGCGTTGCACAATGCTATAAGGCAGTAACTTCCCATATTGGACAAAATAGGACAGCGTTGTAGCGTTGCAACGCTATGAACATGATGACGGACATGCACGCTAGGCAGCGTTGCAACGCTGCGACTCTGCCCTATATAAATTTTTCCCTTTTTAGGTAAAAAAAAGGACGCCCACCATTGGCTTCCAACTGATTTTCCCCTTTCTTTTCCCTATCCACTTGTATTTTGGGGTGTTTCTTTAGTAGTTAATCGAGTAATTCCAGATTGTAACTTCTCATCTCCCATGGGAAGCTAAGATTTTGGTTTCTTAGTTTAGGCATTCGAAGGAACTCGATGTAATTTATGAGATTTTAATTTAATGATTTATTCGAATTTGTTTATGGGTTTTGATCTGAATCTATATGTATGAATTGCATGATTTTAATTGTTGATTAACGCCCAATAATTTTATCATGTAATTTTAACGCTTTTGAGATTACCTTGTAATACCTGACACGTATTTATAGGATAATCCCATTGGAAGCAATAGGATAGTTAGGCAAAAAGGATTGTTCCTAGCAACCTAGAAAAAGACCGCATTGATTGTTTAATTAGACAATGGAAATTAACATTCATCTTAGCGTAATCCTTAGATCTTAATGAGATCCATTAATTTGTATGGAACGGATTCGTTTTCTGTGGCATTTTGACTAATTAGATAATTAGGACTATTGGTTGGGATTCTAATCAATTGGGCTAAGTATAAACAAGAAATTTAAGTCATAAATTGGGTCGATGATCTAAATTACGTTGTGCAAATCTGTTCTCTAAATAAGACATCTCAGTTAATTGTGTTTCTATCTTTACTTTTCTTGCATTTTTATTTTCAAGTAATTTCGATTATCCAACCATACCAATCCCCCTCCCCCTCCCCCTCCCCCTCCCCAATTTATCACTTTAGCTGAAAACAAACTTAATGAACTAATCTTTCGTGCTTCCCTAAGGTTCGACCCCAGACTTGCCACTTGTACTACCAGTTAGTATAAGTAGTTAGTTTGGTGATTTATAAATATTATTTTGGTAGATACGAGTTTATGAACGACGGTGAATCCGCCAACCTGCCAAGTGTGACAATGACCCTTCATAAATTGCTTATAAGTACAATAGGCCAAAATTACTATTTTACCCCTGTAGTTACATCTAACTCCTTAAGTACCACTGATCCCTCGAATGAACAATAAATCATAGTCTAACTATGACCAAACCCCTCTTGAGCAAAGAGAGGGTGTGGCGCTTCATTGTTCAAGTCCCAGAATCATCCCTTAAGGGAGCAATTTATCTATTTGCCCTGACATAGGGGAAGAAGTGAATTCCTTCTTATGTAGCTGTATTCCCAGCTCCCCAATCAAACAAATCCAAAAAATGGTAGGCTTGTTGATTCGGCGATCTAGCCAGTCTCATTCATACAAATCAAAGATCTGCCTTCATAGGTAGGAGTTCACAACTCACTCAGGATTCTGGTCATGTTACCTATGGTCATCCTGGTTAAATGTAAGTCTATATTATGAACAGGGTTATATAATGAGACTAGTCATATCGTGATCCAGTCTAATACAAATTCCTTTGTATAGAATATCCTCGCTCATATGTCTTCACATGAATGATCAAGATCAAGTCATTTGTAGCACTTTACAACAATCGTAACATCTACAGCGTGGGTCATACTCGTAGTGTCACAAGGATAAGGTACCCAACTTTATCCATCTACTACAGACCATTTAGGTTATCACTTAAACATGATCTACCTGTATGTCTCTACATATATGTTTAAGCTACAAGATAACCTTGGATGTTAGTTTGTTGGTTTGTGGGTTTAATGCAACTACATGTTAAATAAAACATCACATATTTTATTAGATAAATAAGATGTTTGTACAATACAATTACAAACTATAGAACCATATGAGATTTAGGGCATCAATCAACAATCTCCCACTTGACCTAAAGCTAGTTGGGTATACAATATAAAAGTCAAACTAATATACAAAGTACACAAAACGATAAAATAGGGCATAACCCGCCCAATACAAATCTCCCACGTGCCCTAGTCTAAACATGGCCTATCTCATAGACCCATACTCTATAGGTGACCCTCAAACACCTTAGCCATGAGGGTTTTTGTAAACGGATCAGCAATGTTGTGCTCCGAAGCTATCTGTGTGATGATCACGTCCCCTCGATGCACAATCTCTTGGATGAGATGATACTTCCGATCTATATGCTTCCCGCATTTGGATGAGCAGATTAGTCAGGAATTTCCTAAGCCACACAGCTTCCTTAGCAGCTTCACAAGCTACTACATACTCAGCCTCCATGGTAGAGTTAGCAACGCACCCTTGCTTGGTGTTCACCCATACTACTGCTCCTCCGTAAATATTATATAAACAAATTGTTATTAATAAAATAATTGTTATTTTGTAAGCATACACTCAATCCAATAAACTAAGATCCTAGGTTATTTGATGTAATATAAACAAGTATGTAGATACATACATGTGGATCTTGTTTAAATGATAACCTAAATGGTCTATAGTAGATGGATAAGGTTAGGTACCTTCCTGGTGACACTACGGATACGACCCGCTTTGTAGTTGTTACAAGTGTTGTAAAGTGCTACAAATGATTTAATCCTGATCATTCATGTAGAGACATGCGAGCGGGGGCATCCTATACAAAGAGTTTGTATAAGACCAGACCATGAAATGATTAGTCTCATTATATAACACCGTTAATAATATAGATTTACATTTCACCAAGATGACCACAAGTGACATTACCTAAATCTTGAGTGATGTATGAATTCTTACTCATGAAGGTATCTTTTGATTTGTATGGGTGAGAGTGGTCAGATTACCAACTCAATATGCCTACCATTTTGGGGATTCGTCTGATTGAGGAGCTAGAAACTGAAGGAACTCTTATACAAGAGTACTTCTGAGCAGAAGCGGATCTTTCCAAAAACATTGTGACAGAATTACCACATTTACATTCAAACAAACATATATGCATTAAACTGTAAATTACCGACATGCTTTAAGATTAAGAAACAAGAGAATAAGGAAACTTACCAGTTGAAGACTCTCTTTAGCAAAGCTCGTTCTCTCCAAGTGAACAAACTCCTCACGCTCTTACTGGATCGGCAAGCCAATCGCTCAACAACACCATCGGTCGTCTACCACGAACGGTCTCCACACGAACAGATGAAGAATGAGGATGACACCACCACTTGGAACTCTTAGCATTCTTGGTATGAGAATCCAAAGAGTAGGCTTTGCTCGGATTTGGTAGAGGGGAGGAGGAAAAGAGATCGTATACAATGATCAAGCAAGTGGGAGAGAGATAAGTCTATCGTATAGACAAAGTGCTTGATCGTTTAGCTAAAATATACGATTGAATAGGAAAAGGTAGATGATCGTCTATACGATCGTTTAGTAAAGCTCGGGCACTAGATGATCATTTAGCAAAAAGTAGGCGATCGTTTAAAAAGAAGCGCACACGTGTAAGCGATCGTGTAGTAAAAAGTGAGTTATCGCATAGTCTCTCAATTCACTAAGCGATAGGATGCAAAACCCTCGTGAGCAATAGTGTTCTTTGCAAAATGAAAAAAAATTTCATTTTATTCTTCAGTTATGAAAATCGAATGGAACTTCCCACTAACGCACAGTTACAGAGAAAACAACGGTCAATTATCTCATAATTGCCAAAAATAATAATAATAAATATGATCATATAATATTCATTAACCTATAGTTTAATACCATATATCAACCATAGTATTTTCTCCTCCACTAGATATAAATCATATTTATATCCATTTTCCTCCAATTAATGTATCTCATACATAAAGTCAATCATATCATATATAATTAACTAGTTCAATTATATCATATATAATCGAACTCCCTCTTGTCAATTTGAACATTTCAAACTGACCCAAAAACTGATTCTCAACTTGAATCCAAGCTACCAAGGGGACCTTATGAACCTATGGCTCAAAGCTCCAACAGTATGTGAATAGCTGACTAAACTCTTTAGCCACGAGATCCACCATTCATTAACTGCCAGGCATTCCACTAAAGACCGATAGTTGAACTCTTCTTACCACAAATATATTTCTTTGTCCATCGAATATAACCAATCATCAGTACGATAACCCTTCACAGATGCTCGTAAGTACAACTGGGCCAATTTACCATTTTGCCCTTGTAGTTACATCTAACTTCTTAATTACCATTGATCCTTCTAATGAACAATACAACATAGTCCTATTATGTGTGGACACCTCTCGGGCCATGAGAAGGTATAACGAGACATTAACACTTCGTGGTCAGGTCTTATACAAACTCTTTGTATAGGATGCCCCCGCTCACATGTCCCCACACGAATGATCAGGATCAGACCATCTATAGCAAGTCACAACACTTGTAACTATTCCACAAAGTGGACCGCATCTATAGCGTTACTAGGATAAGGTTTCCTTTCTATATCCATATACTACAGACCATTTTAGTTGTCTCTTAAGACATGATCCACTTGTATGTCACCACATACATGCTTAAGTTACATAATGACAATCAGGGATTTTAGTTTATTGGTTTGTGGTAAAGAAAATAAAACATCCAATGTCCAAAGTCAAGTAGTGAAGAAAATATCATATATTATACACCACAAGTGTTTGTACAAATTTTGTTTACAAACTACAGGACACGAGACTTTAGGGCATCCTCCCCAACAATCATAGCTACACAAGACTGAATTCACTTCTTTCCCGTTGCCGGGATAAGTAGATAAATTGTTCTCTTAAGGGCTTGAACAATGTGGCACACCCTCTCTTGGCCCGAGAAGGACTTGGTTATAGTTGGACTATAACTTATTTTTCATTAGAGGGATCAATGGTACTTAAGGAGTTAAATGCAACTATAGGAGCAAAACGGTAATTTTGGCACAACTGTACTTACGAGCAATTTGGGAAGGGTTATCGCATTTTTTTCTGGTTATATCCAATGGACACAAAAATATATCTATAGTGCGAAGAGTGCAATTGTCGGTCTTTAATGGAGTGACCGATAGTTAATAGATATTTGGTAATTTAGTTAAAGAGTTTAGTTAATTATCCAAGTACTATTGGAGCTTTAATCTACAGATCCATAAGGTCCCCTCTATAGCTCAACAAGGTTTATTGAGAATTAATTTTGGATTACTTTGAATTGTTCAAATTAGTTGAGGGAATTAATTATATATGATATAACTAGTGAATTTAATTATTTGCGATATGATTAATATAATGTATTTGATACATTTTATTTGAGAGGAATTAAATATTTTATGATTCAAATATTAATTATATGGATGAGATTCATATAATTGAATTTGGTATAAATGAGATTTATATTAAATATGTTGATTAATTGAGAGAAATATAAACTATAGGTTATATTGTATTTGATACAATATAAGAACTATAGATTATGCGTTATATTTTATATAACATATAGTTTAATATATTTTGTATGATAAGTTGGTTATCATAGAATATATATATATATATATATATATATATATATATTTATTTATTTATTTACTTATTTATTAAATTTTGAATTTAATAAAAGGAGGGAGTTATAACTTCCTCCCCTTTTTTCTCTCAACAAAAACGTGTGAAGAGTTTACAGTTTGATGATTATGGGGTGTTCAATTTTTTATCTTCTACTCACTAACTGGACTCATAGAATTCCTCTCCCTGAAAAACTTTCTTCCCTCTTCCAAAATCCATAGCAGAGCCCACACCTCCTACTAATTCTCAATCCCTAAAGAGAATACAAGAGGTTCATTTGTGGTGGTGTTCATTTGGGTTTTCAGTTTTGAAGATCTAGATCTAAATTGAAGAGTTCGTGATCTGGATCAAGGGAATTCGCGAAGAAGATTGGCTTCAAGGGTAAACGTTTTTCTTCGCATCTTATTATGTTATTTTTAGCATGTTGTAATTTAAATCTTATAATGCATAAGTTTTTTATGTTTTGTAAAATTTTGTGATTCTATAAAAACTGAAGAATTGGGACCGATCCTCATGCTTTTGCACAAGAACCTTCACCAATTTCCCTTCAATTGGTATCAGAGCCAGGTTTTGGTTCCCTTTTTTTTTTTTTTTAGAATTAATTTTTACAGAATTGGTGCATAGCATTTTGTATATGTTCATGTGTTGAATGTTTGTGAATATGAATGGTTTATGATTATTGGATGTATATTTGAGATTGGACTATTTAGATTTATCGTTTTCTTTTTACAAATTGGTTTGTAAGGGCCCCTGTGTTGAACATAATTGTTTGCAATTGAGTCTGTATTTTAAAGTTTTGAGTCACTCATGCTGTTCTCGATGTGTTTTAGAGGGAAAAAAACATTGCTACAATGAGGTAGATATCACGTAGCATTTGGTAAGAGATCGCGTAGTGTTTGGTATGAGATCACGTAGCGTTTACTAAGAGATTGTGTAGCATTTGCTACTATGCGCTCTTTTAGTGTTTGCTAAGAGATCTCTCAGCATTTTCTAAGAGATCGTTGCTAAGAGATGGCTGCTAAGAGATTGTCGATGGGCGGTTCGGTTCAAGCGGATCAAGGCCCGGTTCACTTGTTTCGAACCGGTTGACTATTATTTTGTAATAGTTAGACTTTTTGATTAATTAAATTAATATAAATGTTATATTAATTTAATTATTGGTTTTAAGAGTACAATCCCGGTCCAATAATTATTTTTTTAATTATGAATTTGATGTATGATTTATATTTATTATTATATATCATAAGGTATGCCATATAGTAAAATCCCACCATAGTTTATGCATTTTATTCATGCATAATTTATATTATAAATGTAATAATATGTAGTTGCATGATTTTATTTTATAGTTGAAGGATCTCTTATTCAAGAGAACCAGTGAGCGGAAGCAAGATCTTTCCAAGCGCATTGTGAAAGAATAAATGCATTCACAAACATACAATAATACAGTTATGCATTAAAGAGAAAATTACAGCATGCTTTATTACTAAAACAAAGGGAATCAAGAGACATACCTTTGAAGAACTCTTCTTTAGCAAAGTCTCAACGATCACAAACGCAAAGAAATGAGGAGCAATCGTCTAGAAAAATCTCGCTCACGTTGCAATCGTCTCGCAAAATCTCGCTCTCGTCACAAACACGATTTGTCTGAACCTTGAACAGCAACCCTCGATACAACCACTCAGTAACCTTGGTATTCTCGGAGTGAGAATTCAGAAAGTGTGGGCTCTGTGTGAATTTGGTAGAGGGAAGGAGGATGTATACGATCAAGCTACACGATCGAGTAAGTGGGAGAAAGGTCTAGTCTATCGTATAGACAAAGGGTACTCAATCGTCTAGCAATCTCTCGCTCTCGTGAACAATCATCTAGCAATGTCTCGCTCGCGTGTGCAATGGTCTAGCCAATCGTCTAGCAATCTCTCGCTCTCGTGAGCAATCGTCTAGCCAAATCTCACTCGATCATTAGTCTCTCGAATGGGCTATCGTATAATCTTTCGTGAGCGATCGATTAGTTATCTGAAAAAATGAAGTAATCGTTCATAAAATGAAAACTCTTTTCATTTTATTCTTTAGTTATTAAAACCTAAAATAACCTCCCACTTTCACGGTTAACAGAAAAAAAACCGACTAAACAATTATCTCATAATTATTTTTTTATTATAAATAAATGTAATAACTAACTTATCATGATATATTTATAACATATAGTTTTAATTCACATCATATGTAATATTCAAACCATAGTTTTTTTCTCCTTTATTTAATATAAATCATATTTATATCAAATTCTTCAATTAACGTATCTAATACATCAAATCAATTATATCACATATAATTGAACCAATTTAATTATATCATATATAATCAAATTCCCTCATATTAATTTGAACACTTCAATCTAACCTAAAAACTGATTTTCAACTTGAATCCATTGAGCTACCAAGGGGACCTTATGGACTTGTAGCTTGAAGCTCCAAGGTATGTGAATAACTGACTAAAGTCTTTAATCACGATATCCACCATCCATTAACTGCCGGGCACTCCACTAAAGACCGACAGCTGCACTCTTTGCACTACAGATATATTTCTGTGTCCATTGGATATAACCAATCAATAGTACGATAATCCTTCATAGATCGCTCGTAAGTACAACTAGGCCAATTTATCGTTTTGCCCCTGTAGTTACATTTAACTCCTTAAGTACCACTGATTCCTCTAATGAACAATACATCATAGTCCTACTATGAGTGAACACTTCTCGGGCCATGAAAAAGTGTGTGGTGTCACATTGTTCAAGCCTCGGAATCAGCCCTTAAGGGAGCAATCTATTTACTTACCTTTTCTTCAGGGAAGGAGTGAATTTCATCTTGTGTTGTTGAGTTCTCAGCTCCCCAATCAAATGAATCCCCAAAGTGGTAGGTTTGAGTCAGCAATCTGGCCACTCTCACCCGTGCAAATCAAAGGACCGCCCTCATAGGCAAGACTTCCCAACTCACTTAGGATTAAGGTCATGTTACCTATGATCATTCTAGTGAAATGAAAGTCTCTGTCATGAACGACGTTATATAATGAGACCAAACATTTCGTAGTCCGGTCTTATACAAACTCCTTTGTATAGGATACCCTCGCTCGCATGTTTTCACATGAATGATCAGGATCAGACTATCTGTAGCACTTTACAACACTTGTAACATCTATAAAACGGGTCATATCCATAGTGTCACCAGGATAAGGTTTCTCTCCTTTATTCATATACTACAAACCATTTAGGTTATCACATAAGGCATGATCCACTTGTATGTCTCCACATACATGCTTAAGTTACAACGATAACCAAAGATCTTAGTTTATTGGTTTTTGCTTATAACTAAAATATCCCATATTTCATAGAAAACAGTGAAGAAAATATCTCATATTATTACATCACAAATGTTTGTTCATACACGTGTTTACAAACTACAGGACTCTGCGAGATTTAGGGTATCAATCCCAACAATAGCATGCTCATGCATCATATAATATAAGAGTTATACTATATGCTTGCATGCATTAATAACATAGTCATGCATCATTTATATTATAAGAGTTATAATATATAGTTTGGATGTATGGTTGCAATGTATGTTATTAATTATTTTATTACTTGAATATGTGGATGGCCATGAAAGCTTAACGGGTTCCCAACACATAACCCAAGCATACTGCCATTGTAATTCCATTGGGTTTAAGCCCAACAAACATCGTCCACGTCCATAATATAAATTCCAATTACAAACTGCTAGGTCGGTTCAATCAAATCGTCAATAATCGATTTGAGTGGTTCGACTATGGAACATGGAATAGTTTGATTTTGGGTTTACAATTTCTTGAATGTTCAAATAGTTCAATTTTGGTTGTCCAACCTTCAAATCGAGTTGATCCGAATGATGAAATCCCTATATGTAGTTAAATTTTCGATTACATAATAGCTTTCTTACATTATCTCTATATTAATTTTCATTTTTCACTATGAAACATTTGAATTCATAGTCAAATTCAAAAACAATAATTGTAATGACGAAACTGTGGTTTTGCTAATTGTTTTTATTATCTTATCTGACGATGATAATTAAATTTAACTACCTTTAATTTATATACATTGTTGCATGGCATGGCTTGGGATAGGATGACATCATTAAGTTCCTCTAACCTAATTACTAATTAGTATGTGTTGATAAGGGAAAAATTAAAAGGATATTGTCCTTTTAGAAACTATTTAGGAAAATATTGTTGTTTTCAAACTATTTGTAAAAATATTATTGTTTTTTTTTTAAATAAGTCGAGGGTTCAGGGTTGAAAATTCGACCTAGTTAGGTCGAATTTTGAACCCTCGACCTTGCCCTAACATTATTATTGAGTCTGTTTAATTATCATTCCGGAGACCTTCCTCATAATTATTTGATGTGGAGAGAACGAAAGACCTTCCTCATAACACTCACAATTATTTGATGTGTTAAAAATAATTTTGTATTAGGAGAGAACGAAAGAAGGAAGAGTAAGAGAGAGAGCGAGATTATGAGAGAGAGCGAGATTTGAGAGAGCGAGGTTTTGAGAGAGAGCGAGATTTTGAGAGAGCGAGAGCGAGATCTTGAGAGTGTGATCGAGATTTTGAGCGAGAGCAAGAGCGAGATATCCATACAAATTTTCCTTTTTTTTCTTTTTTTAATTATTACACACTCCACCTTCTTCTTTCTTTCTTTTATTTTTTTTTAATTTTCCATTTTATAAAAATAATTTCTCAAAATATTTTATTATTATTTATAATTTTTTAAAAAAATAAAAAAAAACTCCATCTTCTTGGTACCAAATGTACAAAAGGAATCCAAGATCATTATTGTAAAATCTTTTAAACTATTGACCTCACTACTGTAATTAAAATTTCTGTTTTTTATATCAATAATACAGTCTTATTTATAGACTTGCATGTGAAGGTTTCGAGTGTTGATTTGATTTATAATGTCCCCAAATTATTATCTAAAATATGTAAATTTGAATATTGAAGTTTTTTTTAGCTAACTTTTTAGATTTAGACTATCTCATGTTATTAGTTATGTCAGTGACATTTAAAAGCTTCTATATCAAAATAATTGTTATTTATAATATATAAAAAGAATAAATTAAAAAAATAATATCTCATAAAAATAAAAAAATATAATTAAATATCTCATTTATATAAAAATAATTACAAAAATCAATGCATCCCATAAGGCGGACATCATCGATTTCGAGTTGGTTGTCGTCGTCGACTTCGAACTTGAGGTTGCTCGAGTTATTCTTGATGTT
Organism: Benincasa hispida; assembly: GCF_027475165.1. NCBI lineage: Eukaryota > Viridiplantae > Streptophyta > Magnoliopsida > Cucurbitales > Cucurbitaceae > Benincasa > Benincasa hispida. Next base: position 13,654,706 of record NC_143479.1, read on the forward strand.
GCTCTGGTACCTCTGCAGACGCTTCATAATATAAATATTCATTATGCTCTCCACGACTCCAACCATGTCCATACACGTATGAAGATGAAGGACCAGCCTCTGAGTCATAATATCCTAAACCAAATGCTGGCATCATCATCATCAGAGTAATCAGTTTGACCCTGCGTCTGCATCATAGGGGGCAACTCTTCCACATTATGTGCAACCTCATCAAACTCATCCTCTTCCCGAACAGGTCCTCTACGTCTAGGAGCTGGTGGAGGAACAATAGGTATATCGTACATATAATGAATTTCCTCCATATAGCTTTAGTTGTCACTACATATAGCAAGAACCTGGTTCGAATCATTCGCAACCTCACGGAGTCTATAGTCGTTCGATCTCTGTGAATTATAAACAATTAGACAATATTTAAAATAAATTTAAATTAAAAATAATTAGATAATATTCATTTACTAGATGACCCACAGCTGCTCCCGGACGAGTGACGTAGCGCCTTGTGATATTATTATACCAATAAATATATTCTGGAGTGACATATGTGTCAAACTATTCAAGAGAAACCCCCACTGCAATAAACCTTGCACGATAGTGCCATCGCACTACCAAATGTGCATATTTTTCGGACCAATCTCCAGTCTTTAGGTCAATATCATGTAGTACGGGTTCAATATTACAAGGCGATGAGACATTCTTCTGAAAATCGAATTGTCTCATCACCTAATCAGGAAGATGCCACTCACCAATGTGAAAATATATGAGAGGACTCATCGTCTGTCATATGTTTTAACCATTCGTAAAAAAATTAGGCAAAGTATACATAATAATTTTGTACGGCTCCCAAATAACCTGAAACACAAAATATTATATTAGAGAATATTAAAGACAAATACAATAAAAATGTGTATAAAATAATCAATTAGGTTTAGTGTAATGTACCTGTTCAGGTTGAAGCAGATCAAACATGTATCTATACTGGCTGGCTACATGTGTGGTTGTCCTAATCACACAAAATTTGTCTCTCCACCTAAATTTTTAAATTGATAATTTATATTTAAATTAACTAGATCGGTGATATAAAAATTAAATTGAATTAAAACAACATACCGAGAACTGTAGGCTCGTCCAACTAACTGAGTGTCATTAACATGTTGTAGCTGTGGAGCCATTATTGGAAATTTCTCCCAAACCCATAGTTGCAAAAGTATGAGAGACCCAACTATCTCTTGAACCTCAGGTCTTGTTGCTTTGCATAGTTGTCTATACAACCATGCCAAGCATGCTCTACCCCACGAATACCGTCCTGCATCATGGAGGTTAGCTAACAGTGGCAGGAATATCAAGTGAACAAAATGACTTGATTTATCTGAAAACAGACTTCCACCATCTGTGAGCTCACAAAATTGTGTTCCTAACCTTGATCCTTTAATCTTGTCGGCAGGTGGGGTCGCACCGAGGTACAGTTGACAAACTTTTAACCAGTCATCGTACATCACTCCAATGACCGGCTCACCTTCAACAGGTAACCCTAACAACACTTCTATGTCTTGTAGAGTGATAGTGCACTCTCCAACAGACATATGGAATATATGCGTCTCGGGCCTCATCTTTCGACCAAGGCTGTGATCAGATGCCAGTCCAACTGAATAAATCCTAATATGGCAACCTCATAGAATCCAGATGTGCGCAGTAGCAGTAGTATTCGAGAGTAGAGCAGGATAGTGCGCTGGAGAACTGCCTCTCGATGCCTGCAAGATATTTCTCCAGTAGTACGATCTCGCCATACAACAGATGATCGATGAATGGACTGGTCGTACAAAACATCGGGATCAACAGGTCCTGGGTTTAAAGCCATGATCTGAAAAAAAAAAAAAAGTATTTATTTCTCAATTAAAAAATATTTGTTTCTCAATTAGAAGAATAATGTACAACTTAATTAGAAGAATAATGTACAAATTAATTAAAAGAATAATGTACAAGTTAATTAGAAGAATAATGTACAACTTAATAAAAAGAATAATATACAACTTAATTAAAAGAATAATGTACAACTTTATAATAAAAAAATTAAATATACAATAAATTTATTTACTTTCCATAGAAATATATATATATATATATATATACATGACCAATGAGAAAAAAAAGTTAGTAATCATTAATGAAAAAATAACAACAATAACAGAATTTTGAATTGTAAGAGAGAGAGAGATTGAGAGTGAGATGTTCAGAGAGAGCGAGATTGTGAGAGAGAGCGAGATTGTAGGAGAGAGCGAGACGCATGCATTCCATAGACGTTGGGGATTGTCCTATCCTACAATCTCGCTTGCAATCTCACTCTCTCTTCTACAATCTCGCTTTCAATCTCACAATCTCGCTTTCATTCTCGCTCTCTCTTACAATCTCGCTCTCTTACAATCTACTTCACCCACGTATCTTCTTTGTCGAGGGTTGAAGTTTCGACTTATGTATGTCGAAACTTCAACCCTTGACAACCCTTGTTTCCAAGTTTTTCTTTGTTTGTCGAGTTCTCAACGTTCGACCTCTACATTAGTCGAATTCTCAACCCTCGACTTCTAGCCTCGAACTCCCAAAACAACAATATTTCTAGTTTCAAAACAATAATATTTCTCTAATAAATTTTAAAAACAACAATATTAATATTAAAGGTCCCGTTGATAAGTATATGTGTCACACACATATATAAATAAGTCCCTCTCGATTCAACGGTTTATTAAAGTGGCAATGGAAAATGCTACAAATTCAACGTGGGTTGAGTTAAGGTAGTCTGTGGGACTTGGGACCCGTTATTTGGAAAAGCATAAACTGTGTTTTAATAATTGAGAGCTTGTTTCAAGCATCTTCAAAAAGCATTGTACTAGATTAGACAGTGTACAATTATAAAGGCAACACTATAGAAGAGAATAAAATTTAGTAAGCATGTAGCATTGTACTAGATTAGACAGTGTACAATTATAAAGGCAACACTATAGAAGAGAATAAAATTTAGTAAGCATGTATGTAATTGAAAAAGTGTTTTTCAAAAAATTCATTTTTATTTAAATACTTTTGATAAAATTAGATTAAAATACATATAAAAAGCTATTTTAAGTGGTTGTTAAACACTTCAATTTCTTTCTAAATGATATATTTTTTAAAGTAAATACTTGAAAATGTATTCCAAACACATCCTAAAAATGAGAAGATATATTCATGCGTAAATCTATTAAGGGATCAGCAGCTTGTGCCTCCCTCAAACAATGACATTTTATGTATATGTATATGATTTTTTTTATTAAATAAAAAAATAATCTTACTTTGTATATATAATTAATATATTTCATTTAAACTTAAGATCTGAATTTTCCCTGAGTGGTTTAGTGGATAGGGAGGGGCATGCAAAAATCCATCCCCTTTGAAAATGGGGAATTAGAGATATGACGAAATTTAAGGTTTCATTCTGAAAAATAGCAAAGTTAATTTAGACCACGTTTATTTTAGGTAAAATATAATCCATCAATGGTAATGTAAAAAGCAAGCCCCAATTGATTGGTGTTTATTTGCATTCTAATGAGTTGTGGGGCCTACCTCAGAATCTGTAATTAAATCATGTAATCTAATTGAGAAATTGATGGTGTTCAATCTGACTTTGGTTGAAAATTTTGTGAGACCCACAACCTTTATCGTTACCGTTATCATTACCATTACAGATATTGTTACTATTATAGTATGAAAATTATGAATCTACCTTACACTTACCTTTACTATTATCGTTAGAGTCAAACAATAATGGTAACGATAACGGTAACAATAAAATGCGACAGATTCATAATTTTATGTAACTACGATCAAAAGAAATTCAATTATTTTGGATTCAGGTCTATTATGATTCATCCATCAATGAAATCTCATTCTGATTATACCAAATTTCATTACGGTTTGATAAATATGCCCTTAATCGAAAATATAAGAGACTAATTGGATACAAAATCAATATTTTATGAATCTATTCGACACAAAAATCGAGAATTTATGAACCTATTAAATATTTTAAAAAGTTTGGGAATTATATGGACACAAAAATCCACATATCACTGACATTGATAGATACTAATAGATATTGATATTTTATAATATTTATAAATAAGTTGATTATTTTTTTTTTTTTATTTGATAAGAATCCTATTATATATTATAGGTTGTAATATGATATATATTTTTGTGTCTAATATTGTAGGTAGGGACGTATCTATCATCCGCCAGGGCCATGTGATGTGTTTTTTGGATATTTAATTAAAGGCATTATAAACTTAATTAATTAGGCATGGGGTTAGGCAGATGGAAAGCCTAATTCTGATTTGTCATTTGCTTGAAATTGGAATGCATAGAATTATCCTTTTTTGGGGTCTAGAATATAGATCAATACCCATGTTACGTTGCTGCCTAAATGTGAGTAGTAATGCAAAAGTCAACCTGAATCCAGCAAACAAGAGTTTTTTACTTCAAATGCTCCTAATTTTATTGTATTCTGGAATGGTATGGTTATAACCTTAAATTGAAATTGAAATCCAAATACTATCTTACGATATTTTACGTCAATGTCATATTAATTCTAAGTCATGTCAATTTTAAGATAATATAGCTCTTAAAAAAATGTAGATGATTTGAAATAAAAGGCAATATTCATGGATTTTTTTTTTTTTTTTCCAAATGAAACATTAGATATTAAATTTTTTATGCAACTTCTAAAATTTTGAGACATGATTGAAATTCACCTATCCAAATTTTAAAGCGTATTCGTCGGAATAATTCAACCTAAAATTTACATATTTGATTGGACTAATTATCCATCATGCAAGTTGTGCCCCTTTTTTAGGCCAATTCATGATTTATTTCTTTTAATTGTCCTTAATTTATCCCATCCCTTGAGGAATGTATTTTTTAGGTCGACAAATCCTTTAAATGCTTACTAAATGGAATTAATGCTCGTGTTTATTGTAATGCAATAATTGATTTGAATTACGTTTTTTTTTTCTTTTTAACTCTGCTCTTTTACGTTTGGTGGAGGTTTTTTTCTTTTTTTAAAAGAAAAAAGATATTCGAGGTAACTAATATTAATAATTTTTTATAGGATTTAATCATCTTTTAGTAGAGCATGAAGGATTTGAGATTTTGATTAAAAAAAATATATCTATTTCTGCTCAGCTAAACATTCAACTTTTTTTTTTTCCATGAAATCTATTAGACATCTAAAATGTTTGTTTTTAAATTCGCCAATATAATATTAAGATTGGGAGACTAATTAGTACCGCGCATATCTATTTAGAGCGAAAGACAATGGCTACACTTCTCTTTTGAAAAGCAGAATATTTGTGTAAGGGGAAAATACTTTTTTCTTTTTTTTCATTGAGTTTTGAAGAATAAATGCATTTAGTCTTTAATGTTTCAAATTAGCCACTTTAATGTCTAAGTTTTTAAGAATATGTTTAAATAGTTCCTCCTACTAATAAAACCATTAAATTTAATCAGACTAAACACTAACGTGGCAGGATGACTTGGAAAAAAATATATTTTTAATTTTTTCTTCTCTCTTCTCCTCACTCTTTCTCACTCCTTGAAGGGATTTGAATTCCTCGAAGTGGAAACAATTGAATCCGTTGTGTCTTGGCTTTATTTTACTGAACTTAAAATTCAAAGTGATGGAAACATGGATAAACAAATTGAATCAAGCATGCATCTACTGTGAAATTAAAGAGGAAAAGAGGAAAATATAACATACCTTTGAAGAACATTTCTTCATTTTTCCTCTTCACAGCCAAGATCATGGACCAATCTCCTTCTCACCAACACAAACAGAACTTCACAACAACAACCCAATAGAGACACCATCACGAAAATCTTCTTCGTTATTCTCAAGGTGAGAGTCAACAGAGAGGTGTGGGCTTTTGTTGCTTATTTTAGTGAAGGGAGGATTTTCTTAGATGAGAGAATTTTCACAGAGAGATTGAATAAAAGATGGATGATGAAGATGATGAAAAATGAACAGCTAAAAACTCCCCTATGTGTTTCACGTCAATAAGAGAAAATGGGAGTTGAGAGAAGTTATCAAAATAACTCCATCCCTTTTATATTTTCAAAAATTCAAATTGATTTTTAATTATATATATATATAACTAATTTAATATATATCATATTAAACTATATGTTATATCACATATAATATGTAACCTATGGTTCATAATATATCATATATGATATAACTGTCAAGGGTATATAGAGGCCCTAGCTTATTGTATTTTCTCTCTTAATCTCAGCATTGTGTACATTATATATTTGTAACTCACTGGAGTATTAGTCTAAGTAGGAGATTGTTGGGAATGTCCTAAAACTCGTAGTTCGTAAATATTGGAAACATATTCTATTTACCAATAAAAGTAATATTGAGTTGTTCATTCAATAAAATGTTGTTGATATTGCATTTTGTTATAAAAATTCAATGAACGAAATTCATAGCTATAGTATGAATACTTTAACTTTATGTGGAGACATAAAAGTGCATCAAGTTTTAGTATATAACCAAAACGGTCTATAAGTATATGGATGAGATTGGATAACTCATCCTGATGACACTATTGGATGCGATCCATTTTATATACTGATACAAATGATGTGATCCCAAAATTATTCATGTGAAGACATGTGAGTGGAGGCATCCTATGCAAAATATGTTTGCATAAGACCAGACCAAGAAATAGTCACTTTTCTTTTTAACGACCATTTACTGTTAAAACTGACTATTTAAAATTCGATGACCTAGAGTAACTCGATCTTAATCCTAAGCTAACTATGAACTCCTATTTATTCGGGATTATCTTTTGATCTGTATAGGTGAGAGTAGTTCAATAGCACTGCTCGAAAAGCCTCCCATTTTGGGGATAAGACTTTATAGATAGCTGGAGACATAGTCTTGCAAGATGAAATTCACTCCTACTCCATTAGGGTTAGTAGATAGGTTGTTCCCTTAAGTACTATTTTATAGTTTTGAACAATGGGGCCCTACTCTCTCATGGTCAAGAGGGACATGGTTTATTAGTTGGACTATAAATCAATTGTTCAATAGAGGATCAGTTATAGCTTAAGGAGCAAGATGTATTTACAGGGGTAAAACGGTATTTCAACCTAGCTGTAGATGCGAACGACTTGTGAAGGATCAACTTATTGATTATGGTTAAAGTAGACAGAAATATACCTACAATGAGGAGGGTGCAACTATCGAGCTATAATGATGTGTCTCGATAGTTAACAAATATTGATTAATTCAGTCTAAAGAGTTTAACCAATTAATCTCAAATCATTGGAGCTCATGATCTGTAGGTTCATAAGGTCTCTCTACTAGCTCATAAAATTATACCTTAGATTAGTGAATTGAGCGGATTTGAAATGTTTAAAATTGAAATTAGGGTTTTGAATTTGAAGTGTTCAAATTTGATTGAGGTTTGATTAATTATATTCGATATAATTAAAACGTTTAAATTTGTCAAAATTGAACCTAATTGGAGAGATTAAAATATTTAAATATTTATTTAAAAATTGATTTACATGAATAGGATTCATGTATAAATTAGGTGTTTTATTAATTTAATATTTGATGTTAAATTGTTTTTTAATTAATTAACTAAATTTGTTTAATTAATTATTTAAATATATTTTTTTTCATTTTTGAAATTCAAACTCAGATTTGAATTTTAACTAAATTTGATTTTGGTTAAAATTAAAATTGAAAATTGAAAAAAGAAAATGCAAAAATTTGGAAATTGGAAGAGTTAATTGAATAATCCAAGATTTGTTGGATTAATCCACTAACTAACACCTAGCACACTCACTTAATGCTAGTTGAAGTGTCAATTAACTGATTAAGTGAGTGCTTGCATGAATTAGGTTGATAAATACTCCAATTTTCTGTTTTGAATGGTTATTTTTTTTTGAAAAATCTTGAAACTCTCTCAAACCCTCTTCTCCCTCCACAAAATTCACCTCAATATGAGATTTCATCTCTCAAACCAAGTTGGAGAATAGTAGAGAAAATCATTATAGTGATTTACTGTCAATTTGGGGACCCAATTCGTGGAGAAGAGTTGGAATTGATGAGTTTTCATCAAAGGTATTGTTCATCTTGAAACCCTCTTTTGAAATTAGTTTTCTTGCATGCTATACAACTCAAATTGAGTATAATTAGAGTGCTTATTGATTCTAGTTGCTTCCATTGCATGCTTATACATTCCATCAATAACGCATAGTTTATTATTCTCTCATATAACCTATAGTATTAGTATGAATCATATTCATATTAGTTTTAACCTATAGTTTTTATATGAATCATATTCAAATATTCATTTCTCTCATTAAAACATTATATTATAATGTATCATATACATTATATTAACTGTATCTTATACAATTAATTTCCTTTAATTAATTTGAAAAATTCAAACTAATCCAAAATTAATTTGATTCTCATTCATCCTTATTGAGTTAACAAGGGGACCTTATGGATCCATAGATTGAAACTTCAATGATACTTGATTAATTAAACTCTTTAATTAAATTAATCAATCTTCATTAACTGTCGATCACTCTACAAAAGATCGACAACTTCACTTTTCGTACTGTAGATATATTATTATGTCCATTGGATATAACTAATCAACGGGTCAAAATTACTGTTACGTTTTACCCCCATAGTTACATCTAACTCCTTAAGTACCATTTATCCTTTATGAACAATTACTCATAGTCCAATTATAACTTAATCCCTCCTGGGCCAGGAAAGAGTGTGGTGTCATATTGTTCAAGACCTAGAAGCAGCTCTTAAACAAGAAATTTATCTACTTATCCTAACAACGAGAATGAGTGAATTCGTTCTTGTGTAGCTATGTTCTCAATTCCACTATCAGACGAATCCCCAAATGGTATGCACATTAAGTCAGTGAATTTGGCCACTATCACCCATGCAGATTAAAGGGCCGCTCTCATAGGAAGGAGTTCACAACTCACTCAGAATTAAGGTTAAGTTACCTATGGTCATCCTGGTGAAATGTAAGTCTCTTCTAACACCATGTTATCAAGTGAGACTATTCATTTCGTGGCCCGGTCTTATACAAACTCTTTGTATAGGATACCCTCCCTCACATGTCTTCAAATGAATGATCAAGATCAGATCATTTGTAGCACTTTACAATAATTGTAATAACTACAAAATGGGTCGTATTTGTAGTGCCACTAGGATAAGGTACCCAATTTTATCCATCTACTACAGACCGTTCAAGTTATTACTTAAACATGATCCACTTGTATATCTTCATATACATATTTAAGTTACATCCAATAATCTTGGATCTTAGTTTATTGGTTTTAGGTTAATGCAACTAAATTCCAAATAAAATAACAGTTATTTTATTAAATAAATAATATGTTTGTATAAATACAATTTTACAAACTATAAGACTACGAGATTTAAGGCATCAACTACAACAATCTCCCATTTTTCCTAAAGCTAGTGGGGTGTACAAATATAAGTATAAAAATAGTACAATATAAAAAACAATAAAATAAAGTATACACTATGCACCCAGTAAAATACACTACGCGCACGGTATAATCTCTCACTTGCCCTAGACTAAATGCGACATGTCTCGTAGACCCATACTCTCCAAGTGACCCTAAAAAACTTTAGCCGACAGAGTCTTAATCCTGAGCTAGCTATGAACTCTTATTTATTCAAGATTGTCCTTTGATATACATGGGTGAGAGTAGTCCAACAACGCTGCTCAATAAGCCTTCCATTTTAAGGATAAGACCAGATAGATAGTTGGGGACATAACCTTGCGTGATGAAATTCACTCTTACCCTTCTTAGGGTTAGTAGATAAGTTGTTCTCTTAAGTGTTGATTTCTGGTTTTGAACAATCGGGGCCATTCCCTCTCATGATAGAAAGAGACATGATTCATAAGTGGTATTATGAATCAATTATTCATTAGAGGGTCAGTGGGAGCTTAAGGAACAAGATGTATTTACAGGGGTAAAACTGTAATTTTGACCCCGTTGTAAATACGAACGACCGATGAAGGATCGACTTACTAATTATGGTTAACATGGATAAAAATACATCTACAGTGAGGAGAGTGCAACTATTGAGCTATAGTGGTGCGTCTTGATGGTTAACGAAAAGTAATTAATTCAGTTTAAAGAGTTTAACCAATTGATTACAGATCGTTGGAACTCATGATATGTAAGTCCAGTAGGTCCCTCCACTAGCTCATAAATTGGAATAATAAATTGAGTATTGATTGGATGAATTTTGAATTTAGTGTTATGAATTTGAAATATTCAAATTCGATCTCAGGGTTTTCATTTGATTGTATATGATGCAATTAAAACATTTAATTTAGTTGAAATTAAAACGAGATTGGAGAATCAATTAATATTTAAATTATGATTTAAATATTGATTGAATCATATTGGTGACATTGTTGTTTTATTAATTTAATATTAAGATATTAAATTAATTTAAAAATTCAACTTAGTTTTATTTAAATTAATTATTTTTGAATTAGTTATAGTTAAATTAATAAAATAGTTTTATTTAAAAGAAAAATCAATTTCATTGAAATTGATTAGAGTTAGCGGATTTTTTTCAAAAAATTGGAAAATTCCACCAACATCTTTTGGGTGGTTTATCACCCAAATCAACCATTAGAACTTCAATTAATTCTTGCAGCATGTTCTAATACATGAAATCAGTCTATATAATGAAGCTTCATGCATGGAATTGAGAGAGAATTTTGAGATTTTTATCCAAGCTGCTGCAAAACTAAAAACCCTACTACCCTCTCTCAAGTTCATCCTCAATTCAGCTTGATTAGAGTGTTTTCACCACACATTCCTTCTTGAGCATAGTGGAGAAGATCTTTTTGGTGGTCTATCTGAAGAATCCAGCTCAAATTTGTGGAGATTTTGTTGAAATCGTGAAGAGAACTACAAAGGTATTGTCTTGTTCAAACCCTCTTATGAAAACCGTATGAGTAGCATGTTTAAAACTCAAATTAAATATAGTTTAAATGCTTATTGATTCTGAATTCTTCTGTTGCATGTTATATTACTCCTTCAATTGGTATCATAGCATAATTAAGTGCTTAACTATTGATAATCTGAGTTTGGTGGGTGAATTTCTAAGCATGTTTGAGTTTGTGACTGATATGATTTAAATTCAACTTTGGCATTTAAATTCTCCTTGATTCCCTAGTTAAATTTGTAATTGGCTCTTGTTTAATGAGCTTATACGTGTGTTTAAGAGTCTGTAATTTATTTGGAGTCATTAGAATTGAAATTAAGTTGTAGTCGAAAAAATAAGTGAAGAAGACCGAGTTGCAGAAAATTGGATCTTGAGCTTCTACCCAAGCAGTGTTGCAACGCTGCCCTTGAGCATCGTGATGCTGCTCATAGTCGAACGAGGAACAAGTTTCATCAAGGAGCGAGGATCGAGTTTTTCTTTCAACCAACTGTCGAGAATTGAGTTTCAACTGAACTAGACAAGTTTAACCAGCTTGACGAGCATTGATCGAGCGAGGAAACAAGTTTTCGTCCGATTTGATGTTCGAATGAGCGAGATTTGAGTTGGTTCGACCAGTTCTCTTCTTTTTCAGGTTTGGTTTAACTTCAAAAGAGTTTTGGCTGGTATTGTTCAGGTGATTCGGGTTCGGGTCGAGCCGATTCGAGCAGTTCTCCCCACTTTAAAGTTGTTTTATGAATTTTTTTTGTAATAATTTAGTTTTTTGTTTGTGTTGAATGCCAAAATTGAACCATATTAGTATTATCTATGTATTTTATGCATGTGATGTATATTATTTTTATATTAGAACACGTTTGTGCATATTGTATGTCATTTAGATTTAAAATCCTACCATAGGTAAACATGTTACATGCATTATTGTATGTTATAATATGTTATAATATATATTATGCATGTTTTAGGGTTTTCTAAAAATTTATGTAATTGTTATATTGATTTTGAATACTTTTGAAGCATGTTATGGTATGTTAAAGCATGTTTATTTTATATGTTTGTTATTAAATGAAATTAGACTTTAAAATCCATAATAAAATAAACAACATGCTCACTTAGGTTAACAACTATTTTTAACTGTTAAAATAGATTGTTACCGTATAAAATTTAGTTATAAACTCAAATCGATTCATAAACCTGTCTAAGACTGGGGGTACTTAAGTTGACGGCTTACGTAACACTTCTTCCCTGGGGATTATGACCGAAATATTGAGCGTTGTTAACTAATTTTATGAGTTTGCTTGAGCAGTGTGAGGTATAAAACTAGTTTAAACACTTAGACATCGTAGGTTAATATCCAAATATAAATGTTATACTTGGATAAAAATCATATAGACTTAGGTTGTTTAAAGTTAGTCGTTTTTAAACAACCTAAGTAAATAAACACCCAAATATTTAGAACACTTCAATGGGAGATTAACAATATATTCGATATATAGTTATTAGCTTTCACGTCCCCAAGAGTTTATACCGTGAGATCCATGCTCAACTTCGTGTTGCTTTTACCACGACCACTTCATTCAGAAAGTGTTTGCATGGGTCAATAACAAGGTGAATGGGGGACGTAGTTCATAGTAAGTAGGTGAAGGAAATGTGTCTACATTATCCTATGGTCTTCTCCATTAGTTTGAACCGTGAGATTCCTATGTTGCACCTGGTATCGTTTTTAGGTAGCACTAGCTAGTCGTAATCCACGACAATCCCTAGAGGGTTGTAACATAGGATTCAGAACAACCCAAGCTTCAGAAATGAATAGGGTCTTATAGTTCTATCTTGGATATTGTTTTCCACCTCGAGGCCATATTCATACCGTTCTATGGTATCTGAAAATGGCGGGTCACACTTACAAGAATTACTAATTGTTAGTAAAGATCTTGACCGAAAACGATAACCAAATGAACTATAGGAATAAAGAGTTATTCTAATATAGTATTTGGTCAGGATTGTCTTGCTTCAGTGAAAGTTTTTTTCACTGCCCCATGGTAGCAAATATTCTAAATCACTGAAGTATCGTTGAAAATAAATAAAGAAAAATGGGTACTTTATTTCTTTGCTAAAAATTGGATTTAGATGTATAAGTTTAATAGAATTTGTTTAATCTTTTTAGCAAATGTCAAATTCAATTATACAACTGCTTGTTTCCGATAAGTTTAATGGAGAAGGATATTCAAACTAAAAAACCCAACATAAATATGATATTAGTTGTAGATGATCTGAGGTTTGTGTTAACGGAGGAATGTCCTCTAATTCCCAGTACAACAACGAACCAAAATGTTTGGGATATCTATGATCGATGGGTTAGGGCTAACCAAAAAGCAAGGGCTTATATCTTAGCAAGTATATCTAATGTACTTAATAAGAAACATGAGGTACTGCCCACTGCCTGTGAGATAATGGCGTCGCTCCAGGAGATGTCCGGGCAACCGTCATCCTTTGTTTGACATGAAACATTAATTATGTTTATAGTACTCGCATGAAAGATGGTACCAACGTCAGAGAACATGTTCTCGATATAATGATCAATTTTAATATTGTTGAGGCTTATGAGGCAACGATAGATGAAACCAGTCAAGTTAGTATGATATTAAAATCTCTTCAGAAGAGTTATCTACCTTTTTAAACCAATATTGTTATGAACAAAATTACTTACAATTTGACTACACTGTTGAACAAATTGCAGACATATCAGTCTATGATGAAACTTAAAGAAAGTGAATTAAATGTTATTTCATGACCTAAAAAGTTTCTCAAGGGTTCTACATGTGGAACAAAACCCACTGATAAAAAGAAGTCTGTTTCGCCTTCTTCAAAAGACAAAAGTGTACAAATGAAGAAGAAGGGTAAAAGGAGTAAGAAAACCACAACAAAGAAAAATAAAAACAAGGCTCCCAAAGGGAAATGTTTCAATTGTGGAGAGGATGGGCACTGAAAACGTCCCTGTCCAAAGTTTTAGCAGAAAAGAAACGGAAAAGATGAACCAAGGTAAATTATATTTACTAGTAGTTGAAACATGTCTAGTTGAGAATACTCATCTAACCTGGATATTAGATTCAGACAACACTAATCATGTTTGCACTTTTCTACAGGAAACTAGTTCTTGGAAATAACTTTCTCAACAAGAAATGACTTCCAAGGTGAGAACAGAAGAAGCCATTTCGACTCATGCAGTGGGAGATGTCAAGCTATTTTTTAGAGAATCTTTCATCTTACTTAGAAATGTATATTATGTACCTAAGATGAAAAGAAACTTAATCTCCATTTCTTGTATGCTAGCAAATATGTACAGGATGTCTTTTGAATCTAATGAAGTGTTTATTTTTTTCAAGAGGTGTTCATATTTGTTCTGCAAGACTTGAAAATAACTTGTACATATTAAAACCAACTGAAGTAAAGGCCATTTTTAATATAGAGATGTTTAAAACGGTTGAGACTCAAAATAAAAGACGAAAAATATCTCCTAACATCTATCTTTGGTACCTCAGACTTGGTCACATTAATCTCAACAGGATTGAGAGATTGGTTAAAAACAGTCATCTAAGTCAATTAGAAGATAGTTCTTTACCTCCATGTGAATCATGTCTTGAGGAAAAAATGATGAAAATATATTTTTTCTGAAAAAGGTCTTCGTGCCAAAGAACTTCTCAAACTTATACATTCAAACCTATGTGGTCCGATGAATGTAAAAGCACGAGGAAGGTATCAGTATATTGTCAGTTTTATTGATGATTACTCTAGATATGGCTACATTTACTTAATAAGTCACAAGTCTGAAACTCTTGAAAAGTTCAAAGGATTTAAGACCGAGATAGAAAAACTTTTTAGTAAAAGAATTAAAACAGTTTGATCTGATCGAGGTGGTGAGTAGATGGATTTATAGTTCCATCACTATCTGATAGATCATAAAATTCAATCCCAGCTCACAGCACTTGGAACACCACAACAAAATAGTGTTGCAGAAAGGAAAAATCGAACCTTGTTAAACATGGTCCGATCAATGATGAGTTACGCTTAGTTATCTCAATCCTTTTAGGGGTATGTAGTACAAACTGCAGTATATATTCTGAACATCGTTCCTTCAAAAAGTGTTTCAGAAACACTGCATGAGTTATGGAAAGGACGCAAAAGTAGTTTACGTCATTTCCATATCTAAGGTTGTCCAACACACGTGTTGGTATAAAATCCTAAGAAACTGGAAACATGTTCGAAGTTATGCTTCTTTGTGGGATACCCAAAAGAAACAAAAGGAGGACTATTTTATGATCCTCAAGAAGATAAAGTGTTTGTATTGAAAAATGCTACATTCTTGGAAGAAGATCATGTTAAAAATCATCAACCTCGCAGTAAACTAATATTATAAGAAATGACCAAAGATACTACAGAAAAATCAACAAGAGTTGTTGATCAAGTTGGTCCATCAACAACTATTGTTGCCTCGTCACGTCCTTCTCAAGAATTGAGTATGTCTCGACGTAGTGGGAGGGTTATTCAACAACTTGAACGCTATATGGGTTTAACAGAAACTCAAAACATCATACATGATGATGGTTTAGAGGATCCATTAACCTTTAAAAAGGCAATGAAATATGTTGATAGGGAACATTAGATAAAAGTCATGGACGTTGAAATGGAGTCAATGTTCTTCAATTCTATCTGGAAACTTGTAGATCAACTACATGGGGTTAAATCTATGGGTTGAAAATGAATTTACAAAAGAAAATGAGACCAAACTGGTAAGGTGCAAACCTACAAAGCCAGACTTGTGGCAAAAGGTTTTACCCAAAGAGAAGGGGTTGATTACGAAAAAATCTTTTCTCAATTGCTATGATAAAATCTATTAGAATACTTCTATCCATTACCACATATTATGACTATCAAATATGGAAAATGGATGTCAATACAACTTTTTTAAACGGACATCTTGATGAAAATATTTTTATGTCTCATCTAGAAGGGTTCATCGAACACGGATAGGAACAGAAAGTCTGTAAGTTTAAACGATCCATTTATGGGTTAAAGAAAGCTTCAAAATCCTGGAATATAGGATTTGATACTGCGATCAAATCTTATGGCTTTGAACAGAATGTTGATGAACCTTGTGTATACAAGAAAATAGTCAACAAAACTGTAGCATTCTTAGTGCTTTATGTTGATGATATCTTGCTCATTGGGAATGAGACAAGCTTCCTTGCTGATTTAAAAAAGTGGTTAGCAATACAGTTCCAAATGAAAGATTTGGGTGATGCTCAATATGTTCTAGGGATACAAATTTTTTGAAATTGAAAGAATAGAACCCTAACACTATCTCAAGCATCTTATATTGCCAAGATGTTGTCAAGATATAATATGCTAAATTCCAAAAAAGGTATATTATCTTTTAGACATAGAATTCATTTGTCAAAGGAACAGTGTCCTACAACACCTCAAGATGTTGAGAAATGAAAAGAATTCTATATGCATTTGTAGTTGGGAGTTTGATGTATGCAATGTGATATACATGTCCTGACATATGCTTTGTAGTTGGAATTGTCAGCAGGTTCCAATTCAATCCAAGTCACAGTCATTAGACTGCTGTAAAAAACATCCTCAAGTATCTAAGGAGAACAAGGGACTATGTGCTTGTGTATGGACCTAAGGATTTGATTCTTACTGGATACATTGATTCTGATTTTCAGACTAATGTAAATTCGAGGAAATCTACTTCAGGATCAGTTTTCACTTTCAATGGAGGAGCTATAGTTTAGAGAAACATTAAACAGAGTTGTATCGCTGACTCCACGATGGAAACAGAATAGGTAGCTGCATGTGAAGCCACTAAAGAAGCAATATGGCTACGCAAATTCTTGGTTAACTTGGAAGTGGTTCAAGATATGCACCTACCCATCACATTATATTGTGACAATAGTTGTGTCATTGCCAACTCCAAAGAACCAAAGAGTCACAAACGTGGAAAACATATTGAAAGAAATTACCATCTCATAAGAGAGATAGTACACCAAGGAGATGTGATCGTCATGAAGATAGCCTCTAAAGACAACCTTGTTGATCCATTTACTAAGGCCCTTTCGGCTAAATCGTTCGAGGGCCACCTGGTTGGACTAGGACTATGAGCAACATAATCTTGGGCAAGTGGGAGAATATATATGGTATTATAGATGCCCTAGTTTATTATATTTTCCCCCTATGTTTCTCAACATTGTATATATTTGTATATTTATTCTCACTGGAGTTTTTGTCCAAGTGGAAGATTAGTGAAAATTTCCTGAAACTCGCAGTTTGTAAGTTTTGTGTTAAACATTATATTTATCAATAAAATATTATTGAGTGTCTTATTCGATAAAGTTGTTGATATTGCATTCTATTATGAAAATCCAACAAACACATCCATGGATATAGTATGAATACTTTAACTCTATGTAGTGACATAAACATGATCAAGTTAGTAGTATATAGCCTAAATGATCTATAAGTATATGGATGAAATTGGGTATCTCATCCTGGTAACACTATTGGATGCGGCCCATTTTATATAGGTAATACAAATGATGTGATCCACAGATCATTCACGTAGAAATATGTAAGTGGGGGCATTATATGAAATGAGTTTGCATAAAGACTGGACTTCGAAATAGTCACTTTTCTTTATAACGACCGTTTACTGTTAAAACTGACTATTTCATACTAAAGTAACCTAGGATAACTCAATCTTAATCTTGAGCCAGCTGTGAATTCCTGTTTATTCGGGATTGTCCTTTGATCTACATAGGTGAGAGTAGTCCAACAACACTGCTCAATAAGCCTTCCATTTTAGGGATAAGACCGGATAGATATCTAGGGACACAGCCTTGCGAGATGGAACTCACTCCTACCCGTTTTAGGGTTAGCAGATAGGTTGTACTCTTAAATGTTGATTCCTGGTCTTGAACAATAGGGTTCTTGCCCTCTCATGATAGAGAGGGACATGATTCATAAGTGGTATTATGAATCAGTTGTTCATTAGAGGGTCAGTGGGAGCTTAAAGAACAAGATGTATTTACAGGGGTAAAATGATAATTTTGACCCAACTATAAATACGGAAGACCTGTGAAGGATCGACTTACTGATTTTAGTTAACATGGATAGAAATACTCTACAGTGAGGAGAGTGCAACTATCGAGCTATAGTGGTGTGTCTTGATGGTTAGCGAAAAGTAATTAATTCGGTTTAAAGAGTTAACCAATTGATTAGAAATCATTGGAGCTCATGATATGTAGGTCCAATAGGTCCCTCTACTAGCTCATAAATTGGTATAATAAATTGAGTATTGATTGGATGAATTTTGAATTTAGGGTTATAAATTTGAAATGTTCAAATTCGATGTTAGGGTTTTCAATTGATTGTATACGATACAATTAAAACGTTTAATTTAGTTGCAATTAAAACAAGATTGGAGAATCAGTTAATATTTAAATTATGATTTAAATATTGATTGAATCATATTGGTGGAATTGATGTTTTATTAATTTAATATTAAGATATTAAATTAATTTAAAGATTGAAATTAGTTTTTTTTAAATTAATTATATAAAACCAAATTTTTAAATAAAATAATTTTATTTAAAAGAAAAATCAACATCACTAAAATTTATTAGAGTTAGTGGTTTTTTTCCAAAATTTGGAAAAATCCACTAACATCTTTTGGGTGGTTTATCACCCAAATTCACCATTAGATCTTCAATTACTTCTAAGTAGGAACTAGCCTACATGGAACCATATTCTAATGCATGAAATCTGTCTATATAATGAAGCTTCATGCATGGAATTGAGAGAGAATTCTGAGATTTTTATCCAAGCTGCTGCAAAACTAAAAACCCTACTACCCTCTCTCGAGTTCATGCTCAATTCAGCTTGTTTAAAGTGTTTCTACCACACATTCCTTCTTGAGCATAGTGAAGAAGATCTTGTTGATTATCTATCTGAAGAATTTAGCTCAAACTTGTGGAGATTCTACTGAAATCGTGAAGAGAACTACAAATGTGTTATCTTGTTCAAACTCTCTTATGAAAATCTCATGAATAGTATGTTTAAAACTCAAATTAAGTGTAGTTTAAGTGCTTATTGATTATGAATCCTTCATCAACAACTTGTAATTCTTCATGAATTTTTCTATGGGTTTGAAAAAATAATTGAATCTTGTTTCTAATTCAAGAGTTCTTGCAAATTCTTTTGAGATTTCTACTTTTCTTTATCATTAGAAATCTAAATTTGAGTATTCTTGAATTTGATTTTAATTCTTGAAGCATGTTGAATGATTTATATCTTGAGCATGTTTAGCTTAGATGCATGGTATTGTCACATTCACTCATGGATGAATACGTTGCTTTTAATGTGTTCGACAGAATGTCTAGCCAAGATCTCCAAGAGATAATAGTAATTGTGTGTTCAATAAATGACTAACCTAGGACGCCCTAATTTCTAGACTTGGAGAAAATTCGGTAAATTGAGCAATCTATCTTAACAATTAATCAACGAAGTTGAATCCTAGAACTTAATGCGCGTGTTTTCTCTTCTATATGACCACTAAGGACCCAATAGAGGTAGAAGAATGTAGATAGATTAGGGTTAGGGCTATCTTACCTTAATCATTGATTAGGATACTTTCTTGACTAGGTTATGCTAGTTGCCCGCCTTTGTATAGACTAGTTTAATCTAGATTAAGTAAATAGTTGCGTGCTTAATCCAATTGTGAATTAAATTTGTAGAATTAAATGATAAGAATTTCAATGAACGTCTAACTTGGATTAGAAGCAATATTGTGCTCTGAAGCGATCTTTGTGACGATTACATCCCCTATGCACATTTTCCCAAATGAGATAATACTTGCGCTCTATGTATTTTTCACACTTGTGGTTTCTAGGCTCTCTAGAATTTGTCGCAGTACCACTATTATCACAATAAAGAGTAATGGGCTTTGACATGTCTGGAACAACTTCCAGATTAGTAAAAAAATTTCTAAACCATATAGCTTTCTGAAGTGGTTTTCCTAGAATTTCTATTAGTTTGAAAATCAGAGTCAGTGTGTCACACCCTTTCCCAGATTACCCTCTTAATTTGAGAAGATATGTGAAGTTAGCAGTTGCCAACCCTCTTATGACAACTACTACCCAACATACTCCTGTAAACCTACGTCCTTGGTGTTGTGGTTGATGCCCTAGGGTCCTATAGTTTATAAACATAGTATGAACAAACCCTTATGTGATTAATAAAGTATATGATATTTTATTCATTTTGTCTATAAAATATGTGATATTTGAGTTGCATTAACCACAAACCAATAAACTAGCATTCAAGGTTATCGTTGTAACTTAAACATGTATGTGGAGACATACATGTATATCATGTTTAAGTGATAACCTAAATGGTCTAGAGCATATGGATAAGGTTGGGTACCTTGTCCTGATGATAGTACGGGTATGACCCACTTTGTAGGTATTACAATTGTTGTAAAGTGCTACAAACGATCTGATCTCAGTCATTCATGTATTAAACATGCGAGCAGGGATATTTTATTCAAAGGAGTTTGTATAAGATCGGCCCACGAATGTTTAGTCTCATTATATCACCGTTCATAATAGAGACTTACATTTCACTAGGATGACCATAGGTAACATAACCTTAATCCTGAGTGAGTTGTGAACTCCTGCCTATGAGGGTTATCCTTTAATTTGTATGGGTGAGAGTAGCCAGATGGTCGACTCAACAGGCCTACCATTTTGGGGATTCGTCTGATTGGGGAGCTAGGAACAAAACTACACAAGATGGAATTCACTCCTTCCCTGAAGTAAGGGTAAGTAGATAATAGCTCCTTTAAAGGTTGATTTCGGGTCTTGAACAATGTAATGCCACACTCTCTCCTAGCCCGAGAGAGGTTTAGTCATAGTAGGACTATGATCTATTGTTCATTAGAGAGATCAGTGGTACTTGAGGAGTTAAATGTAACTACAGGGGCAAAATGGTAATTACGCCTAACTGCACTTACGAGCAATTTGTGAAGGGTCATCGTACGATTGATTGGTTATATCCAATAGACACAGAAATATATCTGTAATACGAAGAGTGCAGTTGTCGGTCTTTAGTGAAGTGCCAGACAGTTAACGGATAGTGGATAATATAATTAAAGAGTTTAATTAATTATTCATATATCGTTGGAGCTTCAAGTTACAGGTCCATAAGGTTCCTTTGATAGCTTAAAAGGATTTAGTTGAGAACCAATTTTTGGGTTAATTTGAATTGTTCAAATTAATAAGAGGGAATTTAATCATATATAATATAATTGTTATAATGTATTTGATACATTATAGTTTAATTGGAGGAAATAAATGTTTGAATGAGATTCAGATATTTTTTTCTATGAATGTGATTCATAGTTGTTAAACTTAATATAAATATGATTTATATTAAATGCCATAAAATAGAGAAAAGAAACTATAGTTTATATTGTATATGATACAATATTAAAACTATAGGTTATGTGTTATATTTGATATAACATATAGTTTAATATAAATATAATATGATAAGTTAGTTATCATTTTTATTTATATTATTTTATTATTTTATTATTTTGAATAATAAATTTCTATGTTCTCTCAAACCACCTTAGTGAGTGGTTAATTGGTTTTGTGGCAAAAAAGAATTAAAAAAAAATTAGTTTTCTTTTTCTTCTAAAGAAACATTTACACAATTGAAGAGTTATCTGTACGATTGAGTTTTTTCACAGAAACGTTATGTATTCTCTCAATCTTCTTCCACCAAACCAAAATAGTCAGAGCCCACCACTCTTGGGTTCTCACAGTGAGAATACCAAAGGCTCATTTTGGTAGTGTCCTCTTTGTTTTGTTCATGAAGTTCTTGAAGAAGGTCTTCAAGAAGTTGTTGAGTTCGAGGCTCCTGACCATTCAAGGGAATTATGTGAAGAAAGGTTCTTCAAAGGTGATATCCCTCGAACCATTTTTTCTTGTAAAAAGCATGTTGTAATTTGCTATGAATGCATATCTTGTATGTTTACTATAATTTATGTTTTCAATAAAAATGGAATTTGGACGATCTGCTTCCGCTCAAGGATCTCCTTGTAAAACGAGTTCCTTCACTTTGCTTCTATTAAACTTGATTGGCAGTTTATAATTATCCAGAACTTAACACATAATCAAAGCAACAACTCAAGGCATACATAATATTCACCTTGTTACTGACATATGCAAACACCATCAGTAGGGAACACAAGTAAAGGTACCTCAAGGCCAAGCATAGATCTCACGATGTGGATTATTTAGGGAAAAACGTGAAAGAAAATTGACATATCATATACATCATTTTCCTCCTAGTGAGTGTTTTAAACTTAGGGTTCATTAACTTAGAAAAATCCGACTAATCAATTTTACTAAGTGATTGTTAAATTTGCCCAATATAATACTTATATTAGATAGTAAAAAATAATGCTTCTTGTTTATTAAACATTTTAATAAACATTAATCTTTCAATGCATATTTATAATATAATTGTCTAATTCACCTTCTAGGTTGGTTTTCAGATAAGGGTGTTCTATTTTCTCAGCTTAAATACCCCAGCCTATACAAAACTTTCCTTAAACAAAGGTACTTGATAGACAATTATGTTATAAATTTAATCTTTTATTTAATCCAAGTTAATCCTAAGGTGAATTAAAAAATTAAATCTATTTCTAATCTCATTAGAAATAGTATTAACATAGGTCTAGGTATAATAAATTTTAAACCATTTAAAATTAATTTAACCTATGTTTGCATGTAACTGTTGATTATAGATTTTAGTTCCAATTTCATTAACTTATAACACTTATGAAAATTAATGAAATAATTAAAATCTATACATGCATCTAATGACATACTTAAGAATATAATAATTATATTTTTCTAAAGTAGTGTTATGCTTCATGCATTTCCATTTTCATCACGTAACATAACAATTATGTTATAAAGTAATGAAAAATACATAACATACATCCATCATCCACAATTATGATATAATATGATACATAGACATGTTATTAATGCATGCATTCGTATAATATAACGATTATATTAAATATGATGCATAAGCATGCTTAATTAAATCATGCAACTTTATAATGTAACACTTATATTAAAATGATATATGAAATAATGTTTATCTTACGGTGGAAGTTTTATACTATATGACATACAATACACTATATAATTAAATAAATTATACATCACATGTACAAAATAATAAAAGCAACATTGGACCAAAAATTGACATCCTCAACATTAATTAAATTAATATAACCCTTATATTAATTTAATTAATAAAAAAAACAAATAGATAAAGTAATAATTACAAATTAATAATTAATAAAAACAAAATCTGCTTTGAAGAACTGCCAACCAAACTTGATCCCATGAATTGGAAGCACCTGATGCACATGCAAATGTGTTCGGAGCATAACAACACTCTGTACCAGTGTCGTCACATTGGCTTTTAAGTTGTCGAAGCGTAGCCTTATGCTTCATGCAACATCACTATGCTTCGCATCAGCGCCACAACCCTAGTGCTAAACGTAACTACGTTGGGCATTCTACCTTACAACGTAATGCACAACATAATTATACTATGTGTTACGTTCGAAGGAAGAATGCTTCCTCTACTTCGATTCTTCATCCAATTTGCTCCATTCTTACTCCAAATTTCTCCAAATTGAAGTTGGGATCCCACACGAGCTACATGGACTTTTACAGAATTGCAGGAATAAAATGCCCAAAAATACACTGGACCTTTACAACTCGAATGGAATAAAGCAATAAACTAAGCCAATTTTTTGAAACATCCAAGTGTCAAATCCAACATATATTCATAATGCATCAGTAATGCCCACCAAAAAACTTTTAATTCATGTTAGAAAACAAAATAAGAGACACAAACCTAGGTCTGATACCACTTGAAGGGATTTAAATTCCTCAATGCGGAAGAAATTGAATGCGTTGTGTCTTGATTTTATTTTATTAAACTTAAAATACAGAGTGGTGGAAATATGAATAAAAAAATTGAATCTTAAGCATGCTTCTATTGTGAAATTAAAGTGGAAAAAAGGAAAATGATAACATACCCTTGAAGAACATTTCTTTGTTTTTCCTCTTCATAACCAAGATCATGAATCGATCTCCTTCTCAACAACACGAACGAAACTATATAGCAGCAACACCAATGGGGGCACCACCACAAAAATCTTCCTCATTATTCTCAAGGTGAGAATCAACAGAGAGGTGTAGGCTTCTTTGCTTAAACTTGGTGAATGGAGAGTTTTCACAAAGAAATTGAATGGAAGAAGGATGGATAATGAAGACGATGAAAACTGCACACTTAAAAACTCCCCTCTATGTTTCATGTAAATGAGAGAAAATGGGAGTTGAGGGGAGTTATCAAAATAACTCCCTACCCTTTTTATTTCCAAAAATTCAAAACTGAATTTTAATATTATATATATATATATATATATATATATATATATATTAACTAATTTAACATATATCATATTGAACTATATGTTATAACACATTAACATATATCTATGGTTTACATTATATCCTATATAGTTTAACCCATACTTTATTACTCTCTCACATAACTTATAGTATTAGTATGAATCATATTCAAATTAATTTTAACCTATAGTTTTTTATATGAATCATATTCATATAATTAACATTTGAATCATATTCAAATATTTGTTTCTCTCATTAAAACTTTATATTATAATATATTATATATATTATATTAATTGTGTCTTATACAATTTATTCCATTTAATTAACTTGAACAATTCAAACTAATCCAAAATTAATTTAATTCTCATTAATCCTTATTGAGCTAACAAAGGAACCTTATGGACTTATAGTCTAAAGATCCAATAATATTTGATTAATTAATTAAACTCTTAATTAAATTAATCAGTCTTCAGTAACTGTCGGTCTCTCCATTAAAAACTGACTGCACACTTCACACTATAAATATATTTAGGTGTCCATTGGATATACCAATCAACAGTGTGTTGACCTTCCTTAAATTGCTTGTAAGTATAAGTTGATCAAAATTAAGGGTGTTCAAATGACTCAACAACCTAAACAATCCGGACTACCCAACCCAAATTGTAAAGGTTGGTTTGGGTTAGTTTTAATTTTGGGTTGGGTTAGGTTAAATTTTTTATGTTTATTTAGGTTGAGTTGGGTTCCAGTTACACTTCTAAAATTTTGGGTTAGCTCAACCCTATCTGAATTTCTAATATTATTAGTTTGGATTTTGATATTTAACATTTGAGTTTTATGAAATTTTAATTATTAGTATGTGTTGTACACAATTTAAAGTATTTTAAGTTAATAAAAATGTAATTAAAAAAGAAAAATAAATAAATAATTCGACAACCCAACCCAACCCAACCCACCCCAACCTGAATTTTAAGGGTTAGGTTGGGTTGGGTTGGAAACCTTATTCGAGTCATTCATGTGGACAATCTGACCAACCCAAATTTTTTGGTTGGTCTGAAAAATCTCCTCAACCCAACCCAACCCAACTCATGTATAACCCTAGTCAAAATTATCATTTTACTCCTATAGTTACATCTAACTCCTTAAGTCTCACTGGTCCATCTAATGAACAATTAGTCATAGTCCAACTATAACTTAACCATTCTCGGGTCAAGAGAGAGTGTGACATCACATTGTTCAAAACTTGGAATCAGCCCTTAAAGGAGTAATTTGTCTACTTACCCTAATAACGGGAATGAGTGAATTCCTTCTTGTATAGCTATGTTCTTGACTCTCCAATCAGACGAATCCCCAAAATGGTAGGCCTTTTGAGTCGATAAATTTGGCCACTCTCACCAATGTAGATCAAAGGACCGCCCTCATAGATAGAAGTTCACAACTCATTCAGGATTAAGGTCAAGTCACCTATGGTCATCTTGGTAAAATGTAAGTCTCTTTTGGCAACGGTGTTATAAAGTGAGACTATTCATTTTGTGGTTCGATCTTATACAAACTCTTTGTATAGAATACCCCCGCTCAAATGCCTCCACACGAATGATCAAGATCAGATCATTTATAGCACTTTACAATAATCGTAACAACTACAAAGTGGGTCGTATCTATAGTGTCACCAAAGGTACCTAGCCTTATCCATCTACTACTGACCGTTCAGGTTATTACTTAAACATGATCTACTTGTATGTCTCCACATACATGTTTAATGCAACTAAATGTCAAATAAAATAACTTATTTTATTAAATTAACAATATGTTTGTACAAATACAATTTTACAAACTACAAGACCACGAGATTTAGGGCATCAACCCTAACACTCCTCTCATCTTCACTTTAAATCTCTCCTCCTTATTTTTCGTCCTGTCTTTTTCTTTTTTATTTTTCTTTTCTGCAGATGCAAACTTAATGTGTCATTTAAAAATTTTCCAAACTTCAACTTTGTTGCCTATGGCTTCATCCATGTTTTTCTTTGCCAAACACTAGCAAAAAAATTCACCTTTTTTTTTTTTTTGGAACTACAAGCTTTCTTTCACATTAACTTTTTGTTAGCATAATTACTTTATATGTATGTTGAATAGATAAACCTTAGGATCATTCATGTCAAATTTTCAAGAATATATACGTACCGGATTCCATTGACGATTTGATAATGACTCCAAATTGACTCCGAATTGATAATGGTTCTAAATAGCTATTATCTTCCTCAACCAAAACTCCGAATACCCCAAGTGGGATCTTTTTCTAGATGAGATTCAAGAAAAATTGATTGTTTATTACTTTGGTATATTAAGGACCATAGCCTAAGGTATCTTTATATATTAGTTCAATTAGGGTTTCCATTAAATCCTAATTAACTAGAAATAAGCTTCTACCCATTAAGTCCATACTCATTTAAAAATCTAGGGCCTTAATTAATTAGATCATATAATAGGACCCAATCTAATAAAATAATCCAATGTTATAGATTATTAATCCACATACATAGCCCATACTTTAATTAAACATACTATTATTTAAATATATCTAACAATCTTCCATTTGGGTAATGTTTGTGTGTACCTGATGTAATTAAATCACATAAACCTTAAGCGTGCATAAACGTGTTAATTCAATAATTGAATTCCTCTTTAGTTCAATCTGGTCCATCTCTTGTCTTAGCAAAGAATCAAGGCAGCTTTTGTCATTACCCTTGTAACTAAACCTTCCTTCATCACCAATTCTAATATATTCAATGACATAGATCAAGTATGGATGGATAACATAGAAACTAAATGCAAAGTGATCTAGATCATGCCTGTTTCCAACTGGTCCAAATTCCTTAGTGAGATAATTCTTAAAACTTTATGCTAAATCACATTTGCAAAACCGCATGCATGATAAACATGTTTAGATAATAAAACTTAAACCATCAACTTTATTCTATATAGAAAATAAACAAATTAAGGTCAAATAACATCCTTAATAACGAACTTCCACTAAACCATGGAATCATAATAGTGACTAACAACCATGTGAGCAACATGCCCATGAAAAACTTTAGGTGGTAAACCTTTTTGCCAAAGGATCTACCAACATAGAGTTTGTTCCTATATGTTCTATTGAAATTTGACCATTCTGAACTCTTTCTTTAACAACCAGAAACTTTATCTCTACATGCTTTGACTTTGTATTGCTTCTATTGTTGTTCGAATTTATTACTGCCAACTTATTGTCACAAAATAATTTTAGTGGTCTTCTATTCATACCACTATCCACAGTCTAGGGACAAAATTTCACAACCATATTCCATGATTGGATGCCTCATAACATGCTATAAGGCTCCGCAACCATGGTCCATAAGTTTTTGTTTAACACTTTTCTAGGATAAAGCTCCTTCAGCCAACATGAAGATATAGCGTGAAATAAAAATACCCAATGATCTCCAAAACTTCTGATCTTCGATAAGTGAACATATAATCTTTTGTTCTTTGTAAGTACCTCAAAACCCATTTGGCTACTTTCCAATGATCCATCCTCGGGTTGCTCAAATATCTGCCTAACACTCCAATTATGAACGCAATATCTGAACGCGTACACACAACTTCCAAAAACTGATGCATAGGGAACCTTCTGTATCTCCTTAGTCTCGAGTGTGGTCTTGGGTCATTGATCTAAATGAAATTTATCATCTTTATCAACCAGGTATCTCCTGGTACACAATCTTTCATGCCAAATCTACTTAAAATCTTTTCAATGTAGTTCTTTTGTAACAATCTCAAAATACCTTAAGAACAATCTCGTAGTATTTTAATTCCTAACACAAAAGAAGCATCACCAAGATCCTTCATCTCAAAATTTCTTTTGAGAAATATCTTAGTGTTATGCAATAAACCTACACCATTACTTGCTATGAGTATGTCATAAACATATAACACCAAAAAGATTGATTTACTTTCACTAAACTTGTGATATACACAATCTTCCACTATATTCACCTCAAAACCAAAGGAGGTTATGACTTTATGAAATTTTTGATACCATTGATGTCACACCCCGCTTTAGATTACCCTCTTAACTTGGATGGAATGGTGACTGCAGCAGTTACCAACCCTCTTGCTGGCATTTACTGCCTACCTAACCTGTTAAATTTTCTCAAACCCTGAATACGCACATTTCATCAATATACTAAACAAATTAACTTAGAACTGAACTCATTTACAATATAGGATTTCATAGCATTGTTCATACATGAATATTACAACTTAGTAAGCCCCATCTAGAATACTAGTCCCTATTCTGACAGACACATGTGTATTAACTAATACAGGTCTTCAATTAAGCTTCCTTCAACCTGACTCTTTGAGTGGCAGAGTTGTAAATCTCTCCTTCTTATTTTTCGTCTTGTCTCTTTATTTATTTTTTTTTCTTTCCTGCAAATGCAAACTTAATGTGTCATTTAAAAATTTTCCAAACATCAACTTTGTTGCCTGTGGCTTTATCTATGTTTTTCTTTGCCTAACACCAGCAAAATAATTCACCTTTTTTTTTAAACTACAAGCTTTCTTTCACATTAACTTTCTATTAGCATAATTACTTTATATCTATGTTGAATAGATAAACCCTAGGATCATTCATGCCAAATTTTCAAGAATATAAACGTACCAGATTCCATTGACGATTTGATAATGACTCCAAATTGATACTAACTTGATAATGGTTCTAAATGGCTATTGTCTTCCTAACTAAAACTCCGAATGCCCTAAGTGGGATCTTTATCTAGAAGAGATTAAAAAAAGATTGATTGCTTATTATTTTGGTATATTGGGGATCATAGTCTAAGGTCTCTTTATATACTAATTCAATTAGGGTTCCCATTAAACCCTAATTAACTAGGAATGGGCTTCTACGCATTAAGTCCATACTCAATTAGAAATCTATGGCCTTAATTAATTAGAACACATAAAAAGGCCCAATCTAATAAAATAATCCAATGTGATAAATTATACTAGTTCAATTAGCCTGAAGTGGATCACAAAGTGTCTTGGCATCCTGCATAGTCGAAATCAAAATACCCAATGATCTCTAAAACTTTTGATCTCCAATAATGAGCATATAATCTTTTATTCTCTGTAAATACCTAAAAACTCATTTGGCTACTTTTCAATGATCCATCCTTGAGTTGATCAAATATTTGCCTAACACTCCAATTATGAACACAATGTATACACACTTGAGTGTACATTAGACTTCCAATAATTTATGCATAGGGAGCCTTCTGTATCTCCTTAGTCTTGAGTGTGGTCTTAGGGCATTGACCTAAATGAAATTTATTACCTTTAGCAACCAGAGTATCTTCTGGTGCACAATCTTTCATGCCAAATCTATTTAAAATCTTTTCAATGTAGTTCTTTTATAACAATCTCAAAATACCTTGAGAACGATCTCACAGTATTTCAATTCCTATATAAAAGAAGCATCATCAAGATCCTTCATCTCAAAATTTCTTTTGAGAAATCTCTTAGTGTTATGTAATAAACC
This sequence comes from Benincasa hispida, assembly GCF_027475165.1. NCBI lineage: Eukaryota > Viridiplantae > Streptophyta > Magnoliopsida > Cucurbitales > Cucurbitaceae > Benincasa > Benincasa hispida. The sequence goes on from NC_143479.1 coordinate 13,684,914, forward strand.
TACACATTATTTTCTACGAGTATGTTATAAACATATAACATCAGAAAGATTGATTTACTTCCATTAAACTTGTGATATACACAATCTTCCACTATATTCACCTCAAAACCAAAGGAGGTTATGACTTTATAGAACTTTTTATACCATTAACGAGAGGCTTGCTTGAGACCGTAGATAGATTTCTTCAATTTGCACACCATAGACTTTGAATTACTAGACACAAAATTTTCTTGTTGCACTATATAAATCGTCTCATCAATGTTCCCGTTGAGAAGTGTAGTTTTTTACATCCATCTGTTGTAACTCTAAATCAAAATGAGCTACTAGTCCATGATTATGCTGAAAGAGTCTTTTGATGAAACCGAAGAGAAGTCTCTTTGTAATCAATGCCTTCTTTTGAGTAAAACCCTTTGCAACAAGACGAGCCTTATATCTTTCAATATTTTCATGTGAATCTCTTTTAGTTTTAAATATCCATTTACAACCTATGAGTTTCACTCCTGATGGCAATTCGACAAGTTCCTAAATATCATTGTCTTTCATGTATTTTATTTTATTTTCCATAGCATTTATCCACATTTGAGAGTTAGAACTTTGTAGAGCTTGTTGGAAGTTGATTGCATCATCTTCCACTATGCCCACATCATCCTAATTTTCTTGAAGAAATACAATATAATCATCTGAAATTGCATTTCTTCTCTCTCTAGTAGATTTCCTTAGTGGCACTTCTTGAATGTGATTCAAATATATTTTCTATGAATGATAGTTATAGTTGTTAAATTTAATATAAATATGATTTATATTAAATGTCATAAAATAGAGAAAAAGAACTATAGTTTATATTGTACATGATGCAATATTAAAACTATAGATTATAAATATAATATGATAAGTTGGTTATCATATTTATTTATATTATTAATTATTTGGATAATTAATCTCTTTTTCTCTCTCTAACCACCTTAGTGGGAGGTTAGTTGGTTTTTTTTATGGCAAAATGGAATAAATAAAATATGATTTTATTATTCCAGAAGAGAGACACACGATTAGTGAGTGATCTATGCGATAGATTGAGAGCCTATACGATAGAGCTTTTGTCTACACGATTGAGAAGAAATCTCTATGCGATAGTGTTGTTTCTTCTTCTATCATCTTCCTCCTCCAATCTCACAAACTCCCTTCTAACCAAAATAGTCAGAGTCCACCACTCTTGGGTTCTCACCCTAAGAATATTAAGGATACCAAGTGGTAGTGTCTTCATCACTTTTGGTTCAAGTTCTATTGCTATTTGTTTGAGGAGTTCGTGACTGTTTGAGGAGTTTGTGATAGTATGAGAGATTTACTTGTGTTCTTCAAAGGTATAATATCTTAACTTTTTTTGTAGTTTAAAAGCATGTTGTAATTTTTATTAAGATGCATAATCTGTATGTTTGATGACTGTAAACTTGAGTTTTCAATCAAAATGGAATTTGGACGATCCGCTTCCACTCGTGGATTTTGTAAATCATGTTTTCAATTGTTATCAGAGCCAGGTTGTAGTTCTGATTCCAAATTCTATTTCTGTATTGAAATTGTTTACAATTTTGGTGGGTTTTTAAGTTTTTCATTACGCATAATCGTTAAATGTATATGGATGGCTGTTGATGTATGTTTACGGGATAGTTGTCTCTGTTTTGGCTTTCTGTTTACATTACAAAAGTTAATTTGTAAGGGCCCCTGCGTTTTTGGGCATTATTCTTGTAATCGAGTCTGTATTCGTTTTAGTTTTGAGTCACTCGTGAAGCTTCAGACGCAAAGGTTGCAGTGCGTTTCGATGGAGAAGACGAAACAGTTAACGCATCATGTAGCTGGAGCTAAATAATCGTTTAGATTTTGTTATGCGTTCATGTAGAGTTTTTTGCACAATTGTGTAGCATCTACTAAATGATCGCATAGCTAATGCTACGCAATTGTGTAGAGTTGTCTACTCGATCATGTTGCGTTGGCTGCATGATCGCGTAGGCGCTCGAGGGGTAAACGTTCGAGCGGTATTTGATACTCGATGCATGGCTTGCATGCTAAATGATCGTGTAGACTATCATGTTCGTCGTATAGTCAGTAGCTATACGATCGCATAGTATACAATACTCAGCGCACGCTACTCGATCGTGTAGACTATCATGCTCATCGCATAGTCTTTAGCTACACGATCGCATGGTATGCACTACTCGAAACACGTTGCACGATCACGTGGACTTTCATGCTCATCGCATAGTCCAAAGCTATGCGATCGTTGTTACATGATCGTTTATACTCGATGCTCGTGTCTTGACGATCAGGAGATTTGCTACACGATCAAGCTACAAGGATTCAAGGCGAGCGGTTCAAGACCCAGTTCACTTGTTCTAAACCGATGGACTCCTCTTTTGTAATAGTTTGGCTTTTTATTTTTTCGGTTTTGAGATTTACTATCCCGGTCCATCAACTTTATTTAAATATGTATATGATGTATGTTTATTATATATGCCATAATGTATGTCATATAGTTTTAAAACTCACCATAGGTTATGCATTCGTTTTCATGCATAATTTTATATTATAAGTGTTATAATATATTAGTATGCATGATTTAAATTACATTAAGCATGCTCATGCATCATATAATATAAGAGTTATAATATATGTTTACATGCATTATAGCATATCCATGCATCATTTATATTATAAATATTATAATATAAGGTTGAATGAATATATGAAGTGTATGCTATAGTTTAATTCATTACTTATTTATATAAAAGTTATATATTAGTAATGGACGAACATTTCATGAAGCATGACACTTCCTTAGGTTAATTTATAATTGTTATAAATAACTTATATTTGTCTAGCTAGTAATGTTAGTTGATTTTAATTGTTTCATCTTTTATAAGTGTTATAATAAATGAAATCAGAATTAAAATCAATAATAAAGAATTGCATGCAAACCATAGGTTTTAATCATTTTTTAAAAGTGTTTTAAAATTTGATTGATATAGACCTAAGATCACATTTCTAATAAGATTAGAAATCTAAGTTTAATCTTTTGAATTGGTTTAATAGGATTAAATTGATTCTTAATAAAAGATTAAATATGTAACAAATTAACTATAAGAGACCTTTTGTCTAAGGTTGGTTCTGGCTAGGCTGGGGTATTTAAGTCGATGGATACGTCGCACCCCTACCTAGGAACCTACCTGAAAAGGTGAATTAGATAGATTTATTACATGCATTTAAATTTGATGAAAGTCTATTAAAGAATTTAATAAGACTTGAATCAAAGTTGTTTAATCATCAAAAGCAAGTGTTGTTTTTTAGCAAATTAAACAAATCAATTAGATAAAACTAGTAGCCGGATTTTCTAAGTTAATGTACCCTAGGTAGAACATTCAGTGAAAGGTAAATGGGGTATATGATACTTCACTTTCACCTCTACACATTTCTCCTTAAAAGTTCACACCGTGAGATCTATCCTCGGCCTCAAGGCACCATGGATGTCCTCCTTCGGGTGGCATTTAGGTAGGTCAATACCAAGGTGAATGGAGAGAATGTTCATAGTAAGTAGAAGTGGGACATGTGACAACATATCCCTCGGTCTCTCTCATTAGGTTTGATAAAGTTTTTGTGCATCGCATCGTGACATCGTGGGTGTCCCCCTAAAGGATGGAAGTTTTGCACAACTCTTTATTCGATCTCCAGAAATGGATAGGATTGCTTTAGTCTCTTGTCCTAATTGGCTTTTCCATAAGGTTGGCTCATTAGGGTGGAACTCTAGGACCAAAAATGAAGGGTTACACTTTCAAAGAATTATTAAGGATGTTAACAAATTTTAGATCGAACAATGGTGACTATTAGATTCAATTACAAGAGTTGTTTTTGTCTAATAGTTGAGAATGTCTCATTTCAGTGAAGGGACCCTACGGTGACTTTTGTCCTTGTTGGGTTTTATGTCCTAAAACTCGTGGATTGTAAACAATAAAAACTGATTCTAAAAATTCAATAAATTGTTATTGAATAGCTCATTTTCGTTTTAGAAATCCAATAAACAAAAAGACCCTTGACTATAACATGAGTACTTGAACTTTATGTGGAGACATAAAAGTGGATCAGGTTTGAGTAAATAGTCAAAATGATCTATAGTATATGAATAAGATTGGGTGCCTTATTCTGGTAACACTATGGATGCGGCCCACTCTTTAGTTATTACAAGGAGTTGTAAAGTGCTTCAGACGATGTGATCTTAATTTGTACATGTTATGACATAAGGAGTGAGCGTCCTGTGCAATGGGTTTGTACAAAATCGAACCACGAAAGCAGTCACACTTACTTTATAACGTTATTTACTATTTAAGACTGACTATTTCGAAGCGATGACCTAGATAACTTGACCTAGTAAAATGCGCATGTATACGATCGTTTAAACAAATGTACATGTACACGATCATTTAGACAAACACTTTGAACTGTTGTATAGTCTCTCGTGAGCTAAACAATGGGCATTGTACTCAAATCAAGCGATACAATGATTCTCTTCCAAAATGAAAACATTTTTCATTTTATCCTTCAGTTATGAAAACTAAATAAAACCTCCCACTTTCACGCATGGTTAAGGAGAAACCACCAACAATTATCTCATAATTTTTTTAATTATAAATAAATATAATAACTAACTTATCATATTATATTTATTACCTATAGTTTTACTATCACATCATATGCAACATTTAAACCATAGTCTTTTTCTCCTTTACTTGATATAAATCATATTTACATCAAATTCCCCCAATTAATGTATCTCATATATCATGTCAACTATATCATATATAATTGAACTAGTTAAATCATATAATATATAATCAAACTCTCTTTTATCAATTTGAACACTTAAACCTGACCCAAAAACTGATTATCAACTTGAATCCCATTGAGCTACCAAGGGGACCTTATGAACCTGTAGTTTGAAGCTCCAACGGTACATGAATAGCTGACTAAACTCTTTAGTCACGAGATCCACCATCCGTTAACTGTCGGGCACTCCACTAAAGACCGACAGCTACACTCTTCTCACCATATATGTATTTCTGTGTCCATCAAATATAACCAGTCAACAGTACGATAACCCTTCACAGATGCTCGTAAATACAACTCGACCAATCTACCATTTTGCCCCTATAGTTACATCTAACTCCTTAACTACCACTGATTCCTCTAATGAACAATACATCATAGTCCTACTATGAGTGGACACCTCTTGGGCCATGAGAAGGTGTGTGATGCCACATCTTTCAAGCCCTGGAATCAGCCCTTAAGGGAGCAATCTATCTACTTACCCCTGCTTCAGGGAAGGATTGAATTCCATCTTGTATAGTTGAGTGCCCAATTCCCTGATCAGGCGAATCTTTAAAGTGGTAGATTTGAGTAGGCAGTCTGGCCAGTTGCACCCATGCAAATCAAAGGACTACCCTCAAAGGCAAAAGTTCTCAACTCACTCAGGATTAAGGTCATGTTACCTATGGTCATCCTAGTGAAGTGAAGTCTTTTTCGTAAACAACGTTATATAACGAGACTAAACACTTCGTGGTTCGGTCTTATACAAACTCCTTTGTATAGGACACCATTGCTCACATGTCTCCACATGAATGATCAGGATCAGACCGTCTGTAGCATGTCACTGAAGGATCTCTTACCAAAGAGTTCCATGAGTGCGTTCGAATCACTCCAATTTCACAGTGACCGAAATACAACAATATACATTCAAACACACAGTTATGGAAACAAACAGTAATTATTGGCATGCTATGAACAAGAAAAATAACAAGGGAATGAGTTGCCATACCAGTTGAAGACAGTCTTCACACTTCGAAACTTAATGTAGCGGAAACCTCCATGCGATCTTCCAACACCCAGCAGAATCGTCAACTACAGCAGCACAAACACGAACGCCGCGGGGACGACATCACCAGAAAAGAGACCCAGGTATTCTCGGAGTGAGAACCCAAAGCGTGGTCTTTGGTGAATTCGGTAAAGAAAGAAGGAAGACCAGATCGTGTAGGCGATAAGCAAGTGGGAGGGAAAAAAGCGCTATCGTATAGCAAAATGCTTATCGTTTAGGAGAAACTATACCATCGTGTAGGTTTTACTAAACGATCGTTTAGGAAATAGTATACGATCGTTTAGCAAAATCGGCATACTATACAATCGTTTAAAGAAGCTATCCGATCGTGTAGGAACTAGTGTGCGATCGTTTAGGCGTGAGGTAGACGATCACTTAGGCGGAGAGTGACTATCTTATAGGCTCTCGAAATTCTTAAGCGATCGATTAGCTTTCACTAGCGCGATTTCTGTTTTTCTTTTCGGACGGGGAATTGAACGAACGATTCAAAATGAAACAATTTCATTTTTATTTCATCAGTTATAATAACTTACGCATTCCCACTAACCCACGTCCAAATGTGATTTTTAGGTTAATTATCATATAATTAACCAACTAAAATATTAATAAATATAATCATATTATATTTTTAACCTATAGTTTGATATCACATATCTACTATAGTATTTTCTCCTCTACTTGGATATAAATCATATTTATATCTAATTTCCTCCAAAATAATGTATCTCATACATTTAGCCAATTCTATCATATATAGTCAACCAGTCCAATTATATCATATATCATCGAAGTTCCTCTTGTTAATTGGAACATTTCAAATTAACCCACACACTGGTTCTCGACTTTATCCAAGCTACCTAGGGGACCTAATGGACCTGTGGCTCGAAGCTCCAACGGTCCATGAATAGCTGACGAAACTCTTTAGCTACGAGATTCACCATCTGTTACCTATCAGGCATTCCACTAAAGACCAACAGCTGAACTCTTCTTACCACAGATATATTTCTGTGTTCATCGGATATAACCAATCATGAGTAAGATGACCATTCACAGATACTTGTAAGTACAGCTGGGCCAAATTACCGTTTTACCCCTGTAGTTACATCTCACTCTTTAAATACCGCTGATTCCTCTAATGAACAATACAACATAGTCCAACTATGTGTGAACACCTCTCAAGCCAAGAGAATGTGTGTGGCGCCACATCGTTCAAGCCCCAAAATCAGCCCTTAAGGGAGCTATCTATCTACTTACCCCTGTCTCGGGAAAGAAGTAAATTTCATCTTGTGTAGCTGAGTTCCCAGCTCCCAAATTAGACAAATCCTCAAAATGGTAGGTTTGAATCGGCGACCTAGCCACTCGCACCCATACAAATCAAAAGTCCGCCATCAATGGTAGGAGTTCCCAACTCACTAAGGATTGAGGTCATGTTACCTATGGTCATCCTAGTGAAGTGAAGTCTCTGTCATGAATTGTGTTATATAACAAGACGTTAACACTTCGTGGCTAGGTCTTATACAAACTATTTGTATAGGATGCCCCCGCTCGCATGTCCCCAACACAAATGATCAGGATCAGACTATCTGTGAAAAGTCACAACAATTGTGACCATTTCACAAAGTGGGTCGCGTCCGTAGTGTTACCAGGATAAGTGTTTCCTCCTATATTCCATATACTACAAACCATTTTGGTCATCACTCAAGACAAGATCCACTTGTATGTCACCACATACATGCTTGAGTCACATACAGATAACCAATGATTTTATGTTTATTGGTTTATGGTAAAGTAAATAAAACAAGCAACTGAGCAAAAATACAAGATGTGAAGTAAATATCATATATTAACAACACCAGTATTCGTACAAACTATTTAGAAACTATAGGACATGAGACTTTAGGACATCAACCCCAACAATCACAACACTTGTAACTATCTACAAAGTGGGCCACATCCGTAGTATCACCAGGATAAGGTTTCCCTCATATATCTATATACTACAGATCATTTTGGTTATCACTTAAGGCATGATCCACCTGTATGTCTCTACATACATGCTTAAGTTACAACGACAACCAGGGATTTTAGTTTATTGGTTTGTGATAAAGCAATTAAAACATCCCATGTCTCATAGACAACAGTGAAGAAAATATCTCATATTATTTCATCATAAGTGTTTGTTCAATACAGGTGTTTACAAACTACAGAACCTAATGAGAATTTAGGGCATCAACCCCAACAGTATATGATTTCTAGGGTTTTCTAAGCAGGTTAAGAATGTAGGTTAGGTAGTATGTGCCACAGAAGGGTTGGTAACTACTGTCGTCACATTCTCTTCCGAATTAAAAGGGTAATCTGGGAGGGGGTGTGACAGTTAGGGTTTTTGTTAAACCCATATAACGAACAGACGGGTTCACAACTCTCCCACTACGTCGAGGTTCCCTCAACGATTGAGGTAGATGGAATCTACTACATGAACTAACATCAACAACTCTTGTTGAAAGTTCAGTAGTTTTGCTGGAAAGTTCATTCAATACTATCTTACTGTATAGTTTGTGCTCTCTGATGCTGTCCTCTTCTAAAAATGTTACATTTGTCGACACAAACACTTTATTATCTTTAGGAATGTAGAAGTAACCACCTCTTGTTCCTTTGGAGGTAGCCTACAAATAGGCATAGTTTTGAACAAGGTTCCTTTTTCTTAAGATTAGCCTCAAGCACGTGTGCAGGGCAATCCCAAATCCTTAAAGGGCGTAAACTACCTTTACGACCAATCCATAATTTCAAATGTGTTTTAGAAACACTCTTGAATGGAACACAATTCAAAATATAGGTTGTAATCTGTACTATATTGTTGGAATGTACCAGCACACAATGGAAGCGACGAGGATCGATAAGCACTCTAATTGATTAATTTTGGCAGAAACGAAAGCATGCTCAAGTAGAATTTAATGGGTTTCAAGACATACCTTTGAAGAACCTTTGAAATCTCAATTTCCAGCTGCAAATTCCTCCAATTCTTTGTACAAACCACCACAAGATATTCTCTACTATTCTCTTGGTGCTCTAGATTGAGTTGTGGGACTCAAAATAAGCTAGAATCAAAGGGAACTTGGAGAATGCTCACAGCAGCAACCCAAAGGAAGAACACCCTCTTCACACAATTTTCAACTAAAATTCTACCGGTTGCATTACTTCAACTTTACTTCAATCTCTTCAATATATTGCAGACCATCATACAAAGAGATTTACCACAAGAGATGCAACTCATTCTTGGAGTAAATGTAGCTTGAAGATGGTGGGTTGTTTGTGAGCTACTTGAAGATGAAGTTGAAAAATCTCATTTTTCCTTATGTGTAATTTTCTATTTCCAAAATCTAATTTGATTTTAAAATTACTTTTGATTTCTAAAATCAAAATTTATTGATTTTACTAATTAATTTCATAAATTAATTTTCTAATAAAATTAATAAATAATTATTTAAACAATTTAAATAATTCTAATTAATTTAATATCCAATATTAAATTAATTTTACACAAATCCATCTTCATATATTTAAATATAAATCCTCCAATTCTGTTTCACTCTAATTCGAACATTTCGAATTAACTTGTCATGCTACTCTAGAGCTAATCCATTTTCAAGCTAATAGGGGGACCTCGTGGACCTACAGATCATGGGCTCCAACGATCCGAGATTAATCAGCTAAACTCATTAGACTGAACTAACCCCCATTCGTTAACTAATGGGTCACTCCACTAAAGCCCATAGTTGAACTCCTCTCACTGTAGATATATTATGTCCACTCGATCTAACCATGATTAGTAAGTCAACCTTTCACAAGTTGTTCGTAATAGCGGCTGGGTCTCTGTTTTACCCCCAAAATTACCTCTTGTTCCTTAAATCCCCACTGATCCCCTAATGAACAATTGTTTTTTTATCCAATCAACAAAACCGAGTCCCTCTTGGGCTATTGAGAGGGCGGGGACCCTTGTTCAAGACCTAGAATAGGCACTTAAGGGAACGATCTCTCTACTATCCCTAAAAGCGAGTAGAAGTGAATTTCGTCTTGCGCCCTATGTCCCCCACTATCTATCCAGTCTTACCTCTGAAATGGGAGGTTATTGAGCCGGCACTATTGAGCCAACACTCACCTATGCAAATCTAAGGATAATTCCAAATAAACAGGAGTTCATAGTTAACTCAGGATTAAGGTCAAGTTACCTAGGTCATCTCTTTGAAATAGTCAGTATTAAATAATAAACAACATTATAAAGTAAGAGTGACTAATTTCGTGGTCCGATCTTGAACAAATACTTTTGCACAAGCACACCCCACTCCTCATGTTCCAACATGAACGAATTAGGATCACTTCGTTTGTAGCACTTTACAACTCTTTGTAACAACAACAAAGTAGGTCGCATCCAATAGTGTTACCAGAATAAGGTACCCAACCTTATTCATATACTATAGATCATTTTGACTATTTACTCGAACCTGATCCACCTTTATGTCTCCACATGAAGTTCATGTACTCATCCAATAGTCAAGGGACTTTCAGGTTTAATGGATTTCTATCAAGCAAAACATCTATTCAATAACATCTTATTAAATTTTTCAGAAAAGGTTCCATTGTTTACAAACCATGAGGTTTAGGACATAAAACCCAATAAACTCCCACTTGGACTAAAACTCCAGTGGTAACCTATATATCTGATATATAAGACTGAGTTCTGAGTTTTATAGAGAAATACAATAAACTAGGACATCCCATACCCATGGTTTACCATTCGGTATCCCATACCTGATATATATAACTCTAGAATGAATCAAGCAAATGAGCGTAACTCATCATAGACCGAACCATGTCCAATAAGGTTCGGTTTCTTCTTTCTGATACACTGTTACTAAGGTATATTAGGTGCTGAAAGTTGGGATATAATTCCATGTTCTATCAAATAGTCTTGGAATTTCAAATTCATATACTCTCCAACTCAATCAAATCAAAGAGTCTTTATTGGTTTACTTAGTGTATTTTCAACTTCAACCTTGTATTCCTTGAACTTTTCAACGGCTACAGACTTATGTTGCATTAAGTAAACATATCCATATCTTGAATAACTATGTGTGAAGGTGATGAAATATTCAAACACTTCTCTTGCCTTAACATTCATAGGACCACATTGATGGAACACAAGAGATATGTAGAGGAATAAGGATTTAATTGCACTCTAATTGTCTCTGATTAAAAGGAAATTAGTATGCGAATATAGAAAAAACAGTAAACTAAAAAGAGATAGTGTACAACCTTTGTAGATCCCGAAAAATGCTTTTTCTTGCTAAATCTCGACCCGAACTCTATCGGACCACCACTAGAGTTTTCCTACTATTCTCTGGACTCAGAACCGGGTTATGAGACCCTATGAATGAAGGAATGAAAAGGAAGAATCGGAGGTTCAAGATTAATGTGAGAAAAATGGAGTTTTTGGTGAGAACTTGAAAACCAAAAAATAGAAAATTCAACAAGAAGAAGAAGACTTTATTTCAAAAAAATACTTAAATTTATAAAACAATTACATGCATCTAATGCATGTAAAAGCTCACCAAAAATCAACACCTCACAAAGCACTAAACCAAAGTGGACTATGTATAATTCTATAATGTTTACACATAGTCCATTTAAGTTAGTGAGATTATCCAACAAAAATGTTAGATAATTCCACTAACTCTAGTCAAGGGCAAAAAAGTCTTTTTCTATTTGGTCAAAGTCAAATGGAAATCAACCATTTGACTTTTTACAGTTTTGACACTTTTGACTAATTTTGACCTCCCAAATATGAATCCACATTCATATTTTTGAAATTCAAATCACATTTGAATATAGAGCGCCATACAAAAAGCAATAGCGATATCGCATTTACTTGTCGGTTTTAATCCTTTCCCTAATTCGAATAATTCGAATTAATCCAATATACTGTTCTAAGTTTAATTCATATGAGCTAGCAGGGGGACCTAATGGACCTACAGATCATGGGCTCCAACAATTCGAGATTAATCGGTAAAACTCTTTAACCTAATTAATCAACATTTGTTAACTAACGGGTCATTCCACTAAAGTCCCGTAGTTGCACTCCCCTCATGTAGATATATTTCTATCCATCTGATATAACCATAACTAGTGAGTCAATCTTTCACAGGTTGTTCGTGGTCTTGGCTAGGTCAAAATACCATTTTACCCCTAAGAACACTTCTTGTTCCTTCAGACCCACTGAACCTCTAAAGAACAATTGATTTGTGATCCAACCAACAAATCGAGTCCCTCTCAGCCTAGAGAGAGGGTGGGCCCCTTGTTCTAATTCCGAAGTTAGCACTTAAGGGAACAACCTATCTACTAACCTTAGAGATGAGTAGGAGTGAAGTCTGTCTTGTACCCTATGTCCCCAGCTATTTACCCAGCCTTACCGCTGAAATGGGAGGCTTATTGAGCCAGTGCTGTTAAGCTACTCTCACTCATGCAGATCTAAGGATAATCTCGAATAAACAGGAGTTCATAGTTAGCTCAGGATTGAGATCAAGATACCTAGGTTATCAAATTTGAATTAGTCAGTTTGATACAGTAAACGGTGTTATAAAGTAAAAGTGACTAAGTTGTGGTCCAACCTTATACAAACTCATTGCATAGGATGCCCCCACTCACATATCTCTATATGAATGATTCAAGATCACATTGTTTGTACTAATTACAAAGTGGGCCGCATCCATAGTGTCCCTAGAACAAGGCGCCCAACCTTATACCTATTCTATAGACCATTTTAGGCTATATACTCGAACTTGATCCATGTTTTATGTCATCACATAAAGTTCAAGTCTACATAACATAGCCTCAGGATCTTAGTTTATTGGATTCAAGATTACAATTTTAATAACAATTTTATCGAAAAAAACAAAACAGAATATGTTTATCAATTTACAAACTACGAGTTTTAGGACATAAAATCCAACAAACTCCCACTTGGACTAAAACTCCTAGTGGAATATCACAATGTTGAATTTAAGTGAGGAAAAGAAACATATGAGTACAATAAACATATGATTATAATAAACTAGGGCATATACCCAAAAGTTCTCCCATTTGTCCTGGTTTACAAACTTCGTAGATCTAGACTCTGTAGGTGACCTTCAAACACTTTAGCTATGAAGGCCTTTGTAAAGGGATCAACATGTTTTACTCAGAAGATATCTGGGTCACTACAACATCTCCACGATGTACAATCTCCCGGATAAGATGATATTTGCACTCAATATGCTTGTCGCGCTTATGGCTTCTTGGTTTTCTTGAATTTGCAACTGCACCGCTATTATCACAATATAGGGTGATAAGCAGATGCATATTTGGAACGACTTCCAAATCTGTCAAGAATTTCCTTAACCATACTACTTGCTCTGCTGCTTCACATGTAGCTACGTATTCAGCTTCCATTGTGGAGTCTGCAATACAGTTTTACTTCACACTTGTCTACACTACTGCTCCTCCATTCAGAATGAACACTGATCTCGATGTAGATTTTCTTGCATCTTTATCGGTTTGAAAATCAAAGTCAGTGAATCTAGTAAGGATCAAATCCTTAGTACCATACACGAGCATGTAGTTCCTCGTTCTCATAAGATACTTGACGATATTTTTAACGGCAATCCAATGATCATATCTAGGATTGGACTGATACCTACTGACTATCCCTACTACATAGCATATGTCAGGTCTAGTACATAACATTCATACATCAGGCTCCCTATTGTGGAAGCATAGGGAATGCATCTCATATCCTCAACCTCTTGAGGTGTCTTAAGACATTGATCCTTTGACAAATGAATTCCATATCTGTAAGGTAACAGACCTCTTTTGGAATTCTGCATCTTATACCTAGACAACATTTTGTTTATATAAGTTGCTTGAGACATGGCTAGTGTTCTGTTCTTGCGGTTTCGAATAATCTGAATCCCGAGAACATACTGTGCATTTCCCAAATCTTTCATTTGGTACTGCGTTGCTAGTCATTTCTTGATGTCAGTTAGATAATCTACTTCATTTCCAATGAGTAAAATATCGCCAATATATAAAACTTAGAACGCTATAGTAGAATTGATGATCTTCTTGTAAACACAAGACTCGTCAACATTCTGTTCAAAGCCATAAGATTTGATCACAGTATTATATTCCAAGATCTAAAAGTTTGTTTCAACCCATAAATGGATTTTTGAAGCTTACAAACCTTTTTTTCTTGACCTTGTGCAATAAACCCCTCTGGTTGAGCCATATAGATACTCTTCTCAAGATCATCGTTTAGAAAGGCTGTCTTGACATCCATCTGCCAAATTTCATAGTCATAAAAGATGGCAATGGATAAAAGTATTCTAATCGACTTAATCATGGCAACGGGAGAGAAAGTTTCTTCATAATCCACTTCCTCTCTCTGGGTATAACCCTTTGCCACAAGTCGAGCTTTAAAAGTCTGTACTTCACCGGCTTGGTCTCGTTTTCTCTTGTAGATCCACTTACAACCAATTGGTTTTACATCATTTGGTTGATCTACAAGTTCTTAAACAGAATTGAAGTACATAGACTCCATTTCGAGGTCCATGGCTTTGACCCACTGATCACGGTTCACATCTTTCATCGCCTATTTATAAGTCGAGGGACCCTCTATGTCGTCATCAAGTATGACGACTTGTGTTTCTGTTAAACCCAAGTATCGGTCAGGCTGATGAACAACCCTCCCACTACATCAAAGCACTCTCAACTCTTGAGAATGATGTGACTGACCAGATGTACTAGTTTTATCTATTACTTTAGTAGATGAACTAGCTCTATCTGTAGCATCTTTGGAAATTTCATTCAATACTAGTCTACTGCGAGGTTGATGACTTCTTATGTGGTCTTCCTCTAAGAATGTGACATTTGTCGATACAAATACCTTATTCTCTTGAGGATCATAAAATAGACCACATTTTGTTTCTTTTGGATAACCTATAAATAGGCATAGTTTTGAACGACGTTCTAATTTTTTAGGATTTTGCACCAACACGTGTGTCAGGCATCCCCAAATCCTAAAGTGATGTAAACTGCCTTTACGCCCTTTCCATAGCTCTAAGGTATTTCTGAAACACTTTTAGAGGGAATGTTATTTAAAATATAGACAGCAGTTTCTAATGCATGTCCCCAAAAGGAATCAGGTAACTTAGCAAAGCTCATCATTGAGCAAACCATGTCCAACAAGGTTTTGTTTCTTCTTTCAGATACATCATTCTGCCGAGGCATATTAGGTGCAGAGAGTTGTGACTTGATTCCATGTTCTATCATATGGTCCTGGAATCTTAAGTCCATGTACTTCCCACCTCGATCTGATCGTAGTGTCTTAATTGTTTTACCTAACTGGTTCTCAACCTCAACCTTATATTCTTTGAACTTTTCAAAAGAATCAGACTTGTGATGCGTTAGGTAAATATGACCATACCTTGATAATCATCAATAAAACTGATGGAATATTCATACCCACCTCGAGCTTTGACATTCATCGGTCCACAGAGGTTCGAATGTACGAGCTCTAAGGGTATTGTGGCTCTGAGACCTTTTCCAGTAAAAGATCTCTTATTCATTTTTCCCTTAAGACAAGACTCACATGGAGGTAAAGAATTGTCTTCTAACTAATTTAGGAGTCCATTCTTAACCAATCTCTCGATCCTTTTGAGATTTATGTGGCAAAATCTTAAGTGCCATAGATAGGCATTAGAAAAAAAATTTTGACCTCCCGAATATGAATCCGCATTCATATTTTTGAAATTGAAATCACATTTGAATATAGAGAGCCATACAAAAAACCAATAGCGATATCGCATATACTTGTCGGTTTTAATCCCTTTTCCTAATTCGAACAATTCGAATTAATCCAATATACTGTTCTAAGTTTAATCCATATGAGCTAGCAGGGGGACCTAATGGACCTACAGATCATGGGCTCCAACAATTCGAGATTAATCGGTAAAACTCTTTAACCTAATTAATCAACATTTGTTAACTAACGGGTCATTCCACTAAAGTCTCGTAGTTGCACTCCCCTCATGTAGATATATTTCTATCCATCTGATATAACCATAACTAGTGAGTCAATCTTTCACAGGTTGTTCGTGGTCTTGGCTGGGTCAAAATACCATTTTACCCCTAAGAACACTTCTTGTTCCTTCAGACCCACTGAACCTCTAAAGAACAATTGATTTGTGATCCAACCAACAAATCGAGTCCCTCTCAGCCTAGAGAGAGGGTGGGCCCCTTGTTCTAATTCCGAAGTTAGCACTTAAGGGAACAACCTATCTACTAACCTTAGAGATGAGTAGGAGTGAAGTCTGTCTTGTACCCTATGTCCCCAGCTATTTACCCAGCCTTACCGCTGAAATGGGAGGCTTATTGAGCCAGTGCTGTTAAGCTACTCTCACGCATGCAGATCTAAGGATAATCTCGAATAAACAGGAGTTCATAGTTAGCTCAGGATTGAGATCAAGATACCTAGGTTATCAAATTTGAATTAGTCAGTTTGATACAGTAAACGGTGTTATAAAGTAAAAGTGACTAAGTTGTGGTCCAACCTTATACAAACTCATTGCATAGGATGCCCCCACTCACATATCTCTATATGAATGATTCAAGATCACATTGTTTGTACTAATTACAAAGTGGGCCGCATCCATAGTGTCCCTAGAACAAGGCGCCCAACCTTATACCTATTCTATAGACCATTTTAGGCTATATACTCGAACTTGATCCATGTTTTATGTCATCACATAAAGTTCAAGTCTACATAAAATAGCCGCAGGATCTTAGTTTATTGGATTCAAGATTACAATTTTAATAACAATTTTATCGAAAAAAACAAAACAGAATATGTTTATCAATTTACAAACTACGAGTTTTAGGACATAAAATCCAATACACAAAGGTCTGAATATACAAGTTCTAAGGGTTATTTGACTTTGTGACCTTTTCCAGTACAAGGTATCTTAGTCATTTTGCCTTTAAGCATGCTTAATATATCAAGCAACCTTATATTAGAATATTTGTATTAAAATGATGCATGAACAAATATATATCTTATGGTAGGATTTTTCTATATGACCTACATTATGATATATATATTAATAAAAATAAGCATACATCGTAGGCATAATTAAAAGCAACAATTTGGATCGAGATTACTTCCAAAAATATTAATTAAATTAATATAACATTTATATTAATTTAATTAATCAAAATACAGTAAAATAGATCATTACTACAAATAATGATTAAGAAAGCAAGAAAACCACCACTTGAACCGCTAGGTAGCCATGAACTGGCGGTCTGAACCAAACCGCTCATACACATCTCACTTTCGGAGTGTCACAACACTCTCTGCCAGCATTGCGACGTTTGCGTCCTTCAATTTGTAGCGTCCCACTACGCTACTCTCAACATCGTGATTCTCCGCACAGCTTTTCAATGCTACAGCTAGAGCATTACGATGTTAAGGCTTTTGCCTTATAGCATAAGGCTAGCATTGCAATGTTGAAGCCTTATGCTATAAGGTAGAATGCTTGCAGTTCTTCGCATATTCATCCGAAATTCTTCGTTCTTACTCCATTTTCCACCAAGTCGAAGCTGAAACTTGATCACGATCGACACAAACATCAAATACAAACTTGATAGAAATAAATTATGCCCAAAAGCATGGGCCCTTTACATACCTTATCATAAAATTGCAACGGTATTCTACAAGGCCAATCCTCAAAACATCCAAATGTGCAAAATTCATTCAATATTCATCGATAGAATTATAAAACCACCATTAGTCTGAATAATGTTCAAAAATCAAAATTGGGACTCAACCATGCTCTAATACCAATTGAAAGAGGTAGGTGACTACTCGCAACAGAAGCATCAATGTCCCAATTTTATTTTTTCTATATGAACAAACAGGGGACGAAAACATAAACATTTGTTTTAATTAAGCATGCAAACGTAAATTTAAGAGGAAGAAGGGATCAATAGATCACTTACCTTTGAAGACCAAAATTCTTCACGTTCCTCTCAAAATCACGAACATTCGAATTCCCTTCGAATGTACGAACACTCAAAAAAACACAACAACGGATCTCCAAATTTTGGACACTACCACACAGAAACCTCGTTATTCTCGAGGGGTAGTGAACCTATGAAAGGTTTGTAGGCTTCAAGATTAATTTGGAAGGGATGAAGATATCAAATTTAAGAGAGCATTCCACACACTGAGTAATTTTTGTTCTGTATTATATAAGAGCGTAAGAAGAAGATGAAAAAATCTCTACCCTTCCCACTTTCACACGTTAATCAATGAGAGAAAAATAGGGGAGAAGTTATCAAATAATTCCCTCCCTAATAACCAAATTATTTAATTAAAAAATATTTTTTTTATAATTAATTAATTTAACATATATATATATATAATCGAAGAAAGGTACTTAGAAAACCATATGTTATATCTAATATAACATATAACCTATAGTTTATATTGTATCACATTTAATATAGCCCATAGTTTAATATTCTCACTTAACCTATAGTATTTAATATGAATCAAATTCATATTAATTTTAACGTATAGTTCTTATATGAATCACATATATATAATTAGGTTTTGAGTTTGAATCTCAGGTTCAAAAATCGGGACTTCAATGTTGTCTTGATCTATAATGGGTTCAATGGTGATGTCAGGAATAGAAGCCTAAACATGATCTAAAACCACAATAGGAAAAGAAACTAATTCCTCTTCAAAGATAACTTTCCTTATGTTACCTTCTCCCCTCTCCCCCTCCCAAACTCAACATCCTCAAGGAATCTAGCATTTCTTGTCCCAAGCAATGATCTAGAAGTGGAATCATAAAACTTGAAATCCCGAGAGCGCTCAGAATACCCAATAAAATAGCAACTAATAGTTCTTAAGTCCAATTTTCTGTCATTAGATCTGTAAGGCCTAGCCTCAGTTGGACAACCTCATATGTGAAGATGCCTAATACTAGGCTTTGTCCACGATACGTAAGGGGTTTTAACTATTGCTTTATTAGATACCGTATTAAGGATATATGTTGCAGTCTTACTATATTCTTATGTGCTCTATTTCGTTTTTCTACCACATCATTCATGTTGGGTTTGCCTCACATAGTGTATTGTGGGACGATTTCACATTTCTTTAAGTATTTGACAAAGAGCCTTGAACGTTGTTCACCTCATCTATCATATTTATCGTAGTATTCACCACCACAATCAGATTTGACAACGTTAATTTTCTTTCCAAGTTGAAGTTCAACTTTAGGTTTGAAAATTTTGAAAACTTCCAAAGATTGTTACCCATATTTTGAATAGTCGTCTATGAATGTAATAAAATATTGTGGACTATAGGGAATTGACCACAAATGTCTGTATGTATTAGTTCTAAGACTTCTGAGCATCTGTTGGCACCTAAATTTATCTCGATATCAAATGCCTTTAATTTACCTACGATATTGGACATTTCCATAATTTACTCTCTATGTTCCCATTGCCTTTATATCTCATGGAAGTTAAAGAAGTAAAAACACTACTTGCTTCCCTTTTTCTTTTTAATTTTTAGCAAAATATTCCTCAATTTGAACTAGGAACTTATTGGCATTTTCACTTTCCGTGATAGAGCCCCAAAAAGATTTCGGAATTGAGTGCCTAATGATCATCAGACACATGCGATTTAACTGTTTCCACTTCTCTATATGAGTCGTATTCGACTATTCCTCAGTCGAAGTAGGTTTATCGGTCCTTAATGTAAGGTCCAAATCCATACACCCGAGAAGTATCTCTATGCTTTCACCATAACAATCAAATTGTAGATTTTAATTCACAAACTTATCAATCAATCGGTCTTTAACCCTTTCTAGTGGATTTCATCAGATTGGTGGACTTTTGTCAAGAAAGTTGAACTAAACATCCTCAATTTTGACAATAATAGAACTAAGTTTTTTTTTTTTTTTTTACTTTAGGAAACCACGTTCAATCAAAATAATAAAAAAAAATCACTTTAATCCAGCACTAGCACATCATTCATAATCGGTGATGAGTATGCCAAATACCACCGACAAGAACATGGGTTGCAAGAACACATATTGCCGAAGAAAAAAATGATTGTAGAGATTTCCAACCTACCACCGGTGAGATTTAAAACGTTGCTATAGTAAGCCGACCGTTTTTTTTTTTTTTAATTCTTTAAATTCTTTACTGAAACCAAAATTTAATCAACAATGCCAATGAAAAATGCATAAAACTAATAATCCAATATGAAATTCATGCTTTGGCGCCAATTTTTGATACGTAAGAGATTCCATTGACAAATTGATAATGACTCCAAATTCACTCCGAATTGATAATGGCTTTAAATGGCAATTGTCTTCCTCAACCAAAACTCCGAATGCCCTAAGTGGGATCTTTCTATATATGAGATTCAAGAAAGATTGTTTGCTTATTGCTTTGGTATATTGAGGACCGTAGCGTAAGGTCTCTTTATATACTAGTTGAATTAGGATTTCCACTCAATTAGGAATCTAGGGCCTTAATTAAATCACATAATAGGATTTAATCTAATAAAATAACCCAATGTGATAAATTATTAATCAACATACATAGTTCATACTTTAATTAAACATACTATTATTTAAATATATGTAACACTTTTTTCCAGAGACAATTTTGAAGTTAAGAATTTGAGAATTCTATACATAATCACATGAAGAACTTTATCGCTCACTCTAGAACTTTATCTCTCAAGAAATGAGAGGAAAGAGAGATAAGTAATGTAATAAATTAGAGATTAAATTGACAATTGAACTTAAAACTAATCCTTTCCTACTAAATTTGAAGTCCAGACAAAGTTGGATGTAAGTTTTAAAGTTTTGTCTGGACGATGGAAAAAGACCGAATACTGATTATTTCTTCATTACATGATTTTTATAAATTTGATTTTCTCTCTCTGTTTTTTTTTTTTTTTTTTTTTAATTTTTACAGCTTAGATTTCAGTTTCGGTCTCATCATTTTCTCCTCACGAACTCATGGAAGAATCAAAAGAAAAAATGGAAAATTTAACACAAATTATTTTCATGGAGAATCCCACCTCAATTTTTCCATTATGTTTCCCCAATCCACTCATCCTTCTTCCTTCATTCCACCCATCTTCCAAATTAACTACACATCTAAATTTTGAAATCTACTTCCCATTTTTATTCTCACTTAAACTTCGCCTTTATGCCGTTTTTTCCCTTAAATTTTGAAATCTATTTATCTATGGCTTCATCCTTGCCAAATGACTCATTAAATTTGCATTCACAGAGGAAAAGTTGCATTTGAAAGAAAAATGTAAAAGAGAGAGAGATGACAGGAATGGAGGAAGGATAAAGAGTGAAGACGAGATGAGGGAAAAAAAGAGGGAAAGAAGAGAGAAGGAAAAAATTAAGTATATATGTATTCTTTCTAAGTCATCTTGCCGCGTCAACATTTAATTAATTTTATAATCAAATTTATTGGTTTTATTAGTAGGAGGGACCTTTTTAAACTTATTCTTACAAAGTCAAGGATTAAAATGGCTAATTTGAAATATTAGTTACCAAATGTATCTATTCTTTAAATTTAGAGACCAAAAAGATAGTTTTTCTTTTGTATAATTTTTTAAAGATATGCGGTCTGATTTCTTTTTCTCTGTAATATGTGGAGAGGAAAAACTAACCTTTGACTTGAACTTAACATGTTTCATATAAGTTTGTTTGGTTAATTAAGGCAATTAATGAAATTAAGAGGCTATGTTCGGACATTGAGTTGAGATAGGACGTTGGAGTTCATATATCAGTAGAGTTCATATATCTATAGAATCCATATGTCTTTGTTTGGGGTACATAATTATTTGGTCTGAGTTCATATGTCTGTGTTCAGGATGCAGAGTTGAGTTCATATATTTAGGGTATCTAGTGCAGTTTTTTGAACTCTAAGGTCCCGTTTGGTAACCATTTCGTCTTCGAAAATTAAGGCTATTTCCTCCCATTTTCTTATAATGATTTTCATTTTTCTTAATTACAATGGTTGAATTCTTAGCCAAATTATAAAAATAAAAACAAAATTTCAAAATCTACTTTTTTTTAGTTTTCAAATTTTGACTTGGTTTTTTAAATTGTCGATAAAAAGTAGATAATAAAGGAAGAAATTGGGATGTGGAAGTAGAGTTTATAGACTTAATATTAAAAAATAAATACTTTTATGATTACTATTTTTTAAAAAACTGTTTTATTCAATAACTCTACCTATCTTTGTTTGAAATAAAATATGTATTGCAATTTTTTTCCTTTAACTTTTAAAGTTTTTCTTTCTTTCTTTTTTTTTTTTTTTTTTTTTTTTTTTTTTGTAATGAATAACAATTGGCCCACTACATTTCTTAAGAAATATGATTAAATAAAATGAGAAACCAAATAGAAATTAAAACTTTTGATTCCAAATTTTTCTCCATAAATTTCATCATCACTATCTTCTTTTTATTCTCTTTCCTATTGTTGCTCTGTATTTTTACTTTGTCGTAACTTTTTTAATTTAATCTTCACCATCATCTTAGCAGCCAATGGAATGTCACCACATTTGTTCAACAATTTCTTTTTCAATTCCTTCAAATTTGGAGGATCATTAGAGAACAAATCTCAATTTTTCACTAATGCTTATTGGAAAATGTTTTAGGAAAAAAATCTCCATTTTTTATGGTTTTTTTTTATTATATTACATACTTTTCAACTACATACCTACTTTTCCAAAAATTCTTAACGCTCATTTGATAGGTGATCTCAATTAAATAAAAATATTTTTTATTTTTTTATTTTTATATAAATTTCTACATAGGAATATCACACTTAATATAGACAAAATATTATTATTTACATAATCAACAATCATACAACATAATTTAGCAGTCATCAATCTTATAATAGTTGGAAGTGGTTGTCAAAGTTGATTATTGAAGATAATATACTGGAGTTTGTAGTCAGAGACAACTATCGGAGCCTAAGTTGGTTGCATGAAGTTGATATTAGAGTTGGTTGCTAAAGTTTGTCATTGGAGGTGGTTGTTAAAGCCGGGAATTGGCCGTCGGAGTTGCTCACTCGTAGGTGGTCATCAAAGTCAATCATCAAAGGTGATTTTCATTGGAGTTTATAGTCAAAGATGGTTGTTGGAGTTGGTAATTAAAGTTTGTTGTCAAAGGTGGTTGCCAGAGTCTAAAATTGGTCGTCGAAGTTGGTCATGCGAAAGTGGTCGTCGGAGTTAGGTCACCGACGTTGTCATCAGAGGTAGTTATAGGAGCCTAAAATTAGTCGTCAGAGTTGGTCGCCAAAGTTGTTATCGGAGGTGGTTGTCAGAGCCCGGAGTTGGTTCCCGGAGTGTGATAGTAATAGGCATCATAAGTGACCGTAGGTGGAGCCATTGGAAATATTGGAAAAAATAAGAGTTTGGGTAAGTTGGTAAAATATACCAACTCAACTCAACCAACATTTAAAGTTGATTGTTGAGGAGTAAATTTTGGCCTAACGAAAGAAAGCAAATAAATCAAGATAATATGAGATAATATAAAATAATAAAAGATAATGTGCAATTTAATCCTAGCTTGCTAAGAATTAGAAAACTCATATCCTAATCCTATTAGGATTAAGATAAAACCCTAGATCAAATACCCTATAAATAGACCATCATGGCTCCATATGGGGTAACTTGAACTTTTGACTTCTTCTCTATTATACAATTCTTTTGCTGACTTAGGTATCAGAGCCCCTATTCTTTGTTTTATAGGTCCTCTCTTCTCCAAAATTACAAATTCAGTCGTTGATTACACGTGGAGGTCAGGTACATTCTCATTGGTCAAAATTTTGCATCAACATTGGTGGGTCAAACATTGAGTTGGTATATGTATATATTGGGGTTGATGCCCTAAATCTCGTAGAGTCTTGTAGTTTGTAAACAATGTATGAATAAACTCTTTATGTGATTAATAAAATATGTGATATTTTATTCACTTTGTCGATAAAATATGTGATATTTTAATTGCATTAACCACAAACCAAAAAACTAAACATCCAAGGTTATCTTTGTAACTTAAACATGTATGTGGAGACATACAGATAGATCATATTTAAGTGATAACCTAAATGGTCTATAGTAGATGGATTAGGCTGGGTACCTTATCCTGGTGACACTACGAGTATGACCCGCTTTATAGGTGTTACAATTGTTGTAAAGTGCTACAAATAATCTGATCTTGATAATTCATGTATTAGACATGCGAGCGGGGATATTTTATACAAATAAGTTTGTATAAGACTGGACCACAAAATGTTTAGTCTCATTATATAACACCATTCATAATGGAGACTTACATTTCACCAGGATTATCATAGGTAACATGACCTGAATCCTGAGTGAGTTGTGAACTCTTGCCTATAAGGGTAGTCTTTTAATTTGTATGGGTGAGAATGGCCAGATCGCCGATTCAACGTCTACCATTTTGGGGATTCGTCTTATTGGGGAGTTGGGAACATAGCTAAACAAGATGGAATTCATTCCTTCCTCGAAGTAGGGGTAAGTAGATAAATTGCTCCCTTAAGGGTTAATTATGGGTCTTGAACAATGTGGCATCACACCCTCTCCTGGCGAGAGTGATTTAGTCATAGCAGGACTATGATCTATTATTCATTAGAGGAATCAGTAGTATTTAAGGAGTTAGATGTAACTATAGGGGGGAAATGGTAATTTGGCCTAGCTGTACTTACGAGCAATTTGTGAAGGGTCATCGTACTGTTGATTGGTTATATCCAACAGACATAGAAATTTTCAGCCTTTAGTGGAGTGCCTTAACGAATGGTGAATAATGCAATTAAAGAGTTTAATTAACTATTCATGTATCATTGGCGCTTCAAGCTACAGGTCCATAAGAAGATTTAGTTGAGAATCAATTTTTGGATTAATTTGAATTATTCAAATTAATAGAGGGATTTAATTATATATGATATAATTAAATTATTTCAATTATATATGATATAATTAAATTATTTCAATTATATATGATATAATTGTCATAATGTATTTGATACATTATAATTTAGTGGGAGGAAATAAATATTTGAATGAGATTCAAATATATTTTCTATGAATGTGATTCATAGTTCTTAAATTTAATATAAATATGATTTATATTAAATGTCATAAAATAGAGAAAAGAAACTACAGTTTATATTTTGTGTGGTACAATATTAAAATTATAAGTTATATGTTATATTTGATATAACATATAATTTAATATAAATATAATATGATAAATTAGTTATCATATTTATTTATATCATTTTATTATAATTTGAAAAATAACTTCCCCATCTTTTCTCTCCAACCACTTTACTAGGTAGTTGTTAATTTTATGGCAAGAGGAATAAAAGAAAAGTGGTTTTCTATTCTTCCTCTACGATTTGTTGTAATTTGTTGAACGATTGAGAAGTGTTCTGTGTTCTTGTGTTTGTGAGAGAACTCTCAATCTTCTACCTCCCCCATTCAAACTATCCTTCCTAACCAAAATAGTCAGAGCCCACTACTCTTGAGTTCTCATCCCGAGAATACCAAGGACTTTTTGTGGTTGTGTTCGGGTTACTGTTCGAGGTTTCGTTGAAAAAGGTCTCCAAAGAGGAACGTGACTATTTGAGGGTGTTTTACGAAGAAATGTCTTCAAAGGAAATGTATCTTGAACCTTTTTTTCTGGTAAAAAACATGTAATTTATTTTGAATGCATATCTATTGTATATTTACTATAAATTGAGTATGTGATAATTTATGAAATTTAGACGATCCGTTTCTGCTCAAGGTTCTCCTCATACGAGTTCCTTCAGTATATTATACCAACTCATATTTCAACTCAACTCAACTCTACTCATGTTGATGAGCCAAGCACTCCTTAAGTAATATTGATTGATTAGGCCGCATGTTCGGTAGAGAAAAAGTAACTTATAGAAAATTGGGCATATTTCAATTTTAATTTACTATAATTAGACAATTTGTGTCCAATATCCTATGTTATTTATTTGAAGATGCGGAAATTGTCTCGATGGCGTTAGCTATAGACACATTGTACAATCGTGGCCAATTGGCCATAAACCCATCAACATTGCTTCATTGTTGTTGCCCTTATTGTTATGAGTTTAACATGTAGGTAAAGGTGGAGATTTGAGATCCTAACAGATTTGATGATTTCAAGAATATGTTATCATTTTATTTTTCAACTACCTTTATTTAACATGTAAAAATTATTTTACTGTATTTGTATCCAATAAAAAAAAATTATGGGTGTTGTTAAACTTGGTCACAAGCTTTTTTTTTTTTTAATAGATTGTTTAAATATACTATATAAAGTGGTTACTTTTATAAAATTGGTAATGCAAAATTTCTTTTATATTAAATGAATTGGTTTTTTTAATTTAAAGAACAATATAAATAAATACTTAAGATAGTCAATGTAACTCTGTCTTTTAAGTTATAATATATACCTATTGATTAAGAGATTAAAATATGGTTCTCTCTACACGGGTTCATGGGTTGAGTTGGATTGAAAAAATTTACAATGGTTGTAAATTTTTTCAATCCAAATAACCCTTATTAAAAAATGAACCCATCACAACTCAATCATGAAATATTTGGGTTGGGTTGGTTCGAGTTAATCAGGTCTTATTTAAAATTTTGTTCTAAAAAGAAGCAAAATGTAAATATATAAAAATCTAATTTAATTATTTTCATATATTGAATTAAGATTAACTACTCAATTTCAATTTATATAGTAAAAGCTTTCTTTCTAAAATGCAAAGAAGCTACTTTTAAGAATTGTTGAAGAATAAATTATTAAAAAAATATTTGCATTAAATAAAACTAAAACCAATATATGTATAGATAATTATATTATAAGTAACAAATATATATATATATATTAAAGTTAATAATAAATTCGGGTTGTTTTGGGTTATATTAAGTGAACACATGAACCAACTCAACTCATAAAATTTTCACTTATTTGAACCTAACCCAACTCAAACTGCACGGATTGGGTTAGGTTGATCGGTTTTTTCGGGTCATCGAATTTTTTGAACAACCCTAGTTCTCTTCCTTCTAACATGTTGGGAAAAAATATATTAACAAAGTTGGATAGGGAGAGATGATTTGGAATGTTATGCGAGAAATAGAATAATTTTATAATTGGAGAAAAAGAAAAAGGAAATTAAAAAGAGAAAAAAAAAGGGGTAAAAATAGAGAATTGAGAGTGAAAAACTGAGTCCCATGGTGAGCGGAAAAAGAGGATAAATGGGGGCATGTGATCCAAGTCGAGTGGCACTGCAAATGAAAAAAATGAACGTGGAAGAAAGCAAGTATGGAACAAAACAACACATATGTTTCCTTTCCTAACTTTTTACGCATCCAATACCATCCTCACTCTCCTATTAATACCCCTTCATCACCTCTTTTCATTCCCCAATTCAATTCCTAATCCTACCTACTCATTTCTTCTTCACTTACAATTCTACATCTTTCCCATGGGCGATGCTATGGAATTGGAGCCCAAATCTTCTAATTCCCATTTTTCTTCTTCCACCAACCTCCACCTTTGTTCCCAGATTTTCCTCAGAGCTTTGGTAATTTCCTCCACATTGGCTGCCACCTTGCTCATCATCTCCGCCAAGCAGTCCGTCCTCATTTTAGGCATCCCTTTTGACGCCCGATACACCTACTCCTCTGCTTTCGTTTTCTTTGCTTTGGCTAACGCTATTTCATGTGCCTTCTCTTTTCTGTCCGCCTGCCTTGTTTTCATATCGATTCCCCGATTGGCCTCGGGGAATAATAACCACGGAACCAGGAACAGGAATTACTACATCTTCTTTCTCCATGACTTGTTGATGATGGGATTGCTGCTCGCCGGATGCTCTGCTGCCACCGCCATCGGCTGCGTCGGCAAGTACGGCAACGACCACACAGGCTGGTCTCCCATCTGTGACCATTTTCCCAAGTTTTGTGACCGCGTTACCGCTTCCCTTGCCATCTCTTATTTTTCCGTCCTTTGCCTTCTCATACTCACCATCCTCTCTGCAAATCCACCACTAACATCATGCTAAATTTCATCAAATATTAAATTAATCTAGTCCTCTACCTCCCCTACTTTAATTTGCCTAATCATGCAAACACAGGGTCTGTAAATTCTGATCAGAAAAATTAGGAATTTGTGTTATTAATTAATTAATAGCTTTACTGATGAGGTGTGCATTTTCCCTCTTCTTTGTCCTTTACCTTAGTCTGTTGCAACCGCATTACTGACCTTTTTGGCTTTTTTTTCCGTCTACTAAATTTGTTTTTCTACCTTCATTTCTCTTTTACAAGGTAAGTAATAGGTATATATTATGACATAATAGGGACTTTTAGAGCTAACACTACTCTTAGATTGTAATAATCATCTTTTACTATAGTAAATATTAGTTTGTAGTTTCTAATTAGAAACACTATTTCAAAAACCTCCATTTACTATCATATTCATTATTTGCCACAGTTTTTACTATTTTACATTCATCATTCTTTTTATTCTTTGCTATAATGTTGCTATTTCCCTCTCAAATTAAAATAGTTTACATCTCAAATAATTTATACTTCAAACACAAACTATTATAACCAAACTACAATAACTTAGGATTATAATAACCAAGTCCTTGTCCAAATGGCTTCGTAGATGTTTTGCTTTCCAGATATACTTACTCGCTCCAATTCATATTAGTTTTTCCTTGATATCGGTTTCATAAAATGTACCCGAGGTCCAATTAAGACAAAGTGGATCATTTGCATTTGCTCTTTTAATTTTATGATTAAAATCATTTTTGTTATATTTTAATTATAACCAATTTTAAAAGTTTATAATTTAAGACTTTGAACACGAAAAAAGTGGCAATTGTAGTCTCAAAACATGTTGTAAATCTTTACCATGGCTTGTCCATAGTTAATTTATTCCGTGATGGGACAGATTTCCTACAACCAAACCAAACAGCAACCATTGTTTGGCTAGCTCTCCATCCATTGTTTAAATAAAGGCAATTAATTCACCTCACCAATTGAGGTTTAATTTTCTTTGGAGATATACCCATTAAAGTTACATGAATTCTGCATTCTGGGCAGGATTTGTTTAAAGATGCTCCCGACTTATTTGGTAGAAATTTCAGATTATGTTTTATGTTTTAGATTTATTAAGTTCAACACATATATATTTGACAGAGAATCAGATTCGGTTTTTAAAAACTGTTTTCGAATTTTATAATTCAAATGGTATAAATTCTGAAAACTAATATTTTTATATTTTCATTGTTTTCAAATTATGAATTTTTAATTTTAAACTACAAAATTATATTAAATAAAGATAAAAACAATTAGAAGTATAATTCATTTTTTGAAAAGTAAAATATGTATTATATAATGTATTATAAATTATATAATATTATACTATAATAATTATACAAATAAAATTAACATAAGACATGTTTATAAATAAATTAATAATAGCTTATTGTCAACTAACATTTAGTGGGTATACAACAAGTTTTATGGTTTATAAATATAATATCATTCCCATTTAAATGATTATTTAAATTAGAATTCAGTTTCTGAATTTGCTACCAAACACATATGTAAAAATATGAAATATAACTTTGTTTTCAAATTTCTGTTTTCAGATTTTCTACCAAACATGCCCTAACTTGACCACATCAAACAACTCGCTGAACTATTCTCTGCATAGTTGTAGCTCTCTATGCATCTCTTTCCATCATAAAGAATAAAACAATATATTTTTAAAATATTTTTTTTTTAAAAAAAAAAACAAGTTTCACACATGACATTTAAGTAATTTTGCCTGAGATGCATCCAAATATTTTTAATTTGAGATGAGTCACGAGTATGTTGTTTTTCTCCCTTGCCCTACCCGTCAGCCACTTGCATTTTCACTTGC
The DNA here is from genome assembly GCF_027475165.1 of Benincasa hispida. Lineage (NCBI taxonomy): Eukaryota > Viridiplantae > Streptophyta > Magnoliopsida > Cucurbitales > Cucurbitaceae > Benincasa > Benincasa hispida. The sequence goes on from NC_143479.1 coordinate 13,714,946, forward strand.
TATCTAAAATTCATACTGCATTTATTTATGGCCCTACTCTCCAAAGTCTTTCCAAGCTGACTTAGGCAAGGGAATTTTTCTAATACTAAAAGAGTATCATATTCCCCTTTTTCACACTATAATTTTATCTTTAAAAATATTTGTGAACCCATATTAAAGTCAATGAGTCCCATCCTATTTTTAAAAGCACGTGGATGTCTATTGTAGTATAGAAAATTTTCCCTCAAATGATGATTAAGATTAGAAGTGGAAAAGCCTTAATCCACCTCTATAGGCATGTTGGGGGTGCATATCTATAATTATTTTTCTAGTCTTTGGTTTTCTTAATAATAAGTGTGTTGTTTAGGAGTGTTCAAAAAACTTGAAGATCCAAAAAAAACGATCAATCTAACCAAACCCGTGCGGTTTGAGTTGAGTTATCAACTCATTTGAGTTGGGTTAGGTTCAAATAAATGAAAATTTTATGGATTGGGTTGGTTCATGGGTTCACCTAATATAACCCAAACCAACCCGAGTTTATTATTAACTTTAAAATATATTTTTCTTACTTATAATACAATTATTTATACATATATTGTTTTAATTTTATTTAATTCCAATATTTTTTGAATAATTTATTCTTCAACAACTCTTAGAAGTAGTTTCTTTACACTTTAGAAATAAAATTTTCACTATATAAATTGAAATTGAGTTGCTAATCTTAATTCAGTATATGAAAATAATTAAATTAGACTTTTACATATTTATGTTTTGCTTCTTTTTAGAATACAATTTTAAATAAATGACCCGATTAACCCAAACCAACCCTTGGGTTGGGTTCATTTTTTAATAAAGGTTATTTAAGTTGGAAAAAAAATTACAACCCAAACAATTGGGTTAGGTCTAAAAAGTTTTTCAACCAACCTATGAACACCCTTAGTAGACATTATAGTTTTACTTATGAATTTTGTAGACATTTGAAAACATTGTTGCCTATATTTTGAATTTTGTAGACATTATGGTCTTTCTTGTGAATTTTGGAGACTTGTTTTGTTATAATAGATTTTGGATATCGTTTTTGTGATTGTGGAATCTTATGTGTTTTTTATTGGTGATTCCAAGCTTTTTTTTTTTTAAGGAAACCAATGGAACCGAAACAACTCAACCCATTTTTTATGGGTTGGTTTGGTTCGGGTTCATAATTTAACAAGGATTAGTTTAGCTTAGAAAAATACACGAACCGAACCATAGGGTTGGGCCTAAAATATCCCTAAACCCAACCCTCAAACACCCCTAGTTTTGTTTGTTACCTAAGTTTTAAAAATGTATTTTTTTAGTCCCTGCATTTTTAAGAATAAGCACATTTGGTCCCTGAATTTTCAAAATTTACATTTGTAGTCCATGAATTTTTAAGATATATTTAAAAAGTTCTTGAAGTAAATTTTTATTTTTTAAAAATAATTATATGATATTTAAAATTTTATAAATATTTTTAAAAAATAATTCTAAAGAGAAGAAGTAATTTTTTAGAATTATTTTTCTAGTCTAAAATTTCATATGATTATTTAATATATAATTATAAATTATATGAAGGACCTTTTCAACTTACTAGCTAATAACATGTGTGATGCTGTGAAGTATATAGTTTTATTTTTTAGTACAGAGAAAAATTAAAAAGATTACAATGAATGAAATATTATCTTTTACATTGTTTGATCTTAAAAGTAAAGAGAAGAAAAATATAAATCAATGAAATTTTGAAGGGTAAGGGATGCGATTGTCTATTCAAACATATCTCCACCAGTAGACCGTATTGTTTCTTATCTATGTTCAAAATCACATAGATATACAATAGAATACTCCACTTTGTCATGTAATCACTTCAACTCGAATACTTGTAATGAGGCAGATGAAGTTATCTCCACTTTCTGATCATGATGTTCCATATCCATATAGTCTAGATCACACATGCATGCACAAAAAGATATAGGACATTGCCATTTACCCAAATAATTGTAATGAGAGAAAATATACTATTTGTTCGAACATGTCTCCACCTTTAAATCATGAAGTTTCATATCTATAATCTTGATCGCACATACACACTGGAACATCCTGAATGTTTCAGGTAATTTTCATAAAATTATCTTGAATTATTAGGGTGTTATTTTGTTAAATAGAGGCTAAAATTGAATTTGAGAAGTAAGATAATTAATTAATGATATTTGTAAGGATTGGAAATTTGAATTTAATTTAAGAAAACTTGGATAAATTAATTTGGAGATTTGAAACTTTTGAAGGAATTAAATTTTGGATTTTGAATTTTAGATTTGTTTTAATGGTGGATTTATGGAATTTGGAAAAGGAAAAGGAAAAGAATATATATAGATATAAATAAATGAGTGATTTGAGTTGATGTTTTAAGCCCTCAATCTCTTTTTCTTCACTAGACCATAAGAAGCACCAAGCGATGCCTTGAAATAGTAAGTCCTAATTGGACACATACTTGAAGCTTTAGAGGTAAGATCTTGGCTAAATGTTCAAAACTATGCTTTGAACCTAGAAAAACATATAGGAGAAGGACATACATTGGACTAGATGGAACTGAGGAGTAAAATTGGCTAAGTGTTGGAAGTGAGGGTTGAACACATAGCCCAATGGAGAAGTGAAAATTGGACTAAGTGTTAGTAGAAAAGGAGTAGGACTCAACCCTTGATGCATGACTGGATAAGTTCAACTCATCTCTCTTAGGTTGAATGCATAATGGGTTAAAGAAACATATTTAGACGCATAGTCTATGGAGAAGTTGGAAGATTAAGTACGTATTAAGTATGTAAGAAGCAAAGACTCAACCTTGTTTGGAAGTATAGATAAGTTCAATCAATCACCTAAGATTGGTAGCATAGTTGAGAAAGTTCAACTCATAGCGTAGTTGAGAAAGTTCAACTCGTAGCATAGTTGGATAATGTTTAACTCATCATCCTAAGGTTGGGAGCGTAGTTGAAGTAAGTTGAGCTCAAACCTTGTAGACAGAAAAAATACTTACCTAGAGAACTTATGTTATTTCTTGGAAGCATTGGACACAAGTTCAGTTTGGTCAAGGAAAAGCCCACTTGGACGCATGATTGGTCGGTCTGAATGCCTAGGGTTGGGTGGACACCTAGGTCACTATATTGACCATATGGTTGGATCACTTTGGGAGCATGAACTTAAGAGATTGGTCTTGAACGCATAATTAAAGGAATGATGCGTTGAATATGAAAGGTTTGGAATACCCCAAGGTGGAAGCATATAAATGCGTGTATCTCAATTTTTTTTACAGAATGTGAAAAACTTAGAGGATAGAAACATGGACAAACTAAATTAATCAAGCATGTTTTCTCTACTGTAAATTTCAAAGGAAAAAGGAAAATTCGAAACTCACCTTTGAAGTACTAAGTTTTCTTGCTTCCTCACCCGTTCACAGCAAGATCATGAATCACCTCCTTCTTATGGTCTCACCATCACGAACACGACAATAAGGACGTGGACACCACTAGACAATTTTTCTCGTTATTCTCTAGGATGATAATCGAAGTAGAGTTTTGTGAGCTCGCTTGTAAGAATCTTGGTGAAAGGGAAACGTTTTTATTTTAAGAGAATTTTCACATACAGAGAAGAGATTGCAGAGATCAGAGGATGAAGATGAAGATGCAGTTTCTCTATCTCTGTATTCACGTTGTGATGAGAAAATAAATAGGTGAGGGTGTTGGGTTTTATGCCCTAAAACGAGTAGATAGTAAATGTAAATAATTGACCATCATCAATAAAGAGTTATCAATGTTATTTTAATAAGGGTTATTGATTATGTTGTATGCATCTTGTCTTAATAACCCTAAATCCAAAAAACTAACATCTTAGGCTGTCTTGTGAGTCTTGAACTGTATGTAGAGACATATAAGGATCAATGTTCAAGTTACAACCTAAAAGGTCTATAGTATAGGGATAATATTGGGTATCTTATCTTGGTGACACTATGAATACGACCCATGTGATACAAACGCAATGATCCAACGCGTTCGTGTAGGTGACATGCGAGTAAGGGTATTTTATGCAATGAGTTTGCATAAGACTAAACTGTGAAATAGTAACCACTAGATGTAACACTGTTGACTAGTTAGGTTTCTATTTCAATAGGATGACGTAGGTAACTTTGTCTTAATCCTGAGTGTATTATGAACTCTTGTTCACGATGAATTGTCCTTTGATTTGTATGGGTGAGTGACCAGTTCGCCGACTCAATAAGCCTACCATTTTGGAGATAAAACCGAGTGGGGAGCTAGAAACATAATTATACAAGAAGGATTTCAATCATTCCTGATTTTAGAGCAAGTAGATGAGTGTTCACTTAATTGGTGTATCCGGGACTTGAACAAAAGGCCTTACCTTTCACTGACCTAAGAAGGGTTTCTGTTTAATGATTGAACCATAAACAAGTTGTTCACTAGAGAAGCACTGGTACTTAAGGGATACAGAAGTAACCTAGGGATAAAACAGTAATTTGACATAGCTGGTGTTCGAACACTCGTGAAGGGCTAACTTGCTGTTTTTTGTCTATATCCGTGGACACAGAAATATATCTGCAATGAGAAGAGTGCAATTGTGGGTCTTTAGTGGAGTGTACCCATAGTTAATGAATATTGATTAATTTGGTTAGTAAGTTTAGCCAATTAATCTCATATCGTTGGAGCTTCTGATTTGTAAGTCCATGAGGTCCCTTCACTAGCTCATAAAGGGAATGGAGGTAATTATGTCTTGAATAGAGTTTAAAATATTCAAATTCACTTAGGGAAATAGTATAATGTATAATAATACACTATAAAGTTTATATTTTAATTACACTTTATAATATAAATTTAATTTTGGATATGATTCAAAATTAATTTATGGGAGAATTAAATATTTGAAGGAGTTCAAATATTAATTTAATATGAATTAAATTCATATTAAAACTACGGTTAAAATTAATGTGTATTTGATGCATATTAAAACTATAGATTATGAGAGAAATATAATTGAATATGATCCATTTGTAGATTAAATTAAATATTCAATATTTAATTTAGTAATTATTTAATTGGATAATTAAATAATTATTTTATTTAATTTAATTAATTTAATTAAAACTTTAAGTTATGTGAGAGATGTTTTCATTTAAATATGATTTAAATGAAATCATCAATTAAATAAGATTCAATAAATTATTAAATTATTTTATTTTATTTTATATTAAAAGTTAACTCCCACATAGGGAGTTAACAAAAATGTGTGATGACTCCCACGTTTTCTCTCTCTCTCTTTTTTGATCAAATACATGCAAAACGTTTGCAGGTAATGGAGTTATTGCAAGTGTAATGGTTGAGGCAAGGCCGATGGGCAACAAAAATGGGTGTGGGCACGCTATAGGGGCCATGGGCGAGGCTGGTTTGGTGTGGGACATGCGCTGAGGGGCGTCAACATGGTAGGAAGCGCACGGTCGTGGCTGGTGAGCGGGAGATGCGTGCACGAGTGGGTCATCGTGGCCTGCTGCCTTCAGGCAACGTTTTTCCAATTTCAACTCAAGTTTTTAGAGATTCAAAACACCATTTCTAATCAAATAAACTTTAAATAACTTTTATAGAACTCAAAAGGGACCTTTTAACTAGCTTACTAAAAATTTTAGGCACCTAAATCCATCACAATGTCCCTTGAAAAATCCTTCAAAATAGCAAACTCTACCTTACCCAATTTCCAGATAACTTCTGTTTTCTTCAAGTTTTCTAAACTTTTTCAATCTCCAATCTTCGGCAACCCTAGGATGATTTCTACACTCATTCAGATTTTTTTGGTCCAAAAATCATGAATTTTGCACGGGTAAATTGGAAGAACCAGCCTTCCAAAAATACCCTTCATGCCAAGCCAAAATCTGCATTTTCTTCCTCCAATTATATTCAACCAACCAGCTGCTTGCTTCCTTATTTACATGAATTTTTCTCTTTTTTCATTATCTTCTTCATCTCTAAACAACTTTATCAGGTTAAATTAATTTTTAATTTTAGAAAATTAATCCAAAAGTTATTTTTCAATAAAACAATTTATTCTTCTCCACACACTCACACACTCTCACACTCACACATTCTCAGGACCCTTTCTTTCACTCATAAAATTTGTTTTTCCTTTTTTTTTTTCCTTTCTTTTTCCTAACATTCAGCCAATTATCCACTCATATCAATTACTCTAACACTCAACAAAGTTTCTAAGTTACTAAATAAATAAAAAGAAACTTGCACTTGTATAGTAAATTTCAACTACTAACTTCAACACTTAGCAACATAACATACTTAGGTCATGTAATCCAAATGATTTATTTAGGTAAATTCTAAAATTATGTATTTAAGTTAATCTTAAGCTTGAACAGGATGAAAGGGAACAAGGGCTTACATGAACTTTAACGACCAACTTGACCGATTTATATTCGAAAATAAAAGAAAACAAAAACAAAAACAGAAAAAACTCAACTGGTGAAAGTGTTTTAAAATAAAATTTAAAATTAGTAGTTTATATCGTTTAATAGTTGTCTTTTATAATAATATGATATTGAGAGTTATCTGAAGATGACGAGGTCATCCTTATATACCTACTTGTCATAGACATCCAGAATATTGAATGTTTCTTAATAGTCCCACCACAGTCCAAAAAAAAAGTATTGCTTATGTCTAATTAGTTGACCGACTAGCTTAATTATCTTAATGAACAATAATTTTTTTGTATGCATGAAATCGACTCATTGTTGGCTATATATATATCCTCAGGGCTTGTTTGGAACGTTGAGTTGCAATAGGATATCTAGAGTTCATATAACTATGTTTGAGGTACAAAGCTATTTGGTCTAAATTCACATGTCTGTGTTTAGGGTGCAGAGTTGGGTTCATATGTCTTGGATATCTGGTGTAGTTTTTTTAATTCTAAATAATCTGCTTTTATGATTACTATTTTTGTTTCGAAACTTTTTTATTCAATAATTCTACTTATCTTTGTTTGAATAAGATACGAATTACAATTTTTTTCCGTTAATTTTTAAAGCTTTTATTTATTTCTTTCTTTCTTTTTTTCTTTCTTTCTTGTAATAAATAACAATTGATCCACTACATTTCTTGAAAAAATATGGTTAAAAAAATGAGAAACCAAAGAAAAATTAGTAGCCAATGGAATGCCACCATATTTCTCCAACAATTTCACCCTCCAAATTTGGAGGATCATTAGAGAACAAATCTCCATTTTCACTAATTCTTGCAAGAAAAAGTTCCAGGGAAAAAAATCTCCATTTTATGTTTTTTTTTTTGTTATATGTCGCATAATTTTCAACTACATACATACTTTTCCAAATATTCTTAACACTCATTTGATATGTGAATTCAATTATATAAAAACATATTTTACAAATTTCTATATATAAATATTGCACTTAATGTAGATAAAATACTATTATTTACATAATCAACAACCCTACAATATAATTTAACAGTCATCAGTCTTATAATAGTCAGAAATGGTTGTCGAAGTTGATTATGGAAGATAATTTTCACTGGACTTTGTAGTCAAAGACGGCTGTCGGAGCCTGAAGTTGGTCGCATGAAGGTGGTATTGGAGTTGGTTGTCAAAGTTTATCATTGAAGGTAGTTGTCGAAACCGGAAGTTAGTCATCGGAGTTACTTATGCTCGAAGGTGGTCATCAAAGTTGATCATCAAAAGTGATTTTCATCAGAACTTGTAGTCGAAGGTGGTTATCGGAGTTTATTGATAGAGGTGGTTATCGGAGTTTATTGATAGAGGTGGTTGCCGAAGCCTGAAATTGGTCATCGGAGTTGGTCGTGTGAAGGTGGTCATCCGAGTTGGGTCACTGGAGTTGTTATCAGAGGTGGTTGTTGTTGGGTTTTATGTCCTAAACTCGTGGTTTGTAAACGATAAACTTATTCTGTAAATCAATAAAGTTGTTATTGAAGTTTGATAAAAAAAAAAAAAAAGTTGTTATTGGATATATAAAATGCTTATTTCGTTTTAGGAATAAATCCAATAAACTAAAAGATCCTTGACTATTACATGAGTACTTAAACTTTATGTGGAGGCATAAGAGTGGATCAGGTTTGAGTAAATAACCAGAATAATCTATAGTATACGAATAAGGTTGGGTACCTTATTCTGATAACATTATTGGATGCGACCCACTTAGTAGTTGTTACAATTGTTGTAAAGTGCTACAAACGAAGTGATCCTCATTCGTTCATGTGGTGACATGAGGAGTGGGGGCGTCCTGTGCAATGACTTTGCATAAGATTGAACCAAGAAATGAGTCACTCTTACTTTATAATGTTATTTACTGTATAAGACTTTTGACCTAGGTAACTTAACCTTAATCCTAAGCTAACTATGAACTCCTGTTTATTCGAGATTATCCTTAGATTTGCATGGGTGAGGATGGGCTCAATAACGTCAGCTCAATAAGCCTTTCATTTCAGGGGTAAGACCTGGTAAATAGTTGGGGACATAGGGTGCAAGATGGAATTCACTCCTACCCACTTTCAGAGATAGTAGAGAGACTGTTCTCTTAAGTGCTAACTTCAGGTCTTGAACAAGGGGCCTCAACCTCTCATTGGCCTGAGAAGGACTCGGTTTGATGATTGGATCTCAAACCAATTGTTCATTAGAAGATCAATGGAACTTAAGGAACACCAGGTAATATCGGGGGTAGAATAGTTTTTGACTTAGTTGTTATTAGGAACAACCTGTGAAGGGTTAACTTACTAATCATGGTTATATCAAGTGGACACAATATGTCTACGGTGAAGGGAGTGCAACTACTAGGCTTTAGTAGAGTGACCTAGTAGTTTACGAATAAGGGCTTAACTCGGTTTAAAGAGTTTAACCAATTAATCTCGGATCGTTGGATCCCATGATCTGTAGGTCTATTAGGTCCCCTACTAGCTCACAAACCAATAAACCTTAGAATAGCGTGATGAGTTAATTCGAAACGTTCAAATTCTTATTAGGGGAATTAGTAATTATATGTGATATAATTACACGTTTAATTTTGGAATTAAACGAAATTGGATAATTTATGAATATTTAAATATGATTTCAATATTAATTTTATGAATTGGGGTTCATGGTGGTGGAATTGGTGTTAAATTAATTTAATATTTGATATTAAATTAATTAGAATTAATTAAATTATTTAATTAATTATTAATTTTATTTAAAAAATTAACTAATTGAATTTATTTTTGAAAATTAAAATTAATAATTTTTCAGTTTAATTAAAAGAAATAAAACTGAATTTAGGTTTTGATTTTGAAATTTTGATTTCAAAATTAAAATGAAATTTGAAATTTGGAAAACTCACAAAAGTGGGATTTTTCCACTCAAATTTTTAAAGCATCTCAATCATAATTCCACCAATTATCTCAAGTAGAAGCTGGCTTGTAGTGATGCAATCCGATTGCATGATACTCTTGCTTAAAAACACACTTTTATCAGCTGAAAAGGTGCATGTAAATAGTTGATTTTGCTAAGATTTCATATTGAAGACTGGTTCTTCAGTTTCTGATATAAACCAGTCACCTTCTTCTCCAAAATTCTCTTGTTCCAGCTCGTTTTGAATCTTACAACTCAATCTAGGGTTCCTAGAGGATTAGGGAAGATCTTCTGGTGGTTCACGACCAAAAGAAGAGAAGATTGCAGCTAAATTTGAGGTTTGAAGAAGATCTTCAAAGGTATTTCTGAAACCCTCTTTTATTTTGAAGAACATGCTTGATTTGAAGTTAAAATTGATGAATTAGAGTGCTTAATGATTTTATTTTCTTCTGTTGCATACTTGCTAAAACTAACAATTGTCGGAGCTTGGAATTGGTCGTCGGAGTTGGTGGTCATTGGAGATGTTCGCTAGAGTTGTCATTGAACGTGGTTGTCAGAGATCGAAATTTTTCGTCGGAGTTGTCATCGGAAGTGGTTGTCGAAGCTTGGAGGTGATTGTCAGAGCCCGGAGTTGGTCGCCAAAGTTGTCATCAAAGGTGGTTGTCGGAGCCTGAAGTTGTCACCATAGTTTTCATCGGAGGTGGTTGTCGGAGCTCGGAGTTGGTACCCAGAGTGTGATAGTGATAATCACCGTAACTGGTCATAGGTGGAGTCATTGAAAACATTGGAAGAAGGGAGAGTTGAGGTGAGTTGATAAAATATACCAACTCAACTCCACTAATATTTAAAGTTGGTGGGCTAAACATTGAGTTGATATATTATACCAACTAAACTCAACTCATGTTGGTGAACCAAACACCCCTTAATACAACTTTATTTTTGTGCATGTTCAACTCTTACGTTCCACAACCATTAAAATATGATGTAGGGTTATTGATGGTCTTCATTAAGTGCAATAGTTACGTGTAGAAAATTATAAAATATATTTTTATTTATTAAATTCACATTTCAAATGAACATTAAGAACTTGGGAAAGTATGTATAGTTAAATGGTGGAACAAAAAAGTTATGCAAAAAGAAAAATAAGTAAAACAAAACAAAAAAAACAAAATAATAATAATAATAGTAATAATAATGTCAAAAATAGCCCATAAAAATGCATGTTTTTTTAGGTTACAAAAAAGCTGACATCGGATATCCACAATTCAACTTTGCATTCCAAACAAAGACTTTCTAAACCAAAAATGCACCCTAAAACAAAAAATTAAATTTAAAATACTAGAGATAACAACATTAAAAACAAAACTAATGGGGAGGGGAATAGTGCGTGGAGGCCTCTATACCTTGTATATCAAACAAATCAACCGATTAGTTATATTTCAAAAGTATGATGGTATTTTAGCTACCTACCCAAAATTCCCTAAATTAAATCCAAGAATTAAGGTACGTGTGTTCATTCAGCCAATGCCTATAAAGAGAGCGCAAAACAGGGAATGCCTAGAACTTCCTACTGTCATTGATTATATAAACTCATTTTCGTGCGCACAAAATCAAAATCACCGCACAGACTCCAATTTGGGGGCCGTTTTTATAGTAAGATCCATATTTATATATAGTCTTTGTGAAAGAGATCAGTGTAGAAAAGAGGTAGGAGGATAGGAATAATTAAGAGTTGAGGAAAACAAGGAATTAACAATGTGTATGTCAAAAGATGGGCAACGACAATCTCTGGTGCCAAGCTTTGTGTATTCTGGCGATTGGGGGGGTTCCCAAGCATTGGTTAGGCGCTTCCCAATTGAAGCTCCGAAAGAGAAGATAAAGATGTATTCACCGGCCTTCTACGCAGCATGCACAGCAGGCGGCATTTTGAGTTGTGGACTCACCCACATGGCTGTCACCCCCCTCGATCTCGTCAAGTGCAACATGCAGGTAGGTAGCAACATTTCAATTTTATTCATACAATAAATTCAGAATATATGATTAATATTATTAAATTATTTGATATCAATCATAATTTAAAACGATTAGTCACCCATAATTCTCTTTACTATTCAATATTCATTTTCCATGCATGCCTAAAATAGCACTGCTTTGGCCACATTCCAAAATTTAGATCGACCCAGCAAAGTACAAGAATATCTCGTCTGGTTTTGGAATTCTGCTAAAGGAGCAGGGAGTGAGAGGATTCTTCCGGGGTTGGGTGCCAACGTTGCTTGGTTACAGTGCTCAGGGTGCCTGCAAGTTTGGATTTTATGAGTTCTTCAAGAAGTACTATTCTGATATGGTTGGAGCAGAGAATGCAGTCAAGTACAAAACTTTCATATACCTTGCTGGCTCAGCATCTGCAGAAGTGATTGCGGATGTTGCTCTCTGCCCCATGGAGGCCGTCAAAGTTCGTGTCCAAACTCAACCTGGTTTTGCTCGGGGTTTGTCTGATGGCCTTCCAAAGTTTGTCAAGTCTGAGGGTGTTCTTGGGTACGTAATGACACAACTCATAAATAATGCGCATCCACCATCAACCATATACTTTTTTCCTCCTAATAACCTTTGAAATCTCTGCTTCTCTACCTTCACAGGCTCTACAAAGGTCTGGTTCCTCTTTGGGGACGTCAGATTCCATGTAAGTTAAAGCATAAAAATCCCATGAATCTAAGTTTAACTATGCATGGTATCCGCAAATGTGAAAAATGATATCGTTACTAAAAACAGGATAATAACTTTAAGTTGGGGTGGATTTTGCAGATACCATGATGAAATTTGCTTCTTTCGAAACAATTGTTGAGATGCTTTACAAGTATGCCATCCCAAGGCCAAAAGAACAGTGTAGCAAATCTCTGCAGCTTGGAGTGAGCTTTGCCGGGGGGTATGTGGCCGGCGTCCTCTGTGCTGTGGTCTCACACCCGGCCGACAATCTTGTCTCTTTTCTCAACAATGCCAAGGGTGCAACTGCGGGGGATGTAAGTTTGGTGCATGCCTAAACTAAGATGAATGCATTCATGTACATTTCTGATTCTCTACTTCTATTTTGCAGGCTGTCAGGCAGCTGGGATTATGGGGTCTCTTCACTCGTGGCCTTCCGCTTTCATCGGATTGTTATGATTGGAACTCTTACCGGCTCTCAGTGGGGAATATATGATGCATTCAAAGTTTTCTTTGGACCACGTTTTTTTTTTTTTAACTTCATCTTTCATACCGAGCTCCACAGTTGCATCTAACTTGTCAGCACTTAATAAATGTGATTTGCTTGATCCTGTAGGCCAACGACTGGTGGTGCTACCCCTGCTCCTGCCGCTAGCAAGTGAACGCTATTTGCCAACAAATGCGGAATGCTGTAGCTCCAAGACTTGGAAATTATTCTAATTCTACTTAGGACCACAAAATTCAGGTTTCTCACGCTAAAGAATCACTTCTTGTAGGATATGCTGCATTCGTTTCCCAATTTCGCATCATCTCCCCTTTTCTTTCTGTATCGTATTCCTAGATACTGGCTTAAAGATTAAAAGAGAATAAAATAATATACCAATTTTCAGATGATCTACCCCCGAGTGATGGAAAGTAATGTCTTGAATCTCTTGATTATACGCGAACTATTTCCAGGTAACTATTTGAACTTCTAGAACTTAGAAGATTCTGTAGACAATCCAATGAACCTGACCTCTGGCTGCACAAAAAACGTAGTGGAAGCTTACTCTTGGGTACGATTGAGATTAAAGAGGGTAGACAGTGTCAAACACAATCCTTGCAAAGACATGCCGAAGTTCTAGCAAGTTTCCCAGCGCCAGATGCTCATAATTAATTTTTCCTCGCTTTGGAATAAATCCCCTTTCTGCACCCTCTGCCACACAGTAAAAAAATTTGTGTACCTTCAAGTACACCACCAGTGGGATAAAAACCTGCAATGTGTGAAATTTTTAGCATATGATTGGAAAAGATATAAATGTAGTGCAAAAACTGGAAAGAAAAAAAAAAAAAAATTGGCACACATGCATGCACTAGGTAACTATCTCAGGCCTCAAGCAAAATTGCTAAACAAATTGGGATCTCACGTCAAAATATACTTAATCTTATAATTTCTATTCCAGCAGAAAGAGTAGAAAAATAAAAAATGGCAACAACCTTTTAATCTTGAAAAGTAAAAGAGAGATCAAAATGAAGAAATATTACTAGATCCGAGGCTGGTGCTTGGGGATACATTTCCAGGGCTAGTGACACAAAATGCTCGTCGGTCATCTTATGAAGTGCAGCCTTAACAGACGTAGTTAGATCCATAACCTCATCAATCAAAGCTTGAACCTCCAGATTCTCAGGTTCTAACAATTCGTGAAAGTTTACATTATGTGCTCTACTGATGCTCTTAGCAATGCTGATTGCTTCCATCATATTCCCACCATTGTGGACTGCAAGGCTAAATGCTGCAACCACTAAAGGACTCCTAGGCTGGTGAGACAGGGCAGCATGGAATGCTAATACTGCAACCCTGTAATAGAAAGGATTGTTTGAGACTGCCTCACCCCAAGAGAGAGAACAAAGTTTGGAAACATGTTCAATCGCTACTGATAATTCATAAATGAATATTAATTAACAAGTTCAGATCATGCGCCGAACATTTTACACGATCAGATCAATAGGAGTTTCAGCTTTAAGCCATAAACTAAAGAACCATAATTTAAAATATGTGTGTACGTACTTATATAATATAATAATTATTTATTATTATTATAAACCGTGATTTCATTTAGAAATATCAAATATGAAAGAATAAACAATGACGCGAGAGAGGGAGAGAGAGAAAACTCAACAAAAGGAACTCAGAGAACTAAAAACGTGACTCTCCAAGTGATAAGACCAATCTAATCATTACAAAAGGCGTTAGTCATCAAGGCCAAAACCGAGGTGTTAAAACTGATCACCTCCAATAACACTACCATCATCTTAATGGCAACTTTGAAATTCAACTAATAAATCAAGGAGAAAAAATAGTTCAGCTAGCTTCTAAGATAACCTAGAGATATAGGTTCACATTTCAATAACATATTAAAACTAATTTTTAAGCACTCTTCGCTTGCATTGGTAAATTGGTACATTCCAATTTTATGAATAGAACACGAGTAGTTTAAGCTTCATTGATGCTGAAACCTGATGATAATTATACATAGCATCATAGCAACAGTAGAACAGAAGTTTTGGTTATGGACAACAATCTTACCATAAACTACTGTGACAAGGTCTATTAGGAGCCAGAAGTTTATCCAAGCTTGAAAATAGGGACTGCATTTGTACTAACAAGGTTAGTAATAACAAGTAATTGTCACTGACCAATTATGTCCTAATTCATAATCTGTTAGGAAAGTCATCAATTCGGCAATGGCTTTACTTGATGTGTAAAATTCAGCATACATCATGATTTGGTAGGATTGGATTAAATTAGAATGTCTTGGTTAAATCCTTGTAGATTAGGATTAGTTTCTTAACTGATTAGAATTATGATTAGTTCCCTTAGTTTATTAGGATTAGGATTAGTTTCTTTGATTTATTATGATCAGTTTGCTTTCCAATTCTCTATAAATAGAGACTATCTTCTTGTATGGACAATTTCTGATTCATAATAAAGACTTTGATTTTATTAGTGGAGATTTTTCTCCTTTTTATCTCTTAGGCTACATCAATTTGGTATCTCAACAGCCATTTGGGTCAAGGTCGACTGCCGCATGTGGAAGACTGGCAAACTTTTGGCGATGTCAATCGCAAGAGGGAGTTGCGTCCATGAGTTGGTGCTCGTTGTTGAACAGTCCACATCTATATAGGGGGAACCCTTCAAATTATAGGAAAGAAAGAAGTACCGTATTTTTTTCCCAAGATTTTGCAAGAATGGACTATTACTGATCGAGAAAAATACTGAAGAAAAATATAGCAACTAGTATAGACAAGAAAGTCAAATTCACTCCCAAAAACAGTACGGGAATTATAACTCAAGGAATTCTGATTCAAGTGATTCAGAAGAAGAATTCCAGTACAAAACTTCGCTCGTGCTCAATTTTCTCAAAGAATCTATCATTACCCACATTTGAAATTTGATTATAGTGATTCTAGCAATTCCTATGAAGATTCTAATGCTGTTTGGAATGGAATAACAAGGCGACATTATCAACAAAGAACCAGACGATCCAATCAAACTGGTTTCTCAAGAAATCGACGTAAGAATTGGGAGTTAGATGATTCAGAAAATGAATCAGAGTGTGAATGAAACTATCATGACCAACATCAAAAAAACACCGATGAATCATTCCAACACCAATACAGAGTTCAAAACATTTTCAAGAAAACAGAAATACTCAAATAAGAGCACCTATCAAGAAGACTTTCAAAATGGAATGGATGAAATTTGGGGTCTTTTGAAAAAAAATTCAAGAAAGGCGTGATCTTCAAGATTTTTCAAGAAACCATCAAGAATTACATTTAGTCACTCAAGAAGAACAAGAACTCATCCAAATGGACTGTGAAATAATGAACGGAGTAGAAGAAAATAAAAAAATTAGTTGAAGACAAGTCAAATAAGACTAGAAAGATCAAACATGAGCTTACGTTAGAAGAAGAAAAAATTAGTGAAACTAACACGGAGGTTGCTCAATTCGAACCAAATGATGAGGAATAATTAATTGATGAAATTAACGATGAAGGTGTTGAAGAAGCTGAAACCACTGCAAAGAATGTGTCCATTTGGTTAGATCAATTAACTAAGGCACACAACCAACCACAGCTACCTCCACCACGAGTGAATAGAGCAGTAATTAATCTTGGCCACCAAGAAGACAACAAGTGAATCAACAACACCAATGGTATGTAAGAAAGTCCAAGATTTTCCAAGAATTGTTCAAGAACAGATCAAGGTCATATTTGAGGAAATATTGGGAGTATATGAATTCTTCAAGTGTGGAAGAAAAAGATACACATGGACAACCTAATTCGAAGATAATTGAAAATCCTTTTCCTCAATTCTTTGCAAAGTCTGCATATATTTTAGCAATAAAGGATTTTTTTAACAACTTAATTCTTGGATTCATTGATGATAGTATTGGTGGAAATAATTTTCCCTTTCAAAAATCAAATATCCAATATATTGGCGTGGCTCAAGAAAATTGGTTGTTATTGATGCCTGATGTTCAGAGTTGTGTCTGTTTGAGTGTCTTACTTTTTATTTTTACCTTCATTTTCGTTTTAAAACTCGAGGACGAGTTTTTTTTAGGAGGGATAGAATGATGTGGTAGGATTAGAATAAATTAAGATATCTTGGTTAAATCCTTAAGGGAGCATGGTTAAGCCTTGGGGATTAGGCTAGGAGGTTTAGGTAGTCTGGGTTTAAGAAAACTGTGTTTGGAGTGCAGGTTTTGGAAGTCTGGGTTAAGAAGCCTGTGTTTGGACTACAAACTTAAATAGCCTGAGAATGAAGTGCAGATTTATAAATATTTATTTGTGAAATATTTTATTGTATTTAATCACCGCTTAGATTTTAGGTTAGTTTAAATTTATCATTTTAGTTATTTTAATATAGTTAAGTTTAAAATAAACTAAAAAATTTAGAACTATATTTTTTTAAAAATAAAATGAAATAGAGATTTTAACTAAAATTATAATTTTATTTAATCAAATGTTTTAATAATTTGATATTTTAATCTTACTAGATTTTGAAATAAAATTTCATAGACTTTTGTCACTGTAACTAATTTGAAAATGATCAAATTTTTTTTACCATAATACGCTTACTTAAAATTGAAATAAACTAGTATTTTAATATTAAATTCAATGATTGAAAAACAATACTTTTTTTTTCTTATTAAATTACATTTGAGAAATAAAAAATCATAAATTTTGAGTTTTAGTTTTTATTTGGTCGCTAAGTTGTTTTAAACATTTTAAATCTTTACGTTTAGAAAATGATTCTAAGTCTTCAAGCTAGTTTAATTAACCAATAAAAAAATTAAAATGTTATTAAATTAAATTAGTGCTTTCAAACATATATAGTTCTATACATATAACCTAAATAAATATAACTATACAATTGCAGTCTACTATCGTGTTTGGAATGACTTAGAAAAAAAATATATCTTTCAAAAATTCATTTTTAATTAAACACTTTTGATAAAAACTCATTAAAATAACATAACATACATGTATTGCAATTCTTTATTAAAAGTGTTTTTGTATACAAATTTGTCTAGTTTGTTATATACTAAGAGTATTTTTATTAATGTTTTTCAAGGTTGGTTGGTGGTGGTCGCCGGAGGTGGCAGTCGAAGGGTGCCAACGGAGTTGGGGGAAGGGATTGCCAGAGGTTGGTCGAAGGTGGTCAGAGTTGGCCAAAGGCGACTGGAGGTTGGTCGACGACGGTCACCAAGGTGGTGACCAGAGTTGGTCGGTGGTGGTCGCCGAGGTGGCGATCGGAGTTGGCCGATGACGATCGCAGGAGGTGACGACCGGAGTTGGCCGGTAGTGGTTGCCAGAGGTGGCGGCCGGAGTTGGTCAACGGCAATCGCTAGAGGTGGTGCCAAAGTTAGCCAGCAGCATTCGTCGAGGGTGGTTGTCGGAGTTGGCCAACGGCGGTCGCTGAAGTTGGCCGATGGCGGTCGTCTGAGGGAGGCGGCCGGAGTTGGCCGCGTAGTCACGGAAGGTGGTGTCCAGAGGTTGACCGACGTACTTCCTAGATTAAATTAGGAAAAAAAATGAGGGGATAACCCATGGGTTTGAATACTAAACACTATTCAAACTCATGGGAAAAGAATGTAGGAAACCATGCATCCTAAATCCATGCCCCAAACAAGGGTTGGACTTAGGATGCCTAACCCATCCAATCCCAAACCTTGAAACAAACACCCCCTAATTAATTAGGATTAATTTTCTTGATTGATTAGGAGTATGATTAGTTCTCTTAGTTAATTAGGATTAGGATTAGTTTGCTTTTCAATTCTCTATAAATAGAGAGACTGTCTTCTTGTATGGGCAACTTTTGATTCATGATAAAAACTTTGATTTTATTATTGGAGATTTCTTTCCTTTTATCTCTTAAGCTACATCACAACACCAAGGGATTTATACTTCATATACTCCAAAATAATTTAAAAGGACATGGAAAAATCCGAAAGCATTCAAGATAATTTACTCTTGAGCTATTTAAGACTCAGGGAGGTAGGGACTGGAGAGGCAAACTAAAGAAAGAAAACAAAACAACGAAATTTACAAACTTCAAATCTATCACAAACTTTTTTATTCAAAGTACATGATGTACAATTAACCACTAAAAGAACAAACCATGATAATTTTTCCATTCACAGTTATTATAAAAAATCTGTGGAAAACCAGCTACATTGCATATATATAGCTCTTCAATAAAGTATACAAAAAATATTACATGCAACTTTTGATGAGATCAGCAAACTGCCAAGTCTTATGCAGTGCCAAGTGAAAAGTTTGGCCTACCACTTGTAATAGGAAAAACTTCAAAGAAAAATAAATTCTGACAAGCACCGAAAGACAATAACAGTAAGGACTAGGAAAGAGACAATTACCAATAGCATATTCGACCTCTTGTCAGACCTCCGAAAACCATATTGGATAAAATATGCTGCCTACAATATTAAACTGTATCACTTAATTGTAACCATAACTGGGAAAAAGGTCAAGCGTTAATTCACCTGAATTGGAAGAAGTATTTCTAGAAGTCCATATTTCCATAACAACCTCATAGAAGCCTCAGAAGAACCATAAGACAACAAATAGTTCATTTCCATCAGAAGCCTTCCCTGATAATTTAACGAAAGAAAATTGATTAGAACAATTGTTCAAGAATAATAAAAACCAAATAAAAATTACGGAGGAAGTATCACGGTAATCTAAAAACCTTATCAAGAGTAGACACCAGGCAGGATAAATTTTTAATAGATCCAGCTGTATCCTTTGCAAAATGGAACTGTAAACGAGCTGCAACTCTGATTGCTCGAAGGATTCGAGCTGTCAAACTAGATGGAGTTAGGAGTATTACTTTCTGGGTAAACATGTGCTTAAACACACTTACGTTTCACACTCATACATTCAGCTCTATGGTCTAGTCAACAACGATAAGGGAGTGTTGCAAATGAAAACTAACCACAATCCTCTTGAAAGGAAGTGCAGGCAGGAATCACCGTTCGTACCTATGCCCCCAGAAGGTCAAACAAAATTAGTTCACAGTAACATCTTTTGTGGTTTCAGTAACAATTTAAATAATAACTTGAGAGAAATGCATGCATACTTTAGCTTGTCTTATATCCTCCATTCCTCCCAAGTAGTCGTATACAACACTGTTGTATGGATCATACATCAACCTGCAAAAGCTAAATATTAGTTGAGAATGGAAGGGTGAAAGCCATTTATTTTTTTTCCTTTTGTGTGTGTGCTCGGAGGGGGACCCAATAATTTTAAATTTTCATTTACCATAAAATTACAATTTAAAAAATGACAGAAGTTGTATCATAGAGATATGAATTTGTATTCTCAAGTTGTAGGATCTCATAAATCACCCATTAATGGTAAAGTCACGTTGCAAGCAATTCTTCCAACGGACATAATCTTCCTCTTTACAGTTCATGGGCTTTTCAATAGGAGCAGAGTTCAAATGCCTATCAAACGGCCTACTGGTTGTGCTAAAACTTGACACCTAATATTTTAAAGAAAGTAAAATATCGATATTACAACACAAAATCATAAAATATCAAGTTAATGTAATATCCACCAGATACAACAATATATGGCCAAGATATCAATCATTTATTGATAAGAAGAGGATCGTACCTCAATAAGGGTACCATCTATGTGCACATGGCATATAGGAAACCTCCTCCCAACTATTTCACACCATGAAAATGTTCTTGAAACCTTCAAATGGTACGGTACAAAATACATTAAAAACAAGCAGGGAAACTTTTAATTTTATTTACGAAATACTTATAACTAAAAATTGAGAAAAATAGGCAAAACTGAGGCTTCACAGTGTCGGTAGTCCCTGTTAAACCTGAAACTTGCATATTAGCTTTTGACATAAAAAAAAAAAAAGGGTTCCTAGATATTGAGGCCTTTTTCCATGGAGATTAATGTAATTTACATTCTAATCTTTGCCAAGCATAAAGGACATATTTGGTATCCCATTTCCAGTAATCAGCTTCATCATATTCTACAAATCACACCAAAACATAATTCTCCATTCCGGCATAAAAAACTGAAACGAGAAGTGTCTCTTTAGGATTGATGGTAGAAATGTCAACTCGCAATCTGATTGCAAATACGATTTTTTTTAATCCAACGATGTATTTATGTCAGATAATGAAGTTTCCGCGGTATCTATCTACGCAAGTAATATTATACATTTTGGAAGAGATAGGTAGAGACAAACCTCCTTCAGTTCGGCTGAAGTTATTATGTCAAAATCCTTTGGTATTCTGTTCAAGATCAGATCGCGGACACAACCTCCTACAAGGTAAACTTCATAACCTAGAACGTGAAGTAATAATGACATGGTGAAGTGAACTAAGAAGGCGTCAAAGGATTATTCATTGTTTGATGTGGGAGAAGAAATTTGAAAATGAAGAAGAGAACGTCGAGTTACCTCTTTTCTTGAGCCCGTTGAGAACTTTTCTGGTAGGTTTGGGAATCATGGAAGGAGTGATCCCAAGCTCCTTGGAAGAAAACCTTTTCCAGTTGCGCAGCTTAGAATCATTATCATCGAATTCTTCAGCAACAAAGAAATTATTGTGAAAAAATTTAAAAAAAAAAAAAAAAAAAAACCAGAAAAGAGAATGTAAGAAAGGCCTAGTTTCCTATAATCATAAACAAGAAGGTACATATAAAATTTAAAAGTAATTAGGAAGTAGAGAAAAACCTGGAAAATCCGTTGGGATAGGCGGAGATTTGGTGTGGGCATTGAAGACGGAATGTGTTTCAGGAACAACCTCTCCCACTGTAATCAAAGCGGGGCTAAGCTGAAGTGTAAAAGGTGAACGAATCAGGAAAGCGACGCGAAAGCTAAGGAAATGGTAATAGAAGCAAAATTACCTTACGGACGAAACGGAAGAGTGGTGTGTGGAGAGGGAGATAGAGTCTGGAAGACATGCCAAGAAATCCCAATATCGCCATGTCCAAATAAAAATGAGGAAGGACAGGACAGGAGCCAGGAGGAAGTAAAAGTTAAAACCCGCGCGAAGCAAGTAGAGTTTTAGACTTAGGCATTTCAACTATATAACAGAACAGTGAAAAAGAAAGAGAAATGCTTCCAGGCGTGGGCTTGGGTCGAATTAGGGTGGAAAATGGCGTCCTTTTCTTTCTCTACTGGGCTGGGCTGTACCTCAATTGGGCCGACTAACTAAGCCCTTATTTAATTGTAATAGGTGCACGCCAATCTAGAAATAGGTTTTTCCTTTATGCGGATATTTTCAAATATAGCATAATGAGCTAAATTACTGTTACATTTAAAATAATTATTCTGTTTGCATATATAAATGATTTCCGTAAAGTTTATGTATGATTGAAGAGCGTATGTGTAAATGTTGGTGTATGTGTATGTGGGAGTGGAAGTAGAAGTAGATAGTTGGCGTTTATATCCTTATATAAAGTAAACCAATCTGATATATGAGGTTTAATTGTTGAGAGAGAGAGAGAGATAGGGAGGGAGGGAGGGAGGGTAATAGTTGTAGTTGTGCCATCTCCTGGCACATCCGGGGCGCCTCACCTTCATTAGCTATTACACTGGAAATATTATATATATTTTTTATTATGAATAATTCCCAATTCCTGCCCTCTGAACTTGACTCCCTTGTTCTCTCAAAAATGAATAATGCGGCATGTAGCTGGGAATTAGAAGAGACGCCACAAACCCCCCACTATGACCACCTTCTTCCACCTCAAATCCAATCTGTTTATACTAATAATACTACCACTCACTCCCCAAACGCTTCCTCAAATTATCACATAAATATGCCTTCTTCTCACTCCTACCCTCCTTCCGTATGTACTATATATCAGCTTTTCTCACTTTGCTCCTGTTTCTAATTCATCCTCTTGCTAGTTAGTCCTTCGAGTTTTCTTATTGATTTTATTCATTTCCCTTATCAATCAACATATAGGAGGATCCAACTAATGAAAGTGGAAATGGGGGCGACCGCAAGAGCAGATGCTACAAGCGCGCAAAAGCAGGAGGAGGATCAGGCTGCAAGAAGCTCAAACCCCAACACCATCACCATCATCCCCCTGCTGACGACCATCACCATGGCTACATCCACGTGAGAGCAAGGAGGGGCCAGGCCACAGACAGTCACAGCCTTGCAGAGAGGGTAATATAATATAATCACCACACTTCCACCTTAAAATTAATATTTTCCTCTCTACCTACTTACTTATCAATTAACTATTCTTTGTTGGAGTTTCAGCTCAGAAGACAGAAAATCAGCCAAAGGATGAAGGTTTTGCAAACGCTTGTTCCAGGCTGCCACAAGGTCTTCTACCACTTATTAACTTCCTTCTTCATCTTCGTTATTCCTCGTTCTCTTTGCTCACAATATTCCCTTTTTAATTTCCATCTCCCTAATTGATTTCAAAACAATATAGGTAACTGGGAAGGCCCTAATGCTCGACGAAATTATTAACTATGTTCAGTCCCTCCAAAATCAAGTTGAGGTACATCAAATTACATAACCCCAACTCCCATCATACTCATCACTAATTTACTCATTTGTTTATGGGATTCTGTTCCTCACAAATCATTAATTACTCCGTAGTTCCTGTCCATGAAGCTTGCTTCTGTAAACCCCATTCAATACGACTTTGGAACGGATTGTCCACAAGTCTTCATCGGTAGACCAGCCTCTGAGGTGCTCTAAACAATTCTTTTTTTTTTTTTTAATCAATTATAGATAGTATTAATTAATTACCTGAAAAAACAAATTAGTCCACTATTTCCTACATTGAATTCGTTGCATGCTGCAGATATTGAATGCGAATGGCATCGCGTCACGGTCAGATCAGCAGGCAGAATTGGCATATAATATAGCACCATACAACACATTTCAGGCCACAGGAGGCGGCGGCGATGGCAGCTCGATCTTGACGCCCGGAAACATCAGCTTTATCAATACATCTCCGCTTTTCTTGGACCATGGGAATACTTCTCTGCTACATCTGTCATGATCTCCTAATTTACACACAAAACAGAAAGAGAAACAGTTCATAATTAAATTTGAGTTGGAGAGATCAGTGGATGGTTCTATTAACTACTGAACTCTCTTCTATATATTCATACTCGATATGTCCCATTAATTAATTATTGTGAATATGTGTAAGTCCTATCACTCCGTGAGTCAGTGGGTACAACTCTGCAATAGTAAGCCAACTTTTGTGGAGTTAGGGAAAAGTATTGTTGTGGGACCAGTCTTTGTTTGGATTCAATCATATGAGTCGCTTTAGCAACAATTTCTTCTCTTAAATTGGCTAGTCACGTCTTGTCGATAACTAATAGAAAATTAAGGATCCATATAGTATATGCAATATCTGGATTATGAATTAATCTCACAAGCACATGTATTGTGGATAATTAAGGATCCATACATATAATTTATGCATTATAATTGTCGTGTCATATTGTGTTTAGAACGTGTAGGTGAAATGACAAGGGATTGCAGAATTCACTGTTGGATGTGATAAAAATAAAAGAAAATTAAGGTCCCGCAAGTTCCAAGTTAGCCAGCCCCGACACAGTCCTCCAACTTCCCATTCCGCTAATGCACATCAACATCGTGTAATTAATCAACCACTGCCACATGTGTATTGCATCGCATATGTCAAACCTATAAAATTTTAAATTCGATAATTTATATCTAAGCACAACCATTTCAATTTAAACGTTGATAACTTATACTTAATGTGGATAATATCATCTATTAAAGAAATATATGGTAACGACTTTTTTTTTCATAAAAATTGAAATGTACTTAATTAATCTCTCCATTCATGTTTGGTCAATTGAAATTGTTTAATATTTTTCTTTATTAAAATCGAACTGACATGTGTTCTAAGTAGAGAAAAGAAAAACATTGGCATTAACTATGGACTGAGCACAAAATAAAAATAAAATAAAAAATTCTCACATAAAGTTAACCATGGAGATGTAAAGCTTCATTAACAAACAGATATACATGGTGTGGGAAAGGTGTATGTCATAGATAAACTAAAAAATGAACAATGGGAGATGACAAGATGGAGAACCATTATTGACCTAATTTAAAATATGTTAAAGTAGTTTAATCTCTCCGTTATGTTTGTCTAGAGAGGGAACAATATTTGAAGGGGTAAAAAGTAAAATAAATAAGAAGTAAAGTAAAAGATGTATGCCTCATTCAAAATCGTCTTAGGTTTAGTAGTTAGGGGACAATATTTTTTTAATAATAAAATATTTAGGTATCATTTGAGTTTTGATTTAAATACTATTTTGGTCCTTATATTTTTAATGTTTGTTCATTTTAGTACCTACACTTCCAAAATGTTCATTTTAGTCGATATACTTTCAACTTTAGTTCATTTTGGTCTTCATACTTTCGACATGTTCATTTTAGTTCATGTACTTTAAAAAAATGACTATTTTGGTCCCTTCATTTTCATTTTACTTAATTTTTAAGGGATCAAAATGTCACTTTTTTAAAGTTCAATACCAAAATGCACACCAAAGTTGAAAGTATGGAGAATAAAATGAACGTTTTCAAAGTATAGGGACCAAAATGAACCAATGTTGAAAATATAGAGACCAAAATGAACAATTTAAAAGTATATGGACAAAAATGAACAAAACCAAAAGTGTAGGGACCAAAGTAGTATTTAAACCTTGGTTTTTTTACTACTTTCATTATATTGATTTCGAAGTATATTTAAAAAATAATAATAAACAACTAAAAGCGAAATGATTATGTGTCCACTAGATGGATGACCAAAAAATTAGGCAAAAGATTTGAAATGACCCCATTGTTGAAAAAAAAAAAAAGTCGAATAACCCTTTGCTGACGTCAAATTCGAGTGAAATTACCAAAATATACTCGCGTGCACGGGAAAAAGTAATCTCGCTCTCTCTTTGTTTTTCACTGACAAATTACTATATCTCTCACTCCTCGTCTCACTCTAGCTCATCTCGCTCTCGCTCCTCTCATTATAGCTCATCTCGCTCTCTCTTCTTTTTTCACTCACAAATCACTATGTCTCTCGTTCTCGCTCGTCTCGCTCTCTCTTAGTTTCATCACTTACAAAATCACGCATCTCTCTTGTCCTTTGCTCACGAGAGTTAGTCGCATCAAATCTGCTCGCATGAACTCGTCGTGCCTGAGAAGAAGAAGAAATCGTACATAGGAGAAGAAGCCAGAGAAGAAGACAACGACGACATGCAGAGGAAGATTTCTCGCACCAAAGAAGAAGAGGAAAAAGAAAAAAGAAGAATAATAACGTAACTTCACGTGGTCATAACATCAGCAAAGGGGCATTTGAATTTTTTTTCAAAAACTAGGTCGTTTGTCATTTTAGATTTTTAAAATGGGTTTTTTGAGCAATTAATCCAATGACTATCAAATCACGGGTCTTAATATTTAAGATCGTTGATTGTGTAGAGGGCTAATATTATTTTTTTTTTTCTTTCGAGTATAATAATTGAAGGATGGAGGATTGAACCTCTAATTTCTTGAGATGGAAGTCCTGCTAATACCAGCTCGTTTTGACAAAGGGTTAATGGATTTAAACTTTAAAAATGTACTAGAGTATCACACCCCTTCACATATTACCATCTTAATCCGAGAAGAGATGGAAAGGCAGCAATTGTCAACCCTCTTATGACAACTACTGTCTAACATACTCATGAATATCCATAACCTTAGATACGACATCTTTTCTAAAATAGAAAACTATGTACAGAAATAATTGTAGAGTTAGGTTTGTGGGGGTAAATTTATAATGTTATATAGTTTTGAATGGGCATGTGGGTGACGGGTAATCTCACCAAGTCAGGAGAGGAAGGGCTCATTTGCATTGACTTAAGAAAAAAAAATGTTTTTAAAAAAATCATTTTATTTAAACATTTTTTATAAAAATTGATTAAAATACACTCAAAAAAGCAAATATGAGGGATTGCAAAACACTCCAATTTCTTCTAAAATGAATTATTTTTTTAAATTAAGTACTTGAAAATGTAATCCAAACACATTGGTAGAATATAAGACAATTAGACCACGTAAATGGAATGTAATGGTGGATGGATGACTCATACACTCCCACGTGTTCTCAAATCATGCATCCAATAGGCTAACTTCCTATTCCTATTCCTATTTTATTGTTCAAATTTGGTAGCTTCATTCTCTAAAACTTATCAAAACAGTGTCAACTCTCTCTCTCTCTCTCTCGGGGGTTCCTCCCATTTTAGCAAAGCAAAAGCATATCTGATTAGACAACTCCCCAAAAGCTGAGCCTTTTCTTTGTCACACTCACACACCTCTAGTATTTTCTTTGATTAGACTTGTACTCAACTTCATTTCCCATTTCCCACCACCATTCACCAATTCCCCTTGCCACGCCTCCCCCATCCTCACAAAACAAAACACGACGAAAACTATTAAAAAAATATATATAAAAAAAAAAGGCTCCAGATCTCCATTGTGGTTCACATGACATGATTTAACCTCTCATTCAATCAACTTGCCTTTTTTAGAGTAAAATTTCTTCCTGTACGATATGTAATATGTTGTGGATTTAAAATATGAATGAGGTGGCACTTTTGATTTGGGGCACAACGTCCTAATATAAGAGGCAGAGGCTCAGAGCAACGTGTACGTATACTGAACGCTCATTAACGCACTTCATAAAATGATTATTGTTATTATTATTTATCTTTTTTTAGTGTAATGTAACAGTACTAGTCTGCCACAAACAACTAGGCAACGTGTGAAATTAAGACCATGGTTTCGTTTCATTTTCCAAGCCAGAAACTTCGCCTGCCCTTGGTTAACAACGCAACATGTACGTATTGACTTTTATTTATGCATGGTATTTTTGCATATAACGATTGGACTTGGCAATGCTGTTATACGTGGAGTTTGGATATGCATGCCCATATGGGCCGCCTTTTGCCAGTATATATATACTAACACTTAGGTGAATCTCGGACATCACTTGTATATCCCATCAAATTGTCTAATCATTATTTATTATGTGATAAATTTTAGAGCTGACTAGATAAATAGCAAAATTAAGTTTTCATTTGGATAAATAGTAAAAACTTTTAAAATTTGTAAAAATAGCAAAACGGATTATAAAATCAAAAAATAATGATTAGCAATTATCAAAATTACCCCCACATGGAATTTTAAAGGTGTGAGAGTTTCAAAACCATTTGAAAACAACAAATACACTCTACTTATACAACTATCACACGCAAAACAATGCATTCTGAAAAAATATCTAATCCACATGTGCAAGAAATAAATTGCTTTCTTCAATACAGACTTGTTCCTAAAAAGTAAACATACTCTAGTGGGAATACAAGATTGAAAGGAATCGAAATTTTGGAAATACAGTGTTGACCTCAGGAGGTTGGGAAGAACGATCAATGTCTGCTAATTCATTATTCAAATACAGTGTATTTCCAGTGTTCAGACCAACAAATGAGACATGAACAACCACTACACATAAATCAATTTGGGGGACTATGATAAAACTGACATCAACCACAAAATATTTTTATCTTCAACAATCCTAATAAGATCCGAATTGGCAGAACCAATCCAGTACATTGTCAAACGAGATATAATTAACTCACCGGAGGGAAAAAGTTTACCTTGGATATATTCCAAATTTTTTTTGGAACAATGAATTTGATGGAATATGCGCCTCAACATTTCGAAAATCATAGTAGTGAGAGTTCTCATCCCATCGACCATCAAAGGGAGTCTAATCCGTTGAAAAGTCATAGCAAAAATAGTAGCTTGTTAAAGAAACCACAACAAAACCTAAATCGATGAACGCTTTGTGTGAGTAACAAAAGTTATGGTCATTGTTTTTATAAAGTGATATTTCGTTTTTTCAAATCGTTAAAATAATAGCATAAATAGTATATTTTTTCAAATCGTTAAAATAATAGCATAAATAGTATACAAAACTAATTTATTAAGAATATGGGAATGTATAGCTAATTTATTAAGAATGTATATATAAAATTATAAAACAATTCAAATATAAGAATAAAATTGAATGTGTATAAAGTAATGAAAAACCATTCAAAGATTTGAATAAAATTTATGGATAAAATAAAATTTAATAATATATGGATATTTAAAATATAAATTTGGTAGAAAAATTGGGATATTTAATTAACGTGAGATTAATTCGAAAAGTGATTAAACATAATCTAAAATAATAATAAAATATGGAGATTTTGTTAACTACATGAGCAAAATTAGAACGAGGGAGTCGTTGTTAAGGAATATCAACAATTACCTTGTATACATAACTCGACCCTGTTTTTTATTCTACAATTATCTGATATATGTAGTTTGATCAAACGTCAATCACAAAATATTTTTATCTTCAACAATATTCGAATTGGCAGAACTAATTTGGAAAAAATTTACCTTCGATATATTCCATGAATTGTTGTAATGATGAATTTGATGGAATATGCGCCTCAAAATTTAGAAAATCATGGTAGTGAGAATTCTCTTTCCATCGACAAAAAACAGTAGCTTGTTAAGGAAACCACAACAAAACCTAAATCAATGGACACTTTGGGTGAGTAATAAAAGTTATGGTCATGTTTTTACGAAGTGATATTTCTTTTTTCAAAATAATTAAAATAATAGCAAAACAGTATATAAAACTAATGTATTAAGAATATGATAAATATACAACTAATTTATTAAGAATGTATATAAAAAATTATGAAAAACAATTCAAAGATTTTAATAAAATTGAATACGTAAAGTAATGAAAAACCAATAAAAGATTTAAATAAAATATATGGATAAAATAAAAGTTAATAATGTATGGATATTTAAAATATAATTTGGTAGAAAAATCTAGATATTTAATTAAAATGAGATTAATTTGGAGAGTGGTTAAACAAAATCTAAAATAATAATAAAATATGGAGATCATTTTAACTACATGAGCAAAATTTGGAGGGCAATTGTTGTTGAGGAATATAACAATTACTCTGTATACATAACTCAACCATGTATAATTACAATTAGCTATTATTTGTAGTTTCATCAATAACTACTACGAACCAGACAATGATAAATAAGAGATGTGGCCATGTGCATATCACATGAGATGCCATAAATCTTATTTTTGGGTGGTTTTGCCATTTTTCAGAACAAAACCTTAAATTTTGTCACACGCTTTAATTCTTCTAAATTTTACTTTTCTATTTTTAAAATATTTTAATTTTTTAGATGTAAGTGGTAAAAAGAGATGCACAAAGATGTGTGATGTTTGGGTATGTCCAAGAAGGAGTCGGTGGTTATATAAAGCACTTTTTCCTACCAGCTTCTTTCTTATTGAACCAATATGCAAAATTTGTGTCACAATCATGTAACCCAAAACTAATTCTTCTTTCACAAATTAAATCAATCAATTTATCATATACTTTTCCTAAATCATCCTCAAAACCATTCTCCTTTTTGACCAAGTAAGAGTTAACAGGTTACTTTTAGGCAAATTGGGCTTTAATCTAATTAAAAAAGAAAAGGAGTTCTTTGTTCAGCTTCCTCAATTACTTCCCAGAGAATTCAAGAAAATATATCTTGGTTGTGTATGGTGATTTTAAAATTATAAACATCACTTTTAACATGTTCAAAATCAATCTAAAATATATTTTTAATTTCTGAAAATTAATTTAATATTTAATTTTATACTCTAAATACAATTTTTATATTATCAAAATTGATTTTAAATGATTAAAAATATGTTTCAGAATAATTTTAAAAAATGTCAAAAATGATTTTAACCATTTCATAAGAATCACTTTCAAACCTGCCTTAACTAAATAATTAAATGAGCTAGGATTTAATAATTGAACATATGGCAAGAATATAATGCATATGTGCAATCTTTGATGAAGTAAAATTACATCGAATTAGTTGCAAGTAGCAATGCAACTGAGTTTGAGTTAGTTTCCCTTCATTCAACTTGGACCACACCACACTGTTCACTTAGAGATGTGGATGTCATTTCCTATTTCTTTCCCCTTTCCATTTCATTCTCCATTCCCGTGAAATTCTCCATAGAGATTGGAGCGATGTGGAAAATTTTTTCTCATTACTTTTTTTTTAAAAAAAATCACTTAATTTAAATATGTGAGCAAATTTTAATTAAATAATTAAGTTTATCACTAAATTATTTATTATGGTTAGTTTTAAATGACAATTTGAATTTAAAATAAACTACTCAAATTTTGGCTTAAAAAAGCTAATTATTTTTAGTAGAAAGAAATAAAAATAAATCAAATTATTCACGTTTACCATCTAAATTTAAACATATTTATTACCTTTCCCGATAAATAATCAAATTTGAAATTTAAATGTAATATTATATAATAATAATAATAACATAACATAGATAACTATACTAAGTAAATATGTAGAAGCTAATTGGAGAGGGGACGGGGCGGGGGCGGAGGTGGGAAATGTATTATCCGTCCCCGTTTAGCTCATAGGGAATTTTTTTTCCTCACTCTCTCCTCCATTCCCAACCCCATTCGGGGTGAGATTCCACGGAACCCGTCCCCATAAAAAAATTGGACATCTGTACAGCGTCACTCGTTCAATATATTTGGGCAAGAAATTTTCAAGCGAAAAATTCACTTTATATCTTATCTTTTATAAATGTCTTAAATTGTAATTATTCTGTTAATAGCTTTTCACTATAATTTTAGACAACATTTAACATTTTTTTTTTTTTGAAAATTCGCAATATTATTTTATTTCCTTAATTTTTCATCAGATTTTTCACTTTTTAAAATGATGTTATTCAATTAATGCAAAAATTAACATAATATCATTCCCTTTATTTTATAAGTTTTTGTTTACGAAGGATATTTTTTACTATGAATTACATTTTATTTTTACATATTTTGGATCTTGACGTAAAATTTAGCATTTATAGCAGAATTATAGTTACAATTTTTTTTTTTCATTTTATATATGTTATTTTAAATATATATGAGGTTATTCCTAAAGGTATTCAAACAATCCGAACTCGTACTATCCAACTCAAACTATAAGGGTGGGTAGAGTTAGATTTCTTTTTTTTGGTTGGATTAGATTGAAATTTTAAAAAATTTGTATTTCGGATTGGTTATCGGGTTAAAAAAGATTGTGATCGGGTTTACCCGACCTGACCCGAAATCATATATATATAAAAGTTAGTAGCCTAGGGTTCCATCACTCTCATTCACGTCGTCTTAGTCGCTCGCCAGCCTCACATCACATGCACGGTCCTCCTCCGGATCTCCTCTCTTATGCTCAGTCGCTCGCTTCTGCCGCCTACTTCCTTCACGCGCATGGTTGATCGCTTCACTCAGCCTCTCAATCTCTTTTGGCCTTCGTCTGTATGTAGGTTTCACCTCACGGCTTCAGCATGAAGGAGATGGACCCATATTCATATACCATGCTTCATCTCATGGCTCATGGGTTTGACATTCCAATCTTCGTCCACTATTGATCACTTATCAAGCTTTATAGAGTCATTATGGTTGGTCTTATTCTTTTGTGATTTAGTTCTTTTTAAGGTTCTTTTTTCTTTTTGTTCATTTGCTATCTGGGTGATTCTTATTGTAATTTATTTTGACGTATTTTTATCATTAAAGTGGGAACTTTTTTATTTTTTTTTTATTTAATTCTCTTTTGGTTGGATTTTACTTGATTGCATTTTGATGGCTCTCTTTGGTTTTAATGTGGTTCTGGAGAAGCAATTGTAGCTTTAACTTGACATTTTACATTTCCTCACTTTGTTAACTTGTTTTCTAAAGAATTTTTTTTATTTCTTTCTTTAGATTTTCTTCTTTGTTAGTTTATGTGAAATCCCCTTGTAACCGAGAGATGGTCCAACCCAACCCATGTACACCTCTTATTCCAAATGCTTGTGATATAATAATATGAGATATTTTAGTTGCGTTTACCACAAACCAATAAACTAAGATCCTTGGTTGTCGTTATAACTTAAGGTTTTCAGTTTATTGATCCTTGGTTGTCGTTATAACTTAAGGTTTTCCAGGATCAGACCATCTGTGTAACCATTCCACAAAGCGGACCACATCCATAGCGTTACTAGGATAATGTTTCCCTCCTATGTTTATTGGTTTGTGGTAAAACAAATAAAACATCCAGATGAGCAAAATCAAGAAGTGAACTAAATATCATATATTATACATCACAAGCGTTCGTACAAACTGTTTACAAGCTACAGGACACGAAGCTTTAGGGCACCAACCCCAACAATAACGTCGTTCATGATAGAAACTTCATTTTACTAGGATGACAATAGGTAACATGACTTTATCGTTGGGAATTCATGCCTTTGAGAGCAGTCCTTTGATTTGTTGAGTTTTATGTCCTAAAACTCGTGGTATGTAAGCAATGGAATTTATTCTGAAAATTCAATAAAGGTGTTATTGAATAGATCTATTGCTTGAATAGAAATCCAATAAACCTAAAAGTCCCTTGACTATTGGATGAGTCCTTGAACTTTATGTGGAGACATAAAGATGGATCGGGTTCGAGTAAATAGTCAAAATGATCTATAGTATATAGATAAGATTGGGTACCTTATTCTGGTAACACTACTGGATGTGGCCCGCTCTGTAGTTGTTACAAGGAGTTGTGAAGTGCTACAAATGAAGTGATCCTAATTCGTTCATGTTAGACATGAGGAGTGTGGGTGTCCTTGTGCAAAATAGTTTGTACAAGATTGGACAACGAAATGAGTCACTCTTACTTTATAACGCTGTTTACTATTTAAGACTGACTATCTCAAAGTGATGATCTAGGTAACTTGAGCTTAATCCTGAGCAAACTATGAACTCCTGTTTATTCGAGACTACCCTTAGATTTGCATAGGTGAGGATTGACTCAACAGTGTCGGCTCAATAAGACTACCATTTTAGAGGTAAGACTGGATAGATAGTTGGAAACATAGGGTGCAAGAGGGAATTCACTCCTACCTGCTTTAGAGATAGTCTTACCCGCTTTAGACTACCATTTATACAATGGTACTACACTATTGTGTAGCTTCGGGTGGGAGCTGAGCGATGAGGCGAAAAGTTATGCGATAGCACTAAGCGATCGCTTACCACGATCATTTACCTTTAGTCGGGAGCTAAGCGATGCGTTCAGTTGTTATATGATAGCACTAAGCGATCGTTTACCTCTATACAATATCTAAGTGATGCGCTGAAATGCTAAGCAATAGCATTAAGCGATCGTTTACCTATGAGCGGCAGCTGGGCGATGCGTCGAGAGCTATGCGATAGCACTAGGCAATCGTTTACCTTGCACGCACGCTAAACGATCAAGACGTGGCGCTAAACGATCATGTAGAAAATTGTCCATGCTAAACGATGGAGCTGCGTGATAGTGTTGGACATTATCGTGTAGCATCCTTCGGCACTAAACGATGAGACTATGCGATAGAAGGAAAACACTACACAATTGTGTAACTTTGTTAAGCGATATGCGTGGGTTGCTAAACGATCAAACAAATACTAAACGATCAGCCAAACACATGACGATGGTCGTCATTACTAAACAATGAGACTTAGTGAGATGTTGTACAAGAGCAAGAGCTGCCAGTTCGACGGGTTCTCTTAAGGTCTGGTCTGGTTCAGCCTCAAATGGGTTTTGGCTAGTCCGGTTCAGACTCTGATGGTCCAGTTCAAACGGTTCGGGTCCGGTTCAAGCAGTTTTGGAGTGGTTCGAGCGGTGTTGAAGTTATTTTCGTAATAGTTAGGCTTTCATTTGCTTATTTTTGACAAAACTAAAACCATATCAGTTCGTGTTTAATTATTTATGCATTGGATGTATGTTATAATTAAATAAATATTGTATGTGCATACAATATGTCATTTAGATTTAAAATCCCATCATAGGAATCATGAAACATGCATTGAAAGTATGTTATAATGTGTTATAATATATAGTATGCATGTTAGGGTTTCTTGTATTTAATATAAGTGTTATATTAGATATTGAATGTCTGTATGTTGTGGATGTTTAGCATGTCTAAAATTTTATAAGTTGTTATAAAATTGGGTTAGACATTTAAAATCCATAACAAAGAACAGTTGCATGTTCACGTAGGTTAACCACTTATTTTACTTAGTTAAAATAGGTTGTTAAACTTGTAAAACTAGGTTACAAAGTCAATCGGTATATAATTCTGATGAAGGTTGGAGGTAATTTAAGTTAACGGTCTACGGAACACCTCCTACCTGGGGATTATGGCTTAATAATTGAGTGTTGCTAATCGGTTTTATGAGTATCCGTGAGCAATTTGAGGTAATAAAAGGGTTTATCACCTAGACATCGTAGGTTTAAGTCTATTTATAAGAGTTATACTTGGATAAACCAAATAAACCACATAGATTTAAGGTTGTTTTTATTAGTCAGAAAAAAACCTAAGTATAATTTTACACAAAAATTAAAACACTTCAGTGGTAGTCAATAATTTCTATATGATAAAGTTATTAGAAAACTTCAGGGGGAAATTAATAACATACTCGATATGTTATTCTTAACTCTCACGTCCCTAAGAGTTCACAGTCTGGATTTAAACGGTACTTCGTGTCACCCTGGAAGTGACCTCCATTCGGAAAGTATTTTTTTAGCTTAAATTTAGATTCGGGTGAATAAGGGAAGTTGTTCGAACAGAAATCAAGTTTATGACTTCAACTGTCACGTCTCCAACTAGTTCACACCATGATATTCATATGACGCTTCGTGTCACCCTGGAAGTAAACTCCCTACGGAAAGTATTTTGTATGAGTCAATATCAAGGTGAACGGAGGATTTAGTTCATAGTAAGTTGGGTGAAAGAAATGTGTCAACATATCCTGCGATCTCTTATGTTAGTTTGGATCGTGAAATTCCTATGTTGTGCTTGTCGGTTAGCTTTAAGCAGCCCTTTGCTAGTCGTTTATTTTTGGACGGCTATCCCCTCGAAGGGTTGTAACATAGGATTCAGAACAACTCAAGCTCCAGAAATGGATAGGATTTCTTTGGTCATTAGTGGCCTCTGACGTCTAAAAACGGTGGGTCTACACTTTTATAATTATTAAGTATTAATAATGTCTGACCAAAAGCAGTACCTAAATCATTATTGGAATATGAGTTATTTTGGAGGTAGTATCTAGTCAAAAATGTCTTGATGTAGTATTGTAGCAAAAGAATAATCTTGGGTATATTATTAAAATTGCTAAAACTTGATTGGATTTATAACTTCAGACTGATGAGTTCAATAATACAGGTGTTGGCATCGAATAAACTCATTGGGGATAATTACATGAATGGAAAATCAAATTTGAACACGATACTTGTGATAAACGATTTGTGGTTTGTCTTAACTGAGGATTATCCTCCCATTCCTAGCTCTAACACAAATCAAAATATTCAAGATGTATATGACAGATGGGTCAGGGCTAATGATTAAGCTTGTGCTTATATCTTCGCCAGCTTATTTGATGTGTTGACAAAAGAAGCATGAGTATATGAATACTGCCAAAGAGATTATGGAATCTCTACGAGGGATGTTTAGACAACTGTCCTTCACCCTGAGGCATGATGCCATTAAGTATGTTTACAACAGTCGCATGAAAGTTGGGACTAATGTTCATGAACATGTCCTGGACATGATGGTCTACTTTAATGTGGCAGAAGCAAACAGTGTTGTCATCGACAAGAGAAGTCAAGTTGGTTTTATTCTAGAATCTCTTCTGAAAAGCTTTCTGCAATTCTAAATGTATTAATGAATAAATTTTGACTACTCTACTGAATGAGCTACAGGCTTACCAGACAATGTTGAGAACAAATAGTCTGGTGTCAGAAGTAAATGTTACTACTACCGAGAAGAGAAGAATGTCCTCCAACCCTGATGTTGCCTTCTCTTCAAGGAGTAAGAGTATTCATGTGAAGAAGGGCAAAAGGAAAGGGAAGAAGATACCTACTGGAAAGAAATGCAAAGATATCGCTGCAAAGGAAAATGTTTCCTCTACGACGAAAAAGAGCACTGGAGGAGACACAACCCTTAATTTCTTGCTGAAAAAAGAGCAGAGAAAGGTAGCCAGGCTAAGTTGTGCCTAGGATCATTTGTTCAACTCATCTAGTGGGAGAAGTTCCTACTTGTTTTAACTGTTAAATCTTGTAAAGAACAAATTGCATATATTTTTGTAATAAATGAAGTGTTCATTTTCAAAAATTATGTTTGTTCAAGCAACCTCTATTAAGAATCAAATTGTTAAAAGCCATTTGTAAGTATTCAGATATTTAAATGGCTAGATCAAAGTATAGATAATTTAAAGATTTCTAGATTTGACTGTTAACAAAGAGTTGTTGAGACAGGTCAGATGTGTCTTAATCAAAGAATTGAGAGTACCTCAATGTAGTGGGAGGAAAGTGTGCTTCCTGGCCATTATTGAGAATAAGATGCAATTCCTATATAGTTTTATTAAAAAAAGCCTATTGTATACTAAACAATGTTTACAATGAGATTTACATTAAGTACCATGGTAAGGAGAGTTCAGTTGTCGGTCTTTAGTGGAGTGTCTGGCAGTTAACGGATGGTGGATCCCGTGACTAAAGAGTTTAGTCAGTTATTCACGTACCGTTGGAGCTTCGAGCTACAGGTCCATGAGGTCCCCTTAGTAGCTCAATGTATTCTGTTTAGGATCAGTTCTTGGTGTTGATTTGAAATGTTCAAATTGACAAGAGGTGTTTTGAGTATATATGATATAATCGGTATGATGTATGAGATACATCTAGTAGAGGATTGATGTAAATGAGATTTACATTAAGTATCATGGAATAGAAAAAGAACTATGGTTTATATGTTTCATGAGATGAAATATTAAAACTATAGGTTATAAATATAGTATGATAAGTTGGTTATCATTTATATTTATAACAATATTAATTATTGGGTAATTAACTCTTTTTCTTTAAATAACCAATTGAGTGGGTGGTTATTGGATTCATAGTAACCGTGAGATAAAAGAAAAATGGTTTTCCTAATTTTAGTAAGATTTACAAACTGTTGAAAAAATTTTCATAAAAAGTTTTTTAGATTTCTCTTTCACACAAAAGATCTCACGGAGTCGTCAAGTAAATATAGATTTACTAAACGACGGCTAGGGCGAGCTAAACGATCGTACAGTATTTACTAAATGATATCTCCTCTCATATATCTTCACATGAACGGTATGGATCAAACCATTTGAAACTATTACAACGTGAGTTGTGTTCATGGTGTCACAAGGATAAGACAACTAACCTTATCTATATACTATAGACCTTTAGGTTATTGTTTGAATATGATCCATCCATATGTCAACTACATACATGTTCAAGACTTCATGTAATAACCTTGGATTTTTTAAGTTAATGGATAATTAATATTGCATAATTAATAATTAAATAAATCAATTAATAACTTAAGAGGCTTTAGGGTACACAAATCTCAACACCATTGTTGACGATCGTCAAAGTTTTGTTAATGATTAGTTCACGATGCTTGCCTTTTTATTTGTTTGGGATGGATCCATCTGCCCCTCTGTTAGTGTCGATCGGATCGAGATCCATCGTGGACACCCAGATCACATTATCCATACAACCTCAGAGATCTAGTTTCATCGTGCTCTGTCCAGATTTGTCATCCATTCATGGAGCTCCACAACCTCATATTCGACACCACTCACCAGATCTAGTGTTTCCCAAACTAGATTCGACATTAATCAACCCATATCCATCGAGGACATTCGTTTGTAAAGCTCTACAACCTCAAACCCGACTTCTCCTAGTCCTGATACACAAACCCACTGTTATTTCATTTCAAATCCAATATCTCAGGCGTGTTCACCACCCAAAACAATCGCTGCCCTACTAGATTTAATAAGGTTAAGGAAGAGAAACATTTTTTTTCCTTTTTTGAATTTTAATTTTGTTGTGTTTAAAAAAAAAAAAAATCGTGGAGAGGCCTTAATGTTAATACACCCTAGCAATTCTAGTTAGGCTATCTCCGGAAAATATTGGACGTGGAAGACATTTATGTAATATACGTCTACAATTAAGACCTTCCACGTCGAGAACCATTTGAGAAAACTTACCTGCATATTGGGCTGCAACTCTCTTTTGCAACCCATCCATTTGATTGTCACGTTTCAAACCTCTGTTTTTCTTTAAAAACAAAAAAAAATTGTATTTGTATATTTGTAAAATCAAGTGATCTTCTCAGTTTTTTAAATTATTACCCATTGCGTGTCACAACCATATACATTTAACTTATAAATAAAACAATTTAGAACCTGATTGGATCGTAAAAATTTGCAGTTGAGGTATGCTTTGCTCTTGAATATTAGTTAAGAGCAATGATTAAGTACAACAATTACTATAATGTCAATAACTATCGCGTATTTTCATTAGTTTAAAAAGCTCCTTTTAGGAAATATGAAAAAATTCATGTGTTAGACCATAGGTGTGTGTTTATGGCATTTTATAGAGTTGTTATTTGAAGGTTACTCATAAATAAATTATTCTATATTTGTTGATACCATACTACTATTTATGATCTAATGTATTTTAAATATTTATTAAATCTAAATTTATTACTTTAATATTATTACGTTGAACTAGTTTTACAATATTAGAGATGTTTTACTACTTTTCATAATGCACTATTTAAATTTTCTTTTCATGTGGTTAACTCAGCAATATGGATGGGATCCATTTCAATTTCTTGGCCCAATCACCAGCATGGACTCACTGGCCCTATCCACTCAAAACCAAACCACGCCACTTTCCCCATTACAGACACCGCCAAAGAAAATCTATCATCTATGGCCTTGTCAACATTCTCAACAATTCTATGTCTTCTCATTATTCTATTTATTATATTTTTATCCAAATCATTATTTCACATTTACGGGATGTTTGGCTCACCAACATGAGTTGAATTGAGTTGGTATAATATACCAATTCATTGTTTGGGCCATCAATTTTAAATGTTAAGTAGAGTTGAGTTGGTATATTTTACCGACTCACCCCAACTCACCATTCTTCTCATGTATTCAATGGCTCTATCCATTGGCCACTGTCACACTCCGAGAACTAACTTTGGGCTCTGATAACCACCTTCGATGAAAACTCCAGTGACCAACTCTAGGCTCCGGCAATCACCTTCGATGACAACTCTGACGACCAACTCTAGGCTCCGACAACCACCTCTGATGAAAATTCCGGTGACGAAATCCAGACTTTGACAATCACCTCTGATGACAGCTCCGACGACTAACTCCAAGCTTCGACAACCTTTGCACGACCAACTTCGACAACCATCCGTCTGACGACCACCTTCACGCTACCAACTCCAACAACCAGTTGGCTCTAACAACAAACTCTGATGACCAACTCCGACAACCATCTTTATAAGCTCCGACAACCATTTCTGACTACAAACTCCAATGAAAATCACCTTTGAGCGAGCAACTCTGACGACCAACTCGAGGCTTCAAGAACCACATTCGACAATAAACTCCAACAACCAACTCTAATACCACCTTCATGCGACTAACTTCAGGCTTCGACAGTCACCTCTGACTACAATTTCCAGTGAAAATCATCTTTGACGATCACTTCCCCCGACTAATTATGGGATTCGAAAACCACCTCCGATGACAAACTTCGACAATCAACTCAAATACACCTTTATGTGACTAACTTCGGGCTCCGACGATCACCTCTGACTACAAACTCTAGCAAAAATCAACTTCGACAACCACTTCCGACTACTATATGACTAATGACTGATAAAGTATGTTATAGGGTTGTTGGTTATATTAAAAAAATATAGTTTTGTCTATATTAAGTGAAATATTTATACGTAATGAATTCACATATCGAGTGTTTAGAATATTCAGACGAAAAGTATGTATGTCGTTGAAAAGTATGTAATATATAACAAAAAAACCATAAAATGAAAAAAAAATTATTGGAACATTTTCCAGGAAGAATTAGTGAAAATGCAGATTTATTCTCTGATGATCCTCCAAATTTAGAGGAAATGAAAATGAAACTGTTGGAAATGTGGTATTATCCTTTGGGATGATGTGGGAGATTTAATTAAAAAAATTCATGACATAGTAAAAATATAGAGCAACAATAGGAAAAAGAAGAAAAAGAAGAAGGTGATAATGAAATTCATGGAGAAAAATTAGTTAGAATCAAAAGTTTTGAT
Source organism: Benincasa hispida (assembly GCF_027475165.1). NCBI lineage: Eukaryota > Viridiplantae > Streptophyta > Magnoliopsida > Cucurbitales > Cucurbitaceae > Benincasa > Benincasa hispida. The sequence continues at coordinate 13,755,950 of NC_143479.1, forward strand.
TTTGCTTTAGTTTCTCGTTTTATTTAACCATATTTCTACAAGAAATGTAATGAGTTAATTGTTGTTCATTGCCTAAAAAATAAAGAAAGAAAGAAAGAAAGAAAAGTTTTAAAAATTAAAAGAAGCAAATTGCAATATATATTTTATTCAAACAAAGATTGGTAGAATTATTGAATAAAAAAGTTTCAAAACAAAAATAGTAATCTTAAACCATATTATTTAGAGTTCAAAGAACTGCATCAGATATCCAACTCAACTCTGCACCCCAAACACAGACATATGAACTCAGACCAAATAACTCTGCACCCTAAACATAGACATATGAACTCCACAGATATATGAATTTCACAAACATATGAACTCCAGACATCTCATCTCAATTCAGCGTCCCAAACAGTCCCTTAATGTTTGCAAATCTCGATAACATTCATCTATATATAATAGCAACATTGAAAGAGATAAATTTGGTTCAAGTATACCTACAAAAATAGAAATGTTGGAACCAATGTGATGCCTTGCCAAATGCCCTCTACTATTTAAATTGGAATATAGACCTGAGTTAGGCAATGTTTCAATGATTTATATTTCAACTATGATAAAATTGGGGTTTAAGAGTATTGTAGCTAATATAATAGGTGATCTGCAATATAACATTAGGCTTGCAGAGCAAGTGTACCTTCTATGTATGTACATGTTACTGAGTGAATTGGTAAGTGACTACAACCCATAACTTTTAAGTTGCTTTAGCTTGATGACTAGTAGACAATTGATCATAATAGATGTGGTTTTATTGAACACCTCCTCAAATAGCATATTGTGTCCTACGGAGCCTCTTGAGCAATCTTCTCCCGTTATAGTTTCATACAAAATTGCTCTCTAGATTAGTGGATTAGAGTTGAGTTGATGAACTAAGTTGACATTTTGAAAGAAAAGTATAAAAAATGACCACTCTTTGAAAAGAGATCATACTCGAGCATATTGGGATGGAACTACATTTTTTTTTGGTTGAAATGTAGTAAATATATATGTTTGAACAAATGATAAAGTCAACAAGTTTGGTATCAACCGTAAATTTGTATTTTGAAAATTAGGCAACCTACGAGATAGAAAGAACTATACAACGATGTGGTGTTTATCACATACACTCTGATACTTTAAGCCAATAAGTAAATCTAAGTGACAAGTTCAGATTTTCAAGGTGGAGAGTAAGCTTTGGTTATATGATGTATTTATCGGAGTGGTTGATCTAGGTCATCCCGATAGGATTTGGGAGTCGCTTCAAGATATATCTTCATCTTTTCAGGCCAAGAGGCGAGCCCTATTTTGGATCTGGGGGTCAAACACCTTCTCCTAGACCTATTTTTTTTTCTTAGGATGATGTTTTAGATAGAGGCATGCGTGTGACGTGCCCCATTAGTTATTTTGCTCGGCTCAACTTCGACTTGGACTGCCGATTTGGACCTTGACCCGAGCTAACCCTCTCCCCTATCCCATTTGGTCTAGGGTGTTATCTTTGGCTCAAAACTTGTGTATTTTCTTTGCATTGATGATATAAAAATGTAAGAGATGGTGGTACTTGTGTTGGGGACAAATGGAAGAAAATAGAACAAAACTAGGGTTGAAAAGTTACCCAAAAATACATGAGTTCATGAGAGGATAGGAGAGATCCTGAAAGGGAGGCCCAACCCCAAGGGGCCAAATCCAATCACGAAGGAGGTAAGGAGACACGCGGCAAATTCCCAGATTTACATGGCTGATGGATGGGCACCTCTCTTCTCTTTCCCATTTCCCCCTTCCTTCTTCCCTTTGGCCTTTGGCCTTCGGCCTTCTTCTTCATCATTCCCTTCCCTGCTCCTATTCCTTCCCTTCCACTCTCTTCTTCTATTTCCTCATCATTCCTTTTCTTTCCCTTGTATTCCTTACAACTCCTCACTTTTAACACACCCACTTATTTAACTCTCTTCTAACTTCTAACTTCCATCTTAATGGCCGATATTCAACCCCCCGACCCCCAGATCAACGGCGCCCCTCCCCCTCTTGTCGTCTCCTCCGAAACCGTTGGATCCAAACGCCAGCGAAGGCCCAGCGTCCGATTGGGGGATATCGGCGGCGACCAACCCTACGATTCCTACCCCCGCCGCACCAATAAACCCTGGAAGTTTGCCTTGGATAATCGCAAGGACTCCTCTGCTGCCTCTGCCAAGAACTCCAAAACTCGCCCCTTGACCAACTTCAGCTCGGCCGGGGGTGTTGAGGGCGAAGACAAAGAGAACAATTTGGATAGCGTTGCAATTGGTAGCTGGAGATTAAAGGATTCCAAGCGGAGAGGCTCCGCCGCCACCAAGAGGGCCAGAACTAATTGGGTATCCTCCAAGCACGACGAAGGCGGCGGAGGTGGGGAAGCAGATGAAAAGTATAGCGCCGGGGAAGACGTGGATGAGGGGTATCGGGATTACGACATTGAGAACTCGGAAAGTCCCCTGAAAGAACAAAGCTCAATGCATTCGCTAGAGAATTTGGGGATGGAAGGTCAGGGGAATGATAGGGAGATGCTTTATCAGGGCCAGGGGAATAGAAGATCTATAAGGTCTAGGGTTTCGGAGGGGAGAGAGCACCAAGAATTTTCAGGGCCTTCGGACACTGATGGTAGGAATTGGAAGTGCGGGACTAGCGGTGATAGGAATGGGAATGGTGGGAGAGGGCTGTGTGGGGAAGATGATGGGGTTAGAGTTTGGCTCAACGGTTTAGGGTTAGGTCGGTATGCTCCAATTTTTGAAATTCATGAGGTGGACGATGAGGTTTTGCCAATGTTGACACTCGAGGATCTCAAGGATATGGGAATAAGTGCAGTTGGGTCCCGGAGAAAAATGTACTGCGCAATCCAGAAGTTAGGGAAGGGATTTTCATGACTTTTGGTCTCAATAATGTATCCAGAATTTCAGCCATGCCAATGTAAGCTGCTGCATGCCTGAACTAATCTTTCAGCCTGTTTTTTGCTGCTACATTTTCTCGTATTTGACATTATAGGTTCTTTTGGTTAGACTTTCATATTTCTGAGTTTTGTAACTTACATCTTCATCTTCTTCTATAGTGCAATTTTCCTCCCACAATCTTTTTCCATTTCATTGTACAATCTATATGGTGAAATAAGAGTAGTACTTATTGTGCTTGCTACAAGATACAAAAGAACCGAAAATAAACCATTTCTTGCTGCATTCTGGGATGCAACTGAACTCATTTCACTTCCTCTAGTATAGCGTCTGACCACCAGTAACGTCCCTTGGTCATACATCGGAAGATCCTGCATTTTTGTGTTCTCCACAGTGCAACTGCGTTAGTCATTTGGCCAACTTTTTCCACTCTGGGAACTGGAAGCTGATGGTGTAACTGTGATCATAAGCGTGGTGGCTCGTGCGTTTGTTTGCGATAGATGAAGAAGTTGAGCTACAATAGCATTATTTCACAAACAAATGCACGAGCCACCACGCTTATGATCACGATGCTAGTAGCCAAGGTAGTCTCCATTTAGTATTTTTTTGATATGTGAACGCTGTGCTCACTTTTAAAATGGATTTCATTGGAGGGAAGGCTCCCTCATTCTCCCCAAATTAACCGATCCCCTAAGTCTGCATTTTTTTTGTTGGGAATTAAAATTCATGCCCTGTGAATACAAGCTTGCCTTCAATCTCATTTTTGTTATTCAATGTGGTTCTTATGATTGAAGCTTTATTTAATCTTTCAAGCTTGGTGTTAATGCATTGAATTTCTTTATTGCGTTTACCTATATAATGAAAAAGAAAAATTACTCGAGGCGGTACAAAATTTTGGTGAGATTTCTCATTTTTGTGACTGATGAGAACCAAAAAAAAAATGCTGCTAAACTGTGTGAATGATCAAAATTCTGGTCTATGAAGCGGACAGGAGGCGTACTAAGGTTATAATTGATGATGTTGTCCTCGTCAGAATTCCAGGTTAGGAAATCATCGTTCGCACTTGTTAAAGAAACAAAGGGGAAATGGAAAATTGAAGTAACCTTACGTGAGAAGGCCTAGGGAAAATAATGGGAAGAAACAAAAGACAGAAGTCTAAGCGGATGGGAGCTAAACTCGCGACTAAAATCACAACACCACCCGTGCATTAATATACCAAAATTCATGAAGATAGCATGTCTGTCATGTATGGGTACAGACAGTACAAGAGATACAGATCCGAAAATTTTCCAGTATTCACAGCCCAATTGGCCTCTACCTCCCTTGACAACTATGTAAGGAGCTGCCTGGACAACAGCTCCTTCTACCACCATTTATCAGACACATTAAAACAATTTCTTTTCAACTCCGTTTCCTCTACTTTCTAATCCACCTTATGAGGATCTTTTTCAGTCTCCTGCTTCTGGGCCTCCGCGGGAAAGTATTTTATACCAACCAAATCACCAACTCGACTGATAACCTGTCAAAATTGGGGCGGGGAAAAAACTGTGGTTATTGTCCATGTTAATCTCCAACAATTCAACTGATCAATATGCAGAAAAATCCACATAACACAATTACACGGAGGGATTTGAACATAAAATTGCAACCTCAGGACACTACAAGATCAGAGAAACATGATGCCTACATCAACACGATTTAAACTTTCCTTTCTTCAACAGAATAGATTTGAACGTCGTAGATTACTATAGCTTTCTTCAACAGTGAAGAACTTCCATTTATTCAATTTCTGATATGACAGCTGTAAACTGTATTAGATAACTGAAAAGGCTCTATTTTGTCCATTTGTAAATATTCTCTCACTAATTTCCTACAACAAAATAGTTCTCTTAACCAACTAAGTGCAGCAAACGAAGTAAATTGTTTCATTTATTCTTCATTATGATGACACTCTCACGTAGGTAGATTCAAGATTCGAAATATTGATATCGACGGAAATTTCGAAAAAAATTATGGAAATTGATGAAAAATGTTATAATTAGTTAATAAAACTTTGATTGTGGTTTAATTAGACAATAATTGACCATTCTTAATTACAATTTCTATAAAGTAAGACAACATTTAGATGATTATTGTAAATGTTTGTGTGATGTGAGAGAAGAAATTTAAAAAGGAAATGAAAAATAATTACAAAATAATATGAAATTTAGGAATATTTTGAAGTAAAATGATGTGAAAATTATGAAAGTTTTGGATGGTTAAAGAAAAAAACACATAAATTCAATTTTGAGGTGAAATGATGTGAAAATTTAATTAAAAAAGTTTGAATATACATGTTATTTTTTGTGGTTTTTTTCAAATTCAATTTCTTTAGAAAGAAAAATTTTGGGTCGAAAATAAAGCTAAAAATCGAGAAAAATTGAAAATTAGAAAAAAGTAATTCTTGAAAAAGTTTAATCCTGTGTCGAAAATGACAATAGTGTGTAAAACTATAGAATTGTATAATCAGGATCATGAAATTGAAAAACTTGAACTGATGTAAAAAAACAAATATGGCAAAAACGGTAAAAGTAAAAAACTGTAGTAAGCGAACAAAGTAAAGGCTGACCTCTAAGGCTTTAAGGAGGTCCTCCTTCGTATGCGAAGCAGATATGCAAATCCGAGCCCTTGCCAGAAGAAGAGGGGTAGCTGGAAAAGCAACAGTGACAACAGCTACCTGACCAACCACAAGCAAAGTAACACACGCACCTTGAGAAAACTTCGAAGAGAATTTCTACTATGGATGAAACTATCAGGCTAGCCACATAATGCAGACTTACATTCTGATTTAGGCATTCCCTAGAGAAGGCAGGAATTTTTGCAGGGTTGTAAAGCATTATAGGCATTACCGGAGAATCATTATCTCCAAGAACTTCAAATCCCATTTTCTGTAGCTCAGACCTAAAAAAGTTACTGTTTTCACGTATCCTAGCAAGTTTCTGAGCGCCTGTTTAGCAATGAAAAGAAATAATTAATTCATATTTAGAAACCTTCAGTTTAAAGGACAACATGGGCATACTCCAATATGATGACGCTATAGACAAAAACTATTATAACCTCTACTAGAACCATCCTCTCCAAGAATAACTTTAATGGAAGATATGATTTGCTGAGCAGCCGGTGGTGATATAGACGTTGCATAGAGGTGAGCAGGACAAGTGTACTTGAGATATTTTATAAGCTCCTGAAATGACAAGAAAAATACCTAAGAAGCACATACATGGACATAGACCCTGCAATACATCACTTTTTCAAAATCTAGGGCATGAATAAGGCAATGACACGTTTATTAAAACATATATCATTTTTATACTTGAAAAAAAATTCAAAGTTAATGAGTTTATGCATTTATATGCTTAAAAAATTAATTGGATGTATTTCGCTCTAAACACATTTTATTTTGTCATACGTCTATTCAGTATACTAAATAAATAAATGTTTGATGCATGTCTGATAGATGTTGGACTTATTTTTTGCCCTAATGTAACACATCTCTTACACTAACAAATGTCCAATATGTGTCCAACAAATGTAGTGTTTCCAAGTGTCTTGATGTGGATCAAACATAGACACGCTAGTCAAACTAAAGTGTCTATGCTTCTTAGACAAATACTATAATTTATGAATTCATCCATTGAATGCTTTAAGCAGCAAACTAAAACATTATAAATTTGATACAAGTTTAGTTGGAAGAAACACCCAAGAAACTAGAGTTATAAAATACAACATAGTACAGACCCCAATTGGTTAGCTGCAAACTCTAGGTGGCGCAGAAATATAGAGGGAAAAAAGGACTAATTCATGTTGTGATTAACTTAAGAATTAAAGATATGAAACAAATAATGATAGGGTCTTCATGAACTATTTTTGTCAACCGATTTCATTTAACAATATCACATATAACGCTTTTTAAATCTTAGAATCTATGCATCTAATAGGAAAATTTTAACCTTGGATCCTGCTATGTAGCCTCCACATGATCCAAATGATTTTGTAAAAGTTCCCATCATGATATCTACGTCAGCTGTGTCTACTCCCAAAAGTTCACAGACACCTCTTCCTGTTTTTCCAACTGCTCCAATGCTGTGAGCCTCATCCAAATAGACATAGGCCTAAAAATAACGAGAAAAATGAAATGCCATAAACAGAGATCTAAATCAGTAAATGAGAACATTGTGATCATGATCGATTCAACATTCTCCCATAGTCATTTCTTTAATTTCAATTGCAAACATATGTTATACACACACATATATAATGTATCACCATTGTTTCTCTTTCTTTTTATTCTTTCTTCCATCTCAAGACGTCTGTCATCCCAAAATTAAGAACGTGTTCTTAAATTAGTGAATGGGGGTATCTTAGTCCAGAGGACAGCATTTATCGCCTGGGTAAATAATTCTAGCACAATTACCTTATACTTCTTGCAAATGGCAACAATTTCTGGGAGTTTGCATATTTCACCTTCCATGCTGTATATGCCTTCCACAACGACGATTATCTTCTTCCAAGGCCTGTGTGTCCTGGGTTGCCCATCAGCAATTTGCTCTCTCAAAACTTTATCCAAATGTGATGGAGCTAAAAATCGGGGAAAGGGGAGTCAGAAAATTAGAGTTCCAACATTGACTGAATTACAATTATTAAAAGAAACAAATGAGATTCTATACCACTTACTATTATGTTGAAAAACACGAATTGTAGCTCCTGATCCCCGAGCACCATTAACTATTGAATTATGATTCAATGAATCGCTAATAATTAGTCCTCCCTGCAGTTGAACAAATGGTCAGATTTTCAAACACTTTATTGTTTAAGATGCAAGAGCAAATTTTAATTAGTGTGTTCGTCTACCTTCCCTATTAGGACTGGAATAATGGCAGAGTTTGTTGCATAGCCCATACCAAATACTAGAGCAGCTGGCTTTCCAACAAAGTTAGCCACACATACCTCCAATTCTTCATGCAATGAAGTGGTTCCTACGACCAAAATAGTGAATTAGTAATCCTGGATGCGAGTAGAAGCATGGTGCAAAAGCTCATTAATTCTAGTTACCTCCATCAACACGAGCACTACAGGTGCTTGGAGAGAACCTTTTTAATGATTCAATTACACGAGGAGTGCAATACTCATCTGCAGCAGCAAAGCCTAGATAATTGTATGATCCCAGGTTCAGACACCTTGAGACATTTGTAGTTCGCCTGCATGATAAATGTATAAAGAAGAAATTAATGTCAAATTTCCTACACGTAGCTCAAACCTAACGAGGTATAAAAAAAGGGAGTATAGCAGCCTGTGGGGGGGTGTATAGGAGGGAATAACAGAAAGGACAAGGAAAATGAAGATGAGATAGGGAATGCATCAGGACAAACTTCAGCGTCTTGTTACAGTCATTGGAGTAACGCTCAACCACATCAAACCAAGCATCTGGTGCACTTGCTATAGGTCGTCCAAAACAGTCCTGCCCGGGAAATAATGTATAAGAATAAGGAGAAAATGACGTTCCTCATAAGCAATAGGAGTGAAATATGTAGATGTTCCGATTTCTTGAATTGAAATATTGGATTGTGGCTGAAATCATAATCAAAGAGCTCCTGTTTTTCTAATGAAAAATTTGAAACTGATGAGCCTGTGGAAAGGCGCGCAACAGTCAATTTACATAGGCTCGTATCTCAACTCATCATAATGAGCAGTAAGTAGAGTAATCATGATATCATGTACTGCGGTGTTTCATAACAGGTGGATACTTTGAAATTGAAAAACTAAACAAACAACGAGAAAAATTATTACAGGCAATGAATTGAACATTAAATATCGATACCTGAATGCGAAGATACAGCCGACGGATGTAAAAATCCTCGAGGCCTAAGCAGATCGGAGCGTAGCCCTGCGGAAGAGAATCACGAGGTGCGAAATGGCAGAATTAGGGATGAAGCTTAAAGATACGCATTGAGAAGTGGAAAACGAAAATTCAGAAAACGGAGACTGCTGAAGAGACCTGAAGATTGCTAGAGTTCCACCAATCAAAAATTTTTCTGAAAAAATCGCGGAATTGACCAAAGGCGAAGAGGAGGCCATAGCTAAAATAGGTGGTCAAGGCGGTCAAATAAGGGATGGTAATCATCTGGAGCTATATTGGCCGGGAAATTGAGAAGCTCTTTCGACAGTGGATCGATCTGTAAGCTAACGCTCTATTTGGAACCCTGGATTTGAAAGGATTTCAAATCAGAACAATTTCTGGTGCTTGGAATGAAAAATAAAACTACATAATTTAAAATCTTGCTTTCATCCAAAATAAATAAATAAATAATTGGTCGGATTTGGAAGGATTTTAAATTAAAATTGCCCTAATTCCAAATTTGTCCAATTTTGAAGTAAGCCGAATCGTTGAAATAAAGAACATTAAAAAAAAGGAAAAAAGAAAAGGAAAATACTTCGATTCCGGCAGGCTTCGGGATGGAGGCGCTACGGGAAAATGCAGGTTGGTGTGGCGGCGTGAAGTTGCAGAGAGAAACCAAACGGGCGTGGGAATGGGTTAGTGGCGGTTAGCGGCAAAAGAAGAGGGCGGGGCGGTGTGTGGCTGCCGCAGCGGGCGAGTAAAAAAAAAAAAAGAAGAAGAAGGAAATCCGCCGGTCGTTTGGTGGCGGTGTGCGGCAGCGACAAAGAGAAAAAAAATAGAACAATAAAAAGGGTGGGAAAAGGAATATTATACGAAGAAGGGTAAGACTAAGAGGGTGTTTGGCCACAGATGTAACGCACATCTATTTAGAAAATCTATCTGCCTTCCTCCCTTCCATTATGTTTGATTGTTTTCACTTTTCGATAGTTCTTTTTTTTCCCCCCCCCCTTTTAGAAATTATGTTTTCCATAGCTTTATTATTATTATTTTTTTTTGAGTACTTTCGTATGTCAATTAACTTTCAAAGTATTTAAAATAAATATATATAAATGTAAAAAAAAACGTGTTTACGAATTAAAAAAACAGACTTAAATGGACCCTTGATTAATTATTCATTATACTAAAAGAAATAACAACAAAAAGGCCTAACATACATAATTCAAAATTTTAAGAAAACAATTTCAACCTATATTTAAATTTTATGAATTCATGCTAAGCAACTTTATACGTGCATTTCCAATACAAATTATTTAATTCCATAGGCTAATTAACTCTCGAGAATATACAAACTTAACAATTCAACCCAAATACACCTTAGAGATTTTATTTATTCATTCATTTTATATATAAGTATAAGTGTATGATTGTAAAATAATTGTTTTATTTTCATTTTATCCTACCTTCATTTATTTTATTCTTCATACTCAAACAAAACTCGACTAATTTAAACATTTATTGAGGTCGAAAGTTAAAATTTTCTAACCTCAAATGTTGTTGAATTCAACCAAAAAAAATTATGGTTCTATTTAGTATTTAGTATGTTAGAATATATTATATGCTTTCATATTTATTAGGTCAAATAGGTTCTACTAATATATATTTCCTTCCAAATTCTAGCTGTCAAACCAAACATGAGAGAGAAGGATGAAATGGTATAGGGATTGCTCTTGTTCAATAGATATGATTTTTTCTTTTTTTTTTAAAAAAAAAAGGAAAACAAAAAGATAAGAATCTTTTAGGAGTTGTCATCATCAATTTAACCATCAAATCATTTTAACAATGAATACCTTCGAATTGACTTGAGTTTATATATCAAATTGAAATATATAATTTACGTCAAGCTTAATTACATCGACATCCGTTCAACATATTCCGAAGTGGAAGATTAATATAAATGATAGAGGAAAAAAAAAAACAAATAAACGAAGGGTTTCGAAAATTGAGAACGTACTTCATTGTTGTGTACAGAATACAAGAGTTTGAATGAAATTTCTTTCTTTTCTTTTTTCTTTTCTTTTTTTTTTTTTTTTTAGTTTTTGCTTAAAGTGTTTTGGAATCTAGGCATATTTAGGGGAAAATTATACGGAGACCCAATTTTAGAGTCTAAAATGTCAAATGACCAATTTTTTAAAAATAATGTCAATTGACCATCTGCTTACGTCATCACGGTGAATAGATTACAAAAATTGCCCCTGATAATCCTCTCGCTCTCGCTTTCCTAATCTCGCTCTCGCTGTTTGTTCATCTTCCATCGTGATGTGATTGTTTGTTACTGTACGATTGATTTGACAATTTTCACGAAATCTGTCTACAACTTAAAATCGTTAACACAAAAATGGTGTATTCTTTAAAATCTAAACTTCATTTGAACTGTCATTTTGTTGAACAGAGATTTATTGAACGAGGTTTTCCAGAGCAGAGTTTTTCTGAACCAAACGGAGTTTTCAGAACGGAATAGACTTTTCTTGAACTTGGTCTCATTGGTGTTTGTAGAAACGTGGTCTCAAAACAGGTATGTATAGACATTGTAAAATAGCATAACGAAAAGGGTGTGAGAAAGAGGGATAAAGAGAAAGGTGGAGAGAGTGACATTGAGCGACAACGAGAGAGTGGGCTTGAGCGATAGCGAGAAGAGCGAGGGACAAGAGAGCGAAAGGCGTGGGAGCGACAGCGAGAGAGATCCATGTGTATCACTATCTGCTTAATAAAAAATATTCTCTTGTTTTGTAGGATGACACGAAAGTGTGTACTAATTCGATACGGAGGTCATTGGGATGAGAACCAAAATTTGTATGTTGGAGGCGAGCTAAGAAGAATCGTTGTGTCTACTACCTTGAAATATGAAGAACTTAAAGCTTACGTTTACAGGATTGCAAATGTAAGTTGCTTAGAGTTTGATGTTGTTATGAGAGTTAAATATAAGCTTGACTTTGAAGCCCCTCCACAATACATACGAAATGATGGTGATGTTGACTTCGTTCTTTGCCGGGACGATCTTTCTACAATTCAGATATATATAACACTAAAATCATACCACGATGAAAATGTGAATATAAGTGATGATCGTATAGGTGTAGATAGACAATACGAGGCATCATATGAGCTTAATCGAGAAGACGGTGATATCCCATTGTCTATGAACACTCAACCATCAACATTATCAATAGACAATGACAGCATTCGTGCAGTGGACTTGAAAAGAGAAACTCAATGTAACAGACCTGTGCCTGGTAATGAGAGATCAGCAGGCTTGAATTTTATGGATTGTGGTCCTTCAAAAGAGTGTGATCCTTTCGTGGTCGATAATGAAAGATCAGAAGGATTAAATTCTATGGACTATAGTCCTTCAGAGGTGCATGGACCTGCAGTGGTTGTTACTAAGAGATCATGAGGATTGAATTCCATGTCTTCATGTCATAGAGGGGAATTAATTATGCCTGGCACCTCTTCATTCGAGACAGATGTTGAAGTTGGTCAATTTTTTTTTTAGTAAGAATGATTTAAAAATGGGATTGTCTATTCTGTGCATAAACAATAATTTTGAATATAAGGTAAGGAAGTCAACTAAGTCTTTGTTCACTGTTAAATGTATAGAGGATAATTGTAAGTGGAGCCTTCGTGCGGTTAAAATTCCAGGGTGTGACATATTTAAGATCATGAAGTATATGCGGTCGCAGTTCATGTTCTATTGGAATTTTAAATCATGACCATAGACAAGAAATAACTGCGGTAGTTGGTGAACTAATCAAAGACAAGTTTACAGGCATAGGATATGTTTATAAACCTTGTCACATTGTTGAGGATATGAGGAGAGAGTAGGACGTAAACATAAGTTACGATAAGGCGTGGCGTGTAAGAGAAACCGCTTATGCTCTCGCTAGGGGTACTTCAGAAGAGTCTTACGCTGTTCTACATGCATATGGTGAAGCGTTAAAGATGGAGAATCCAGGTATAAGGTTTGAAATCGAACTTGAAAATGATGTCCATTTCAAGTACATGTTTATGGCATTAGGACCTTGTATTAGAGGTTTTTCAAGTTGTCGGCCGGTGATAATTGTTGATGGATTACATCTGAAAGGAAAATACAAAGGGACCATGTTGGTCGGCGTCTCCATGGATGGCAACAACTAAGTTTACCCACTAGCATATGCCATAGTGGACAACGAAACTGATCGAGCTTGGAAGTGGTTTATGTCGAACTTGAAGTGTGCCATTGGAGAACCCCCTAACTTGGTGTTTGTGTCCGATCGAGTGATATCTATTGGCAATTCCATTCGTGCAGTTTTTCCCACAGCATTTCATGGATTGTGCACCTACCACCTAGAAAATAATATTCTTTCGAACTTTAAGGACAACACGATTGTTGGGATGTTTAAGGATGCAACCAGGGAATTTCGCATGTCAGAGTTCCAAGCACATTGGCACCAACTACATACTCTTTGAAATGGTGCAGTATCGAGATATTTGGAGGATATTGGTCTTGAAAGGTGGGCGCGTGTTTACCAAGCAGAACAAAGATACGATAACATGATGTTCATTAGTGCAGAGTGTTTCAATTCATTGACCAGAGACTATCGACAACTGCCCATAATATGCTTGTTGGAACACATTCGAGGCTTCATCCAGTCATGGTTTTATGAACGGAGAAATTATTGGACATCTCAAACGACGTCACACTCGGACTACTGTAAAAATCGATTAGCAACTGAGTGTGACAAAGACAGACAATATCGAGTTGAGCCGATTGATTGTTATAGGATCCATGTACGAGACAATCGATTGGACGGTATTGTGAACCTCTATTGAAGGAATGCACATGCAAGGAATTTGACTCACTTGGTATTCCATGTTCGCATGCGATTGTGGCTATGCGAGAAAGAAAATCCCTATCCATGGTTTGTGTAGTCCATTCTATAGCGTTGACTCCCTCATGGCTGCTTATGCAGAGCCTGTAAATCCACTCTGTCACATATCTGAATGGAAGAGACCTCCGGGATATGTGGAAAAGCATATTGCACCTCCTAGAAGAGTGGTACAGGTCGGGCGACGAAGAGTACAAAGAATACCATCAAGAGGAGAACAACGCAGATAAATAAAATGTGGTAGGTGTGAGAACTACGGGCATAATTGGTAAAATTGCAGTAAACCGCTGACGACTGGGCGACCCATTAACTCTAATACAAATGTTCAAATGTCGGTCAATTGTAGTTGTCTATGTGCCACTTGTCTTTGTAATTGTTTAAATGCCACTTGTCTATGTAACTATAACATTTTATGTGCCACTTTAATCCTCAATGCTGTAATTTTTTATGTGCCACTTGTCATTCTGGAAACTTCTAATGTCTCGCTTATGAGTTTGATTACTAGAGTTTGTCTATTCATGAATCTCTTCAGATATCTCGCTTTATAAGTTTGATTACTAGAGTTGGGCTATTCTTGAACCATTCTGGAAACTTCTCGCTCTCGCTCATCTCGCTATCACTCATCTTGCTTTTAATTTAACTTGTTGGCAATGAATCCCTTTTATAAGTGTAATTAAAGAATCCCTTCAGATGTCTCGCTTATCTAAGTTTAATTTAACTTGTTGGCTATTCATGAATGAATCTTCTTCTATATTCATGGTAATTTTACACTAACAATTTAATCTGTTTTATAAGTTTAATTTAAATTAATTTAATCCCTTATAAAGTTTGATTACTTAAATTAAACTTAAATTAAATTCTAATTACTTATAATTTAATTTAACTTGTTGGCTTAATGAATCCTCCAGATGTCTCACTTATCTAAGTTTAATTTAACTTGTTCGCTATTCATGAATGAATCTTCTGTATTCATGGTAGTCCTACACTAACAATTTAAATAACATGTTAGTAAAAGCTAAATTACATCAATAATATACATAATATACTTTTACGTCAATAATATGGAGTGTTCGTCCACAATTGACATGTCAATTGCATCCTATAGTCAGTCATCTTATCTTGAGTTATTACAGATGGGTCACTACTAGTCACTAAATGTTTTAAGAATTTTACAACAAAAATTCCACAATCTAACGACTTGTGTTGTGTATTTACAGCAGTAGGTCGGGCTATCTTCCATTGAGACATTTCGATGTCCGGCTTCGAACGTTTCAGGTCACAGTAGTGAAGAAGCGAAGGTAGGGTGTAAGTCAACAGTTCAAGGAAAGACTCCAGCTTTTTTTTTCGATGTCATAGAAGGCAATGAATCAAATACGAACAACCGGCCTCTATTCAGATCAAATGCTACCAACATCCAATGCTAATCAATGTTTGTTATCGTGTATATAAAGTCTACATCTGACCACTTGACATCAAATTTACCCATGACATAATCCGGTAACGTCTCATCCGCTCATGCTACGAAAACTTCCAAGGTCGACTTATTCTTGATATGTTTATAGACCCCATCTCGAGAATTTAGATGACTCTACACAATGAAAAGAACATTAAAACACATAATAGTCAACCAACGTATTCCTATTCAAAAGTGCAGCAAATGGTTACCGTTATTCCAATTGGCAGGATGGTGAAGCGAGCCATACACATGTCTGGTCGCCTATAGAATTTTTCTTTCATGAACTCAAAAATGATATTAGGGTCTGCATCCAGAACATGATATACGTTAGGAGAGGGTTTATAACTGTATGTACTTGGTAAAAAGGACAAGGATCGTAAACTTATGTCATACTCAACCCATGAACTTGGTTCAGTCAACTCCTGGAAAAAGGTTTTTGATAATGGCTGAACTGTATTTTCTCAAACCTCGTTGTCCGTGTTCTCATCGGCAATCCAGTTCACCATTTCCTTCAATGTAGCCGCTGGAACCTTATACTCTAAGGAGTATTGGATCATCGCTTTAAACTGCATCGTAGGTACCCCAAGGAGAGGGTACTTAATATTTGGACGATCCAAAGGAAGTTGAACCCTAACTTCCTTCTCCTTTGTTATTTTCTTCTTTGGTTCAATAGGAGGTGTGTACTTATCAACGGCCTTCCTCTTACGCGTTGTTTTTCTACTCTCGACCATAACCTACAGAAATATAATAAAATGCTGAACATGTTGAATAAAAAATATGAAGAAAGAAATTTTCGACTCACATAATGATCATACCTGTGAATCGAGATGTAGGATGTTAGAGGAGGTCGTGATATTGAGCTATACAGGTGGTGGTGGAGATAAGATCGGTGGAGGTGGGGTAGGTGACCTACGTACAGTCGGGATGGGGGACATAGTGGCATCCTGTGGAGTAGGAGACCTCGTCGACATCGTGGAACCTTTCATCGACTGTAATAGAGACAAAATAGTTGACAATTGGCCTTTCATGTCTCTCACGTTCGTCTCTAGGTTCGATACACGGGCATCCAAGCTCGATATTGAGTTGTCGATGCTCCGTAGGTAGGCATAAACATTAGGTTCAAAATTGGCTCCCTCCCTGCGGCCCGAATCCTCCGGGACAGAACACTCCTCTTCAAACTCAGGACGTACGTCACCAACCACTAGCACATTTTGAAACATATCCTCACTGGGAGTGTAAGTAGGCTGGTGGATGTTTTGGTCTCCATTAGATTCTTCATCCCTCGCTCCACCTTTTGAATGACCCCTCTGTTCACCTTCCCCACCTTCTGAACCATTATTATCTGAACCACCGTCACTATTTGGACTACTAGAGCTCTCTGAACTTTTAGTGTCGGAGTGGGCTTGTCTTACCGCCTGTCTATCAATTGGGGTGTCCCAAAACTTCTTCTTAGCCTCGGACATGACAAGACCCTCTTTGACTTTTGTCTGCATTAAGGAACCAGTAAGATGGTTAGTGTACATTTAGCTATCGAATAAACATATTGTGGCTACATAGATTACACTTACATTTTCAAACTCAAAAATGTCTCTCTCGAGTGTTTTGAATGACATCGAGTGGGAGCATGACCACCGTAATATACGAGGAATCACTACCTTGCTCTTTCGAATGTCAACGTTTTTTTCTATTGACGAAAGGATCTCGTACGTCCACACCTAAATCCAAATAACTCAAATTTATAACTATGTTAATGTTAAACCAAAGATAAAGTTAGGTTAAGGAACATCTACCTGGAATGCTTGGGGAAATCCGTAGGTACTTCATGACATAATTTTTATTTCCCCTCACCTTCTCCTTGTATAGACCAACCTTGTCTTTAAGTGCGGTCTTCAGGGAGTCGAGTGTCCTTTGCCAAATGATTGTACCCCAATCAAGAGAGTTGTAGTAGTCGATGTCCTCAACATCATCAAATAGGGTATGATCCACAACATTCTTCTGCTTGTTTTTACCCATCATTGCAACCTCTATGTAGTATACTAGGGTAATTTTCACTTCATCCTCATCATTTTCAAATACCAATTCTTCGTATTCTTCTTCAAGCAAATGCAAGTGGAATGCGTTTGAGGCCAACCGACTACCAAAGTACTTGACAAAAAGTTCATGTGAGGACTTCTCACTCCATCCAACTCGCGTAAGAGACTGCCACAAGTGATCAACAAAAAGTCGTCCTTCGAAAATGTGACGACCTTTCCTCTAACAGAGAAACTGATTGAGTCCATTCCTGAGTTCTTCACTTCCCTCAATAACATATGGTGGATTAGAAGGCTGTTGAATACAAGTTCAATGTCTAGGAATCGATCAAAAACTATTCTCTTAAACATCTCTAATTGCCTTTCGGTGAGCTTCTGCTTTACAATCTTGTTGACATTGGCAACATGGGCCAGGCAAGTTACTTGCCCGGGAAACCTATCAACTTCACGAATTTTCAAAGATTTCGACATCTTAAATTACTCCTGCATTGTTCAATGAACATTCAATTTATCAGTTAACAGGTCCGTACTAAAAAATCACTAACAAAATATACTGTAAAAGTCTCGTTAATCTCGCAATCTCTCGCTAATCTCGCTCATCTCGCTCTAGCACATCTCGCTTTCACTCGAATCGCTCTAGCACATCTCGCTTTAGCTCGAATCGCTCTTGCACATCTCGCTCTTGCAAAACTCGTCCACTAACTTGTCATCTAACTACATCTTCTTCGTCCTCAACAAATGCAGAACACATCGAAACCCAAAATAAAAGACCGATCAAACAATACCAACCTAAACAGACCCTAAACATGGAAGACAAAAATTAAATTCACTAACCCAGTAGAGAACTTCGATTGTGGCAGTAGAGAACTTTGATTACGATAGTGATGGTTTTGTAGAGCGAGATGAAAGACACTTGCACGTACAACAATTTGTTTTCCCTAATTTTGAGCGGAGGGGGACGACCGTTGAGTTTGAGTTGAGTGCTATAGACTAGAGGGGCATTTTTGTAATCTATTCCCGTGATGACGTAAGCAGAGGGTTAATTGACATTATTTTTTAAAAATAGGTCATTTGACATTTTGGACCCTAAAATTGGGTCATCCGTACAATTTTCCCATATTTAAAGCAAAAATTAACAAAACGTACCCTTTTAATGTTGAACTTTTAAAAAGCTACCTTTTATATAAAATGGACCATAAGGGGAGAATATTTACATGTCTATTTTACTCTGACACTTTTCAATAATTCATATTTTGTCATTTGTTACAACTATTTGGGTCAATGTTGTTACATGTGAAGTGGTGTATTCTTTTGTGTATAAGTGTAATCAAAATCATAGATGTTCTTTCGTGTATGTAACGACTCGATTCCCTAGGACTTGTACTAGACCGTTACTACATGCATGCATACATCTCAAAATGACTATTTTTATAAGCGGACTAAAATCAACAAATTTTATAAAATAAATAACTTTTATTAAATCTAAATAACTGAAAATCTTTGATTCGGACACCCTAAAAAATATAAAATGACATTGGAAAATTTTATCTAAAACATCCAACAGTGCAAAACTAAAAGTTCTTGAATTCAATGACAAAATTGAGATTTAAAACATGAAAATATGAAAACACGAGTAGAAGCATCTGACTAGCCCTAGTGGCATGATCACGGATTCCCTCTGTCATTCACCGATGTGTCCTTACCCTTGCTTGAAATACATAACATAATAAAGAATGAGTATGAAATACTCAATAAGTAACCCCTACTAGGGTCAGGCTATGCATATATATGTCTACAATACATGCTTACTGGTGGGACAATCATACTGAAATTCATCAAAGAAACATAAGATCACAAATACTTGGAAACATGAAAACATGGATGGTCATCTAATGAACACATATTTGGTGGCTTGAAAGCACACAAATATGGTAAGGAATCCATCGGTCCTCGGAACTGAACATGGGATTTTCCTTTTCCAAAATTCAAAATTTAATTCCTTAAAAAAATTCCAAATCTCCAAATTAATTTATCCAACTTTCCTTAAATTAAATTCAAATTTCCAAATCTTTATGAATATCACTTAAATTAATTATCTTACTTCTCATATTCAATTTTAGCCTCAGTTTAACAAAATAACGTTCAAATAATTCATGATAATTTAATAAAATTACCTAAAAAATTTGGGATGTTACATTCTTCTCTCCTTAAGAAACTTTTGTCCTCGAAAGTAGGGGACTAACTAGTCATGCAACAACTAGAAATTACAGCATGCTTACAGATAATCAAGAGATAGAGTGTCATACTTTGAAGACTCATTCTTTAAACTCCCCTGACCACGAACGCTTGTTCAGTCTTCAAGACAGCAGTATACGAACGCTCGAACACAACGACCGCAACACAGCACGATCAACAACAACCACCACATGAACAACGTGAACACACAATAAACGACCTTCAAAACCTTAAACTCAGTCGAGTTGAGTGAAGATACCACCACAATAATTACCTTGATATTCTCGGTGTGAAAATCCAGAAATGTGGGCTCTGTATGATCTTGGTTAGAGGAAGAGACTAGAGGAACAACAATCATGTAGACGATTGAGCAAGTGGGAGATGAGAAGTGTCTATCGTATAGACGAATGCTCAATCGTGTAGAAGAAGACAGCCTATCGTATAAACAATGCTCTACGATCGTTTAGCTACGACCAACTGAGTGAACTATCATATAGTGACACTCTACTATCGTTTAGTCTCTTTACTAGCTATCGTTTAGTGAAACATTTTCACTTGACAACATCTCCGTGAGTTTTTTTTTTTTTTTCGAATTAAACAACTCTTCTAAATTTAGGAAAACATTTCTCCTTTTATATCATGGTTACCATAAAACCACCAATAACCTCCCACTCAATTTGTTATTAGAGCAAAAAGAGATAATTATCTAATAATTAATATTATTATAAGTATATATGATAACCAACTTACCATATTATATTTATAACTTATAGTTTTAATATTTCATCTCATGAAACATATAAACCATAGTTCTTTTTCTATTTTATGGTACTTAATGTAAATCATATTTACATTAATCCTCCATTTGATGTATCTCATACATCACACTGATTATATCATATATAATCGAATTTCCTCTTGTCAATTTGAACATTTCAAATCAACCTCAAGAATTGATTCTCAACTTGAATCGATTGAGCTATCAAGGAGACCTTATGAACCTGTAACTTGAAGCTCCAACGGTACGTGAATAATTGACTAAACTCTTTAGTCACTGAATCCACCATCTGTTAACTGCCGGGCACTCCACTAAAGATCGACAGTTGCACTCTCCTCACTACAGATATATTTTGTGTCCATATCAACCAATCAACAGTGCGATAACCCTTCACAGATCGCTTGTAAGTATAGTCGGGCTAATATACCATTTTGTCCCTATAGTTACATCTAACTCCTTAAGTAAAATTGATCCCTCTAATGAACATAAGTCATAGTCCTACTATGACTGAGTCCTCTCTTCCAAAGAGAAGTTGTAAACACTATGTTCAAGACCCGAAATTAGCTCTTAAGGGAGAAATCTATCTACTTACCCCTGCTTTGGGGAAAGAGTGAATTTCATCTTGTGTAACTGAGTTCCCAACTCCTAAATCAGACAAATCCCCAAAAAGGTAGACTTGCTGAGTTGGAAATTTGGCCACTCTCACTCATACTAATCAAAGGACTACCCTCAAAGGCAGGAGTTCCCAAAATACTCAGGATTAAGGTCATGTCACCTATGGTCATTTAGGTGAGATGTAAGTCTCAAGTATAACGACGTTATATAAAGAGACGAATCATTTCGTGGTCCGGTCTTATACAAACTCTTTGTATAGGACACTTCATTTGCATGTCTTCACATGAATGGTTAGGATCAACCATCTATAGTAGTTCATAACAATTGTAAACCTCTACAAAGTGGGTTGTATCCATAGTGTCACTAAGATCAGGTATCCCTCCTTAATCCTTATACTACATACCTTTTTAGGTTATCACTTAAGGCATGATCCATTTTTATATCTCATATACATGTTTAAGTTTTCATACAATAACCATAGAGCTTTGTTTAATGGATATGAGTAAATTCAAAATAAAATAAATTTTATTCTATTCAAAACAATGTGTACAGTGTTTACAAACTACGAGACTTCGGGAGAATTAGGACACAAATTCTAACAATCTCCCACTTGTCTTAATGCCTCAGGAGACTAATGTACAATACATGACAAATACAAGTGCAATATACAATAAACTAGGGCTACTATATACCTCAGTATCATCTCTCACTTTCCCTAGACAAGAGTCGTATGTCCTGTAGAACTAGACTTTCCAGATGACCCTCGAACACTTTAGCCGTGAGAGCCTTTATAAACGGATCAGCAACGTGTGCTCCGACGCGATCTTCGTGACTATCACATCATCGTGATGCATAATCTCCCTGATCAAGTGATATTTCTGTTCTATATGCTTGCCTCTACAATGACTCCGAGGTTCCTTTGAATTTGCCACAGCCTCGCTATTATTACAATAAAGAATGATTGCAAAAATCCATATTTGGAACAACTTCCAAATCTGTAAGGAACCTCAGCCAAACAACCTTCTTAGCTATTTCACAAGCGACTATGTATTCGGCTTCCATAGTGGAGTCTATGATGCATACTTGCTTGATGCTTCGCCATACTACAGCCTCTCCATTCAGAGTGAACACTGACCCTGATGTTGATTTACGAGAATCTCTATTCGTCTGAAAGTCAGAGTCTATGTATCCTGTAAGGCTTAAATCCTTATCTCTATACACGAGTATGTAGTCCCTCGTTCTCCAAAGATACGCGAGGATCGTTTTGATCACCGTCTAGTGATCTAATCCTGGATTGGACTGATAACGACTGACAATCCCTACTACATAGCAAATGTTAGGTTTAGTACACTACATTGCATACATTAAGCTTCCAACAGCTGAAGCATAGGGAATCTGTCTCATCTTCTCAACCTCTTGAGGTGTCTTAGGACATTGATCCTTAGACAATACGATTCCATGCCTGAAGGGTAATAAACCCCTCTTGAAATCCTGCATCATGTACTTGATCAACATTTGATATATGTACGATTCCTGAGACAAGGCTAACCTCTTGTTCTTACGATCTCGAATGATTTGGTCCCTAGAACATACTACGCCTCACTCAAATCTTTCATTTGGAACTGGGAAGCTAGCCACTTCTTAATGTCAGTCAGAAACCCTACATCATTCCCAATGAGTAGAAAATCATCTATGTACAGTACCAGGAAAGCTACTGAGCTGTTGATGATTTTCTTGTAAACACAAAGCTCATCAACGTTCTGATCAAAGCCAAACGATCTGACCGTACTGTCAAATCTAATGTTCCATGATCTAGATGCTTGTTTCAGCCTATAAATGGACCTATTAAGCTTGCATACTTTTTGCTCTTGATCTGGAACAATGAACCCCTCTGGTTGAGCCATGTAGATGGTCTCCTCAAGATTACCATTAAGAAAGGTAGTCTTGACGTCCATTTTCTATATCTCATAATCATAAAATGTAGTTATGGGTAGGAGTATCCTGATAGATTTGAGCATGACAACAGGTGAGAAAGTTTCCTCATAGTCCACTCTCTCGATCTGGGTATAACCTTTTGTCACGAGTCTAGCCTTAAAGGTTTGCACCTTTCCATCTACACCTCGTTTTCGCTTGTAGATCCACTTACACCCTATAGGTTTTACCCCATCAAGCTGATCCACAAGTTCCCAGACTTTATTGAAGTACATAACTCCATCTCTTGGTTCATGGCCTTAATCTACTTATCTTTGTTAACATCCTCTATTGCTTGCTTAGAAAACAATGGATCCTCGACCCCGTCATTAGAAATGATGTTTTGGACTTCAGTCAAACCCATGTAGTGATCTGGTGGGTTCATAACCCTCCAACTACATCGAGGAAATCTCAACTCTTGAGATGGTTGACTAGATGAAACGACCTCAACAACTTTTATTGATCTGTCAGTCTGTTCAACAACTCTTTTTGAACCCTCAATAGTCTCACTAGAAGACTCACATAAAACAAGCTTACTTCGTGGTTTATGATCCCTAATGTGGTATTCTTCCATGAAGATAGCATTTGTCGAAACAAAACACTTTGTTCTCACTCAGTTCATGGAAGTATCCACCCTTTGTTTCCCTGGGGTAGCCTACAAAGAGGCAAACTTTTGAATGTGGTTCCAACTTCTTCAGGTTAGTCACAAGCACGTGTGTCAGACACCCCCAAATCCTGAAGTGACGTAAACTACCTTTACGGTCTCTCCATATCTCAAAAGGTGTTTCACAAACACTTTTCGAGGGAATGTTATTTATAATATAACACGTAGTCTCCACTGCAAAACCCCAAAACGAGTATGGAAGATGAGCATAACTCATCATAGACCGAACCATGTCCAACAAGGTTCTGTTTCTTCTTTCTGATATACCATTCTACTGAGGTGTACCTGGGACTAAGAGTTGGGACATAATTTCATGTTCTATCATATAGTTCTGTAATTGGAGATCCATATACTTTCCACCACGATTAGATCGTAGTGTTTTTATCTTCTTACCAAACAAGTTTTCAACTTTTGCCTTATATTTCTTGAACTTTTCAAGGGCTTCAGACTCGTTACATTAGGTAGAGATACCCGTACCTTGAATAATCATCTATAAAAGAGATGAAATATTCATACCCACCTTGAGCTCTAACACTCATCGGACCACAGAGGTCTGAATATATAAGCTCTAAGGTTTCATTGGCTTTATAACCTTTTCATCTAAAAGGTCATTTAGTCATCTTGCCTTTGAGACATGATTCACACACCAGCAAGGAGTTTTCTTCTAAACTCTTTAGAAGTCCACATTTCACCAACTGCTCAATCCTATTGAGGTTGATGTAACCTAACCTTAGATGTCAAAGATGAGTATTTTCCTTAGGAGAAACCTTTGGTCTTTTAGCTATTGTCGCTATACTGAATATTTCAATATTAAACAAGGCTTTTATGACTAACGGCCTTAGTACATATAAGTTATTTTCCATTGAACCAAAATTAATCTCCATACCATTCTTGAAAATAAACACTTTACTCTCAGAAAAGGAGACGGTGTAACCTTGTTCAATGAGACAAGAAACCGAGATTAGGTTCCTCTTGATATGAAGAACTACAAAAAAATTATCTAGTAACAGATAACATTTATTGTCCAAAAATAACTTCAGCTTGCGTACAGCGACAACTAAAATAGCCTCACCAGTACCAACTCGAAGAGTCATCTTTCCTTGTGGCAATGTTTGCCAGGAACTAAATCCTTGATAAGAGGAACCGACATGGTTAGTAGCACTCGAATCAAGGATCCAGGCAGAATCATCATTCTCTACCAAACACGTCTCCAAGACCAATAAATCATATTTATTGTCTTTAGAAATCCTCCTCTTTTAGAGAGTAGTGGGATTTGTATCATAACCTAATAAGCTCCAAGTTCCATTTCAGAGAACACTTCTCGTCGATGAATTATAACAGAGTCAACAACACTTGCTTTCTCTTTCTGGTGGTTAACTTGGGAACTGACACTACTGGTGTTATCATCCATCCTTGTGTGCTCAAAAAATAAGAACTGACGTTCAAACAATTCTTGCAACGAGTCCATGATCTTATGTGCAATGACCATGTTCTCAACCCTTTTGGCCAAAGCATCAGATATGCTAGCCAAAATGTGAAGTTGGGCCAATGAATTAGCCTTCAACCATACCTCACATGCATTACGGTGCATCAAGGGTCGAGACTTGAGAACACTTCTTAACCATGACAAACTTGAGGTTGTTTACCACGAAATATGTTTTACAAGACTCTTTCCACTGTATGAAATCGGTCAAACTAGAGGCATTTAACGGAAAATCAAACATGTTGCTGAAGAAAACAAACGCATTGACCTAAGTTAGGTTTTAAGCAAATATTTGTTGAAAACACACAACATCTAATACGATTTAGCAAAACTAACATGAACCTTGTGTGACATCTAGTTTCACAATGATGCTACAAAGGTTTAGGACAAAAGCCGCGAAGGGTGGTCAATTTATCCCTCCTCTGAATTGAGACATTCTCAACCAGCCATTATTGCCAGAACAACTTTTTCTCCTATAATGACTAGCCATTATTGATTTGGTCAAGAAATCATTAACTTACTTAACAATTTTTCCTAAGTGTGACCCGTCATTTTAGGCCCTAAAATTCCACCCCAAGTAGCCAATCCGACGGGAAAAAATCCGATTGGGGCAAAAACTAAAGTGATCCTATCCGTTTCTGGAGTTCACCTTGATATTGACCAACTGCACAATACCCATCCGAAGGGGAACGCTCCCAGGGTGCCATGAGGGAGTGCAAGAATGATCTCACGGTGCAAACCAATGAAGGAGACCGCAGGACGTGTTGACACATACCCTTCACCCACTTACTATAAATACTCTCTCCGTCTACCTTGATATTGACTCATGCAAACACCATCCGAAGGGGGATGCTCCCAGGGAAAACACGAGGCCAAGCATGAATCTCACGGCGTGAACATTCAAGGAGAAACGTGAGTGGAATCATTGACATATCGTATATATCTCTTCCTCCCACTGAATATTTCATAACCTAGAGTTTAGTTTACTTAGAAAAAACACGACTAAAGATTTTAACTAAGTGACTTTTTAGGTTTGCCCAAGAGTAACTTTTACCTTGAAAAGTTGAACAACTTTTGATTATCATCCATTAAACTCTTTAACAGAGTCTTTGATCAACTGTCGCATGCTTGCAGAAAATCTATCTAATTCACCTTTCCAGGTAGGTTTCCAGGTAAGGGTGTTTCGTTTCCATCAGCTTAAGTACCCCAGCCTCGTTTCCATCAGCTTAAGTACCCCAGCCTAGACAGAACCCACCTTAGACAAAAGGTCCCTTATAGATAGATTTAATACAATTTTAATCTTTTATGCCCATCAATTTAATCCTATTAAATCGATTTAAAAGATTAAACTAGGTTGCTAATCCCATTAGAACCTTGAACTTAAGTCTATCTCAATTCAATTTTAGAACCCTTTTAAAACATGAGTTCGCCTAAGTTCGCATGCAACTCTTTCTTATCGATTTTAGTTCTAGTTTTCATTATAATGCATATAACAGAAACAACCAAAACCATCCACAATGCGAAGCAAACACATACAAGGCATTCATAACATTTACAAATTAGCCTAAGTGTCATGCTCCATGTATTGTTCATTCATTGCTACTTTTATATAACACTTATACAACCAAGCAATGAACCAAGCACACATGCTTCCACACACCCTTATACTATAATGCTTATAATATAAAGATGATGCATGAATATGCGTACTGCATGCATAAATATAACTCTTATATTTCATGATGCATGCGTATGCTCTCTTGTAATTTCATCATACCATATTATAACACTTATAATACATGATGCATGAATAATTACGTTACCTAAGATGGGTTTCAACTCAATATGTCATACACTGTGGCGTATAACAACATACATCACATGTACATTAAGCAAAAAATTGATAAATCGAGATAATTAGCCTAAAAAATCTCAAAACTAAAGCTAAATATTACAAATAGCAAAGAGTCACCGGTTCAAACAGGTAAACTAGGTCTTAAACCATCCGAGCAAAGGAACGCGTCTCCACTGGTTGTGTACCAAACTCATTGCGATCGCCTACACGAAAGAGTAAACGCTTTACTCAATCGTTTACCAATGCTTCCAGAGCTAAACGATCGTTTAGCAATGATCGTATACCTTGACTATGCGATGAAGCATGAGGCATGTGATCGTGCAACGTGCAACGTACAACACAAGCCTTAAACGATCATCTAAATGACAACGATGTGGTGAAGCACAATCGTCTAAACGATCGTTGAGCAAGCGCGAAGGTATCTTACACCACGTGATCGTGTAGTTAGTGACTATGCGATGAAGCATGCTAACTACACGATAGTTTAGTGCACGCGCCTTTTATAAATGATGAGCATCATATGCTCCCACTCGATCATTTACCTCCAGCGTCTACGCGATAGAGCAAACACTTTACCCCATAATTTAACATTAGCTAAATGATCGTTTAGTAAATAATACACGATCACATAGAAAAATCTACATGATCGTTTAGCTAAATCTTAACGATCGTTTACCTTAGGCCACATGATACGACCAACTTTTTGTCTTCTTCCTCGCTAAGAACCACATCTTCATGCTTCAAAACTTCATCACGAATGACTTAACAAATTCAAACACTTTGAATTATATACTCAATTGCTTGTTAATTCTACCAAAAAAACATAGGGACCCTTACAAATTAATACTTTGTAATCAAAAGAAAGCTCTAAACATAGAAAATTAACCCATAAACATTCATCAACATCCATCCATAAATGCATTTAACACTTAAACGCAATGTAGAAAACCCACCACGACTGTACAAGAAGTTCAAAACAGAAGTGAAATTTGAAATATCAGAACAACCTGGCTCTGATACCAATTGAAGGAAATCAGACATGAGAATTTCCATGAGCAACGGAATGATCGTTCCAAATTCCATTCGATATTGAACATACACAATTATAGTACAAAAATGGAAACTAACTGGTCATGCAACAACTAGAAATTACAGCATGCTTATAGATAATCAAGGGATAGAGTGTCATACCTTTGAAGACTCATTCTTTAAACTCCCTCGATCACGATCGCTCATTCAGTCTCCAAGATAGCAATACACGAACGCTTTGAAGGATCTCTTACCGAAGAGTTCCATGAGCGCGTTCGGATCGCTCCAATTTCAAAGTGATCGAAATACATCGAATACGTTCAAATGTACAGTTATGCAAACAATCAGTCAATTAATGGCATGCTTTGAATAGAAAATAACAAGGGAGAGAGTTCACATACCAGTTGAAGACGGTCTTCAAACTTTGGAACTCAACACAGCGGATGATCTGTACCCGATCAACCAACGGCCAGCAGATGCATCAACTATAGAAGCACGAACAACCACAAAAACACGAACGCAGCGGGGACGACACCACTAGAAACGAGGCCTAGGTATTCTCGGAGTGAGAACACAAAGCGTGGTCTTCGGTGAATTTGGTAGAGGTAGGAGGAAGAATAGATCGTGTAGGCAATAAGCAAGTGAGAGGGAATAAGAAGCTATCAAGATGCTTATCGTTTAGGAGAAACTACACGATCGTGTAGATTTTACTGAATGATCGTTTAGAAAACATAAGGCGATCGTTTAGCAAACATGACACACTATACGATCGTTTAGGAAAGCTAACCGATTGTTTAGGCGCTAGGTAGACGATCATTTAGGCGCAGAACGATTATCGTATAGGCTCTCGAGATTAAGCGATCGATTAAATTTTTAGACCAACGTGCTCTTTGATCTTTTTCCAGACGATCGATTCAAAATGAAACAAATTTCATTTTAATTCATCGGTTAAAATAATTGACGTAGTTCCCACTAACACACGTCTGAACGTGATTTTGGGTTAATTATCATATAATTAACCAATTAAGTTATTAATAAATATAATCATGTTATATTTTTACCCTATAGTTTGATATCACATATCTACTATAGTAATTTCTCCTCCACATGATATAAATCATATTTATATCTAATTTCCTCCAAAATAATGTATCTCATACATTTAGTCAATTATATCATATATAATTAACTAGTTCAATTATATCATATACAATCGAACTTCCTCTTGTCAATTTTAACATTTCAAATTAACCCAAACACTGATTCTCGACTTTATCCAAGCTACCAAGGGGACCTAATGGACCTGTGGCTCGAAGCTCCAACGGTTCGTGAATAGCTGACTAAACTCTTTAGCCACAAGATCTACTATCCGTTAACTGTCAGGCATACCACTAAAGACCAACAACTGAACTCTTCTTACCATAGATATATTTCTGTGTCTATTGGATATAACCAATCATGAGTACGATGACCCTTCACAGATGCTCGTAAGTACAGCTGGGCCAAATTACCGTTTTGCCCCTGTAGTTACATCTCACTCTTTAAGTACCACTGATTCCTCTAATGAACAATACAATATAGTCCAACTATGTGTGAACACGTCTCGGGCCAAGAGAAGGTGTGTGGTGCCACATCGTTCAAGCCCTAGAATTAGCCCTTAAGGGAGCTATCTATCTACTTACCTCTACCTCGAAGAAGAAGTGAATTCCATCTTGTGTAGTTGAGTTCCCAGCTCCTAAATCAGACGAATCCCCAAAATGGTAGGTTTGAATTGGTGACCCGGCCACTCGCATCCATACAAATCAAAGGACCGCCCTCAATGGCAGGAGTTCTCAACTCACTCAGGATTGAGGTCATATTACCTATGGTCATTCTAGTGAACTGAAGTCTCTGTCATGAACAGTGTTATATAACGAGACATTAACATTTCGTGGTTAGGTCTTATACAAACTCTTTGTATAGGATGCCCCCGCTCGCATGTCCCCAACCCGAATGATCAGAATCAGACAATCTGTGACAAGTCACAACACTTGTGACCATTCCACAAAGCGGGCCGTATCCATAGGGTTACCAAGATAAGGTTTCCCTCTTATATCCATATACTACATACCATTTTGGTTATCACTCAAGACATGATCTACTTGTATGTCACCACATACATGCTTGAGTCACATACAGATAACCAAGGATTTTATGTTTATTGTTTTGTGGTAAAGCAAATAAAACAAGTAACTGAGCAAAATACAAGATGTGAAGTAAATATCATATATTATACAACACAAGCATTCATACAAACTGTTTACAAACTACAGGACATGAGACTATAGGGCATCAACCCCAACACGCTTGAACACAACGATCGTAACACAACACGATCAACAGCAACCACCACACGAACAACGCGAACACACAACGAACGACCTCCAAAACCTCGAACTCAGTTGAATTGAATGAGGACACCACCACAATGGTTACCTTGGTATTCTCGGTGTGAGAATCCAGAAGTGTGGGCTTTGTATGATCTTGTTAGAGGAAGAGACTAGAGGAACAATAATCGTGTAGACGATTGAGCAAATGGGAGATGAGAAGTGTCTATCGTATAGACGAATGCTCAATCGTATAGAAGAAGGCAACCTATCGTATAGACAATGCCCTGTGATCGTTTAACTACAACCAGTTGAGTGAACTATCGTATAGTGACACTCCATGATCGTTTAGTCTCTCTACTAGCTATCATTTAGAAACATTTTCACTTGATAGCATCTCCGTGAGTTTTTTTTTTTTCGAATTAAGCAACTTTTCTAAATTTAGGAAAACAATTCTCCTTTTATATCACGGTTACCATAAAACCACCAATAACCTCCCACTCAATTTGTTATTAGAGAAAACGAGATAATTATCCAATAATTAATATTATTATAAATATATATGATAACCAACTTACCATATTATATTTATAACCTATAGTTTTAATATTTCATCTCATGAAACATATAAACCATAGTTCTTTTTCTATTTTATGGTACTTAAAATAAATCATATTTACATTAATCTTCCACTTGATGTATCTCATACATCACACCGATTATATCAAATATAATCGAATTTTCTCTTGTCAATTTGAACATTTCAAATCAACCCCAAGAACTTATTCTCAACTTGAATCCATTGAGCAACCAAGGGGATCTTATGGACCTGTAGCTTTTGAAGGAACTCTTAAACAAGAGTATCCATGAGCGGGTTCAGATCTTTCCTATTTCATTATGATCAAATTACCATACAAACATTCTAACAAACAGATATGCATTGTAACACTAATTATAGGCATGCTTTAACAATTAAAATACAACAGATTGAGTAAACATACCAGTTGAAGAAAATCTTCACTCGCACTCAATCCAGCAAAAGCGACTCCTCTAAGGTTCTTATCGTCCAACAATCAATCGCCTAACAACACCACGATCGTCTACACGAACGACAGCGCACAAAATAGTAGCAACCGAGGACGACACCACCATTCGAAACCCTTGGTATTCTTGGAGTGAGAATCCAAAGAGTGGACTTTGATGGAATTGGTAGATGAAGAAGGAAAAGATGATCGTGTAGAACGAACAAGCAAGTGGGAGATAGTACATGACTATTGTATAGTCGGGTGCTTGTCGTTTAGGAAAAGGTACACGATCGTATAGGTTTTACTAAGCGATCGTCTAGTAAATATTAAGCAATTTTTTAGATTAGCTCGACGCGCTAAGTGATCGTTTAGAGAAAGTGAGTGATCGTTTAGTGCGAAGGTGTGTGATGGTTTAGGCGATGGCCGATATCGTATAGGCTCTCAACGTTAAGCGATCGTGAAGTTTCCACACCGTGAGCAAATTTTCGAACTCTTTACAAAATGAAAAAAAAATTCAATTTTATTCTTTAGTTACAATAACCGAAATTGATCTTCCCACTTTCGCACGATTCAGGAGAAATTCTTGGTCAATTATCATATAACTGCTTAATCAATTAAATAATGAATATAATCATATTATATTATTAACCTATAGTTTGATATCACATATCTACTACAGTAATTTCTCCTTTACTTAATATAAATCATATTTATATCTAATTTTCTCCAAAATATTGTATCTCATACATTTAGTCAATTATATCATATATAATTAACTAGTTCAATTATATCATATATAATCGAACTCCCTTTTGTCAATTTGAACATTTTAAACTGACCCAAAAACTGATTCTCGACTTTATCCAAGCTACCAAGGGGACCTTATGGACCTGTGGCTTGAAGCTCTAACGGTACGTGAATAGCTGACTAAACTCTTTAGCCACGAGATCCACCATCCGTTAACTGCCAGACATTCCACTAAAGACCAACAGTTGAACTCTTCTTACCACAGATATATTTATGTCTCCATCGGATATAACTAATCAAGAGTACGATGACCCTTCACAGATGCTCATAAGTATGGCTGGGCCAATTTACCATTTTTCCCCTGTGGTTACATCTCACTCCAGTACCACTGATTCCTCTAATGAATAATACAACATAGTCCAAATATGTGTGAACACCTCTCGAACCAAGAGAAGGTGTGTGGTGCCACATCATTCAAGCCCTAGATCAGCCCTTAAGGGAGCTATTTATCTACTTGCCCCTGCTTCGGGGAAGAAGTAAATTCCATCTTGTATAGCTGTGTTCCTAGCTCCCAAATCAGACGAATCCCCAAAGTGGTAGGTTTAAGTCAGCGATCTGGCCACTCGCACCCATGAAAATCAAAGAACCATCCTCAATGGCAGGAGTTCCCAACTTACTCAGGATTGAGGTCATGTTACCTATGGTCATCCTAGTGAAGTCTGATGAACGACGTTATATAAGGAGACGTTAACACTTCGTGGTCAGGTCTTATATAAACTCTTTATATAGGACGCCCCCGCTCGCATGTCCCCTACACGAGTGATCAGGATCAGACTATCTGTGACAAGTCATAACACTTGTGACCATTCCACAAAGCAGGCCGCATCCGTAGCGTTACCAAGATAAGGTTTCCCTCTTATATCCATATACTACAGACCATTTTGGTTATCACTTAAGACATGATCCACTTGTATGTCACCATATACATACTTAAGTTACATATAGATAACCAGAGATTTTAGGTTTTTTGGTCTATGGTAAAGCAAATAAAACAAACAACTGAGCAAAATCAAGAAATGAAGTAAAATATCATATATTATACATCACAAACGTTCATACAAACTATTTGCGAACTACAGAACACAAGACTTTAGGGCATCAATCCCAACAGCTTGAAGCTCCAACGGTACGTGAATAATTAACTAAACTCTTTAGTCACAATATCCACCATTCATTAACTGTTGGGCACTCCACTAAGACCGACAGCTGCACTCTCCTTACTACAGATATATTTTGTGTCTATATCAACCAATCAACAGTGCGATAACCCTTCACAGATCGCTTGTAAGTACAGCTGGGCCAATATACCGTTTTGCCCCTATAGTTACATCTAACTTTAATAAACATAAGTTCTAGTCCTACTATGACTGAGTCCTCTCTTCCAACGAGAAGATGCGGCCACTATGTTCAAGACCCAGAATTAGCCCTTAAGGGAGCAATTTATCTACTTACCCCTGCTTCGGGGAAGGAGTGAGTTCCATCTTGTGTAACTGAGTTCCCAACTCCCAAATCAGAAAAATCCTAAAAAAGGTAGGCTTGTTGAGTTGGCAATCTGGCCACTCTTACCCATACTAATCAAAGGATCGCCCTCAAAGGTAGAAGTGCCCAAAATACTCAGGATTAAGGTCATGTCACCTATGGTCGTTTAGGTGAGATGTAAGTCTCAAGTATCAACAATGTTATATAAAGAGACAATTATCTCATGGTCCGGTCTTATACAACCTCTTTGTATAAGACACCCCCGCTCGCATGTCTCTACATGAATGGTCAGGATCAACATCTGTAGTAGTTCACAACACTTATAAACCTCTACCAAGCGAGTCGTATCCGTACTGTCACCATGATCGGGTATCCCTCCTTAATCCTTATACTACAGACCTTTTTAGGTTACCACTTAAGGCATGATCTACTTTTATATCTCATAAACATGCTTCTGTTTACATACAATAACCATCTTTAAACACCCTCAATCATGAACGCTTGTGCAAACTCCAAGACTGCAACTTATGAACGCTCAAACACAGCGATCGCAATACAGCCTGGTTAAAGTGACCACCACATGAACACCGCGAACACAACGAACGGCCTCCAACACCTCAACTTCAGTCAAGTTGAGTATGACACCACCACAATGGCTACCTCGGTATCCACGGTGTGAGAATCTAAAAGTGTGAGCTCCGTGTGGACTTGGTTAGAGGAAGAGACCGGAGAAATAATAATCGTGTAAACGATTGAGTAAGTGGGATATGACAAAAGTGTATCGTATAGACGATGCCCAATTGTTTAACAAATGCTCCTCGATCGTTTATCAAAAGCTCCACGATCATTTAGCTAATGGCCAGCTGAGTGAACTATCGTGTAGTATCACTCCACGATCGTTTAGTCTCCCTTCAGCTATCGTTTAGGGAATCCTATTCACTTGATAGCAAACCGTGAGTGATTTCGAGAATGGAAACTCTTTCAATAACTACTAAATTTAGGAAAACATTTTTTTATCTCACAATTACCATAAAACTTGCAATAACCTCCCACTCAATTGGTTATTAGAGAAAAAGATATAATTATCCAATAATTAATATTATTATAAATATATATGATAACCAACTTACCATACTACATTTATAACCTATAGTTTTAATATTTCATCTCATGAAACATATAAACTGTAGCTCTTTATCTATTTCACGGTACTTAATGTAAATCTCATTTACATTAACTATTCACTTGATGTATCTCATACACCACACTGATCATACCATATAAAATCAAATTACCTTTTTTCAATTTGAACATTTCAAATCAACACTAAGAATTGATTCTCAACTTGAATCCATTGAGCTACCAAGGGGACCTTATGGACCTATAGCTCGAAGCTCCAACGGTACGTGAATAACTGACTAAACTCTTTAGTCACGGGATCCACCATCTGTTTACTGCCAGACACTCCACTAAAGACCGAAGGCTGAACTCTCCTTACTAAAGATATATTATGTGTCCATATGAACCAATCAACAGTGCGTTAACCCTTCACAGATCGCTCGTAAGTACAGTTGGATCAATAACCGTTATGTCCCTGTAGTTACATCTAACTCTTTAAGTACCACTGATTCCTCTAATGAACATAAGTCATAGTCCTACTATGACTGAGTCCTCTCTTTCAAAGAGAAGCTGTGGCCACTATGTTCAAACCCCAAAATCAGCCCTTAAGGGAGCAATCTATCTACTTACCTCTGCTTCGAGGAAAGAGTGAATTCCATCTTGTGTAATTGAGTTCCCAACTCCTAAATCAGACAAGTCCCCAAAAAGGTAGGCATGTTGAATTGGCAATTTGGCCACTTTCACCCATACTAATCAAAGGACCGCCCTTAAAGACAGAAGTTCCCAAAACACTTAAGATTAAGGTCATGTCACCTATGGTCGTTTAGGTGAGATGTAAGTCTCCAGTATCAACGACGTTATATATAAAGACGAATCATCTCGTGGTCTGGTCTTATACAAACTCTTTATATAGAACACCCCCTCTCGCATGTCTCCACATAAATTGTCAGAATCTACCATCTGTAATAGTTCACAACACTTGGAAACCTCTACAAAGCGGGCCGTATCCGTAGTGTCACCAAGATCAGGTATCCCTCCTTAATCCTTATACTATAGACCTATTTAGATTATCGCTTAAGTCATGATCTACTTGTATATCTCATATACATGCTTAAGTTTACATACAATAACCATGGAGCTTTGTTTATTGGATATGAGTAAATGCAAAATAAAATAACTCTTATTTTATTCAAAACAATATGTACAGTGTTTACAAACTACGAGACTCCGGGAGAATTGGGACACCAATCCCAACACTATCGGTTTCGTTTTTTTTTTAAAAAAACCTGGATCAAACTAGTTGGTTCGATTCGGGTCAGTTTGGTTTGTCCGTTTTGGATGATTTCTACACACCCCTACTCGAAAGTTCTAATTCTGAACATGCTCTGAATACTTTGATCTCATCTCTTCTTCTCGTTTCGATGTTGCCTCCTCGAATTGATAATTGTGCCAAAGAATTTTCACTAGTGTTATCTCTCGGTTGCGCAAGGTTTTCACCTTTCTAGCAAGAATTTGCTTAGGTTTCACCCAATAACTCAAATTCTCACTCATTGCAAAGGCTCGTAATCTACCATATGAGATGATTATGCTATGTATTTCCTCAGCATAGAGACATGGAAAATATTATGAATGACAGAAAGAGAAGGTGGCAAGGCTAAACGATATGCCATGGACCGATCTGCTTTAAAATCTTGAATGGCCTAATGAAATATGGCCTTAATTTTCATTTTCTACCAATCTCAGAACACCTCTCACCTGTCAAAAACACTTTATCACTATTGGGATATATGCTTGTTCATACGAGGTTTCCGAAAAAACTTGTTTTGTGGAGTTGAACCTGTGTTTGTGTTGATGTCGATTTAATACGGATGTGGTTCGATCTCTAATACTTGATCCTTTGATTCTCTCTCGGTTGAATGCGTACGCTTGATTTGAGAAAGTAGAGCATGTAGATGTTCTTGAAGTTGGAGTCTTAGAAGAATGTTTGTATCTCCAAAGGACTTCAGTTTCAAATGTGGTCAGCTTTGGGAGTTATTTGATTGTAGAGAATTCTCTCTAGGTTCTTTGAAGTCTAAAGTTTCTACTCTTACAAATAAAAAGAAATCCTCTATTTATAGAGTTTTCAGGTGGGCTTTGTGGGCTTTGGCTTGGTTGGTCCATAGACCTGGCCCCTGGGTCCAACTAATTAGATTTGAGTTTTGTTTGACATTTGGATCAAATTAAGTATACTTTTTAGCTCAAATAGAGTTTAGCCCAAAAAATAATATCAAATTGGATCAAATTATTTGATTCAATCCAACGATCATGATGAATATACATGACATCATCGGGATTCACCAATTA
Source organism: Benincasa hispida (assembly GCF_027475165.1). Classification (NCBI taxonomy): domain Eukaryota; kingdom Viridiplantae; phylum Streptophyta; class Magnoliopsida; order Cucurbitales; family Cucurbitaceae; genus Benincasa; species Benincasa hispida. The sequence continues at coordinate 13,792,932 of NC_143479.1, forward strand.
GCGTCTTCAATTTTAATTTGGAACACATGTCGACTTTTAATTGGTCCCAAATTTGATGATTTGCAATTTTGTCATTAATTTAGAAAATGACATGACAATTTGTGATTGGTCCGAAATTTTTCATTCAACAAATGCCCATTTTCGAGATTTATACACGTATATGGGTGGATGAATCTCGAAAAAGATAAAATTGGAATCAAAATACAAGTTATATGTTCTTGAGTTTGACTCCACTTGATGTATCAAATTAATCAAACAATGAGTTGGGTACATAAGTTTGATTTGAATTTTGGGTAAAATTTGGATTATAGCCAAACTTTAATTTGAGATAAAATTGGCATTTTACCTCAATTTTAATTTGGCAAAAGACGAAGCTTGATGACTTGAAATTGAGATGAAATTTGGAATACGCCGAATTTTATATTCCAAATTTTAATTTCAGATAGATTTAGAGATTTTACCCTCAATTTAAATTGGCTTGAAGGTAAAAATGAATTATTTAAATTTGGATTAAAAATTTGACATATGATCAAATTTTGGTTGGAGATAATTTTGAGATTTCATCCTCAATTTGATTTGTTTGATTTAAATTGAGAAATAATTTGAATTTGACATAAAATTTGGAATATGACCAAATTTTAATGTGAGGTTTTATCCACAATTTAACATGAATGATTTGAATTTGGAGAAAAAGAAGAATATGGCCAAATTTTAATTTGGGATAAATTTATTTTTTTTATTCCACATAGATTAAAAAAAACCAAAATTTAAGGCCTTGTTTGGTAACCATTTTATTTTTTGTTTTTGTTTTTGAAAATTAAACTTATTGACACTACTTCCACCTCTCATTTTCTTCATTTATCTACTTTTCACTAATGGTTTAAAAAACTAAGTCAAATTTTGAGAACTAAAAAAATAGATTTCAAAAAATTGTTTTTGTTTATGGAATTTGACTAAGAATTGAACTATTGTACTTGAGAAAGATGCAAATTATTGTAAGAAATATGGACAACATAGACTTAATTTTGGGATAAAATTTGATATACACCTAAATATTAATGAAGTCTAGATAGATTTGGATAGCTCTTCCCTAAATCTTTTCAATTTTGAAATAGAAAAGATAAGATAGTGGAATTTAAATACTAAAATTTTCTAATTTGAAAAGATTTCATTAAACCTAAACCAATTAAAACTTGACCTATCTTATAAATAGGAAATCAAAACCGTAGCTAGCTTTTTTTTTCTTTCCAAATCCCTCTTGTGGACATGTCGAAAGTGCACAGAAACACAAAATTTATTATCCTCCACCATTGCACCTTCAATTTTTTTTCCTAGTTTCTTCTTCTAATACTTGCCTAATTTGTTGAATTGCAGGCAAAAACTTAGCTGGTTGAAAAGAAGCCTCGTCTACCTCATTGTCGGAAGTTGGAGCAATAATAATGTCCATTCCATGGCTCCCAACGTAATGCGCATTATTCAATTTCACGAACTCTTTTACTTTATCTCGGCTTCTTTCACCTATTATTGCTGTTGGAAAGCATTTTGCCACTTCTCTCATAGCTTCTTCTATCTCTCGATCAGGATCATCAATAATTGGAAAAATGGCTCCATCATAATCCAAGAGCACAAAAATCTTCTTCCTTTCCTACCTCTTTCATTATCCTCCAAACGATCCCAAATCAAAATGATGTTTTTCTTTCCCAGCCATGAATTGCAATTGGTTTCTTTAGTATTGTCAAGATTTGAAACTTGTAGGGACTTCCGGTCACCGTAAAGTTGCCTCGACAGTCCCATTAAAGATCTCCAGAATACTGTGCAGCAGCCAGTGGCTAAGTTTAAAATTTCTTTACTCTTTTCCCTTTTTCGTGTTTTTTTTTTTTGTGTGTTTTTTTCTTTTCCTTCTCACGTTTTTTTTCCTTCTTTTTCTTCTTTTTAATTTTTTCTTTCCTTTTTTTTTTTTTTTAAATTTCATCTTTATTTTCCTTTTTTCCTTATATATATATATATATATATTTTCAAATTTCCCTTTTTTTTCCTTGTAATTTGGAATTACAAATTTTTTTTTATTAACTTGTCCCCTTTATTATTATTATTATTATTATTATTATATATATATTTTTCTAGTAATTAGAGCAACTTGCATTCAAGGAAGTAACTTTTCTTTGCTTTTTCAATCTCTACATATTTTGTAAAGTTTTCAGCTGACAAATGAATTGGGAGATGGTTTAGGGTTTGAACTTTAGTGTCCCTTTGGCTCCATTCTCAGTATTCTGTCGACTTTGATCTCAGTGCTCTGCTAACTTTAATTTCAACATTCCATTGACCTTGACCTCAGTGTTCTGTTGGCATCAATTTTAGTGCGCGACCTGAGGATTCTGTCTGTTTTGGCTTAAGTCTTTGACTTGGGCATTTAGTCGATTTCAAGCTTAGTACTCTACAGACTTTGATCTCATCATTCCATTGGCTTCAATCTTAGTGCGTGACTTGAGGATTCCGTCGAATTTGGCTTGAGTTCTTGACTTGAGCGTTCTGTCGGTTTCATACTCAGTACTCTACCGATTTTGATCTCATCATTCCGTTGACTTTGATCTTAGTGCGCGACCTGAGGATTCCGCAAGATTTGGCTTGAGTTCTTGACTTGAGCGTTCCATCAGTTTCAAGCTTAGTTCTCTATCGGCTTTGATCTCAGTGCTCCATTGGCTTCGATCTTAGTCCACAACCTAAAGATTCCATCAAATTTGGCTTGAGTCCTTGACTTGACTGTTCCATCGGTTTCAAGCTCATTACTCTACCAACTTTGATCTCAGCGTTCTGTTGGTTTCGATCTTAGTGCACGATCGGAGGATTCTGTTGGATTTGGTTAGAGTCTTTGACTTGAGTGTTCTGTCAGTTTCAAGCTTAGTGCTCTACTAGCTTCAATCTCATTGTTCCATTGGCTTTGATCTTAGTGCACGATTTGAGGATTCCGTCGAATTTGTCTTGAGTCCTTGACTTGATTTTTTGATCGGTTTTACGCTCAATGCTCTACCGGCTTTGATCTCAGCGTTCCATGATCTTAATGCGCAACCTGAGGATTTTATCAGATTTGGCTTGAGTCCTTGACTTGAGCCATCACCTTTGTTGATCTTAGGGAAGACTGATTCATCTGAGCTAGATCATCTTGATCTTAAAGAAGTCCGGATCATCTTGACCTTAAAGAGGGCTCGATCATCTTCCTCTAAAGAATATTCCTACTCTAAGAGAAAATCGGATCATCTTGCCCTTAGAGAGGGTCGAGTCATCTCTCCTAGAGAGGGTCAGATCATCTTGCCCTTAGTGTGAAGGAAATTGGATTCGAGATTTCCATGAGCAGCGAAACAAGATTATTCCAAATCACAATCATGAATGAACATAACATTTACAGCCGACTTCAAACAAGCGGTTATACAAATCATACAGAAATTACAACATGAAAAATACAAATGCACAAAGAGTAAACTGTACGAACAATCGAAGAAGCGTCTCCACGCTCTGTTGCGCACTCCCGCTCGAACAACAGCAACCTCGAATGCTCGATCTACACGACCGTAACACAGCAGCACGAACACTTCGCGCTCGTCCTCAGCGATCGCCTTGGTCACGAACTCCTCAGCAACAACACGAATGACCTTTAGAAAACCTCGACGGTGTCGAGTTGAGTCTAACACCACCAACAAGGCTACCTTGGTATTCTCGGTGTGAGAATCCAGAAGGTGGGCTCTGTTCGGACTTGGAATGAGTCAAACGGAGGAAGAAACACTGATAGTGTACTCGACTGAGAAAGTGGGAGATGGCGGAGACCTATCGTATAGGTCGATGCCCAATTGTTTAGATAAAGCTAAGTGATCGTCTAGCAAAAGCTATGCGATCGTTTAGCTCGATCTGTCGCCTATAGACTCTACACGACCGTTTACTTAGGGCAAGCGATCGTCTAGTAAAACTATGCGATCGTTTAGAAAATACTGTACGATCGTTTAGCTCGCCCAGCCGTCGTTTAGTAAATCCGTATTTACTTGACGACTACCGAGAGATCCCTTTTTCGCCGAGAGAGAAATCTCAAAGTTTTTATGAAAAACGTTTTGTAAATCTTCTTCAAAATAGGAAAATCACTTTTCTTTTAAACTCACGGTTACCATGAATTCAATAACTACCCACTCACTTGGTTATTAAAGAAAAAGAATTAATTATCCAATAATTAATATTATTATAAATATAAATGACAAACAACTTATCATACTATATTTATAACCTATAGTTTTAATATTTCATCTCAAGAAACATATAAACTATAGTTCTTTTTCTATTCCATGGTACTTAATCTAAATCTCATTTACATAAATCCTCTGCTAGATGTATCTCATACATCATATCGACTATATCATATATATCAAAATACCTCTTGTCAATTTGAACATCTCAAATCAACACCAAGAACTGATCCTCAACTGAATCTATTGAGCTACTGATGCGTTGTGAATATGATGAAATAATGATGTATACGATGGTGGTGTATGTGTTTCACATGCAAGTTTTCCTAGTAAAATCCAAGTATAAATCCTACTAGGTTGCCTGATAAGCCCAGGATCGAACACAGGGACTATGGAGATAGTATGCGACGGTAAATTCTGATTCCCTTGCGGTAACAATCAAAACAATAAGTTGGTTGATATGTTTCTTTAAAATATAAATCCTAAGCGGCGAAATTGAGGAAAGATGATAACAGCGAAAGTTACAATGAGTATGCAGGGAACGGGTTGAGAAGGGATTTAGCTAACACTTCCTAAGATTGGTTCAAGCTATGCGATCATCCTACACACACAATAACAAATCATCTTCCAATGCAAATGCCCTAGTTCCTATTTTTAGGACGCATGCGATGTATACGATGATGTCAATAGGACTTATTCCTAAGTCTCTATTCTTGTCTATGTGATGATGAATGATGCACACATACACAAGGTGACCGCATACTATCATATCCTATCTCTAGGGTGTATGCGATGTGTTAATAGCAAACAGAACTTATTCCTAAGTTTCTATCTCTTGCTTATGCGGTTCTAATCTGACTCTCCTGAGCCTAGATTCTAATCTGACTTTCTCAAGCCTAGATTCTATCCTTTGATCACCCTCCCGAGCATCTCTAAAGGGCGAATGACGCATACATAATACAAGATGATCGCATGAAGTGAAGATCTCAGGTCATGTTAGTTAAATGCTTCTCAACCCATTCGGAAGTTTAGTTACTCATGCGTAATGTAAAAAGAGTGAACAGATGTAGAGATACAAATTCCATTTTATAAATAGAATTAGAATACAGAAGGACAATAGAAAGTAGGGATAGTAAGCCTGGTAGCAATGTCTTGCTTCCCAAGGCTTTTAAACTGTGTTTTTCTCTACTTTGCCTAAAAGAATGTTCTTGCTTCCGCAAGAGTCAGCCCTCTCTCCGTTTGCAGTGCCTCTCAGCAGTCTTCTGAGCTTCCCAGGAGTGATCTCTCGGCGTCCTCAATTCTTCACTCGCCTCCACCTTCTAAGTGTAAAAAAACTATGAACAACGACTAACTATCTTCTATATGACGAACTCTCTATATGGCTAAGCTTGTTTATCGATGGTGGCCTTCGGTATTTATAGAGATCAAGGTGAAGAAGATTTTTTTTCCTCTAATGATTGCAATGATGGGATGTCACTAATTCTTTGTCTAATGTGCCGATTAATGGTCACCGAAAAGTTGAGTGTAATTGCTACAGTGTGTCGTTAACGGCTTGTCAACTAAATTCGAATTCGACCGTCATCAACTTTCTATCCCATCATGATTTATTAAGCTTTCACCTTGATGCGTCGTCTCTATGCGGCCACCTTCTTGAACATATCTTCGCAAATGCAAACGATCGCATAGCTTTGTGGTCACAATCTTCTAATGCGCTCAGATGCTGGATTCTTTGGATCGCAATTTTGCTTTGCGCCAATGCATTTTCTTACACAAAATATGTAAATTAGCTGTTTTAATGCAATTGGCACATGCGATCACAATGTTCTCAACTTAATGCTTTTGGATACGATTTTACATACTTTTACCGTCGCAATCCTACATTGTTTTATATCTTTGCATTGTAATAACGTGCATTTCTACCCGTTATCACACCCCCAAATTTAAAACAATTGTCCTCAAGCATAAACTAGAGATTTTCCCTTGAGAGTTAGCCGCCATTTCCTTACCTAGATTTCTCGAGGTGCCTTATTCAAAACTTATGAACCAAAATCTTCTTAATTTCTATTCAGGTCTCTTCTTAAAGTATTTCTAAAATTTAGGGACCGCAAGTTTAACCTTAAAAAAAAAAAAACTTTACTTGTTTCTAGAGCATCATATGATTTATTTCAAAAAAACTTTTTTCAACTGGGGTGTTTTCAAATGATTTTTATCCTTGCGTAGTTTAAATGTTCTTTTTATGACCTTGCACTGATCCAAGTATCTAGCCTTCATTTTGGCTTGCCCCTGTGGGTGTCATACGAGCATCCAACTACAAGCAAGACACTTTTTCTCAATCTAAAATCATGCCCATTTGGCAGCAGAGTTGCAATCATTTTATTTTTGCATTGATCACGATTCCTACCTTCATTTTGGCTTGCCCCCACGGGTGTCATGCGGACATCTAACTACGAGTAGGATTCGATCGCAACGTTATGATTTTTTTTTGATGTCTAAAAGTAGCAAGGTTGAAAATAAATACCACACCCCCAAATTTAAACGCAACAATGTCCTCATTGCTGAAAGACTGAAAGAATTCATGCGTTGCTCTTAAGAAGTTTCGTAAACTCAGTTTGAAAGAAACCTGGTGGTCCACTAACTTCTAGAAATGTTTCATGAATTGATGGTCCAAAAATTAAGTTGATTCTAGTACATGCGATGAGAGATAGAGGCATGCGCTTCATCATTGAAATCATAATTGGTACGAAAAAAGATGCAGTGACTTGCTAAAGTAATCAATATTTAATGACTACACCGACTAAAGAGGATGCGATGATAAAACTATCAAAGTTAAAGACGAGATACGAAAGTGCAAAATTTGGAATAAACAAAGTCAAGGAAAGATACAACTCCCAAATTTGCTCTGTCGCTCGCATCATTTATGATCGCATCCTTCTTTGCGGCGAACCGATTTCTTCGATTGCAATGGCTGACCGAACTAGTCGCTTTTTTCAGTTATCATGTAGCTCCCTCACAATTGTTTACCACGATCGTTGCAAAAAAATATCAAGAGGGTCAACAATATAAAAGACAGAGTTAGCAATTTTTTTTTAATAAAAATAAGGAGTAAATAGGATATAGAAATGATAACGGATATAAAAGGATAGATTTAAGTTCATGATCAAAGATAGGGAAAGGATACTCCAAAAGAATTGCGTCCCTGATGAGTTTCTGTCGCATAACAACGTAGGGACCATTAAATTTTTCTTCATTTAGGATTCCTCAGGTCCACAGAGGTATTTTCCCGATGAAAGTCACTTCTGTGATACATCTTGACTCTTTGCCTGTTAACCTTGAATGTGCGGGTCCCTTCTTCATTAGTCAGTTTGACCACACCATGCGGGAATACTTCTTTGATTATAAAGGGTCCGGACCAGCGTGACTTTAATTTACCGGGAAAAAGTCATAGCCGCGAATTGTATAACAAGACCTTCTGTCCAACTTGGAGATTCTTTTCGCATAGTAGTTTGTCATGCCAACGTTTTGCATGGTCCTTGTAAATTTTTGCATTCTCATATGCTTGAGTTCTCCATTCATCAAGCTCGACCAACTGAAGTTTCCTTGCCTCCCCTGCAGCCTTTAAATCAAAATTGAGCTTTTTCACTGCCCACATTACTTTATGCTTCAACTCAAGCGGTAAGTGGCATGCCTCTCTGTTGGATTTTATGTCCTAAAACTCGTAGTTTGTAAATTGATAAACATATTCTGTTTTGTTTTTCGATAAAATTGTTATTGAAATTGTAATCTTGAATCCAATAAACTAAGGTCCCGAGGCTATTCAATGGAGACTTCAACTGAGCTAACTATGAACTCCTATTTATTCGTGATTATCCTTAGATCTGCATGGGTGAGAGTAGCTCAACAGTGCTGGCTCAATAAGCCTCCTATTTCAGGGGTAAGACCAGGTAAATAGTTGAGGACATAGGGTGCAAGATGGACTTCACTCCTACCCGTCTCTAAGGGTAGTAGATATCTCTTAAGTGCTGACTTCGGAATAAGAACAAAGGGCCCCACCCTCTCACTAGGCTGAGAGGGACTAGATTTGTTGGTTGGACCACAAATCAATTGTTCTTTAGAGGTTCAGTGGGACTGAAGGAACAAGAAGTGTTCAGGGGGGTAAAATGGTATTTTGACCCAGCCAAACCATGAACAACCTGTGAAAGATTGACTTACTGGTTATGGTTATATCAGATGGATAGAAACATATCTACAGTGAGGGGAGTGCAACTACGGGACTTTAGTGGAATGACCCGTTAGTTAACAAATATTGATTAATTAGGTTAAAGAGTTTTACCGGTTAATCTCGGATTGTTGGAGCCTATGATCTGTAGGTCCATTAGGTCCCCCTGCTAGCTCATATGGATTTAACTTAGAACAGTATGTTGGATTAATTCGAATTATTCAAATTAGAAAAAGGGATTAAAATCGACAAGTATATGCGATATCGTTATCGATTTTGTTTATGGCGCTCTATATTTAAATGTGATTTGAATTTTGAAAATATGAATAGATTCATGTTCGGGAGGTCAAAATTAGTCAAGAGGGTCAAAACTGTAAAAAGTCAAAGGGTTGACTTTTTCACTAGGGAAAGTCAAAGTTTAACTTTGACCAAATTGAAAAAAGACCTTTTTGCCTTTGACTAAGAGTTAGTGGAATTATCCAACATTTTTGTTGGATAATCCCACTAACTTAAGTGGACTATGTGTAAACATTATAGAATGACACATAGCCCACTTTGGTTTAGTGCTTTGTGAGGTGTTGATCTTTGGTGAGTTTTTACATGCATTAGATACATGTAATAATTTTATAAAAAAGAAGTTTTCTTTTGAAATAAACTTCTTCTTTTCTCTTTGAGCAAGCTTATTTTTCTATAATTTTTGGTTTTCAAATTCTCACAAAAAATTCCATTTTTTCTCACATTAACCTTGAACCTCCCTTTATTCTCTTTTCATTCCTTCATTCACCGGGTCCCATAACTCGGTTCTGAATCTAAAGAATAGCGGGTAAACTCTAGTGGTGGTCTAGAAGAGTTCGGGTCGAGATTCAACAAGAAAATGCGTTTTTTGGGAGCTACAAAGGTAGTATTCTATCCCTTTTAGTTCACTGTATTTTATACTTTTGCATGCTAATTTCCTTTTAATTAAAAGCAATTAGAGTGCAATTAGATCCTTATTCTACTGTGTATGTCTCGTGTTCCATCATGTGGTATCAGAGCATGCTTTAATTACGCTCAATTGCTTTTGGTGGGTATTTTTTCCCCTTCTTTCAAGTGTTGAATGAAATGTGGACTAAAGTGATTTTTTTACGATTTTGGCATTGTTTTTCTTTAAATTTCTTGTGGAAATTTGTAATTGCTCACATGTTTATGAGCATTAATGTGTGAAAAAGGGTCTGTAAATTTGTTAGAGTCATTAGAGTTGAAATTAGGTTGTAATTACTCAATTCCAGGAGAGAGGAAAACTTCAAAAATTAAAGAAATTTGCTTCTAGACCCGTTTTGGCCACCAGACTTGACAACCCTCCCGCCAGCCCGAGATGCGACCTGGTTTGGAGTAGCCCCGTGCGCATCATCTGTCAACCCTCGCCCCGCCTCTGTGACCCGGTTCAGAGTAGACCCGGTTCGAAGTAGCGCGCCCGCCCGCTCTGCTTCGCGCAACTCGCGCACCCGCGCACCCACTCCGCTTCCTTGACCTATGTTCCCATGCACTTTTCATCGACCCGACCCACCCCATGCTTTCGTTGACTGTGTCAGCGCGCGTTGACCAGTCGGTTCAGATGGTTTGGACTAGTCCGTTTGACTTGGTTGAGCCGGTTTGACCGGTTCAACTTGGTTTTTGGTGTTTTTGGGCCAGTTCGAGTGGTTTCTGAGCGGTTCCAGATGGTTCAAAGTGTTTGAAGCCGGTTCCGGGAAGCTGGTTGCTGATTTATGTAATAAATTAGTTATTCATTTTTTTTAATGCCAAAATCAGTCCACTTTAGTGTTATTTACCTATTATGCATGTGATGTATAATGTTGTTTGATTATGTGTGCATATAGTATGCCATATAGTTTTAAAACCCCACCATACGAAAAGCATGTGACATGCATTTGTTATATGTTATAAGTGTTATAAAATATATACTATGCATGCTTAGTTTTAATATAAGTGTTATATTAAAGCATGTTTGTTTAAAAGAAACATGTTATAGATGAATGCTCTAGGGTTATAATTGTTATAATTTATTTTATAATTGTTATAAAATAACCTAGACTTCTAAAATCTATAATAAAGATAAGATACATGCTCACTTAGGCTTAACCATCAAGAAATCCCATTTTTCATATAAAATAGGTCGATATCTTGTAAAGCCGAAGTTACAAGAAAACTCACCCGACAAGATCTTGGCAAAAAGTCAGATAAGATGACTAAGGTTGAAGGTTTTTAAGTTGATGATTCACAGAACACCTACTACCTGGAGATCGAGCCAACGTTTGAGTTAGGTTAAACCGGTTTTATGAGCATGCGTGAGCGGTGTGAGGTAATAAAATTTGTTTATCACCTAGACATCGTAGGTTAAAAATACAGTATAAAAGTTATACTCGGATAAATCACCTAGACTTAGGATATGTTTAAGTTAGCTGAAATGTATCGCTAAGTATTTTATACCCTAACCATCTAGAACACTTCAACTGGAGAGAAGTAATGTACTTTTAGCTCTAGCATCCCTAAGAATTCACACCGTGAGATTCATGCTTGGCTTTGGGCCGCCCTGGGAATGGACTCCATTCGGAGAGTTTTTGCATGAGTCAATATCAAGGTGAATAGGGGAAGTTGTTCATAGTAAATGGGAGAAGGAAGTGTGTCAACACATCCTACAGTCTCTTCCATTAGGTCGCACTGTGAGATTCCTATAATGCGCCTGCATGTCTGCCCTGGAGCGACCTTACCAATCGGAGGGCTGTATTATAGGATTGGGAACTCTGTGAACTCTAGAAATTGATAGGGTCTCTTAGGTCCGTTTTCATTCTTGTCTTTCCAACTTCGAGAGCATAATGATTTTGATCTTTGAGGTCTGAAAATGGAGGGTCACACTTACGAGAATTACTAAGTGTTAGTAAATTCTTGACCAAAGTAACGATAAATAAATTACTATAGGAATAAGAGTTATTCTGGTGATAGTATCTAGTCAAGAAAGTCTTGGTTCAACGGAGGAATAGTCGATCACCCCTCGATGAAGGTTATTCTAAATCGTTGAAATATCGTTGCAAATATAATAATGATAGGTACATTATTTTTTTGCTAAACTTGATTGGATTTTAAAGATTAATGTTTTTTTTACTAAAAAGGATATGTTTTTCTTTTCAGCATGACTAGCTCTTTAGTTCAACTATTAGCTTCTGAAAAACTAAACGGGGACAACTACTCAACATGGAAAACAAATCTGAATTCAACACTATTAATAGATGACTTGAGATTTGTCTTAACTGAGGAATGTCCTCAGGCCCCTGCCTCGATAGAAGCATAAGGTAAATATGATTTACTAGTTGCTGAAACATGTTTAGTGGAGTATGATACCTCAACTTGGATATTGGATTCAGGAGCCACTAATCATATTTGCTTCTTTTTTCAGGAAACTAGTTCCTGGAAAAAGCTTGAAGAAGGTGAGATCACCCTCAAGGTTGGAACAGGAGAGGTTGTCTCAGCCGAAATAGTGCGACTAACACAGGTGCGGTTATTAATGCGTTCTTCAGTATCTTGAATGCGTCGAGGCATTGTTCATCAAAGTCAAACGTTCTTTCTGCCTCTAGCAACGTACTCAATGGTCGCGCAATCTTCAAAAAGTCCTTTACAAAATGTCGATAAAAGCCTGTATGCCCCAAGAAGCTCCTGATAGCTTTCACATTTGTTGGAGGTGGGAGCTTTTCAATCGCCTCAATCTTTGCCTTATCCACCTCCAGCCCATCCTTGGAGACTTTGTGCCCGAGCACAATACCTTCATTCACCATGAAGTGGCACTTCTCCAAGTTTAGCACAAGGTTCGTTTCTTTACATCTCTTCAGTATCTTCTCTAGATTATTGAGACAGACTTCGTATGTTTCCCCATACACCGAGAAGTCATGCATGAAAATTTCTACTGAATCTTTAAGATACTTAGAAAAGATGGCCATCATACACCTCTGGAAAGTGCTCGACGCATTGCATAAGCCGAACGGCATGTGTCGCAACGCAAATGTTCCATAGGGGCAGGTGAATGTGGTTTTCTCTTGATCTTCAGGAGCAATCATGATTTGGTTGTAGCCTTTATATCCATCCAAAAAGAAAAAGTAATAATTTCCTGCTAGGCGGTCTAGCATCTGGTCAATGAAAGGCAAGGGGAAATAATCCTTCTTTGTCGCCGCATTTAGTTTGCGGTAGTCCATGCAGATCCGCTAGCCAGTGACGGTTCTCATCGGTATCAGTTTATTATTTGCATTTGGGACTACCGTCATCCCTCCTTTCTTTGTCACACATTGCACGGGGCTGATCCACGTGCTATCGGCGATTGGATAGATAATCCCTGTGTCCAACCATTTGATTATCTTCTTTTTGACGACCTTCTTCATCGCAGGGTTTAGTTTGCATTGATGTTCGATCGATCCTTTTTTATTGTTCTTGAGACGTATCCTGTGCATGCAATATGCGAGGCTGATTCCTCTAATGTGTGCTAGCGTCCAACCTATTGCTCTTATGTACTTTTTCAGGATGCTCAGCAGTGTATTCTCTTGATCTTCTTGAAGTGCAGAGGAAATTATTACTGGGAGCGTTTCATTTTGCCCCAAAAAAGCATAGTTCAGGTGATTTGGCAAAGTTTTCAACTCTACTGTCGGTGGTTGTTCCAAGGATGGTTTTTGTGTTTTTCTTTATTCATTCAACGTCAGCTTTTCTTCTTTGGTTGATGTTTCCACGATCGCATTGCAGATTACTATGGATGCGGTCGCATCCTCTTTTCATTGTCGGATTCTATGAGGTATTCTTCTTCCAGATACTTCATGGTTCTGATAATATCAAACCTGATCTTCTTTTCGTTCACGTTCAGTGTGATCTCTCCCTTGTTCACATCAATCTGAGCGCGACCAGTGGATAAAAATGGTCGTCCCAGAATAATGGGTACATCCTTGTCTGCTTCATAATTGAGGATGATGAAGTCTACCAGTAAGATAAACTTGTCAATCGAGACCAGGACATCTTTCACCTTCCCTTCTGAATGCACAAGGGACTTGTCAGCTAGTTGTAGAGTCACTGTCGTGGGTGCCAGCTGCCTCACATTCAGTTGCTTAAAAATTGAAAGGGGCATTAAGTTGATACTAGCCCCGAGATCGCAAAGTGCTTGACCAATATATATCCCTCCAATTGAGCAGGGAATTGTGAAACTTTCGGGGTCACGCATTTTCAGTGGAATAATGGTTTTTGAACTTTGAATTAATGCCACTGTTGCGAAATTTGCTGTGCTCATTTTCTTCATCACCATATCCTTTAGAAACTTCGCATACTTTGGCATTTGTTCAATCGCTTCTATGAAAGGGATGTTGATATACAGCTGTTTCAGCATGTCCATGAAGCATTGATACTGCACTTCACCGTTTTGCTTCTTCTTAAGTCTCTGGGGGAATGGTGCAGTTGTATTTTCACAGTTCCGTACTCTATCGGCTTAGAAGTGTACGCAATATTCAGTTCCTTCATCTCCTGTTCTTCTGGTTCCTCTTGAGTCAATGGGATCTGTGGTTCCATCGCAACTAAAGCAGTCCTACTCGGCCCTTTCTCCTCCGCAACTATCCTTCCGCCTCGCAACGTCCCAACTTGACATTTCTCCTTTCCCGTACTCCCTGGGTTGCGCAGGAGTTCAATAGAACTCGACAATGCCCTTTGCGGTCTACTTTTGAGCTCACCCGCAATCTGACCTATCTGAATTTCAAGATTGCGGATATACGTTGCTTGATTCTGGAGTACTGTTTCATTCTTCTCAATATACTGCTTCAGTAAGCTCTCTAGAGATGAAGATTGCGGTGCCTGCGAACTACTAGCTTGATTTTGTGGTTGACCGTTTGTTCGTGGGAAAAATCCTGGTGGCCCTTCTTTTTGCACCAAAGGTTGAAAATTTTGTTGTTGATTTTTCCACTCGAAGTTAGGATGGTTTCTCCACCTAAGATTGTAAGTATTGGAAAAAGGATTATTCTTCACGAAATAAACATACTGTGGGTTCCTTGGACACTCTTCCATTGGATGGGCATCTCACCAAGTAGCACAACTTGCGCTCGTTTGATCGATTGCGTTGACCTGGCCCCTATGCATTCCTGGGCTGCTGATTGAGATTCCTTGTATTAAATTCATCATCACATTCATTTGGTTTTGCAGGGATGCGATGGCCCCATTGTTTACGTCACTATCATTAATTCTTAGTCTTTGATCGCTTTCTCTCCAGTCTACATGATTCTTCGAAATGCGATCAAGTATGTTCTTAGCCTCATTATATGTTTTGTCAAGTAGACCTCCAGCTACTACCACATTGGCAGCCGTTTGCAATGCAGGGTTCAACCCTTGGTAGAAAATTTCTATTTGGAGACAATCTGGTAAGCCATTATGCGGACAATCTCGCACCAGTCTTTTAAACCTTGCTCAGGCGTCGCTGAGTGATTCGTCAGTATCTTATTCAAAATTAGTGATCAGCTTCCTCTGTCTTGCATTCTCTTTCGGGGAGAAGTACTTCTTCATGACTTCTCGACTACCTGTTCCCACGACGTGATCTCCCCTGGTTCGAGAGAATAAGCCCACTTTCGTGCTTGGTCACACAGCGAAAATAGGAACAACGTTAATCAAACCTCCTCAGCGGAGATGTTTGGCAACACACAGTATTGCAGATTTCAATAAAACTCCGGAGGTAGGCGTGCGGATCCTCGCCACGCCTACTGCCAAACTGTCTGCCAGTTTGAATCATCTGTAGCATCACTGGCTTCATCTCAAACCTCGATCCGTCTAGAGCTGGCCTTCTGATTCCTGGTGAGAAATCATAAAGGTTGGGTGATGCATAGTCCCGGATGGGCCTATTGCGGTCGCTTGCCAAGAGGATGGGGTTCGCCATGATATTATTTGCGTTCGGTGCTCTATCTTCTGATTGCTCTGCCATGTTGGGTTTTTTCTCTTTTTGTTGTTGGCAGCCGTTTCTTCTTCTTCTTCGAAAATTTCTCTCAATCTCTGGGTTGTAATTGGGCTCAGGAATTTGTCCTTCGCTCATATGATGCCCAGTTCTTCCCTTACCAAAGGAGAGGCAATGCATAGAGATGGAAAGCTGCAAAGAAAATCAAATGGTTTCCGTTAGCACAATATGTACTACCGTAGTCCTCGAAAACGGCGCCAAAAACTTGATGCGTTGTGAATCTGATGAAATAATGATGTATATTGCGATGGTGGTGTATGCGTTGCACATGCAAATTTTCCTAGTAAAATCCAAGTATAAATCCTACTAGGTTGCCTGGTGAGCCTAGGGTCAAACACATGGACTATGGAGACAGTATGCGGTGGTAAATTCTGATTCCCTTGTGGTAACAATGAAAACAATAAGTGGGTTGGTATGTTTGTTTAAAATATAAATCCTATGCGGCAGAATTGAGGAAAGAGTTGATAATAGTAAAAGTTACAATGAGTATGCAGGGAATGGGTTGAGAAGGGATTTAGCTAACACTTCCTAAGATTGCGTTCAAGCTATGTGATCATGTTACACACACACAACAGCAAATCATCTTCCAATGCAAATGCCCTAGTTCCTATTTCTAGGATGCATGCAATTTATACGATGATGTCGATAGGACTTATTCCTAAGTCTCTATTCTTGTCTATGTGATGATGAATGATGCACACATACACAAGGTGACTGCATACTATCATATCCTATCTCTAGGGTGTATGCGATGTGTTAATTGCAAACAGAACTTATTCCTAAGTTTCTATCTCTTGTTTATGCGGTTCTAATCTAACTCTCCTGAGCTTAGATTCTAATTTGACTTTTCCAAGCCTAGATTCTATCCTTAGACCACCCTCCCGAGCATCTCTAAAGGGCGAATGATGCATACATAATACAAGATGATCGCATAAAGTGAAGATCTCAGGTCATGTTAGCTAAGTGCTTCTCAACCCATTCGGAAGTTTAGTTACTCATGCGTAATGTAAAGAGAGTGAACAGATGTAGAGATGCAAATTCCATTTTATAAATAGAATCAGAATACAGAATGACAATGGAAATTAGGGATAGTGAGCCTGGTAGCAATGTCTTGCTTCTCAAGGCTTTTACACTGTGTTTTTCTCTACTTTGCCCAAAAGAATGTTCTTGCTTCCGCAAGAGTCGGCCCTCTCTCCGTTTCCAGCGCCTCCCAGCGGTCTTTCGAGCTTCCCAGGAGTGATCGCTCGGTGTCCTCAATTCTTCACTAGCCTTCGCCTTCTAAGTGTAAGAAAACTATGAACAACGGCTAACTATCTTCTATATGACGAACTCTCTATATGGCTAAGCGTTTTTATCGATGGTGGTCTTCGGTATTTATAGAGATCAAGGTGAAGAAGCTTTTTTTTTCTCTAATGATTGCAATGATGGGATGTCATTAATTCTCTGTCTGATGCGCCGATTAATGGTCACCAAAAAGTTGAGTGTACTTGCTACAGTGTGTCGTTAACATCTTGTCAAATAAATTCGGATTCGACCACCATCAACTTTTTGTCCCGTCATGATTTATTAAGCTTTCACCTCGATGCGTCATCTCTATGCTGCCACCTTCTTGAGCAGATCTTCGCGAACGCCATCAACATCTTGTCATAGCTTTGCAGTCGCAATCTTCTAATGCACTCGGACACTGAATTCTTTGGATCGCAATTCTGCCTTGCGCCAATGCATTTTCCTGCACAAAATACGTAAATTAGCCGCTTTACTACAATTGGTGCATGCGATCATAATGATCTCAACTTAATGCTTTTGGACACAATTTTACATATTTTTACCGTCGCAATCCTACATTGTTTTATATGTTTGCGTTGTAATAACGTGCATTTATGCTCGTTATCAGCTACCAAGGGGATCTTATGGACCTGTAGCTCGAAGCTCCAACGGTACATGAATAACTGACTAAACTCTTTAGTCACGAGATCCACCATCCGTTAACTGCTAGGCACTCCACTAAAGACCGACAGTTGAACTCTCCTTACCACAGATATACTATGTGTCCATCTTAACCAATGAGCAGTGCGACAACCTTTCACAGATCGCTCGTAAGTACAACTGAGCCAATAACTGTTATGCCCTTGTAGTTACATCTGTCTCCTTAAGTACCACTGATCCCTCTAATGAACATAAGTCATAGCCCTACTATGACTAAGTCTTCTCTTCCAAAGAGAAGTTGTGACCACTATGTTCAAGCCCCAGAATCAGCCCTTAAGGGAGCAATCACTCTACTTATCCCTGCTTCGGGAAATGAGTGAATTCCATCTTGTGGATTGAGTTCCCAGCTCCCAGATCAGACAAGTCCCCAAAAAGGTAGGTATGTTGAGTTGACAATCTGGCCACTCTCACCCATACTAATTAAAAGCCCGCCCTTAAAGGCAAGAGTTTCCAAAACACTCAGGATTGAGGTCGTGTCACCTATAGTCGTTTATGTGTCCGGTGCCTACTCGCATCTTCATCTCACCAGCCTCAGTTGTCGCCAGGATCTAATCCCCTGAAAAGAAGAACAAACATGATTAATGGCGCACGAATCAATTATCCAGGAAGAATCATTATTCTCCACTAAACATGTTTCTAATACAAGTAAATCATATTTACCTTTGTCTGCCTTGGCCTTAGCCTTGGCGACCTTCCTTTCCTTCAGCCAGCGAGGACAATTCCTCTTCTAGTGTCCGTCCTGGTTGCGGTGAAAACATTTTCCTTTTTCAACCAACAGTGGACACCTCCTTGGGGTGATAGGTGGCGGGTTAGCAGGTGCTTTCCCTTCCCCTTACCACCCTTCTTCTTCTTCCCCTTTACAAAGTTAGAAGTAAAAGGTGCAGATTTCGTTCCTGAGGTCAAACCTCAATGGAACGTCCTAGAAGATGAAGCAACGTTTTCCTTACCCCTTTTCTTCTCCTTACTTTTTAGTAAAGATTGGTATGTCTGCAACTCGTTGAGGAGAGTTGTAAGAGTATATTCCACTTTGTTAAGAATCGCATTGCTAACAAATTGGAGGAAGCTCTCCGAAAAAGAATGTAGGATGATGCTAACCTGACTGCCCTCATCAATTTTAGACCCATTCATCTCCACCATGTTAAAATGGACTATCATGTTAAGCACATGTTCACGAACAAAAGTGCCTTCCTCCATTTTGGAGTTGAAGATGTATTTCAGAGCGTTGTGCTTGAGCTGTCCAGACGGCTGTTCGAACATCCCCTGTAGGGACTCTATGATCTTACGCGCTTAGACCATGGTGTTGGGTTTTATGTCTTAAAACTCGTGGTATGTAAACAATGTAACTTATTCTGAAAACTCAATAAAGGTGTTATTGAATAAATCTATTGCTTGAATAGAAATCCAATAAACCTAAAAGTCCCTTGACTATTGGATGAGTACTTGAACTTTATATGGAGACATAAAGGTGAATCAGGTTTGAGTAAATAGTCAAAATGATCTATAGTATATGGATAAGGTTAGGTATTTTATTCTGGTAATACTATTGGATATGGCCCACTCTGTAGTTGTTACAAGGAGTTGTAAAGTGCTACAAACGAAGTGATCCTATTTGTTCATGTTGGACATGGGGAGTGGTGGTGTCCTTGTGGAAAAGAGTTTATATAAGATCGGACCACGAAATCAATCACTCTTACTTTATAACGTTGTTTACTGTTTAAGACTGACTATTTCAAAGAGATGACCTAGGTAACTTGACCTTAATCCTGAGCTAACTATGAACTCCTGTTTATTCGGGATTACCCTTAGATTTGCATAGGTGAGGGTTGGCTCAACAGCGCCGACTCAATAAGACTCCCATTTCAGAGGTAAGATTGGATATATAGCTAGGGACATAGGTTGTAAGAGGGAATTCACTCCTACCCGCTTTTAGGGATAATAGAGAGTTTGTTCCCTTAAGTGCTAATTTTGGGGCTTGAACAAGGGATCCCACCCTCTTATTTGGTATGAGAGAGACTCGATTTTGTTGATTGGATCACAAAACAATTGTTCATTAGGGGATCAGTGGGGACTTAAGGAACAATAGGTAATTTTGGGGGTAAAACAGAGATTTGACCCAGTCGTTATTACGAACAATCTGTGAAGGGTTAACTTACTATTCATGGTTATATTGAGTGGATATAATATATCTACATTTAGAGGAGTTCAACTATGGGCTTTAGTGGAGTGACCCATTAGTTAAGAATGAGGGTTAGATCGGTCTAATGAGTTTAACCGATTAATCTTGGATCGTTGGAGCCCATGATTTGTAGGTCCACGAGGTCCCCCTACTAGCTCGGAAATGGATTAGCTCTAGAGTAGCATGATAAGTTAATTTGAAACGTTCAAATTAGAATCAAATGAAATTGGAGAAAATATATTTAAATATGATTTAAATATATAAAGATGAATTTGTGTAAAATTAATTTAATATTGGATATTAAATTAATTAGAATTGTTTAAATTGTTTAAATAATTATTTATTAATTTTATTAGAAAATTAATTTATGAAATTAATTTGTAAAATTAATAAAATTTTATTTTAGAAATAAAAATATGATTTTAAAATCAAAATGGATTTTGGAAATTGAAAATTACACAAAAGATGAAAAATGGTTTTTCATCTTCATCTTCGAGTTGCTTACCATGAAACCCATTATCTTCAACCTTCACAACTCCAAGCATGAGCTGCATCCTATGCAGCAAATCTCTTTGCATGATAGTCTTCAATATATTGAAGAGATGTGAAGTAGAGATTGACGAACCGATTGATTTTTTTTGAAAAATTCGGATGAAAAAGATGTTCTTCATTATGGGTTGGTTTAGTGAGCTTTCTCCAAAATTTCCTTTGATTCCAACTTATTTTGTGTTCCACAACTCAATCTAGAGCACCGAGAGGATAGTAGAGAAGATTTTATGGTGGTCTACGCAAGGATTTGGAGGATTTAGCAGCTGAAAATAAAGATTTCAACGGTTTAGACAAAGCATGTTCTTGAAACCCATTAAACTCTATTTTAACATGTTTATTTTCTGCCAAAATTAATGAAGTGCTTATAGATCCTGTTATCTTCTCTGCGTGTTGGTGTCGATCCAACACATGAGCTCATGCTTCTTGGCCAACACGTTAGTAAGACTGGCTAAGATATAGGCTCGGGCCTTCTTGTTTTCCTGTGTCCATCGCTCGTACGCCTCCTAAACATTTCAAGCGGCGTTTAGAGCTGGAATAGAAGGACAGACCTCCATAAGGACAAACATTAGATCCTCGATGATGAGTATCGTGATCATATGTTTCCTACTAGAATAGTTGTCGCCAGTAAGTTTTTCGGCACTAAGCAATGCGATTGTGGCTGTAGCCATTTTACAAACCGTTGCTAAAAAATGAACAAACTTTTATAAGACTTTGCTAAACCACATTTTAACCAATTAGTTTTAGCAAAACAATTTCTAAGTACCCTAAATGATAAGACTTCTATTTTGCAATGATGCCCCAGCGAGGTAGGACAAACGTCACCGGTGGGGTGATCAAATGCCCCTTCACTGGGATGAGATATTCTCAACCATTAGGCAGAACCAACTCTTGGAATTGAACCTAAAAGCCACCATTTATTCAGTCCAGAACTATTAACCCTTAACAATTTTGCGTAAGTGTGACCCCTTATTTTCGATGCTAGAGTCCTGCCCTAATGAGCCCACCGTAGAGAAGAAGCAGTTAGACAAGAGTCTAAGTAACCTTATCCTTTTACAGGAGATCAAATAAAGAAATGCACAAAACTGCCATCCTATGGGGGGGATACTCCTAGGGTGCCTCGAGGCGATGAACAAAAACTTTATTCAATCTAATGAGAGAGACCGTAGGATATGCTGTCGCACTTCCCGCTCCCACTTACTATGAACATTCTCTCCATCCACCTTGATATTGACCTACCCAAACACCATCCTTTAGGGGGACACTCCCAGGGTGCCATGAGGCCGAGGGTAGATCTCACGGTGTGGACTATAAGGGAGAAACACGAGAAGTTTAAATGAAACATCATATGCCCCAAGTACCTCCCACTGAATGTTCTACCTAGGGGTTCATTAACCTAGACAATCCAACTACTCATTTTAGTCTAAGTTATTTATTAAGTCCGCTAAAAAATAACTTTTGTCTTTGAAATAAAACAAGTTCAAGTAGTCACATTTAAACTCTTTAATGGACTGCCCTTAACTTGCATCCATGCATCAAATCTATCTAATTTACCTTTCCAGGTAGGTTCCTAGGTAGGGGTGTTACGTTTCCGCCACCTTAAATACCCCAATCTAGATAAAACCCGCCTTAGACAAAAGGTCCCTTATAGATAGATTTACTACACTTTAACCTTTTATTAGTCAATTTAATCTTATTAAACTGATCAAAAGATTAAAGTGTAAGGTTGTTAATCATATTAGAACTGTGATCTTAGGTCTATCTCATCCAAGTTTTAAACATTTTAAAACCATGAGTTAAACCTAAGTAAGCATGTATGTCTTTCTTATTGCTTTTAGTTCTAATTTCTTTTTATAACCATTATAAAAGAAACAACTAAAACATACATTTCCACACAACTACATATTTATAACGCTTATAAATTAACCTATGTGTCATGCTTCATGCAATGTTCGGTCATTACTATACATAACTTTTATATACTAGTAACAACCAAGCACATATGCTTTCCATACACCCTTATACTATAACAATTATAATATAAAGATGATGCATGTCAATGTTTTATGCATGATAAATATAACTCTTATATTATATAATGCATGAGCATGCTCTTAAGTAATTTAAATCATGCTTCTCTAAATCATAACACTTATAATAAAGAGATGATGCATGACTAATGCATAACCTACGGTGGGATTTTTCTATATGTGCCCATATGACATATAAAATATATCATACATCGCATGTATAATATCATAGATTAATGGACCGGGATAAACCACCTCAAAAACCAGAATGAAAAATTACATTTATATCTATTACATTTTTCCATCGAGCAAACCGATTCACAGGCGAATCGGGTCTTGAACCATCGGGCGAAGCTCCCCATCGTTTAGTAAACGCCTCCAAGTAAACAATCGTGTAGTGCACACTAGACGATAGCACGAATGCTAAACGATCGCTTAGATGACAACGAGGCTGTAAAGTCTGATCGTCTAGACGATCACTTAACACACGAAAGGTAAATGATTTACTACGCGATTTCCTCCACGATCATATATTCAATAACTAAGTGATGAGACTTGCTGAGCTATACGATCATCTAGAGTGCGTGCGTTAAACGACACCCGAGTATTCGATACTCAACGATCGTCTACCCCATCATCTACACACCCGACCAACGCTTGATCATCTTCATCCTTGAAGAACAGCAAGTCTTGCTACAAAGCTTTTTCATGAATGACTTAAAGACTCAAACTAACTTTGAGTACAGACTCGATAGTAATTAATTATGCCAAAAAATGCAGGGGCCATTTACAATTAACTGGAAATGTAAAAGAATTTAACAAATCGAGTTTTCATCCCAGAAAACTTCATTAATCCACACATCCACAAACGAAACGCTTAAAACAAAGAGTAGACATGCTTCACCTACTGAGAATGTAAATGCAATTCTTTGCAGCAATGAATTTTGAAATATCAAAAACCTGGCTCTTATATCAATTGAAGAATTTCCACATATACAATGAGACCGAGTAAACATACCAGTTGAAGACTTTTTTCACTTGAAATCTCACTCTCTCCACGAATGACCTCTCGTTCTCACTAGAACAATAGGAAATCGTTTAGCACCACTTCAGTCGTCTACCACAAACGGCTTCGCACGATTATCAGGAAATGGGGATGACACCACCACTCGGAGCCCTTAGTATTCCCGGAGTGAGAATCCAAAGTGTGGGCTTTGTTCGGATTTGGTAGAGGTGAGGAGGAAAGTATATCGTGTACAAATATCAAGCAAGTGGGAGAAGGCAACGACTATTGTATAGTCAAGGTGCTTGATCGTTTAGGCGAGGTACACGATCGTGTAGGAAAAGCTAGGCGATCTTTTAGTAAAGCTCGGGGGCTAAGCGATCGTTTAGTAAAATGTAAGTGATCGTTTAGTAAAACACACGTGCGGATGAGTGGTCATTTAGCATAAGTTGCACTATCGTATATGTAACGACCAGATTCTTACATATTATAGTCTGACCGCTACGACATGCATGCTTAGACTTTTCTATTATGAGATGAGTTTTGGTAAAAATCTCAAAAGAACATATCTAAGATTTTATTAATTAGGTAGAAAACTATATAAAAAATTTTATTTTACAAAACACCAGGATCCATAAAACACTAGCGTAGTGATACAAAAATGCATATGCCTATAATAGTGAGTTTGATGGTTGGCCATTTGAGCGATGTCCAGTTCTACCACCTACGCTGTGTCCTTACCTACAAAGTTTGTAAAAAAATAGGATGAGTATATAATATACCCAATAAGTAGTTCTCACATAGGGTAGTGACCAAATGCACAATCACATGCAACATGTCCTGAAAACATATGATTGGGACCGAAAACATATAATAACATGTGGTGGTCGGTTATGCTTCTAACGTAAATTTCTCCGCCCTGATAGAAAGATGAGGACCTAGGCGGAAACTAACCCATCTGATGATTAGCGGGTCATGTAGTCAGTAGGGCCAGAGTCGCATCCAACATCAACTATTAACATAAACATAAGATTGGACTAGAGGAGTGCAACCATACAACCCTATTAGTCCTTAGCATAAACTTGACATAGAATTGGGTCTAGAGGGGTGCAACCGTACATGCCCTGCTAGCCCTAGAAGCATAACCTTTATCTAATTAAAATTTAATCTTATGAACAAACATAATGCATAAGGTCCCTTATCGATAAACATATTTTAAACATGTAATGCAACATAACAATAACATAATTATGCAACATATTAAAGGTACACTACCATGAAACACTTAAAGAGAGGGTGAGATAAACTACTTACCTTGACTGCGATCCTAGTTATTCCTTATTATTCCTTATGGTTTCATCAGTAGAGCTTTCCTTCTTAAATTAGAAGGAAATTTGGGCAACACTTCCCTCGCGTTCCTCTTTCAAACTAACAGAATTACTTCACCCTTTTCACATGATTTTTTTACTACTGAGTTTTGTTTGAGAATCCGTTTAACTTTCAGCCTAAAGCCTTCTATTTATAGCTGTTTCCAGCTCTTCTCTGTGTGACAACTCATCCTACAAATGGCTTCTTTAAAATTACATAGGTTTAAGAATTTCTCTGAATAAGACACCTAATTTTGGCTAACGTTTGCCCTTACGTCATCAACCTTTGTTTGTATTCCATTTTAGGGTTCTCCATGTATAATCTATAAGATCGTGGCCAGATTCAACGCATAATCCACACTTCTGTCCAAATCTTACTCTCTGTTCTCAGAATCTTGCTCTCTCCAGCTTTCTCGCTGGTTTGGCTCTCGTGACTCTCGCACTCGCTGGTTTGGCTCTCGCTCTCGCTGAGAATATCGCTAGTTTTTCACGCGTGGGTTGCCTTCACTGCTTGTGGATTCCACTTCCCCTTTTTAACTCTTTCAAATTTTAAGAGTATATGGGCAATTAATTCACCTCCAATTCTTCCAATGAGCAGCGCCCAAACAAAAAGTTATCTACTACCCTTTGTCTACTAAATTAGCTAGCGTCCAACTTCTAATTAATCCTCCCTGATTCTGCCCCATTATTCATTATTTTTGGATAATTAATAAATTTCTTATTTTTTTCCAATTCTAAATTTCCACCCGATTTTCCTATTAAGTTTATATATTTTCATTCTTAATTATATATTTTATTTGTTTTCCTGCTTTCTAAATTAGGGTTAGGGTATTACATTTACCACCCCTTTAAATAAAATTTCGTCCTGCTTAACATTTAACATTTAATTTCCTGTAGTGTATGCGTACAAATGTAGGTTGTTACAGTATAGGCTCTCAATTACTAAGCGATTGTTTTCAAAACACTCCATGAGCTATTATGCGTGTTCTTTGCAAAATGAAAACAATTTTCATTTTACTCTTCAGTTACTAAAACCGAATTGAACTTCCCACTAACGCATGGTTACGGAGAACACGTCGGGCAATTATCCCATAATTGTCCAATTAATAAAATAATAAATATAATCATATTATATTCATAACCTATGGTTTGATATCATATATCAACCATAGTGTTTTCTCCTCTACTTGATATAAATCATATTTATATCCAATTTAATGTATCTCATACATTTAGTCTATCATATCATATATAATTAACCAGTTCAATTATATCATTTATAATCGAGCTCCCTCTTGTCAATTCGAACATTTCAAACTGACCTAAAAACTTATTCTTAACTTGTATCCAAGCTTCCAAAGGGACCCTATGGACCTATGGCTCGAAGCTCCAACGGTATGTGAATAGGAACACTTTTGCCACGAGATCCACCATCCGTTAACTGCCACGCATTCCACTAAAGACCAATAGCTAAACTCTTTTTACCACAGATACATCTCTATGTCAATCAGATATAACCAATCATGAGTACGATAACCTTTCACAAATGCTCGCAAGTACAACTGGGCCAATTTACCGTTTTGCCCCTATAGTTATATCTTACTTCTTAAGTACCTCCCTCTAATGAACAATACAACATAGTACTACTATGTGTGAACACCTCTCGGGTCAAGAGAAGGTGTGTGGCACCACATCGTTCAACCCTCGGGATCAACCCTTAAGGGAGCAATCTATCTACTTACCCCTGCTTCGGGGAAGGAGTGAGTTCCATCTTGTGTAGCTGAGTTCTCAGCTCCCAAATCAGACAAATCCCCAAAGGACCACCTTCAATGGCAGGAGTTTCCAATTCACTCAGGATTGAGGTCATGTTACCTGTGGTCATCCTAGTAAAGTGAAGTCTCAGTCATGAACGACATTATATAATGAGACGTTAACACTTCGTGGTTAGGTCTTATACAAATTTTTGTATAGGATGCCTTCGCTCGCATGTCCTCACACAAATGATCAGGATCAGATCATCTGTGGCAAGTCACAACACTTGTAGCTATTCCACAAAGCGGGCTACATCTGTAGCGTTACCAGGATAAAGTTTCCCTCATATATCCATATACTATAGACCATTTTGGCTATCACTTAAGACATGATTCACTTGTATGCCACCACATACATGCTTAAGGTACATAATGACAACCCGGGATTTTTGTTTATTGGGTTGTGGTAAAGAAAATAAAACATCCAACATGTGCAAAGTTAATAAGGGAAGTAAATATCATATATTATACATCAAAAGTGTTCGTACAAAATGTTTACAAACTACAGGACACGAGACTTTAGGGCATCATCCCCAACAAGTTATTCATATACCCTTGAAGCTTCGAGCTACAAGTCCATAAGGACCCCTTGGTAGCTCAATGGATTTAAGTTGAGGATCAGTTCTTGGTGTTGGTTTGAAATGTTCAAATTGACAAGAGGTAATTTGAATATATATGATATGATCGGTATGGTGTATGAGATACATCTAGTGGAGGATTAATGTAAATGAGATTTACATTAAGGACCATGGAATAGAAAAAGAGCTATGGTTTATATATTTCATGAGGTGAAATATTAAAACTATAGGTTATAAATATAGTATGGTAAGTTGGTTATCATATATATTTATAATAATATTAATTATTAGATAATTATCTCTTTTTCTCTAATAACCAATTGAGTGGGAGGTTATTGGTGGTTTCATTGTAACTGTGAGATAAAAGAAAAAATGTTTTCCTAATTTTAGGAATGTTGAATTGAGATTTCCATTTCGGAAATTACTCACGAAAAGGTTGTCAAGTAAATAAGATTTACTAAACGATAGCTTGGAGAGACTAGACGATTGTGGAATGTTTCTATACGATAGACACTCAGCTGGCCGATTAACTAAACGATCACATAGCTTTAGCTAGACGATCGCATAGCTTTTGTTAAACGATTGGACATCGTTTTATATGATAGGCTTTGAAATCTCCCACTTTCTCAATCGTTTACACGATTGTTCTTCCTCCAGTCTCTGCCTCTAACCAAGTCCACACAGAGCCCACACTTCTAGATTCTCATACCGAGAATACCAAGGTAGCCATTGTGGTGGTGTCATACTTAACTCGACACTGTCGAGGTTCTGTAGAGGCTGTTCGTGGAGTTTGGGGTGTTTGTGATCTTGGAGATCACTGTGTTCGAGTTCTTTATGGATCGTGCTATTTTGCAGTCGTGGTGGACGATCATTCGTCTGTTGTAGTGTTGCTGAGAACGAGCATTCGTGATCAAGGGTCTTGAAGATGAGTCTTCAAAGGTATATGTGTTCTTTCCCTTGATGGTTTAGTAAAGTATGCTGTAATTTCGGTTTTGCGCATAGCCTGTTGTTTCCGTTTTTTAATTGTAATTGTTGTTGTTCATATACGATTAAAATTTGGAATGATCCTACTGCTGCTCATGGAAATCATTTTACCCTTCGAGAGGGTCAGATCATCTTGTCCTTAGTGAGAGTTGGATCATCTTGCCCTAGAGAATCATCTTACCTTTAGAGAGGGCCAATTGAGAGGGTTGGGTCATCTTCCCCTGGAGAGGGAACAAAGCTACACCAACATTTTGTAGAGGGAGTAAATTTGCACTAGCATTTTGGAGAGGAAACAAAGTTGCACTAACATTTTACAGAGGGAGCAAAGTTGCACCAACATTTTAGAAAGGGAGTGAAATCGCACCATCATTTTGGAGAAGGAACAAAGCTACACCAACATTTTTAAGGAGTGGCATAATAGGGTTGTTTAGTATTGGGAATGTCCTAAAACTCGCAGTTCTAAATTTTATGTTAAACATTATATAAAATATTATTGAGCAATTTATTCAATAAAGTTGTTGATTTTGCATTCTATTATGAAAATCCAATAAACATATCCATGGCTATAGTATACTTTAACTTTATGTGGTGACATAAACAGGATCAAGTTAATAGTATATAGCCTAAATGGTCTATAAGTATATGGATGAAATTGGGTATCTCATCTTGGTAACACTATTGGATGCGGCCCATTTTGTATAGGTAATATAAATGATGTGATCCACAGATCATTCATGTAGAGACATGTGAGTGGGGGCATCCTATGCAATGATTTTGCATATAGACTGGACCACGAAATAGTTACTTTTCTTTATAACGACTGTTTACTGTTAAAACTTACTATTTCATACTTAAGTAACCTAGGATAACTCGATCTTAATCTTGAGCTAGCTATGAACTCATATTTATTCGGGATTATCCTTTGAGTTGCATGGGCGAGAGTAGTCCAACAACACTGCTCAATAAGCCTTCCATTTTGGGGATAAGACCGGATGAATAGCTGGGGACATAGCCCTGCAAGATGGAATTCTCTCCTACCCATTTTAGCATTAGTAGATAAATTGTTCTCTTAAGTACTGATTCCAGGTCTTGAACAATCAGGGCCCCGCCTTCTCATGATAGAGAAAAGACATGTAGCATTATGAATCGAATTGTTCATTAGAGGGTCAGTGGGAACTTAAGGAACAAGATATATATTTACAAGGGTAAAATGGTAATTTTGACCCAACTTTAATTACGAACGACCTGTGAAGGATTGACTTACTGATTATGGTTTATATGGACAGAAATATATCTACAATGAGGAGAGTGCAATTATCGAGCTATAGTGGTGTGTCTTGATAGTTAACGAATAGTAATTAATTCGATTAAAGAGTTTTAACGAATTAATTACAACTCGTTAGAGCTCATGATCTGTAGGTCCATTAGGTCTCTCTACTAGCTCATTAAATTGGAATAATAAATTGAGTATTGATGTATGAATTTAGGGTTTTCGATTGATTGTATATGATACAATTATAAATGTTTAATTTAATTGAAATTAATTGGAATTGGAAAATCAATTAATATTTAAATTATGATTTAAATATAAAATTGATTCATTAGTGATATTAATATGTTATTAATTTAATATTTAGATATTAAATTAATATTATTAAAAAATCAATTAAAATTAGTTTTATTTAAATTAATTATTTTGAATTAATTTTATAAAATTAATTTAAATAAAATTTGAAATCATTTTAGGTTAATGGAGTTTTCCAATTTTAGGAAAAACCCATTGGAAAACCCCGCTACATGTTTAATGAAATATCATCAAATTCCAATTGTTCTTGGTGATCATCTTCAAGTTGAAGTTGCCCAACATGCAACCCTATATATTTGTATGTTATTTACCTATATATTGAAGCTCAATGCATGAAGATCGACGAGAATTCTGAAATATATCTTCTGAATTAATAGCCTGAAAACCCTACTCTAGTTCTTCACCAATTCAACTTCTTCAAGTGTTTCCATACATTCCAGCTTGAGCATAATAGAAAAAATCTCGGTGGTAGTCCTCTTGGTGACTTAAGCTCTATCTTGGTGTTTTTCAGCTGATTTCATGGAGGAATCTTCAAAGGTAATATGTGTTTCAAACCCTCTTTTGAATATCATATGATCAACATGCTTAAAACTCCAAATTAAATGTAGTTTAAGTGCTTATTGATTCTGTAATCTTCCGTTGCATGATATTTCATTCCTTCAATTGGTATCAGAGGATGATTTAAGCATTTAATAATTGTTAATTTGAGTTTGCTGGGTGTTTATTCATGAACTGCATTAAATAGTATGCTGATATGGTTTTTCCAGTGTTTTGGCATTTTAATCCTTTCAATTATATTGTTTCTCTTATAATTGGCTCTTGTTTGATAGGCCTTAATATGTGTTTAAGAGTCTATAATTGAAGAAAGAAGTGAAGAAGGTCGAACTGCAGATTTTCAGTTCTTAAGCTACTGTTTAAATTTCCAGCGAGATTGGACCTAGCTCGAGCGAGTTGAGTTCGAGCAAGATTTTGAATCAAGTTTGAGCGAGATTCTGTTGGAATTTTGAGCGAGATTTCAAGTTCACGCGAGATTCTGATGGAAGTCCTAGCGAGATTTAAAGTTCAAACGAAATTTTGAATCAAGTTTGAGCGAGATTTCAAGCTAGGAGCGAGATTCTGATGGTTCGAGCGAGATTTCAATGAACCAGTGAGAGATCAAGTTTTGAACGAGATTTTAACTTGCAGCGAGAGATCAAGTTTGAGCCAGATTTCAATCCAAGCGATATTCTTGAACCGGTTTAAGAAGATCACTGGTTTGACCGGTTTTCTTCAAAGTTGTCTCGTTCATTTTCAAAATTGTTTTGATTGGCCTGGTTCAGGTGGTTCACATTCGATTCAAGCAATTTTGGGTCCGGTTTGGAGTTGTTCGAAGCGGTCAAGAAGCGGTTTGGAGCTGTCAACTGTTTTTTATAATACATAGCCTTTTGTTTACTTAAAAAATGCCAAACCTAAAGCCATATCAGTATGTATTTAATTATTTATGCATGTGATGTATGTTATAATTAAATAAATCTTGTATATGCATACAGTATGCCATGTAGATTTAAAATCCCACCGTAGGAAGCATGTTACATGTATTGAAAGTGTGTTATAAGTTATTATAATATATAGTATGCATGTATAGGGTTTTCTTTTAATATAAATGTTGTATTAAAATTCCTTTGATGATTGTTGTGGATGTTTAGCATGTCTAATTTTTGTAAGTTGTTAGAAAATTGAATTAGACTTTAATATCCATAACAAAGAGATACAACATGCTCACTTAGGTTAACAACTAGTTTTAACCGTTAAAATAGATTGTTACCTTATAAAATTTGGTTACAAACTCAAATCGGTTCATAAACCTGTCTAAGGCTGGGGGTACTTAAGTTGACGGTTTATGTAACACCTCCTACTTGGGGATTATGACCGAAAGATTGAGTGTTGTCAACCGATTTTTTGAGCTTGCATGAACAGTGTAAGGTTTAAAACTAGTTTAAACACTTAGACATCGTAGGGTTATATTCAAATGTAAATGTTATATTTGGATAAAAATGACATACACTTAGGTTGTTTAAAAGTTAGCCATTTTTAAACCTAAGTAAATAGATACCTAAACATTTAGAATACTTCAGTGGGAGATTAACAATATATTCGATATATAGTTATTAACTCTCACATCCTCAAGTGTTTACACCGTGAGATCCATACTCGGTTTCGTATCGCTTTTACCGCGACTATTCCATTCGAAAAGTGTTTGCATGGGTCAATAACAAGGTGAATGGGGGAAGTAGTTCATAAAGTGGGTGAAGAAAATGTGTCAACATTGTCCAACGGTCTCCTCCATTATTTTGAACTGAGAGATTCATATGTTGCGCTTGCTGTCGTTTTTAGGCAGCACTAGTTAGTCATCAACCACTTAACATAGGATTCAGAACAACCCAGGCTTTAGTAAATGAATAGGGTCTTATAGTTCCGTCTTGGGTATTGTCTTCCATTTCGGGGGCATATTCATACTATTCTATAAGATCTAAAAATGGAGGGTCACACTTACAAAAATTACTAATTTTTAGTAAAGATCTTGACCGAAAGTGATAACCAAAAGAACTATAGGAGTGAAGAGTTCTTCTGATATAGTACTTGGTCAAGAATTGTCTTGCTTCAGTGAAGGAATTGTTGACTGCCCCTCGGTAGCAACTGTTCTAAATCACTAAAGTATCGTTGCAAATAAATAAAGATTTATTGGGTACTTTATTATTTTGCTAAAATTGGATTTAGATGCATAATGTTTAATAGAATTTGTTTAAATTATTTCAGCAATGTCGAATTCAATCATACAACTGCTAGCTTCCGATAAATTTAACGATAAAGTATATTCAAACTGGAAATCCAACATCAATACAATATTAATTGTGGATGATTTTGAAGAAAATCGGACATGAGGATTTCCATGAGCAGCAGAACGATCGTTCCAAATTTCATTCGTATATGAATATTAACAATTACAATCAAGAAACAGAAACATACAGGCTATGCACAAAACGAAATTACAACATGCTTTACTAAGATCAAGGGAAGAATTACACATACCTTTGAAGACTCATCTTCAACACCCTTGATCACGAACGCTCGAACAATCAGTAAGACTGCAGCACACGAATGCTTGAACACTACGACCACAACACAACATAATCACAACAATCACAAACACAACAAACTCCAAGACCACGAACACAGCGAATGACCTCCAAAAAACCTCGACTATGTCGAGTTGAGTACGACACCACCACAATGGCTACTTTGGTATTCTTGGTGTAAGAATCCAAAGGTGTGGGCTCTATGTGGACTTGGTTAACGAGACCGGAGGAACAACAATTGTGTAAACGATTGAGCAAGTGGGAGATGACAAGTATATTGTATAGACGATTCCCAATCGTTTAGAAGAAGCTCCGTGATCATTTAGTAAAAGCTGCACGATCGTTTAGCTAAAGGCCAGTGATGCATTATTTTATGATGTGAATTTACGAAAGGAATTCAGTGATGGAAATGCGTTGTGCAACAAGTTTTCTCAGCAGAATCCAAGAATAAATCCTACTGAGTTTCCTGGTAAGTCTAGGTTCGAACTCTAAGACTAAGGAAAACAAGATGCGGTGATAATTTTTAAGAAGACTTTGCGGTAACAAGTAAATCAATGATTGGTTGGTTTGTTATTTGCGGTATAAAAAGTATGCGGCGGATTTGAGAAGAAGATTGATTATGCGGTAGGTACCCTGAGTATGTGGAGGAACGGGTTGAGAAGTTCCTTAGCTAGCATTTCCTGAGAATGCATTCAAACTATGCGATCATGCTATACTCATATGACAGCAAATCATTTTCCAATGCATATGTGCTAAATCCTAATTCTAGGACGCATGCGATGAATGCGATAATATCCATAGAGTTTATTCCTAAGTCTCTACTTTTTACCTATGCGATGATGCAAGATGCATACAAATACAAGGTGACTACATACAATCATAACTTATCTCTAGGATGCATGCGATGCGTTAATAGCAAACAATGCTTATTCTTAAGCTCCTATCTCTTGATTATATGTTCTAATCTGACTCTCTCGAGCCTAGATTCTAACCTGACTTTTCTAAGCCTAGATTCTATCCTTAGACTACCCTCTCGAGTATCTCTAATGGACAAATGACGCATACATAATACAAGATAATCATATAGAATGAAGATCCCCAGTTATGCTAGCTAAATGCTTCTCAACCCATTCTACAGATTTAGCTACTCATGCGTAATAAACAGAGAGTGAAAAAATATAAAGAAGTAAATTCCATTTCTATAGATAAGCTCAAAGTACAAAATGAAAATGGAAGATAAGGTTAGAGAGCCTGGTAGCAATCCCTTGCTTCCCAAGGCTTTTACACTATTGACTCTAATCTGGTCAAAAGATATTCCTGCTTCTGCAGAAGTTGGCCCTCTCTCTGATCTCGACGCTTCTGGCACTCTTCCAAGTTCACCAGAACGATCTCTTGGTACAATCTCACTTCTCTCGCTTACGCCTTCTAAAATAAAAGAAAAACTAAGAACAAGGCTACTTCTAACTATGGAGAAAATTATCTAACTGTCAAACTCGACGAACCCCTTCACTGAAGGATGCCTTCGGATTTATAGAGCTTCGGGGTGAAAGGCTTCTTCTCTCTTATGATTGCACCAATGGGATGACAATAATTCTCTATCTGATGCACCGAATATTTGTCACTGAAAAGTTGAGTGTACTTGCTACAGTATTTCGTTAACGACTTGTCAACTTAATACGAAATCGACCGTCATTAGCTTTCTGTCCCATCATGATTTATTACGCTTTTCACTCGGATGCACCCACAAGTTGCGCCGGCTCTATGCGGCAACCTTCTTGAGTAGATATTTGTGAGCGCAAATCAACGCATAGCCTTGCGGTAACGCAATCTTTTGATGTGCTCGGCCGTGATTTCTTGTGATCGCATTTTTCGCCTTGCGTCAATGCATATTCTACACAAAAATACATAAGTTAACTATTTTCATGCGACGGATGCATGCGACTGCAATGTTGTAAACTTAATGATTTTTGGACGCAATCTTATATATTTTATCAACGAAAACTTGCATTGTTAAATAACTTAACACTGTAGTAACGTGTATTTTTGCCCGTTATTAGCTAGCTGAGTGAACTATCGTATAGTATCACTCCACGATCGTCTAGTCTCTCTTCAGTTGTCATTTAGTAAATCTCATTCACTTGACAGCCACCGTGAGAACTATTTTAGAATAGAAATCTCAATTCAACAAGTACTCAATTTAGGAAAGCATTTTTCCTTTTATCTCACGGTTACCATGAAACCACCAATAACCTTCCACTCAATTGGTTATTAAAGAAAACGAGATAATTATCCAATAATTAATATTATTATAAATATATATGATAACCAACTTATCATAGTATATCTATAACCTATAGTTTTAATATTTCATCTTATGAAACATATAAACTATAGTTCTTTTTCTATTTCATGGTACTTAATGTAAATCTCATTTATATTAATCCTCCACTTGATGTATCTCATACATCACACCGATTATATCATATATAATCGTATTACCTCTTGTTAATTTGAACATTTCAAATCAACACCAAGAACTGATTCTCAACTTGAATCCATTGAGCTACCAAGGGGACCTTATGGACCTGTAGCTCGAAGCTCCAACAGTACGTGAATAACTGACTAGTCATGGGATCCATCATCCGTTAACTACCAGGCACTCCACTAAAGATCGACAGCTGAACTCTTCTTACTACAGATATATTATGTGTCCATATCAACCAATCAACAGTACGATATCCCTCCACAGAACGCTCGTAAATACAGCTAGGCTAATTACCGTTATGTCCCTATAGTTACATCTAACTCCTTAAGTACCACTGGTCCCTCTGATGAACATAAGTCATAATCCTACTATGACTGAGTCCTTTTTTCCAAAGAGAAGCTGTGGCCACTATGTTCAAGTCTTAGAATCAGCCATTAAGGGAGCAATCTATCTACTTACCCCTGCTTCGAGGAATGAGTGAATTTCATCTTGTGTAACTAAGTTCCTAGCTCTCAAATCAGATAAGTCCCCAAAAAGGTAGGCATGTTGAGTTGGCAATCTGGCCATTCTCACCCATACTAATCAAATGACCGTCCTCAAAGACAGGAGTTCTCAAAACACTCAGGATTGAGATCATGTCACCTATGGTCGTTTAGGTGAGATGTAAGTCTCCAGTATCAACAACGTTATATACAGAGACGAATCATCTCGTGATTCGATCTTATACAAACTCTTTGTATAGGACACCCCGCTCGAATGTCTCCACATGAATGGTTAGGATCTACCACATGTAGCAGTTCACAACACTTGCAAACCTCTACAAAGTAGGTCGTATCCGTAGTGTCACCAGGATCAGGTATCCCACATTAATTCTTATACTACAGACCTATTTAGGTTATCACATAAGGCATGATCCACTTGTATATCTCATATACATTCTTAAGTTTACATACAATAACCATGGAGCTTTGTTTATTGGATATGAGTAAATGCCAATAAAATAACTCTTATTTTATACATAAAAATGTGTATAAATTACAAACTACGAGACTTCGAGAGAATTAGGACGCCAATCCTAACAAATTTGAGGTTTATGTTAACGGAGGAATTTCCTCCAGTTCCCAGTACAACAGAGAACCAAAATGTTTGGGACATCTATGATCGGTGGGTTAGTGCTAATGAAAAAGCTCGGGCCTACATCTTAGCAAGTATATCAGATGTACTTATAAGAAACACAAGGTAATGCCCACTGCCCGTGAGATAATGGTGTCGCTTCAGAAGATGTTCAGGAAACTTTCATCCTCTATTCGACATGAAGCCATTAAGTATTTCTACAATACTCGCATGAAAGATGGGTCCAACGTTAGAGAATATGTTCTCGATATGATGGTCCATTTTAATGTTGCTGAAGCTTATAGGGCGATGATAGATGAAATAAGTCAAGTAAGTATGATATTGGAATCTCTCCTGAAGAATTATTTGCCTTTCAGAACCAATGCTGCTATGAACAAAATTACTTATAATTTAACCACGTTGTTAAACGAATTACAGACATATCAGTCTATGATGAAACTTAAGGAAAAAGAAGTAAATGTTATTTCTAAACCTAAGAAGTTTTTTAAGGGGTCATCGCTTGGAACGAGACCCAATAATAACAAAAAGTCTGTTTCTTCTTCTTCAAAAGATGAATCCGTATAAATGAAGAAGAAGGGTAAAGGGAATAAGAAAACCACTGCTAAGAAAAACAAAAACAAAACCAAGACTCCCAAAGGAAAGTGTTTCCATTGCGGAGAGGATGGGCACTGGAAGCATAACTGCCCAAAGTATTTGGTTGAAAAGAAAGCGGAAAAGTCGAAATAAGGTAAATCAGATTTACTAGTAGTTAAAACATGTCTAGTGGAGAATTCTCATCTAGCTTGGATATTAGATTTAGGCGCCACTAATCATATTTTCACTTTTCTACAGGAAACTAGTTCTTGGAGAGAACTTTCTGAACAAGAAATGACTTTCAAGGTGGGAACGGGTGAAGTCATTTCAGCTCATATAGTGGGAGATGTCAAGCTATTTTTTTGGAGAGTCTTTCATCTTATTTAGGAATGTGTATTATGTACCTAAGATGAAAAGAAATTTAATCTCCATTTTCTGTCTGCTAAAAACATGTACAAAATATCTTTTGAAACTAATAAAGTGTTTTTTTTTTCAAAAGGTGTTCTGCAAGACTCGAAAAATAACTTGTACATATTAAAACCAACTGAAGCAAAGGCCATTCTAAATATAGAGATATTTAAAACGACTAAGACTTAAAATAAAAAAGGGAAAATTTCTCCTGACGCATATCTTTGGCACCTCAGACTTGGCCACGTTAATCTCAACAGGATTGAGAGATTAGTAAAAAAAGTGGTCATCTAAGTCAGTTAGAAGATAGTTCTTTACCTCCATGTGAATCATGTATTAAGGGAAAAATGACAAAAAAGATCTTTTTCTGACAAAGGTCTTCGTGCCAAAAAGCCTTTCGAACTAATACATTCAGACCTATATGGTCCGTTGAATGTAAAAGCACAAGAAGACTATTTGCATTTCATCAGTTTTGTTGATGATTATTCAAGATATGGCTACATTTACTTAATCAGTCATAAGTCTGAAACTCTTGAAAAGTTCAAAGAATTTAAAATCGAGACAGAAAATTTGTTAAGTAAAAGAATTAAAACACTTCGATCTGATCGAGGTCGTAAACATATGAATTTACAATTCCAGAACTATCTAGTAGATCATGGTATTCAATCTCAGCTCACAGGAACACAACAACAAAATGGTGTTGCAAAAAGGAGAAATTGAACTTTGTTAGACATGGTCCGATCAATAATGAGTTATGCTCAGTTACCTCAATCCTTTTGGGGATTTGCAGTATAGACTGTTGTATATATTCTAAACGTTGTTCCTTCAAAAAGTGTTTCAGAAATACCATACGAATTATGGAAAGGAAGCAAAACAAGTTTACGTCATTTTCGTATCTGGGGTTATTCAGCACATGTGTTGGTACAAAATCCTAAGAAACTGGAAACATGTTTGAAATTATGCCTCTTTGTAGGATACCCCAAAGAAACAAAAGAAGGATTGTTCTATGATCCCCAAGAAGACAAAGTATTTGTATCGACAAACACTATATTCTTGGAAGAAGATCATATAAAGAATCATCTACCTCGCAGTAAACTAATATTGCAAGAAATGACCAAAGATGCTATAGAAACATCAACAAGAGTTGTTGATCAAGTTGGTCCATCAACGACTGTTGTTGTCCCGTCACGTCCATCTCAAGATTTGTGTATGCCTTGACGTAGTGGGATGGTTATTCAATAACCTGAACGCTATAAAATATTTGTAGAGACATGCATTCACCAAACGGTCTGAAGGCTTTTTAAAAACTGGGGGTAATTTTGGAATTTCTCATGGGCAAAAGGTCAGTGGTGGAAAATTTTTTAGGAAGAGGTCATTGGTAGAAAAGTTTTGGGTTTCAGGTCATTTTGTGAAATTTTCCTTGTTGCTCTCCGTCCATGCAAAACTCTCTATTGTCGCTCACTGTCCGTAAACCGAAGCCCGCATCGCACCTCTCCCCTCACCTTTGAGTCGCGCCGCCTAGCCTCCCTTCATCTTCATTTGCGCCACTATTTCCAGACAAAATCACGCCTCTTCCAGACCCATCCGCCAACCTTCCTTCCAACTGCGTCTCCTCTTCATCGTCAGACCAACCGCGCCGAGCCGCCCCCTCGCCTTCCTCTGACCTCCACAAGTTGTCAGATTCAAACCTTCTCTTTCTCTCTTAGTCATCTACCCAGATTTGAACTAGATCCGAAGCCACTAGGTCATCGGTCATGCTTCGAACATCATGCCCAGCTACTGTCATCAGTGTCTTTTCAACCGAGAGCACCACTGCCAAGAGTTTCTATCGGATTTTATGTCTTGGGTAAGAGTTTTGTGGATTTTCTTGGAAAATCTTGGATACCCATTTGATTTTGGTTTAATTTCATTGACACTCGCTATGTTTTAATCTTAGATTGAGGTTTTGGGTGTCAAAAATCACTATCCAACAGATTTCAGAATTGATTTTTGGATTTTTGGCACGTGGTTGGTGAGTATTGTGAATTTGGAACTTTTTGGAATGGTTCAAAATGCTGAAAGTTTGATGTCAAATTCCTAATTATAGGTTATAAATAGATTGGTATCTTTGTGCTAAGCTTGGATGCAATTTTGAATCAAAGCATATTTTGGGTAAGTTATTTTGAGGCGTTTTGGGTAATTCAATGTTTGGAATTAGGTCCTAAATGTTGGAATTAATTATGATTGTTGATATAGGGTTTAAGAAGTTAAAGTTAAAAGAGGGTTTGGATTGCTAATTTGTTTGGGCATAAATATAAGGTAAGTAATCCTACTACTGGAACCACTTTTGTGTCGAGTGATAAGATTAAGGATAATTTTGTTGGTTTTGAGATTGAATGAACTATTTAGAAAGAATATATGAGCATGTGATAATATGTTTGAAGCATGTTATATGTATGAGCATGATTTAGAATTTTTACAAGGTACACTAAGAGAAATATTGAGTTAGGGCCTAAATTATGAGATAAGTGACACTACTACTTAAATTCCATAGTGCTAGATGAAAATTAGCTATATGTTGATATACATGTTCTCATGAAATTTATTTTTGGATCTATGAATTTATGCTGCGTGATTTACCATGAAAATATGAATAATCCATTATGTGAATGTTTTAAAGAGTCTAGTGCATAAAAGAGAAGTACTAGGGCCGATTCATTTTTTTTTCAAGATTACACATGTCTAGACTGATCTGCACAATATTATTTACAAGATTTTATATATCTCATGAATAGGTAAATGTCACATGTAATATGATATTGGATGCAATCTCTTTTCCTTTCCAATATTTTATTTATTTGAGTGCATGAAAGTGATGCATGTCTAGGGGCACTAGTGTGTGAAAGAGATGTACTAGGGTATGTATGTATGAAAGTGATACATACCTAGAAGGGTTGAGGTGTACGAAAGAGGTGCACGCTCAATGGGTTATGTGTATACGAAAAAGGTGTCTACATAACCATGTGTATGAAAGAGGTGCACATCCCTGCATTTATAGAGAAGACCTGGGGTGTATGAAAGTGATGCATTCCCAGAGGGTTCAATGTATATGAAAGAGATATACATCAGACCTGATGTGTGTGAAAGTGATGCACGTCTAAGGGAAAGGTAAAAGAGTGAGCCAGTTAATAGAAATCTTCAGGTCCTACTAGTATAGAGTTTCAGTTCATGTAGCATTTATTGGACATAAATGCTTAGCCTGACCCCGGTAGTGGGGTTACTTACTGAGTATTTTATACTCACTCTTTCTCATGTTTATTTTTCAGGTAAGGGTAAGAATATGCTGGAGAATGACAATCGAAATCTATGATCGAGCCACTGGGACAAGTCATATGCTTCCACACATATTTTCAAAATTTTTCCATGTATTAGTTTCTTGTTTTGACATTTAAAACTCACAGTCTTGGTATTTGCATTTTTTTTAATTTTAAAGTTTTCTAGTTTGGTTTTATGATTTTGTCGTGGGTACCTTGCTACTTGAAATTTCGGTTATTTAATTTTAGTGAGATTATCTAATTTATGCTATCCACTTGGTTTTTATTAAATTATGAAAGAATCTTGTTTGGATTTCATGCATGCATGTCTATAGTAATGGCCTAGCTTGAGTACTAGGGAGTCGGGCCGTTACACCCGCAGTTGTACCTTCACCTCCCACAAATCAAACTTCACCTACACCAAATCAAACTTCACCTCCCCCAATGTAGTCTCCACTCTTGAGACTCATTCATCTAAGATTTGCAAGTAGTCTCTACTTCAAATGCGTTCTGTTTGAGTTGACATTAGGCTCTAGTACATGACGATCTAACTCACGGATCTCAAATTCCTCTTCGTGGCAAGACTTATGCTCAAATTAGAAAGGCATATTTTTCCCCTCATAAGGTTCATGTCTGCCAGATACTCCTCCTAATAAATGTCTGCAATTTCTTCTTCTAAGCTCCTTGACACTGATAACATCAGATCCTCCTCCTGAAGCTCCAAATACACTGGGTGTTCGTCAACTCGAGTGTCCCTAAATTTTCTCTCCGCATCAGACATCGTTAATGGCCTGATCACCAACTACATAACAAATATATTGTAAACAATGTTAAATAACATTAAATACTAAAACAATGTGAGGTGGTGCTTGTTACTCACTAAAAGGGGAGTTGAGACATTTTTCTACAATAGCTTGTTGGACAATGAATAAGAGTATGACCACCTTAGAAATCAAGGCACGAATTTATTGTTAAGTTGAACTGTAACTCTCCCAGCAATGGTGGATATAATCTCATATGCCTAAACCTATAAGACCATTTTAGTTTATAAGAAAGTAATGACAATTCACTACACATTTATGGTAAAGAAAATGTAAGAATTGATACTTGGAACGCGTAAGGAAATTCGTGTAGATTGTACTTCACCTTCTCCTTGTACGAGGTGACCTTGTCCTTTAGTGCTTTCTTCAGACCATTGAAGGTTCGCTCCCCCCAATTTAAGCTATTGAAGTATTCGACGTCCTTGACATCATCCAGCAACAATTTATCAATGCTACTTTTTGTCTTGTCTTTTCCTATCAACCCCAACTTATAATAATATACAAGTGTAACTTTCACTGCATCCAAGTCATTTTCGAACTTTAATGCCTTATAACATTCTTCAAACTTGGTGGGATGCACTTTGATGCGTTGTTTATTATGATGCGATTATGGTATGAGTTTGCGGTGATGTGTTATGCGTTGCACATGCAAGTTTTCCTAATAAGACCCAAGTATAAACCTCACTAGGTTTCCTGGTAAGTCCAGGGTCGAACACAAGGACTACTGAGTAAATATGCGACAGTTATTTGATTCTCTTGCGGTGGTGAAAACAAATAAGTTGGATGGTGTTTTGATTAAAAAGATTTCCTATGTGATGAAGTTCAAACAAAGAGTTGATGAAATCGAGAGTTACAATGAGTATGCGATGAATGGATTGAGAAGGGGTTTAGCTAATACTTCCTAAGATTGCGTACAAGTTATGCGATCATGCTACACACAAACAACAGCACGTCATCTCTCAATGCAAATGCCATAATCCCTATTTCTAGAACGCATGCGATTTATATGAAAATGTCGATAGGACTTCTGTCTAAACCTCTATTCTTGTCTATGCGATGATGAATGATGCACATATACACAAGGTGACTGCATACCATCATATCCTATTTCTAGGGTGCATGCGATGTGTAAATAGCGATAGAACTTATGTCTAAGTTTCTATTTCTTGCTTATGCGGTTCTAATTTGACTCTCTCAAGTCTAGATTCTATTCTGACTCTCTCAAGTCTAGATTCTATCTTTAGACTACTCTCTCAAGTATCTCTAAAATGTGAATGGTGCATACATAAGACAAGATGATCACATAAAATGTAAATCTTAGGTCATGCTAGCTAAGTACTTCTCAACCCATTCGGAAATTTAGCTACTCATGCGAAGTATGGAGAGATTGAACATAGTTTAAAATGAGATTTCCAATTTCTATAAATAAAATGTTGCATACAGAATATCAATGGAATGTAGAGATAAGAAGTCCAGTAGCAATGTCTTGCTTCCCATGGCCTTTTACACTGTCTTTTTCACTCCAACTCTGTCCAGATGAATATCCTTGCTTTCAGAAGTGTTGGCCCTCTCTCCCTTTTTAGCGCTTTCCGATAGTCTCTCGATCTGTCCGTGAATGATCTCTCGGCTTCTTCGTCTCCTAGCTCGTCTCTGTCTTCTAAATCTAAGTATGAGTATCTATGTGAACAGACTAACAGCTCTATAACTTATTCTATCTCTATATGATATATGTCGATCCTCGATACAATGGTGGCCTTTGGTATTTATAGAGCTCAAGGTGAAGCAGCTTTTCTTTCTAATGATTGCAATGATGGGTGGTCATTAAATCTTTTGCTCTGATGTGCCAATTAATGGTCACCGAAAGTTGAGTGTACTTTCTACAATGTGGCTTTAACAGCTTGTCAACTAAATTCGGATTCGACCGTCATCAGCTTTCCGTCACATCATGATTTATTATGCTGTCACCTTGATGCATAGTCTTTATGCGGCCACCGTCTTGAGCAACTTCTCATGATCGCATACGATCGTATGACTTTGTGATCTATTCCTTGTATCGCAATTTTACTTGCGCCAACACATTTTTCTTGCACAAAATAAGTAAATTAACTGCTTTTATGTGATGGGCTCATGCGATCGCAATTTTCTCAGTTTAACACTGTTGGACATGATATTGTTTATTTTTACCGTCACATTCTCTCATTGTTTTACTTATTTGAGCTATAATAACGTGTATTTCTACTCGTTATCACACCCCCAAATTTAAAACAATGTTTGTCCTCAAGCATAAACTAAAGATTTTCTTTAAAGAGTCAACTGCCTTGCCCTTACCTAGACTTTTCAAGGTGCCTTATTCAAATTTCATGGACCAACGTCTTCTTAATTTCTATCCTGGTCTCTTCCTAAAATATTTCCATTTTTAGAGACCGCAAGTTTAACCTTAAAAAAGACTTTACTTGTTTCTGCGATATCACATGATTTATTTCAAACTTTCTCCAACCGGGGTGTTTCCAAGTGTTTTTTACCCTTGCGCGATTTAGATATTCTTTTTGTGATCTTGCGCTGATCCAAGTACCTAGCCTTCGTTTTGGCTTGCCCCCACGGGTGTTATGCGAGCATCCAACTATGAGCAAGGCACTCTTTCTCAGTCTAAACTCATGCCCATTTTACTTGGTAGCGGAGTTGTGATCACTTGATTTATGGGTTGATCACGATTCCTACCTTCGTTTTGGCTTGCCCCCATGGGTTCATGCAGACATCCAACTACGAGTAGGATTCGATCTCAACGTTGTGATTTTTTTATTGAAATTTCTAAAAGTAGCAAGGTTGAAAACAATTACTAGCAACCCACAATTTATACACAGCAATGTCCTCATTGCTGATAGACTGAAATAACTCATGCGATGTTCTTAGGAAATTTCGTAAGAATCGTTTTGAAAGAA
This sequence comes from Benincasa hispida, assembly GCF_027475165.1. Taxonomy (NCBI): domain Eukaryota; kingdom Viridiplantae; phylum Streptophyta; class Magnoliopsida; order Cucurbitales; family Cucurbitaceae; genus Benincasa; species Benincasa hispida. Next base: position 13,837,200 of record NC_143479.1, read on the forward strand.
AGCTGGTGGACTGCTAACTTTTAGAAATGTTTCATGAATTGATTTTTCTGAAATTAAGTTGACTCTAGTACATGCGATAAGAAATAAAGGCATGAATTTCATCATTGAAATCATAATTGGTACGGGGGAGAATGCGGTGACTAGATAAAGTAATCAAAATTTAATGATTGCATCAAACTAAAGAGGATGCGATAATTAGCAATATTAAAATGAGATGTGAGAAGTGAAAAATTGGAATAAAAGAGTCAAAGAAAGATACAACCCCTAAATTTGCTCTGTTGCACGCATCATCTGTGATTGGATCCTCGCTTGTAGTGGGCCGATTCCTCGATTGCGATGGGTTGATTGATCTGGTCACAAGTTTTGAGGTTATCGCATAGCTCCACTACAATCGTTCACTATGATCGTTTCTAAATATTAAGAGGGTAAAAAGTATGAAAGACAGAGTTGATAATTCTAAAGAGTAATGGTTGTACAAAAAGTTAAAGTAAGTTCATGAAATAAAGATATCAAAAGGATACTTCAAAAAATGCGTCCCTGTTTAGCTTGTATCGCATATTAGCGCAGGGACTGCTCCTTTCTTCTTCATTCAGGATTCCTCAGGTCCACAGAGGTTTTCTCACGATGAAAGTCCCCTTCGTGATACATCTTGACTCTTTGCCCATTGACCTTGAATAAGCTGGTCCCTTCTTCATTAATTAATTCGACCGCACCGTGCGGGAATACTTCTTTAATTATAAATGGTCCGAACCAGTGTGACTTTAATTTTTTGGGAAAGAGTTGTAGCCTAGAGTTGAATAGCAAGACCTTTTGTCCAACCTAGAGATTCTTTTCGCATAGTCGTTTGTCATGCCAACGTTTTGCACATTCCTTGTAGATCTTGGCATTTTCATATGTTTGAATTCTCCATTCGTCTAGCTCGAGCAACTGAAGTTTTCTTTCCTCCCCTGCAGTTTTCAAATCAAAATTGAGCTTCTTCATTGCCCACAATGCCTTGTGCTCTAATTCTAGCGGTAGGTGACATGCCTTCCCAAAAACTAGCGCGTATGGGGACATGTCTATAGGTGTTTTATAGGCGGTCCTATATGTCCACAAGGCATCGTCAAACTTCATGGCCCAATTTTTGCGTGAAGGATTCACCACCTTTTCTAGGATCAGTTTGATTTCCCTATTGGACACCTTGGCTTGGCCGTTTGTCTGTGGATGATATGTGGTGGCGACCTTATGGTGGATATTATACTTGAGTAGCAGTTTGTTGATGACGCCATTGACAAAGTGGGAGCCTTCATCACTTATTATGGCACGTGGGGTGCCAAAACGAGTGAAGATGTTTCTTCGCAAGAATCTGGAGACTTTCATCGCATCGTTTGCGATGCATGATACTGCTTCAACCCATTTGGAGACATAATCGATGGCCAACAAAATGTGCTTGTGACCATTTGATGGTGGAAATGGTCCTATGAAGTCTGTACCCCACACGTCGAAGAGTTCCAATTCTAATATAATGTTCATCGGCATCACATTCTTCCATGAAATGTTTCCCGTCCATTGACACTTGTCTCATTTCATAGAATAGTCTGGCACATCCTTGAATAGAGTCGACCAGTAATACCTGCTTTGTAACACTTTTGTTTCTGTGCGTTGACCTCCGAAGTGTCCATCATAAGGTGAGTCATGGCATTGGGAAAGTATGCATTGATAAGCAGTCTCTAGCACACATAGTCACAAGATTTGGTCTGACCCCCTCTTGTAAAGATTCGACTCGTCCCGATAGTAGGATTTACATTCATGCATAAGCCACCTCTTTTGGTGGGCTGTGTAATTTTCCGGAAATTGCTCACAGACCAGGTAATTGACAACATCTACATACCATGGTAATTCTTCAAGTTTGAACAGCTGCTCATCTGGAAAGGAAGCATTCACCTCCGACTTAATGTGGTCTACTTCCAGATTCTCTAATCTTGATAGGTGGTCCGTAACCTGGTTCTCCGTCCCCTTGCAGTTGATAACTTGTAGAAATACAAGTTATTTATGTCACCTTATCTAGATATTTCGGCCAAAAGTTAATGAATATGCACCAATTGTATAAAAATTAGCCTAGAATTACAATAATTATAAATGATTGCAATTACACCCACTATCACCATAAAGATGGAAGACAAGTCGAATTTTACTCTGTGTTGTAGGAAACCAAGTCACCGCTTGCGTTCAAGGCTCACGAAAAGCTGATCAACGCATCTCTGTCACATTGCGCCCGTCAATCAACAATGAAGAGATGATTATCGCAATGACGATGCAATGCGATAGTCGATCAAAAATTGACTTTCAACTGTATACGGTAATAAAAACAACACCACATGCGGACTCATGATCGAAAGATGCAGCTGAGCAACGCAAAAGTGGAGGATTGAGACACGTGTACAACTAACGGTTGTGTAGAATTGACGGTATGATTGCATAACAGAAGGAATAATATCCCTCCATGTTTGGAATTACCATAACAATCAGTGGGGACCACAAGGCCAGAGTCAAAGACCTGCACCTATAAATACCCCATAGATTTTAGAGAAAACTCATGCTACTTGATATAGGGTTAATTGCTGCTAAAGTGTTGGAGAGAAAAGGCTGAGCTGAGTGCTTAAGTGAAGAAATCTGGGAAGAAGACGAGACAAGGCCGAGAGGTGAGTCTCAGATCTAATCTGCTAAATACCCGATCCGAAGCTCTGTGCACAGAAACCTACTTCCAGTGGAGCAAGCTGAGAGGGAAGTTCTTCTTACCATCAGATCCATCCTATCCGAGAAGAAGATCTCCATCGAATCAGTGCCAAGACATTGGCACTTGTTTGTATCTGTTCTGTCTCTTTCATCGTTGTATTTCACTTTCTTTTTATCTCTTCATTCATACACCATGTATCAAACGCTTAATAGACATATTAAATGTTTCGATAGCTTTCATATACCATTCTCTGTCTATTTCCGTTCCTCCATTAATCACTTTCTCCATGATGTCTTCTTAATCCCCTGATAGTTAATATGAATCAAACAAGTACTTAATCTGTGTTAAAGATATAAAATGCGTTTAGCTAAGGCATGCTAGACGACATCTTCACCTGTAAGATCGGAAGTGAAGATGCCATTCTGATCTATCGAGAGAAGGTTAGAAGAATGCGTTAACTAAAGCAAGTAGTACTTCCAAACATGGAAGCAACCTTGCGTTCATTACATTATTCTCTTTTTCACCACAGACATGTGGGAGCGTGGCCGATCACTGAAAGGTGTACGCCAAGAGAAGAGCGAAACAGTATTTCTAGCTTCAACAAAATTGAGAACTTGCGTTGTTTATATTATTTATCTTTTTCTTTCTATTCTGTTCATAAGACTTTCCGCCGCATTCCACGTTCTTTGCATAACCTTCGTAACCAGCCTTGACCCCAGCATCTTGTATCATGAGCTTGTATCTTGTATCATTTAGCTTAGGTTTATTGTATTTTATTTTATTATCGCATTTTTACTACTTACTTTATTTTACCACAATTTATATACTTGTACAAACCCATTTTTCAAGATTGAAAAACCTGGTCGCATATATCACGAACATGCCACAATAACTTAAAACAGTCCCTGTGTTTGACCTTGGATCATACCGAGAAACTTGCGGTAGAATTACACTTGGTTCCATTGTAAGGAAACTTTTGACAATGCATGACATACCTCTGGACTACTTGACACACATGTGCTGAAATCCAAACATCTCAGATCTCGATAGAGAGGTAGGAATCTCTCGAACGAACCGCACTTCTTCGTATACCCCGACTTCCAACGAGCATACTAGAAGATGTGATTTATGATATCAATAAGAAATGGGCAGCAATACCTGTCATTCTTAGGATAAGCAGTCTTTCGGTTGAATTGATAGCATAGCGGAAGAGCCTTACCCCGGATCTTACAGAAATCAGTCCCCCCTGCAACTAGATACTTGATGGTGGACAATCCTTGATTTCCTCTTTCTAGCCCACTGGTGCTAGGAAGTAAGCACCACTACCCAAAGCGGTTGTTATAAATTCAGAGATCGGAATAATATCTTTCATTATATAGGAAAAATCCTCTCCCTCATGAATAATTTTATGTGAACATTCATAATTAATGCATATCTAGAAGTAGTATCGCATAATTTCGAGCATAAAACATCATCAATCATACACATCAGCATTTTTACAACAACAGTCAATTATTTCCATGTTGAATTCTTGGAGGAGGAGCACCCATCAGATTAGCCTCGACTTTGCATCTTTTTTTTTTCATTAAGTATTTTATCGTCGAGTGGTCGGTGTGAACTATCACTTTGGATCCTAGCAAGTAGGCTATGAATTTTTCGAGTGCAAAGATCACCGCAAGAAGCTCATTTTCTGTGGTAGTGTAGTTTGCTTAGGCAGGGTTCAATGTTCTACTCGCATATGCGATGGGGTGTAGCATTGTTTTTTTCTTCTGTACTAACATTGCCCCCATCGCATAACCACTAGCATCGCACATTTGCTCGAATGGCTTCGTTCAGTCAGGTGTGATCAAAACAGGCATGGTAATTAATGTGTTCTTCAATATTTTGAATGCGTTGAGGAATTGTGAATCAAAGTCAAATGTTCTGTCAGCCTCTAGCAATGCACTCAATGGTCGAGCTATCTTTGAAAAGTCCTTCACAAAACGACGGTAGAATCTTGCATGTCCTAGGAAACTCCTTACAGCCTTCACATTTGTTGGAGGTGGTAGCTTTTTAGTGGCCTCAATTTTTGCTTTATCCACCTCCAGCCCTTCCTTGGAAACCTTGTGCCCGAGCACAATTCCTTCGTTCACCATGAAATGGCATTTCTCCCAATTTAGAACAAGATTTATCTCTTCGCATCTCCTTAATATCTTTTCCAAGTTGTTCAGACAGACTTCATACGTTTGCCCGTAAACTGAGAAGTCATCCATAAAAATTTCCTTTGAATCCTCGAGATACTCGGAGAAGATAGCCATCATGTACCTCTGAAACGTGCTCGACGCATTGCATAATCCACACGGCATGCGGTGAAAAGCAAACTTTCCATATGGGCAAGTGAATGTGGTCTTTTCTTGGTCTTCAGAAGTGACCATTATTTGGTTGTAGCCCGTATACTCGTAAAAAAAAATAGAAATAATCAATTCCTGCTAGGCGGTCTAGCATCTAGTCAATAAAAGGCAAAGGGAAATGGTCTTTCTTCGTCGTTGCATTGAGCTTGCGGTAGTCCATGCAAATCCGCCAGCTAGTGACGGCCTTTATTGATATTAACTCATTGTTTGCATTCAGGACTATCGTCATTTCTCCCTTCTTGGGCACGCATTGCACAGGGCTATCCCACGTGCTATCGACGATTGGGTATATGATACCTATGTCCAACCATTTAATTATCTCCTTTTTCACAACCTCCTTCATCGCAGGGTTCATCTACGCTGAGGTTCGATAGACCTTTTTTGGTTTTCTACGAGACGTATTCTGTGCATGCAGTATGTTGGGCTAATCCCTCTTATATCTGCTAGCGTCCACCCAATTGATTTTATGTACTTCTTTAGGATGCTAAGCAGCGTATTTTCTTGTTCTTCTTGTAGCGCAGAGGAAATTATCACCTGCAAGGTTTCATTTTGCCCAAGGAAAACATACTTCAGATGACTTGGCAGAGTTTTCATCTCCACGGTTCGTGGTTGTTCCAAGCAAGGCTTTTATGTTTTTCTCTCTTCATTTAACTTCAATTTTTCTTCTTTGTTTGTTGTTTCCATGATCACATTGCAGGTTTCTATGGATGTGGTCGCATCCTCTCTTTCATCTTCTTCTTCGAACTCCACTTCTTCATTACAACAGTGTTCATTGTCAGAATTGGATAGGTCTTCATCTTCTGGATACCTCATAGCTTTGATGATGTTAAACCTAAGCTTCTTCCCATTTATACTCATCGTGATCTCTCCTTTCTACACATCAATTCGAGCACGACCAGTAGATAAAAATGGTCGTCCCAATATGATGAGCACATCTTTGTCCGCCTCGTAGTCAAGAATGATGAAGTATGCTGATAGAATGAATTTATCAATTGTGTCCAGGACATTCTTCAACTTTCCCTCAGGGTGAACTAGGGACCTATCCGCAAGCTGGAGAGTCACCGTCGTGGGCGTCAGCTGCCTCACATTCAACAGTTTGAAGATTGAAATGGGCATTAAATTTATACTGGCCCCAAGGTTGCATAGCGCTTGACTGATATAGATCCCGCCTATTGAGCAGGGTATCATGAAAATTCCTGGGTCGCGCATCTTCGGTGGGATTATGGTGTTTGACTTTTGCATTAATGCCACCGTTGCAAACTTTCCTGTGCTTCTTTTCTTTGATACCATGTCCTTAAAAAACATAGCATATTTTGGCATTTGTTCTATCGCTTCTGTAAACGGGATGTTGATGTGTAGTTGCTTTAACATTTCCATGAAGCGATGATACTGAACTTCATCACTTCATCATTTTGCTTTTTCTTCAATCTTTGCGGGAATGGTGGTAGTTGTACCTTCACGGTTCGTGTTCTATAGGCTTAAAGGTGGACGTAACTTCTGGTTCCAACGTCTCATGCTCTTCTGGTTTATTTTGTGTCAACGGGTTCTTGGATTCCATCGCAATTGGATTGGTCCTACTCGGCTCCTTCTTTTCTTTCGCTATCGTCTTTCCACTTCGCAAGGTCACTACTTGACATTGCTCCTTTCCTGTGTTCCCCGGATTGAAAGGGAGCTTAGTTGAGCTCGACAGTGTCCCTTGCGATCTATTTTTTAGCTCTCCCGCATTTTTTCCTATTTGAATCCTAGTTTGCGGATAGAAGTTACCTGGTTCTGGAGGACCATCTCATTCTTCTCAATGTACTGCTTTAATAGGTTCTCCAAGGAGGATGATGGCGGTGCTTGCAAGCTACTGGCTTGATGTTCAAGTTGACCGTTCGTTCGTTGGAAAAATCCTGACGGTCCTTCTTTTTGCGCCATAGGTTGATAACTCTATTGTTGGTTATTTTTCCAAGCAAAATTGGGGTGGTTTCTCCACCCAGGGTTGTATGTATTAGAGAAAGGGTTTTTCTTATGAAGTATACTGACTGCGGGTTCCTTGGACATTCTTCAATCAGATGCAATTCTCCACAAGTAGCAAAACTCATGCTCGTTTGTTCAATTGCGTTGACCTGCCCTCTTTGCGTTCCAGGGTTGTTGATTACGATGCCCTGTAACAGATTAATCATTGCATTCATTTGATTTTGTAGAGATGCGATGGCCCCATTGTTTGCGTTATCTTCTCAAATTTTTAGTCGTTGATCGCTTTCCTGCCAATCTTCGTGATTCTTTTATATGCGATCAAGGATATTCTTCGCCTCATCATAAGTTTTATCAAGCAGACCACTAGCTGTTGCCGCATTGGCAACTGTCTGCGATGCAGGGTTCAAACCGTGATAAAATATCTCCATATGGAGACAGCCTGGTAATCCGTTGTGCGGACAATCTCGCACCAATCTCTTAATCCTCGCCCACACGTCGCTGAGCGATTCGTCTATTTCCTGTTCAAAATTCGTAATTAACTTCCTCCTTCTTGCATTCTCTGTAGAAAGGAAGTATTTCTTCATGAACTTCTCTACAACTTGTTCCTACAAAGTTATCTCTCGTGGTTTGAGAGAATATGCCCATTTCCTTACTTGATCGAATAACGAAAATGGGAACAACGTTAGTCGAACTTCTTCAGCTGAGATATTTGGGAACACAAAAGTGTTACATATTTCAATGAAACTCCGGAGATGGGCGTGCGGATTCTCGCCACGCCTTTCCCCAAACTATCTGGCTGTCTGGATCATCTGTAACATAATCGGCTTCATCTTAAACCTCGATCTGTCCAAAGATAGCCTCATGATTCTTGGAGAAATCATATAGTTTAGGTGACGCATAGTCCCAGATGGGTCTATTGTGGTCATTCACAAGGAGAATGGGGTTTTCCATGATGTTGTTCGCGTTTGCAGCTCTTTCTTCTGAATGTTCCGCCATTCTGGGATTTCTCTTTTGTTGTTGTCGACGATTATTTCTATCTTCTTTGGAACGTTCTTTTGATAACTGGGTCGTAATATGACTCAGGAACATGTCCTTCGCTCATGCGATGCCTGCTTCTTCCTTTACGGAAGGAATGGCAATGCACTGAGGTCGAATGCTGCAAAGAAAATCAACAGGTTTACTATTAGTGCAATATATACTGTCGTAGTCCCCGGCAATGGTGCCAAAAACTTGATGTATTATGAATTGTGATGCGATTATGGTATGAGTTTGTGGTGATGTGTTATGCATTGCACATGCAAGTTTTCCTAATAAGACCTAAGTATAAGCCTCACTAGGTTTCTTGGTAAGTCTAGGATCGAACACAGGGACTACTGAGTGAATAAGCGACAATTAATTTGATTCTCTTGCGGTGGTGAAAACAAATAAGTTGGGTGGTGTTTTGATTAAGAAAATTTCCTATGCGACGGAGTTTGAACAAAGAGTTGATAAAATCGAGAGTTACAATGAGTATGCGATGAACGGGTTGAGAAGGTGTTTAGCTAACACTTCCTAAGATTGTGTACAAGTTATGCGATCATGCTACACACAAACAACAACACGCCATCTCTCAATGCAAATGCCATAATCACTATTTCTAGGATGCATGCGATGTATACGAAAATGTCGATAGGACTTCTATCTAAGCCTCTATTCTTGTCTATGCGATGATGAATGATGCACACATACACAAGGTGACCACATACTATCATATCTTATTTCTAAGGTACATGTGATGTGTAAATAGCGATAAAACTTATGTCTAAGTTTCTATTTCTTACTTATGCGGTTCTAATCTAACTCTCTCAAGCCTAGATTCTAATCTAACTCTCTCAAGTCTAGATTCTATCTTTAGACTCCTCTCTCAAGTATCTTTAAATGGTGAATGATGCATATATAAGACAAGATGATCTCATAAAATGTAAATCTTAGGTCATGCTAGCTTAAGTACTTCTCAATCCATTTGGAAATTTAGCTACTCATGCGAAGTATGGAGAGATTGAACATAGTTTGAAATGAGATTTCTATTTTTTATAAATAAAATGTTGAATACAGAATAGCAATGGAATGTAGAGATAAGAAGCTCGGTAGCAATGTCTTGCTTCCCGTGGCCTTTTCAACTGTCTTTTTCACTCCAACTCTGTCTAGATGAATATCCTTGCTTTCGCAAGTGTTGGCCCTCTCTCCCTTTGTAGCGCTTTTCGATAGTCTCTCGATCTGTCCGGGAAAGATCTCTCAACTTCTTCGTCTCGTAGCTCGTCTCCGTCTTCTAAATCTAAGTATGAGTATGTACGCAAACAGACTAACAACTCTCTAACTTATTCTATCTCTATATGATATATGGTGATCCCTGGTACAATGGTGGCCTTTGGTATTTATAGAGCTCAAGGTGAAGTAGCTTTTCTCTCTAATGATTGCAATAATGGGCGGTCATTAAATCTCCTGCTCTGATGCGCCGATTAATGGTCACCGGTTGAGTGTACTTACTACAGTGTGGCTTTAATGGCTTGTCAACTAAATTCGGATTTGACCGTCATCAGCTTTCCATCCCATCATGATTTATTATGCTGTCACCTTGATGCGCAGTCTTTATGCGGCCACTATCTTGAGCAACTTCTCACGATCGCATAGAATCACTACCTTTGCGATCGCAATATTTCAAGCACGCGAACGCCTAATTCCTTGGATCACAATTTTACTTGCGCCAACGCATTTTTCCTTCACAAAATAAGTAAATTAACTGCTTTTATGCGATGGGCAAATGCGATCGCAATTTTCTCAGTCTAACACTTTTGGACATGATATTGTTTATTTTTATCGTCGCATTCTCTCATTGTTTTACTTATTTGAGCTATAATAACGTATATGGTAACGGGTAGAAATACACGTTATTATAGCTCAAATAAGTAAAACAATGAGAGAATGCGACGGTTAAAATAAACAATATCATCTCTTTGTTTCCTCCGTTTCCATCTTCATTACCTCTTCTTTATGATCCATTACTTTCATTGCAACGACTAAGTAAGATTGCTAGAGTATCGCATACTTAATCATGCAATATAGACATATGAAGCATGTAGCAAACCATCGAGAGGTGTGCGTTGCGCGAGTATAGTGAATAAATTCTCTTTGCTTAGTGTGAGGCTATAGCAACACTTGTCTATGAGCAGTCGCAATGCTAATGCTTGTCTATGAGCTAATCAGCGGTGACTAACTACCCGAGAGGTTAAGTAGTGGAACTCACTGAGCAAAGTAAGCAGTGTTCCTAGATATAGGAATAATCTTATGTCAACCATGCTTTATGTGATCATTTTGTCTTATAGGTGCATCATTCATCATTTGGACATACTTGAAAGAGTATTCTAAAAACCAAATCTAGGCTTGAGAGAGTCAGATTGGATCGCATGAGCAACAGTAGAGGCTTAGGAATAAGTTCTATTTGCTATTACACAGCGCATGCGCCCTAAAACAAGGATATGGTGGTATGCGGTCACCTTGTCTTATGTGAGTTAGCTCGCATAAGAAAGAATAGAGACTTAGACATAAGTCCTATCGACATTATCACATATGCATCGCATGCGTCCTAGACAATTGTGTATAGCATGATCGCATAACTTGTGCTGGTTGGGGTTACTCTTGCGATCAAGCTTAGTGAGGCGGTGAAGTCATCCCCGCCACCATTTTATCTATTTTTCCTTGCATCTTATTACGCGTTAATAGTTGTTATGTCTCTACCAACTCTCATAGTCTCACTTCCATTGCTTAATCTGTTTAGTTAGGAGTAGGAGTAGCGCATACTTCTTAAACTTCACTATTCTTTTATTCTTCGCCGCAAACACATCACTTCACAACATTTAGCTACAAGTCCCTGAGTTCGACCTCGAATCACCCCGAGAAACTTGCGATCTTGTTATACTTGGCGAGAGAGCAAGAAAACTTGTGACAGGAACGCATGGTCATCGGATAGGTTTTTAGACGCATATTGCATATCCCTTAGTCCAACGCATGACCAGCGACGCATGGAGAACGAACGCATATCATAAGATGAACGCATATATTTACTCTCCATTTTTCACCCATCAAGTTTTTGGCACCGTTGCCGGGGAGAGGAGTTGCCAGATAGAAGAGTTACTCTTCCATCGCTATTAAATTTTTTAAATACTTCAATAATAGAGATTTCGTCACTTCAACACTACGAACCAGTTTAGTAGGTGACCATCATAATCTCGTCACCAATAGCAAATCCTTCTTCGAAAATTCAACAATTGTCTCATCTATGTCAAAAGTCATGGAATCAGGCCTATTACTTTCCACCTCCCTCAATAATATATGTTGGACTAGCGGACTATTGAAGACTATGTCCATATCCACGAATTTTTTAAACACAGTCCTCCTAAATATTTGAAGTTGCCTCTTTGTAAATTTCCCTTTGATCATCTTATTTGCGATCCCAATGTGAGATGAAAGACTTGTAGCCTGTATAGGAAAATGTTCCTTTATAGAAATCTTCAGATTAGCCATTATAACTGTAGGTAAAAGAAAAAAAAAAGGAACAAAATCACATCATCAAGCATTCTGGAAAAAAAATCGTTTTAAGATCTCACTCCTTTCTCTCATTCTTCTCGTTTCTTCATCCCGTTCTTTCTCTCGTTCTTTCTCTCATTATTTCTTTCTTTAACTTTGTATAGAAATGGAAAACATAAACCACAATCTGTACCGGTGTTACCTTAACTTTTGGAGATGTAGAAATGAGCAAACGAGGCAGTTCACCAGTGGAAGAAGATCATTGACAATTTCTTGGCATTCGATGGAACAGAAATCAAATTGTATGCAAGTTGTGGCATTCGATTTTAACTATACTAAGAGAGATAAAAATATCGTACTGAGAGAGAGGAAAGAAGATGAAGCAAGAGCCATGAGGAAGTCTGAAATTTTAAATTTAAACTATTCGACTTCATTCCGATGAAGAATGATAGGAATGAGTGAGAAATGAGATGAACAAGCGAGAATCTGGGACGTGCACGCATCTTCGAACGTTTTGAGGACTAAATGGACATTTCACACACAGCTGACATCATTAGAAGGCTAAAATTTTAGTGTTTTTTAAAGATGGGCCAAATTTTGAGTGGGCCTCAAAATTTGACCCATTCGTACGAAATTTCTGATAGCAGCTTCATGTGGCCCAAAGCGGTGGCGTGTGATGCATACTACCCTAAAGAAGAAGATGAAGAACTTGGGGGGAGGGGTTGCACGTGTGAGGGAAAAGGGGATTCATTTTTTTTAATAAAATAAATATATATAAATTCAAAACCTTAAATTGGTTTGACTTTAGTCCCCTCTCCAAAATTTTAAATCTTTTTAGATCTTTCAAATTTCAAAATTCAAACCTTTTATCACATTAAGTAATTAACTTCTCAAATTACCTTAATTTTGGCTCCAAAAACTAAAATTTTACACCATTGTTTGGTCAAGAAATCATTAACTTGCTTAACAATTCCTTGTAAGTGTAATCCTTTATTTTAGATTCCAGAGTTTCACCCCAATGAGCCAAGGAAAAATCGAATGGAGCAAAAACTAAAGCAATCCTATCAATTATTGGAGTTTGAGTAAAATTTCATGCAAATTCTTTCCTTAAGGGGACACAAGCAAACGATGCCACGAAGCCGAGCATGAAACCTAACTATAAACTAATGAAAGAGACCGTGGGATGTGTTGACACACGTCCCTCTCCCATTTACTATAAACAATTTCCCCATTCACCTTGATATTGACCTATGCAAACACCTTCCTTAGGGGGACATAAGTAAATGTTGCCATGAGGCCGAGCATAGATCTCCCAATGTGAACTTTTAGGGAGAACATGAAAGAAAATTGACCTATGCATATACATCACTTTCCTTCCACTAAGTGTTTCAAACCTAGGGTTCGTTACTTAGGTAACTCCGGCTAATAATTTTATCCAAGTGTATTATTAAGTTGGCCTAATATAACTCTTATATTAGAAAGTTTAATAATATATGATTTTGTTCATTAAACACTTTAATAAACTAAATCATTTATTATATGTTTATAAAATACTTGTCTAATTCACCTTCTAGGTCGGTTTCAAGGTAAGGGTGTTCTGTTTCCATCAGCTTAAATACCCCAAGCTTAGATAGAACCTTCCTTAGACAAAGGTCCCTTATAGACAATTATTTTATAAATTTAATCTGTCATTATTTTTAATTCATCCTATTAAAAAGAAAATAAAAGATTAACCTATTTCTAATCATATTAAAAATAATTCAACATAGGTCTAGATCAATTAATTTAAACCATTTAAAATTAATTGAAACCTATGTTTGCATGTAACTCTTGAATATAGATTTTAATTCTAATCATTAAACTTATAACACTTATAAGTTAACGAAATAATTAAAACCTACAATTATGCATTTAATGACATTCATTAAATATAACACTTATATTTACTAAGTAATGTTATGTTCAGTGCAATTTCATTTTCATTATATAATATAACACTTATATTATAAACTAATGAAAAAAAAATAACATATACGTCATGGAAACCATATAATAAAACTTTTATACTAATGTATGATGCATGTTAATTACTCATACAATCATATAATATAACATTTATATTCAATATGATGTATGAATATGCTTAGGATATATCATGCAACTATATAATTTAATTATATTAAATATGATGCATGATAAAATATTTATCCTATGGTGAGATTTTAAACTATATGACATACATTATGTAATATATTAAAATTAATCATACAACACATGTAAAATTAATTAAACAGCAAAATTGGATCAACTGGTAGTCCTAAGAATTAATTAATTTAATTAATTTAATTAATTTAAAACAAATTACATAATATAAAAAAAATAATTAAAAAAAACTGCAGCTGCTCAACGTCTGCCTCGAAACCATGATCTCCAAGTCACTGGCACGTGCAAGTGACCATCTCGGAGCGTAATTATGTTGCTGTGGAAAAAGTTCCGGCGTAATTATGCTGGTTTGAAAAATGTTCTAGCGTAATTACTATCGGTTAGAGCATTGTTATGCTTGCCCTTTTGTGCTATAACGTAAAGGGCAGGGTTGTAACGCTTTCCCGTTACACTATATCACATAATGTAATTTCTGCTTCAAAACCAGTCTGTTCTTGCTCCAAATTACTTCGATTCAAGCCCCCTTTATGCCAAACTCTTCACCATGAATGACACAGACTTATAGACTCGATAGCAAGAATTTAAATGTCCAAAACAACGGGTCCTTACAACTTTAAACGATTTAAAGCAGTAAATCTAAGTACCAAATTTGGAAAACATCCAATTTTGCAAACCACAATCACAATACAGTACAATACACACCATTTCTTTGATTTTGATTTCCATAAAGAAATTCAGAGACACAACATGACTTTGATACCAATTGAAGGAATCGAATTCCCGATGTGGAAGCAAATGATCGTCTTTGTGTTAGTGGATTTGTTTTTGGAATGAGTTAAATCAGAGAAACCACATTACAGAACAAAAAGGATAAACATCTAACTTAAGCATATTGTCAAAATTAATAGACAGGAAAGGGAATATTAACACATACCCTTGAAGAAAACCTTTTTCACGTATTTCTCTCTCGGTGATCACGAATAGAGAACTTCTCCTCCTCATGAACACTTCTTTCACAAACAGGATCTCTTGGACACCACCACAAGTGACTTCCTCACTATTCTCAAGATGAGAATCAAGAAGAAGTTGTTGACTTTTCTTGATAATTTTGGTAAGGGAAAATGGAAAGCTTAAAAGAATTCTTGGGAGGAAGAAGAAGAACAAAGAAATTCTTCACTGTATTTTCACGTTCTATAATGAATTTCCCTTATAACGTGTGTTATGTGCAAGAGAAAGTAGGGAGAGTTATCCCCACTATTACGTAGAATATTAATCAAGTCTAATATAATTAAATCAAATACCTTATATTATATCACATATGTTATGTGCAAGAGAAAGTAGGGAGAGTTATCCCACTATTACGTAGAATATAATATAACCATTAAATGTTTGAATCATATTCGGACTCTATTCTTTCACACAACCTATAGTTTCAATATGAATCATATTCACATTAATTTTAACTTATAGTTTTTATATGAATCTCATTCATATAATTTATATTTGAGTCAAATTCAAATATTTATCTCTCTCATTAAACTTTATATTATAATATATTCATATACATTATATTAATTACATCTCATACAATTAATTCTCTTTAATTAATTTGAAAAATTCAAATTAATCCAAAATTAGTTGATTCTCATTTAACCCTTATTAAGCTAACAGGGATCTTAATGAACCAATAGATTAGAAGCCCCAATGATACGTGATTAATTAATTAAACTCTTTAATTAAATTAATAAACATTCATTAAGTGATGGTCATTCAACTAAAGACTAACAGTTACACTCTTCATATCGTAGATATATTTCTGTGTACATTGGATATAGTCAATTAATAGTAAGTTGACCCTTCACAAAATGCTTGTAACTATAGTTGGGTCAAAATTACTGTTTTATCCCTATAGTTACATCTAACTTCTTAAGTACTACTGATCCCTTTAATGAACAATTAGTTATAGTCCAACTATAAACTAGACCCCTCTCTGGCCAGTAAGAGGGTGAGATATCTCATTGTTCAAGACTTGAAATCAGCTCTTAAGGGAGCAATTTATCTACTTACCCTAATCACGGGAAGGGGTGAATTCCATCTTATGTAGCTGTGTTCCTAGCTCTCCCACTTGGATGAATTCCCAAAATAGTAGACATATTAAGTTGGAGAATCTGGCTGCTCTCACCCATACAGATCAAAGGACCGCCTTCATAGGCAAGATCTCACAAGTGACTCAAGATTAAGGTCAAGTCACCGATGGTCATCCTAATGAAATGTAAGTCTCTTCAATTAACAATGTTATAAAGAGAGACTAATCATTTCGTGGTCCGGTCTTATATAAACTCTTTGTACATGATACCTCTACTCACATGTCTCTATATGAACGATCAGTATCATATCATTTGTAATACTTTACAACAATTATAACAATTATAAAGGGGGTCGTATCCATAGTGTCACCAGGACAAGGTACATACACTTATCCATCTACTATAGACCATTCAGGTTATTACCTAAGTATGGTCCATTTGTATGTCACCGTATACATATTTAAGCTGAAAAAACCTGTGAAGGCCTTAAGCGAAAACGTGGATCGTCCCAATTTTTTGTTTTCACAGAATTGAAAAATACAGAAACAAAATTATGCAAAAAACTAAATCTACAGCATGCCAACATAAAAAAGAAAAGAAGAAATTAGGGATTAAGAAACTTACCCTAGAAGAACCAATTCTTCGCGTATTTCCTCTTCTAAGTTGACATGAACAAATCGAACGACGTACTGTCACGAACTCGAAACCCTCAAACCAAGAACCTTGTGGACACAACCACAAGAAACCTTCCGTATTCTCTTGGGATGAGAACCACAGGAGTGGTAGGCTCTGTGAATTTTGGTAGAGAGGAAGAGATTAAGAGAAAACAAAACTTTCTGGTAGTTTTTCTTCAGCCAAAAACACACATCCACAAACCTTGTGTGTTAAAGAAAAAAGATGTGAAAAACTAAAAGCCCCACTCATACATCTGAGAGAATGAGAGATTTAGGGGGAGGGAGTTAGAAAATAACTCCCTCCATTTTAAATTTCTCAAATTTAAAATAAAATTAAAAAAATTAAAACATATTTCAATTTATTTAATATATATATATATATATATAACTACTTTAATATATGACATTATATATTAAACTATATGTTATATCCAACTGTTCAAGTTTAAATTGATGTCGTTAGTTCAACTTAACCCAAAATAAATAAAATTTATAAAGTACACACAACTACTAATACTAACACGTAGTAACAATAGAAGCACGGGATCGATCCTCAGGGAACCTTTATTAATTGGCAATCGACTTTTGAATTCCAATTGTGGGGGGGAGGGGGGTTTGTTGAATTTTTAAGAAACCAAGTAGAAGTAAAACAAGAATTTATATGAATTTTTGGTAATGAGATTAATGGGAGTGAGAGTTTTAAGAATTTCAATGGAAAAAGATGTTAGGGTTGATACCCTAAAATCTCGTGTCCTGTTGTTCATAAACAGTTTGTACGAATGCTTGTGTTGTATAATATATGATATTTACTTCACATCTTGGTATTTTTCTCGGTTACTTGTTTTATTTGCTTTACCACAAACCATTAAACATAAAATCACTGGTTATCTGTATGTGACTCAAGCATGTATATGGTCACCACATACAAGTGGATCATGTCTTGAGTGATAACCAAAATGGTCTGTAGTACATGAATATAGGAGGGAAACCTTATCCTGGTAACGCTACGAATGCGGCTCGCTTTGTGGAATGGACAAAAGTGTTATGACTTGTTATAGATGGTCTGATCCTGACCATTCATGTTGGGGGCATACAAGTGGGGGTGTCCTATACAAAGAGTTTGTATAAGACCTGACCACGAAGTGTTAACATCTCGTTATATAACACCATTCATGACAGAGACTTCACTTCACTAGGATGACCATAGGTAACATGACATCGATCCTGAGTGAGTTGGGAACATTTGCCATTGAGGGCAGTCCTTTGATTCGTATGGGTGCGAGTGGTCAGATCGTCGAAACCTACCATTTTGGGGATTCGTCTGATTTGGGAGCTGGGAACTCAGCTACACAAGATGGAATTCACTTCTTACTTGAGGCAGGGGATAGATAGCTCCCTTAAGGGCTGATTTCGAGGCTTGAACGATGTGGCGCCACACACCTTCACTTGGCCCGAAAGGTGTTCACACATAGTTGGAATATGTTGTATTGTTCATTAGAGGAATTAGTGGTACTTAAGGAGTGAGATGTAACTATAGGGGCAAAACGATAATTTGGCCCAATTGTACTTACGAGCATCTGTGAAGGGTCATTGTACTCATGATTGATTATATCCGATGGACACAGAAATATATCAGTGGTAAGAAGAGTTCAGCTGTTGGTCTTTAGTGGAATACCTGACAGTTAATGAATGGTGGATCTCGTGGCTAAAGAGTTTAGTCAGCTATTCACGGACCGTTGAAGCTTCGAGCCACAAGTCCATTTGGTCCCCTGGGTAGTTTGGATAAAGTCGTGAACCAATGTTTGGGTTAATTTGAAATGTTCAAATTGACAAGAGAAAGTTCGATTATATATGATATAATTGGACTGGTTAATTATATATGATATAATTGGCTAAATGTATGAGATACATTATTTTGGAGGAAATTAGATATAAATATGATTTATATCAAGTAGATGAGAGAATACAATATTAGATATGTGATATCAAACTATAGGATAAAAATATAATATGATTATATTTATTAATTAATTAGTTGATTAATTATATGATAATTAATCCAAAATTCACGTTCAGACGTGGGTTAGTGGGCAGCGTCGGTTATTGTAACCAATGAATTAAAATGAAAAATGTTTTCATTTTGAATTGTCTGTTGTTCAATCGCCCAAGAGAATTCACAAGCGCATGTTGGTAGGATCCTAAATGATCGCTTAAAGAAACGAGAGCCTATACGATAGTCTTCTCCGCCTAAACGATCGTCTACCTCGCACCTAAACGATCGCACACTGTAGCCTACACAATTGCATAGCTTCTTTAAACGATCATATAGTGTGCTGATTTTACTAAACGATCGTATACCTTTTCCTAAACGATCGTTTAGTAAAACCTACATGATCGTGTAGCTTCTCCTAAACGATAAGCACTTCTGCTATGTGATAGCATCTTTTTCCCTCCCACTCCCTTATCGCCTACACGATTCGTGTTTCCTCCTTCCTCTACCAAATTCACCAAAGACCACCCTTTGGGTTTTCACTCCGAGAATACCCGGGGCTCTTTAGTGGTGGTGTCGTCCCCGTTGCGGTCGTGAGTTTACGGTTGTTCGTGCTATTGTTGTTGACGCTGCTGTTGGGCATTGGTACATCATTTGCAGGGTTCCTCTGCATTGAGTTCCAAAGTGTCGAAGACTTTCTTCAACTAGTATGAAACTCTTTCTCTTGTTGTTTTCTTGTTCTTAGCATGTCGATAATTAGTGTTTGTTTGCATAGCTGTATGCTGAATGTATTTTTTTGTATTTCGGTCACTGTGAGATCGGAACGATTCGAACGTGCTCATGGAACTCTTTGATATGAGATCTTCAATTGGTATCAGAGCCAGGTTTTGATACTCCGATTTCATCTGTTGCAACAAAATGAGATTTATATTCATGGTGGGTGCATTTCTACACTGGTTTAATAGTTAAATTTTGCTATGGATGTGCAGATTAATGGATGTTTTTGGGATGATTAGCCTTGGTTTAATTTAGATCC
Source organism: Benincasa hispida (assembly GCF_027475165.1). Taxonomy (NCBI): domain Eukaryota; kingdom Viridiplantae; phylum Streptophyta; class Magnoliopsida; order Cucurbitales; family Cucurbitaceae; genus Benincasa; species Benincasa hispida. The sequence continues at coordinate 13,856,778 of NC_143479.1, forward strand.
TTTTACATTTGAGTTTATTTGTAAAGGCCCCTGCGTTTTTGGGTATTAATAACCTTATCGAGCCTGTATTCAAAGTTTGTTTGAAGTTTTAAGTCGTTCGTCGAAGCAGATCTGTGCAAGCATTGCATAAGAGTGATACGCGATCTAGGCAAGCATTGTGGTTCTTCGAGGAAGGAGGCGATCTAGGGTTGATCGCATTGTGCAGAAGATGTTTTACATGATCGCTATTGATCGCATCGTAAAGATGAAGGAGTACGTGATCGTTGTTGAATGCATCGGTTAAACGATGGGGTATGCGATCAAGAGGTGATCGTATCGTTTTGATGATCGAGTACGCGATCACTGAGTATCACGTCATGTAGATGATGAGATGCTCGTGGATCGTTTAACGTGCGCGCACGCTAGACGATCATTTAGGCTAGCAAGCTCTATCGCTTAGTAACTAACTAAACGATTGCTTAGCATCGCAAGGTAAATCGTTTACCTAGTTGCACGCATCGTGTAGACGATGAGACGCTTGTGCTAGATAATCATTTAGGTCAGCAAGCTTCATCGCTTATTAAGTGACTAAACGATCGCTTAGTAACGCAAGGTAAATCGTTTACCTGTCGTTGTGCTACACGATCTCATAGACGATCAGGCTTCACAGCCTCATCGTCGTCTACGCGATCGTTTAAATTATGCTCCAATCATCTAGTGCATGTTGAACGATCGTCTACCCCCTGCAGCGTTTGCTACATGATGAAGACCTCCTGGCGGTTCAAGATCCGGTTCACCTGTGAACCGGTTTGCTCGATGAAAAATGTAATAGATAGGGTTATTTCATTCCGATTTTTGTAAAGGCTCATCCCGGTTCATTAATCCTTTAGTTATTACATGCGATGTATGTTTTTATTGAAAGAGATCGGAATCGAGATTTCCATGAGCAACGGAACAAGACTATTCTGAATTACAATTATGAATCAACAAATCATTTACAGTCGACTTCAATATAAACGGTTATACAATTTATAGAGAAATTACAGCATGAAACAACAAATGTACAGAGAGAAAAACTATACTAACAACAGCAAAAGCGTCTCCACGCTCCGATGCGCACTCTGATCGAAAAATAGCAACCATGAGCACTCGATCTACAAAACCGCAACATCACACAAACACTTCGCGCTCGTCCTAAACGATCTTCTCGATCACGATCTCCTCTGCAACACGAACTCCTCCTCCAAAGCACCACGAACGGCCACCTAAAAACCTCAACGGTGTCGAGTTGAGTCTGACACCACCAATAAGGCGACCTTGGTATTCTCGATGTGAGAATCCAGAGGGTGGGCTTTGTTCAGACTTGGTTTAAGGCAGATGAATAGAGGAAACAACGATCGCATACACAATTGGGCAAGTGGGAGAAGTCGGAGACCTATCGTATAGGTCAATGTCCAATCGTTTAGATAAAACTATGTGATCGTCTAGCAAAAGCTATGCGATCGTTTAGCTCTATCGTTTAACTCGGTCGATTCTACATGATCATTTACCTTGGGCCAGAGATCGTCTAGCAAAGCTGTGCGGTCATTTAGTAAACACTGCACGATCGTTTAGCTAGCACCTACACAATCATTTAGCTCGCCCAGCCGTCGTTTAATAAATCTGTATTTACTTGACGACTTCTGTGAGTTTCTTTTCATCGGAGAGAAAACTCAAATTCTTTTTCAAACCTTTGTGAAAAAATTCTTTTTAAAAAAATGGGAAACCACTTTCCTTTATACTCACGGTTACCATGATCCAATAACCACCCACTACATTTGGTTATTTAAAAGAAAAAATATTAATTATCTAATAATTAATATTATTAAAAATATAAATGATAACAAACTTATCATACTATATTTATAACCTATAGTTTTAATATTTCATTTCATGAAACATATAAACCATAGTTCTTTTTCTATTCCATGGTACTTAATGTAAATCTCATTTACATCAATCCTCCACTAGATGTATCTCATACATCATACCGATTATATCACATATTATCAAAATACCTCTTGTCAATTTGAACATTTCAAATCAACGTCAAGAACTGATCCTCAACAGAATTTAAGCTACTAAGGGGACCTCATGGACCTATAGATTTGAAGCTCCAACGGTACGTGAATAACTGACTAAACTCTTTAGTCATGGGATCTACCATCCGTTAACTGTCAGGCACTCAACTAAAGACCGACAACTGAAATCTCCTCACTACAGATATATTATGTGTCCATCTTAACCAATCAGCAATGTGACAACCCTTCACAGATCGCTCATAAGTACAGCTAGGCCAATAATCGTTATGCCCTAGTAGTTACATCTTTCTCCTTAAGTACCACCGATCCCTCTAATGAACATAAGTCATAGTCCTACTATGACTGAATCTTCTCTTCCAAAGAGAAGTTGTGGCCACTTTGTTCAAGCCCCGGAATTAGCCCTTAAGGGAGCAATCTCTCTACTTATCCCTGTTTCAGGAAAGGAGTGAATTTCATATTGTGGATTGAGTTCCCAGCTCCCAGAGCAGACAAGTCCCCAAAAAGGTAGGCATGTTGAGTTGGCAATCTGGCCACTCTCACCCATACTAATCAAAGAACCACCCTCAAATGTAGGAGTTCACAAAACACTCAGGATTGAGGTCGTGTCACCTATGGTCGTTTAGGTGAGATGCAAGTCTCTAGTATTAATGGCATTATATACAAAGTCTAGTCATCTCATGGTCCAGGTATTATACAAACTCTTTATATAGGACACCTCTGCTCCACGTCTCCACAAGAATGGTCAGGATCTACCATCTGTAGTAGTTTACAACACTTGCAAACCTTTACAAAGCGAGTCGTATCTGTAGTGTCACCAGGATCAGGTATCCCACCTTAATCCTTATACTGCAGACCGATTTAGGTTATCACTTAAGGCATGATCCACTTGTATATAACATATATATGCTTAAGTTCACATAAGATAACCAATGAGCTTTGTTTATTAGATATAAGTAAATGCCAGAATTAAATAACACTTATTTTATTCATTGAACAATGTGTATCTTTACAAAACAACGAGACTCCAGGAGAATTAGGACACTAATCCCAACAATCTCCCACTTGTCCTAATGACTCAGGAGACTAATGTACAATACAATATAAAATGTACAATATACAATAAACTAGGGCATACCCCAGTATCATCTCCCACTTGCCCTAGACAAAATGTTGCATGTCCCGTAGACCCAGACTCTCCAGGTGACCCTCGAACACTTGAGCCGTGAGGGCCTTTGTAAAGGGATCAGCAACGTTGTGCTCCGATGCGATCTGCTCGACTATCACATCACCGTGATGCACAATCTCCCTGATCAAGTGATATTTCTGTTCTACGTGCTTATCTCGATGATGACTCCAAGGCTCCTTTGAATTTGCCACAGCTCCGCTGTTATCACAATAAAGAGTGATAGGTAAATCCTTATTTGGAACAACTTCCAAACAAGTAAGGAACTTCCTCAGCCAAACAGCCTCTTTAACTGCTTCACAAGCTGCTATGTATTTGGCTTCCATAGTGGAGTTCGCGATGCATTCTTGCTTGATGCTTCACCAAACAATAGCTGATGACATGTAGAAATGCATGTCATCTTAGTCCTCTTACTTAGAATTATGAAGGTTGTTAGACATAAATTGCGTCGATCATGATAGGAATTCATGAGAAAATGAGTTTGTGTCGATCAGCATGGCGAATCTCAGCTAACCCATTACTTTGCATTAATTATGCGTTCAATGTTCTATTTTTGTAGCCAATGCAGGAAATGAATGCAAACACGGAAACTGGACCATTGCATAGACAACCGCATGTGGAGAAACACTCAATCACAAGGCAAATGCATCAATCAACGCATGGATATTGCAGTAATCGGCTGTATGCATCCATCGCATGGGAGTTGTACTCGTCAAGCGATTGCAATCATCATGTAGAGTTGAGGTATTAAGCGAATGCGGCCATTGAATGATTGCAACTACGCGACAACGCATTCTAATGGAATCAAAGCAAGGTAGGTGGAATGAATGCATCAACGCATCTGCCTCGAGAAAATCCAAAGTTGATGCTGACATTTCACCTATCGCACCATTGGTGGCAGAGGTTCAGAAACGACTGACGTGCCGAACGTCAAACTCAGAGCAGTCCAATTAATGCTGTCGGCGGTCCAAACTCTATAAATAGAAGCCGATGAGCAATATTCAAAATCATCCGAAGATTATCCCTCAACCGGGGATTTTTGCCGTGATCCAGACAAATGCGTGAGAAGATGGTTGAGAGTTTTTCACCTCCTTCATACATTCTGAGTGACGACCGGAGTTAGATCTCGAGAGAGTCAGCTCCTCCGCCCATCCATGGCACCACCGACAGTCTTGACGCACATCCGCTGGAAGCAAATCTTTACTTCTAGTCAGTCATTTCTCTTTCCTTTCTTTTTCTATATTGTATTGTATGACATTTGGAATTAAGAGATTAATACAATTGTTTTCAATGCATTTCTCTGTTCCTTCGCCTCCATCTCCATCTTCTTGCTTGGCATCATTACTTTCATTAGAATACTTAGTGGGATTACTTGGGTATTGCATACTTAGTCTTGTGGATTAGGAATATGAAGCATGTAGCAACCCACCGAGAGGTGTGCATTGCATGAGTGTATGAGTAACCTTATTTGCTTAGTGTAAAGCTGTTGCAATGCTTGTCTATAGGCTAACGCATTCCCTGTCTATGAGTGAAGTCAGCAACAATCAATTTCCCGAGAGGGTAAGTGGTTGGACACATTAAGCAAGGTATGCGTTGTTCACTAGGGATAGTAACAATATTGCATCAACCAAGTTCATGTGTTTGTCTTGCCTTATATTGTGCACAACACCCCTTTAGAGCTACTCGAGAGAGAGTTTAAAGAAAGAACCTAATGACTCGAGAGAGCTAGGTTAGAATCTAGACTCGAAAGAGTGAGATTAGATCGGCATAAGCAAGAGATAGGGACTTAGAGATAAGCTCTGTTTGTCAACACTGCATCGCGTGCACCCTAGGAATAGGAATGATGATATGTGGTCACCTTGTTTGTGTATCCTCGCATAGGCAAGAATTAGAGGCTTATGTGTAGGCCCTATAGACACCTCTACACATATATCGCATGCGTTCTAGCATTAGAAGTCGTAGCATTCGCACCGAGAGGTGGTTTACTATTGTATGAGTGTTGCAGGACCGCATTAGTTTGTGTTGACTAGGGTTGCCCTTGCGATCACTCTTAAGTTTTGCAATGAAAACATCTCCGTATTTTATCTATTTTCCCACACATTTATTTCATGTCAAGGTCAGTCGCATCTCTACCTTTCATGCATGTTCTCATTGCATTATCTGATAGATAGGAGTAGGAGTAGGATTAACTTAACAACATCCCCTCCATTCTTTTATTCAACCACCGCATGCACAATAACCGCAAACATATAGTTGAAAGTCCCTGTGTTCGACCTTGGATTACCCAGAAACTTTTGTCCATGTTATACTTGGCGTGAACACAAGAAAACTTATGGCAGGACGCATGGTCATCGCATACAATTATTAACGCATACTCATTCCAACGCATGACCATCGACGCATGACTAACAACACATATCTTAGGAACATGTATCGCATACCGCATCCAAGGTAAGTTGGTTGTCGAGTAAAATTGACTTCCAGTTTCCCGTCATCAACAGCCCCTCTATTCAGAGTAAACACTGACCCCGATGTCGATTTGCGAGAATCTCGATCGGTCTGAAAGTCAGAGTCTGTGTATCTTGTAAGGATCAGATCCTTATCTCCATACATAAGCATGTAGTCTCTCATTCTCCGAAGATACTTGGGGATCATCTTGACCATTTTCCAGTGATCAAATCCTGGATTGGGCTGATATCGACTGACAATGCCTACTACATAGCAAATGTCGGGTCTGGTACACAATATTGCATACATCAAGCGTCCTACAGCAGAAGCATAGGAAATCTGTCTCATCTCTTCAACCTCTTGAGGTGTCTTAGGACATTGATCCTTAGACAGAACGATTCCATGCTTGAAAGGTAACAAACCCGTCTTGGAATCCTGCATCCTATACCTGATCAACATTTGATCAATGTACGATGCCTGAGACAGGGCTAACCGTTTGTTCTTGCAATCCCGAATGATCTGGATCCCAAGAACATATTGTGCCTCTCCCAAATCTTTCATTTTGAACTGGGCAGCTAGCCAAATCTTATTGTCAATCAGATATCCTACATCATTCCCAATGAGTAGGATATCATCCACATACAGTACCAGAAAAGCTATTGAGCTGTTGATGATCTTTTTGTAAACACAAGGCTCATCAACATTCTAGTCAAAGCCAAATGACTTGACAGTAGTGTCAAATCTGATGTTCCAAGATCGAGATGCTTGTTTCAGCCCATAAATGGACCTATTAAACTTGTAAACTCTTTGCTCTTGATCTGGAACTACAAACCCCTCTAGAATAGTCATGTAGATGGTCTCCTCAAGATTACTATTAAGAAAGGCAGTCTTGACATCCATTTGTCATATTTCATAATCATAAAATGTGGCTATGGACAGGAGAATCCTGATAGACTTAAGCATGACAACAGGTGAGAAAGTTTCCTCATAGTCAACTCCCTCAACCTGGGTATAACCCTTTGCCACGAGTCTTAAAGGCTTGCACCTTTCCATCTACACCTCTCTTTCGCTTATAGATCCACTTGCACCCAATAGGTCTTACCCCATTAGGTGGATCAACAAGCTCTCATACGTTATTGAAGTACATAGACTCCATTTCCTGGTTCATGGTCTTAACCCATTCATCTTTGTCAACATCCTCCATTGCTTTCTTAAAAGACAATGGATCCTCGACCCCATCATTTGTAATGACGTTTTAGGCTAGTCAAACCCATGTAGTGACCTGGTGGGTTCATAACCCTTCCACTACGTCGAGGCAGTCTCAACTCTTGAGCTGGTTGACTAGACGTTCCGACCTCAAGAACTCTTGTTGATCTGTCGGCTTGTTCAACAACTCTTGTTGAACCCTCAGCAGTTTCAGTCTCACTTGAGATCTCACGTAAAATGAGCTTACTTCGTGGCTTATGATCCTTCATGTGATCTTCTTCCAAGAAGATAGCATTAATGGAAACAAATACTTTTTTCTCACTCGGATCATAGAAGTATCCTCATCTCGTCTCCTTGGGGTAGCCCACAAAGAGGCAAACCTTCAAACGCGATTCCAACTTCTTTGGGTTAGTCACTAGCACATGTGCCGGACAGCCCCAAATCTTGAAGTGGCGTAAACTACCTTTACAGCCTCTCCATAACTCAATAGGTGTTTCAGAAACACTTTTCGAGGGAACATTGTTCAGGATATAACATGCAATCTGCACTGCATAACCCCAAAACAAGTCTGGAAGATGAGCATAACTCATCATAGACCGAACCATGTCCAACAAGGTCCTGTTTCTCCTTTCTGATACACCATTCGGATGAGGTGTACCTGGGGCCGAGAGTTGGGATGAAATCCCATGTTCTATCACATAGCTCTGAAATTGGAGGTCCATATACTCTCCACCACAATCAGATCGTAATGTTTTTATCTTCTTTCTTAACAAGTTTTCAACTTCAATCTTATACTCCTTGAACTTGTCAAGAGATTCTAACTTATGTTGCATTAGGAAGAGATACCCAAATCTTGAATAATCATCTATGAAAGAGATGAAATATTCATATCCACCTCGAGCTCTAACATTCATCGAACCACAGAAGACTGAATGTACAAGCTCCGAGGCTTCCTTGGCTCTGTAACCTTTTGCAGTAAAAGGTCATTTGGTCATCTTGCCTTCAAGGCATGATTCACATACCGGCAATGACTTTTCTTCTAAACATTTTAGAAGTCCACTTTTCAACAACTTCTCAATCCTATTAAGGTTGATGTGACCTAACCTTAGATGACAAAGATGGGCATTTTCCTTTGGAGAAACCTTTGGTCTTTTAGCTGTTGTTGCCGTACTGAACATTTAAGTGTTAAACAAGGCTTTTATGACTAACGGCCTTAGTACATATAAGTTATTTTCCATTGACTATAACCAATATCCATTCCATTCTTGAAAATAAACACTTTATTCTTAAAAAAGAAGATGGTATAGCCTTGTTCAATGAGACAAGAAACCGAGATTAAGTTCCTTTTAATATGAGGAACTACAAAAACATTATCCAGTAACAGATAACGTTTCTTGTCAAAAAATAACTTCAGTCTACCTACAGCAACAGCTGAAACAACCTCACCATTACCGACTCGAAGAGTCATCTCTCCCTGTGGCAAGGTTTGCCAGGAACTAAATCCTTGGTAAGAGGAACAGGCATGATTGGTAGCACCTGAATCAAGGATCCAGGAAGAATCATCATTCTCTACTAGACATGTCTCCAAGACCAATAAATCATATTTATTGTCTTGTCTCCTCTTTTGGAGAGTAGTGGGATGGAGGTCGTTTGCCACGAAATTCATTTCACACGATTCTTTCCACTGTAATAAATTGGTCATTTTTAAAAGCTTTAAACGGAAATACTAACGAGTTACTGAAAAGAAAAACACATTGACCTACATTAGGTTTTAAGAAAATACCCGTTGTAAAACAAAATAACATCCATTAAGGTTTTAGCAAAACTAACATGAACCCGTGTGACATCTAGTTTTGCAATGACGCTTCAAAGGTTTAGAACAAAAGCCGCCGAAGGGAGGTCAGTTATCCCTCCTCTAAATTGAGAAGATCTCAGCCGGTCATTAATACCAGAACAACTCTTGTTCCTATAACGACTAACCATCATTGATTTGGCCAAGAGATCATTATCTTACTTAACAATCTCCTATAAGTGTGACCTGCCATTTTAAGCCCTAGAGGTCCGTCCTAAAAGGCCAATCCGAAGGGAAAAAATCCGATTGGGGCAAAACCTAAAGCGACCCTATCCATTTCTGGAGTTCACCTTGATATTGACCAACTGCACAAAACCCATCCCAAGGGGGCCGCATCGAAGGCGAATCGAGAGCATACAAAATGATCTCACGATGTGAACCAATGACAGAGACCATAGGACGTGTTGGCACACACCCTTCACCCACTTACTATAAATACTCTCTCCGTCCACCTTGATATTGACTCGTGCAAACAACATCTGAAGGGGGATGCATCCTGGGGCATCTCAAGACCAAGCATGAATCTCACGGTGTGAACATACAGGGAGAAAACGTGAGTGGAATCATAGACATATCTGATACGCCGCCTCCTCCCACTGAGTATTTTATAACCTAAGGTTTAGTTTACTTAGAAAAAACACGGCTAAGGATTTTAACTAAGTGACTTTTAGGTTTTCCCAAGAGTAACTTTTACCTTGGATAGTTGAACAACTTTTGATCATCATCCATTAAACTCTTTAATGGAGTCTTTGACCAAATCGTCGCATGCTTGTTGAAAATCTATCTAATTCACCTTTCCAGGTAGGTTCCCAGGTAGGGGTGTTACGTTTTCGTCAACTTAAGAACCCCAACCTAGCCAGAACCTGCCTTAGACAAAAGGCCCTTTATAGATAGGTTTACAACAAATTTAATCTTTTATTCTAACCAATTTAATCCTATTAAACCGATTTGAAAAGATTAATCTAGGTTACTAAACTCTTTAGAATCACTTGAACTTAGGGCTATCTCAATCCAATTTTAAAACCCTTTTAAAAAACTTGAGTTCACCCTAAGTTCGCATGTAACTCTAAATTATTGATTTTATGTCTAATTTCCTTTATAACACTTATAAACAGAAACAACCACAACACGAAGCTAACACATGCAAGGCATTCATAACGCTTATAAACAGCCTAAGTCTCATGCTCAATGCATTGTCCATTCATTGCTACTTCTTTTATATAACATTTATACAAAATCGCTATGAAACAAGCAAAATATGCTTCCATTCACCCTTAGACTATAACATTTATAATAAAAGGATGATGCAGGATAATGCTCAATGCATGCAAAATATAACTCTTATATTTCATGATGCATGCGCATGCTTTCAAATCGTTTCATCATGCAAGATTATAACATTTATAATACATGATGCATGAGTAATTGCACAACTTAAGGTGGGTTTTTAACTATATGACAAACACTTTGACATATAAGTACCATACATCACATGTATAAGCAAAAAAAGTTGATGAACTGGGTAAAATTGCCTTAAAACATAAAAAGGAAAGCTAACTATTACAAAGACAAGGAGTCTCTGGTTCAAACAGGCGAACCGGGTCTTGAACCGCTCGGCAAAGCAACGTTTCTCCAACCATTGTGTAACAAGCACCCCCGGATCGTATACACGATAAAATAAACCCTTCGTTCTATTGCTGACCAGCGCTCCTAGAGTTAAACGATCGTTTAGCATTACCATAAGATTGTTTAGCTATTACAACACGATCATGTACCGTAACTACGCGATGAAGCCTGCAGTACACAATCTCTTAGCGTGCTCTGCACGATGCCCCCCTTCAGTGATGTCTAAGAGACTATGATTCCGTGAAGCACCATCGCCTAAACGATCGCTTAGCTAGAATCTCCGTATCACATACGTGCGATCGCATAGGTAGTAACGAAGCGATGAAGCTTGCTAACTACACGATCGTCTAGTGTATGCCTTCTATTAAACAACGAGCATCACATGCTCCCACTACGATCGCCTACCTCCAACGCCTCCGCGATCGTGCAACCAACGCTATGCGATGTGGTAAACAATTTACCCCATCGCTTAGCATTAGCTAAGCGATCGATTAGAAAATACTATACGATTGTCTAGAAAAAAAACTAAACGATCGCTTAGTAAAATCCCTATGATTCTTTACCTGAGGCTACACGATCCGACCAACACTTAATCTTCTTCTTTGTTGAGAACAACATCGCCATGCACCGAAGCTTCATCACGAATGACTCGACGAACTCGAACTTTTGGAATTACAAACTCGATTGCAAAGTCAATTTTGCCTAAAAACACAGGGGCCCTTACAATTAACACTTTGTAATAACGAAAGCTTTAAAAAAAGGCAATTTAAACCCGAAACGTTCATCAAATCCATCCACGAATGCAAAAATCGGTTAACCACAAATGCAGAAACCCACCACGACTATAAAAACCGTTCGATTCAGATCTGTAATTTGGAATATCAAAGAACCTAGCTCTGATACCAATTGAAGGAAATCGGAATCGAGATTTCCATGAGCAGCAGAACAACAAATCATTCACAGTCGACTTCAATACAAGCGGTTATACAATTTACCAAGAAATTATAGCATGAAACAACAAATGTACAGAGGGAAAAACTGTACTAACAACGGCAGAAACATCTCCATGCTCCGATGCGCACTCTGATTGAACAACAGCAACCACGAGCGCTCGATCTACATGACCACAACACCGCACGAACATAGCACGAACACTTCGCGCTCGTCCTCAACAATCTCCTCGATCGTGATCTCCTCCGCAACACGAACAGACTCTGGAAAACCTCGATAGTGTCGAGTTGAGTTTGACACCACCAACAAGGCGACCTTGGTATTCTCGGTGTGAGAATTCAGAGGTGGGCTTTGTTCAGACTTGGTGTGAGACAGACGAACAAAGGAAACAATGATCGCGTACACGATTGGGCAAGTGGGAGAAGTCGGAGACCTATCATATAGGTCGATGCCCAATCGTTTAGATAAAACTATATGGTCGTCTAGCAAAAGCTATGCAATCGTTTAGCTCTATCGTTTAACTCGGTCGATTCTACACGATCATTTACCTTGGGCCAGCAATCGTCTAGCAAAGCTATGCGATCGTTTAGTAAACATTGCACGATCATTTAGCTAGCCCCTACACGATCGTTTAGCTCGCCCGGCCGTCGTTTAGTAAATCTGTATTTACTTGACAACTTCCGTGAGTTTCTTTTCGCCGGAGAGAAAACTCAAATTCTTTTTCAAACCTTTGTGAAAA